>NC_056679.1:95262002-96464502 GCF_018350215.1 Panthera leo
AATGTGGGATCATGCCTGGAACATTCAAAGTAAAGAACAAGGCCAGTGGAGGAGGTGGGGAACAATAAAAGGTGAAGTCAGAGAAGTAACCATGTAGTGGCTTGTTGGTCATTGTTTAGACTCTAGCTTTCCCTCTGATTGAAATGGGGAGGTGTTGCAGGGCTTTAACCAGAGGAGAGACGGGATATGACTGGTATTTTAACTAACCATGTTGGTTGCACTGTTGCTAACAGACAGTAGGGAGGCAGGAGCTGGGGGGGAGGGGGCGGGGAGGAGACCAGTTAGGAGGCAATTCTAATAGCCAAGGGATGGTAGTAGCTTGAAACAGTGGAGAGAAGTGGTCACAGTCTGGATACAGGACTTCCCGATATAATGGATATAAAATGTAAGAGAAGGCAAGAATGACTGCAGTGTTTTTGGTGTAAGCATTTTCAAGATTGGAGTTTACCATCAACTGAGGTGGGAGAGACTACACGAGCACTACTGGGCATGTTAAGTACAAGCTACCTCCTAGACATCTAAAGCAGAGATGTTGAGTCTGGAGTTTGGACGAGAGTTGTGGGGGGAGATAAACTCTGGGAGCTCTTTCCCATGTAGAGATGGTAATTTAAAGCTTTGTGACTAGAAACTGGACAAGGTAACGAGGGGAGATGGAGAAGAATTCAAGGTCTAAGCTTCGAGCTCCAAACATTAAATGCAAAGAAGAAGAGGAGAAGGAACCAAGAAAGGAGATACAGAAGGAGAGTGGGGGAGGTAGTTGGGGGTAGGGGGAAATACAGTGTTTTGGAAACCAAGTCAATTACAGATATGCATTGGATGCTGCCGATGGGTCAAGCAATATGGGGACTGGGGATTGGAAATTGGATTTGGTCCTGAGATGGTCCAAGGGTGACCTTGACAAGAACATTTTGTGGTAGGGGTGAAAACCTGATTGGGGTGAACTTAAGAGACACTTTGAGAAGATGTAGATAAAACAATAAGTATAAACAACTTTCAACTACTTTTTTCTTTTTTTATTAAGGACAGAAAACAAATGGGCCGTTGGTGAATCATGGTGAAGAGAGATATCTTTTTAAGAAGGGAGAAATACCAGCATATTGACACAACTACTGACATTGTTGGTGCAGGGGGACGGGGGTGGGACTTCTGGGAGCATCATGGTAGGTGGGACTAGAGTCCAGCATTAGAGCAGCGGGACTGGCTTTGGAATGGGGCATAGATGGCCCATGTATGGCAGTGGTGGGAAGACAGAGGGCCTCTGCATGGAGGCCCGGCTGGACGATGAGAGGGGAGGGGTCTCTGCAGCTCTCCCTTTGCATCGTTTTGTTGTTCACAGAAGGAAGGAGGTCATTGACCGAAAACAAAGATGTTGGAGAAGATGTTGAAGGTTGAGACGAGAGGAGAAGGTATGAAATAGACACCTGTGAGGGAAGGGAGGGACACGAATGGGTTAAGGAAGCACGACACAAGTGCCTCCTTGATGTTCACGGTCCTGGGTTTGAAATGACACCTGTCAGCGTGATTGTGTGTTTTTCCCTAGGGATCTTTAGCTGTGTACATGAAAGGTGGAGAACTGGATCTTTTCTCCTCCGGAGAAAAATTTAAATGCAGCAATGTGAATGTTTCTAAAATGAACGATTCACTTCAAACGGTTATGCCTGCCTGTTTGCCTTGCATCGTCTTCCCCTCCCCCCACTCCTTTCCCTCCCTCCCGCTCTCCCTTCCTTCATCCCTCCCTTCTTTCCAAAAGCACTTGTGAGTGTCTCCTAGGTAGCTAATACAGTTGGCCCTTGAACTCACAGTGTGAGTCCACTTACACGCGGGTGTTTTTCAATAAATATATTGGGAAATTTGGGGGAGATTTTGCCACAATTTGAAAAAACTCCCAGGTGAAGCACATAGCCTAGAAATACCCTAAAAAGTAACACAAAAATTGGGAATTATTGTTAAGATCTCAGTATATAATACATATCACATGCAAGATATGTATTGATCCACGCTTTATGTTATCTATAAGGCTTTTGGTCAGTTGAAAGCTATTAGTAAAGTTTTGGGGGAGTCAGGATTTCTATGTGAATTTTCACCTGCATCGGGCCAGGGCTTGGCTGTGCTGTTCAAGGGTCAGCTGTAGTCCCATCTGAAACTGGTTAAAAAAAACCCCACATTTCTTCAGTAAACCTTATTGAGCATTTCCTAAGTGCCAGGAGCTCTGTAAGGTACCGTGAAGATCCAAAAAAAGGAAAGAAAACCCTAGGAGCTCATCGAATGGTGAAGATGGCCCATGTTCCATGGTAATTACAGTGTAAGATGGAAATCTGTAAGCCTCAGTTCGAAAATAGAGCGTTGTGAGAATTTACAGAAGGAGAGCTTATTTCTAGCTGGAAAGAAGAGATCCCTGATGATGTGACAGATTGTATCTTCCAAGGGTGGCCACACAATCTCTCCCATCCCACCTGGTCTTTTATCAGGAGACTTTGTTACTCTTCCCATTCAGAGTGGAAGTTGGTGTGTTCTTCTCTTAAATGGGCTTGTCACTCATTTGGGCCCAGCAGAAATGGCGCCCTGTAACTTTGGAGGCTAGCCCAGAAAATGAGATTGGGTTCCCACCCTGTTGGCTGGGATATCATGGAAAAAGTCCTGAGCCAACACGTGAGAAGTCCAGTTGCCCTGAGGCTGCGAGAAAGCCCAGGCCACATGGAAAGCCTACTCATGTATGCTCTGGTTGACATTCCCAGCTGAGGTCCTGGCTGACAGCCAGCATTCTCGGTGGACATGTGAGGGAAGGCACCTTCACACGATTCTCGCCCCCATGACCATGGCTTCCCAGCTTGGGCATCAGACATCCCGGAGCAGAGTCAAGCCGTCCTCGCTACACATTCCCTACCCATGGAATTTGGGAACATTAGAAAATGATTGTTTTACACCACTGAGTCTAAGAGGGGCTTGCCAGGTTGCAGTAGTTATCAGAACAGAAGATTTCTTGAAAGAGGGAATATGTCAATGTTTAGGTGTGAAGACAGTGTGATACTAAATGAGGGTGGTGATTTTATTGTGCAGGGAACCTGTTGAATTTCCCTTTCACGTTTGATGTTCTGGCTGTTGAACAGTCTTGTGGAAGTATCTCTAGATATTTATTTATCTGATTTTAGGACATTTCGAAGGTTTTGGAAAGCGGTTCTTCCTTGCTATTTCATTCCGTGATGACCCCGTACCATCAAATACACTTTAGCAGAACCGAGTCTTGAAGAGAGTTAACTTCCTTCCTTCCTTCCCTCCTTCCCTCCTTCCTTCCTTCCTTCCTTCCTTCCTTCCTTCCTTTTTTAATATTGTATTTTTGAGAGAGAGACAGAGAGCAAGTGGAGCAAGGGGCAGAGAGAGGGAGACACAGAATCCAAAACAGTCTCCAGGCCCCGAGCTGTCCGATGCAGGGCTCGAACTCAGGACCCATGAGATCATGACCTGAGCTGAAGTCGGACGCTTAACCAACTGAGCCACCCACGCACCCTGAGAGTTAACTTTCATACAAAAAGTTGACAACTGGGGTGCCTGGGTGGCTCGGTTGGTTGAGCGTCCGACTTCGGCTCAGGTCATGATCTCGCAGTCTGTGAGTTCGAGCCCTGTGTCGGGCTCTGTGCTGGCAGCTCAGAGCCTGGAGCCTGCTTTGGATTCTGTGTCTCCCTCTCTCTCTGCCCCTCCCCCGCTGATGCTCTGTGTCTCTCTCTCTCTGCCAAAAATAAATATTTTTAAAAAAGTTAAAAAAACCAAAAAGTTGACAACTTCCTTAGCAGAGTTACTAGTACATTTCTTATAAAACTAATAGCACTAAACAGTACTCTTTACATGGCCACAGAAAAAATTTTTTAGAACACACACACACACACACACATATAGTGTAATTTAGTTTGAAACTAATTTTTGTCATAACCGTAATATTTTTATTTTGATCTTTTAAACTTTTATGGACTTAGCAAAGGAAGAAAAAAGGAGACTTTTTCAAGAATGGTGGTTGAAGACTTATTAGCGGCTCTTTTACCTGACTTGCCTGCCTTTTGTTCCACAGTAGATTCCTAGGTGACCAAATGGTTTGATTTTCTTGATCGTCACTCTTCTGTCCTCCTTCCTCTGGCTGCAATGATCTGTTAGTGTTGCAGCTTTCACCATTAGGGTGTTTTCTTTGCAAGTTGCTGGGACTAACCCTGGCCAACTCAAAGAACAGGTTGTTCGTGTCTAAACATTGACGGGGTTCTAATAGTCCCTCTTTCAAGAAATCTTCTGTTCTGATAACTATGGTGACCTGGCAAGCCCCTCTTAGACTCAGTGGTGTAAAACAACCCCTAAGAGGGCATGGATGGGATTTCCTACAAGGGTGTGGGAGAATTTCCAGAATCAAAAGGAAGGCTGAGAAACCAGGCAGGGCAGGCAGAGGAGTAAGGAACTGTCGGAAGACTGGAGGCAGGGAGGCCTCTTCTGAGCCTCCACTGCAGGCTGATGGGCACCAACCCTTCTTAGGTACCATAACCTTCTGCTCAATCTCCGATTTCTGTTCAGGGTGCCCGTGCCCAGGGAAGGTGGATTCCTTGATGAAGCTCCCTTCTTGTCTGGATCCAGAGGGAGGAGTTTCCCAAGATAAATCTCTACCTTTTAGCATCAAAAGGGACATGCAAGTGAAACGGCACAGGGACCGGGTGCCCGCTCCATCACTGGTTTCTGGAGGCATCTAAATGGCCAGGAGTAGACTGGACCTCCTAGGCCTTGAGTACGTTCATTTGATCCAAGTGCTTCTGTTAACTAGCAATATACTTTATTTCAAAAATCATCTCCCAGTGCCTACATTTTGAAAAGAGTTAATACCTTTTAAAACAGTTTCATATTCATTAGCTCCTTCTTTACTTAAAAACTTGATGAGGTGGAAAGAACTAGAATTAACATTCCCTCCTGTGAGATGAAAACCAGAGGCAGTGGATATTTAAGGCACTTGTCCCAGGTCACCCTGAGGCCTCAAAAGCATAATCAAGGCTCCGGCTGAGTTTGACTTTCATCCCTCAGTTCTTCCTCTGTTTTTTCACGAAGCTGTTTCCTGAGGTACAGTTACTACACTTCCTTCCCCCCCCCCATTCACAAAACTCTCAGTGTTCATTAGGAAGCTGCACCACGGCAAGAGAAGTGCTCTAGAAGGGTAAGATGCAAATCTTGACTTCACCACCTATAGTAATCTCTCTTCCCTGAGCCCTGGTGACTCTCCCCTCCAGGGGCTAATAAAAGAATAAAATGGAGAGATCCATATTATGGGGGGGGGGGATTATAAAGCAAAGTGTCATGTAATTGGGGAGTATTATTATTCTACTGATTCATGCTCTAAATTCTCTTTCTAAGGGTAGACATCGAGCGACATTATCACTGACTATTATACCGCGTGCTAGTTCAGCATGTGAGTATTATCAATGCAAAGGGGGTTCCCCATGCGATATCAGTGTAGATGGAATCAGTGCCTCCAGTCCCTCAGGCCTGAATCACATCGTCTGCAGTTTGTTTTTCCTTCTACCTGTTAAGCATGCAGTAGTAAAGATGTTCGATTTCCAAAGAATAATTAAGCCAAGGACGCGGTGTCCCATCTTTGATGAAATGCAGATTTCACATTAAATTCGGATCCTTCATTTTTAAAGGTTGAGTAGAATAGCGTCTAAAAAAAGAATTCCCCCTGGTTAAATTTAGGCTGCTGGAAAAAAAAAAAAAAAGAGAAATTTAATGTAAGATTATTCTTGGTACAGAAACATTTTCGCTTGGCTGTGAAATGGATACATTTAAAAATGGCTGCAGGCTCTTGCCTTTGGAATTGTGTGGGGGATGATCCAACAAATGTGAATAGGCCTGTTCGAGTCGGTCACACTGCTTCCCTGCCCCTAATGAACGGTTTCACGTGTTAGTGCCAAGTAATGGTGTCTGCTTGTAGGTGTGCTCCCCCTGCGTTAGTGGGTCCAGCAGAGTTGGTGGTAATCTTACACCCAATGGCCTCTCCATGCGGGCTGGGCTTACCCCAGTTCCTGGACAGGTAGGACGCTGGTTTTGCCAATTTCAAATTATGAGCCTCATCTAGACACGCCTAGGCACGGAAGTACTATGTGGCACCTCCCGCCGCTTCAAGAGACATACCAACCTTTACTCTGTTGCAGAGAGTAAATTTTATATATATATACATATACATATATATATATATATATATGTATATGTATATATATACACACACATACACACACTCACAGGTACATATGTATATATATAATTATGCATGTCATTATAGCAATAGATGACACTTACTGAACTGTTACTGTGTAGCAGGTACTAGGTTGATAACTTTACACATTTTTATTTTTGTAATTAGTTAACTTATTTATTTATGGTTTATTTTATTTTATTTTGAGAGAGAGAGAGAGAGCGCACGCACACAAGCGGGGGAGAGGGACAGAGGGGAAGAAAGGGAATCTGGAGCGGACTCCACGCTGAGTACAGAGCCCAACGTGGGGACCCATCCCACGACCCTGGGATCGTGACCTGAGCCGAAATCAAGGGTCAGACTCTCAAGCGGCTGAGCCGCCCAGGCATCCCCTGCGCATTGTTTTTAAATTCATGCTGTGAACACAGAAGTTCCTGAAGAACATAAAATGACTCACTGGGGCCATGAAATAGTCCAGCCATTTGCTCTACAGAAGCATGTTCGTCACCGGCTGGGAAAGGACAAAAGAAAAGAACATTATGCATCTTTCCTCGAAATCTAGAGAGTTTTGCTTTCTTGCTGCTTTACCAAAGAAGGAACTCTAAACGAAAAAACAGGGAATGTTCTTTCTCATCCTGTCCCATTGCATTCTATCTCCCAGACTGAAGGAAGGCAGCAAACACTCTGGCGAGCCCCACACCCCCACCCCATGCCTCTAACTCACGTGCTCTAATAGACTCAAAAGAAGAAAAGTCATCGTACAGGAGAGCATCTCTCTCCCCAACCCACCCAGCTCCTACCAGGCAGAGCTGTTGGCATCTGACCATCAGGCAGGCTGCCCTTTGATCGGGACTCTTTCCTTCGGCCACTTGCAAAGCC
This sequence comes from Panthera leo, assembly GCF_018350215.1. Classification (NCBI taxonomy): domain Eukaryota; kingdom Metazoa; phylum Chordata; class Mammalia; order Carnivora; family Felidae; genus Panthera; species Panthera leo. The sequence goes on from NC_056679.1 coordinate 95,269,093, forward strand.
TGGTCACACAGTCGGCCTCAGAGGACCTTCCTGGGTGGGGATTGGGAGGCCATAAAGTGATTCAGTTGCTTTTCCTGCTGTGGGCTCTGGGGCCTCAGTCATGAATGATGACTGTTGTTGGAAGAGTGGCTGAGTTATTATAATAATACCTGTCCTTCCACCCTGCAGGGATGTCGTCAGTGTGAGATGACATAAAGGATATGAAAGTCCTTTGAAAAGTATAAAAGACGTAAGTCCAAAGAATAAAAGAACAAAAAAGCATTATGATTCCAATGATGTCAGAGCCTTCCACCCCAGGACAATTGGAATGTTCAATGACAAGCCAAGTTTTCTCTGTAGGCCCCAGGGTTTTCACCCAAGTTTTTAACAGATTTGTCTCAAGCTAACCACGCTCTTAGGGAAAAAAGAAGAATGGAAAAGAGCAGTGAGCTCCCCGTCTTGGGTCAGATCCTGCTGTAAATATTCTCTCTCACACACACGTGCATGGACAGACCCAAACCTACGTGTGCGCAGGACATACGCCTACGAAATATAAAAAGGTTGTGTAAATACCGAGAGAGGGGGAAAGTGTAATCCAGATGTAGCTGGAACCTCTCTGCTCTTATAGATCTGAGTCAGATTACCCGAGTCTCTGAGCACCCCAAGTCTCTGCAAGATTTCTACAAGTTCCCCAGGTTTCTGATGGTTACACAAGTTTTTCTCGTTTCTGTCTTGGGGTTTCTGCGGCCGACAGGCAGACTCGTTACCGTGTGACCTAGAGAGACAGCACAGAGAAACTCAGCCTCTCTGATCCCAACATTCCCCATTTTCCATCCCAAACATGAGGTCGATCATGTAGGAATGGGGGAGAGTGCACTGGGTGTGCAGGTAGGACTCCGTTTGTTCGGCAACAGTGAAGACAGTACTCCGTTCCGGACATATCTTGAGTGACCACTCCTTTCCAGGAGAGATTGAGAGCCTCTTTCCAAAAGCTGACTCTTCTTCCTGACCCTTCTCATTTCCCACATCCCTCGTCCCTTACCATTAAGGGAGCCAAAGAACAGATTTTATTTCCTCGTCTCAAGCAGGGCAGCGTCCTTCCACCACCCCCAATTCCCTGGGCAAGGCTCCTCCTCTTCCAGAAGGCACTCTTTCAAATAATGAAGAGGGTTTCCAACTGGATCCAGAGAAAAAATTGTCTTCACTTCCTGACAAAAGTGTGAAAAATTTACATATTCCTTAAAAATTCCACAGCCTCTCAGGGCCGAACACTGATAACAGAATCATGTTCAATGTGTTTTGACTATGACGCTAAATAGGTGGCTTAGCGAAATCTTTCGGTTAGATGCAATTGTGTGGGAGAGCTAACGGAGCTAGACTCATTCCATGTTGCTCTGTTATTCTATTGAGAGAAAGACGGGGGAGAAAAAAAGCTTTATTTCTGTCAGTGGAAGAAATGATGAGCTGTCTAAAAATAACATAAGGAGAACACCCACTACTCCTGTCCCTTCTCAGATGTCACATCGCATTGATCTTGGTGAGCCGGGAAGTCACTTAGTGCATCCTTTAAAAAGTCATACTGTCCAGGGAGAGAAGGACACCTTCTTTCACTTCCAATCAGCCAACCCATCACTCCTTTTCTCCATTGGTAGGGTTGCAGAGGAATGTAAAAGGTATGAGTCATGTTCTGAAAATCCAAACACACATGCAGAGCATATAAAATGAACCGCGAGGAGAGCAGGAATTAGAGACACAATGCGGCCCTTTGTGAAACATGGCAACATCCCTGGGGACCAAGGTTTCTGAGTGTTGTTGAGCCGAGGGTAATGACAGGGTTCAGGGTTTGCCAGAGAGTGTGTGATAACACGGAGATTTTTAGGAAAAGTGCAGTGAGCCTTTAATCAAGCCTCAGAGGGGCTCGCCAATGGTGCCCATTCTGTCAGTTGTTTATGCGGTGGGTGGGCCTCAGTCAGAACGTCGCCCTTTTTCGCTATGAAAATTTATGGAGCGTTTATCTAATTTTTTTTTTCTCCTTGAGGGAAACATTTGCAAAATGTTAATTACACAGGTTCTAGATTTACCGTTCCTGAAAGATGAATTCTGGAACATTACTTTTACCTGTGGTCACCTCTCTTAACTGGGAACTTGAGTTTCACTGGCATGGGATGTCACCCTGAGGGGATGTCTGTGACTCCAGAGGAATCCCTTGGGATCTACCACGTTTTGGAGTTGGGGGAGGTATTATTCTGGGCTGCAGGTTATGGCTGTTAGATGGATAACACGTCAGGAGGATCGCAGCCACGCACAAATGGAGAAATTTTGACTTGCTATGCCTTCCATGTAACAGTTACTACGTTTGTGGGTTGTTTTTTTTTTTTTTTTTTTGGTAGATAATTGTTCAGTCATAGAGTGTTATGGTGGAGTCTTTGATCTCATTCCCCAAAGTTAACTGTAAAACTTTTGTATGAGCTCCCGTATTCCTGGATTACAAAATGGCACCAGCAGACAATTCTTACTGTCATGGATAATTGCCAGAGAGAGGGGAAATAGGATAGAGGGCTGGGATAAAGAATGAAAGTAAACACTTAAGGGGAACATAATGCTTTAGAGGAAGGCACAGCACTGTAATAGTGTAACGATTTCAATCCCAGATTCATGGTGATTTAATGAAATAAGCAGCATGCGTTGGCCCTAAACATATGTTGACAGAGGCAGATTGAATATCAGAGATTTCTATTGTAAAGTAGTGATTTTTGTGTCCAAGATGTCATTATCTTCCAAAGATATACACTCCTTTGAGGTCTGAAAATACAGGTAGTTTCCTTTTAATGCTTCTTGAGCTTTGCACTCATTGTTTTATCTTGGAAGACGCTTGTGATTTCCATGCACAGACACTGTCATAGGATCTGCATTTTAGCAATCAGCAGCCCAAGACTATTCGATAGAAAGGCTGGAGGAGAATGAGAAGGCTTCTTATTCTGGCTGTCATAGATGATTGTTGGGTTTATAAAGGCCTTCAGATAGAATGACAAGGAGAATTCAAAACCCGATGCTTTGATTAGAACTAATTAGAACGAACCCCTGCTCTCTTCTTCATTTGCCAGGTAGCATACCTTACCTTAATTTCTGGGGGAGGGGTGGAGAAAACTCTGCCCAAACAGGATGTACAGCTGTTGATTTGGAACCATGTCGTACAACAGAACTAAAGGAAGGGGTTGAACTCACTGCCTTATCCTGAAACATGTCTCCAGGATTGGTCCCATGGTTTTTACCACGGATGGCAGAGAAAGGCAGAGCAAGAACAAAATTGTGTTAATGTGGCCACCAATGCCATCCTGTCAGTATCCGCCAAAGCTGGGATATCACTTAACCCACCTCATATTTTTCTTTAATTTTTTTTAATGTTTATTTATTTTGAGAGAGAGAGCACAGGCAGGGGAGGGGCAGAGAGAGAGGGAGACATAGAATGTGAAGCAGGCTCCAGGCTCTGGGCCGTCATCACAGAGCCCAACGCGGGACTTGAACTCATGAGCTGGGAGATCATGACCTGGGCCGAAGACTGAGCCTCCCAGTTGTCCCTTAACCACCTAATATTTTAGCCCACTGCCATGACTTGAAATTCAGGGCCTTTTCCACACAGGACTAGGAATCCCTCTCTGATTTCGCTCTCAAGAGAATGATCCCCTCATCTTATATTTGTCTATTGCTTCCTCCCAAATGTCATCTTTGGTCCATACTTCCAGGGTTGGGCCTTGGCTTTCACGCACTACAGGGTATTTGGTGTTTTAAATTATACCTGCAATTCTCATGGCAGACCTAGGAAATCCTTACAGAATGAAGGGAGTCAGCAGCTCTGATTTAATATTTTTCTGTCCCTAGGTCTTAAATCCTTCTGCTTTGTCTAAGTCTTCATTTACCCCAACACTAGGATAAGATTTCAGAGGATACTTTTCCTCATGAAATTCTCCATGTTTTTTTTGACTGAAAGAAAAGATTCATTCACCACAGAATTCATCCAAATTTGAAGAAGGGGGTTAGAAAGTTCAGATGTTATTCCAAATGGATATTAAAAAAAAAAAAAAAAAAAGCCAATCTATCAGTAATGAAGGTAATATAGAGCTAAATAGAAAACAAAACGGTTCCCTTCTAGAAAAACAAAATTCACAAGATTTTTTTTTTTTCCTTGGATATCAGCCTTTTCAAGATTTGGAGTTCCTAGTCATTGAAAAGCTTTGCTCATTTTCTATCATGGTAACATATATAGATAGTACAGTAGCTAATTGCAATTACCCTAGATAAAGACCAAAAGAAAAAGAAAAAAGGAAAAAAGATTTTCTTCCCCCATTTCTTAGTTTGTGCACATTCCATTCCAGATGGGGCCCATTATGTGATGTTGTATTTCAAAAGGGAAACATGTCTTAAAGTTGCTGAAAAAATGTCCATTAAGGAAATAAGAGCCGCTGCAGGAAAGACACGTGTTATCTATTTCTTCAATTAGTCGCAAAATCCTGGTAGTATTCCTGGAGAACTGTGGGGGTTCTAATTGAAATATTCGAATCCCCACTCCTCCCCAACCCACCAATGCTATTGTGAAAAGGGAGAAAGAATCATAGGATTCAATTCTGGGGGAAAAACCATTTCTGATTTTGTAGCTAAGAGAATAGAGTTGCGCAATTTTGCTTAATGTGTCGTTTATTAAAAGTTTTTCTCAGTAGGACAGCAAGCAATTATGTGAAGCAGCTGGGTTACAGAAGGACCGATCACATGTTATTACACGCAGAGGAATTATGGATTATGGAAAGATGAACAATGTAATTATGCTCACGGAGTGTCACTTATTAATTTTTTAAGGTGAGATTTGCAATAATTTCATAATAGCTATAAAAATCAGAGCAAATGCCTGGGTTGCTAAGGGTCTCCAAGATTTAAAATTGGTACATGGCTTTCATTTTGTTAAAATGTGGTAGAGGGCATGATCGTTTTCAGCGCTGCAAGGGGAATGAAATCCTACAAATGCTGAGGCCAAAATCTAAAACTTTTAATCAAAAATCCTCGTTTCATTAACTTTCTTTTGTCACAACGCTAGTCCCTTCCTGGGTTACTGTAGTGATGGACTCATATAGGATAACCCACAACTGTCTTTCATTTCCTCTGAGTAATTATGCAAAGTGAAAAGCCGCCTGAGTCCCCAAGTCAATTAACACCTTTTCCGGCTCCACTACCGTAATTATTTGAGAAGCCTCACCTTTAAGAAGCCCGACAATCGCTCAAAACTCAGGGCCACCTTGGCCTTTTGGGGGCCCTGCTCTAAACTGTTTAAAATACTTTTTCTCAATTATTCTTTCCATTGCCTCCTCCACCCTCTTGTTTCTTAGTTTCTTCTTAGCATTATTGCTAATTAGGTTCCCTTTTTCAAACAGGCGGAGGACAGTCTGTGTTGCCAGGTAAGTAGGTGGTATTTGCAGTGAGCAATTAAAATGAGCTTTGCTGGAAGGAAGGAAGGAAGGAAGGAAGGAAGGAAGGAAGGGAGGAATGGAGAAAGAAAAAGAAAGAAGAAAGAAAGAAAGAAAGAAAGAAAGAAAGAAAGAAAGAAAGAAGGAAAACTAATAACAATAGTAAAGCAACAACAACAACAGATAAGGGTAAAAAAACTGAGGTGACAAGAGAAGTTAACCTGCAGTAGTAAGCTGTGAGGTGACTTGAAAATCCTGCAGCTGTAGGTGAGTGGGTGGCCTGAGCAGTGGCTTTTGGCCAACTCACATAAAAAAAAAAAAAAAAAAGCACAACAAAACAGAAAAACAACAAAGGAATACAGAATCATCATCTCAAATCTGATAATTTTTTAAATTTCCCAGCTGCTACATAGCTTTAATTTTTACCTTTGAGTATTTTCCTCCGAATGGTAATAACTTCATTTTTTTTAGCTTCCCAATGGAATTGATACTCACTATTAAAATGTGAAATTGAGTAAAAATCTCCAAAAAGCCCCAGTGAAAAATTCTGCTAACACTGAGTGTCTGTGCTCTTTCCAGCACTTTCCATCTGACACATAAATATGAATGATAGATACAAATATATATAATTATACGTATACATAAATTTATGTATATATAAGTATACATATATGCATTTTTATTAAAAATTCACTTGTTCATAACATTATATATTGAGCATCTATTATGTTCCAGGCAATGGGATACCGTGGTGACCAAAAACCGACATGGTCCCTCTTCTTGGGGAGCCTAACAGCCTAGTGCAGGAGAGAGAGATTAATTAAAGAAACCTGTAACATTACAAATGTGGCAAGTGCCATCCATGAAGGAGAGGTACGTATTATAAGACTTTATGCTGGGGACAAGGGCTTAATCCAAGACGCCAGGGAAGGTTTTCTGGAAGAACTGATGACAATGAATTGAGATTTTCAGGAAGAAGATAGATGGTGCCTTGAAAAGATAGGGATGTCAAGGAGCAAGGATTTCCTTTCCCCTTGGGGTCCATCTAGCTGGACTGAGAATCAGACTGATAGGAGACGAGTTGACAGAAAATCAAATTTGGTTTCGTACATAAGAGGGGGTTTACACAGACACAAAATTCCACGAGGCTTAGAGGCCATCCTGAGCCAAGGAGAGGGGTGAGGTCTGAGGATACATCGGCAAGAATGTGAGAGGAGATGCTTGCAAAATAAAGGTTGCCTTATGAAGTAAGTAGTCTCTCAGGTAGAGAGGAATCTTTTGTTGATAGTTGTCTTCCTGGTATAAACTCTCCTTTCCCGTGTAAATTTAGGCCTGGGGGGGGGGGTGCAGGGGGGAGCGGTAAAGAGCCCTTCTTGAATCCCCTGGGCTCTAATTGCCTTTAACTCAAAACTGTGTTCAATGCAGGAGTGGCCTGCCCTTGGCCTCTACAGGCATGAGGGGAAAAGAGGGTCCAGGACAGCTGAGCTTTTTAGGTAGAGGAAGCTGCTTGGTAAAAGGCTTCATGATAGGAGGAGGTACATGCATCTGAGAAAAATAAACAAGGCTAACATCCAGAGAGTAAATCTGTCACCATGGGAGACGAGCTCAGAGTGGCTGGTAAGAGCCAGACTTTGTAGGGCCTTGTAGACCCTGCTGGCACTCGGTTCTCACCCCCAAGAGTAATGGAAGCAGTGATTCAGGCATGGGGGTGATGTGTTTCATCGGGCTCTGCCTGGTTTCAGTGTGGAGGACTCACTAGTTGCCAGGGGGTTCAATTGGGAGTCTGTCAGGGTAGAAGGGAGAGAGAGATGACCCTGAACTAGGGTACTGGCAGTGGAACTGGAGAGAAAAGAACTGGTCATGTATTGCATGTAGGGCTAGGTGACAGAGAAGTGTCAAGGGAGGGACACCTGGGTGGATTAGCAGGTGGAGCGTCCGACTCTTGATTTTGACTTGAGCTGTGATCCTATGGTTTGTGGGTTTGAGCCCCGTATCTGGCTCTGCGCTGACAATGCAGAGCCTGCTTGGGATTCTGTCTCTCTCTGTCTCTCTCTCCCCCCTCTGCCCCTTTCCCACTCACGTTGTCTCTCTCTCTCTCTCTCTCTCTCAAAATAAATAAATAAACTTAAAAAAAAAAAAAAAAAGAAAGAAGAGTCAAGGAAGATTCAGTTCTATCTGCCCAGTTTCTTCTATGGTTGCCTTTCAAACCTTCTGCCATTTTGACTATGGTGCTCTCTGTTACTGCTTTGCAGTACCTACTTCTAGATTGTGAGTTATTATCCCTTTTTCTGATACTGAAAGGGCGGGCCTACGCCGGCCGACTCCATCTTGTTCTGTGTTCTCCACCTTGAGTGACTATGTCCCCGACATGACCCCTTTTCCGGGAAATTCACAGAAACCTCAGACTGCGCCTCCTCCCCTTGAGTAACCTCCCGCTCACCCGTTCAAACTTTCTGATCAAAACACGCCCAGCGACCTGCGTAACAGGACTCCGACCCTTCCCCAACCAATCGGCTGAGGCCACGACCCTTCCCCAGCCAATCGGCTGAGGCCACAGCCATTACCTCACCAACTGCCCCTAGACCCCTATAAAACCTTTGTGCTTTTGAAACTCGCGCTCTCTCCCTGGTATCTCACCGCTGCGTCGGTGCAGGTAGGGGATTGAGCTCGAGCTAGCTCGAATAAAGGTTCTTTTGCTTTTGCATCGGACTCGGCTCCCTGGTGGTCTTTGGGGATCACGAATTCTGGGCATAACATTTGGGGGCTCGTCCGGGATCCCCAAGACCCCCGAGGGACCCCCGACCCGGAGAGCCTGACTGGCCACGGTTAGTGTCTGTCTGTTTGTTCTGTCTTTTCTGTGTGAGCTCACTTCTGGAGTTCTGGTAGTGCCCGACGCGGTCTAAGTGGACGCACTGGAGGACCACGGGCCGGGAGTTTCGGAAGACGTTCCGATTCTCCCTTCTGGAGGGACGTGGAATCCCCTCAAAGGTCTGAGACGAGGCGGGTCGCTCCCGCTGGTCGGCGTGAGGCCGTCGTCTTTGGAGGGACGTGGAATCCCCTCATCGGTTTTGGAGGGACGTGGAATCCCCTCAAATGTCTAAGCTAGCTTTCAGTTTTGCTTCCATGGAGTTGGAAGATTTTCTAGGGGCCCTCTGTTTGTCTGTTTTTGTGTTTCTCTGTTTTGTTCTGTGGACTTACTGGACGGACGTTATGGGACAGACTCAGACTACTCCTCTAAGTATTATGATTGATCACTTTAAGGATGTGAGGGGAAGAGCTAACAACCTCAGTGTGGAAGTCCGAAAGGGTCGGTGGCAGTTTTTTTGTTCTAGCGAGTGGCCAACTTTCAATGTCGGATGGCCACCAGAGGGGACCTTCGACCTCCCTACCATCCACCGAGTCAGGAGTATCATCTCTCAGCCTAAGACGGGCCATCTTGATCAGCTCCCTTACATTATCACTTGGCAGGACCTTGTAGAAGACCCACCCTCTTGTCTTAAGCCCTTCCTAGCCCCGCTCCCTCCGGAGCCAAAACCCATTCTTGCTTTGCAGGGGACAAAGAAGAAGAAAAGTCTTATCCAGCCTTCAGCACCCCTCTACCCTGTCTTACAGTGGGGTACTGAAGAAGAATTAATTTTTCCTCCCTCGTATAACCCCTCTAGGATGCCGGAAGAACACCATCCTCCCCCTCCGGGGGAGGCAGACGCTGTTCCGAGAGCGGGAGGCGGAAACGCTCCAGTGGGAAGCCCGCCCTTCACCAGACAAAGGGCTCAGAGGGAGCAATCCGCCTCCGCCGCCGACTCCACTATTCTGCCCCTGCGAGCCACCGGACCCCCAGACGCGGAGGGGAACCAGCCCCATCACTATTGGCCTTTCGCCACTAGTGACCTCTACAATTGGAAAGCTCAGAATCCTAAGTTTTCCGAGAAACCGGCAGGGCTTATTGATTTATTAGACTCTGTTCTTTTTACCCATCAGCCCACGTGGGACGATTGCCAGCAGCTTTTGCAGGTCCTGTTCACGACTGAAGAAAGAGAAAGAATCGTCAACGAGGCCCGAAAACTAGTTCCGGGCACAGACGGGAATCCCACCACCAACCAGGCTCAGATAGATGCCTCCTTCCCCTTAACTCGGCCCCAGTGGGATTTCAACACGGCAGAAGGTAAGGAGAGGCTCCGGGTCTACCGCCAGACTCTAATGGGGGGTCTCCGAATGGCTGCTAGAAAGCCAACCAATTTGGCCAAGGTAGGAAATGTACAACAGGGAAAAGATGAATCTCCGGCTGCCTTTTTAGAACGGATCATGGAGGCATTCTGTACCTATACCCCCATGGATCCAGAGGCTCTGGAAAGCAAGGCAGCTGTTATCATGGCCTTTGTAAACCAATCGGCCATAGACATTAGGAGAAAATTACAGAAAATAGATAGACTAGGAGAAAAAAGTCTGCAGGACTTACTGGTGATAGCCGAAAAGGTATATAATAACCGGGAGCTTCCTGAGGACAAGCAGGCTCGCGCCATGGCGGCTGCCAGCAGTAAGCAGACTCGAGACCTGGCGAGAATACTACTAGCTACCACTGCTGACTCCCCTGAGGAACGAGACCGCCGTCTCTGGCAGCTGGCAGACGACGCAAGAAAAGGTAAAAGAACCACCAAGGGGGGGAAGCAGAGGCTGCAGAAGGATCAGTGCGCATACTGCAAGGAGATAGGGCATTGGGCCCGAGATTGTCTGAAAAGGGCCGGCGGGAAAGGAAGCAAGACTGATCGAGTAAAAGTCCTAGAGCTAGATGAACTAAGTGATTAGGGGAGTCGGGGTTCGGACCCTCTCCCCGAACCCAGGGTAACTCTTAAAGTGGAGGGGACCCCTGTTGACTTCCTTGTCGACACCGGAGCACAACATTCGGTCCTCCGCACCCCACAAGGAAAACTAGCCAGCAAGAAGTCCTGGGTACAAGGGGCAACTGGTATGAGCCAGTATTCATGGACTACCCGAAGAACAGTAGATTTGGGAACGGGCCGGGTATCCCACTCCTTTATGGTAATACCAGAATGCCCCTACCCGCTGTTAGGACGGGACTTACTGACCAAGATTGGAGCTCAGATAACTTTCAGACAAGGGGGGCCTCAGGTCACCGATGGCAAGGGCCACCCCATCCAGGTCCTGACCATGAAACTGGAGGATGAATACCTCCTCCACCAGGAGGCGCTCCCGAGAGAGGATAATATAGACAGATGGCTACAAGAATTCCCCTCGGTTTGGGCAGAGACTGGGGGGGGGGATGGGACTAGCCGCTCATAGGACCCCAGTCCTGGTAGAGCTCAAGCCAGGAGAGAGTCCGGTAAGGATCAAACAATACCCCATGTCACAGGAGGCCCGGAAGGGGATCCAGCCACACATCCGGAGACTACGAAGCCTAGGGGTACTAGTTCCTTGCCAGTCTGCCTGGAACACCCCCTTACTGCCGGTCAAAAAGCCTCACACAAATGACTACCGACCGGTACAAGACCTCCGGGAAGTAAATAAGAGGGTCGCGGACATACACCCAACTGTTCCCAACCCATATACTCTTTTGAGCTCCTTGGCGCCCTCCAGGGTCTGGTATACTGTACTAGATTTAAAGGACGCCTTCTTCAGTCTGCCGCTGGCACCCCAGAGCCAACCCTTGTTCGCCTTCGAGTGGCATGATCCGGAGGAGGGCTACAGTGGGCAACTCACCTGGACACGGCTACCTCAGGGATTCAAAAATTCACCCACCATCTTCGACGAGGCACTACACGAGGACCTGGGTGAGTACAGAAGGGAGCACCCTGGCCTCACCCTCCTACAGTACGTAGATGACATCCTGATTGCTGCCGACACGGCCAAAGACTGTGAGCGAGGGACCCAGGACCTGCTGGCTACCCTGGGAGCTTTAGGGTACCGGGCATCCACGAAGAAGGCTCAGATATGCAGGGAGAGGGTAAGTTACCTGGGATATATCCTGGAGGGCGGACAGCGGCGGTTATCAGATGCCAGAAAAGAAACTGTCCTAAAGATCCCTACTCCCACCTCCCGAAGAGAAGTGAGGGAATTCCTAGGATCAGCCGGCTACTGCCGCCTCTGGGTTCCAGGTTTTGCTGAGATCGCCAGGCCCCTATATGAAGCTACCAAAGAGGGGAAAACATTTAAATGGACTGAAAAAGAAGAAATTGCCTTTAATCAGTTAAAAAAGGCCCTCCTAAGTGCCCCAGCCCTGGGCCTACCAGACATTATGAAACCCTTCCACCTCTTTGTAGACGAACATAAGGGAATAGCAAAAGGGGTTCTAACTCAAGCCTTAGGCCCCTGGAACCGCCCAGTGGCTTACCTGTCTAAGAAACTAGACCCAGTGGCTGCCGGCTGGCCGCCATGCCTAAGAATTATTGCGGCGACAGCACTCCTAGTCAAGGATGCAGACAAACTGACCCTAGGACAGGAGATCTGGATCACAACCCCACACGCCATTGAAGGGGTCCTGAAACAGCCTCCTGATAGATGGATGAGCAATACACGTGTGACTCATTACCAGAGCCTCCTACTCAACCCTCCACGAGTGCGGTTCCACCCCAGTGCAGCCCTCAATCCTGCAACCCTGCTGCCCGACCCTGACCTAGGTGCTCCACTACATGACTGTGCGGGAATCCTGGAACAAGTACATGGATTCCGGATGGACCTGACCGACCAGCCCCTCCCCGATGCCGAGGCTACTTGGTTCACTGATGGCAGCAGCTTTGTGCGAGATGGACACAGGTATGCGGGTGCAGCGGTGGTCACCGAAATGGACACCGTATGGGCGGAGGCTCTACCCTCCGGAACGTCAGCCCAGCAAGCGGAGCTCATAGCCCTCACCAAGGCGCTGATGCTGGGAGCTGGAAAACGGCTTAACATCTACACAGACAGCCGTTATGCATTTGCCACAGCTCATATTCATGGGGCAATTTATCAGGAGAGGGGGTTACTGACGGCAGAAGGACGGACTATAAAAAATAAGCAGGAGATACTTAACCTGCTTACGGCCTTATGGCTTCCTGCCAAGCTAGCCATTATCCACTGCCAAGGGCACCAAAAAGCTGATAACCCAGTAGCTAGAGGTAATCGAAAGGCTGACCAGGCAGCCAAGGCAGTAGCCCTTACTCCAGTCCCCACCATGACCATACAACTACCAGACCCGGGAGACCCAGTTTTACCAGACCAGCCCAAATACTCCCAGGAGGAGTTACAGCGGATCAAGAAACTCCCCATGGCCCAGGAGATAAAGGGATGGTGGTATACACCTAACAAGGAGCTCGTGCTGCCAGACCGGCTCGGAGTCTCAATATTAGAGCACATGCATCGGTCTACTCACATGGGGGCCCAAAAATTAAAAGACTTAATCCGACATGCCGGAATCAAGATTCACCAACAGGACACCAAAATAGAGCAAGTTGTATCTGCCTGCAAGACCTGCCAACTCACCAACACGAAAGCCACATCAAATAAAAAAGGAACCAGGCTCAGAGGCACCAGACCGGGAGCCCAATGGGAAGTCGACTTCACTGAAGTCAAACCAGGAAAGTATGGTTATAAATATCTTTTAGTATTTACAGACACCTTCTCTGGCTGGGTGGAGGCATACCCAACCAAGCATGAAACGGCTCAGACGGTGGCTAAGAAGCTACTAGAAGACATCTTACCCAGGTATGGTTTTCCTGCCATGGTAGGATCAGACAATGGACCAGCTTTTATCTCTCAGGTAACACAGGCAGTAGCCAAGGCGGTGGGGGCAAACTGGAAATTACATTGTGCTTATAGGCCCCAGAGCTCAGGACAGGTAGAAAGAATGAATAGAACCCTAAAAGAGACCCTTACCAAATTAACCATGGAGACTGGCGGGGACTGGGTGACTCTCCTACCGTACGCCCTTTACCGGGTTAGAAACACTCCTTACACTCTGGGTTTTACTCCCTACGAGATCATGTTTGGCAGGCCACCCCCTGTTATTCCCAGCCTTCGAGCTGAACTTCTTGCAGAGTTTAAAGATCAAGAACTTTTTCTTTCCTTGAGAGGGCTCCAGAGGGCGCACGAGGATATTTGGCCGCGCCTCCGTGCCATCTACGAGGCTGGCCCGACCCCGACACCTCATCAGTACAAGCCGGGAGACTGGGTCTATGTCAAGAGGCACCACCGAGAGACTCTCGAGCCGCGCTGGAAGGGACCCTACATTGTAGTGCTGACAACCCCCACCGCTCTCAAAGTAGACGGCATCGCGACCTGGGTCCATCACACCCACGTTCAGCCAGCGGACCCCTCCTCGATCCGGAAGGACTTCGTCACGCGATGGGCCATCAGTCGGGACCAACACAACCCGCTCAAGCTCAAGCTCAAGCTACAGCACATTCGACCCACCTAATATTGGTAACTCTGTTAACTCTGCTTGTCATTGCTCATGCTACCGGGAGTCCCCACACCCCCCAAAACATCACCTGGCAGATCATAGATACCAGCTCAGGGACAATACTTAATTAGACCTCCCAGAGCCACCCCAGGGACACATGCTTCCCAGAACTTGGCGTAAACTTCTAAACTCTGTTCCCCTTGTCACCATAAATGCAGCCGGACCCATGATTGGGTCCGTAAGTTACATGACAAGGGGGGAATGAAAGGGCGGGCCTACGCCGGCCGACTCCATCTTGTTCTGTGTTCTCCACCTTGAGTGACTATGTCCCCGACATGACCCCTTTTCCGGGAAATTCACAGAAACCTCAGACTGCGCCTCCTCCCCTTGAGTAACCTCCCGCTCACCCGTTCAAACTTTCTGATCAAAACACGCCCAGCGACCTGCGTAACAGGACTCCGACCCTTCCCCAACCAATCGGCTGAGGCCACGACCCTTCCCCAGCCAATCGGCTGAGGCCACAGCCATTACCTCACCAACTGCCCCTAGACCCCTATAAAACCTTTGTGCTTTTGAAACTCGCGCTCTCTCCCTGGTATCTCACCGCTGCGTCGGTGCAGGTAGGGGATTGAGCTCGAGCTAGCTCGAATAAAGGTTCTTTTGCTTTTGCAAAAGAACACAAGTTTGTTTTGCACAGTTATATTTGTCAGTCTTTTCTATTTCTTCTAGATTTTGCATCACCTAATGCTTTTATGATACTGTTTGATTGTTTTGGGGGGATTGTATTAGAAGGTGTGGATAGACCTTATATTTCTTACCCATCTATCCTAAGATGGGTAAAAAACTACATTTACATTGGTTATTCTCCTTCCCCCATTAATTTGATGTTTTAAAGTTTACTTATTTATTTTTGAGATAGAGAATGAGCATGAGTAGGGAAGGGCAGAGAGAGAGGGGGACAGAGGATCTGAATCAGGCTCTGTGCTGACAGCAGACAGCCCGATATGGGGTTCGAACTCACGAACTGTGAGATCGTGACCTGAACCACAGTTGGATACTTATAACCCATTGAGCCACCCAGGTGCCCCACCCCTGACTAATTGGAAGTAATTTCCCATATATATACACAAAACACACAGACACATACATACACGGGAGATATTTAGTACATTATTGTGATTAGCTGTTTTCATTGACTTTTTTTGTGCTAATCACACACTATCTCATATAGCTTTACTTAAACAATTTTTAAAAAAATTATTGTTAATTATTTTTGGACACTTTCTGTTCCACAGAAACCCAGAGCATTACCTTGTCTGTTCCATGAAAGAAACCGTGGGTGTTTTACTTGAGATGGCACCAAATTTGTAGATTAATTTGAGAAGAATTGACATTTTTATCACGTCGATGCTTCTTGTCCAGCAAAGCGGTATGTCCCCATTTATCCAAATCTTCTTTTATGCTCTTCAGTAAAGTTTTATGATTTTATTTATATAGGTCTTAAGGCAAAAGTCTTTTGTTTGACGGGAACAATCTTACAGTTTCCCACTTCCTGACTTCAGTTAAGGGTGTATAAATAGACCCATCTTCTCTGCTGAAATATCTAGGCTGATTTTGAGAAGTTTGTGTACCTCAGATCATTAGGATGTGTCTTCTCTTTCTAGAAGGTTTGCCATTTGTTCCAGGCAGGAGGATGTGGGGAAGGTGAGTTTTTGTTTTCTTGGAATAAATACCTTTATGGGGAATTTTGAATTCGTCTCTGTGCAAGGGATGGCCTGCCTTCTCTAGGACAACGTTTAATGTGGACAGAGGCTGTGAACCTATGGTTGTATGTCTACATCTTTAGAAACACGCTCTCTAGTAATTTGGAAATATTTCAGCATAATTCTTCCGCTGGGACATGTTCAAGGCCCAGCTGAAGAATCACTCACCCTTATTCTTACATGTTTACCTGCTGATCTTTCTCTGGCCAACAACCTCTTAGATTCACTGAAGGGTGGAGGAAATCTAGCCAGAAGCCCTTAAGAAACCGAACCGAAAGTTCATCTTCTCTGTTTTTTGAAAGACAGTCTCTTCTTGCTCCCCCCTGCTCAGGCAAGGAGAGGAGTCACCATTAGATGTTATGGCTGATAATGCACACAGGGGCATGCACACAAAAGATTAAAGGCTCCGAGCATGTTTCTCCACTTGATGGATCCAGCATTCTTCGTCCAAATAGCTCTGTTCGAAACTGTTCTTTCAATGTCTGGGCTGTGCTTATCTCTGATAGCGCCAACTTAATGTAAATTAGAGAGACGTGGTGAATTCCCTGGGAGAGCTGACAGGAACAAAGCTGGGGGTCCCTGAACCTCTCTGTCTCCTCTCTGTTTGTTCTCAGCCTCTCCGATCTTGCCTGCTTGTGAAACTCCATCAATGGTAACTTGTGTCTTCGTTGTGTTGGCTGGAGCCCGGGCTCTGCAATTTGCAGCTTACTGTCGATTTCATTTGGGGTTAATACTTTCCTATTATACCTATTGTCTGGCCCTCACTCTCCTGCCTGGTACTGTAATACACTGCTTTCAGTATTCTAATGGGATCGCATGGGTCTGCCATCACTAGCTCGATTTTTAACAGGAAGCTGGGACAATAAAGGCCTTGAGAAAGCAAATGTGAGAAATGCCTGCTTCTGTCTGGGGACCTTAGTGCAAAATGAAAACAATAGTGTCTTTTTGCTTGCTTCTGCCATTCCCATTTTCACCAGTAAAGAACTAGCGCCTTTCCCTGTACCATGGGCACAAAGAAAAATGGCGTCAGCCATCAGAGGCTTGTACTTCAAGATATAAAATATGTTTCCTTGTAAACACCTAATTGCCACCCATGGTCTGCTTTCCTTTTGCCAATCCGTACTCAACTCTAAGCAATCTTCGTTCAAAGAGCATACCTTGATTAATAATAATAATAATAATAATAAGACATGGCATTTTAAAAGAGAAATCCAGAAAACCTAGTGGCAGGTAATTACTAACAACTCCTTTGTGCGTTAATTGAACTAAGCCGATGATGTGGTACAACTTCGTGGGGACCAGCTCCATGCAGAGCCGGCCTTTGAGGAAGGGGCCTCTGGTTCTTTCTGGACCCAGTTAATGATGCTCTCGTTAACAATAGACAAGTTAATGAGACTTTCAACAGCATTTGGGGACACTTAGGAAAGAAGAATCCTGAAGAAGGAATTAGGAGTTTTTACTCTCCAAAAGGATGAAAATAGGAAAGTCAGAAATGGTCTTTATTTCCACTGTTAGACAATGTCAGGTACCCAGTTTCTAGCTTTCTTCATAGGGTCCTTCTTATCCTCCTTCCTGGTGGTCATCCCGTTGTTCTTGCTGACTCCTTTTTCCTTCCTCGGGGGCTTAGTGATACTATTCTCTGCCTTCACATACCCTCTCCTTCATCTTGTACTGAAAGAAATAGATTTTTAGTTGTTTACAAAATTCTGTTCCTTCTGTCATGAGTCCTAGCGTTTTGGCTTGATGCATGGTTGACTACTTAGAAACTACATTTCCCAGGCTCCTTTGCGGCTAAAATTCCAAGCTATAAATTAGGCTCCACTGATAGAAGGTCTCATAGGAGATTTCTAAGAAGAGAAACAGGGGCTTCTTTTCCACTCTGGCTGTCTTTACTGCCCAGCAAGGTCATGGCTTTCTTGCCCTGGCTTCTGGTCTTTTGTAGCTTCCTGCTTGTCAGGAAGCAGTGGGGGTAGTGGCCACATCTTGATCTGATCTCCAGTCTCTAAGCACAGCCTCTTGAGTCTATTCTCCTGCTTCCTGCTGCAGCAGGGGCCTCAGACGCCTGCCAGGGCTGTAGCTGGGCCTCTACGTTCGCAGGCCCTGTGCTAAGCCAGTTCTGGGTTGTTCTGGGACTCATTCCAAGAAGCTCATCTCTCACTTTCTACTGAATTTGTCAGCCTCTCAACTCCTGTATTAAACCCATTCTGCTGAAAACATGTGGGGTGAATTCTGGTTCCTGCACTGACCCTACTGCAACTAACAGTAATTATGCCCAGTCTGATAGAGTTTGAGGGCAGAGACTGTCCTTATACAGTAGGCCCTCACAAAGAACCAACAAGTTCCACGTGCCAGGCTTCACGTGAGGCACTTGACATACATTCTTTCACTGGCTCATCCCAAGCACCCTAGGAGGTAGGCACTGCCGCCATTTTGTTGACATCCCGATCCACAAAAGTGAGGTTAGGGAGGTCAGTAACCTGCGTGAGGCCACAGCTAGGCAGTGAAATCCCGTCCTCCTTCAAGCCTTGTGTCTCCTCCCAGCTAGGACCAAAAAATGCTTAGAGTGTCAGAAATAACTGCTGCCTACTAAGATCTCAGGATGATTTCCTTTGTTTCCAAATGGGGAGACAGACTGACCGGGAGACATGACCTCACCTCTTTGACTCTTCACTGAATAGATGCTCTGCAATGCTGAATTTGACTGGCTCCCTACATGCATAGCGGAGTTTTATGCCTCCGTGTGTTGTGGGGGATGCAGACCCATTTGTTCCTCAGGCTCCCCTTTACCTGGCTTGTTCCACTCTATGAAGGAACGGGTGCTATAAATCCGTCTCTCATAAGGACTGCCAGTGGCTAAAGATTTCATTATACCATATCTTTAAAAAAAAATAAAGTCCCAGTGCATGTATTATGAAAATTCCAGAGGACCGCACAAGGCAGGAGTGGAACTGAGGATCAGGACCAGTCCTGTAAGCAGCCTGCTTCTCGCTCTTACCCACATCCTGTGTTTCCATTTACTTGCCCGGGGGTGCTTCGGGCCACAGGAAAGACCCAGGCTCCTCACTGGAAGGCTCTCTTCTCTCTCATGCTGCCCAGGCCATTGTGCTCAAATGCTCTGTCTTGACTCCGGTGCTACACCTGGATCATCAAACCAGAATGCTGAGACCTGTGGTTTGGGTTCTGCGCTGTTGGGATTCTAGGGTATTTCAACCATCCTAACCTAGATGAAGGCATTTTCCACGGGTCTAGCTTAGCTTCTGACTTTATAGTAGGGGTTGAGGTTGGGAGGCAGGCAGGAAGCTCAGAAGAAAATATTAGCTAACCTTGCTTGGGCTTTTTTTTTGTGCACCTGGGCTCTTCAGAAACCTGATTGATTGATTGATTGATTGATTAATGTTTATTTACTTTTGAGACAGAGAGAGAACAGAGCATGAGCTGAGGAGGGTAGAGAGAGGGAGACACAGAATCCGAAGCAGGCTCCAGGCTCTGAGCTGTCAGCACAGAGCCCGACACAGGGCTTGAACTCATGAGCTGTGAGATCATGGCCTGAGCTGAAGTTGGACACCCAACCGACTGAGCCACCCGGGCGCCCCTCTTCAGAAACCTTGGAGAGGAAGGACTGGAGAGGCCAAAACAGAATTTAGGTGCTATTACAGTTCCATTTCATGATTATCCCTTATTAGCTTTCTGTAGGACTACCTCCTGGAAGGTCTTTGCTAACGCTTACAATCCTCTGCTAGCCCGAGTGAAATGTATCTTCTGTTGAGACTCAGCTCAGTGATTACCAGCGCTGTGAGGCCTCTTTAGACCTGGCAGACAGACTGAATCCTTTTGTTTTTAGCAGCCCACGAGCTTGTCGACACAATAGAAATAGGACCACAGCCCTTAGCACAGTGCACCATAATGAGGTGTTTACTTATCTGGGTTTCCCACTACACGTTGACCTCCTTACAGGGAGTGACTACATCTTATTTGTGTCTTAATCCTCCACAGCTACATAAATATTTGCTAAACCCCATAGGATTCCCACCCCAATTCAAGGCAGTGCAGGGTTCTGTGATCTGAAGAGCCCTTGGTTTTAAGATGCACTTTGATTTAATAGCTGTTTGGGGGTGGATATATTTGATGCACACATGTGCATATTCCCTTAAGTTTACTGCTGATGAAAGGGGATTCTGGAGCCCAGTTCCGTGGCGTGAACACTAGGGCTTCCCCCTGGCAAACCCTGTGGTCTCGGGCAAGCGCCTTAACTCCCGTGCCTCCGTTTCCTCCTCGCTAAAACAGGACTGATAATTGTATCTACCTCATTGTGTCGTTGTAAAGACTCATGAACTCTTGTAGAGCATTGAAAATGTATCACGGCACACAGCCTGTGCTATTTAAATGTCTGCTATTATTATTATCCTGATGTCAGATACAGTGAAATGAAAAATAAAAAAAAAAATGTATACTGTAAACCCAAACAATTTAACATTCTTAAAAGCTGGCTCCAACCAATTCTTAGTTCAGCAGCGGCCTCCAGAGTCAGCCCTTCTTCTCTGGACACATAGAGGGTCACCCACAGGGTCCTTGCCTGCTTTTCTCACATTACCGTTTTCCTTCCTTCTCATCAGCCTTTATTTTCACCTGAAGGGCCAGCCCAGGGCCTTGTATGGTTCGTAACATCAGCTGGCAGGGAACGTAACAAACAGTAAACACCTAATAAAATAGCAAATGAACAAATGAATCACCACCAGAACCCACACACAACACCTGGAGTCGGTGACTGGATAGCATCCATTCAGATCCTTGGAGTTACAACCAACGGGTTAACAAGCCAGCCCCCACCTTCTTGCTGCAACTCCAACAGGCACAGACTCCTATTTTGGGGACAGAGCTAAAGGGGTCCCAGGTTGTACATATGTCTTGTGCCTGTTTCCTCCCTTCTTTGCCTTTATCCTTATCCAAGCTGAGATGTGGACAGATGTCTCCATGCTCATCTTCGTTATTAATCTAGTTTTTTTTTTTCCTCTTTTTGCTTTCTGCCTGCCATCCCACTGCCCTCACATCCTCTCGTGGCCTGTGCGCATGACAACTGTCTCCCCATCCTCTATACGTCCAGAATATTCAATTGACCATATAGACGTTAGATGTTGTCTTTCTTACTTACGTGCCTTGCCCCGTGAAGGTAAGAGTTTGCCTGTGTTATCACCTCACAACTCTTCCAAGTGCTACCACTGGACACCATTTAACTAATACTTGGGCTGAAATATCGGTACTGCCTTGTGTGACTTGTTTTATGAGAGATAAAGGGTATAGGTCATATGGCCAAGTATAGTCATTCATTCTTATAGTTGTTAAACACCGATAGAGCCTATGTGACCGGTTGAGTGGCAGAAGTTGACGGTCTGACTGGAGACACAAGATTAAAAGCTATTAAAAGACATCATTACTCGCAAACTTGTTTGACATGGCAGTGTGGATGTTTGAGGAAGGGCCCATCCCCTGGGGGAGGATCTGAGTGGTCACAGCTGACTTTTACAAAGATGGGGGACCTTTCCTGACTTTGAAGGACTGGAAGGTTCAAGCCAGTGATGGGCAGGTAGTCAGGTATTCGAGAAGAGGAGCGTGGCAGAGAGGCAGGAACGAGCATGCTGTCTGTGGGAGTGAGACCAGTTTGACGGGAATGAGAACAGGAAGTTTGAATGCTATGTCCAGGTATTTGATGTAGACTGAATCAGGTTTCTGAGAGGGGAGTGATGTGATGGAATCAGTCAGGAGAAGATATCTAATTAAGTTTTGAAAATACCATTGAAGGATAGGAAGCCTAGCCCTGGGGAGGCCAGCTGGGAACCCCACAGTGAATGGGTCAAGAGGGCAGCGTGGGAGTAGAGCAAAAACATGGGCATGAAGACACTCATGAAGAAAAGCAGAAACTCACAGATCATCCTTCTTGTTATTTGGTTAGACTCCCAGCACATTTTCTTGCCTGTGGGAGGCCTAGAGTTGCCTTTATTTCACAATTAGTCTGCCCCACCCCCATCACTCCTTACCCCAATTTATAAGCTATTCGCATAGAGTGCAACCATGTCCTAGTGTGGTAAGCGGTATGATGGTTAACTGTACCTGTCAACTTGCCTGGGCTACAGGTTTCCCAGATAGCAGATTAAACATTACTTATAAGCATGCCATGAGGGTGTTTCTGAAAAAGGTTAGCATTTGAATTGGTGGACTCAATAAAGAAGATTGCCCTCCCCAGTGGGCATCCATTCTGTCAATGGCCTAAATAGAACCAAAGGTGGAGGAAGAAGGAATTCAGCACCACCATCCCCTCTATTTTCCTCATTCCTTGAGCTGAGACATCTCATTTCATCTTCCCTTGACCTTGGACTGGGATTTACCCCAACAGTCTCCTGATTTTCAGGCCTTCTGGCTCAGATTGAATTATGCCGCCAGCTTTCCTGGGTTTCCAGCTTGGAGATGGCAGATCTCAGGACTTCTCAGCCTCTTTAATCTCTTAAACTAATTCCTCATAATTGCTCTCTGTCTATATTTGGGTAGGTAGATAGGTAGATAGGTAGGTAGGTTTGTAGGTAGGTAGGTAGGTAGGTAGGTAGACTGATTTCTGTTTCTCTGGGGAATTCCAGCTAATATAGGTGGGGAAAATTCAATCATACAAACCATGAGTTTCTTTTATTGGCTTACGTGAGGATGGTGATGGGCATTAATGAAATGACCAAGGAGACCCACACAGCTGGCCGGCTGGACTTTCTGTGAATCACCTTTGTTCCAGTGCAATATGGCATCATGAGTGACAGATGTCTAAAACTCTTACCTTCTTTGCCACTCCCCTCCCCACTTGTAGCAAGAAGATAAGAACTAGACCTGGATCCAACTAATAATATCCCTTCCCCTATTTCCCTTCATGCTCAATTTTGTTGTGTATCTTTGTGACTTGTTAATTCCTCTAGAAGACAGCTTATTGGAGCTGGTCTGGTAAGGACTTGGCTTTCTCAGACACATTTAGAAATTTGGCAAACATCATCACTGATATTTTTTCCCATAATTCCGAACTTTAAAGGTATTTTAGCCTGCCATGATGGTTAGCCTTCCTTAAAGCTGCCAGTTCTCTCTGCTGTCCTTTGATGATGATCAGTCTTCTCTCTCCCCTGAAGTTCAGCTTCCTTTGAGGTTATGCCATGCCTGTACCCTTTTCTTCATGCCACTAAGCAATCGTCCAAAGAGATGAATGAGTAAATGACTCCCCTGGAGTGCGAATTGCAGTAAAGAGCTCATAAAACACAACATAACCTTTTTGATTGATGGTGATTGTTCAAGAACTAAAAATCTGTGTTCACAAGTATGGAGAGAAGGCAATTTGTAATATGAGGGTAGATGTAGCTTAAGCCTTCAGTCTAGTTATATAGACTTCAGGTCAAATGAATGGAAGATGGGCAAGTTGGCATTGTGTCATGCCAGAATTCTGTCTACGCAGAATTGTAGACTTGAGGGTTCATCTACTCAGATCTTCCCATGAACATGAAAAGGAACAAGTGACTTGCCCAAGATAACTGTTATCAGGTGATGGTGCCTGAAAAAAGTCCGGGATGGGCGATCCCTAAATCTGCTCTCGGGCTGCTGCATTTGAGACCACCTCCACCAGAGACCCGTCCGGAGCTGTATACCTGCTGTTAGACCTTTCAGTGCCCAAACTACTCTTGGTCCAAAGTCTTTGGCCAACAGCTCTTCTAGAGCTTTGCCAGGTGATGAAACAGAGAAAAAAGAAGTGTCAGCAGTAGAAGAAAGATTATGGATGGAAGGAGAGGCCAGGAAGTGTGGGACTGGGACTCCCTTAGAGACACTGAGAACCAAGGTCCTGGTGAGCCACCTTGTTATGGACTGAATGTGTGTGTCCCTGACCTGCAATGTGATGGTATATGAGGTCAGGCGAGTGGGTCCCCATGATGGGATTTACAGTAGGATAAAGAGACCTGGAGTTCTTTCAGTGTACATCTGAGGACACACTGAGAAGGCAGCTGTCTACAGTTGCCTTTTGGACCTCCCAGTCTCTAGAACTGTGAGCAATAAATGTGTGCTGTTCAAGCCACCCAGTCTATAGGATTTTGTTGTAGCAACTTGAGCAGACTAAGACACAGATCTATGAGCTGAGTGTTTGAAGAGCCCTCTTCTGCTGCTGGAACAGAAAAGAAATCAAAGTTTCCAGTGAGCCAGATATTCTAAAGGATATTTGCCAATGTATTCAGAGATTTTTGTTTTCAGGGACGTATTTGAACTGGGACATGATAAAAGTGGACCCTCCCTCCACCCCACCCACCCCAACCCTGCCCCCCGAGTGTGGAAAGGCAGGGAAAATTATCCTCAGAGAGAGAAGAAAGAAGCAGCCTCACAGATCAGTGCAAAGGCAAGAACTGAACCCTCGGAGCTGGAGGTTGGAATATCTGTTGGTGCCAGCTTGCCAGTCCCAGCCTTAATCCCCATGTTCTTCCTGTTTTACTTAAACTAATTTAAGTGAGTTTTGATTCTTGCAACCAGATCGTCCCTGGCTAATATCTGGAATCACTAATTGCAATTCTTCACCTTCCTTCTCCTACAGACCGAAACCCCTTATCTGAGAAAATAAAGGAACCTCAAATAACCAACAATTCTGCAGCAGCAATAGGGCTATTCAGCTGTTCGCTTTTGTGAAATTCTGGCCTTGTTACCTGTTTGCAAAGTGGCCGACGTGTCTGTCATCTATACGGTTATTTCTATATCAAAATGCACTTTAAGTTCCTGACATCCAGGTTAATAATTTTTTGAACTTGCTTAAAAATTAATGTCTGCGTACCTGTGTGAGGTAGGTTGGTCCATTGGTAGGCTAATGGTATAGTGTAGAGACCAGGGATGGGTTTTTGGTCTCTGGTGGCTGAGTCACTAATAGCTGCAGTACTCTGGCGAAGTCTTTTCAAGTTCTTTGAATATCCGTTTCTTTGATAATCCCTAAAATGGCGACAGCGATATTCTCACCATTGGATTGTTATGAGGAGTAAATGACAGTCTACATAAAACATCACTGTTTGACACGTAATAGATTCACAACGAATGGTCAATTCTTCTCCTCTCTCTCTCTCTCTCTCTTTTTTTTTTTTTTTTTTTTACCATGGCCAGATGAGTTCTACCCATTGACATAAATGATCATTTTCTCCGTTTGTCAGAACTTCAAATACATCCACTGTTTGGTTTATTTTTGCTAAGTTCAAAACAGATGAAAGTTGACTTTCACATGACTGGTAACCCTCTTTCAAAGTATATTGTCTCTTGTATTGTTTCAAAAAAGCCCTGGATTATTCCTGACCTTAGGAAGAGAAGACAGTTTCTTTTTTATTTTATTTTATTTTTCCCCAAAAGCAGTTGACTCAATGTAAATCATGACTCAAAGAGTTACCGGTAAATGATTTCTGTGTTTTATAGAATGATGGCCACAGCATGGAGGTGTGAGATGTTTAGGCAAGCGACAGGAATGGTACCCTCTTAGATTCTTTTTACAGTCGGCTGGAGGGATTCCGATTTGATTTAGGTACGATTTAGTTTGTAACGGGATTAAACTTTGCACTCCATTAAAAACCAATCAGCTGACTTGCCCCGCAGGAATTCTGGTTTTATGAAGAAGACTTCATTTCAGAACGGCCAAACCCTCCCCTTTTTTTTTTCTTCTGGACGAGCTATTTAGCCTACAGCTTTCCTGGTTTCCCTTATTGGTGTCTCCATATCTTAATTTGAATAAGGACATGAGTAAATTATAGAATCCCTGTTGGCTATGGTTTTGTTCTTTGGAGTGGAGATGAATTTCTTAAAAGTTCTTTTCATCCCTTATCCTGTGAATTCTACCACTGGAGAAGTTGAGAATTACTACAGAGGGTGAAAGAGTCTGGGTTTAAGAAGAGAATTGGAATCTGTTTTCATAGCAGATGTAAAATAATTACCATGCTGAATATTGGGAGGAACAGCTTGGTGACTCAAAACGGGACCAGAGAACACACATGATTGATTCTGAGGATGTAAAGCCCATACCCTACCTCTTCTGTGCCTTTCATGGACCTGCACATATGTCTGGGCTTGATAAATGTACCTTTTGATAATATAGCCTATCAACGCATGGACTGTAGTCAAGCTTTTACATGTGAGTGTGCCTCTGGACATTTATTGGAGGAGGTCAGTCCTCATAGTTTTGGAAGAGTAATAATATTAACAGCAGAAATAAGACTTTAAAAAATGGCAAGAATAATGAGGCCCATCACTCTTTTGTTAAGCACTTAACTTTATGCCCAGTACTGTACCAAGTATGTGGGATGCTCATTTGCCTTGTTCAATACTCAGAGCCATCCTATGAAATAGGTTCCATTCTTCTCTCCTCTTTGCCATTGCTGAAAATCCCATTAAGTTACTTGCCTAGGGTCACGTAGCTAGTAAGTGGCACAGTGAGCTTCAAACCTGGGCAGTCCATACTCCTGGGCAATATGTACTTGGTACCCAATTGCACAGAAGATACTGGGTTAGCAAAGTCAGACTGAACTGATTAGTGATGTGGGAACTATTTAGCAGATAGGAAATTTAGAGCAGTTGGAAATACCTCCGTTAGTGACAGATGTTGTTGAACATGAAAGTTCTTACAGACTGCCTGCTTCATTGGTCAAACTCAATTTTAGAAAAGGTGCTGATTCACCGACACAGTTGTTTTGCATTATGACCAGATGCTTATTCAATACTTGAGAATGTTTCCTCTTGATTCAGTCTAATGGGAAATTAACAAGTGATCTGGGGGAAAAAGCATAAAAATACGAAAAGGCCGGGGTAGGGTACAGATAATAATCTTGTTCATAAAGGAGCTGCCAACTGCCCTCCCCCCCCCCCCCCCCCCCCCCACTCCCTCGCCTCCCAAAGCATCCCAGTTGCTTTGTCTTGATTGACACAAAACTCTGTTGTTTGAGTTATGGTTGCCAAGTGATTCTTTGGCATTTTCATAGCCAGGAAGTGCTGGGAAATACGGCTCCAACATTTCCTTGTATTATTTTAGTAGTAATTAGGAGTAAAAGTTATTTTTAGCCTTCTGGCAGTAATTATTTATGGCAGCTTCTATTTTAACTTTGTAAATAAAGTTCTATTTCCTGGATGCCTGGGATGAGAAGTTTATGACATACACTAGAAGACCGAGGAGATTTCTGTGTGGTTTTTATGAGACAAATTCCGGGATTGAGGAGCAGTAAATTCTTCATGGAAAAACATTTTTCAGTGGGAACATATATGGGAAAAGTTGCTCACTACAACCCATTATTACCCATGAAAACACAGCACTTTCCTTGTTTTGATTGTCTAACATGTACAAAGATAGGTGATTTCTATGGAATCAGGAAAATCCCCACTTTGTTCTGGCACATTAGTATATGTTGCTTTGGCTCTAAATCTTGGTTACACACTCACTCTTGTTCTATTTTAGTATACTGAGTATATTTTGTCTTTGACTCAAGCAAGAATTCATGAGGATATCACAGGGTGCCTGTGTATTCGTTTTCTTGCTGTTGTAGAATGTTACTCACTTTTTGTTTCACTGACCCTTGTTCTCTTTTATAATCTCCTTGGCTCTCACCTGGGAAGGAAGGGCTTGGTTAACATCAACCATTTGTTATGTCTGGGGTACACTTGCTCTGTGATAAGCACTGTGAAAGGGACTCAGAAGTGAACCAGACACCGTCTGTCCCCTCCAGGATATGATAGCAGAGGAATCATCAGTGACAGTCCTACAAGGGAAGGAGGAAGATAGAATGAGAAAGAAGAGGCCTTCTTAAAATACGCATAGTCACTTGGAAATCCACTCTGCTTCTCTCCAAAGTTTTAGGGTAGAAATATTGACTTCTTGTCCTTAGAATCTGCGGCAGAAATATCAATGAATTAGGGCGTATTGACTTCTACCTTTGGGAACTTTCAGAATTGAATGTTTCATATTCTGTTCCCTTGGTAGGTTAAAAAATGCTTTGCTTTCTTGACATATTGCCTAAGTTAACAGTTTCTGAAAAGCACTAATTGACTTATCAGAAGCAATTTCTAAATGCACAGCAAATGCAAAGTCAAAGAAATCTGCAGGAAATTCAGTGCTGTGCGCTTTTAACATGCCCCTAAAACGTGGGGTTTAAGTGTGTTTTTTCCTCCTGGGTTAAGGAGACGAGATGGGCTTGAAGCTAATACAGAACAGAACCGTTTATGGTTTTGTTTGTGCTCTGCTCCATTCTCGTGGCCTTTAAGTACACTTGTTTGTATTTGGGTTGAACAAGGGAGGTGATTATTTCTTCAGCATGTGACCCTTTTCGTTTCAAATGTACACACAGGCTTTTCTCATTCATCTCTATGAGGTCATAGAGATATGCCCTCAACCAGTAAGTTGCTGAAGTTTGGACTTAGTTTTGGAACCGGGGGTGGGGGTGGGGGTATGAGGGAGGGTGTACCAGTCAAATCTCCATCCACTCAGATGTTAGCATGCCTCCGTTCCTTACTGGCTATTGGCTGGAGGCTTCAGTGTTCTCAACACATCCATGTGTCCAGAGGGCAGCTCAAAACATGGCATTTTGCTTCCCCCACAGGAGGTGATGTGGGGAAGGGGGAAAGACAGAAAAAAAAAAAAAAAAAAAAAAGGAAAGGATCGAGATTGGATGAAAAAACAATAGAGTGCCCCCAAAGCCACAGTCTTATAGCCGAATCTCAGAAGTGACATATCATGACTTCTGCCATATTCTGTTGACCACACCGATCAAATCTGATACGGTTGAGGAGGAGGCTATCTGGGGGCTGTGAATCCCCGGAAGCAGGGATCATTGGTGGACATCTTGGAGACTGGCTATCATAGGATGCTGTTTACAGTTCGGGAAACTTTCTGGTAAAATTTTACTGTTTGTACTATGTTGGTAAAGTGTATAGTAAGAATAGGATGTTCAGTGTTGCTTATGTTTAGTGTTATCTTTAATTGCGGACGTTTGAAATGGTGGGACTATGTTGGGTCCGTGGGTGGCTCAGTCGGTTAAGCATCTGACTTCGGCTCAGGTCATGATCTCACAGTTTGTGGGTTCGAGACGGCATCGGGCTCTGTGCTGACAGCTCAGGGCCTGGAGCCTGCTTCAGATTCTGTGTCTCCCTCTCTCTCTGCCCCTCCCCCTCTCACGCTGTCTCTGTCTCAAAAATAATTAAGCATTAACAAATTTAAAAAAAAAAAAATGCTGAGACAATGTTTTATTATTATGCTTGCAGTCTGATGCTTTTGAACGCAAGATTTTCAACTTCATTAAACAAATAGTTGACAGTGCATCTCAGAGAATGTCGGTTTATAACTGGTTGCTGACACACATATTGCATCCATGGGGTGAAGTGTCCATATAATGCATGCACACTTTAACATAGCTTCATATACCTGGGAACTTTTTGCTCATATTAATTTATGGGATGTAAACTTCCTTATTCTTTACTCTCCCAAAGTTAATTATATTTTCTTTGGAATCAACTCAAATTTGCTACAGCTCTGTGCAAGAATAAATACGCAAATGGCCTATATTGAAAGTACCTTACCTAAACCCATTTGACGGACATGCGCTGCTTGAGGCCGTGGTGCCTCGATTGTGTTTTGTGGAGCAGAAGCAAGTACGTGTGATGATAGGTCCTGACCCCACACTACATTCCATCAGCTATTTTTTTCTGTTAATTAATATCGTTTGGAGAATGGTGTTTAGATGGGCTATGAAAGAAGCAGAGACAATGAGAGATAATGAAATCGTGTTAGGACACTAAACAAAGCCTTGTGTTGTGGAACAGAATAAACGCTCGGGAGCTTGAAGGGTTGGAAGAAAGAATGTGTTCTGGCCATTAAGTAAATCACATTGAGCTTGGTTTTCATTTCCTTTTATCCTGGAATGGATGAGGAGGTTGGCATCCTGGAGAAACACAAATGGGGGTTTGAGGTGATAGGGAGGGGCTCTGGGATTTGACACCTCCTACCTTGAGGTTAAGTGGTAATAGGAGGTAAACCAAGTGTATGTGATAGGATATCACAATTTTGGGGCACCTGGGTGGCTCATTTGGTTAAGCGTCTGACTCTTGATTGTGACTCAGGTCATGTTCTCAGGGTTTCTCAGTTCAAGCCCCATGTCAGGCTCAGCGCTGACAGCACGAAGCTTGCTTGGGATCCTCTCTCTCTGCTCCTCCCGGCCTTGCTTCTCTCTGTCTCTCAAAAAAAAAAAAAAAAAAAAAAAAAAAAAAAAAATTATCAGTTTCTTCAAGAGAGTACTCTGTCCAGCCCTTGGAGTATGACAGCTGTTGTGGGAAGGAACATGGCACATGATTATGACCCTTCTTCAAGGGTACTGTGTCTTTCTTGGGAAGAAGTTGTTTAGAGTGAAAGATCTCATTCAGAATCCAGTGATGGACTGGTCAGGCAGGGTTGATCAGAGCAGGCATATCTTGAGGCTATACTAGAATCTCTAGCAATGTTGATCATATACCTTCTGTAGCTTCTGGAATCTCAGGTTCCAGAAGGTTTTATTACACTAACCCTTTGTCTATAGTCTCTGATGCTATCTAGTTGACTTCTTGGATCATTGGCAGAGGTGAATCACCTTTAGGGCTCTTTAGAAAAATAATCCATGATTACAAATATAAGTTGGATGTAAAAATATAGGGTGCCTGGGTGGCTCAGTTGGTTGAGCATCCGACTCTTGATTTTGGTTCAGGTCAAGATCCCAGGGTCGTGGGATCGAGCCCCACGTCGGGCTGTCCCTGAGCATGAAGCCTGCTTAAGATTCACTCTCTCTCTCTGTGTCTCTCTCTCCCTCTGCCCCTCTCCCCGATTTGTGCTCTCCCTCTCTCTCTCTCAAAAAAAAATTAGACGTAAAAATAAATATTAATTTCGAATAAGAAAAGAAATCACAACAAATCATACATTTAAAACAGCTATCAAATACCACTAACATCACAAATCCAGTTAAAAAAGCCAGAATAGCTTCTGGATCCAAGCATTGTCCAACTTTTTTCTCTTTTCCAACCAACAAACGTTTGGTACTGAACACCATGGGAGAAATTCATCTCATAATATTATTTCAGACTTTGTCCCTTCATGAACCAACACTGGGAGAATTTTCACTGTGGGTGATTGGGCCATCTCTGAAGTCACTGTTATTCCGGCATGACTAGTGATCACTTAACTATACACAGTTAAACCCCTGAAAACCTCATAAATATGTCATCCTAAACCCAAGCCAAGGGATCTCCAACTCGACTTTCCCTTCTTAGATACTCAGCATGAGCACAGCCACTCTGGGGCCTCCCAACATGAGGGGAAGTATGATGGAGAGTAAGTCAGAGTGGACAATAGTTTCTTTCCATGGTAATTAAAGGACTTTGCTTTTACAAGTTTTATAAAAACACATGACCATGAGAATACATACTTAAGGTCCCTCTCAAGGTCTGTGCAAAGTGAGGGGTCTTGAAGCTTAAATGGCATTGGCTTCATTGGAGGGGAGCCCGGGTGGCTCAGTCGGAGGAGCATCCAACTCTTGATATCAGCTCAGGTCATGACTTCATGGTTCACAGGATCAAGCCCTGCGTCTGGCTCTGTGCTGACAGTGCAGAGCCTACTTAGGGTAATCTCTCTCCCTCTTTCTCTTTGCCCCCCACCCCCTTCAGAATAAATAATTTTTTAAAAAAGTCATTGGCCTCTTTGGAAATCTACCTCAGATGTTCAGATTTAAAACTATCGTTTGGAAACGTATTGACTGGCGGAGACAGACTGATCCCATCTTGGCTTGACCTAAGATCTTAACCCTTTCTGGATTGGCAGCCTTAGAGCTGTGAATACTTTAGCTGTCCTCACGTCCCAGCTCCAATATACCTTTCTCTGTTGAATTCAGCATTTAGGCCCTATGTTTTGGAAAATGACATGACAGATTGATAGAGCATGGCCAGGATTGGCTGTAACATCATTTTCTTTCTTTCTGACTCTTCCAGCAGACCTCGAACCCTGAAATGGGGTGAGGAATGCTAGCTAATTCAGGGCTTACTTGCTCTCTCATTTTACATCTGTGGTGATGACTTAAGGGTATTTCAATTCTCTGGAGACAGAATTGAAACAACTGAATTCTTTCCAATATAGACAGGAACAAAGCATGATCACAAAGTGAAATCATTAGCTCTCTGGACCTTGGGGAACATAAGCATTAACCTTATGAATTTTAAAAAGCAGGCTTGACTTGTCTCTGCCTCCCGTCATAAACATTTCCAACCAAGTCCACGTGTATTAAGCATGCATCTTGCAGTGTAATAGATAGCCCAGGTTAGATTTTCATTTAATCCATCAAATGTGTTCATAGCATAAGGAATTGTGTGTTGCAGCCACCCCGGGGAAAATTGTGCTAGTCATGATCAGACAAGCAGAGCTCGGGCGACTCTGGGTGTTCAGGCTCTCACATTCCTGTCTTGCTTCCCATTTTGCTAATTTCAACTAATTATCATCCTCACTGATCTAACGCGTCACACAAAAGCTTAGCCTCCCCCTCTCCCGCCCCAGCCAGGTCCCAGGTGTAGATTTCCTCTGGGTTTTTATTGCAGTTCCTTCCTCCTTTCTCTTATCTATTAATCAATTCCTAGGTGAGCAAAAGTCTCATCTTTCTAGTCCAATTCTGAATTTTCACTCCATGCTGGCAAGATTTTCTTATCTATCCTGGAGGGAGACTCAGGCAAAAGTCAGATCTCCTGCCGTACGGAACACCTGGCTGAACTTGGAAGGGAAACTAGGCAGCATGTGACCAGCGTAAACCAGGAGGCTGGGTGGTGTTTTTGTTTTCTTCTCCTCTTCTCTTCTTTCAAGCTCTCGTGTGCTATATTACCCCAAATAAAATCATGCACAACTTATGTATATGTTTAATTCAAAAGCGTTCCGTGTGAAGATAAAACTCAAATTTCATCTTAAATAGATCTATTCATTCTGTGCTTTGGAGACCAGCCAGGAATGAGCTCCAAATGTGTGTCTCTTGCAACCAAAGAGTGACTTAAACCTATATTTTCAAATGGCCAACAGAACAAGTTCCAAATGCTCTCAAGCTGTGACTAGGCTCATACAGAGAGATAAACAGAGGCCCCAAACTGTGCGCTGAATATATAAGTCATCAAAGCCATTTGAAAATCAATTCAACATTTGACAAGGAGCCAATATGGTTCCCCTGTGATTAGAATGACATGCTCAGGCTACTACTGTGGGTAAGATTCTGACAGCAGTGTTTTGTACATGCTGGAACTCATACAGAATCCCCCCCCCCCCCCGGCTTCCTCCCCCCCTCTAAGGAAAACCATAATGAAGCATTACAATGATGTATCTGTGAGATCACTAACACATGGGCGCCATTCGACTATGAGGGCATTGATTAAATCCTAGGGACTGGGCCAAAGAACCCGAGACCCCAGAGTGTATGGTATGGCCCCAACCACATTTATAGCGAGCAGAAAAGGAACCGTCATCTCCGAATCTAGAGGTAATTGCAAACAGGCTTCTTGTAAGGATGGGGAGATTTTGTGTTGTTGTTTTGCGGGGGAGAGTCAGGACAGGGGCGAATGATTGTCACAAAAATATCGTGGCAGGCCCTTGTGTTTTAATCTTTGTAAGAGAAAACAAAACAGAACTTGCTCATCAGAGGCCCATTTACCATTGATAATCTCCCTCTTTATAGGAGTTACGGTTCTAAGTCTTTTTTCCTTATTCTATAAAGTTCTCTTGGCCCTTTAAGGCATAAGAAAGACCTGGTGCAAAAATGGGGTGGAGAAAAAACAGAGGGCTTGTCATATCTCTCTTCAGTTTGTGGTTTCATTGCGATCTTTGCTTATTCCAGTTTTTTCCCTTGGAACTTCAGAAATAATTACCTCTGTTTCTCCTGGGGGGGGGGGGGGCGGTGGGAACCAGAAGAGACAAGTGTCCCATGGCTGTGATTTTGATGCTGAGTCACTATCTCATTGCAAGAGGCACAGAGCCAAATTTTTCTCCTCGGCCTTTCTTTCCCCATTCTTTGAACCTCCGTGTCGTCACCCACGGTCACTGCTCACGAGCTCTTGCCAGGCCTGGCGTGGCCAGTGTACCGTCCTCCTCCTTTTTCTCTTCCTCCCTCTCCTTCTGCACCTCCGCACTGGGTTCCAGTCACAGGATGCCATGTTGGCTCTGTCTCAGTCTACCACCATATCCCAGGACCTCACGCTGCAGGAGGAGACAGGGAACAGAGTCAAAGGCACCACACACAGCAGACATGCCACAGAGACTTTGTTAGGCTCAGGTCCCCTTGGTGGACCAAGAGCCATATGCATTCCTGTACCTAGATAAGGAGTACAGAATGTTGCTAAAGATGCTGGAGCAAAACCTGGGTGAAATTTTTACTAAATTAAGGTCGCTCATGTGATTTGGGGTGGTTCCCTGTGGAACATTCCCAGGAAAAGCCCGGTCATAGGAAACTGCTCTGCTTTTCTCCAATGATATGAGGAGCAGGTTATAACAACCCCAAAGCGGGGTTCATGCCAGATCATGCCAATATCATGCGAAGTAGTCAAACTTTTTTTTTCCACGACCTGTGAGGCCCTAAAAGAGCTTCCCCACCTTTCTGAACTCATTCTAGGCACTTCCCTGCCCTTCCTTCCCCTCCCTTTTATGTCCCAGACACCCTCTGCCTAGAATACTCTTCTAACATGTCTTTCCTGACTTCTTGTCATCCAGTTTACAGCTTAAATATTACCTCCATGGTCAGTTATTCTTGGCAATCATACCTCTGTGAATTTATGTTTTCATCTTATTGGATTACTTGATTATGTTTGTCTTCCTCTGGTAGAATAAGCTCTATCAAGGCAGGAAGCTTGTTGTCATTTACTGCTCTGTCTCCTACACCTCAAACAATGCCTGGCATGTGAGAGACGCTGGGTAAATAGTTGGGGAGAGAAAAAATGGATGGATGAACATGGAATGACCCAACTGTGGGCCTTTCTCAAGGTGACCCACCCCAACTTGTGCCCTACCTGACACATTGTCATAAATTAAACCTGCCTACCAAAAATTAGGTGTTTGGGCAGATTCGGCAAAAGCTTCTTAAGACCCTACCTGTGTCGGGGCTCCTGGGGGCCCAGGCGATTAAGCAGGGGGAGGGGGGCTCGGCTGATTAAGCATCCAACTCCTGATTTGGCTCAGATCATGGTCTTACAGTTGTGAGATTGAGCCCCATGTCAGGGTCTGCGCTGATGGTAACAGGCCTGCTTGGGATGCTCTCCACCACCTCCCCCCCCTCCGCCTCTCCTCTGCTCACTCTGTCTCTCAAAAGAAATTAATAAACTTTAAAAGAAGAAGAAGATGATGAAAAAGAAGACCCTACCTGTGCAAAATACTGTCAAAGGCAACGCGGAGGCTCTAAAGCTGATTGAGAGATTATGCCTGTTACCAGGGACTTTGGGCTTGGTTGAGGGTGGGGCTCCCTCTCTGGAGGCAGTTTATACCAAAAAAGACAAAATAGAGACCCAGCATTTATCCTTCTCTGTTCATGTTCAAGTTCCCCACTTGATGTTTCTTACTCCTTTCGTTTTTGAATCTGTTCACCGATCTTTGGACCCACGGCCATGTCTGTAGTTTTGCTCCAGCCTCAAAATGGGTCTCCCTGACTCCACTCCAACCTGGCTCTCAGCCACTCTCCGCACTCTTGCTAAAATGGTATTTCTAAGCCTGAAATCTCTGCACATCACTCCCCTGCTCCAACCCTTCCTTGATGCGCCACCCTGTAGCCTTCAATGTCCTGT
The DNA here is from genome assembly GCF_018350215.1 of Panthera leo. Lineage (NCBI taxonomy): Eukaryota > Metazoa > Chordata > Mammalia > Carnivora > Felidae > Panthera > Panthera leo. The sequence goes on from NC_056679.1 coordinate 95,304,504, forward strand.
GTGAAATGGCCTCGCCAGTGTCCCAGCTCTGTCCTCTCCATGGCCCATCCCTATACTGTGCCACAGCCACAAATTTGCATATTCATTTCTCTCAGTGGTTCATGATCTCACTCGTCATATGGCTTCTTCACAGATAACTCCCTTAGCCTGGAGCTCCCACTCAGGTCGTGACTCTGTTCTAATGACCTATTCTCTGTGCAGACTTCTGTGCCACCAAAGTCTGTCTGGTTAGACACCTACCCCTTACACCTAAAGTTCCCATACCTGTCCTCCCTTAGAGCATTCATGATTCTGTCTGCTCTTTGCTTGTCCATTTCTCTCATTAGAGTCAGAACCTCCTTGCGTATAGGGACAGTGTCTGGTTGAAAAGGAAAGGTGGGGCACCTGGGTGGCTCATTCAGTTAAGCCTCTGACTCTTGGTTCTGGCTCAGATCATGATCGCACGTTTCATGGGATCCAGTCCTGGGTCCGGCTCTGAACCGGAGCCTGCTTGGGATTCTCTCCCTCCCTGTTTCTCTGCCCCTCTTCCACTCGCACATGCTCTCTCTCTCTCTCAAAGTAAGTAAATAAACTTAAAAAAAGGAAAGGGAAAAAAAAAAGCAAAAGAAAGATAAATGAATGACCCAATAAGGAAATACAAATAATACGCTGTGGGATTTCCAAGGTCGTTAAAGGCATCATGGAGGAGTGACTTTGACTTTGGGCTTTAAAGGATGATCAAAAAGGGGCGCCTGGGTGGCTCAGTTGGTTGAGCGTCCGACTTTGGCTCAGGTCACGATCTCGCGGTCCGTGAGTTCAAGCCCCGCGTCGGGCTCTGGGCTGATGGCCCAGAGCCTGGAGCCTGCTTCCGATTCTGTGTCTCCCTCTCTCTCTGCTCCTCCCCCATTCATGCTCTGTCTCTCTCTGTCTCAAAAATAAATAAACGTTAAAAAAAAAAAAATTTAAAGGATGATCAAAAAGCCTTCTACAACCAGGGAGGAAGTATGAATATTTGAGGCTCAAAGGGAATGGCAAGGGATCCGGCATGGCTGGAAGGGTAGAGTGGACCATGAGGTCAAGAAGATAGCTTAAAGCCAGATAACTGGAAGTATGAATGTTATACCCTGAGGTTAAGACTTACTCTGAAGGCCATAGGGAGCTGTGGTTGTTTCTGTACAAGGGTGTGACGCAAACGCCTTTGTGGATCAGAAAGAACCTTCTCGAAACAGGGTGAGAGTTGGATTGCAGACAGGAGAGGCTGGGATTGGTAAAGCCATTGGAACCCATCTCAGGAATCTTGGTGAGCGATGACGAGGCCCTGGGCAGAGACAGGGCTGGGGTGGTGCGGAGGAGGTAGGAGCGTCGCTGTGGAAGGGAGAACAGAGCATCTCCGGTGGGAGAAGAAGGGGGAACGTTGATCGGCCAGGAGGATGGTAAGGCGGACGTGCAGCCGCGCTGCCAAGCTGTGTCCCAGACAATAGCCCCACTGTGCTGGACGCTGCTCAGCGCAGAGAGGGAGGAGCGTATTCCACGCCGTGCATTGCAGTTTAAGAGGACATTCAAAAAATGCAGCAGATTCCGGAGCCAGGAAGGGCCTGGCAACCTTGATGAATGAGAAAGGAACTAAGGAATCCCAAGGTGTTCGTTTGGCACACACTCACAAAATGCAAAGGGGAGATGCGACGGCCGCCTTCGTGCACCTAAAGAGTGGTCTGTAGAAGGGATATTACGCATGTCCCAGGGGCAAGACCAATGCCCAGGGTGAGCTGGAACTTACGGCTAAAGTTTGCTTTGGCTCCACATAGGGGAGATCTTTCTAACACCTGGTCAACCAGAGAGCTTGCTTGAACAAATGGACAAGCAGAGAGTAAAAGATCCTGTTAGGACTCCTAGAAAGGAGCACAGTGGGTAAAAATGGGAGATTGGGCTATGTACGCTCTTAGCACTTCAGAGACTTTATGTTTCCCTCCATTGATGTCCTAATTCACCCCATCTTTTTAGCACCTGGTACTGAGAACAGGACCTTGACCAGGAAATCCCAACGGGGAAGAGGGAATATATTATGGGACCACACTGCTGCCCGAGGAGGAGGAGCTTGGGTTATAAAGGACCCTCTGGTGCTGGCAGACCTCTGCTGTTCTTGCTTTCCTCCTCCCCCTCTGCTCCATAACCCACAGAATTGTACTCAGAGCTGATGTGGCCAGAAGGGGCTCTGGTCATTCTGGGCCCTACACACTAGCCATATAGCAGTCAGGAACTGTGCCCGCCCTTACTAAATGCTGAATGTGTCCTTCTTTCAATACCTTGAGACCCAGAACAGGGCAAAGCCAGTGTCCGGGTCTCTGTCTACAGGGAATCTGTTTCCCCTATGTTGGAGTTCTGTTTCCACCTTCTCTTTCCCTAAATAGGCAGGGGCAGAGTTGAGGATCTATGGCTAAGTTTGGATCCTTGACCTCTAATCACTTATAGTTCCTCTTTGCTTGTTTGATTTCTTTCTTTCTTTTCTTTCTTTCTTTCTTTCTTTCTTTCTTTCTTTCTTTTCTTCTTTTTTTTTTTTTTTTCTGGATGGGACCTTCAGATAACTCTACCTCTCAGACAGAGACTCTTTAAACTGTCTCTTCATACTGAAATTTCTCTGGGAACAAGAACTAATCGCATCATGAGGCTAAGAGCCTTTATAACTGCATTGCCCAATATGTAATATTAAAACAATTAATACATTAATATTTCTATATGTTGGAATGATGCTATTTGGGGTATATTGGGCTAAAGGGGATATTAAATTTAATTGCACCTGGTTTTTTTTTTTGGTTTTTTTTTTTTTAATGTGGCTATCAGAGGGGTGCCTGATGGCTTAGTCAGTGAAGCGTCTGACTCTTGGTTTCAGCTCAGGTCATGCTCTTACCATTCGGGAGATCGAGCCCTGTCTCAGCGCAAAGCCTGCTTGGGATCCTGTCTCTCCCTCTCTCTCTGCCTCTCCCCTGCTCCTGCTCTCTGTCTCTCTCTCTCAAAATAAATAAATATAAAAAGAAGAAAAGGTTGGGGTGCCTGGGTGGCTCCGTTGGTTAAGCATCCGACTTCGGCTCAGATTGTGATCTCATGGTTCATGGGTTTGAGCCCCGCGTTGGGTTCTGTGTTGACAGCTCGGAGCTTGGAGCCTGCTTCGGATTCTGTCTCCCTCCCTCTCTGCCCCTCCCCCGCTCATGTTCTGTCTCTCTGTCTCAAAAATACATAAAATGTTTTTAAAAATTAAAAAAAAAAAAAGAAAAGAAAACGTGCTATTAGAAAACTTAATAATTATACTCTATGGCTGTCGTTAGTTTCTGCTGGACATCAGTGCTATGGAATTGGGTCTGTTAAGGAGATTGCAAAGGGAGGAAAACAGAGAGATCACTGGCAACGAAGTCCCCCTGTGCATTCTGTGAATGATATTCCATACGATCAAGGCTGGCACTTCACCATGACTTCCCATCCTGTGGACTCTGAAAAGTTTTTGGTTTTTGGTTTTGCGTCTAGAAAATGGCCTCGTGCTCACAGGATGGCGGGTCCTTCTGGCCTCGGGCCTGCCCCACCCCCTTCCCAAAAGCCTGTCCTGAAGCTAAGAGCACAGTTGCCCTCTGAACCCCTGCTCCTTCTTCCCACCTGGTTCCCATTCTGTGCTCGCTGGGCTGGGGAGCTGTCTGGGGCGCTGATATAGAAACAGCACAAAAGCATCCCTGGAACCGTAGTGAAGTGGGGAAATTTATATTGACCAGAATTCCTTTCTGGGGGAGAATGGTTTTGGTGGAATTGTTGGAATAATTTGGCACAGTGCTCTGCCTGGAGGGGTGTAAGGAACCAAAGGCCTTGCTGGGTCCTAAAGTTGCTAAATTGCCTTTAAAGAGGGGTGGATGTGGTTAATCACAGGGCTTTTGTTCTGCAGAGGTGGGAGTGCAAGTTTGAGGGAGAGGTGGATTGCTTGGGGCCACTCTCCGAGAGGAGGTGGGCTGCCTTAGGGTTTGGATTCCCCTCTTCATTTATCCATCTGGTGTTCTTTTATCAAGATCTTAATGAATATCCATTGGCCGAGAAAGTAAATTATTGGTCTCTGGGGCACCCACCAGTCTTGGCGTGGTCCTGGCATGTTCCGATGAAAAGCGTTGTCCTTACAGCTGCTTTTAGCGTCCGACCCGGTTTCGGTAGGATTTTGCATGTCTGCTGACTGTCAAAGAAATGACAGAGCCCTGTGTGTGTGCGTGTACGGGAAAGCGAGGCAAGGGCTCACGTCTTCAAAGCAGACGATCGATTTTTAGGATTTGGTAAATAGACGTGTCGGGTCAATGAGGAACACAAACAAATGCGTCCTCGGATGAGGTTGTGGGGCCAGAGTAACAACGGGAGAGGGAAGGGGGAAGGCCAAGGAAATATTTGCTCACACTCTTAGCCATCTGGTCAATATGAAAAGGAGGCGGAACAGAAAGAATCTTTCATTCTATCCACTTCCACCCGCCGCGTCGTAAGCAGTCCTATTCTTTTCTATAACCCGGGAGCAGCACCATTTTTAGCTGCTTTTCTCCTTGTCCTTCCCCATCCTCCTCAAGCGCTTACGCTGGTAATCCACAAAGCACAGATGCTGGCTAAATTAAGATAAGGGGATGAAAAGAGATCTGTTGGCAGAGCCTGGCTGGGAGGGTGCCTTGGTGGGCAATCCAGGTCGGCCCGGACCCCCAGGACCGATTCAGAGATGTTCTCATCGGGAGGCTAAGCCGGGCTCCTGGGCGCCCACGGCCGTTTGCCAACGGCAGAGCCTGAAACGGCAGCGGCCAAGTGTGCACGTGACCCAGGCGGAAACAGGCTGTCTGAGCCTCGGGGCCAGGCTCTCTGAGTTGGGCCTGGAAGAGTGTGTGAGGCACAGCAGCGTCATTCTCATGGCCTGTTGGTCCGTCCCCCCAACAGATGAGGGTTGACGAGCTTCCTGAGCTACAGGGAGTTCTTCTGAACTCTCCTAAGAGATCTGAAGGATGAAGAGTCACACGCGTCTTGAGGGCGCCTGGGCACCGGCCCAAGAGTCTGACAGTGGCTTCTCATCTGCACCCCCTTTGTGTGGTCTGCTCTGCGGAGATGCCCGCAGCAAGAATGTCATTGTGGAAAGTCAGAAAAGCGCCGAGAGGCATTCACGCCCTTCCAAAACTAGAGTCACGGGTCTCAGAATTCAGTACCATTATTGTCCCCATTTTATAGATGCGGAAACGGAGGCACCACATTTTCAGTCTGCTCCATGTGGTCCTGGGAGTGTAGTTGTGGCCTCTGACCCCAGGGGCTGTGCGTCTTCATCTAAATGCAAATTCCAAAGTTTAGATTCCGAGAAAAGAAAGGGGTCTTGCAACATGCTGAACCCCACATCCCAGGATAGTCCTGTGCAGATGTTGAGGGCTTGGTAAGGTGGGCTGAGGGAGACGGGGAAAGAGGCAGCAAAGTGTACAAAACTAGCAAGGGTCACCAAACCAAGAAGCAGCCGTTCCTTATCTGGGACTCTAAATCTCCATTCTGAAAGGGAGATCAAAATAAATTCGGGGAACTATTTCTTGGGTAGAAAGATTGTAAGGGAAGGCTGTGCAATCCAAGCACGTCACTGAAATGCGGTTGGTTTGCTCTTTGTGAGAGTAAGCACTGCAGACCTAATTATTTAGACTTAGCATAAAAATATGGAGAGAGAGGGAGAGGGAGAGGGAAAGAGAGAGAGAGACTGTGTGTGTGTGTGTGTGTGTGTGTGTGTGTGACTTAAGATGTTAGTAAGGTTGGACATTAGACCAAAGGGCTGGATCGAGCAGACTCACGTTCTCTCTACCCACAACCGCCTCGATCCCCAAGTCCTTAGAATTAATAGACACAAATCTTAAATACATGGAAAGAGGGGGCATAGAGTTAGTGGACCAGAAATAATGAGGAGACTCTGAAAGTTGGGAGTTTAGGTTTTTTAAAATGTTTACTTATCTATTTTGAGAGAGATGGAGAGAGACAGAGAGTGCAAGTGGGGGAGGGGCGGTGAGAGGGAAAGAGTCCCAAGCAGGCTCATGCCCTCAGCCTGGAGCCTGATGTGGAGCTTGATTCCATGAACCACGAGATCCTGACCTGAGCTGAAAGCAACAGGTGGACCCTTAACCGACTGAGCCACCCAGGTGCCCTGAAAGTTGGGAGTTTAGACGAGATTAGATTGAAGGATGAATCCACAGCCCAAAACAGGAGCAGGAGGGTGATGGTCCCAGGGGAGCTGGGAGCTGGGAGGCAACACGGAAGGGCCAGAGGGACCTGGCTGGGAGCTACTGGGAAAGGGTTCTGAAGGGGAGCTTCCTCCTTCCCCGTTCTGGGCAGCAGTTGCAAAGCTGGGAGAAGGGGAATGTCTGTGGTGGCTGGTGAAGCCCACAGGGCAAGATGAGCCCCTGTGCCCACTCTGGTCCTTGCTAGGAGGCTAAGCACAGACAGGGCTGAAAGGAAAAGGCTCATAAAATGACCTCGCAACCAAAAGCCATGAGACGTTACGGGAGAGCAGTCATCATGAAAGGCAGACATCGTGTTTTTCAAAAAAAGAAATATCTGAAGGGACATAATTAATAGAGTAACCAAAGGGAGATTTTAGAATGTGTATAATTGGTAGTTTCAGAGAGCTGTGAGAAAACAGCTTTGTATACTCCATCCACCTGTCATTCGAGCGTGAAGGTAAAATGGGGTGTTTTAAGCAACAAACACTGAAAAATATACCATTTGTGAACCTTACACGAAATGATTCGTAGACAATAGACTTCAGCAATATTAAAAGCCAACTCAGAAGGAAGATAAGGATGCAGTATGGAGCAGAAAAATAAGCATAACTTATAATCGAGCATTAATTATTTAATTGAGCGTCAATTATTTATAATATAATAAAATTTAGAACTAAATTCCCATAATGTCACAGTGTGGAAATTTAGGGGGAAGGGAAGAGGACAGGAGGTTATAAGTACTGATAAAGCCAGGCTTCCACAGATAAACGTAAGCCTTCTGTGAATGTAACGTAAGTTTAAATATGTGTGTTAGACACTTGGGTAAAACTACCGAGAAACAGAAGCGGGAGAATAACATACAAGCAAATTAAAGCAAAAGCCTGGAATAAAACAATGCATAAAACAGATACCATCAATCTGATACATTTACCAAAGAATAAATCATAAAGCACAACAAATATAATATACACCAAAACAATGAATGGGACAAATAGAAAGTATAAGAAATAAATGTAAATGGTTTAAAGAATCCTGTTAAAAAAAAACATAAAGAACTACAGTTTAGACAAATTAATATCCATCTGTATGTTCTTTATGAGACACAGAACATGAAATGACCCGAGAGAGACGAAACTATATGGATGAGTAAAGATAATCTAAGCAAATGCTAATGATGATAATAATGATAACAAAAGCCAAATATTAATAGTAGAAAATCAATTCCAAGGCTAAAGTTACTTAAAGGGAAAAGCAATCTATATCATGCTGATGAAAGGTTGAACTGTCACGAGTTTTTAAGAGCACACATCGTTTCTACCTAAGGCAGAAATCTCTAAAAATAGGAGAAAATGTACATTAACATTGTTTTAGAAACTGAGACATCAAATGAACAAAATTTGAAATACACTGTAGAGAATTTGAATAACAATTCTCAAACTTGATGTGCTTGAATTATCAATATCATGAGTTGGTTACTTGGGGCTACATACAGGATTGAAGAGGCATTTTGTTTGCTAATTTATTTAATCATAGGGTCAGTCCCTCCCACCCTTCCTTCCTTCTTTCCTTCCTTCTTTCCTTCCTTTCCTTCCTTCCCTTCCTTCCTTTCCTCCCTTCCTTCCTTTCCTTCCTTCCTTTCCTTCCTTCCTTCCTTCCTTCCTTCCTTCCTTCCATTCATTCTTATCCTATCTATTATCCTATCTATTATCTATAGGATATATCCTATCTCCTAGGATATATATAGGATATATCCTATCCTATATATATCCTAGGAGATAGGATCCTATATCCTATATCCTATAGCCTATATCCTAGGATATAGGCTATAGGATATATCCTATCCTATATATATCCTATATATCTATAGGATATAGGATATCTATCCTATTATCATGATATTCTTATCATATCATGATCTTATTGATCATGATCAATATCATGAGTTGGTTACTTGGGGCTACATACAGGATTGAAGAGGCATTTTGTTTGCTAATTTATTTAATCATAGGGTCAGTCCCTCCCACCCTTCCTTCCTTCTTTCCTTCCTTCTTTCCTTCCTTCTTTCCTTCCTTCTTTCCTTCCTTCCTTCCTTCCTTCCTTCCTTCCTTCCTTCCTTCCATTCTTATCCCTGTTTTAATTTATTAGGGTAAAGGATTATGACAGTGCAAAAGAGCGTAGAGTTAAAAAGCCTCTCTCCTTCCCCTATCCCTCAGTCTCCCAGTTCTCCATTCCAGATGTACCTACCGTTTTCAATTTATGTATCCTTCCATATAATCTATGCAAATACAGTTTATACCAGTATATATGTACCAAAGTATTTAGGTAGATCTGCTTTTTTTTTTTTCTTTTTTTATTGAGAGACAGAGAGAGAGACAGACAGAGCATAAGGAGGGAGGAGCAGAGAGAGAAAGGGAGACACAGAATCTGAGGCAGGCTCCAGGCTCTGAGCTGTCTGCACAGAGGCTGATGCGGGGCTCGAACCCACGAAACCATGAGATCATGACCTGAGCCAAAGTCAGATGCTTAACCAACTGAGACACCCAGGCACACCAGGTATATCTGCTTTTTAAAAAATGCTTATATAGGGGCACCTGGGTGGCTCAGTTGGGTGTCCCACTCTTGATTTCAGCTCTGGTCATGATCTCATGGTTCATGGGATTGAGCCCTGTGTCTGGCTCTGTGCTGACAGCACAGAGCCTGCTTGGGATTCTCTCTCTCCTTCTCTCTCTGCCCTCCCCTGCTCATGCTCTCTCTCTCTCAAAATAAGTAAATAAACTTAAAAAAATAAAAATGCGTATGTATAGACATATGTATTTTCCCACATTAGTAAATATTTTTCCAAAGAATCATTTTAAAGTTCCAAATAAGGTTCTGTTGTATAAGTGTACCATTTTTGTGTGTGTGGTTATTATGAATAAAGCGTCTATGGTTATTCCTACACATATTTTGGTGATCACTTCCTCTAAGTAGGATCAAATGTGGGAAAAGAAACGTTTTTAAGACTTTGCAATGTGGGCACATGCTTTCCAGAATGCTTTTCTTGTATTTTTACTGCGGAGTCAACATGAATTGTCCAGATACTAGTGAGTGGTAAAGTCGTAGCTAGGAAATTTACTAGTAATGAACTGAGGGTTCAAGAATACTAACCACGTTCAACTTGAGGGTTCAAGTCTATTTTTGTACATTCACATCTGCCACCCCAAGTTCGCTATAGCCAAGGCCAAGCTTTATTTGTGTGTGTTTCTCATCAGAACATGGCTAAACTGGAAGGCAGAAAGTGGGAGGGAATGAATGAACAACTCAGTATATCTTGGTTTTCTCTAGTTAGGCTTCAACGTCTTCTGCAGCTTTTTAATAGGATGAAGACAAAAATATTCTCTAGAGGGAGTGACAAAATGGCAAATTTTATCTTACAGGGTCATACTACTTTTTTTTAAAACGCATGCACATGAGCAGGGGAGGGGCAGACGGGGGTGGGGGCGTCGGTGGACAAAGGATCTGTAGCAGGCTCTGTGCTGACAGCAGACAGCCCGATACGGGGCTCGAACCCATGAACCACGAGATCATGACTTGAGGGGAAGTTGGACCCTTAACCGACCGAGCCACCCCAGCACCCCTGAAGGTCCTACAACTCTTTTAAATGATTAAAGCAAGGAAGCAACCGAAACTTGTTTTATAGCCTAAAGCACCAAATTTAGAATCGACCATGAGGTTCCAAAAGAGCAATAAACCCCTAATATTATCTTTCACATGCCTTTGATATCACCAATGAAAGGATTTCCTAGAAAAATAAATTCAGTATTTGAAGATACTGTTTATTCTAGCAATGTCTTAAAGATGCATAATTCATATGAGCACATTAATGGCTCCAAAAAGTCTAATAAAAAAAACTCCCCTAACTTCATTTTACTCAGCATTTAAAAAAAAAAATGTGTACTTATTTATTTTGAGAGACAGAGCGAGCGGGGAAGGAGCAGAGAGAGATGGAGAGAGAATCCCAAGTAGGGACTCCATCCCAAGAACCGAACCCTGAGATCAAGACCTGAGCAAAAATCAAGAGTCGATGCTTAACCGACTGAGCTACCCAGATGCCCCTACTCAACATTTTCGAAGTTTACTTAATCAATAACCCACCCCCACCTTTTAAAAGTACCTGACATCTATTAAATGCACTTGAAATTAGTGTTCTGGAGAACAACCTGTCTTTAATACGGCTGGTCCACAATATGGTGGCACTCATTGAGATAATATAAAAAAATAATTTGTTGGTACAATTTCCTGGCAGCTATCCTGAAACTATTGAAAGGCAAGCCTGGTATTTTGGGACCTGTCATTCAGCTGAGTCAGAGAAGTGAATCATACTGAATTAGATGACTTTACCCTCTCATGTTTCTGTTGAGTACATCTTAATAGTATGATACAATTAACTTGTCCCTCTCATTATAAGCTGATAAAGAAGGTTCATGATTTTTTTCAGACACCTGTGGACAGGCACAGGCTACATGACTTAGGAATACTGATTAGTAGAGCTGGCAGTTTCTACATCTACTCTGATCGAAGTCTTTCCATGCCCATTTGTTCTCAAAAAGACAAATTGAAGCAGGCAGGCAGATTAAGAGAAAGAAGAGGAAGCCGGCATAGAAGAAAGCCCAGTCCTCTACAGATCATGTATTAGTCTGACATCAGGTTGTATTACCTGATCAATAATGGGTGACAGAGATTCCTTAATTCTGCCTGTCAGTAATTAACAGGAAATACCTTAATTATATGCCACTCTTAAAAAGTTATAAATAGCATAGATCAATCTTTTCCCTTCACTCACTACTTGTGACTTTATTATTATGCTATAAATTACTTGTGCTAAACAGAAAGCAAAGCTTGGATGTGATTTTATTTTTGTATCTTTCTTCCTTGCCTTTCCTTTTTTTTTTTTCTTTTTTTTTTTTAAGAGGGAGGGAGGGAGAGAAAGAGAGAGAGAGAGGGAGGGAGAGGGAATCCTAAGCAGGCTCTACACTCAGTGCTAGTGCTGAGCTCCATCCCGCGACCCAGGGATCATGATCCAAGAGAAATCAAGAGTCAAGCTCCATCCACTGAGCCACCCAGGTGCCCCTTCTTCATTGCTTGCTTTTGATTGCAAATTGACAGATATTCATTATAAAGAATTCAAATAATTAGAAGCACCCAAAGTAAAAAGTAAAGGCTCACCATTTCTTTGACCCTACTATTCAAGGAGTAATCAATATTGATGGTTTGATGTGTATACCTTGAGATCTGGATAAACAAACATTGACACTTTTATTTATTTATTCATATTTATATTTTCACAAAAATCTTACTATTACTAATTATATGTTCCTAGAAATGGCTTGTTTTCCCCCTTAACTATTCCATTTTGGTCTATGAAGGTCTACATCATTCATTTTATGGCTGAACTGGGGTGGAGGGAATCTTTCAGGATTGAGTCCTTAACCTGTGGGATCTGATGCTATCTCTGGGTAGTGTCAGAATTGAGTTGAATTCTTGGACATCTTACTGGTCTCCAAGAATTGCTTATTGGAAATATAGGGACCCCTCCCACCCTGCTGCAAGGTGAAACCGGACCCGTAATAACTTTCACCATGCATAGTACACATCTTCACAGTCATGTGTACGTATAAATGTATAATGTATAATACATAATAGATTTATATAATTTACAGTGTTTTAATTGCATATTAAAAAAAGAACGTGTGGCTGAATTTTTCCAAGTGTGGAGATTTTATTGTATATCGTCTTTGTGCTGTGTAGGAACTCAAGATCTTCTACATAATTTTTCAGCCAGGATGATATAAATTTGATCATGTCACTTCCTGCCTAAATCTCTTTATTAGCTTTCGGCTGAACTTGGACAATATCCCAGATCTCTAAGATGGTCCGGTCCGTATGGCTCTGATCTATCCATCCTGCCAACCTCTGCAATTTCATCTTGTGCCCTTCTCCCTCATCACTCTCTGGTCGTGAGCCATCTTGGTTTTCTTCGGTTTATTGAATGTGCTTTGCCTAGAATATTCTTCTTCCCATTGATTCTTGGATTATCCTACATGACTGCCAAACCCTAGAGTATATTTGGTATCCTTTTTATTCTCAACTATGATTCTTCTATTAGGATGTTTACCATAATTTTAAGAGTAGGTGCGTCGATTTAGTCAATACCTACCAAATGACTTCTTTTGCTTCAATTTTTTTCATCTCTGTTTTATTTATTTCTGCTGTCATTTTATTATTTCCTTCCTTCTACTAGACTTGGACTTTGTCCTTCTTTTCCTAGTGCATTTAGTTGTAAGTTTAGGTGGTTTGAGATGTTTCTTTTTCTTGAGGTTGGTCTCTATTTCCCTCTTAGAAGTGCTTCTGCTGCCTCCCAAGGATTTTGGATTGTTGTGCTTTTCTACTTCCCTTGTGATTTTCTTCGTTAACCCACTCATTGTTGTCTAGTTGCATGTTGTCTAGTCTCCATATAGTTAGATTCTTTCTAGATTTTTTCTTGTAATTGATTTCTAGTTTCACAGTGTTGTGGTCAGAAAAGATATGATATGATTTCAGTCTTCTTAAATTTATTGAGACTTGTTTTGTGGCCTCACATGTGATCTATCCTAAAGAATGTTGCCTGTGCACTGGAAAAGAATATGTATTCTGTTGGTTTTAGATGAAATGTTCTATATATATCTGTTAGATTCGTCTGGCCTCACGTGTCTTTCTTTTCTTTATAAATTTTTTTTAATGGTTATTTATTTTTTTGAGAGAGAACACACACAAGCAAGGGAGGAGCAGAGAGAGAGGGAGAGAGACTATGCCAAGCAGGCTCTACACTGTCAGTGCAGAAGCAGACGTGGAGCTCGAACCCACAAACTGTGAGATCACGACCTGAGCCGAAATCAAGAGTTGGCTGCTCAACTCATTGAGCCACCCAGGCGCCCTAATTTTTTTTAATGTTTATTTATTTATTTTTGGGAGAGAGAAAGAGAGAGAGAGAGAGAGGAGGGAAGGGGCAGAGAGAGAGGGAGAAAAGAATCCAGGCTTCAGGCTCTGAGCTGTCATCACAGAGCCTAACGTGGGATTTGGGCTCGAACTCATGAACCAAACCATGAGATCATGACCTGAGCCAAAGTCAGCCATGCTTAAACAACTGAGCCACCCAAGCAACAATCTAATGTGCTTTTCAAAGCTACTATTCCCTTGTTGAATTTCTGTCTGGATGATCTCTCTTGATGTAATTGGGTGTTAAAGTCCCCTACTGTGATTGTTACAACCTATATAATTTTTTCCATTAGAATATGTCTTGTGAAGTTCTCACTACCATATCCTCAGCCCCTAGCACATAATAGGTACTTAGTAAGTAGTGATACCAATAATAAAATGAACCCTTTCGAAGCTCTTCCTACCACTGCTGTCAGTGTGAGATCTACGAACACATTTAATCCTCACTATAGTCCTAAGTTGGTATTACTATTATTCCCATTTTATAGATAAGGAAACTGACACAGAGAGATGGTTCAGTCATCTGTCCACCATCATACAGCTGATAAGTGGTAGAATTGGGACTTGAATGTAAGTAGCCTGGGCCCCAGCCTCTATGCTCTCACCCGCTGCAGCAGTGTCTCAATTTTTTTTAATGTTTCTTTATTTTTGAAAGAGAGAGCAGAGCATGAGTGGGGGAGGGGCAGAGAGAGAGGGAGTCCCAGAATCTGAAGCAGGCTCCAAGCTCTGAGCTGTCAGCACAGAGTCCAACGCAGGGCTCGAACCCACAACGTGAGATCATGACCTGAGCTGAAGTTGGACACATAACTCACTGAGCCACACAGGTGCCCCTCAAAATTTTTGATATGAGAGGGGTACCTGGGGTGCTCAGTCAGTTAAGCCTCTGACTTTTGATTTCGGCTCAGGTCATGGTCTCACGGTTCGTGAGTTCAAGCCCTTGCACTGGGCTCCGTGCTGACGGTGCAGAGCCTGCTTGGGATTCTCTCTCTTCCTCTCTCTGCCCCCACCCAACACTCTCACCCTCTCAAAATAAGTAAATAAATAAAAACTTTTAAAAAAACCACTCCGGAACCAAAGTATAGCAACTGTCCTCCATTTCTGTATTGTCCAAAGGGTTACTTACAATGTAAGACGTTTGCTTTATTTGGGCTTTTTTTTGAGATAATTTCTCAGTGATCATTACCCTCATTATGTTCTCAACTATAATATAGTATAAATGAGAAAAAGTAACATGGGTCTATTTACGATGGGAAAAATTTTGAGTCTAAAAATTAAAAGATCTCAGAAACAGATGATTATTCGTAGTATCTCTTCAGATTGCCAAATTTTCCTCCAAAAAGGTTATGTTGATTTTCTTCACTTTTCGTTGTTTATGAAAGTGCCCTGCCCCACACTCTCCCAAACACTGAATGTGAATTGTCTTTGCCTTTTTGTCGCTTTGCTACTTGTTTTGAATGAAGATGGCAGTCTTTGGTTAAATAGAAATCAAGTACATGTGTATACTCGGTAAGTGCCTAATTGTGCCAAGAGCATGCTATTTAAGAAACTTTGCCTAAATCATCTCATTTAGGTTTCACGGTGTTGTGTGTGTGTACGTGTGTGTGTGCTTGTGACTTGTTGAGCAATTCTAAGATTGTGTTCATTCATCACGACTATGTTCTTAGTTTTATGTTTGATAAGAAAGAAATATACCACTTAATTTCTGCCCTTAGGGATCATGTAATTCAGTTAAATATGCCAGACTAATGCTTATGGCTTAGAGGTGAACGGTGTAAAACAACACATGACTCAGTACTGAACTGTGGACTACAGGCCACAAATGACATATCATCAGCAGAATGTTTTGAGTGCCATTATACGTAGGACACTAAGGCTCTCAAAGGAACCAAGAGAGGAGAGGCAAGGTGTATGTAATCAAGAAAGCAATAGGCACATGGAGCTCAGTGATGGCTACAGACCCACAATCTAATTCGACCTTGAAGGATGATTAGAATGTAAACAGATGCACACTTGTCAGGATGAGCAGTGGGTGTTATATGTAAGTGACGAATCACTAAATTCTATTCCTGAAATTATTACAATAAAGTGTAATAATATTCATATTCTGTGTCTCCCTCTCTGTCCGCCCCTCCCCCGCTCATGCTGTCTCTCTCTTGAAAATAAATAAACGTCTAAAAAAGTTAAAAAAAATGAATGAATGGGACCTATTTTGGAGACTGACGTTTTCTTTCATTATGAAAAATGATCCCCCAAATAAAATCACCTTGCTCTCTCAGAAGATTTAATAGATAGTTGGAAGTAATTAATGAAACACCATGGAATCACTGTGTGGGAGAGCAATTGGGAATCATATCGAGGTATTCACCAATAAGGGGATTTGAACTCATTTTCAAGGATGAGACGTACTGAACTCTGAAGGACTTCTCGATAACATTCCATTTGGCTTCGACAGCACCCTGAGCGCTCTGCTAACCTGGCGGCATATGGCGCGTGTTTGCAGGGCTCCGTATGAGGGTTGACATAAGTCACACCTACACGTTTGCCCTGAAGAAAGTAAAATAAGCAATTTGTTCTGAAAACCAAAAGGAATTTTCCAGACCTTACCTCTGTGTGTCTAGTCACCTACCACAAACACGGAATCATGAAAGATGAATTCTGGAAACAGAAAAAGAGCTAACCAATCTTCTTTAGCAAGTTGACTTCTTCAGGATGTCAGTAAAACACATACAGGGTGCCCAGTTTGGAACCAGCAAATCTTCAGTCCCAAAGATTCGTCACAGGGGGTCAAAAGAAATCTGTGGTCATTCCCTTGTGACCAATGTGGGAGAGGAGACAGTCCTCCTTTTTTTAAAACTTGCCATCTAAATTGTGGACAGTTTTCTTAACCTCATATGTTATATGAGGATAATGATACAATCTATCCCATAGTTGGTCAAATTAGAGAATATTTAATGGATAGTGGTTTCCACAATGACCACATTTCCTAGACACCAACTGAAAGATAGTTAGGCATCTTGTTATTATTTTTCTTTTTCAGACGGGATTCAAGAAATCTGAGGGGGAACTGAGTGGCTCAGTTGGTTGAGCGTCTGACTTTGGCTTAGGTCATGATCTTGAGGTTCGTGAGTTCGAGCACCGTGTCAGGCTCTGCACTGGTGATGCAGAGCCTGCTTAGGATGCTTTCTCTCCCTTTCTCTCTCTGCCCCTTCCCCACTTGTTCTCTCTCTCTCTCTCTCAAAATAAATAAATAAACTTAAAAAGAAATTTGAGAGAACAAGGGAAAAGAGAAGATAACTAACATTCACTGGGTCTCTATTCTATACTCAGGGGCTTAAGTGGTTTACAGAGATCACTTGCTTTTTTGGCTGAAAAGTAATGTTCACCCATAGGCACAGTCTGACCCTAAGCATTACTTATAAATTCTAAAGGATCTTTAACAACATAAGACATCTTGTTAGTGTTAAAATATGCACATCAATTTCTGCTCTCATTTCAAACCTAACTTGAAATAATAGGCTTTGACCTAATGTTTCAGATTTAAGAAAGGAATAGAAAATCCCAGGTTTTTCAAATCTGCTAGGCTGGTGACAGACTGTGAGATCAAGTTGTTATTATGACCTTTTGCTTGGGTAAATACAGGCGAGTTGTTTTGGAAGTCTCTAAAATGGTATTATTTAAGCAAATCTTTAGGCTGTTACCCTTAAAGGAGGGATTTGCTTTTCACTCCCATTAGAAATTGCGGCTCTGATGGCTTTCCATGATTAGCTCTTGTTGGACACTTAAAAGTATTTCTTATCAGGAAGATATAATTGAATCCTGGTGCATTTTGTGTCTTCAAATGTATCTCTGAATGGCCACCTGAGAAAGCATTCGGCAGAAACACTTGCTAATGGATTTTTCTTATCCTAGGTTTACTTCTAATGCAACAATAATCACATGTATTTCCAAAGTGCTTTTCAGCCCCAAATACAGCAGAGCCCTCTTTACAAACTACCTGTAATTCTAAAGTCACTTGCCCCATCTCCACAGTATGGCTCTCTCTGGTGTAGAACTAGGGTGGCAGCAAGGGAAGGGAGTGATTCAGAGGGTTCCAGGAGGGGACAGGACTGGGAGGGCCAGATTGTTTTCTCTCGGAAATGCTAATCTCCCGTCCCTCAGGCTGAATGCAAACGAGTATTCCAGGAATGAACCATTCTGCCCTGGGCCAGGGTTCAGGCTTTTCCCTCTCCAACTCTTTTGTTTGTTTTACATGCACGGAGATCCTCGGGCCATCCAGTGAGCTGGCAAGTTTTAGTTCCCGAGAAGAGGAAAAATTGGGATCAAGAAAAACCCATGGAATTAGGTGCTTCGAAATCAAAACATCAAAAGCCCTTCCTTGGTTTCCTCTCCCTCTCCTGATTTTCAAAACCATTAATTCATGTTGCCTGCTTTTCACATTTTGTAGAACTGGAATCACATGGTCTGCCCTGTGTCGCGTCCGCTTGTTTTGCCTAAAATTATGTTTGAGGGGCGCCTGGGTGGCTCAGTCGGTTAAGCTCACGTTGTGATCTTGCGGTCTGTGAGTTCAAGCTCTGCATCTGGCTCTGTGCTGACAGCTCGGAGCCCGGAGCCTGCTTCAGATTCTGTGTCTGCCTCTCTCTCTGCCCCTTCCTTGCTTGCACTCTCTCTTTCTTTCTCTCTCAAAAATAAACATTAAAAAGAAATTTTTTTCAAATCACACTCATCTAAAAAAAAATGTTTGAGATTCACCCAGATTTGGCATATAGCAGCAGTTCATTTATGCTTGTTGATGGTATTGTATTATATGAATAGATCACAATTTCTTTTGGAATGGGATTATCAGTATGTGGACACATCTGTGTAACTACAGATGAAGTCAAGAAGGAGAATGTTCCTCAAAGCCCAGGCGGCCCCTTTCCTGTTACTTTCCTGATTGCCAACAGCATGAATTAATTTTACCTGTTTGAAAATTTTTATAAAAACGGAGCCACGTACTGTGTATTATTTTGAGCGACCTCCTAGATTTCGGAAAGAATGATAATTAATTTGGTTACACAGGTGAATAGCGTTATGACATGGTGTGAATATACTATTGTTTATTCACCTCTTCTACGGTTGATGGCCATTTAGGTTGTTTCTAGTTTTTCATAGCTGCAAATATTGTGACTGCCAACACTTCCTGTGCCCATCTTTTCATCTACACATAGCTGCATTTCTCTTGGTTATATAACTGGCATAGAATTGTTGGAACTGGGGTATTTTTTTAAACCAATTTTAATTGTAATAGATACTGCCAAGCATTTTTCCATATCAATGATACCAATTTACACAGCCACCAGCAGTGTATGAGAGTTCGGACTGCTCTCCATGCTGATAAACCCTTGATCTTGTGATTATTTTTAATTCTAGCCATTTGGGCTGAAGCATCTCATTATAATTTTATTTGCATTTCTCAATTGCTAACAAGGTTACGTCTTTTCCTATATTTACGGGTCACATGGCTATTGAGAAGGATTAGTTTTCACTTACTTATTTCTCTTAGGGTTATTGGAGTCAATTTTATTGCCTATGCTACTCAGCTCTCTACCATGCTTCTGTCCCTGCAAACAACGGACGTAGAAAAAATTTGCTAGAGCTTACTTACTCTTTTATAGCGGTCCTACAGGTATATGATGAAAAGACAGCAGAAAACACTTTGGCTCACCTTAGGAAGTGCTACACCATCAGCCGCAGACTCAAACTGCTATTGGCCCCCTTAGTCCCTCCCCTTGCGACAAGGGCTGTAAAGGAAAATGCGTTTGCTGTGAAAGAAGATGGAGAGGGAGCAGGTGGAGTGACTTTTTTAGAGAGGTTTGCTGCGAAAGTCTCCTTGAGGAGGTAGTATCTGAACAACAGATCTCAATGTCCTGAGGGAACTGGCCAAGTGAGATTGGATTCATTTGGACCGTATTGTGCACGTGCTACACGTGACAGCATGAGATTCGAGTCCTGTGAGGAGGAAGGGAATATCAGGACATATTTGTCTTTAGCAGACGACTGGGGCTGCTGGGTCAAGAAGGGTCGTTGGCAGGTGAACTGGATGACCCCTCCCAAAGGAAGGGCCAGCGAGCCACGCCCGCAAGGCGAGTGATGCCAGTGGCTGGACGTGGCGGTAGCAGTGAGGATGCTGGAGAAGGGCTGGCTTCTGGATCGTCATGAAGATAAAGAGTCCAAGTACTTGTGGAGGGACGGTGGGACTTAGGGTGGAGGGAAGGGAGGAGCCAAGGATGACTCCGGTCCCAAGCCTGATCAAGAGAGTGAGTGGACTCTCAGTTCCTGAAGGGAAAAACTGGGGGAGCCTGGCATGGGATGGTGGGCTATGGAGTTGTCTTCTAAACATGTTAGGTTGGAGATACCTATGAGACATCAAAGTGGAAGTGTCGACTGGGCGGTTACATATATATGAGCTAGAGCCTAGGCGAGAAGTCAGGCTGAGATGTAAATGTGGGAACCATTTGAAATTGAATTGAAGTCCTAGAAAAATGGAGTGACGCGTTTGGCGAGATGGCAAGCCTCGGTGATGTCCACCAGGGTGGTTTCGGCGGGGCAGTGAGGACCTCCCTGGAGTGGCTTGAGGGGCGAAGGTGAGGTGAAGGAGCACAGACTATCGTTTATCAAGTTTTGGTACAAAAGGAGACAGAGAACTGAGGCAAATAGTGGAAGGGTTCGTGGGATCAAGGTGCTTTTGTAAATGGAAGATAACAAAATGGTTGTGTGCTGATGGAGAGGGTACAGTGAAGAAGATGATAATCCTGAGAAACACGATGAAAGGAAATAAAATGTAGATTTTTAAGACAAATGGAATTTTAAAAGTTTGCTCGACTGCAACGGACGCTGGCCAAAAGGAAACGATTCATAAAATGTTTTGACTATTTGAAATTAAGAAAATAGGTTTTCTTCCCTTCTGAAACATTATTCCCCAAAGCATGAGTCACGGATCTATGTTTTCTTAGTGTCTGGTCCTACATGTATATAAAGGCACAAAACATTTAGACATTCATGATCAAAAGTTTGTATATGCTGCTTATCTAAACATTTGCTCACATTGTCCATGGTCTCTTTTCCCTGTAGTTACCCATAAAACCAAAGATTGTCTAGGTAGCCGGATCACTATGAAGAATATTCCATCCGGGAGGCACCTGAGTGGTTCAGTCAGTTAAGTGTCCGACTTTGGCTCAGGTCATGATCTCATGGTTCATGGGTTCAAGCCCCGTGTCGGGTTCTATGCTGACAGCTCGGAGCCTGGAGTCTGCTTCGGATTCTGTGTCTCCCTCTTTCTGCCCTTCCCCTACTCACACTCTGTCTCTCTCTCTGTCAAAAATAAATAAACATTAAAAATAAATAAAAAAAAGAATATTCCATCCGGGCACCTGGCTGGCTCAGTAGGTAGAGCATGTGACTCTTGATCTCAGAGTTGTGAGTTTGAGCCCTATGCTGGGTGTAGAGATAACTTAAAAAAAAAAAAAAAAAAAAAAAAGACTTCCATCAAACAACCCGGTAAAAGAAAAAGCAGGTTCAACTAGCATTTCATTGTTACCTTGACATCTTTATGTAGCAATTGTGTCACTGGTTACCTATCTCGGCCATTTAAACACCTGTGCAAGTTTGCTAAATCTTTTTCCTAGTTGCTCTTCAGAGACATGCTTGTAGGAATTTGTGTGTTGCATGTGTGTGTGTTTGTGTGTGTGTGTCCCCTCCTCTGTTTGTTTCTCTTCTGCAGTCTTTTTTGTTTGTACATAGACTAGTAGATGTGTCTTCTGAGATTCTTAAATTCTTCCATTAGCACATTCATCCATTCTCTGGCCTCTGTTGACAAGTTAGGAAAGGCACAATGTAAGCAGCAGAGCTATTTTTTGTTCTATAGAGACCATTAATAAGTTTAATTTGGGGCAAAAATAAAGAGGAAAAACTGTACAAAAGAAAATAGCTTTTCCCGGTAGTTGAGTATCACATATGTGATTAGATGTTCTTTTCAAATATCAAACAATGGACATCAGCTATCTAGACACCCTTTTTGGATTTTTTTGTTTTAAGAAAACAGTTGTGCTCTATGATTCTACTTCTTGTGCTTTTCCATTAGTGACTCATCTTATTCTTTATGTGCTTGGTATGATGAATACAGTTCTACACCTTACATTTCTAAACACTCGTTTGTATCGTGCGGTACTTTCTATGTTTCAAAGCCTTTTCATTCCAATCCTCTGCCTTGCTTGAACTTTTCTGTGACATCGGCAAGCCAACTGCTGCTTTCCAAATCAGGAAACTGAGGCTTGGAGAAAATAAGTGACTTGCTCAACAGCCTAGCTGGGTCGGAGACCCTGGCGTTCTGTTTTTGGCTTTTTATTACGCCAGTCTCACGGCATGTTTGCTTCCATTTGAAGCCTTACCACAATTTTTGAAAATCAGACTTCAATTTCAGTATGACGTTGGCAGGATGATCTTAAAATTTCATTTCTTTATACACATTGAAGAATTGAAGATTGTGCTTTCTTTAATTTCACTATCAATATCGTATGCAATAATTTGTTTGAAAGTATGTGTTGGCAATGGATGTTAACTAGACTGACCGTGGAGATTATTTTGCAGTACAAAGATTGAATCATTATGTTGTCCACCTGAGACTAATACAATGTTACATGTCAATTATATCTCAGTTAAAAAAATACGTACTGTACTTTCGATATTGAGTGAGGCATTGTTCTAGCTTCTGGATACAACATGCAAAAAAGGACAGGATCTGGACTCTTTTGGAATCCACAATCCAAATGTAGAGATTTTTTTGAGTTTTCAGTGTAGGGTGAATTACCAAATGTTAACCTTCTGACATTGGTTATAGGGAGAAGCCTTGGTGAGCAGCCTTACTGGGGAGAGTCATTTGTACTATATGCTTGAGGTCATTGAGTTGACTTGGTCAATGGTTTGGGTGAATCCCTTTCATCAGTTTTCTAAAATAGTATACAACTGTAGTGATTGGAACATGGCACCATTGATCATCTTTAAAATTGATTGGGGTTGGGGCGCCTGGGTCGCTCAGTCGGTTAAGCGTCCGATTTCGGCTCAGGTCATGATCTCACGGTCCGTGAGTTCGAGCCCCGCGTCGGGCTCCGTGCTGACAGCTCAGAGCCTGGAGCCTGTTTCAGATTCTGTGTCTCCCTCTCTCTCTCTGACACTCTCCCATTCATGCTCTGTCTCTCTCTGTCTCAAAAATAAATAGACGTTAAAAAAATTAAAAAAAAAAATTGACTGGGGTTGCTCATTGTAAAAGGCATGGATGGTATCACTCTTAAAAAGCGTGAGGACCAGGATGTTGAAATGCTTTAAAGAAGCCATGTGAAAACCATTTCTGCTTAGGGATTTTGCAAAATCAAGATAGCATGCTTACAAAATACCATCTAACAATATGTACTATTTATTGAGTGTCAGGTTTGTGATGGATGCTTTATGAGCACTGTGTTGGAGGAAGGCATTATCATCATCCTCTCCATTTTAAAATGGAGGGACCGAGCCTTGGAGAGAGATTACATAATTTATCTATGAAATGTCAGACTCGGAATGTGAGCCTTTGTGATCTAATTCCTCAGCTTTTGCTCTAACCTTGATGCAGAGAAGGGCACCCAAAGCCTCGCATTGTCAAGTAGATGAAGGTTAGTGATGGCTTGGTCTCCCTAAGACACTCAGGAAGGTTGAGAGCACTAGGTCTATCACTGCATCACAGAGAGTGATGTTTTTATGATGATAATACCAGTCCTTGGTCCAGCCAGTTCAGACAGCACAGCTGAGCCTTGAGCAGCATGGGTCTGAACTACATGCGTCTACTTATACTTCTTGATTTTTTTTTCAAGAAATACAGGGCAGTACTATACATATACAGTATTATACAACTTTTTTTAATGTTTATTTTTTATTTTTGAGAGAGAGAAAGAAAGAGGGGGGGGGCATCTGAAGCCAGCTCTGCACTGAGAATGGAGAGCCCGATACGGGGCTCAAACTCACGAACCACGAGATCATGACGTGAGCCAAAGTCAGCCGTTTAACTGAGCCACCCAGGTACCCCTCCATATGCAGTATTATAAATGTATTTTCTCTTCCTTATGATTTTCTTAATAATATTTTCTCCAGCTTACTTTATAGTAAGAATACAGTGTCAAATGCATATAACTAACAATTATTTGTTAATGAACTATGTTATTGGTAAAGCGTCCAGTCAGTGGTAGGTTATTAGCAGTTAAGTATTGGGGGAGTCCGGAGTTATATGTGGATTTGTGACCATGCAGGGGGTCAGTGCCCTAACACCTGCGTTGTTCAAGGATCAACTGTATTTCAAAAAATAGGTGTTCTCCATTGAAAAGCTCAGAACGCTGAAAAAAAGTCCACATTTTGAAAGTCTTGTCTACTTAATTCACAAAAATCTGTGGTTGATAGGGCTGAAAACTGAAAACAACTCCTAATTACATATAAATGTGGCCTTCCCTCTCGCTTTCATTTTGTAATTGACTCGTTAGCATTAGTGGCATCCAACCTTGGGTGGGGGAGTGTTGTTATTTTTACCAACTTGTTAGCAATGCGTAAAATTCCGATTGGGCCTTTCCAGGCTTTCCCTCCGGAAGCTCACGTAAGACCTTACAAAAATCCTTCACAGCCTTCTTTCTCCATATCCCCTCAAACAATCCATTGATTAAAACAATGACTATCTTGCTTTTTATGTAGAGGGATGGGCAAACCCGGCTTTGGTGAATTGTCTAAAGCATCTTGTCTACATAATCTCGTTCATGTTTTTGGCCTTTACTATATTCTGAACAAGGGGCTAATTGGCTTTCAATGATACATTATCTAATAAATCCCTGTAAAAGGACACTTTTCATAGCTACCCAGCCATGTTTCCAAAAGGCATCATAAATCATGGAGAGAAAAGCTTGCTGCATTTGCAAGTCTTGAGCAAAAGTTCATTGTGGATCTTGTTCAAGGTGAACTGGGCCAAAGACAAGTAAAAATTTGAAGGATTTAAATAACACAATTAACCGGCTTTATTATATTTCTCTATTTGAACCCAATAAAGAGGGAGTACATATATGACCCTCTTCTGCTTATAAAGTGTGTGCAGAATTCAATTAAACACTTGGCCTGCAAAAGCTCTAACATTTTTTCTTAAACTAGAACACTTGGAGGACACATCCTGACCAAAAAGTCACAATATTAGATTTCAGTGGTAAAACAAAATAATAAAAAACCACTCAGGACTTGGAAAAAAAAAAAAACAACAACTTTTCTAAATGACTCTTGAATCAAGAGGAAATAAAAAACCGAAATTACAAATGCTTTAGCAATTAATGCAAATGAGCTCCCTTCACTGAAAAATCTCCATGATGTGAATGGAGCTGCACTCAGCAAAATTCATGACTTCAGATGTTTTTTTTATTTTAATACAAATGACTTGAACACTTAGAAAAGTAGAAAAGGAGAAACAAACCACAAGTGAAAGCAAGAGAGCAAGAAATTAATAAATGTGAGGCAGAAATTGCTATATTTAAAAAAAAAAAACCTTGGGGTGCTTGGGTGGCTCAGTCCATTGAGCGTCCAACTTCAGCTCAGGTCATGATCTCTGGTTTGTGAGTTCGAGTCCAACTTCAGCTCAGGTCATGATCTCTGGTTTGTGAGTTCGAGCCCCGCGTTGGGCTCTGTGCTGACAGCTCAGAGCCTGGGCCCTGCTTCAGATTCTGTGTCTCCCTCTCTCTCTGCCCCTTCCCTGCTCACACTCTGTCTCTGTCTCTCTCTCAAAAAAAAAAAAATAAATAAACATTAAAATAAAATTAAAAAACAAACCTACCACCGAAACCAACAAATACACTGGACTTAATCAAAAAACCGGACCTTTTTTTTTTGTTGTTTTTTGTTTTATAAAGATGCATAATAGATAGGCTTCCCAGATAAAATACTGTACACTCAGTCAAATTAGAATTTACGAAAAACAGCAGATAATCTAGGATAACAATCTAAGGGATATTTGCAATAATGTCTCAAATATATGGGACGTACTTAAATTATTATTTATTGTTTACCGGGAATTCAGATTTCACTGTGGGTCCTCTCTTGCTCTTGGCTCCATGTGGCGATGTTACCAATGGAAGAGAGTAATTATTTAAGACTGAGACTATAAATGAATTCGATCATTTTGTAAGAGAATTAAAATGACGCAAATTGCTTCGAGCGAGGTGGCCAAAACCAAAACTGAACAAAGAATTAAGTACTGCAGAAATGACAAAAGGTATCAACTATCTGTCCTCAAAAAGGCCTTGGGAATTCTACTTGCATCCTCAGAGAAGTTACAATGACCAGATGTAACCTTCTGCAGTAAAACTGGACAAAGTCTACGGAACAACTGTTTTTAGCTATTGGAAGACCGGCAGCACGCACCGCGATCCCTGAGACAAGGGAGCCGATGATGTAAGCCCTGTGATCTTGGCTTAACGCTTGGAGGAGATATTCGGACATAGGCATGGGGATAAGAAAACCAAGAGAGACAAAGAACCCTTGCTTCGTTGTGGAGGATGGGAAGTGGCGTTTTGGGGCTGGGGGACTGAAAGGACCAGATGCTGTAATGCAGAGTTCCAGAATTGAAGGTCCAGCAGAGAAGCACAAGCTCGAAGACCAGCCTGGCCTTTTCTTAAGGTTTCTGCCGAGAGCACATGAAGACAAACTTCACAAAGCCCAGCAAAGAATGATTGGGGAGTTACGTGCTCAGAGATTCCCAGAGTGCCAGGGAGCAACAGAAAGAGTGCCCGAACTACAAGTAGTCTTACTTACTAGACTTACTGACTTGACCTCATGGTCAAGTGAGATTTATTCTAGGCATTCCAGAATGCTTTAAATTATTTTAGCAAATAGAGTGTGATCACATGGGATTTATTCGAGAAATACAAGGATAGTAGATTAGTAACTCCATCAGCTAAGCATGCATTCTTTGCAGAAGCTCAAAAACAAATAGGAAGAAATGGCAAACTCCTAAATGTGAAAAAAAAAAAAAAAAAGCGGGGGTGGGGGGGGAGGGGAACACCTGGCTGGCTGGGTCAGTGGAGTGTGCTACTCTTGATCTGGAGGTTGTGAGTTCAAGCCCCATGTGGGGTGAAGAGACCACTTAAAAATAAAATCTTAAAAAAAAAACAACAGTATTAGACATAAATAGCAAGTCACATTAAATACTAAATGTATTGTCTTTAAATTCAGGGCGGGGGAAATGGCATTTGTCATTTTTTCCCCTCATTTCCCACCTCCCTCCGAATT
Source organism: Panthera leo (assembly GCF_018350215.1). NCBI lineage: Eukaryota > Metazoa > Chordata > Mammalia > Carnivora > Felidae > Panthera > Panthera leo. Next base: position 95,331,053 of record NC_056679.1, read on the forward strand.
TGGGAAGATTCTAATTAATGCAGTATGAAAAGTATCAATGCAGTATTAGAAAAGACACCGGGGTCTGAGCCACTGGGTGGCTCAGTTGGTTAAGCATCTGACTTCGGCTCAGGTCATGATCTCGCGATTTGTGGGTTCGAGCCCTGCGTCGGGCTCTGTGCTGACGGCTCAGAGCCTGAGCCTGCTTCAGATTCTGTGTCTCCCTCTCTGCCCCTCCCCTGCTCACACTCTCTCTCAAAAATAAATAAACATTAACAAAAATCTTAAAAAAAAAAAAAAGACACAGTTACCATTCATTATATGCAGAAAACATGACCCTATGCCTAGAAAGTCAAATGGACCTCAGTAAAGTAGAATCCACACCAATCATAAAGTTCACCAAGGTGTTTGGAAGCAAGGTGAATATACGGAGGTAGTTTAACTCTACCACAACAAATGGTTAATTGACATTAACTTTTTTTTAAAATATGAGCTTTTAAGTTCTCATTAATGATAGCAACAGCAACTGTGGAAAGTCTCAGACTAGAGGTAATAAGGAATGTCAGTCTTCATGAAGTCAGAAGTGGCATTTTGCCCAAAGAGATTTACAACCGAATAAATGTAGCATTCAGGATGGCATCTTTCTTAAACTCTTATTGCCAATCTTTTGAAACTTCTATCATATTTTGTAATGCAGTTTTGATGGAAAGTCAGTGGAAGGGGACTTGGCCAATTTTTTTTTAAACATTATTTGAAAGACTGTATGTGGAAGTTTGTTTAAACACTTGCAAAACATTTCAAAAGATTAATCAAACAATTTTTTAAAGTGATATTATTGCAGAGAGACTTGCCTTCCTAGGCATTAAGGAATTCTAAAATAATATAATTAAAACATTGTGGCCCAGGTGCGTGATGGATAAATGAACCAATGAAACACTAAAGAGGATCCACTGAGATCTAGAAGGAAAAAAAAAGATCACATTTGAAATCTGTGGAGCAGGAATGTATTTTGTAATAAATGACGTTGGGATAATTGGATTTCCGTTTGAAAATAAAAAGTTAAATATCTACTTGTACCAAATATATAAATAAATTCCATTGGGTTAAAGATCTGAACGAAAAAAACAGAACAATGAAAATACTAAAGGCAATACTTTATTTTCAGATAACTAAAGTCTTTTAAGTATGATACACGACACATAAATCATAAAGAAGAAGATTAAGATACATGACTAGGTAAAATTTTATTTGGTTAGTTATTATTTTTTAAAATGTTTATTTATTTTTGAGAGAGAGCCTGAGCAGAGGAGGGGCAGAGACAGAGAGACAGAGGATCCCAAGCTGGCTCCGTGCTGAGAGCAGAAAGCTCCGACATGGGCTTGAGCCCATTGAATGCAAGATCACGACCTGAGCCCAAGTCAGATGCTTAACTGACTGAGCGCCCCAGGTGCCCCAAGATACATACTATATATAATTTTAAAAGCATGATATGGCAAAAAAAAAGTCCACACAACAAATAACATTAATGAATAAATGATGGATCAAGGAGTAATCTATATGTATGATAACTCTATGTAAGTGTGTGTGTGTGCATATATATATATATATACATGTATATATATATAGTAGCATATCAGTGATATATAAAAAGTTTTTACATATCAGTGAAGTGAAGACAATACGCAATAGGAAACTACACAAAACCTATCAACAAGTGATTTGGAAGAGTAAATTCAGATGATCAAAAAACAGATGAGAATATTCTAAACGTTGCTAATAATGTTGAGATTTGAATTCAAATGATATATGATTTTTCATGTTTTATCTATTATATTTATAATCATTTCATCACTGATAAGGGTGGTGGGGTTATAGGAAAATGAGAATTTCCATGTACTTTTTTTTTTTTAATGTTTATTTATTATTGAGACACAGAGTGTGAGCAGCGGAGGGGTAGAGAGAGGAGGAGACACCGAATCTGAAGCAGGCTGCAGGCTCCGAGCTGTCAGCACAGAGCCCGACGCAGGGCTCGAACTCAGAAACTGCGAGATCATGACCTGAGCTGAAGTCGGTCACCCAACCAACTGAGCCACCCAGGCGCCCCTCCATGTACTTCTGTGCGTATAAACTACTACATTTTGGAAGGCAATTTGAGAGTATTCATCACATTTAAAAATATTTCTATTTTTTGATAGAAAAACACTACTTCAAGGATTTATTATGTTGAAGCTTTACTGACAAGTTGCAAGGGCCAACTGGATGCCTCAGACGCCTTTTGTATTCTTGGACTTGAAGTCTACGTACCCCAGGATCCATCTACTGGGTGGATCCCCTTCCAGTTTTTGTTTTTTTTTATGGGTCAGATGACTACCCTACATCCCTTTAGATGATTCTATAACTCCGTGGTCCCTAGAATGTTTTGCTTTAGTAAAATGTTTTCCTCTTACCTGTTATTATTCCCTTGTATATGGTTTCTTAGAACAAAACCCTCTACTGTCTACGTCTAAAGATGTTTCTAGCGTTAAAAACTAAGCCCCAGGGGAGGCACCTGGGCGACTCATTCAGTTGAGCGTCTGACCTCAGCTCAGGTCTTGATCTCACAGTTCATGAATCGAGTCCCACATCGAGCTCTGTGCTGACAGCTCAGGGCCTGGAGCCTGCGACGGATCCTGTGTCTCCCTCTGGCTGCCCCTTCCCTGCTCATGCTCTGTCTCTGTGTCTCAAAGATGAATAAACGTTAACAATTTTTTTTAAACAAAATAAATTTATTTATTTATTTTGGGAAAGAGAAAGAGAGGGGAGGGTGAGGCAGAGAACGCGAGAGAGTATCCAAAGCAGGCTTTGTGCCGTCACGAACTCAAGAATCCTGAGATCATGACTTGAGCTGAAATCAAGAGGTGGACACTTACCCGACTGAGCCACCCAGGCGCCCCTTCCGGTTATTATTAACCCCCTGGTCTGAATATATGTAACCATTGTATTTCACATGTTTTAAAATGCAGAATTTTTTTCTTCATTTAGCACCCTCGGAACCATGACACAGGTTAAAATCGATGGCGTATTACAGTTGGCAGCGTTTTTTCTTTCTCAGGACATAAGGTAATAGTGCATCTTATAACCAATGATATTTTAGTTTCAGTAAAATTCACTTGTTATAGGGGAGCCTGGGGGGCTCACTCGGTTAAGCGTCCGACTTCGGCTCAGGTCATGATCTCACAGTTTGTGGGTTCGAGCCCCGCATCGGGCTCTGTGCTGACAGCTCAGAGCCTGGAGCCTCCTTCGGATTCTGTGTCTCCCTCTCTCTCTGCTCCGCCCCCACTCATGCTCTGTCTCTCTTTCAAAAATAAATAAACATTAAAAAAATTAAGAAAAATTCACTTGTTATAGTTTAATGAAATTATCAATCCAGTGTTATTTTGCTAACAAGATCCATCACGCAGAGCTACATTAGAAAGCTCTCTATTATGGTTACTTATTTATTATTCATTATTAGTATTAACTTCTCTTTCATCTGTTACTTCATCAGTGTTTTAGGAGATTTTTCTTCGTCCAAAAGCTGGTTTTTACCAAGAATAGGTGTTTGCCACTTGAGAATCCACTTTGGGATTATTCATGATCCTGAGATGAAACTAAAGCTCGGGTCTTTGCTTGATTTAGCATTATTTTATTTATTTACTTATTTTTTAAGTTTAAATTTTTTTTTTTAACGTTTATTTTTGAGACAGAGAGAGACAGAGCATGAACAGGGGAGGGTCAGAGAGAGAGGGAGACACAGAATCTGAAACAGGCTCCAGGATCTGAGCTGTTAGCACAGAGCCCGACGCAGGGCTCGCACTCACGAGCCTTGAGATCATGACCCGAGTCAAAGTTGGGCGCTGAACCGCCTGAGCCACCCAGGTGCCCCACATTATTGTATTTAGATCGTGGCTTCAATTTCTCTCTTTCTCTTGTTCCTCCCAACTGTTAACTCCCTTCCTCTGGAAAGATTGCTGGGAACTCAGAGTCAGATAAAGTGTTTCAATATTGGCTAAGTCCAGGTTAGGCTACTTAGTAGCTAAGTAGAATGGGCAGGTAATTGAAATTTCCCAGCCTCAGTGTTCTCATTTGTAAAAGCCTGTCCGCTGCCGTGTTCTCGCGAACAGCAGCTAAGGTGATAATGCACGTGGAAGTGCTTGCTAAACTCTAAAACTACGAAATTTCGGGGGATTATTAATAGTCTCAGAGGGCACCTTCCATAATAGCTAGTTTTAACTACTTCCCTGAGCAATGACGCAAGGCACCCCCACATAGCAAGTTAATCTGGGATGAGTTCTTTTATTCCTGCTGTAGCTCATTATTGTGTCTTCTCATGCCTGATGGTACCTGCTTTCGTGTTCAGATAGCCTTAAGAAAAGTGGAGTTACATCAAGGTTATATCATGAGCCTCTGAGAAATTCAGGGGAAATTTACCTCCTTCATAAACCAGGTTGCTTTATCTTCAACAGATCGATAGTTTCCCCTGCATGCAGCATTCACTCTATGCATATTTCTCAAGTGCACATTCCGCTTCTGTAATCTCGTCATCTATCTGCAACCACAGGATCAAGTACAAATTGCTAACCAACGCGGGGCTCTGTTCACTACAATATGCTGTGAACAATGGAACTGTACGTCGGGAAGAGACTTGAAGTGAATCCCTTTGCCCTAACGGGTAATCACATGCGACACATCTAAGACAAATGATAATTTAGTCTATTCTTAAAGACCTCCCGAGGTGATTTTCCAACCCCTCTGAGGAACACATTCCAATATTTAGCCAATGTTGCTGCCTCTAAATCCTTCTTTGTGCCTCAGTGAGATTTCTCATGCCACAGAGTGACTGTTTTCTTACTGTTGGTTCACCTCAGCGAGAGGAGGTATGACTGATGACATACCAACTATTTGAGCCTGTCACCAACTTTCTACAACTGCGTTCGTAAAGAGCTCCTTGCCTACGAGGTGACACCAAACTCCTCAGCTTGCCATATAAGACCGGTCAGAATCTGCTACTGGTTGTATTTAGAGCATCTATTCCCGACATGTCCCTTCATCCATTTGTTAGTGACTTTGCCAGAGTTCTTTGTGAATCTAAGAATTCCACGCTCTTTAATGTCTCTTGGTTTTGCACATCGCACAATGTCTTGGAATATCTCTCCTTCTTCTTTTCCTCATTGACTTTTACTTTTATTTCAACATCCGGCTCAAATATTACCTCTTCTGAGAAGACTTCTCTCAGCCTCCAGAGCAGGTGGTGACATTTGCCCTCTTGCCAAACTTTTACAGTTTTTGATGATTTCAGATGATGTTGCTTCTTGATTGTTTGCGCGCTGTTCCTCACTTCTCACTAGACTGTGAGGATTGAAGGCTGGGGATGAGCCATCTTCACATAGTCTTTGTGCACAATAGCTGACATATAGTAGGTGATCAATAAATGAATGGAAGGAAGGAGGGAAGGAAGGAAGGAAGGAAGGAAGGAAAAATGGCAAGAAGGAGGGAGGGAAAAATGGGAGGAAAGAAGGAAGGAAGGAAGGAAGGAAGGAAGGATGGAGGGAGGGAAGGAAGGGACACAGTACTCTCCTGTGATCCAGAGAGCCAGAAGGCTTTCTTTGCCATATATTAGAGGAGGAATGGGAATACAAAAAACATGAAAGATGGGGGGTGGGGGGCAGGAGGGGCGCCTGGGTGGCTCATTCGGTTATGTGTCTGACGTCGGCCCAGGTCATGATCTCATGGCTTGTGAGTTCGAGCCCCACACTGGACTCTGTGCTGACAGCTCAGAGCCTGGAACCTGCTTTGGAATCTGTGTCTCCCTCTCTTTCTGCCTCCCCCCCCCCCCACCACTTGTACTCTGTCTCTCTCTCTCTCTCTCTCAAAAATAAATAAACATTTTTAAAAGTTTAAAGAAAAACACGGAAGACCTGTCAAAGGCATTGACATGCTTAAATATCTGTCAAGTTTATCCTAATTTACTTTAGCATCTTCAGAAATTGTTGAAGGACAATGGCAAGAATGTTTATCTCTTCAAGAGACATCTCGATAGGTCCCCATTTGCCATGCCTAATGTGAAAAAACATTACTAAGCCAGAAAGTCAAGCACTGATGTTTTATTGTCAGAGTGCTTTTTCCATTAGCTGTTCAGTACCCAGCAGCAGGATATTTGACAAAAGCATATGGATGTTGGCAACCAGTGGTATATGAGATGCTCACCATTAAAAATGCTCAGGCAGGGGCGCCTGGGTGGCGCAGTCGGTTAAGCGTCCGACTTCAGCCAGGTCACGATCTCGCGGTCCGTGAGTTCGAGCCCCGCGTCAGGCTCCGGGCTGATGGCTCGGAGCCTGGAGCCTGTTTCTGATTCTGTGTCTCCCTCTCTCTCTGACCCTCCCCCATTCATGCTCTGTCTCTCTCTGTCCCAAAAAAAATAAATAAAAAACGTTGAAAAAAAAAAAAAAAAAAAAATGCTCAGGCAGCCTACCGGTACCGTTACAGGCTCTGCTGGCCAGAGCTGAAAGCCTGAAGTTCTGTTTATACAAAATGCACGGACCCTGGCATAGAATATTGCGATATAAATAACCTGTACCGCATTATGAGGTTGTCTTGATCTTATTAACGCATCAAAAATATAACGTCCCAATAAGGGCGTCCTAGGGAAGACGAAGTGACTCAGAGCTGGGAAGGAACCCGAGATTGTATTGTCTTGTTTGTTACCAGTGTAGGGGCCAATTCTTTCTTTATTTTAATGTTTCTTTTTGAGAGAGAGAGAGAGAGAGGGAGAGAGAGAGAAAGCAAGTGGGGAAGGAGCAGAGAGAGAGGGGGACAGAGGATTTAAAGTGGGCTCTGTGCTGACAATAGAGAACTAGCTGTGGGGCACGAACTCAGGAACCTTGAGACCATAACCGGAGCCAAAGTCTGCTGCTTAACTGACTGAGCCACCCAGGCACCCCAGGCCCATTCTTTAAGCTGCCCTTCCCAAACTCTTGCAATTTGGTGTTCTCTCAGAATCTTCTCTTTATTATATACCAGTTGCTACTATTTCTAGATGGTTTTAAAATCTTCCTGTATCCTGCCTGCCTCTAAAAGGGATATGTTTTTGATGCCGTTTAGTTGCAGTTAAGGGGGAGAAAAAGCAAAAAAAAAAAAAAAAAAAAAAAAACAAAAACAAAAACAAAGGACTTGTGTAATTTACACACTGGAAAAATCTACTCCCTGTCTCCACCCTGTTACCGTGGCTTTTGGTGGCGTGAATTAGATGCCTGTGGGATGCCCCTCTCTGGACCCGTGCATCAACACCCAAGACATCTGTTGGGACTCAGATTCTTAATTAAAGGAAGGGAAGAGAAAAGATGAGATATAGGTCTTTGTAGTAATGGAGGGTATACAGTTTCTTGTATGCAGACCTTTCAGATAACCTGGCAACAGTTTTTTTTTTTTTTCCTTCTAAAATTGGCTTCTAAGGAGTTAAATAGAGACTGCTTTCAGCTCTCTAGGATACATGTCTTTATTTTTAGGAACTGTTTGCATTGCTTATTTTCCCTTTGTGAGCAGTATTACTCTATCCAATTCTCTAATGATGTTGCTAGTAAAGTTCAGTTATTGATTTCATGCATGAATTGTGACACGGGCTGTCATATCTGTATTTTGGAGTGGTTAAGGGTCTTGGGTTTAAAGTCCTGGATTTGCCCTGTTGTATGACCTCAGGAAAAGTGTTCAAACTCTTTAAACTTGATATTCTTTTTTTAAAAAGTTTATTTGTTTATTTTGAGAGAGAGGGAGAGAGAGAGCAGGGGAGGGGCAGAGAGAGAGGGAGAGAGAGAGAGAGAATTCCAAGCAGGCTCTGCACTTTCAGCATGGAGCCCGATGCTAGAACTCAGGAACTGTGAGATCATGACTGAGCCAGACTGTGTCCGGTTATGTATATGTGAATATACATACATATATCCATACGCTTGACTGTTATCATTGTTTTTAGATCCTGGGAATAGCACACAGGTTGTAAGTCAAAGGTATAGTATAGGACCTAACTCTGCTTCTGTCAACTTGGTTCCCCCAGCAGAAAACTGTATATGTGTATATCATCTTTCCAGGCAATTCTGATATACAAACAAGCTTGAGAACCATTGGTCTAGAACATTTTCAGCTATTAAACATAGTTGGTTTTAACAAGCGAAGATACTCTCCTACATTTGCAGGTTTCTGGAGAACTTGAGTCTGGAAACGTTTTCATTAGGCTATTTTAAATACGTCTCATTGTCACTAAATTGTTTCTTAAATTGTCTTTGTAAATCATCCATGGTACAGATGAGCGATGAGACTCTTTGTCATGAAATTATATCACATGTGGGCATTTTTGTATGCCTGTGTACCTCTTTCCTGTGTGGATTTCTTTTTAAATATATATTTTATAAAGTTTATTTACTTACTTAGAGAGGGAGAGAGAGAGAGTGAGCCTGCGTGCACGAGTGGAGGAGGGGCAGAGAGAGAGGGAGAGAGTGAGAATCCCAGGCAGGCTCCACTCTGTCAGTGCAGAGTCTGATGCAGGGCTGCATCTCATGAACCATGAGATCATGACCTGAGCTGAAATCAAGGGTCAGACGCTTAACCGACTGAGCCACCCAGGTGCCCCTTGACTGTGTGGAATTCAATTTGAGTCATAGAGAATGCCTTATAATGTTTGTTTATCTACATCAAAGTGGAATGGATATACAGTATCTTACTGAGACTGACAGGGAAGCAAAACAAACCAGAAAAAGTTTCTAGTGGAGGGACTACAAATGGGAATTAATGACAGTTTACACATTATTGCTAAATGAGATTGTGTAAAACATCACAAATATTCCCAGGCTTAATTTGTTGCCTTGATTGATTGACATGGGACCATATTTATGAAATCTGTCACAGATTCACTCATGAACGGACTTTGCCTCGCCTATTCCTTCTACCATGTTAGTGGACTCCATCGATTGTAACTGACAGAAACCCGGTTCAAACTACAATTTTTTGTGTGTATTCATTTTTCAGAGACAGAGACAAAGCATGAATGGGGGAAGGGCAGAGAGAGAAGGAGACACAGAATCCAAAGCAGGCTCCAGGCTCTGAGCTATCAGCACAGAGCTCGACGCGGGGTTCAAACTCATGGACCACAAGATCATGACTTGAGCTGAAGTCGGACGCTTAACCGACTGAGCCACCCAGGCACCCCCGACCTAAAATTTTAAAGCGGGAGAGATGAGGAATTAATCTGCTGACCTGTCTCTGGCATAGCTGGATACAGGGGGTCATATCAGGTCTTTAGGACTGGAGAGCTCCCTCTATCCCTCAGCCTTACTTTGCTCCCAGTTAGTTTCCTTCTCAAATAGACCCTTGACCCCATTGTTCTCAGCTATGCTGTCCCAGCAGAAAGAGCACTTTTTTTTCCCAAAATTGTTCCAGGAAAAGCCTCAGGTCTAGGTCACATCAAATGTGAGTTGGATGGCATACCTGATCCTGACCTAACCACCACCGCTAAGGAAGAGAAGACACTGACTCACAAACCTAAATAACATGCCAGTCCCCCCAGGGATGGAATCAAGCACATCCTGAAAACACAGAAGTTGGAGACAACTGATTGCCTCAAGGAACGTTGAGGGGCTGTAACCAGAAGAGGAAACGCACTGAGCTGTCAAAGAACCACAAATGTCCACTTTTACCTCATCAGGTCCTGAGTCCCTTAATTATGAAGCCTTCTACCTTGGAGATTTTCACCGAGATTTTGGAATCTTAGGAAGGGAAGATGAAGCTGAGATCTGTTCTTTGGGAGAAACCCAGCAATTGTAGGAAAGGTGTGGCTCTGATTTTCCCCCAGCCTCTTGTTGTACCAATTTATACAATTCGTGTCTCTCTGTTTGCCAATGTGATGGGAAAGAGAGTTGAATTCATCGGAAGGCTTTTGCATTCTGCCGAAGCACCATATTTCATTATATAGTTATTTTTTTAATTTAAGGGAATGAATTAAACTTCCATATAAGCCCAGGGAGAGCAGGCCACAGGGAAGAGAATTGTTTTCCAAGAGCCTCTCTGCTCTGTACCAATAGGTCCATATTTAATAACATTCCATAAATTATATGTTATTGAGGGGTTAAACATGCTTTCAAGTAAGCACAGTCTGTCTCTTTGGTTTAGTCTACTTTGCTCAGGGACTCACCCTTCAGGACCCAATGCACTTCCCTGAGTGTCCTAACTGGTGGCATTCTTTTTTTTTTTTTTTTTTGAGAGAGAGACAGAGCGTGAGTGGGGGAGGGGCAGAGAGAGGGAGACACAGACTCCGAAGCAGGCTCTAGGCTCTGAGCTGTCAGCACAGAGCCCCACGTGGGGCTCGAACTCACAGACCGCGAGATCACGACCTGAGCCGAAGTCAGACACTTCACCACCTGAGCCACCCAGGCTCCCCTAACAGGTAGCATTCTGGACTTAGGGAGGATTCCCGATTTCATGCATTCACCTCCCCTCAATAGTGGAGATCCTTGATATGCAGTTAGCAGGATTTTAACTACTGTGCTTTGTAAAACTTCATGTATAAATTCATTAAAGTCCAAAACCAAGTAGACCATAATTCTCATTTGTGCTTCAGAGACTGTCGTCTCCGATGCAGCATGGCTCACCTTGCCAGCACCACTTGGCGTGGAAGGTGGCCAGCAATGTGGCACACCATCCTTGCTTGGTCAGAAATGATTCCCAGTAAAAAAAGAGAACCTTCATGATTGTCCTTCACGTGCACAGTCCTGTGCTCGATGCTGTGACTTAAGATGGATTAGATCGAAGACACAGCCTTTGCTCCCAAGGCTGTTAAGGAGGCAAGAATGGGCAATTTGTAGGAGACAAACAACAGACACTTCAAAGAGTAAACATGCAGTGTCCCTGGGAACATAGGTGAGTATAATCTTTCCGCAAGACAATTTATCAATATCTGCCAAAAATTTAAGTGCAAAATCTGCACACATTTGAAACCATGCCAGGAAAAAAAAAAAAAAAGAAAAAAAGAAAAAAATTAAAACAATAATCTCCGGCTTGGGGAAGCCATTTCTATGTGCCACATAAAGCCTTTAGCATCAGAGACCGGTAATTAGTCTATATAAAAATCCATGTTTCTGGGGGCGCCTGGGTGGCTCAGTCGGTTAAGCGGCCGACCTCGGCTAAGGTCATGATTTCGCGGTCCGTGAGTTCAAGCCCCGCATCGGCTCTGTGCTGACAGCTCAGAGCCAGGAGCCTGTTTCAGATTCTGTGTCTTCCTCTCTCTGACCCTCCCCCGTTCATGCTCTGTCTCTCTCTGTCTCAAAAAAAAAAAAAAAAAAAAAAAAAAAAATCTATGTTTCTGCACGACAAAAAAGTAAAGTCGAAGACAAACGGGAAGTTATAACTTAACAGTTCGTGCAAAGAGCTACTTTCCTTAGTGTACAAAAATCTCCTCCAAGTCAGTAAGGAGAACACCAAACCAATAGAACAAATAGACAAATATGAAAAGTCAGATCACAGCAAAGGAAATAGAAATTTCTTGTAATGTTTATTTTTGAGAGAGAGAGAGAGACAGAGAGAGACAGAGAGTGGGGGAGGGGCACAGAGAGAGGGAGACACAGAATCCGAATCAGGCTCCAGGCTCTGAGCTGTCAGCACGACGCAGGGCTTGAACTCACAAACTGTGAGATCGTGGTTGGAGCCGAAGTCAGAAGCTTAACCGACTGAGCCACGCAGGCGCCCCTATAAATGTTTTTTAAACATATTAAAATGATTATTTGCAAGATGAGGTACTCAAATTAATACCATAATGAAATACCATTTAATTTCTCAGTTTGGCAAAGTTCAAAAAGTTCCTTTATGCATTATGTGTATTCTGGTAAGGTGGGAGCGTGGGGACACAGTCAGGCCTATAAATTCCTGTTGGAATGTAATTTGGTAACAACCTCCATAGAAGGCAATCTGGCAGTAGTTACCATATTTTAAAATACAGCTACCTTTTGCCCCAATAGTTTTATTTCTAGAAATGTATCCTCCATTGGACATATGCGTCCTTTCGCCAAATGATGTGTCTGGAAGATTATTTATTGCAGCATTGTTTGAACTAGCAAAAAAACTCGGAATAATCTACAAATCCATTAAAAGGGGACTGGCTGAATTAAATTATGGCACACTCCTCTATAGAATGCTATTCAGCTGTAAAAAAGAATGAGAACCTCTTTATATCCTGATACATAGCCAAATAACCAAGATACATGGTTAAATGAGAAAAGGGGAGGTATAGAACATTCCATTTCTAGGGATATATAAAAAAGCAGGTAACAGACACAATGGAAACAGAATGGCTTTCAAACAGTGGTATTTAGGAAGCTTACTTTTTCGTAAATACACTTTTATACCTTTTAAAATATTTTTACAGTTTATTTATTTTTGAGAGAGAGAGAGAACAGGGGAGGGGCAGAAAGAGAGAGAATCCCAAACAGGGTCCACACTGTCAGCGTGGAGCTTGCTTCGGATCCTCTGTCCCCCTCCGCCCCACATGCTCATATGCTTTCTCTCTCGCTCTCTCTCAAAAACAAATAAAAACATTAAAAAAAAACAAAACTAAAACAGAAGCCAAAACAAGTTTCAGAAAAATATATACTATGTGCCCTTCATGGGAAAATTAAAAAATATATATATAAACAGTTTGAATAGGCATGGGACATCCATGTGTATGAAAAGACACACAAACAGTGACAGACTCTGGGCCTGTGCCCTGGGGGCTCTTGCTTTGCAATGTATCCCTTTATATACCTTATGAGTTTTAAATTCCCATGTCCAGATAATAATTACTTAGACGAAAAGGAGAACATAAACACAAGGACCAACATGTGGCTTTATTGGTTTCTGAACAGCTGAGTTGACCTTCTGGAGGGAGAGAACCATGCCAAGTGAAAATCAATGTTGAAGGAAAAGCCAAGCTCATAATGTGTAGAGCCCAAGTCCTAGAGGTACATCTTTAATTCCAAAATGGCCAAATAGACAGAAAAGGCAATCACAGATGATAGATGGCTTTACATTCTGAGCAATAATAAGCTTAGGTTTAAGACCTATTCGGCGATAACAATTTCCTTTCCATAAATGTTGCACTTTTTAAAAAAATATATCCTCCATGGAACTTGGCAGCTAAAAAAAAAGAAAGAAAAGTGTTGACTTTTCCGTGTTGCCCGTTATGCAACATTCTGAAATATTCAGAACACAAGAGATGCACGCCACAAGCACAATGACCTTAAAGAAAATTCTCGTGCAGATGTATCAGAATCTATGTCACATGGCAGATGTCCTTGGCCAGCGGGGGAGCCAACGGCTGGCTAAATGCCTCCTCCACAGTAGCTGGTCTAGGGATGTGCCTTAGCTTTCACTTTAAAGAGAAGAGTGAGAAAAAAGAAAATGGAGCACCTGGGCGGCTCAGTGGGTTAAGTGTCTGACTTTGGCTCCGGTCACAATCTCACGATTTATAGGTTTGAGTCCCACCTCCGCCTCCGTACTGACAGTGCGGAGCCTGCTTGAGATTCTCTCTCTCTCTCTCTCTCTCTCTCTCTCTCTCTCTCTCTCTCCCCCTCCCACACTCTGTCTCTCTCAAAAATAATTATTAAAAAAAAAATAAGAGTGAGGCATGTTATTCAGGGTCAGGTGGCAGGAACACTCCATTTGGGGAGAAACGCAGACATGGCGGGGAGTTCCTGCCTCCGGATGGGAAAACAGAATTCGGGCAACCCTTTGCTGCACATCCGCTGTCGTTTTGTCATTTGGGTAAAGTTCCTGTCAATCAGTAGCTGTTCTTGCTCCTTCTTCTGTAAGAGAACTGTCTATGTCTGGTGTTCCTATGCTGCATGAATTAGGGATACAATTTGCTCATTTAATGTCGACCGTTCCTCACCTTATCTGCTGTTTTCAATCAGGAATTTCTCTACTTGAGCCTCTCCTGTCCTTAGACCTGAGCTCATCTGCTTCCTTCTTGTTCTAAGATTGAGTCTAGCCACAAATCCCTTGATCTGCTTCCTTCTTGTTCTAAGATTGAGTCCAGCCACAAATCGCTTCATGTCTGAGGGTGCATGTGTGTGACCATCCTGCCCAACTTTCATTCTTGCTTGTTCTCCGGGCCCTGGAGAGCCATTCACTTCCTCTGGGTCAGTCCGTGCAGCTCAGATAGTGAGGATGGTGGCATTTCTGGACCCGGGGCCAGAAGCTGGGACCGGTACCCGTGAATGCCCCATTGCCTCTTGGCCACCATGATTGGTTTGCGACCAGTTGATCATAGCATCGTGAGTCCTGGGGTTGGAGAGAGAGAGCTTCTGGAACATGCTCTTTCCCACTGAACTTAAACTGAGCAGGATGTGAGCTGAATGGGCCACGCAGTGGACCCTGCGCAATCCCTGCACCTGGCCAGGCCCAAAGCCACACCTGCCCCGGACATTTTAGCTATAAAAGTCCCCGAAACCCAATTCCCTTCCCCCTACCCCCATCTCCTTGGGCTGGGTTGGGTTTTTAGTCATCTGCAAAAGAGAGAACGCTAACATACCTCCCAGGAGGAGGATGATATAACAAACCTGGATGGGTCTTTACTCTTTCCTGCACACCTTCATTTACGTTAGCTAATGTGTTCTCCCAACAACTCTATGCAATAGTCAGGACAGTTTATATTAACTTCCATTTATATTTGGGAGAACTGAGGCTCACGGAGGTTAAATGATTTGCTTAGGGTCATAGCGTGTAAGAAAGGGAACCTGTGACCGGCCCCTTGATTTGGGCATTGCTGGCCCGTAATCCCCGAGGCCCTTCCCCCACCTCTGAAGGCTGGCACTGGGGGGACCTGCAGACTTTGCCGGGAGGTGGAGGGGGTTGTCTGAGGCCCAGGGAGGAGCAGAAGAAGGAGACGTCCACTGAGTAAACGGGAAATAACCAGCTCCTCATCACAGAGGAGTGCCAGGGTAGAGTTTGCTGAAGTGTCCAAAAGAAGCCATAATTGGGGGAGCAGCGCACCCGGGGGCAAAGCCGAGGGCAGGGAGGCTGAGGGAAAGTGACCTTCCTTGGCCACAGAGTGGCCTTGGAGGAAGGAGACGAGGGAGAAAGCCCGGGTGGGAATCTTTCCCTCTCTGTGCTGCCACATTTGCTCCTGGTTCCTTCACGTTCTGGTTCTTTCTTTACCCCACGTCCCCACCTAGCTCATCTTTTCCCATGGCTCCTGTGCTCAGGACCGATACAGATACGATAGGAATGGAATAGGAATTATTTCCATGCCTGCCTCTCTCTCTCTCTCTCTTTTTTTTTTTTAAATTGGAGGATGGAAGGCATTTTATGTATTACAGAAAGATCACATTCCTGGATGAGGTTTGAAATATTCTCTCTACATTTATCACTGTCTTTGGGGCCCCAGGGATTCAGGACCTCAAACGCCAACCTAATTAAAACAGCTGGGTTCGAGAGCGAAGAGAAAGCCGTGCCAGTTAGCGTGTTGTGTAATTGAGGTCTCTATTTTTTTTGTTTTTTCATTTAAGGGATCACCCCCACCGCCTGCCCAAGCGATCACTGTCAGTTCAGGATTTCATGGGTTCCTGGGGAGTGGAGGGGTCATCGGTGAGCTCACTGCCCCCTCCCCCGCTGCACCTAACCTCTGCCAACCCCTCCACCAGCCCACGGTTTTTCTTCTTCAGGCCTTGGCAGGTCGTTTGTCAATGCTGATCTTAATCAGATCACTTTGTAATTGCAGAGGGACCGTCAGGATATTTTTGGTTGTCGTCTCCTAACAAAATGCAGATTGCGTGGCATGTATACATAGAATTACTCTGTAATTCAAAGCAAATTGACATTTAATTTCAATTTAATTACACAGGAATTACAGACATGACAGATACAGTCTAATTAGGAAGCAAAGTTATAAGAATCTGTTTATGGAACGAAAATCCATATCGTGTCACACTTTTAACAGAATCAAAATAATTCCCCTGCGTTTTCGTAGAGCGTATGTAATAGCACCAACAACCGTAACAACTAAAGCTACAGTTCTGGCCCATCTTACTATGTGTGCGTGCGTATATTTTTCTGCCCATTTAATGTCGATTACTCCGTGTGAGGCTGGTCTGCCCATTCCCATGGTGTTGGTGAGACACGCTCACAGTCAGAGAAGGTAGGAATGTGCCCAGCATCCCCCAGTTACAGCATGTGGTCAAAGGGAGGTTGTGAGTCAGTTCTGTAGACTCTCAGCCCCACACTCAGCACCCCTAAGGTCTCCTTGCCGTCCCGGGAGGCATGGGATAAAATTCCCACTTTGGCCTCCCCTCACTTGGGGTGTTGGTCTGGAAGCTGGAGCTTTTTCTTCTTCCTTCCTCTTGCTCTCTCTCTCCCTCCCTTCCTCCCCCACTTTCTTCTTCCTTGCACTCACCAAATGAGTCCCTCCTGGACCCCCATTCTTTCAGGTCCTGGGTGTTCAGTACTGAGGGAAGCCAACAGCGTTGTCGCCTCAATGCGGTTTCCTCTGCCCATTCCCGTCCCCTTCATCTAGGACAACTCGAGTGGCCTCATGTGCAGTGGACCCAAAGTGCTTACCTGCATGTGCCAGGACTTGTCAGGACACAACCGTGTTCGGAGGGACCAGAGCAGGTGAGGAAAGAGGCACAGAGCCCATTATGTGGTGGTTTCACCCTCATGAGAGTTTCACCCAGACCTAGGGTCTCCCCAGCTTTCTCTTCTCTTCCGGGGGGGGGGGGTCTTCCCTTTGAAGGAGGCTTTTGTTTGTTTGTTTTTGATTGTTTTTCTTCCTCTGATCCCTCCCCTTGTACAAACCAAATGACAATCTGGTCACTTCCCGGCTTCCCAAAACCCAGGTCCATCTACCTAATGGGACGGTAGAATTTTCTTTCTAGCTAATTAATTTTCTTTAGGCTAGTTTGCTTTGATCCTCCCTTATCTCCCCCCTCACCCATTGCTCATTTATTATGATAATCCCTTACCTGGATATAATATTTTATAGTTTGTAACAGACTTTCCCTTACACACTCTCATTTGATCCTTCAACACCAATCTGTAAAGAGGTCAAGTTAATATATTTTTTTAATTTTTAAAAATGTATTTTACAGAGAATGAGTGAGCAGGGGAGGAGAGAGAGAGAGAGAGAGAGAGAGAGAGAGAATCTCAAGCAGGCTCCATGGTCAGCACGGAGTCCGATATGGGACTTGATCTCACGACCCTGGGATCATGAACTGAGCTGAAATCAAAAGTTAGATGCTCAGCTGACCGAGTCATCCAGGTGGCCCCAGTGAATATTTTTATTATATCTCCTTTATAGGTGGAGAGATCAATAACCAGACGTTCATCACCTCCCATGGCTTATCAGTAGGAGTATTGGCCTCAGACTCAACTCTTCTGAGATTGATGCCAATTTTGCTCTCAGGACATTAGCTTCTTGTCTTTCATTGAAGACCCTTTTTGTTTTTCTTCCTGTTACCCCAAATGTCATTGTTAACAGGGGCACCCGGATGGCTCAGGCAATTAAGCATCTGACTCTTGATTTTGGCTCAGGTCATGATCTCACGGTTTGTGAGTTGGAGCCCCACGTTGGACTCTGTACTGACAGTGTAGAGCCTGCTTGGGATTCTCTTTCACTCTCTCTGTCTCTCTCAAAATAAATAAATAAACCTAAAAAACGTATCACCTATACAATCATTTATTTTAATTTTTAAAAACATTAAAAAATGTTTATTTTAAATGAGACTTTATATCACTACCTCAGTGGACAACTAGCATCACTTGATAGAAAGAGAAGGTAAACATTGGGGCACCTGGGTGGCTCAGTCAGTTAAGCATCTGACTTCAGCTCAGGTCGTGATCTCGTGGTTCATGAGTTCGAGCCTCACGTCGGGCTCTGTGCTGACAGTTCAGAGCCTGGAGCCTGCTTGGGATTCTGTGTCTCCTTCTTTCTCTGCGCTTTCCCTGTTCATGCTCTGTCCCTTTCTCTCAAAAATAGATAAACATTAAAAAAAATTAAAAAAAAGAAAGAGAAGGTAAACAATCCAAATACAGTAAAAATGAAGCGTCATCAGTAGATTGTGGCTGGCTACTGTTGCTTACCCAAGGTTCTTATCCTGATGCCAGCTCCTTATTGATAGTTAAACTTAGCCAGAGGGAGATGGGGTGTTAAATGTCTACTACCATTTAGTGGAGACTTTCTCCTTAATGTCACTGGAGGCACTGAAAAGGAATTGAAAATGAAAAGGAAAGCAGAGAACAGTTTTCTCACTGTGTATTCAACATTTTTTGATGTTCTGTGTCCTATTAAAAACACATGCCACCTTTCTGGCCTAACCATTCTATTTCACATGAACTCAACTCCGTATGAACTCAACATACCTACTCGGAATGCCCAGAAGGTCACATCCTGACTGTGGGGTGTCCTAAAAGGATGCTCCTGGGCACAGTTTTCTCTACCAGCTGGAGAAAGCCTATGCCTGGGGCCCGAGGCTTTCAGGGCATTGTTTCAGCCTGCTGTGGAGGTAGGTGGTGATTATTGTCTTCTAGATTTCTTTGAGGAATTGTACAAACTTGTGTATCTTTTTTTTTTTTTTTTTTTAATTTATTTTCAGAGAGACAGAGAGCACAAGCAGGTGAGGGGCAGAGCGAAGGAAAGACAGAATCCCAAGCAGGATTCATGCCATCAGCACAGGGCCCAATGCTGGGATTGAACTCATGAACCATGAGATCATGACCTGAGCTGAGATCCAGAGTCAGACTCTTAACCGACCGAGCCACCCAGGTGCCCCAGACTTGTGTATCTTATAGAGAAATGTACCTTATAGAAAACACATAGGCATAAGGAAAAGCAGGCTTCTCCAGTGTTCTGCAAACCTTGGGGGGATTACTTAACCTCCCCACACTTAGATTTCAGCTTCCTGTCAGTCAGAAGGCTGTGGTTCAGATTTTGTTTGCTTATAGAAGATAGAGGCTCCCCATGCTGAGAAATGGAGCATTTTGAGAAGGACATCAAGTATCGCCTTGAAAACACATCTTGAGGGGCGCCTGGGTGGCTCAGTTGGTTAAGCACCCGACTTCGGCTCAGGTCATGATCTCGCGGTCCGTGAGTTCGAGCCCCGCGTCGGGCTCTGTGCTGGCAGCTCAGAGCCTGGAGCCTGTTTCAGATTCTGTGTCTCCCTCTCTCTCTGACCCTCCCCCATTCATGCTCTGTCTCTCTCTGTCTCAAAAATAAATAAACGTTAAAAAAAATTAAAAAAAAAAAAAAGAAAACATCTTGATGAAACGCAAATGACGATCTAAATGAATCAAACCCAATGGATTAATGACATCATTAACATATCAATCATTAAAAAGTGGATTTGATAAAAAAAATCAAATAGAACTGCTCCTGTACATAGGTCAGAAATTCATACATAATGCTGCTTAATTTTTTAAAAATATTTATTTTTGAAAGAGACAGAGCGCACAGGGGAGGGGCAGAGAGAGAGGGAGACGCAGAATCCAAAGCAGGCTCTGGGCTCCAGGCTCCAAGCTGTCACCATAGAGCCCGATGCGGGGCTTGAACCCACGAACTGCGAGATCACGAGCTGGACCGAAGTCAAATGCTTAACCGACTGAGCCCGCCCTACCCACCCCCCCCGCCCCCGGTACCCCCATAATGCTGCTTTAAATTGTTTCCAGAACAAAGCAGATATAAGTAAACAATAACGATAAAATAACGATAATCTTGTCCCTTAGTGTAATTTCACATGTTAACGTAAAGAGAAGGACACAAGAAAAGATGCTTCCGTTTGCTTGGTGAACCCAGTCTGAACACAAGCAGAGAGTGGCACGTAGGTAATACATGGCCACAGTCGCGGTTCCTGGGATCCTTAACTCCTCGCTCAATTGCTTTCTTAACCTCATGAAAATAAAATCTGGGAGGAAGCAAATCACTTCTAAACACACACAGAGAATTCATCTTCCATGTGCAGGAGAGAGAAATCAAAGAACGCCCTGCTGTCCCTTTGCTTTTCGTCAGTTTGAAAAGAACGTACACAAAAAACAAATCTGAACATGCAAAGGGGTTACCTCATCAAAAAGGAGATCAGAAGCAATGAGAGAGACTCTCTGCAAAGTACAGGGCGGCGGAGGACCGGGGACTCCGCAAAGAGACAGTTTGTCATGAGGCGGTGCGGATGGGAGCAAGCAAATGAGAACACGTTTGCAGAGGGTAGGAGGTTATTGACCAGGTCGCGTACTCCCCGAGTCTGGGATTAGGAGGTAAGTCTACCCTTCTGCCCTGTGCCAGGAGGTGAGGGACCTTCTCTTTCCACTGAGGTCTCATGCTGAAGGGTCAGCCTTTTTGCGAATTGGCGGTAGTGGGCACTCGGAAAGCTCCCTGTGGTGGCTCCATTATAAGCAAAACTGTCAAGCGTGTTTTTATTGTATCTCAGTAACCCTTCTCCCTTGGCAGCCTCCCCTTCTGAGTCTCGCTTTACTGCTTTGCTTACTCCAAAGAGAAGATGCCCCGTTCTCTCTGGATCTGAGCCTGTCGCCTCCCTGTGGCTCAGCCCTCAACAGGAAATATCCAATGCCACGTCCTGGGCGGAAGGGACTTAGAGTTCAGCCGGATGATGACCTGAGACACCTGCCTTCACGTAGGCGGTGGGTGTCCTCGGGAGGGAGTACGGGAGCCGGTCGTGCGCAGGGGAGCCAATGCTCTGTCTAGAGCGGTCAAGCTGAAGGCACTGCTGACCTCAGAGCCTGCACAGGAAAACACTTCTGTGGGGACGCTTCTACCAGCTTCCACCAGCTCCCAGTTTGAACCCTTGCCAGGTCTGATAAAGAATCTGAGAAAGGCAGTGGAATTAAGGTTTTAATGAATATAACTTATGCAGTGTGCTGCCTGTCCTCTCCCAGCTCCCACGCCCACCCCTCACCCCTGCAACGAAAAGGATTTGCACTCCGAAGAGGCAGCCAGTCATCTGAAGTTGAACTAATGTGTGGTGGGCAGCGCCCGGGTGGCTCAGTTGGTTAAGCCTATGGCCTTTGATTTTGTCTCAGGTCACGATTCCAGAGTCGTGGGATCGAGCCCCGTGTCGGGCTCCATGCTGAGCGTGGAGCCTGTTTAGGATTCTCTCTCTCCCCGGCTCATGCGTGTTCTCGCTCTCAAATTATAATAATAATAGTAATAATGTGTGGTGGAAATATTCAGGAGAGAAAGGCAGGTTGTAAAAAAGGCACCTTTCAGGTCACCCACCATGGAAAGCAAAGTCACGGAACCGACCCTGAAGTGACACCTTCATTCCCTGCACTTGTACGGTGGCCGGTGCTCATGGCACCTTTGCTCGCTGATCCCAGAATAACCAGCCCCAGGGCACATTCTGAGCACCGCACTTCTGGTCATCGCACTGATGGCTGGGATTGACAGGGAGTCAAGGCCGGCGGAGAGGCGGTTCCTGGGTAGTCACTGCAGGTGCTGTTGGAGGCTGGGTGAAGGAGGTCCTCGCAGGTTCCCTCCAGAATCCCTCAGAAGGCCTTGATAATTCGGGGCACCCGGGTAGCTCAGTCAGTTGAGCGTATGATTTCGGCTCAGGTCAAGATCTCATGGTTTGTGAATGCTAGCCCTGCGTGGTGCTCACTGCTGTCAGCAGTGTCTCCCTCTCTCTCTGCCTCTCCCTCCTTTGTGCTCTCTCTCCCCCCAAAACAATAAATTAAGAAGAGGAAGAGTGAGAAGAAGGAGGAGGAGGAGGAGGAGAAGGCAGCCTTGAACTTTCCAGCACCACCATGGGAGTCTTCTGTTAAGAAATCTCTTACACTGGAGGCCATGTTGCCAATGGCCCCCATTGTTGTGAAACCTTGGTCAAATTGCCCAACTCCTCCAGACCTTGATTTTTTTTTTTCTTTTGCTGTTAAATAGATCAGAAAAGAGGATTGTTAAGCTCCTATCAGGGTTGTGGGGAGGCTTAAAATGAGATGCTGTATGTAAAGGGGTTGGGCAAAGTCCACAACACTTCACACATGCACAGTTATTTCTCTCTGGCTATTTCCAGATGTCAGGTCAGATGCCGTGGAAAATTGGAAAAGCCTATTCTTGCGAATTCCTAGTCTCCTCCTGAATCCAATGGAAAAACAGCAGGCCAATTTTAAACCTATGTATTTCCGATAGTGGAGATTTTTTAAATGTCAGAATGAAAATTTGACTTAACTCCAGCACTTGATGGAAATAAAATGAAGTCTGCAAGCACGTTAAATGCTTAACCTATCATTTTCTTGCTCTTGGGAAATATATATTAAAGAAAGAAACCCAGCGTGTTGTGTTCTGTTGTCCTGCGTCTATACATAATTAAAGATCTCTTTCACCGTCCAAGATGATTTAAAGTTCAGGGGGAATAAATATCACCACTCTGGCAAATGTGCTAAATGCATGTTTTAAAAAACGAAATTTACGCTGCCTGGTTCTTGCAAAATTAGGAATTAGACACATACGCTTTCCAGGAAAAATGGTCAATTTTGCCTGGGTTTCTTCTGGACTACAACATGACCGTGTCCCCAGCGAAGGGACGCGAAAGGAAGCGAAAAGAAACACAAAAAGAGGCTGGCCTATATTTAGCACTGCTTGATGACCTCGGGGCCAGCTGGCGGTGAAGGGAGAAAAGGGATTTGGACTTTGGGTATAGAGGAAGCCTCAAGACTGCAAGACTTAGGAAAAGACCCCATGTTTGGAGGTTTGCAGGTGACATCTATTTTTTCCTCCTTGAGTTTGTCTTTGGAATTTCTGAATGCCTTCTGAGGCAACTTTCCCCTTTCTTTTTCTCAACCAATTAATTCTACTCAACGCATTTAAAATTTTTGATTTGAAATCAAAGACGTTTCTTTCAGCATTGTGTTTGTCTGTTCAGAAGAACCTGCAGTTTTAATTATCTGTGGGTTCAGTAGTGATCATCCCCCACGCTTTATGTGATAAGGAAGTCCCTGAAAAGCCAGGCGTATAGTTAAATGTTGTTGATAGCCGTGTTTTGTGTGCACCAAGAGTCTTCTTTCAAAGCATGGTGAATCCTTTATAAAGAAAATTGTCACTTCCCAGTAATAATTGTTCTTGATTTTTTGATTTTTATAAATATTTATAATAGATTGAAATTGGAAACATGTCTGGGGCACCTGGGTGGTGCGTCTGATTCTTGGTTTCTGTTCAGGTCATGATCTCACTGTTTGTGGGTTCGAGCCCCATGTCGGGCTCTGTGCTGACAGCATGGAGCCCGCTCCGATTCTCTCTCCCTCCTCTCCCTTGCTCGCTGTCCCCTCGCCTCTCTCTCTCTGCCCCTCCCTCCCTCTCTCTCTCTGTCTTTGAAAATAAGTACACTTAATAAATAAATAAAACTGGAAACATGTCTGAAAAAAGTTGCCAGTGGATAAAAAAATGTGGCTCAGTAAATACAGATTCTGTTTACAGTGTGGAGTCACCCTGCAGTCATTGCTGGAAAGTGACTGTAGCCTTTGTTTTAATAAAATACACTAGGTAAGTCCCTGAGGCTGGCTTCTAGCCAGGAGTGGGTGTGTCTTAGCAAAGAGGGCAGAGACGGTTTTCCAGAAAGAACATTGTTTACCTGAATGGCCTTCTTTCCAAGAACCTCAGCGCCCAGTCAGTGAGTCTTAGGGAGTGAGCCAATCTGTGTGTGTGTGTATGTGTGTGTGTGTGTGCGCGCGCGCACACACACACACGTTATGGGCTTGCCTGTGTGATTGTGTGCACATGCATGAGTGGGCACACATGGGTCTGTGAGTGTGTGCACCTGCAGGTGTTTTCTGTGTGACGGTGAGTGGACAGAGGGGCATAAGCTCTCTTTTTAAAAGTGCTTTTCTTCCCCGAACAGTAACCTACATGTGCAGCTGCAAAGTTAGTGGCATGTAGGGCAATACTTTTTCTAACGTGTAATCAGTTCCCACAGTCACAGAATTAGAAGGAAAGGAAGAAAGAAGACTGATAGGTTTGGCTGAAGGTAAGTTGCTATGACTTCATAAACATGAAATCGTCCCATTAAAATGATTATGAATATGATCTAGTTGGGAGAACAAAAAAATGTGTAGAACCATTTCAGGGGCAAGAAAACCTCAATGAGCAGCTCGTATTGATTAGGATACCATGGCCAGCAGGGGTGGGGGCTGAATGTGGCCTTGGGAGCACAGTTTAATGCTGTGACGGAAGACGCTAAGCAGCCCTGTGTAAGGCTGATGCTGGGCTTTGTGGCACAGGATTCGGAGAGGTTACTCAGAGGTTTTTAGTGATCTGGGATTTGAATCCCTGGCTCCATCGTTTCCTTGTACTGGGACTTAGGGCAAGTTGCTAAATTTCCTCTGCTTTCCCGTCTGTAGAATGGGGATACTGATACCTTCGTCTCGGTGGTGCAGCAAGAAATTAAATGAGAGGTATTGGGATTCGTGAAATGTCTTCTCCATTCACTTCTCAATTCTATCCTTAGGCTAGTGGCTTCACAAGCAGTATATGTCGGAGACTGGGTTCCCTTAGATTAACTGGTTATCACTCCCCAGTAGGTCCAGTTAGAAAATTGAGAGAGATGATATTTTTTATTTATTTTTATTTTAAATATTTGTTAATGTTTATTTTTGAGAGAGAGAATGTGAGTGGTGGAGGTGGGGGAGAGAGAGAGGGAGACACAAAATCAGAAGCTGGCTCCAGGCTCCGAGCTGTCAGCAGAGAGCCTGATGCCGGGTTTGAACTCACAAGCTGTGAGATCGTGACCTGAGCTGAAGTCAGACACTTAACTAACTGAGCCACTCAGGCGCCCCAGAAATGATATAATTTAAAAATGTTTATTTATTTTTGAGAGAGAGAGAGAGAGGGACAGAGGGGAGGAAGGGCAGAGAGAGAGGGAGACAGAGAATCCCAAGCAGGTTCTGCACTGTCAGCATGGAGCCTGATGCAGGGCTCGAACTCATGAACCGTGAGATCAGGACCTGAGCAGAAATCAAGAGTCGGACACTTAAGCAACTGAGCTAGCCAGGCACCTTAAAGGAGATGATGTTCTTGAGTCATGGACATCTGTAATCTAATGCGGATAGGTAAAGAACCATGTAACCCCAGTGCTGCTTGGGCTGGGTCCAGACGGGTCTCATTCCCAGTGAGTGCACATTTCATCAGTGGTATATAAATAAGGGGAGGTCAAGACAGACGGTCACTGTGGTTGTAGGATCAGGAGTCCCCACTACTCTGGATTATTCATGTCTAGAGTTCTGTTCTCAGGACAGCTCCTTGACAGATGATGTTCAGCTTTCATGTGGCGTAAGGGTTAAGAGTATGCTCTTTGATTCCAGTCCTGGCTCCCAGAGTTACCAGCAAGGTGATCTCACTGAATTACGTCATCTCTCTGGGCCTCAGTGTCCTCATCTGTAAAATCACAATGATGATGCTTCCCTTATATGGTGGGTGTGAGGATTAAATAAATTGATATATGTAAACTGGCTGGCTCATAGCAATGAGTAAACATTGGCTTTGGTTGTTCGATGATGATGGTTATAATTGTGGAAAATTCCCTGATGTTGGATTCTGGGCATATCCTTGGTCTGCTGAATGCATTTGAGAAGATATCGAACGCCGAGGCCTGCGAGCCATTTTGGGATAATGAATCCCATGGTCTGAGAGCCAAAAGAGCTTACAGTTATGCAAGCCAACAGCCTTAAAAGTAAAGCCCAGACCAAAGTGAACAGGAAAAAATTACAGGAGAGTCTTGTTTCTTTATGGCATTCTGGCAATATCAGTTTATATCCTCCTGTGTGCTTGGTGGTGGGGGCGGGGGGGGGGGTAGAAAAAGAATGTTTTTCTATTACTTTCCTCCTTCCAACCTGCCTTCATCTCCACACTCAGAGTCAATCAACACATCAGTTATGAATCTTACTGCCAATGAAATGGAGAACATATTTTCCTTTTATAATCAAGCTGTATGGTCTAGTGGTTAAAACTACATGTTTTGGAATTAACTGCATCTGAGTTTGATTTGAGCCGAATTGATCTCTCTGAGAGTCCGTTTCCCCATCTTTAAAATGGGGGAACGATGGTGCCTGCCTCGCTGTGCTCTTGTGAGGATTACGTGATAAAATGCAAAGTACACACAGCAGGGCTTGGAGACGACTCATCATTCAATAGGTATTAATTTCTGCAGCGTTTTAAAAATCTCACCAAGGGGGCTGTCACTCTAAAGAGAGGTGGTGAGGTGGTGAAAACCTGGCCACCCCCCACACTGGAAAACCCACAGCTCTCCTCTGAAAACGCAAAACCCAGGAGGTGTTTCAGGAGGGGGTGTCCTGCCCAGCATGGCTTCCTCCGGGTCAGGATCCTTAATTTGCAGGACCCACTGCAAAATGTGACTGCTGGGTCTCTTGTTCAAAGAGAAGCTAAGAATTTCAAGATGGCGGCAGCAAAGCCTGAAACCAAGTGTGGGGTCCTGCTGAGCCTGGGAGCCTGTGAACTGCTCAGGGTGCTCGCCCCAGGCCAGCCCGGGCAAGGAGTGAGGGGGGCGTGCTGGGGGGGGGGGGGCGTGGAGGACGGAGGGACCCTGTTCTAGAAAACAAGTGTTAGTTTGACTTGGCACAAGAGCCACATCCAGTGACACCCGTATAGGGACCCCCACTTTATAAACCTGCTTCCTGAGAAGTGTACCCCACGCTGAGTCGGGGTGGGGGAGGCAAGCCAGTGGCTGCTCATTTGTTCAGCTTTGTTTGCCAAACGCAAAGCCAGCATTTGGGGGCCAGGGTTCTAGAGAGAATTTACAGGCCCTTTCCAGCGTAGTGCGCTTTACCTAGGGTTAATCCCGGCTTATTAGAGGAGTAGCAAGGACATGAGAAAGACGCCTTGGAAGGGCTCCACGTTGCAGCCTGGACTCTTCATAAAACGGGCCGTCCCCACCGGTCCCTGGCACCACTTCCCGGGAAACATCAGCCCAAGGAGCCAGAAGCGGGCTCCCTGCCAGTGGCTGCGCGCTCGCGTCATCGTGCTGTGGTTTCAGCACCAGCGCTGCCTCCCCCTAGAGCTCCCAGGCCTCAAGCAGCAAATTCCTGGCCTGGGATTGAAGGGAGCAAGGGCCTCGTGGGAGAGTGTGCTGGCAGGTGGCGGGGGCAGGGGCGGGGGGCTAGGATGGAAGAGCCCAGGACAGAAGGAGACGGGCAGAGCAAGGTAGCTACCAGCCTCCTTGCGAGCAACACTCCCCTGCCCTGAGGCTGCCAAGAGACCTGACAGAGGAGCGGCTCTCCGAACCCTGAGCAAGGATTCTCTCCTGCGGTTAGCGAGAGCAATTAAAAACAATATGCAGGTTACGGGCGAGAGTAGTGCGTCACGTGATCCAAGGTCCGTTTCAAATTCCGGTGATTGATGATGCAGGCGTTCATTTGTGCAGCACCGCTGGCTTCTCAGTTCTCCGTAAGATGGGGTTCCCTCCCCCAGCTGCTCTGCAGGGCCGCACAAATGAAGAAACATCCCTGTGCCTCCATCCGCCATCTCGGCACGCAGTGAGCCGACAGGGCCCAGTGCAATTCATCCCCAGTCCTTTCTTGCAGCGTCTGAAGGCTTCACCCCACAGCTGCATCAGTGAGCTGGTTGTGCTAGTTCAGGGTTACCGGGATCTGAGATCCGGGCGTGTGATTCTGGGTTTGTGTGCCTTGGCAACTTTTCTAGAGAGGACCGTGTAATCTGTGTAGCACAGAACTGGGAAAATGTGTCTGTGTCCATGACACCTGCTAGGAAATAGGCATCTACACCTCTCTGTGGAAGGGACAGCAAGGCATTGGTGGATGGGCAGCGGAAAAAGCTGAACTGGGGCCGTGCCTTCCTCTCCCACCATTGGAGTTTTGTCTCAGGAAAACATCCAGGGGCTTGCGAAGAATTCTGAATCCAAAAAAAGGAAAAAGAAAAGAAATTTTGCTCCTGCCAGCATGAAGCAGGTGAACATTTCTGAGGCTTTGGGATTTGCAAGTTCTGATTTGTTTTTCAGAAATGAATATCTCGAAAAACATTTTAAGGGAGCTTTGCTCCAAAGATTCTTGCTTCCTCACCACAGAAATTTATGGCTGGCATAGATTAGATAAAACCCTTAGAACTGTTGCGAATAAAGACCCCTCAGACCATAACAAACAGGATGAACCTCGGGAAGGTTTGCTTTTAAATCATTCTGTGACTGAAAGCTATTTGATAAACTCCCTGACGCAAGATAACTGGGAAAAAGAATTCCTTTGGATTGGTTTGAACATCCAAAAATCAAATACCATAGTTTACACTTACATTATAAGTAATTTTTTCTTAAAGAGAGAGCAACCAATTATATAATCTGTTCAAATACAAGTGGTGATAAAATGTGTTTTGATATCAGTGTTTGTCAGAAGGAACACAGTCCATTGCAAAAACAGTTTCCAAGACAGCCCTCCGGCCCCAGCATGGTGGTCAAGTTGACTGAACCCACGGGGAGGAGCCGGGGTGGGCTGTGCCCGATTTATACCCTGAACAGCCAGCTCTCCTGACCTCGGCTTCGGTTGGGCCCTGGAACTGATCCTTTGCAGGGTGGGCAGGGCACAGGATCATTTTATTCACGGGTTCGCTGTTCATTTATTTACCTTAGCGTGTAATGATGAACATTTTGATGACCTCTGGGTTTTTTTGCTACTATAAACAATGTGAAAGTGAATAATCCTGTATGTACACCTTTGCACATGGTTTGGATTGATAAACCCTTAGAAAGAGCCAAACTCTTGTTGAGTCCATGGAGCCATGGATTTAAAACTGCCAATTTGCCTTCCAGAAAGGTTGGGCCGAGTTATACACCTGCCAGAATTTTATGAGACTACCTATTACCTAACACACACACCAACATAGGGTGCTGCTCAGCTTCGTGATCTTGATTTGTCTGTTACCTGAAAATGACATTCCGCGTTGGTATTAATTTTTTTTTTTTTAATGTTTATTTTTGAGAGAGAGCACGAGCTAGGGAGGGGTGGAGAGACGGAGACACAGAATCTAAAACAGGCTCCAGTCTCCAAGCTATCAGCACAAAATCCTACATGGGGCTCGAACTCACAAACCGCGAGATCATGACCTGAGCAGAAGTCTGACGCTTAACCGACTGAGCCACCCAGGTGCCCCACATTTATTTTTCTTGTGAGTAAGGGTGAATATCTTTGTACAGGTGAAAAGGCCATTTTATCATTTGCTTTGCTGCAAACTCAGTTTACCCTCTCTGTCCTTTTTATTTTTTATTTTTTTGATGGCCCATCTTTTTCTAATTTTCAAGAATTCTCCATATATGAAGAAAATTATCACTGTGTCCCGTAGATTGCAGATCCTTCTCCCAATTTCTCACTTGTCCTGTTACCTTTTTGATGGTCCTGATGCTTATTTTACAATGCATAAATTTACATTTAAAAAGAAGTGTTTATTTTTGAGAGAGAGTGCAAGCGGGGGTAGGGGCAGAGAGAGAGGGAGACACAGAATCCGAAGCAGGCTCCATACTGTCAGCACAGAGCCCAACGTGGGGCTCGAACTTACTAACCATGAGATCATGCCCTGAGCCAAAGTCCAACACTTAACCGGACTGAGCCACCCAGGCACCCCAGAAATTTACATTTTCATGCAGTGACATTTTCAGTCATTCTCAACGTACACGTTTTTCAGAACGCTGTGAGACACTGGGATAATATGCAGGGGAATGCCAGGCATCCGGGGCCTTCCCAGCCACCCTTAGCGCATCTCTCCTGTCCTGGGCACATTTTCCTTAACACAGGGCTTTCCAGAAACACGTGGACAGGGCTCCAGCGCATCCGCCATGGCAAACGGTATCCAGGATGTGCGGCCGCCTTAGGTTGGGTTCCCCAAGACAGCCCTTTGCAGGCAGGACATTCACTGTGGATGGCTCTCAGCATTTGGAAAGGCAGGGACCAGCAGCGGATGAATCGTGTGCTTACAACCAGGGGGGCCCAGCCCCAGGGAGCTCTGGAATCGGTGCATCCTTCAGAGAAGCCCCAAATGAGCCAAGGTGGAAGGGGCTTATACCCTACACAGAACTTGGGGTTACTCCCAGGGAGGGGAGGGATCCTTGGGCATGGAGCCCCCCTTCAGCTAAGATCATTGGCTAAAGAGAACCAGGCTGTTGGCCCGCCCAACACTCCTTCGGCACTCCTTCGGAAAGAAGCCGTTGGTTCTGATGGGAGGTTCTGCTGGGACCTACCCGGTTCCGCATCAAAGTACAGAGGCTGCCCCGCTTTTGATGCATTTAGCCCTGTGACCCTTCTGGCCTTAGGGCCTCGCCAGCTTAGGCTCCCTTCAGGTTTGAGCAGCTTAAATACCTTTTCAGCGACCTAGAGAAAAAGCAGTAGCACGTTTACTGGCCTGAGTGAGCGAATTTCCCTTCCTTCTCCCCTCCCCGGGTCTTCGGGGTTCTTTGACACCTTGCACAGAGACGTGAAAGGGCTATAAAAAGCTCCCATGATTGCAAATAAAAGTGAACCAGACACAGTAATTAAAGAGATGAATATGGCTGCAAACTTAGGGCTTTTAGGAGATTTGGGCTTCCGCGTTTCAGCAGTGAAGGAAAGAGACATGGGATTGCATTTAATGAGCCCCACGTCCCAGGAGGCCTTTGCTTTTCCACGCCTGTTACCCGCCGAACACCATTGCACCGCTGAGCCGGAAGCTCCTTTCTAGACGGTGTGATAGGCATCGCAAATCGTCTCAGAGGACCCTGTGCCGGGCGGGGACGGTGCGCCCAGCAAAACACCACCCCGCATTCGGGTAGTGCCATTTCCTTTCCGTGGGGCTGCCGGCTTTTCCTGGAATCGGGTTTTCCTGGTGCTTGTTTTGGCTCCCGGCCTCCAGCTGGTCCCGTGCACGATGAAGAGTGGCGTTTGTTGGCAGATGGTGCCGGGGCCCTGCCCGCTCTCCTCTGTGGCCACTGTCCTGCGGACTCACACGGCCTGCAGAGCCAATGAGCCTGGAAGCAGCTCTCCGCCAGGAATTGTGGGTAAAACCCCAGCCTCTGTGTCCCTGGAGTGAGGGCAACTCTGCAGTTCGCAGCCACCTAGGGGGCTCCAGCGGGACCGACCCACCGTCAGGTGCCCGTAGTGAAACCTGGCTTATGGACACATTATATTCTAGCTTGCTTGCTTCCTTCCTCCCACCGCCTTCCCCTGCTTCTCTCCATGACCACATTCAAATCCTTCTCTGCCAGCACCAGGCAAGCTTCTAGGTGTGAGTGTTGCCAGGCAAATGGTTCCATCTGGGAAATCATGCTCAGAGTGTATCTCCTACCTTCTCCCTGCATCTTGTCCCTCCAAAGGAGAAACAAACCGCCAACCCCAGACCAGCAAACAAGAGCCACAACAACAATTAAAAAAAAAAAAAAAGTGTCACCTGTTAGGGTACCCACAGAGGACTTATCCTAATTGTCTGGATTGGGCTTTGCAAATGTATTCGTCTTGACGTGGCTGGCTTCCAAAACTACGTTCCAGGCAGGGTTCCAGCCATCCTGCCTACTGATTTCACTGGTGGTTTGCATCATCTTGATTCTTGACATCACACCCTAGCACATTGTCCCTCCGAGCCCACTGGGACTGGAGACAAAAGGGGGTCTTTGGTGACGCATCCAGAATTACTTCCCGCCACCCAGGACCTGGTTCTGATGAACTGCGTCTCATCTGGAACGTGCAGTTATTTTCTCTGTGTCCATATCAATACTGTGAGCTGATAAAGCTTAAAAGGGGCAAAACAGAGCTTGGGAGCTTTACAACTCCTACCGGAGTTGCAATGCATTTTCCTATCTGTCCGTTTGATTGGAAATTTAAATCATC
Organism: Panthera leo; assembly: GCF_018350215.1. NCBI lineage: Eukaryota > Metazoa > Chordata > Mammalia > Carnivora > Felidae > Panthera > Panthera leo. The sequence continues at coordinate 95,362,868 of NC_056679.1, forward strand.
TCCCATTTTAGGAAATTGGTAGCCTCATAAGATACGGAATCTGACAGTTTATGGCTCAATCTGTGCCTTGCTGTCTTTAAAGGAAAGCTAGTAAAAACTGAAATGAAGGAAAACAAATAAATACCATAGTCCTCCAACGGTGCATTTTATAATGATCACATCTGCTGCAAAGCGCCTGAAAAATGGCTCTGGAAGGCTGCCGGAGCCGCAGAACGGGCTCACACCGTGAGGAGGAGGCGGTGAGCAGGGAGAGGATTTGGGATAATGCGCTTTTTTACATGAGAATTTAACCTTTTGTCAGGAGCTCTCTCCCTTTTGTTTTTGTTGCAGAGCCCGTGAGAGTCCCGTCCCTCCATGCCCTGCCCTGGGGTCACCGTGTCACAGCTCAGGAAGGAAACGGACAGGAACAGTCAGCTGGGCGTGTGCACCCCTGAACCAGAGGCGGGGTGGAGGGGGGGGAGCCGGCTAGAACCGGCAACAGCTCTGACTTTTTAAGTTACTCTTTGCTTTGATCTTGGGTTCTTGGCAGGACAGGAGGAGAAAGCAAAAGTCTGGGGTCTAATTCTAGTATTTAAAAGGGTAAAGATGATCATTACAAAAAGTATTTGTTCATAATGAAATCGCGGTTAGGTTTACGATGGGCAGGGCGCTGGGTTTATTGCATTGTGTGGAGTGATTCACTTAATTCTAACAAACTTCAGAGGTCGGTATTATTATTCCATTTTTTATTAATTTTTTTTAATGTTTATTCATTTTTGAGAGAGAGAGGGGGGTGGGAGACGGAATCAGAAGCAGGCTCCAGGCTCTGAGCTGTCAGCGCAGAGCCCGACACCGGGCTCGAACTCACAAGCCACGAGATCGTGACCTGAGCTGAAGTCCGAGGCTTAACCGACTGAGCCACCCAAGCGCCCCGTCCTTTTTTTTTTTTTTTTTTTTTTTTTTGAGAGCGAGAGAGACTGGGGGAGGGGTGGGAGGAGAGAGGGAGAGAGAGAATCCTAAGCAGGTTCTCTGCTCAGCGCAGAGCCAACGTGGGGCCCAATCCACGACCCTGAGCCGAAATCAAGAGTTGTATGCTCAGCTGCCTGAGCCACACAGGCGGCTGTATGATTCCCGTGTTAAAGATGAGGCGCAAGGCTTAGAGAGAGCACAGGACTCGCTGGTGAAATCAAGGTGATGGGCCTCATCTGTCCTGATTTGCGTTAGAGCCACACCCACCCTAGCGTGACTCTTGCGAATCCTGGGAGAGGACGGAGGCCTGAGCCTCCTGCTTCCCCCTTCCCTGGATGTCCCTTCCTCCAGACCCGGACTCTTAGCGACCTCTTGATATCAGATCCTTTCTGTTCACTCAGGTGGGAGGTGCGTGAGCTGAGGCTTCCCTCTTGGGGGGTCCGCATTTGCACCTGGCCCACATTCTGGAACCCAGGCGCTCCAAGGAACAAGCCGAGGTACGTGGGCAGATAGTGTGGGGTTTCTGGGAGAGGGGCGGTTGGAAGGCTGGAGCTTCGTTTTCCTTTGTGTTCGTTCCTCCCTTAGCCAACTTTGCGTCAGCAATTAATTTAGAAGGTGAAGGAGATTCGAGCAGTGGATTGGGGGTGGGGGGAGGATAAAACCAGAAAAGGGGTGCAGCCACTGAAGCTGCTTGATCAAGCAGACATGGCTGTGGGCTCCTGAGCCTCAGCCCCACGGGGGACCTGGAAGACATTTGTTCTCAGTGATACAGGGTCTGTGCGTTATTGCGTATGACTACTTTAAATGATAGTTAGGGGCCTTTCCCCCTCTCGTTCTAATCATCCCTTTATAATGAACAACGGTAGCAAGCATTTTGTACACAGAGAACTTTGCCGCCTCTATAACAATCCACAGGATTTTTTTTTTTAAAGAAGCAAAATAATTCATTTGCTAAACATACACCTCAGAAGTGCCCTGTTCAGGGGCGCCTGGGTGGCTCAGTCAGTTAAGTGTTTGACTCGACTTCGGCTCAGGTCATGATCTCACAGTTCCGTGGGTTCGAGCCCCGCATCAGGCTCTGTGCTGACAGTGTGGAACCTGCTTGGGATTTCTCTGTCCCTCTTTTTCTCTGCCAATCCATCAAGCAGTAACTTAAAAAAAAAAAAAGAATACTCTGTTCAAAGGGCAAGGGAACTTGGGAATTTATACGTTACTCCTTTGGTTGTTGGGTGAGGGCAGCTTGCTGGGCGAGGGTTAATTCTCTGCTGTTTCTGGCCTGGCCAACAGGCAGGAAAGCAGGCTCCCGTGGTTAGAGAAAGCCCTCAAGCTGAGAAGTTACTGGCGTGGAAAGGCGAGGGTCGCCCACAGGGGTGCTGCCCGACCTGTCACAAGCTTCCTGGGACTCCTTGAAACTGCAGCCCTGAAGTCAGGCATTCCATCCCACGTGGGCATCCCACCTCGCCTCAGTGGCCTTCCTAAGCCCAGACGGTTAAAAGAGCAAAAAGGGATATCGGGTCCAAACGGGGCCACGGGTGTGCGTGTACATGTGTGTCAGGGTGCTGATGGGTCCATAACTGTCTTGTAAACACTGGAGGAAATAAGGAAAAATGACGCCAGTTTTGTGCGGGTTAGGTATTTTCTATAGCTGCTCTTTTCTTCTTAAGAAGCTTTGATTTAAAGGCCACGAGATCCTATTGTCGCTTCGGAGTCTTTCTACAACACAATCGAAATTGTCTACTGCTCGGCCTGACAGTAACCAATTCGAGATACTCTACTTTTTCATGCACGTATTTATTCAAGTGCCGGTGACACAGGGTCGTTGTACGTTATTGCGTACGACTGCTTTAAATGATAGTTAGGGCCCTTTTCCCCACTCGTTCTAATGATCCCTTTGTAATGATAATGGTAGCCGGCATTCTGTACACAGAGAACTTTGCCGCCTCTGTAGCAATCTACAGGATTTTTTTTTTTTTTTTAAAGAAACAAAATAACTAATTCATTCGCTAAACAGCTGTTTCTGGAAAGAATAGTTGTTTGGCTGAATTCAGAATTTCCCAAATCTGCCAATTTGTGTGTGTGTGTGTGTGTGTGTGTGCACACGTGTGCATGCAATAGTCCAGGTGGATATCAGCCACTGTTATCAGTTAACAAAAAATAGGCTTTGGGACAGGTTCTAAATAGTGTATCCCATACAGGGTGTCTGTGGGAATTTGGGGAAGATTCATCTCTCCGGCATCCACCTCCTTATTTTGTGGGTATTTCCCCAATGTGTGTATTTATAGCCTGGTCTTCTCTCCCCCACATGTCACAGGGCAGTCCCATGAGCTAGGCTGGGCCAGTCGGAAGCTCCCACTGATTTCACGCCTTGAACCAGCTATACAAAGAGCCTTGGTTCACATCTTCTGTGGGATTGGGGCGGGGGTGGGGGGGTCACGGACGATGGTGGGTATATCGTGGTGACCGTCACAGCACTAGCATCCATTTGTGATGGGTGTTCCCACAGAATTTGCGCTTCCTGGCTTGTGGCCCACTGGCGTAACCTCTGTTTGAAAGTATTTGCTGAGAGCCTGTTTTGAGCCAGCCAGTGTTTTAATGCTAGAGATATAGAAGTGAATAAAGCAGATACCGCCCCTGGGTTTGTAGAAATAAGCAGAAATTCCTCTCTTGGCATCCAGGATCCTGCAAAGCACTGTTAACAGGTCCTCGCAACGAGAGGCAGAATCTGTTTCTCTACCGCTTGAATCTGAGTCGCCTAAGGGCACGGTCACAAATGTGACTCATTCAGGGACACGGAAAGCAGGTGCCTCGGCACCCAGACTGCCATGTGAACAAGTCCAGCTAGCCTGCTACAGGGTAAGAGGTCACGTGGGAAAGGAACAAGACGGCTCAGCCAAACACCAGCCAGCTTTCCGCTGACCCAGGTAATGAATGCAGATGTTTAAGCTTTAGTGGAGATCAACCAAACCTCCCCCAGACCAGAGACTGCCCAGCTGAGCCCGGTCCAAATTGCCAAACTATAGAGTTAGGAGCTAAATAGCTACTGGTTGTAGCCGCTGAGTTTTGGTGTGGTTCATTTTGCAGTAAGATGGAGTCTCTGCCCTCTTGACATTTACATTCGAATGAGAGTAGATAGTCTATAAGAATGCATATCATTTTCAGTTTGTAGAAACTGCTAGAAGAATTTTAACAAGAGAGAAAAAGGGAATAGGACAGTCAAGGAACTGTTTTCTAGGGAAAAAAAATACACGAACGAAGCGAGGGACTCAACTCGTACGCACCTAGAAAGTAGCTCTGTCAGAGAGAGAGAGAGGGGATGGTAGATGCAAATGGTCTGTGGCAGGAACATGTTTGGTGCACTCAGAGAAAGTGTGAAGGCCAGGTGTGAGTCTAGAGAGGGAAAGAGGGTAGGAAATGAAGTGGGCCAGGCAGCCAGGGGCCAGTAATCACTGCAGAAGATGCAACAATGAACCATCTTTTCAGAGTGGAAGGATCTGCCTAGACACACTGTGTGCCCATGCAGCGCCTGGGCTTGACCAGCTCAAAGGGAGGAAATGACCAGGAAGGCAAAACGAGCAGGTCAGGCCTTCTGGAAGAGTGCAGAAGTGGCATTTGGAAAAGGGGGGGGTGGGGGATGGGTGGGTAGTGAAACCACTGAGAAAAGAACAATACAAAAATGGACAATTAGGGGGTGCCTGGGTGTCTCCGTTGGTTAAGCCTCTGACCCTTGATTTCAGCTCAAGTCCTAAACTCAACGGTTGTGAGATTGATCCCTGCGTCCGGCTTGGCGCTGGGCAAGGAACCTGCTTAAGATTCTCTCTCTGCCCCTCCCCTGTACGTGCACATTCATGCACTCTCTCTCTCAAAAAAAAACAAAAAAATAAACCTCAAGCAAACAAAGGCAACGCAAGTTTATTTTCATACCATTAGCTCTTGGCTTCCTATCTATAAATCATCAACTTCGTGCATTTTCTTTTCCAGGAAACTTTAAAAGCCCATATCAGCTGTCCTTTGCTGACGTGTGTACACAGTCTTCTTTTTTTTTTTTTAATTTAAATGTCTATTTATTTTTGAGAGAGAGAGAGCACAAGCGGGAGAGGGGCGGGGTGGGGGGGTGGTCAGAGGGTCCAAAGCGGACTCTGTGCTGATAGCAGGGAGCCTGATGTGGGGCTTCAACTCACAAACTGTGATATCTTGATCTGAGCCTAAGTCAGACGCTCAACCGACTGAGCCACCCTGGTGCCCCCCTCCTCTCTTCTTATGCAGTCATAGGTGTCTAATAAGGGACACCATTTTGAGTTTTTTGCTCAGTCATAGGTAATTAGGAAGATAAATCTGTTACATGCAAGAGTCAGTCCTTGCATCGTTCTAAAATCAAACCAAAAGTTTTTTTTTCTTTTAATCCAAGCCGTTGCACTTCTACTGTGACAGATTATACTGAGGTTTCTACATTGTTTTCACGTTACACATTATAAACAAGAACAATTTGTACGGTGCACACAACAATGAGCTCGTGTGTGTCAGAAGCTTGATTCTGTGTGGTTAGCTGAGAACACCTCAAGCATGAATGCCGATACCACTTAGGGTCGTGACGCAGTAGTTTACGAAAGAACATTCTAAAATGGCTGCTCCACCTTGACCATTCCCTGCTGGCATGAGGCATTCAGCCCCAAGTGGCAAGTGAGGGCCAGAAGTTGTGTGTACAAAGTGGTTTCTAAGAAGGCGTGCCAAGGTTTCCAAGCCGGTGACGTGTGTCCAGCCATGGTGGCAGAACAGAAAAGACCTGGAGTAATGATCAGAACTGAAATGTGGGAACCGCGAGATGGGGGCTCCATGGAAACACCATAATGGGGGCCCAAACAGGGGGTGGAAGGGATGGATAGTTTGGGGCGAATGGGGATCGGTCAACAGGTCCCTTTATTCTTTGGTGCTTGGGCAGATAAGGTGGAAAGGAGGGGCTGGAGGGCAAGGGGGTGCTGTTCAGAGAAGAAGACTTGGATGTGGGTATCGGTGAGCCGGGGTCTCTCCTGGTGCCTGAGGATTATTCAGGGAGAAGACCTAGTGTAGATGAAGCAGACAATGTCTAGCCTCAGAGTCCTGATTCGAGAGCATTCCCAGGACAGCTCTGACAGACTAGATGGCCGTGGATGCACGGTCATTGTGTCCCAGTTGCTATAGGTCTTCGGCCGTGTGCACAGTTTCAGCTTGCCAAGCCTGTTGCAGGCCGCGCTGTCCAGTAGAACTTCTGTGATGCTGGAAAGGTTCTTCCTACTTGGTAGCCGCAGATGGCTACTGACCACTTGACCTGTGGCTAATGTGACGGAGGAGCGGAGTTTTAAATTTTATTTAATTTTGTAAAAGTTTATTTAAGTTTATTTATTTTGAGAGAGACAAAGACAGTGCGAGTAGGGGAGGGGCGGAGAGAGAGGGAGAGAGAATCTCAAGCAGGCTCCACACTGTCAGCACAGAGCCCGATGTGGGGCTCGAACCTGTGCTATCATGACCTGAGCCAAAGTCGAGAGTCAGGTGCCCAACTGACTGAGCCACCCAGGCGCCCCTATTTATTTATTTTGAGAGAGAGAGAGTGTGTTCTTGCAAAGGAGAGGGGAAGAGAGAGAGAGGGGGAGAGAGAGAGAATCCCAAGCAGGCTCCTTGTTGTCAGTGAAGAGCCTGACGCAGGGCTCAGTCCCACAAACCGTGAGATCATGAGCTGAGCTGAAATCAAGACTGGGATGCTTGACCGACTGAGCCACCCAGGCGTTCCTTAAATTTGATTTAATTTTAATTAATTAAAACAAATTTGAATTTGCCACACCATAAATCCTATGGGACAGCCCATTCCAGAACATTTGCTTTCAAGGCCTTGCTCTTTGATCTGGTGATGGGAATATTATGGGAAGTCAGGGGGCCCCATGAAAGCAGAGACTTTTTCTGTTTTATTCGAGGAGCTAGATCAAAGCCTGGCACTGGGTACGTGCTTAATAAACATTTGTTGAATGTGTTAATTAATCAGAGGAGGACAACCAATCACACTTAACGCTCTTAGATCAACATTCATTTACAAAATTTGACTTCATGACCACCATCTTGATTTGTTTTCTGAGGGTGGCTTCTAGATCTGGGGTGACTGTGTCAAATCCTGTCTTTGAAAGCCCCTTGCTGGGGCGCCTGGGTGGCTCAGTCCGTTGAGCGTCCGACTTCGGCTCGGGTCATGATCTCTCACTCTGTGAGTTCGAGCCCCGCGTCGGGCTCTGTGCTGACTGCTCGGAGCCTGGAGGCTGCTTCAGATTCTGTGTCTCCCTGTCTTTCTGCCCCTCCCCTGCTCATGCTCTGTCTCTCTCTCTCTCTCTCTCTCTGTCAAAAATACATAAACATTAAAAAAAAAAATTAAAAAAAAATTAAAAAAAAAACGCCCCTTGCTAAGGACAGGACCAAGACAGCGAGTCTCCATCCTGAGTATCTTCAGATAATTCTCTTACCTCACCTTCAGTTGTTGCATATTATAAAAGGTGTATTAGTCTTTGCAAGATTAATCATGCATTAATCTTTGTAGAGAAAACATCACTGAAAAGCTAAGCTAATATATTGTCAATTCTCTCCTCTACTGAGAACTATGATCCAGTTTTTCACCATATGAAAATAGTCACTACAAGTACCATTGATTAAGAACCCACTTTATGGGGCACCTGGGTGGCTCAGTGAGTTGAGTGTCCACCTTCAGCTCAGGTCATGATCTCGCGGTTCATGGGTTCGAGCCCCACGTTGGGTTCTGTGCTGACAGCCCAGAGCCTGGAGCCTGCTTCGGGTTCTGTGTCCCCTCTCTCTCTGTCCCTTCCCCACTCATGCTCTGTCTCTCTCTGCCTCTCAAAAATGAATAAATGTTAAAAAATATTAAAAAAAAAAATAACCCACTTTATGTTGTGATGAGCACTGTGTTATCACTATGTGTTGAATCACTAAATTCTACCTCTGAAACTAATATTACACCACTTGTTAACTAACTGCAATTTAAATAAAAACTGGAAAAACAAAACAGGACCCACGTTGTGCCAGGCGCAGAACTAGACGCTTGGTAAATAGTATTGTCAATCCTTGCAACAGTCCTTGGCAGAAATTTTCATCTCCCTATTACCAATAAGGAAACTAGGGCTCAGAGATCTTTAATTTACTTGTCCAAGGTCACACGTCCTCCAAGTTGTTGAATGTAGGTCCCTCCAAAATCTACGTACTTTTCACTACACCACGTTGACTCGCCGCTTTGTGGTTGGATCCTCCGAGGAGCTCAGCAGCAGAGGAATGCAGAAAAGAAATAAAGTTCACTGCCAATAGCTTGTTTTGTGAATATATAACTCTGAGGAAACCATTATCTTAACAGGCTCCTTCTTCCTCAGCCCCAATTTAATTATGCACACCATCTAGAAATGACAGCCACGTGAGGCACAGGCCTGCCCAGTGGAAGAAGATGGTATTTATCCTAAATGATGAATTGCCCCACATAGGTAATAAATCTGGGAGAGCTTCGTGAAGAATACTGAGAGAAAAGATAAGAGTTTCCATTGGGAAGCTGGAGAAGGTGGGGGGGGGTGGATAATTACTGTGGTAAGTTTATTTATGCTGCCACTTTGGGCCTTTATGGGAAATCCTAAAAGCCACATCTCTAGAGCTGGAAACCTGGCAGGAAGACAAAAGAAAATGTTGTCCCATTTCTATTCAAGTGGTTACTAACATGATGGCCATGGGAGCCGTTCTCTTTCCAGAAACAGTTGAACCTAGCATGTTGTAATCAGAAGGGGAAAATGAGCCTAGCATCCAGTCCAGATGAGTCCCTTGTCCCTCAACTTTCTGCAGCACCTGCTGGTGGGGAGGTAGTGGGGAGTTGGTCGAAGGAGAGCGAGGTGCCTCTCGGCCTCGTTTTCATCAGGACTGAGCTGACAGAGACCAGCAAGCTCTGCAGAGTCAGACTCTGAATTGCTTTGATGGAGAACACTTAAAGACGGTTGAGAAAGGAGACACCTTATGGTCACAGGCCCACTTCTTCCTTCTCTATGAATTAGAAGGCACTGCAGAGGGGGGTGGTGAGTTGTCAGGCGTCCCCAGGCCAGTCTCCAGAATCCTAAGTCAATCCTTCTTGAAACCACTCTTGGGAACCCATTGGCCATGGCTGTCCCCCCCCCCACCCCCACCGTTGCCTCATTTCCCCTCACCCCAGCCACAACTTCTGTCATGCCCTTTCCTTTCCCCAGCCCTTCCCTGGAAACGGAATTCTCCACGGATTTAAGTCCCGAAATGATGGTCGCCACCGCCATCTTCCTAATCACCGCCAACCCCCAGCCGCTCGCGAACTTGGCTCGTGCAGAGACTTGGGCTGTGCGATAAGCCAACTGGGATGTATCATGACTTATTCTGGAGAGAGCTTGGGCCGTGCCGCTCTGGGGTGGGGGAAGTGGCTTCTGGAGGATGAGTACCAACAACAGGTGTCGTGATGGAGTAGTCGGAGCCGTTGTATTTAAGACTTGGTACCTACCATGTTCCATGTCTCATGTTTGCCACTCTGTGTGCCCGGTCTTCTTTAACTCTGAAGTATACCTAGGGGATGGCGATGGGTATTGTCTGCCTCTTCCGAATAAGAAAACCAAAACTGAGAGAGCTTAATCATTTGTCAAGAAGTCATGCTCTGCTGAGTCTTGCTCCAAACTCAGGCCTTTCCGTGACATTATTCAGGGAGTTGTGCGCCAACACAGAAATTCTTTTGTTCTCGAGGCTCCCCTGCTATGTGAGACTCCCTGCCCTTTCTCCACCGGATCGATCTCTCGAGAGTCTCACGGGACCTGGTGCCAAAGTGAGGAGTACAGATGCCATGCTCCCTCCTGGGCCTGTCGGGGTCACACGGTGGGCCTCTGCTCCCTGCCGGCACCCCTTCCGATTCCTTGTCCCCTGGACCCCGAGGGAGCGGGCAGAGGTGGGAGCCTCCCAGCTCAAAGTGCTCAGCTCACCGTGTCTGCAGCTGTACCTTAGACCCTGTCAGTAGCTCCATGCCACAAGTTAAACTGGGCTATTTTTAAATACCTCTCTAAAATGCCAGAGTAAGTTCCCAGCTCAGAAACCAGCAGGGGCTTAAAAGCTCATTTGCTGTGTGGAGATCTGAAGTGCACTCTCCCATCAGAGCCATGACATCCACATCGGTTCGATTTTTGTCCTGGCCCCCAGATCCTTGACTTTTTAGTCCTCACGTCCATGTCATTTGCTACTCATCGTGTTGTTATTTCAACTTCACGGCACTACTGTCTATAGATTGTTTCAGTGGGAGAATGAGGCGCGTTGCAACGTAGGATTCTAGACTCACTTTCTTGTTCTTTTCAGCAGCGGGGCTGGGGACCGATAACTTGGTCTTCCATGCGAGCGACAACGGGTATCCTTTGACCGGCCCCTGCTGATAGGGATCCAAGGTGTGGGGCCCTGGCTGTGCTGGGGTGTTCAGCCTGGGTCCCTGTACCAAGCAGAACCAGCTGCAGACTGCTGTACTAGTAGCTGTGGGAATATTCGGGGAGGCGGGGTCTTGGGAAAAACAACCTAAGGCCAGGCAAAGAATGCACCCACAGAATCTGGCCAAACTTAATAAAATTCAATAACAAATCCTTTTGACCCAGTAGCCCCTGCAAAAGTCTAACTTCAGAAATTAAAGAATGAGGAGCACCTGGGTGGCTTGGTCGGTTGAGCATTTGACTCTTGGTTTTGGCTCGGGTCATGATCCAGGATCACGGGATCGAACCCTCTGTTGGGCTCCGCACTCAGTGTGGCAACTGCTTGGGAAACTCTCCCTCTACCCCTCTCTTCATTCGTTTTCTCTCTCTCTCTCTCTAAGAAAATGCTACTACTAATGATAATACAGTTAAAAGAAATTAAGGTGTGTATATAAGGACACGTATCCTGACATACACACACATACGCACACAGTGGCATTGGTTTTTAGCAGTAAGATCTAGAAAAAAAAGAGTCGTCAACAGGCAAATTATGGTACATGTTTAATATGGAATATTATAAACCTGTTTAAATTTTTTAATTTACTTTAATTTTTTTAAATGTTTATTTTTGAGAGAGAGAGAGAGAGAGAGAGAGAGCAAGCAGGGGAGGGGCAAAGAGAGGAGACACAGAATCCGAAGCAGGCTCTAGGACCTGAGCTGTCAACCCAGAGCCCAATACGGGTCTCGAAACCGCAAACCTCGAAATCATGACCTGAGCCGAAGTCAGACGCTTAACCGACTGAGCCACCCAGGTGCCTATTTAAAATTCCAGTTTGGGGTGCCTGGGTGGCTCAATCAATTAAATGTCTTAAATAAAAAAATATATATTTATTTCAGAGAGAGAGTGAGCACGCACCAGCAGGAGAGAGGCAGAGAGAGAGAGAGAGAGAGAGAGAGAAATCCCAAGCAGGTTCTTTGCTCAGCACTGAGCCTGATGTGGGACTCAGTCCCATGAACTGTGAGATCATGACCTAAGCCGAGATCAAGAGTTGGATGCTCAACCTACTGAGCCACCCAGGCGCCCCAAGTGTCCAGCTCTTAATCTCAGCTCAGGTCATGATCTCCCAGTTGTGACATCGAGCCCCGTGTCGGGCTTTATGCTGGCCATGCAGCCTACACAAAAAAATAAAATAAAATTCCATGGGGTGCCTGGGTGGCTCAGTTGGTTGAGCGTCCAACTTCGGCTCAGGTCATGGTCTCGCAGTTCATGGGTTCGAGCCCCGCTTCGGGCTCTGTGCCAACAGCTCGGAGCCTGGAGCCTGCTTCTGATTCTGTCTTCCTAGCTCTTTGCCCCTCCCCCACTTGCACGCTGTGTCTCTCTCTCTCAAAAATAAATATTAAAAAATAAATAAATAAAATTCTAGTTAGATTGGGGGAGGGGGGAATGCCCAAGAGTTTTGTTAAAAGGGAAAAGAAATCTGTGGGAATTAATGTGTGTATTCTAAGTTGCATTTTGTAAAATGGCACCAACCATGACCCAAAGCAAACAAAACAGAATGTGCCCGCTGTGCATGTGTGATGTAGAGTTGGTACGACAGCGGAGAACCAGGTGGGGTCAGCAGTGGTGGCCTCAGAAGAGAAGAGGCAGGGGGAGTATAGATTTTATTTTCTTTGTTTCGGGAGTACATGTTGCTTTTACAAGCATAAAGATGGAAATAATAGTAGTTGGAACAGCAGGAGCCTCAGATCCGCTCTGAAAGCAGAGGAAGTGGGACTGAAGTGGGGGATGGTAAGACCCTGATGAGGAACCACAGCTTCTCCGCTGCATATATTGCTGTGACAGAAAAATAATCTTGTTTGGGGGGCACCTCGGTGGATCAGTTGAGCGTCCGACTCCTGATTTCGGCTCAGGCCATGATCCCAGGGTAGTGGGATCAAGTCCCGTGTTGGGCTCTGCACTGGGTATGGAGGCTGCGTGAGATTCTCTCTCTCCCTCTGCTTCTGCCTCTCCCCCCCCACCTCTCTCAAACCATCATCATCGTCGTTGTCTTCATCGTCTTATTTTGTACCCATGGCTCCTTGTACCATATCTGGATCAGGTTTTGCCAGGGTGTTGGGTTCCGGGGAACAAAAGCCACCTCCAACTTGTGTCCCCCTCTACCCCCACACACATGTGTGTGTGCACCCCCCCCCCCCCAGACACACATACACCCTGGGTGGTGGGACATTCAGAAGTCTGAGAGCTCTAGAGGATATTATTTTTATTTATGAGGCATTGGTAAGACGGGCATGGGATCTTAAGGTAGGGATGAGTCCTTGGAAGGCAGAGTCCATTAAGCCTTTTGTGCCTTACAAGGGCACTCGCTCGTCTGGATGTTCTTTTGCATCCTTGTCCGTGATTTGGCAGAATGACCCAAGAAACCTGCAAATACGGACTGAATAATAGTTCCGGCAGATGATTTCTATCTCGTTGAGCAAACATCTCCCAGCTCCGTTGGAGTATCCGAGACATCTCCTCTTTGTGATATTTCGATAACATAAAAATCCTCATCATCATGGCCGTCGTCATCACTGACGGGCACTGAGTGCTTTCTGTTCCAGGAACTCTGCTGACGGCTTCCTATCCATGATCTCGTTTTGTCCGCGTGGCACCCCTGTGAGGTAGGTTCTATTCTTATCCCTATTTTACAGATAAGGAAACCGAGCCAGGATTCAAACACACGCCCGTCTGACTCCAAGCCCCCACTCTTCGCACCCTTGGGAGGTTGGTCGGCAGCACGGATTTGGCGGGCTCACACCAACCCTCCGGAATCAGATACTAATGAGCGTAAAGGAACATATTGGTGGCCTGCCCCCGCCAATCAGTTCATTAGCCTACGATAGTTCTGCCGAATAAGAGCTGCTGAGGTTTTCCTGGCTGATGATGAGCTCAGTCATGAGTCAGCAGTGTGACGTACTATTAAAACCACCGTCTGGTGCTGCTGAGATAGAATTCCGGGCTTGCAACGTTACATTGCTCAACACCCATCAGGAATAGTTTGCGCTGGGGACAGTGCATTTTATTTTATTTCTTTCTTTATTTTGGAGAGGTGGGGGAGGGGCAGAGGGTGAGGGAGACAGAGGACCTGAAGCGGGCTCTGGGATGACAGCAGTGAGCCAACGCTGGGGCTCGAACTCCCAAACCTGTGAGATCATGACCTGAGCCGAAGTCCGGCACGTGACCAGCTGAGCCACCCAGGCGGCCCTGGGACAGTACATTTTTAAAAATAAGAATGCACAAGCGAGAGTGTGTGGAGAGAAGCACAAGGAGGAGTTTTTAAGGTGCTTAGCAATTACTCTGGGCCAGGCGCTCTGAGAAGCACTTCACCTATGTTGTCTAAGTAATCTTAAGAGATAGCTTCTCAGAGTCTCACAGAAGAGAAAATGAGGATAGAATGCTCAAGAATGTTGCCCCAGGTCACACGTCTGACACCAGAGCCTAGGACACTGCCTCTGGCCAGGCCCCAGGTGATTGTGGCCTATAAGCAGCAGTAAAAGGAAGTTCAGGGTGAGTCCACAGAAGACTGGACTTGGGTGAAAAACCCAAGAATCATCTTCTGGTCTCTGGACAAATGTTTTTTGTTTTTTTTTATGAAGGACACGTTTTGTATGGGCCACATAGTTGTTGCTTTTGTAACTTGTTTTCTTTTTAAGGAGTATTTTACATCATGATCCTTGTTTCCTATTTTATTTTATTTTTTTAAATTTTAATGTTTATTTTTTTTGAGAGAGACAGCACGCAAGCTGGGGAGGGGCTGAGGAGACACAGAATCCGAAGCCGGCTCCAGGCTCTGAGCTGTCAGCACAGAGCCCAACACGGGGCTCAAACTCACAGAGTGTGAGATCATGACCTGAGCTGAAGTCAGAAGCTTAACCGACTGAGCCACCCAGGCGCCCCTCCTTGTTTCCTACTTTAAAAATTGCAGGTAACCTGAGACTTGCATGTTTAGCTTCAGAAGCTGGGCAGTGTAGAGCATTGCCTCCAATTAGTTGGTTGAGCGTAGGACTCTTGATTTCAGCTCAGGTCATGATCTCACGGATCATGGGCTAGAGCCCCGCATCGGGCTCTGTGCCGACAGTGCCGAGCCTGTTGGGATTCTCTCTCTCTTCTCCTCCTCCCTTTGCCCCTCCACTGTTCGCTCTTTCTCTCTCACTCTCAAGAAAATAAATAAACATTAAAAAAAAAAAAAGGCATAGGCTTGCCAGTTTGTGACAGTGACCACACTGCCTTATGGAATCCCCTGCCTACTTGATTCACTTAAGTTATCCACCCGGCTCCGGGGGAGAAGGAAGGAACTTGCGTGTTCTGACCCGCTCGGAAGATCACTAAGCGCTTTCTACCACACAGAGCTAGCTGTGCGTTTAAACCAAGAACCTCATGAGGCAGGGAGCTTCTCATTTGTAGAAGTAATCAAGCGGGGTTTGAATCTGGCGGAGATTGTGTATAAGGTGGAGGCAGGAGGACCCGACCTCTGCAAGTCCATTGTTCTGGCTCTCACTGAACGGGCCCTTAAGGTCTGTCCTGAAGTTCAGCTGCCAGCCACATTTTCTTGCATGGCAGTTTTCTGTTAGGAGAAGGAGACCCATCACATGGAAAGAAAATTGGTGCTCTGTTTGCGTGTTCCCCATCAAATGGGTATTATTTTAATGATAAAATATAAGCTAGGAGGCGCAGACGACTGTAGCCACACAGTAGTCAGGACTTTCTCTGCCTAGGAGTAGCTGAATATTGTTTTCTGCCAGTTAATTTGCTTCTCAGCTACTGCGAGATTCTCGAGGGTGAACATTTACGCAGCGTTTGAATTCCCAGAGAAAAAGGGGGCTTCTTGAACAGATCCAATACTGGCGTTTTTTGAAGGGCTTAGAGGGAAGGCTTATTAGATAAGCACACTGAGTAAGAAAGACTAATTATAAGGACAATTGATGGGTCTTCGTGTTTATAAAACTTTAATGAGTAAATGATGTGACGATGGTTTGGAAATAGTCACATGTAATATTTTTTAGTTCCTGTAACTGAATTTAAAATGTAAATCCCGTGGTTAGAGTTGCATGTCTGGGTGTATGACAATGTGTGGACAATATGTCTATAATAGAAATAATACTTGTCGTTTTTTAAAGCTTTTTAATTTTTATTTAACAAATTTTTATAAATGTTTATTTTTGAGAGAGAGAGAGACAGCGCGAGTGGGGAAGGGGCAGAGAGAAAGGGAGACGTAGAATCCGAAGCAGGCTCCGGGCTCCGAGCCGTCAGCACAGAGCCCGACGTGGGGCTCGAACTCACGAACCGTGAGATCATGACCTGAGCCAAAGTTGGATGCTTAACCGACTGAGCCACGCAGGCGCCCCTAAAAGCTTTTTAAAATAAAGTTGATTTATTTATTTCCACAGAGAAAGAGAAGATAAGCAGGGGAGGGGCAGAGAGAGAGGGAGAGAGAGAATCCCAAGCAGGCTCTGCACTGTCAGTGAGTAGCCCAACACGGGGCTCGATCCTACGAACTGTGAGATCACGACCTGAGCCAAAACCAAGAGTTGGGCACTTAACCGACTGAGCCATGCAGACGCCCCCATCTTTTAATTTTTTGTTATTTGTTTCAAAACCCCATCCCACCATTGGATTTAATTTGCGTGGCAATTTTGTGTGATATTTTGTCAGTTGACATATGTGACGATACAGTGTGGTGTCTTGTGATAGGCTGATTTGGGTTCACAGAACGCCCCCACTCAGTAGGACAGTGATTCTTTGATACAAACGAGATGGCTTCTTCATTTTCCTCCCCTACAGCTTCTAGCCGAATATTTTGAAGCCTGGGAAACTTCGTTGAACTAAATATATGAGATGATCATTAAAACCTTAATTGCTTCCAGACTATGCTACCAGCTCGTGTAGAACACCAGAAGTGTGCTTAAGTTGAGCTGGGGGTGGAGGGTACGTGAGGAAGGCAGGGCACCTGTAAGAACAACGTGAGGACATTGATCAATGACAGGTCACATTTGGCCTCAGCGTTGGGGACGGCAAATGTGACAGATCCGTCCGTGTGGTATTTGGTCACTTGGTACTCAGTGTGCCTCTCCATACCCTTCTCTACATTTCTGGATTGCAGGGAGGGTTTTGTAAGTGGTTCAGGCTCTGCCCTTTGCATCCACTTGTGTGAGGTTTGGAAGGTGGGATCGAGGGCATCTTCCTCTTCCTGTTTGACTTGGCACATGAGGTTGCTGTTTGGAGGGAGCCCGCCATGACGGGCCTCCACCTTCTGATCTTTGGATCGCTGATAGAACGTTGCATTCTTAAAGAGCTGGGGAATCAAGGTTTTAATGTGGAATAAATCGATTTGCAAAGGAGACGTTTTCTACTTAGTTTAAATTCACTTACGAGTTACAAAGACAGGGGCACCTGGGTGGCTTAGTCAGTTAAGCGTCGGACTTTCGGCCGAGGTCATGATCTTGCGGTTCGTGAGTTCAAGCCCCCTCTTGGGTTGTGCACTGACAGTGCGAAGCCTGCTTGGGATCCTCTCTCAGCCCCTCGCTGCTCGAGCACTCTCTCTCTCTCTCTCTCTCTCTCTCAGAATAAATAAATAAACTTTAAAAAAAAGTTACAAAGACAGTACAAAAAAGTTCCCATATATTTCACACCCTATCGTCTCTAATTACTAATATCTTACATCAGTATGGCACATTTATTAGAATATTGAAATAAGATTGGTACCTTATTATTAACATTCATGCTTTATTTATATTTCCTTGGTTTTGACCTTATATCCTTTTTCTGACCCATGATCCCATTTAAGATACCGCATTATATTTAGTCTTCATGTTGCCTCTTGGCTGTGACAGTTTCTCACACTCTCCTTGTTTTTGATGACGTGGACAGTTTTGAGGAGACTGGCAGAAGGCCTCTCAAATAGGGTTTATGTGATGTTTTCCCCATGATTCAACTGGGGTTATAGAGTTTGGAGGGGAGGAAGACCACACAGGTCAAGTGCCATTCTCATCACATCGTATCAAGGGTACCTACTACCAACGTGACTCAGCACTGTCACTGAGGGTATTAAATTAACCTTGATTACCTGGCTGAGATGGTGCTTGTCAGGTTTCTTCACTGAAAAGTTACCCTTTTTATCCCCTTGGCATACTGTACTCTTTGGAATGAAGTCATTCTGCACAACCGACATTGAAGGACAGGGAAGTTAGTTTCCCCTGCTTGAGGGTGAAGCATCTACGTAATTTATGTGGAATTCTTTTGCCTGGGAGATTTGTCCCTTCTCCCCGTTTATTACTTTGTTCCTTTATTTATATCAGTAGGGAGTCAAGGTATTCAGTTTGTATTTTGAGCTATAATTCAATACTGTGTGATTTTTGTTACTCAAATCATTCCAACTTTGGCCATTGGAAGCCTTTTCAGTTAGTTCCTGTGTCCTTTTGTTTTGCCCCCAGCCCCCATCATTCAGGTGTTTTTTGTTGTGGTTGTTGTTTTTGTTTTTTGTTTTTGTTTTTTAGCACTTCCTTGTTTTCTACAAGATACTCCAAGCTAAGCTTATATATTTCCTGCCCCAGGCCAAGAATCAGCCATTGATCAATTGATTTTTATTTTATTTTATTTATTTATTTATTTATTTATTTATTTATTTATTTATTTTTTTTTTAATGTTTATTTATTTTTGAGACAGAGAGAGACAGAACATGAACAGGTGAGGGGCAGAGAGAGAGGGAGACACAGAATCTGAAACAGGCTCCAGGCTCTGAGCTGTCAGCACAGAGCCCGACGCAGGGCTCGAACTCACAGACTGTGAGATCATGACCTGAGCCGAAGTCAGACACTCAACCGACCAAGCCACCCAGGCGCCCCGATCAATTGATTTTTAAATATGGCGTCCAAAAAAAAAATTTTTTTTTTAAGAAGTAATGGGCAGAACAGATAAAACAGATCTGTGGGTTAGATCAGAGCTGAATTGTTGAGGTTGTTTTTTTTTTTTTTTAATGTTTTATTTATTTTTGAGAGAGAGCATGCATGAATGGGGGAAAGGCAGAGAAAGCGGGTCAGAGGATCTGAAGCAGACTCTGCACTGACAGCGGCAAGCCCAATGTGGGGTTCGAACTCATGAAACCTTGAGATCATGACCTGAGCTGAAGTTGGATGCTCTACTGACTGAGCCACCAAGTTGCCCCAGAGCAGAATCATTTCTACTGCCAGATACTCTTTCCAGATCCTTCCATGCTCTCTCCCTCCACCTCTAAACCCAAATCAGTTCTCATTCTCTTTATTCACACTAAAGTAGAGATGACTGTCTGTGACGCTTATTTGAAATGTGGTCAGTCCACTCAATCACTTGGAAGGTGCGGTAGTAGATTCCAGAGAAATCTAGCGATCACACCCTCCATCCTCCGGAAAAGGAAAGCCCACTTGTAAAGAGAGGGCATTATCAATAAAGCAAGAGCTGACCCCGCAGTAGAGCCAGAATGGAGTAAGTGCAGTGGGTGGGCAACATACATTGGTGAAGTCCAGACAGCACAAGATAAAAGCTCCCTGTGGGCCTCTTAGAGGGACTGGCTGCCATGGTGGAGAATGAGAGCGCCAGCCATAGATGGTTGTTGCCCTACTAAAAAGAGGGCTCAGTGTTGGGCAAAATCTTCTGATTTTAGACAAAGTCCAAAATGAATGAATGAATGAATGAAAGAAAACATGTGAGATGCAAACATCTTTGGGACCATGATTTCGAGACCTCCATGGGGGAGGATACTGCTGACGCACCTGCAGTAGAATTTCAGGCATCGGGCAGTTGTGGAGGACCCAGCATCCTGGTGAGGGGCCCCGCATCAGACTGTACAGGCGGCTGACACTCCCCCGTAGCACAGGCCGACTCTGGCCCCATCTTAGTCTACTGTCAGAACCACCATGGGAAAGCTGGCCCCTTTGTACTCAGACAACTTGAGTGAGGTTGAGTGCCCACTTGCTTTGTTTCCCCTCCCCTCCCTTCCCCTCTCCTTATTTGCTGAAAGCATGTTCCACCATCACAGTCTGGCTGAGGTGCTGTGGGACTCAGGGTTGCAGTCCTATAACCATGATTCCTTAGAAGAGGAATTAGAGAACAGTTGAGTGGTCCGTTGAGTGAGCAGAGCCTTGGGGCACAGAACCAAATTCTCCCCCTGCTGATCCAGTGCCTGGGAGCCGGCACCTTCCCGCCCCCTACTCCGGACTTGGGTTCCAGGGGGGGCCCTCAGCCACCCGTCCCTCCCTCCTTCCCGAGGCTGAGCCATACCTGTGAAAGTCTCCTCTTGGCACAAAGAAAGCCATGTTGGGAGGCTCAGCCCCCGGCCGGTTGTTCGTCCCTCCGCCTCTCTTACCGATGCTCCCAAAGCCGAATGAACATCCAGGCTGGAGGGGATCCCCCCGAAACCACCTGCTCTGCCGTCTCAGGATTAATGGGATCCAGTGATGCAGCAAAAATGCCATGACAGAACCTTATGCTTCCAATCCTCTCCGTGTCATTTAGCCAAAGAAACCGTAAACAAAAACGAAGAAGGAGGAAAACAGCTGGTGGTATAATCCTGCTCTGTTCTTCAGAAGAAAGCCAAGGGGAGAGGGAGTGCTCATTTTCACATCTTAGAGGACTCTATTGACGGAAACTTCTGGGGGGGGGAGCACATACGTGTGTGCAGCTGTGACTTCATCCCAGCTGGGATTCTGCCCGGGCCCCTGCCTCTCAAAGATGGTCCTTTGTGACCTCGAGAGGGCTTTACTTCAAACAACTCAATTTCAGGGATTTCAGAGCTCTCCATCAACCGGGCCATGAGGAACACATTCGATTTCCCCTGCTTCCAGGGAAGAGAAGCCAAGGCATCGAGTAAACACGGCCGTCTGGCGTGGTCGGGGACCCCGAGCACAGAGGCAGCGTCTGGCATTTGAGTTAAACCCACTGGCAAACGGTCCTCGCCATTTCTTGGCAAATTTCAGATTTTGCCCTTGAGGGGACAGTTGTCGTTGCACCTTTGTTCAAAGACCTGGAATCAGGCGCTCCAGACGTGCCCTCAGTGATGCCCGGGTTTGTGGAAAGTGACGGCCTTGGGAAGAGTCAGGGATTGTTAACGGCCAAGGCAGACGAGGAGTTGTTCACTTTGCTTTTGAACTCTAGCCCTAGCCGCCTTCTGGGGATTGTGTGCCCCCTCCCGAGAAAGCAAACAGGCCAGGCTTTCGAACCCAGATGCTGGCTGCAGCCTCCTCTGAGGAAGTTTGTGTGTCCTGATGGCGCCTTCGCTTGCTTTTTTGTGTTTTAAAAATCACCTCTGGCTTCCATTCAGAACTGGAAGCCTCTGGAATGGTGAACAACACTGGAGGGTTGGAGGCCGAATCCGGGGTGAAATTACTACAGCGTAAAAGCCCTTTTAAGAAAGTCTCAGTTTCTGGGGTGCCTGGGTGGCCCCGTCGGTAAAGCATCCAACTCTTGGCTTCTGCTCAGGTCCCGATCCCAGGGTCGTGGGATCGAGCCCCGTGTCGGGCTCTGTGCTGACAGTGTGAAGACTGCTTGGGATTCTCTCCCTCTCTTTCTGTCCCTCTCTCCAAGTCTCTGCCTGTCCCCCCACTTGTTCATGCACACTCTCTTTGAAAATACACATTAAAATTAAAAAAAATTGTTAAAAGAGAAAGTCTCAATTTCTAAAAGTCCAATTCTCGAGTTTTGGACTTACAGATGTGTACTAAACAGTGGCTGAGTCATGACACGGGAAGTTAGTGGCCAGCTTGTCCTAGTAAATGTTATCTAGGTCCTTCCTTGAGGTGGGAAATAAAAAAATCAGAAGTCATAATTCTTCACCACAATTTCAGTTATTATTATTATTTTCTACTGTTTACTTATTTTTGAGAGAGAGAGAGAGTGCGAGGTAGGGAGGGGCAGAGAGAGGGAGACACAGAATCTGAAATGGGTTCCAGGCTCTGAGGTGTCAGCCCAGAGCCCGACGCGGGGCTCGAACTCACGGACCACGAGATCGTGACCTGAGCTGAAGTCGGACGCTCAACCGACTGAGCCACCCGGGTGCCCCCCGTAAAATCATTTGGACATCCGAACACCAGGCCTTTCGTGGCTTGATACCAAGTACATTATTGAGGTTAATGAAAGTGAGCATTTATTGAATGGTTACTGTGTGCCAGGCCCTGCACTGAATTAGCACTTTACCGAAATTATTGAATCTAATCATCACAATCCTATGAAGAATTATGGCCATCCTTATTTTACAGATGGATAAACCAAAGCATGAAAAGGTTAAGTACCGTGCCTGAGGGGGTACACCATCTGAGTGGCAGGGCTGGGACTGGAACCCAGGGATCTGAGCCAAAGCCTCAGGCATGGACCTTTTAGCACATTAAGGAGTGTGGACTCCCCTGTGGGTCTCTTTTACTCCGTATTGCACCTTTGTGTGGGCTCCAGCTCTCCTCCGTCTATGCAGAGTTTTAGGTTTCTTGTTTGGGAACACCCAGAGGCTGGCCACCTCGATTCTGAGCATGTTCTCTAAGAGTGATAACATCCAAATTATCACACATCCAGAGCACAAACTTGGCTGTGCACTTCCTATGCTTTCTACGCTTTTGGGAGTCAGGAGACTCCCCCAGTCCACGGAGTTCACAGACCTGAACACATAGCAGACCAAGAAAGCCCAGAGCAAATTAATGAAGGATCTCTTTTATCAATCTGTGTGGATATTGGAAAAGTACTTAGGGACCCTGTTCTCTCAAATGAGGAGTGAGGCTAGGTGCTAAAACCAAGCCCAGGTCCCATAAAATCCCCAAGTGTAACTTTTTCCATTAGTATTCTCGCTGATTTAGAATGGTTATTACCCCGCCTCACTTCACTCCCAGCTCTCAGCAATTTATTTTCCCTTTAAAGATTTTCCTTTTCACCCTCTCCTTTTGTAAATGCACACGCTGTCTCCACATGGGCTTTTCACAACCAATGGAGGAGAATTGTGTCTCTGAACTTGCGTCGTGGCTGTTTCAAACTACAACTCTGGAAGTCTCATGCTCCCATCTTAGGTTTCTAGCACATTCCTTAGATTCTTTCTGAGTCAGAACTGTGGCCAGGTGCCTGGATTGAGAAGAATACTAAGAAGGGTGCTTACTGGGGGGCGCCTGGGTGGCTCAATCGGTTAAGCATCCAACTTTGGCTCAGGTCCTGACCTCGCGGTCTGTGAGTTCGAGCGCCGTGTCAGGCTCTGTGCTGACAGCTCAGAGCCCGGAGCCTGCTTCAGAATCTGTGTCTCCCTCTGTCTCTTTCTCTCTCAAAAATAGACATTAAAAAAAATTAACAGAAAAAAAAGAAGGGTGCTCACTGGAAAGCTAAGACTTCGGGCCTGTCGATGAAGGAATGGCAAAAAAATGTAGTATATTTACGCTTTAAATGTGATACCACAGTTAAAAAATGAAGTATGTAGCACGTTCTAACCTGGTTGAGGAAAAAAACCATAGTGTCCGATGTTTCCAAGTGTTTTTCGTCTCATTTCTGTAAAAATCACCGAACAGTGCTCTTAGGTTTATCCCTGTAAATAAACACACATAGATGTATGCAAAGGGATATAACAAGTTCTGGAAGATGCATTGGCAACCACACCAACACCGTCAGGAAGGACAGAACAGAGGTTCCAGGAATGAACAGTGTAAATACAGGATTTGATCCTTATCCATATCGTTCTAATGTGAGAAAGAACACGTATTTTGTGGATTTGTTACGTAATGGTAATTAAAAACGTGAAATGATAATGTCAGCTTTCAGAAAGGCCACAGGAGGCCTCCAGATAGGAAGTTTCTTCTTACGTCTTGGTGCACGAAACCCCTTACTGCGTTTCGTTCACAACCGGCCTGAGATTGGAAACGTGGATTCCCCTGGACTAGGTCACGGGGAGCGCTCGCCTTCCAGTTGAGTGTAACCGGTGAGAGTTTCCTTGAGGTCAAGTTTGGTTGACGGCAGGGTAGCGGAGCCCAGGGAGCCTCGGATGTGCCTGGTGTGTGATGCTATTAGCCAAGCTGACCATTCTGTCTGGTGGTTGCCCTGCCTAAGAGTTCAGTCTCCAAGGAGAGTTTTCACCTTGTCTTCTATTTTTTTTTTGGCTGGAGTCTACACCAGAGCCCTGGCCAAGCAGCTCACCTCTTTGGTGACTTTTCAGAGTCCAGACACTTCTTGGGCAGGCGAAGGAAAACAAAACCTGGAGCCAAGGAACAGCCCGACTGCAGCAGTGACGGCATGTCTCGTTATTAATGACTTCAGCAATCTGTGAATTCTGATGACCAAGGAGAAGACAAGTCATTTCGGTTGAGATGCAATCCAGAAAATTGAAACCTGCGTGCATTTAGCACCCAGTCTGCCTGGGGACCTGGCCTTCCTGGCCTTCCCGTGGAAACGGGATGGCCCTGATTTACTGGCCCCACATACCCTGTACTTAAGTGCATCTGGGCAGCCCGGCCTCTGTCACACGCCTCAGAGGATTTTCTACTAAACTGCTAGCTGGGGGACATTGGGTAAAAATCCGGGCGGGTGGTCTAAGGAACAGCGGGGCCGGGGATAATGTGGGAAAGAGAGATGGAACACGAGGAAAGGTGGGCAGGAGAGTGGGTGAAGCATGTGCCAGAAGAGGTTCTGGAGACGGGGGAGATGGTGATTGGGGTGAAGTCATTCCCGCTCTTCCCCTGTATCTCCTAGAGTTTGGTTGTTGAAATGAGGGTGTCGCTGTGTCCTTTGGGTTATTTTCTTTCTTTCTTTTTTAAGTTTATTTATTTTGAGAGAGATGGAGACAGCGTGAGCAGGGGAGGAGGGGGAGGAGGAAGGGAGGGAGAGGAGGAAGGGAGGGAGGGAGAGAGAGAGGGAGAGGGAGAGAGAGAGAGACAGAGACAGAGACAGACAGAGATTGAATTCCAAGCAGGCTCCACACTGCCAGCCCAGAGCCCGATGTGGAGCTCGAGCTCAGGAAACCTTGAGATTATGACCTGAGCTGAAACCAAGAGTCGGATGTTTAACTGACTGAGCCACCCAGACACTCCCTTTGGGTTATTTCCAATTCAGGTTCAGCTCTGCTCCTCCCACTGATCACTTTGTCTCAAAGCTTTTTAGATCCACAGATGCTCTGAGTGGCCACAAGGTACTTGGGGTGCAGGCTGAGAGGGAACCCGGCACCCTGACTCGGCTTTCCACTGGATCCCTGCCCTCCAGCTCCTCCTGTGCAGGCAAATGGAGCTGCCCCCAACAGGCCTGCCTTCCAGACTTCTGGGTCTTGCCTTTGGGGGCCCCTCCTCCTCCTGAGACCATGTGGAAACTAAATTTTATGGTAAAGCCAAAGCACTTACGTTCGGTGTTACAATACCTCATTTGACCTCAAAACTCCTATCTTTCTGGTGATTTTAAAGACATCAGAACATTTTCTCTGTTGCCCTTGTTCCAGATGGATCTGTCACAGCCGCTGAATTGGGAACAGAATGGGGGAGGCCCAGCGCTGCTGGCCACCTGCTGTGTGTCAGGAATCCCCAGGGAGTTCAGGACACATCAGAAGCACAGCTCCAGCTGGGTTGGCCAACACTGTTGCTGAACAAACTGGGATAAACCCATCACAAGCCAATAACTCAAGAGATGAGGGTTTGGAAAAGAGAAAGGAAGAAATGGATTTCGGGTGCTGGCAGTGGAGGAAGTGGCAGGCTTCAGCCTTAAACACCTGACCTTTCTGGCCCGCCAGATGGTCACTTATAAAAGTGTCGAAATGCCTGGGAGCAGGCAGAGAGCATGTGATCGCGAGCAGGTGTACTATGTGATAAGATGTGTAGGGTGCGGTCTTCTAGAAATTCCATTGCCATCAGGGCTTTTCTGGTCCAGTGGTTGGAATGTTCTGGTCTTTGAAAAATGTCTCCTTCAACGTCCTAAGAAAATGTGAGAAGAAATAAGCACAATGGGTTTTAGTTACAGCCTAAGTTGAGAGGTCTTGTCTATTTGTGGTTTTAATTGTTGGAGGCTGTGGTTGACACGCTCACCACAAGGTAATGTGTGCCCTAGGTACTGTGCTAAGTTGCCTAACAGGGGAATCAGCCCCGTCCCAAAAGGAATGACATTTTGCTTCCTCCGGTAAATTTAACCCCTGATTTATGAGCTTTCCGGGGACTCATCATCTGGCTCTTTTTGGATTTTAAGTTCCTTGCTGTTTTTTTTTTGTAGCACCTTGGTCAAAGAAACAAGACAAGCAAGCTGAAAAAAAAAAAAAAATCAAGGTATAAGGAAGTTTGAAAATGAGAGTTTAGTGGCCCTGAATCTCAAAGGGTTTATCAAGATTAGCTAGAAAATCAATTACCTTTTAATGAATAATAACTCTGTGCCATTCTTACTTAATTCCTTTCAGTCCCTGTGAGTTAGATACTCTGATCTTCATAAAGGGTGATCTTAAAGAGCCTAGACGCAAGTAACACGCTTGAGGTCACGCACGTAGAGTTGGAACTGAAAAAGCTGTTCGTCTTTTTCCTGCATTTCACTTGCTGGTCCTTCTGTCTGGAACACTCTTACCCTGAATTCTGACCCTGGCTGGCTCCTTCTTTCCTCCAGGACTCATTTTTTTTTTTTTTTTTTTAACGTTTATTTATTTTTGAGACAGAGAGAGACAGAGCATGAACGGGGGAGGGGCAGAGAGAGAGGGAGACACAGAATCGGAAGCAGGCTCCAGGCTCCGAGCCATCAGCCCAGAGCCTGACGCGGGGCTCGAACTCACGGACCGCGAGATCGTGACCTGGCTGAAGTCGGACGCTTAACCGACTGAGCCACCCAGACGCCCCCTCCAGGACTCATTTGATGAGGAGCCTGCTCAGAGGGCAACCACTAGGTCATTCTTGATCATAACACACCGTGGTGGTGCCCCTGCGTTTATAATTACCTGTCGTTGTTTCTCCTTCTCTTTCGTGTGTGTATTTATCTTGTGTGTCTGTCTGCTTCCCCCTGTCCCGAATCCCAACCCACGTTATATGAGCTCTATGATGGCAAGGATCTTTTCTCTCTTGTTTACTGTATGCTTGGCACATAGCGTGTGGTCAGTAAAGAGTTGCTCACGGGCTGACGGAGTCCACAGCCTGTAGGCACATAACCACCACTCTGTGCTGCCTGTGGGCGCGTTCATTTTCCAGGACGTGAATTGGATACAACTCAGCCCATTGTAAATTGAGGTCATGGGACTCAATGAGCAGGCATCACAGGCTCCAAGTTCATAGGTTCTGTGAATTTCGAGACATTTGCCTGACCTTATGGCTTGACTTCTTCAAAATCAAGACGGCAAAGACAGCACAGTAATGGTTGTTGTCATGGAATACTCATCAAGACATTGCTCACCACCAGCATTATTAAATAAAAAATATTACAGTAAGTGATGAGCTCTGAGATGGTCCATTATGAGGTATTTTCTGGAGAGAGGTCTGGAAAGCCAGAAAAAAACAATGACTCAGCCAGCATTACCTGTGATGCAGAATGCTGGAGTTGAGCATAGCTTTTACATCCAATGGTGACATCACTTAATGGTACACGAGGCTCCTGTGCCCCACGGGCCCTGTCCATTGGCTAGACAAGATCCTCCAAAGAATTGGATGACATCAAAACTTTGGGAGGTTTGGGGGCCTTCTCCAGGTCTGCATAATTTAACCAAATCTGAGAGCCCAGCACTTCTTCTATGCCAAAGATTCCTTCTGTGTGTCAAAAGGATAAGAGGATCAGAGCCTGGACAGGCATTTCTTGTCAAGAGCTCTGCACGGCTGGGGAGCACCCTGGTGTCGTGACAATGATTCTTTCCCGGGAGAAACCATCTCCCAGAGGGTCCAAGGCTGTGCCTGTTGCCAGTGACTGCCTAATGGCTGCTGAATTGTGACTTGCCTTGTCCCTGGTCTCTCCAGGTCCAGCTTACTACTTTGCAGAGCACTTGGGAACAAATGGGATCTCATTCTGTTCCAAGATAGCGGCGAGTGACTGATAAATATTTCAGGCTCTAATTTTTTTTTTTTTCTGTTTCTTGTTTCATGGGGATTTACATGCACAACTCTTTCACGATCACACGAGAGTACCTTCGGAGCAGGTAGTTCCCAGTTGAACGTCTGCGTCTCTGTATGGGTGACTCTCCAAAAAATACCCTTTTGTCATTATGATCTTCAAAGAAGGCAGTCCACATGAACCAGGCGGCAATGTTGGCAGATGCCTTTTATACCGGGGAGGCTGAGTGGCTCCTTTTTGCTGTCAGATCAGAAAGCCCCTCTTGGCAGCGGTCTGGCCATGCTGTGCCCGCCCGGCTCACAGTGCAGCACACATTTCTTAGTCTGTGAGAGAAGGCCTGTGAAATTGTCTGCATCAGCGTGAATCCCAGCCCTCGTTCCTGTATCCTCCTCGGTCTTTGGCTTTTTTATTCAGAGTGGTTAGGGCATCGACACCTGGGAGCCGTTGGTATCTATTTTGCAGAAGGAGCCTCGTATTTTATTAATTAATTCATCAAGAAAAAAATGTGCTCTGGTGACTGATTCTCTGGGAGGAAATCCGATGTCTCATTAGACATCATTACAGGGGCTTAATACAATTACGTTTGTCACACCAAATGACATTTGACATTATGGTGTGAGAGGTTCTTTCTAAATGGGACATGACTTAGGCAGATGATAAATCTGGGACGGTCTGTATTTCATCCCCCCCCCCCCCCCCCAAACAGAAATGCAGGTCGATAAGGAAAATGAAAGATAAGAAACCTTGGGGCTTGCTGGTATCTACTTCGTAACGGACCCAAGGGCACGGTTTACTAAGGTCTCTGGTTTAAGATGATGACTTCAGTGGTGAAAAAAAGGAGGTAGTTAGAAATTATGTTTTCTTCTCTTAAGATGTCCAAGGGAGGGGCGCCTGGGTGGCTCAGTCAGTTAAGCGTCTGGCTTCGGCTCAGGTCATGATCTCACAGTTCATGGGTTTGAACCCCGTGTGGGACTCTGTGCTGACAGCTCAGAGCCTGGAGCCTGCTTCGGGTTCTGTGTCTCCCTCTCTCTCGCTGCCTCTCTCCCACTCACGCTCTGTCTCTGTCTCAAAAATGAAATAAACATAAAAAAAAGTTTTTAAGATGTCCCGGGGACCTAAGGAAATCTCTTAAAGCAAAGCTACATAGCACAAAAGGTTTGACCTAAAAATCACTCCAGTCTCAGCTGATAGGCTCAAGCAAACAAACTTGTGTATCAGCGGTGAGAAAGCGACCTGGTTCCATGAAAGGCGTATCACTCTGTCAGCGCTCTCCATTCAGTCAGAAGATGCCTCACAAATACTTTCCCCGAGTTTTCGCTGGTCTGTCCTGTTGGCTAACACCTTCACTTCACCCCTTATGAGACATTTTGGCCATTCCTTGTCCACATTTCCTTGGGTTTAGGACACAGGATTAATGTTCTTCTGTTAGTAAAGGCTGACCAAAGCCCAAAGTCAAGAATGATGGCACATTCAAGGAGTATCTCAGAGATGATGTGCTACAGTGGCTCTGATTTATTGTATTTTTATTTTTATGTATTTATTTTGAGAGAAAGAGAGTGAGTGAGGGGCAGAGAGAAAGAGAGAGAGAATCCCAGGCAAGCTTGGCATTATCAGCACAGAGCCCGATGAGGGGCTTGAACCCATGAAACATGAGATCATGACCTGAGCCGAGCCAAGAGTTGGATGCTTAACCAAGCAAGCCCCACCCCCCCAGTGCCCCTGTGAAGAGTAATTCTTTCTTTATTTTTTAATGTTTTATTTATTAAATAAATAGTTTATTTAGTAAATAAATAGAGACAGAGAGAGACAGAGAAACAGAGCGCAAGTGAGGGAGGAGCAGAGAGAGGAGACACAGAATCCGAAGGAGGCTCCAAGCTCTGAGCTGTCAGCACAGAGCCCGATGCAGGGCTCCAACCACAAACCATGAGATCATGACCTGGGCTGAAGTCCGATGCTTAACCCACTGAGCCACCCAGGCAACCCCCCCCCCCCCCCCCCCCCCCCCGCCCCTGCCCCACCCCGTGATAGTAATTCTTAAAACCAATTGTTATTCTGTGCTCTAGACATTTGCTCATGGTAAATAAGCAAATTTACCATAGCTTTATTTCTTAGCATTAGAAAGAGTAAAATAATTTCTCTTAAGCAGGTAGGTAGATCTAGCTTAGAATGCTAGAGTTGGGAAAATGTTGGCAGTTTTGGTTAGTCTAATCAAATTTTAAATATAATGAGAAAACTTGCACTTTCAAGGCTTCTGTTATAAATGCTGTGGTACAGCCGCCAAGATCCATTTGCAAATGAATTCACACCAGCTTTCAAGTCCAGAGGTATTTTAATAAAGCATGTTTGTTTAAAATAGGCTACACTCCTGTGACCCAACATGTCATATGCACATATTTAGAATTCATCTAGAGAGGTCCATTAAAGATAGAGGGGAAAATAACCAAGATAAGTCTGGTTGAGAAGGTCACTTGGTTGCCAGCAGGGACCCACCTACTTGTTGGATTTTTCTAACTTGTGGCTCCTTGGCTTCACAGTAGATCAGACTGTCTGGAAAGTAAATTGAATGTCCTACTGGCCTTGGAAGGAGCAGAGGCTGAGCTATTCTGACAAATGTGCTGTAGTCTCAGGGATTCCTTCTTTGGGAATGTTGTTTTTTTCGAAACGGGCTCTGCATTGACATGTTTAGACGTTCAGGGACATTATTAGTGACCGGTACTCCTGTGGTGAATCTCTGCTCTAGCTTAAAGCCAAATTCCCTCTCCAGATCCAGAGGGACTGGGGAGAATGGCTTTGCTCAAACCCTACCTTGGACCTCTAGATTTATCTCCTAATGGTTCAATTCTTGTACTGAGTTCTCTGGAACAAGCTGGAAAGTTCCTTTGCTGCAAGGTACCATTATTAGGACAAGAACAACTTTAGGGTTTGCCTAGACTGAAGACCTTTGTGAAAAGTTAGCTTTTAAGCAAATACCCGAAAGCACTTTTTAATGCCACGTTAGCGTGAGAGAATGTCCTGTTCGATGTGTGTGGCCAAACCACACTCAGGGACTTTTCCTCGCAGCTCTGAAACCCGGCATGTGGAAGTGATTGTCTGGAGAAGGGAGCTGCTGCAGGCACAGGGTGAAGATTCCATAGCAACACCCAAAACCGGTTCTGGAAGCCACGGAACAATTAAGTTCTGTTGTCCAGGAATGCATTCTCAACACAGCCATTTCCTGAATACCCCAAGAGACTGAAGAAGAAAAGGCTCAAGGCCAGACTTGAGGGATACCTTTGCTGCTCTGTGCAGACAAGATTCCTTACTCCCCACCGACGTTTTAAGTGAATGTGTGGCAGTCATTCCTGGGCAGTCTCTACTGAGATCATGTTAGCAGGAGGGGTAAATTCTCTATGACGTTGAATAGTCAACCTCCCAACCTTAGAAACCAGGTTGGAACTGTAAACCACGATAAAACAGAAAAATCAGTTGGGTGGTGATTTGGTGGTTACGAAAGTCTGAAATTGTCACTGAGAAGGCACAACGCAGTTCTGTGACGATCTCCATGGAGTTTCCCCTACGCTAAAATCATTTCAAACGCTTGACATCTCAACCATTAGCAATAGGATAAAGGTGGCCAACTAGACTCTGGGTTACATGACAAAGACACCGATTCACCCTTGTGTTCTTTCTTCTTTCACTGTTGTGACGTTCTGGGTGCTGGGTAGACGTGTCTGAACTCAGGTTATTCACTTGTTCACGTGAGTGTTTGTCATTCTCTTTCTCCATGTCGTCCCTCTGACTGAAACTGGCCTGGGTCTAAGACCAGGGAAAATGGCAGCTCCTAAGATCCTCTGAGAGCTGAATGTGGAGATGGGATCAATTCGTTGCATTTCCAAGCTTGAGCCGTCATGTTCCCTTTACTTTGAAGGTAAAACTTGCCTGATAATCCACAGAGTGATTTCCTTCTCTGCAATTTAGATTACTGAGGCTCTCTGGGGACATTTGCACAGGCTGCCATATTGCTTGGAAATAGGTATCTGGCTATACATCTAAATATTCCTCCTCCCTCCCCTATCTTATGGACTGTATTTCCCAATTTCAATTTATTTTATTTTATTTTATTTTTTTAAGCTTATTTATTTTGAAATCGAGAGAGAGAGAGAGAGAGAGCAAGCAGGTGGAGGAGGGGAAGAGGGAGAGAGGGAGAGAGGGAGAGAGGGAGAGAGAAGGAATCCCAAGCAGGCTCCGCGGCCATTAACGCAGAGCCCTACACAGGGCTCGAACCCACGAACCGTGAGATCAAGACCTGAGCCAAAACCAAGAGTGGGACGCTTAACTGACTGAGCCGCCCAGGTGCCCTACCAATTCCAATTTTAAAACCTGGTAAGAGCCCAGCATCAGTCAGAGACTGACGTTGGCTACAAGGGCCTATTCATGTAGCCACTGATTTTAGTGTGAGACTTCAAATGGTAAGTTCTTTAGAAGTATTTTAAGTTGATGAATAAAAGCCGACGCACTGGAGGGAGATTTGCCAACCGTGTAAATACATAGGCTTTAAGCCCCCCGTACATAAACCAAATATAAATGGAAAGACAATGAGTAATATACACGGACAAAACCCCAGTGGATAAGTCATAAAGATCTGACAGCAAGGCCCATATGTCTTTAAAATTCTCAGCTTTTCTACTCTAGTAATGTGTTATTTGTCCCAGGTTTACAGTTCATTCATTCCACTCAACGTCCTCCTTGGCACCGTTAGGTTTGTCTGCGTGCTTGGGCTTTTGGCAAATGCAGACAGCTCTTGACAAGAAAAGCTTTTGAGTGTTATTCAGACCCCTGATGGGCCTCAGAGAGTATAAAACAAGGATTTGTGGCTCTTGAGGGAGGTGGCTCTGTTTGAAGCGAAGGATCTTCGTGCTTCTTTCCAGTACTTGCATGTGGGGAGCTAATCCCAGAGCCAGGAGAGGCGGTCCCAGCACAGAAACCATGGATCTCCCAGAGGTTTGGGGGAAAGTGAGCGAGCATTATCAAGCTGACGAATGGCCTCGGATCATCTACTTGAACACATCCTGAGCTGTGTTTTTCCGATGTCAGATAGTCCCAGATAAACACAAGTTAGGAACGCTATAAACCGTTGTTCCCTCAGTATCGAATGAAGCGACATACGTGAAAATAGCAAAGAACTGTAAATCACTGTGTAAGATTATTGTGCAGGAAAGAGAGGCTATGGATACACATTGACTAGGGAAGCCACTATTTCGGGTTGATCGCCAATGAGAAAGCGCTTAGGTTCTTGGAAGATGTGTTTTCATAGCACTGAGCAAATCTGGACTCTGCTTAATGGTCTAGTCGCGTAATACTCAAATTTATCCCATTTTTGTCAACCCCTCTGACACTGTCATCCCACGCTGTGATCTCTGGCGTCCTGATGCCCCCATCTTGCCTTGGAAGGGGACGTGACTTTGAATAGTGCTCACACCTAGAGCCTCCCGCCACTTCCTTTGACTTTGGTGTGCAAAGACCTTAAGCGTGAGCCGCCAGTGTGTTATTGGTTTGCACGTTAGGGCTGGGAGCCCAGCAGGGGGCTGACATCGGAAAGGCCCCTGGTGACTCCCAGGACAGTGACCATCAGGTGGCCGAGCTGTGAGTGATTGCCAGACAAGCCTTCTACAGCGGTAGCTATTTAGAAGAAGAAGGTGGCTCTTCCACCCTAGCAAGGACAGCACCGTAACTTACAAAAGGGTCTTCACCTTGCTTGGAATTATTCAAGGGGCTCAATAGCTTTGCATAGCAACTGAAAAGCCTTGTTGACAGGAGCTAAAGGCTTCCGGAAAGGGAACTGTTCTCTGGGACCGCCACACACAAAGTCATTAACCCCCTGAGGGCAAGTGTGAAATTACACTGCATTGGGGGCTGGGTTAACTTGTGTGGCCCCATTAAGGCCATTTTCCCCTGCTGGCCGGTAAAGAACTGATCTCTTCCCTCGTTCCGTACAATGAGCGAGCCTGCGGGTCCGGGGTTGCCAAAACACCACCCAGATGGTTGACGTTCCGGCATTTTCTGTGCGACCCTGTGGGCTTCTCTGTTACCCTTGGCGCAAGGTTGTGGAGTTAGCTGCTGTGGGAACCTCAGTCTGTCCTTGGTGTTTGAGACTGAGCCCTTCTCACCTGGAGGGGAGGTTTGCGAGGAAACGCAGGCCCCTCCCAACCTCTCCACTCTCCCTCCTGCTGACCGAGGAAGGCAGGTCACTGTCTCCTCATTCTCTGGAGAGGAACTTTCTTATTCCGCAGGGTCCATTTTCATCTAGTATAAAGAAAGGAGCTGAGTGTGCTAGTTGGGCCATCCTAACAGTCTAACTTGGGACAAGTCACGTCTAAGGACTCAGTCGTAAAAAAAAAAAAAAAAAAAAAAAAAATTCTTAGGGGCAGGTGTCACTCGAAAACCCGAACAGCTGTGCTGTGCGTTTGGCAGATCTCGAGCCTTGGCAGGGTTAGCTGGGTAAATATCCAGTATTAAGGAAAGGCCAGGACCTAGAAGTTATAAAAATGTAAATTTAGGCGCTAGCTCTGTGCTTTTTATTTATTTTTTATTTTTATTTGTTTATTTTAGCAGGGCAACATCAAGACTGTTTATCAGTTCTGAGCCCTCGTTCCTCTGCTTGTAAACTGGAATGCGTAATGCCTCGCTGATGGAAAAAACTGGAAACAAGCGAAATACTGCAAATAGGGAAGTAGGTACATAAATTGGGGTACAGCTCTAGGATGGAGAACGTCGCAAGCTTGGAAAATCAAGACGTATATGCTGATGTGGAAAGTTGTCTAGAAATCTTAAGTGGATAAGGGCAAGATTTAGAACAATGGGTGTATTACAGGCTTTTGTGTGTGTAAACAAGTTTTTGCAGAGGGAGATATGTATCCTAGAATGTGTATCAGCCAGGAGGGGGTTTAGATTTCAACCATCAGTGAAAAGATGGCTTGGAGGTGAAGGATGGAAAATTAGGTGTCAGGAGGAAGGTTTACATTTTCTTCTTTATGTATGTTTTCTCTGTTTAAATTTCTGTCCAGGTCCATGTATCCCCCTTGTTTTTAAAATGGCAACAGAATTTATTTGCATAGTGACATTATGGATCTTCCTTTTCCTGTTCTTTTGGATTAGAAAAAACAAAAACCTTACAAACTGGTGTGGAAATTAAGTAACATGTCAAGTGCCCAAAGCACAGAAGAGGCTTCGTTAATGTTAGGCAAATAACACAGAGGGAAGACCGACCTGAATGTTCTTTCTATAGCCTTTTCTTTAAAAAAATTTTTTTTAATGTTTATTTATTTTTGAAAGAGAGAGTGTGAGCAGAGGAGGGGCAGAGAGAGAGGGAGACACAGAATCTGAAGCTCTGAGCTGTCAGCACAGAGCCCGAGGAGGGGTTCAAACTCACAAGCCATGAGATCATGACCTGAGCCAAAGTCGGATGCTTCACCAACTGAGCCACCCAGCCCTCTTTTTTTTTTTTTTTTTTTTTAACATAGTAATGATTACTGTCTCTTAGATTCCACTTAGTATTTTTGTTGCTATTTATTCGGGAGTGTTTACCGTCTCTTTCTCTGTCACTTTTAGTTCATAGATGTGACTGTCCTGGATGTGGTGACAAATCTCTGCTTTGGACATAAGACCAGGTTTGCCAACAAATAGTTCGGGACTTGTGGTCGCTTACACTTTCTGGGCGTCAGCTTCCTCAACTCTCCGCCAGGAATCCAGATGATGCCTAAGCTCCCGTGAAACTTGAAATGTACATATGCATTTGCTGGCGAGGTGGAGGTGGCTGAAAAGCAAGAGTGTGAGACAGCGGAGAAATGTCAGAAAGACAAGTTGGAGGTTAGGAAGCAGTTTCCTGAACCGGACCTAATCTGTTACAAGCCACATGGCTGCTAGCTCACCCCTCTGCGTCCCAGGCAAGAATTGTGCCGATGAATCCATAGAAGCCGAGCTCTCTCACTATTCAAAAAGACTGCTTAGAGGAAGCTTTATATTTCTTTGGGTTGGGTTTTGTTGGCAGCTTCTTGTTAGGATTTGTTTTATTTATTTATTTTGTAATGCATGTCTTTTTTCTTTTTTTTAAGTTTATTTATCTTGAAAGAGAGAGAGCATGAGCCAGTGAGCAGGGGCAGGGCAGAGAGGGAGGGAGAGGGAGAGAGAGAGAGAGGGAGGGAGGGAGAATCCCAAGCAGGCTTGGCATGGTCAGTGCAGAGCCGGATGCAGGGCTTGAACCCACGCACCATGAGATCATGACCTGAGCCAAAGTCACGAGTCAGAAGCTTAACCTACTGAGCTCCCCAGACGCCCCTCGTACGATTTGTTTTAAATTTAAAAGGGAAGGTAAATGCTTTGGGCTCCATATTTAGTTACTCCATGTCTGATTTGTTGGAATATATGATGTCAATTCTCTTAGCCAGAGCACTTCCTAGAAGGAAACAGATCTGTACAACAGAGGCCTTACCCTGTCACGTATGGGTGGGTATGTGAGTATCAAATGCACTTAAAATATAATAAACACAGGGTGCAGAGTGCCGTGGAGCTAACATCAAGAGCAGGGTACAGGATCATGGTCCTGTCGCGCCTATCTCAGGGACGGGCCAACTTTCATTTTTCTCTTTAGCAGCCTGGCAATCTTTAATCAGCTGGCTTGCTTTTATCAAGCTCCTTATGTTGTAGAGGGATTATGTCCTTCCTTCCAATCTCCACGTTGTTCTGGCAGCCAGGTGAGCCTGGCTTTCCCCCAGCCCCCCACCCCTACCCCATCAGAGATGTGTAACAGTGAGCAGTAGACCTGGGGGACTGTGTGAGCTGTTGCCATGGTCACTCGCCAGCGTGCCCAAGGACAAGTCCCTGCATCCGCTGTGAGACTTCATTAGAGACAGAGCAACATGTGACCGCAAACCTCGAATCACCTTGTTAAGAACCAGGGTCTGGCCTTGTTCCTTTATGTAGTTTTGCCCCATGAGCGGAGTGGAGCTGATTTGTGGCCAACAGACCAGTGGATTCTTAACACTGAAATAAACACACCAACACTCCAAACGCCATTGATAGGATCAACAAGCAAAATTATAGCAACGCGAGGGGAAACAATGACAATATTGTTTTATACCAAAAACAGTAATTTGCACAAACCGCTGACATGATTTTAGATACTTGTAATTATAGTATGGCCAGAATTTTTGCATTTTTTTTTTCACAACACATGCCTTTGTGAACAGTTTTCCATGTGACTTTGTGGCCTTTGTAATTGGTTACATTACTATGTAAAGGAAGGTAAACAGGATTTTTAGGCATCCGCCCCCCACCCCAGACACTAGCAACATAGGAGGACAATCACTAGAGATCTAAACCGTCTCTAATTTTGATTACAGACTGTAATTCAGTGATGGGGGGGGGGGTTTCCACTGCTCAGACGTTGTTTTCTTTTCCTTCAAAGCACGTCCGTGGATTTCTTTGCTTATCTCTCTGCAATATATTCTTGAATTGGGCCTTGCTTGTCTTTTCTACTCAGCCAGGGATTTATTCTTCATTAAGAGGAAGGAACATCCGACCTCGCGTCGCACTAGGCACATGACCGGGCCTCAGTTAGGATTTCTGATTGCCCAGAGTCATTTTGAGAACTCCCCTTAGAGAAAACGAGCCTCCTTATTTTTTTTTTTAATTTTTTTTTCATTTGAAGGTTCTGAAGAAGTGAGAAAATGTATCCAGAATTCAGGCAGATTAATAGCGTGCTTCCGGAATGCAGGAAATTTCAATGACCTTGATTCTCCTTCCGTTTTGAGGGGTCAGAAGAGAGAGGTGCTACAGATGCTTGGGGGAAGGGGGGGCAGGATCTCCATTTCCAGGAACAGAGCTCTGATTCTGCAGCAGCAGTCGACTGGCTTTGACGGTGTGAGGTCTCAGGCCCGCAGGGAAAGGCTGGGCATCTGGCTGGAAGCTGCATCTGTGAGTGCAGAACTCCCACAGCCAGCCCGGGCCCTGCGCCCTCCCCTCCGGGACGTTCCCACCAGCTTGCCTGCTCTCAGACTCACTGTCTGACAGAGGGAAGACCCACCTCGGCGCACAGGGGCATAGCAGCACAGTCTGTGTGGCACCTGTTAGCCACACACAGCGGGGCTGTCTGTCACTGCTTAGAACCCACCTGCCACCGAGAGAGAGGGAGGCTCTCTGAGCACGACCTTGGACATGGTTGAGAGCACAGATTGCCAATGGGGGTCCTCCTGTACATGGTGGGGGCAACCCCTAGAATCCTAGGCCCCAGAGTAAAGAAAAAAAGCCCTTGTAAGACTAACCACACCTAATAAAACTGGGGGAACCACATAACTGGGAAACATTGTCAGCGAAGGGAAACAGGGATTATTAAAACATTGACAAATCTTTCAAGTTCGATGGCCCGGAATCACATCCGAATAGAACGAATAGTAATGGCAGCAGACGTTCTAATGAAGAGGTCACAATTTTATTTGAGTCGGCTGGGCAAAGAGAGGGGCTTTCTTGATTGTTCTTGGTTTGACGGTTTTCAGCCTACAAAACAAATTCTTTTTTTTTTTTCCTTCTACAATTATGTTAAATTACTGTCCGCCTGGTGGGGGGGGGGGGAATTTTGCATATGGATGCCCTCTGATCTGCCTTCCCCTGACTCTGTCTTTCAAGCAAGCAGTCTGGGAGGGTCATTTGCAGTGCAAGGGCCTGGTGGCAGGAGGGTGGCCCAGGCACAGGAGCAGCAACCACAACCGGTTTAAAGAGTCTAATCTGACTGTAGTCTGTAGGTAGTTACTTTGATGGCTTCCACCCATCATCATCCTTGTCAGAACATGGGGTGGAGGGTGGCGGCCAGATCACTCACAGACAGTCAAAACTTCTGCTGAAAGAGAAGATGTTATGATCTGTTAATGATGTTAGCACAATTAAGAAGTTGGGGCTGATCGCTCAGAACTTCCAGTGCATAAAAATCAGCAGCCATTTTAGTTGAAAAGCTACATCCCGTGACCTGTTTTTAATTGACTTCCCTCCTCCCCACACTCTTCAAAGCGAGGGCTCTGCTAAAGCCACCAGTTCTGACTTTGAAGCTTCCTTGAAAAAGAGAAGAAAAAAACAGAGGCCAAAAGTCAAGGGCTTTCAATCACACATGTTTCAGGCCAAATTTACAAATGTCTTTTTTTTTTTTTTTTAAATAAATGTCTTTTTTGAGTTTTGCAAAAGGTTACTTTTAGTGTGTTCTTGGATCTGGAAAAAGAAAAAAGAGAAATCGAGACATGCCATATTGATCACTTGAAAAAAATCTTATTGAAAGGTGCCTGGGTGGCTCGGTCAGTTGAGTGTCTGACTTTGACTCAGGTCATGATCTCACAGTTTGTGGGTTCAAGCCCCGCGTTGGGCTCTGTGCTGATAGCTCGGAACCTGGAGCCTGCTTCAGATTCTGTGTCTCCATCTCTCTCTGTCTCTCCCCTTCTCGGTCTCTCTCTCTCTCTCAGAAATAAACACTAAAAAAAATTTTTTTAAATCTTATTTAACAATTGGTCTAGTCACGATTGTCTGCTTTTCTTCTGATGATTGAAGATAACATTTCTGATATGTATGGGATAGGAGATCAGCTTCTTTTTCCTTTGAAATACCTTTTCTATAATGCAATGATCACATCATGGCCAGTGGCTGGTTCTCTCCGACAGCCTTTGCTGAACCCCGTGGACAGGGAACTGTGAGTCAGTTATGGTTCTGTGAAGTACCTACCGTTCATGAGTTCACGGTCTGTGCTCAGGGAGCACATCATCATCGATAACCACCTTTAATTATTCATATTACAGAAATAAAATCCCAATAATTTGATGTTACATTGACTATTTGCCAAGGTTCAGACACATATGAAGACTGTTTGCAAGTGTATGGAAGAAAACAAGATATTTTAGCTCATTTTGTAAAGAATACTCTGATGATAGATTCAGGTAAGCACTCAGAACATTAAAAATGGTGGCCAGGGACCCCTGGGCAATGCCTGCAATACGTTGCAAAGTCTTTGTTTCTTTGGGGCTAGAATACATTGCAGCCCATTTAGTTTGGTTCCCATTCATGGGTCTTCAAGTCAAAGCTAACTCTCTTTTTTATATTGGCATCTCCTTCTTACTTTGACAATGTCGAATGTCTTGGGTTCTTTATTAGACAGTAGCTCATATTTGCATAATGCTTTTCCATTTAGAACACCCAACCCCACCTCCTCACCCAGCATAAAATTATTTAAACCCAACTCCAATCCTGTGAGGCACTCTTATTTTTATCTCTATCTTTTTTTTTTAAAGCTTATTTATTAATTTTTGAGAGAGTGGGGGAGAGAGGCAGAGAGAGAGAATCCTGAGCAGTCTCCCCACCATCAGTGCAGAGCCTGACACAGGGCTGGAACTCACAAACGGTGACATCATGATCTGAGCAGAAATCAAGAGTGGAACACTTAACCGACTGAGACTCTCAGGTGGCCCACATTTTCCTTCTGTTAAGTGGAACCTAGATTAACTAAGATTTCCAGTTTTCCCTTGCCCACAATTTAGATTATAATGAATGAGATTTTGTAATATCATAGTATTTGAATGTTATTTAGGCTCTTACATTCATTATAATAAATGAGATTTTGTAATATAGTATTTGAATATTATTTAGGTTCTTACAATTAAGGTTAAAAGTAAGACGTTTATTTTAAAAATTATTTTAATATACACAATGGAATACTACTTGGCAATGAGAAAGAATGAAATCTGGCCATTTGTAGCAACGTGGATGGAACTGGAGTGTTATGCTAAGTGAAATAAGTCAGGCAGAGAAAGACAGATACCATACGTTTTCACTCTTATGTGGATCCTGAGAAACTTAACAGAAGACCAGGGGGGAGGGGAAGGGGGAAAAAGTTAGAGAGGGAAGGAGGCAAACCATGAGAGACTCTTAAATACTGAAAATAAACTGAGGGTTGTTGGGGGGTGCAGGGGAGGGAAAAGTGGGTGATGGGCATTGAGGAGGGCACCGTTGGGATGATCACTGGGTGCTGTATGGAAACCAATTTGACAACAAATTTCATATTAAAAAAATAATTATTTTATTTATTGAGATTTTATTTTTAAACCTTTTAGGCTTTTTTTCTTTAATGTTTATTTTTGAGAGAGAGAGGGAGAGAGAGAGAGAGAGAGAGAGAGAGAGAGAGAGAAAGAAAGAAAGCAAGCATGAGCGAGGGAGGGGCAGAGAGAGAGGGAGACACAGAATCCGAAGCAGGCTCCAGGCTCTGAGCTGTCAGCACAGAGCCCGACGCGGGCCTCGAACTCATGGACTGTGAGATCATGACCTGAGCCTATGTCTGGTGCTTAACCGACTCAACCCCTCAGGCACCCCCTCCTGTGCCTCTATTCTAATACTCTAGTCAAAAGGCTACACTTTATTCTGGGAAATGTGCAAGACGCATATCACCAACAAGGACCCCTTGGCATTCAGATTCATTCATTTACCATTTTTGAGTCCTGTTGTTTACCGTACTCGGTCTTGGCAGGAGGATACTTTGTCCTCTTGGGTGTTGAGGGGTGGGGGATGGGGGAGTGGGATAGAAAATAGATGTTGACAAAAAGACTTTCTGGTAGCTATAAGCGTTATGGAGAGAGCAGAGTAAGGGGATATGGTGAGTAGCTAGGGGTGGTGGGTTAGAGGTGGTGGTTTAGGAGGGAGGACCCCTTGGTCCTTGATTTTAGTAGGGTGTTCATTGTCGGCCTGTCCCCAGACACTCAGATGAGTGTTGTTTTATAAGTTCTTGCCTGGGCAGCATGGGGATTCTGCCTGTGCATCGCATGAGCTCTTTGTCAGAGAGTGGTTTTCATTTTACAGGGAAAACAGAGAGAGAGATGTCAAGGCACTCGGTCAGGGTCAGGCAGATGACCTGTGCGAGGTTAGAGCCATGTTCTAGGTTCTGACAATAGAATTCCTTCTGTCACACCGTACAACATTGATTTGCAAGAGACACACTTGCCCCCTGTCTGAACGTCCTTCCTCACTTAGGCCAAAGACTAGGGAAATGCAAGCAGGGACACACACATGTCCCTTGTAGTCCAAAGCCCCACGTTCCCCGACAGCAGGCTCAGGTGTGAACAAATGGACACACTTTATCACAAGCTTCCAGATTATTGGTCAGAAGAGAAGGAAGCAAGGCGATTTTAGCCATTGCTGCCAACTTCCCTTGTGTGTGGCAATCAGGCGTGGATTGTCCAGGCCTCCTGGGGACCTCTGTGCTGTGGCGATTCTTTGTGGAGAATTAGACAAAGGGCTTGGCAAGGCTGGTGGTTCTCAGGCCATGTCTGCCATGGAAACCCAGCCAGGTCAGCTTACTAACCACAACGGACATTTGGTCCGATCCCAGGAGTTCACCTCTGTCTCTGTGGCGGAGACCTGGAAGCACAAACTGGCCTCCAACAAAGCCACTCGGCCACGTGTGCCAGACCCGGGCCACCCTCAGAGCCTGTTGTTTTAGCTGGTTTCATCATCTTTGGCTCTACTTTTGGAAAAGCGCTTTCATGTAATTGAAACAGTGAAACACTTTGTTTTCTCACCATAGAAAGAACGCATGTTCATTGCAGACAATTGAGAAATTATCGAGGACTGTGAGAAATATACATCCCTGACAGTGATGGTTAATACATGTGCAAAGTAAAGCCCCAGTGTGTTTTTCTCTGATTTAAAATACTTTTTGGGGGTGCCTGTGTGGCTCAGTTGGTTAAGCGTCTGCCTTCGGCTCAGGTCATAATCTTCGTGAGTTTGAGCCCCACGTCGGGCTCTGTACTGTCAGTGCAGAGCTTGCTTCCGAGCCTCAATCTCTCTCTCTCTCTCTCACACAAAATTAAATAAATGTTAAAAAAAATTAAAATACTTTTTTAAAAATAAAAAAAAAATTGGGTCATCCTGTCACTTGCTTTGCAACGAGCTACTTTTTTATTTTTCTTAATGCTATCATAATAATATCATCCAGATTTTTACCGACAGCCTACTACATCTCAGCTACAAAAATTCTGTAAAACAGCTGCCATAATTCCTTTTTACAGCTGAAGAAACAAGGGTTCTGAGATTGTTTGTTCTTGCTGTCCCTTCTCTCATTAGATAACCTCATTCCTGGCTGGGTCTCACGGTTCATTTGTCAGCTCTGGCTCAAAATCTTATTGTCAGCCCTGACCTTTCCTGTCCGCCTTAGACTTTTATATCCACTTGCCTACTTGACATCTCAATTGGATCTCAGAGGCGCTCAGGACTCAACCCTTCCAAAATCGTGCACAGGGACCCGGCATGGTGATGCACCGGGGTCTGTGTCTCTGTCCTTACAGCCTCCATCCGGGGGGCCATCTTAGCCCATCTCCAGCAGGACACCCTTGACCTTCTTGAATTTATTGTCTGCACAGCAGCCGAGGGATCTTTTCAAAATGCAAATCCGGTTATGCCACCACCAACTTCTAAGACTTGAGTGACCTTCCTCTGCTCTTCAGGTAAAGACCGGAATCCTGAACGTGGCCCACGCAGCCGGCGTGTTCCGTCTGTCTCCCTACCTGCCCCCACACGCAGCGCTGCCGTCACACAGACGTTTTTCTAGTTCATTTCACTAAATCTCAGCTGGACTTTTGGACCTGTTGTGTCTTCCCGACCCCACGCCCCATGTCTTCTCTGGCTGCATAATTTCTGCTTTGTCTTTAGATGCTGGCCCCACGACCACGTCTTGAGAGAAGGCTTCCTGGATCCACTGTGACCACATCAGTTTTTCTCGTATTATACACTGTCTGAGCACAGTGCCACTCTCTCT
The DNA here is from genome assembly GCF_018350215.1 of Panthera leo. Lineage (NCBI taxonomy): Eukaryota > Metazoa > Chordata > Mammalia > Carnivora > Felidae > Panthera > Panthera leo. The sequence goes on from NC_056679.1 coordinate 95,406,103, forward strand.
TCCTTGTCTGTAGCTCTTACTGCAGCTGTAAACTGATTGGTCTGATTCTTTGATCAAAGACTGTCATGCCGGGGCACCTGGGTGGCTCTGTCCGTTGAGCATCTGACTTCGGCTCAGGTCGTGATCTCACGGTTTGTGAGTTCAAACCCCACGTCGGGCTCGCTGCTGTCAGCACAGAGCCAGCTTTGGATCCTCTCTTCTCTTTGGATCCTGCTCACACTCCCAAAAATAAATACTTAAAAAATCATTCATATATATATATATATATATGTGTGTGTGTGTGTGTGTGTGTGCGTGTGTGTGTGTGTGTGTGTAAAGATTCATGCCGTTTAGTCATAGGCTCCTTGAGAGCAGGAATCATACCTATTTGTGTCTACCATGAAGTCTTTTTTTTTTTTAATTTTTAAATTTTTTTATTTTTTAAGATTTTATTATTTTATTAAAATTTTTTTTAACGTTTATTTTTGAGAGAGAGTCAGTGTGCAAGTGGCAGAGGGGCAGAGAGAGAGGGAGACATAGAATCTGAAGCAGGCTCCAGGCTCTGAGCCAACAGCACAGAGCCCGACGTGGGGCTCGAACTCATGAACTGCGAGATCATGACCTGAGCTAAAGTCGGACGCTCAACCGACTGAGCCACCCAGGCGCCCCTACCATTACGTCTTTATTGCCTGGAGCACTGCCGGGCCCACTAACCATGTGTTGGATGAATAAGCTGTATGGCTCGTCAAGATTTACCCACTTCAAGGGGCGAAGCCAGGATGGAACCCTCCTGTTGGTCCTATGACTTGGTGATATCAGGAAGGCATAAAGCATTTATGTGAAATGTATGATAATATCCTCCAACGTTCTGGACCATTCCCAAGATCTCTGAACCTACCTGTGTCTCCTTCCACATGGCTACCTACCTACACAAAGGGAAGCATTGGCGTTGCTTGCTGAGGAGAATTTAATTGTGACAGCATTGTTTCGATTCATCCGTTTTGAAGCACACGTATCCTGAGCCTCGGGTCAGACACCAGGGAGAAAAGTCAAACAGAAAAGCATGCTTTGAGGACAACATGCCGAGAGGTATGAGGACAGCAGCCAAGGGACAGTGGCAACAAGGTCAAGTTTCCCAGGAGTGGTATGGACAAGCAGAGATTAGAGACCATTTTAACTGGAAGAGACCCCAGGGATCCTCTCGTTCACCCTTCTAATTTTCTAGATTTGTCTGATGCGGTCAAGTTTGTACGTTTAACTACTGGAAGCTCCTGGAGTAAACGAGTATCAACTGAATGTTCATTGATAGGCTTCCATGTGTTTGGGGTAGGGAATGTAGGGAAAGGAACTTAAAAGCTAGTGAATTTATAACAACAAATAGTCACAATGAAAGCAGTATTTTGTGTTAATACGACGCTTTCATGTGGGGCGCCTGGGTGGCTCAGTCGGTTGGACGTCTGGCTTCGGCTCAGATCTTGATCTCACGGTCCGTGAGTTCGAGCCGCGCATTGGGCTCTGTGCTGATGGCTCGGAGCCTGGAGCCTGCTTTGGATTCTGTGTCTCCCTCTCTCTCTGCCCCTCCCCTGCTCATGCTCTCTCTCTGTCTCAAAAATAAATAAAAACATTAAAAAATAAAAAAAAAATACGATGCTTTCATGTTTGCAAATTCCTGTTGTGTGCTGCCCATCAGGCAAGGCTCACCAAACCGCTGTGGTAGACCTGCGATGCTATGTAGGAGGAAAAATGGCGTGACTTGTCCAAAGCCACAGGTCCCCTACGTAGCAGAGCTCAGCCCCGGATATGGATGGCGAGACTCCAAGCTTGGTGATAGTTGCATTGCCTGTTGCTGCTGAGTTAAGTGTAAAAACATATGCTACAGTTCTCCAGAATCTCTTAAGTTCCCCGCAGAGGTGGAGGCTCACCTTCCAAGTTTAGGAATGAGCTAGGAATAACGCAGAACCTGATCTGAAGCGACCCTAAACCTCTCTTAGGCTCAGCCCTTCCCTCAGGATGAGGCAGGATGCCAGATCTCACGGGGCAGTGATTCTGTGCCAAGTTCAGCAGGGAGCATTGGATTAAGAGTCTCATGTTGACAGCAGTTTTGTCTCGTGACGGTGTACAAAGCCTGGCTTACGTGTTCCTTTCGCACCTGGGAGGACTGGAATACATTTCTTTCTGCAGACACATATACCTCGATATGTACATCTATCATAAAAAGCAGAAATGTTTTTTTGAAAACAATTCATTGTTACCCTCCCATTTCAGTCATGTGGTTAAGTTTTGAATGTATTTTTCTTTCCCGAGTCCGCGAAGAAGGTGTTTGTCTTCCCCCTCCTTTAACCAGCTGGGTGCCAGCGTTTTCTTTCCTTCTCTGGATGTGACGCGAGTTCAATGTTTTGCTTCTGTCTGCTATTCCAGCTGGTAACCTGCAGGTAGTTGGATGAAAGAGGCTTTCTCTCAACTCAGGCAGTGGCCCGAGGCCCACCCCAAGAGCAGATGTACACAAACACACACACAAACACCGTGGAGTACAATAGTTTGACGTACAGGATGCTTTGCAGAGAGAGGGCAGTTCCCTTGTAGCCATGGTCCCATGTGGGCCGGCGCAGGGCAATGAAATTGGCCGCTCTCCGTGCAAATCAGCATCCTGGAAAAGGAAGGTCTGGGTCAAGAGGAAGGAATATTCCATCCTGAGGAAGAAAGATTAGGTTTGTTCAGAATGATTGCTTGGGGAGAGCTTCCACATTTACAATGCACTACAGCCCTTAATTTAGCCTGCTATCAGTCCGAGATTACTAAACTGTACTTAGAAGAAAGGCGTATTCATTATTGTTAGGAAGCAATCTAATTTTAGAACCATTACTAGAATAAAACTCAGGAATATGATAATATTTAACTAGAAATGTGACTAATAAAGCGCCCTGTATTTCCACATTTAGCTGTTTAAAGGCTATAATTAAACGTAAATAGTGCAACAGGGAAACTTCTTGAGGGTGCTCCGGTAAAGAGGGAATTGCTTTTAGCAAGCATTGTTTGGTTGAATGAGCTACTGAAATGATAGATTGCCTTTTCAGATTTGGACACATCATTTAGATGAGAGATTGTATGACATTTTTTGTTTTGTTTTTTTTTTTCCTATTTAAGCTGGGTGGAGACCAGGGGTCCTTCCTAATTATCACAGGACATATGTGACTACTTCGGTACCGATCGACAAGAAACCCCCTCTGACTGTGGAGATGTAGGGTTAGAGGCACAGAAGAGGTGTTGAGACCAGGTAGCTCAGCCCTCACCAAACTCGATAATTCACAGATAGTTTGTTACCATCATAAATTTCCCTTCCTGTTTTCTTATACCTCCTTTCTTTTTTTCTCTTTCTCTCTCTCCTTCCTTCCTTCCTCCCTCTTTCTTTTTTCTCTTTTCTTTTCTTTTCTTTCCTTTTCTTTTCTTTCTTTCCATCCCTCACTCTTCTTTTCTTTTCCTTTCTTTTCTCTCTCTTTTTCTCTTTCCTCCCTCCCTTTTTCTCTTTTCTTTTCTTTTCTTTTCTTTTCTTTTCTTTTCTTTTCTTCTTTTCTTTCTCCTCATTGCCTTTGTATTTTGGCTAAGACTTCCAAAACAGTGACAATTAAGGATAAGGACTTTAGTTATTTTTGTCTTCTTGAATTTGATGGGAAAACTTGTTAGCTTTTAATGATGATGCCAGTTGAATGTTTTGTGTCTGTATTCTCTCTGTCTCAGAAAGTCATGGTGCTTGACGGTAGTCCCTGAAGAGCCCTCTGGTTGGGTTTGGTGGGGGAGGGGGGAAGTATTTTATGATCTTTATGATTTTTTTTTTAAAGAGGGGAAGATTTTTTTTTTAATTTTTTTTTAACGTTTATTCATCTTTCAGAGACAGAGAAAGAGTGAGACAGTGTATGAGCAGGGGAGGGGCAGAGAGAGGGAGACACAGAATCCAAAGAAGGCCCCAGGCTCTGAGCTGTCAGCGTAGAGCCTGACGCGGGGCTTGAACTCACGAAGTGCGAGATCATGACCTGAGCTGAAGTCGGACGCTCAACCGACTGAGCCACCCAGGCACCCCTATGATATTTATGCTTTGAGACCCGTATGATTCTTAATTCCTACAGCCTTACCATCATTAAGGCCTACTTAGCCTTGTCCAGGTCTCCAGGACCAGCCCCTGACCTGATTCAGGAGACTTTTGGAGGGCTAGCCTGGCATGCTGGGTGAAGTTTTAAACTGTCTTCAATGCTGGTTCCTCTCTGAACTTATATGCTCTGGCTCTGACATAAGGATTTCTGCCTCATCCCCAATGCTTGGTCTTTACTTTGCACTGAGTTCTATCTTGTAAGTGAATCTTTGCATTTCTGTCTCTTTAAGTTGCCTCTGACAAGTACTGGTTAGTATAGTGTCTCTAGACCAGTGGGCCTGGGTTCAAATCCTCTTTCTTCTACTGAGTAGCCGTTTGACCTTGGGCAAGTGAGGTCATGTCTCTGTCAAATGAGGATAATAGCAGTACTTGTCTCACAAGGTTGCTGTAAGCTTTAAATTAAATAATGCACATAAGACCTAAGCAGGACGCTCTGCACGTAGTATGGCATTCCCTGAAAACGGGGACTTGTCACTGCTGTGGAAAATGCAGTCGCCCTGCTGTCAGTGTGAATTGTGTCTGAGTGCCTTCTGTCAACCTTCTTTCAAGGTTGGCTGTCCTCTGTGTGATTCTTGATCTTGGTGGTTGGGGATCTGCTACCTGCTGTGAGGCTCACCTGGGCGGGACAGCCCAGAGCCGCTTACGGACCTTCGGAAAAATGGGTGTTCTAAGCTCTCCACTGCCTGACCTCAGGTTGCACTGTTCTGTCTGCTGATGGAAACTTTTTTCAAAGACTCACTTCTTTTCTTTTCTTTTCTTTTCTTTTCTTTTCTTTTCTTTTCTTTTCCTTTCCTTTCTTTTCTTTTCTTTTCTTTTCTTTTCTTTTCTTTTCTTTTCTTTTCTTTATGTTTATTTTTGAGAGAGAGAGAGAGAGTGTGAGGGGAGGTAGGAACAGAGAGAGAAGGAGACACAGAATCCAAAGCACGCTCCAGGCTCTGAGCTGTCAGCCCAGAGCCCGATGCGGGGCTTGAACCCACAAACTGTAAGATTATGACCTGAGCCGAAGTTGGAGGCTTAACCAAACTGAGCCACCCAGGCACCCCAAGACTCTCTTCTGGGTTTAATTCTCTTGCCCACCGTCCACGCCTCAAGTTGTGAGCCTTCTCCCATTTTTTGGTCAGGATGTTCGTGGCTTATTTATTTATTTGTTTGTTTGTTTTTTAACAGCATCTGACACATTCATGTAACTTAGGTGAGTGCTTGTCCAAAGGTGTTGCTGATTTACAGTGGGAGTATTGGGGGTGCCTGGGTGGCTTTGTCGGTGAAGGATCGGACTCTTGGTTTCAACTCAGGTCATGATCTCATGGTCTGTGAGATGGACCTGCATATTGGGCTCTGTGCTGACCGTGCAGAGCCTGCTTGGGATTCTCTTGTCTCTCTCTCTCTTCCCCTCCCTCCCTCTCTTTCTCTCTCTCTCTCTCTCAAAAACAAATAAATTTAAAATTAGATGGCTAAATTCCTGTTTATTATTTTTTTTTACCTTAAATACCTTTATGAAAACTGTATCACTAACTTAAACAGAAAAAGCAGTGTACCTTGCCAGAAAAAGAAGACAGCAAAGAATGCACACAACTCTTCAGATTTTTAAAAGTTAACCCATAAGCCCACCTCACACTGGCTCACGCACCACTCTTGGGAAACGCTGGTCGTGCCGTTCTGATGTGCCTTTGGAAAGGGGCCCTGGCCAGTCCACCGAGGCGGATTCACACACGGCTTGACAGTTTCACTCTATGTCTATTCCAGTTACCGGTTATGGCTCTAGTCCTTTATTTTCTTGGTAAAATGTATTCTTTTCTAAAATTGTATTGTTTCTTTGTTTCTGGACCTAATGTATGTTTCTCATGACTAAAATATAAACTGGGGGGCGCCTGGATGGCTCAGTCAGTTGACCGTCTGAGTGTTGATTTGGGCTCAGGTCATGATCCCAGGGTCATGGGATCAAGCCATGAGTCAGGCTCTGTGCTGAGCATGGGGACTGCTTGAGTTTCTCTCTCTCTCTCCCTTTCCCCTGCTCTCTCTCTCTCTCTAAAATAAATAAAATAAAATCAAGTAAAATAAAATAAAATTGCAAGAGACCAAAGACTTTATCTTACTCACTGCTGCTCCCCAGGGCTTAGCCCCCAGTTGCCAGACTGTCCTAGCAATGTTCTGAGAAACTGCTATGATGTATAAGTCTGGGCTTATGTAAAATAACCCTGCTTGCTAGCTCTGTACTATATGACCTGATTTTTTTCTTTTTTGTGTCTTTCACAGTTCACCATGACTTTGGACTTCGACTACCCACCCGGGTGCAGGGGACCCTTTTACTTCTCTGAACCCCTGCAAATCTTCAGAACTTTTGACTCTGCTTTATTAAATTTTCTTTTTAATATTTATTTATTTTTGAGAGAGAGCAAGAGAGAGAGAGAGCGAGCACGTAAGCAGGGCAGGGGAGGGGCAGAGAGACAGGGAGACACAGAATCCAAAGCAGGCTCCAGGCTCTGAGCTGTCAGCTCAGAGCCCTACATGGGGCTTGAAGTCACGAATGGTGAGATCATGATCTGAGCCAAAGTCAGATGCTTAACCAACTGAGTGTGAATGGGAGAGGGGCAGAAAGAGAGGGAGACACAGAATCCAAAGCAGGCTCCAGGCTCTAAGGTGTCAGCACAGAGCCCAACGCGGGGCTCAAACTCATGAACCATGAGATCATGACCTGAGCCGAAGTCACACGCTCAACCGACTGAGCCACTCAGGCACCCCTACTTTGTTTTCTTAAAGCCAGCCTATTGGCAACAGTTCCTTTCTTAACTAGACCTCTCTGACAGGGCTGGATTCCTCTCTTTAAGTAGATGGCCTGGCCCCACCAACCATCGTTATACTTCCAAGTGGCCAAAAAAGCCATATAGCATTTTTCCTACAACAATTCAGTCACCCTGGATGGGGCGCTTTAACATATGCAAAATCAACAGCAGGACAGTGGCAAGTACATTTGTCCATTTTTGCCAGAAGTAGCCTTAGCTGAAGGTGGAGGTATGTCCCTCAGTTTTAGCTCTTGAACCCTCTACTTTTCATTCTTAAGGCAATAGATGTATAATCATCAAGAATGTTTTCCCAGTAGATTTAGATGATTTTAAATAGATCTGGATGAATTTTTATCCCTGCTTTTCAAATGTTTTGCTTGATGTTAATATACTGGTCAGAATCATTTCAAGAGATAATGTGAACCTGTCTGAGATAGAAAAATGTTATTTAAGTATTTCCATCTCTGGGATGCCTGGCTGACACAGTCAGAAGAGTGTGTGGCTCATGAGTTCAAGCCCCACTTTGGGTGTAGAGAGTACTCAATGAAATAAATTAGAAAAAATATTTAAAATATTTCCGTCGAGTATTTTTTATTCTTCAATGCATTTGTCTACTTTCTACTGCCCTCGTAGATAATGCTAAGTCAAGGGGATAAAAGCATATAACTGTTTCCTCTGACAAATCCAATGCCTGTTAAGGCTGGTTGATTAAAGGAACCAGACTTTTTGGTGATAAATGACCCAGAGTCTACGATAAGGCTCATGCGCTTGCAATGACATCTTTCATGTCATGGGAGAGGAAACAAGGTTGCAAATTTGAGAGTGAATGATAATGATTAGTATTGGGTGCTATTTATAATCAGTGGCACAGGAAGTTAATTAGTTATTTTTAATATGGTGACTGAGCCGATCCCAATAGGAAAAGTGCCTATGATTTTGTAAATGAAAAATATTTTTGTTAGGGCCAAGAAATTTCATGGTATTGGTAAGTTTAGGGGGAAAGCTAGAAATTTTGGTTGTCGACAAAGATGATTGTTTTAAGTTTATTTTAATAAAATAAGTCACATATGGTCTTCGAAGGAATTCAGACATGTGTTTCTAGAAACTGGGACCTTTCTAACTCAGTACTGATTATCAATGACATAAAATACTGTTACAATCTCCAAACACACAAAGCATCTGCTCTGTGGGAATAAGTATGAAATGTGACGGTAACTGATCTAAACTACAAAGATACTCTTTAATGCACTGTGGGAATATTTTCTTAGTGAATACCCTTCTGGCCTTAAAGAGTTGATTGTCCTGGTTTGGTTAAGGACCTAACTTCTTCCAGGGTGGGCGGGGTCGGAAGGGGGGGTGTCGTTCACAAACTGGCAGGATTTGGCTGATGATGGAAAAGAATAACCTTCATGACAAAAGTGAAAATTCCAAGTGCTGTTGAGAAGGGAGCCCAAGGTCAGAAAAGGGCCACCCTGATTCTAAAAGGCAAACTGTCAGGACAGAAGCAGAGGATCACTTGGACAATGGTGGGGGGGGGGGGGGTGCATCAAGACAACGTGATTTGCATAGTGTCTCCTGTACCTGTTTTCCTTTGTTGTTGTTGTTTGTTGTTTTGTTTGTTTACAAAACAGCAGGTTTAAAATGTTCAAGTGATTTGCCTGCCGAGGTGACTAATGACAATGTTTATTTTTCGGCATCCTATGCTACAAGCTGTAGTGCATTCTCTGACTTGGTTTCCTGTAGGAGCTTTTAAGAGGTACTTTTATTATCCGTGTTTTATTTTTTATTTTTTTAAAAAATGTTTGTTTATTTCCTTTAGAGAGAGAGAGAGAGAGAGAGAGGGAGGGAGACCGAGAATCCCAAGCACAGAGCCTGATGCGGGGCTCGAAGTCAGAAGCCGTGAGATCATGGCCTGAGCCAAAACCGGATGTCCACACTTCACCCACTGAGCCACCCCGGCACCCCATGCCAAGTGTTTTCTAAAGTAAGTTCCGTGAAAAATTAGTCCTATGAGAATTTCAAAGCGTCCTCTTGTACAAGTTTGTGAAGAGTCAGATGAAATCCACCTGAACCCGACTCTTAGCCGCTGGCTGCCTGATGCCCACTGGTGCAGAGAGAGGGGAAACGGGATGTAACTTTCCCCAAAGTTGTTCAGGCACAGAAGTCTTGTTCAAGGCATGTCTGGAAGCAGCTAACAGGGTGTATGCATCAGAGGCCTCCAGAGATACAGATCGAATTGGAGAGAAGTACATAAAACCAGAATTGGCTCCCACAGTTACAGAAGGCAAGAAGTCTCACCTCTCTGCCGTGAGCCGGCTGGAGAGCCAGGAAAACCAGGGTTGTAATTCAGTCTGAATCCAAAGGCCTGAGAACCAGGATTGCCAGTCTCTGAGGGCAGCATAATTGTTTCTTTGCCGACCTACGTTAGTAGACTGTGCGTGTCAGGGGAGCTGGGGCAAAGTTTTTTTTTTTTTTTTTTTTAATTTTTTTTAAACGTTTATTTATTTTTAAGACAGAGAGAGACAGAGCATGAACGGGGGAGGGTCAGAGAGAGAGGGAGACACAGAATCTGAAACGGGCTCCAGGCTCTGAGCTGTCAGTACAGAGCCCGACGCGGGGCTTGAACTCACGGACCGTGAGATCGTGACCTGAGCCGAAGTCGGACGCTTAACCGACTGAGCCACCAAGGCGCTCCAAGCTGGGGCAATGTCTTACTCAGAGTTTGTTTTTCTTGTACCTAATATGGTGTCAGCCAGGGAGGAGTTTTTTTTTGTTATTGTTTTTGTTTTTGTTTTTTTTTAAGACTACAGAGTTGAATATTGCCTCCATGTCCTTAGTTTGCTTTTACTCATGGGGCCCTGTGAGTCATTTCCATTTCAAAAATAAAAGGGGGACCAAGACCACATGAAAAAAAAGCCCCCGAGTCGGAGGGACGCTTGGACATTTTTCCCTCTAGCCTCGGCTGACCACAGACACTGGAATGGTTCATGCACGGTCTGGCAGGGTGCCTCAGTCACGTTAATGATCCACACAGCCAGAGGCGTAATTGATCAGGCCACGGAGAACATTATTGATCACGGCAATGACCAAAATAATTGGAGCAGCCGAATCATGGTTCCGTCCAGTGACTCTGTGCCTGTTTGATGGGTGTTCTTGTGACTGGGTGATTTTTCTCTCTGTGTTGTAGAATCCCAGTGTTGGAGAGGGTCTGAGAGATCATGTAGCACGGTATTTTTATCCCGTAGATAAAGTAGTTGAGTTCAGAGAGCTTACAGGGCCTGACCCCGGAGACATGGTTGGTGGTAGAAATACCGGGCCTCCTCCTTCCTTATCCTTCCTGGACACTCAAGCACAAGTGGGTAGCAGGAGTGAGCAGTAGCCTCTGTTTTTATGTCACTGGGATCTTTTTTTCCCGTAACTGCCGTGTAACCTAGAGCAGTTTATCTGATCCTGTGTATAAATAACCCGAGTTCTATGGACACGTGAGATCCCGTTGGAAGGAAAAGGTGGGAATAGCCCTGAACTCTTACCTACACGGTCAGTTGTGGACTGTCCATGTCCTAGAAGTGTCTCTGTGTGTGTTATTGCTGTCACTGTATTTAATTCTGTGATTTTTATATGTCCTTATTGAGAGGGCCTGGGGGGGGCGGGGTTGGGTTGTGGTTTGGGAAATCTATTTTCTTGGAGAATAGTTGGTAGACTGCCGGGAAATAATGTAGACCCAGAAGGCTATCCGTCCCTGATTACGTACCATGTTTTGGGTAGAAAAACCAAAGAACAGTAGTTCAAATCATTCAGCAGTCTCTCATTGCCTTTTTAAAAATTTATTTTTATTTTTTAAAAAAATATTTATTCACTTTTGGGAGGGGGTGGGGAGGGGAGAGAAAATCCCAGGCAGGCTCCCTGCTGTCAGTGCAGAGCTCAACACGGGGCTCAAACTCATGACCTGAGCCAAAATCGAGAGTTGGATGCTTAACTGACTGAGCCACACGGTTGCCCCTCATTTTCCTTGGTAATGATCAACTCTAATATGTAAGAATCCTAATCAACTGAAGAGCTCGTGGTTGGCTCAGTCAATAGACTCTGCTGCTCTTAATCTCAAGGTTGTGACTTCTAGCCCCAGATTGAGTTGTAGAGATTGCTTAAATAAATAAACCTAAAAAAAAAAAAAAGGTGTCCCAATCCATTTAAAGAAATTAATAATATACTTAAAGGGGACTTTGGCAAAATAGACTGAACTGATAGAATTTGAACAGTGTACATTTCCAGCCAGCAACTTGGCCTGTCTTATTTAACAACGGCTCTTAGCTGCAAATCTGAGTGTGCAGAAGAGGACAGAGAACTGGCTTGTGCCATCAAAGTGGCTGAGACTGGGTCCCACTAGGGAATGACCTGTTTTCCTTCAGATCCTGTTTTTAAAATCCAAGGGAAATGATGAGATGCCTGGGTGGCCCAGTCGGTTAAGCATCCAGCTTCTGCTCAGGTCACGATCTCATGGTTTGTGAGTTCAAGCCTCGCGTCAGGCTCTCTGCTGTCAGCGAGGAGCCTGCTTCAGATCTCCGTCTCCCTCTCTGCCCACCCCATCTACGCACACGCCGGTATGCTCATGTTCAATCTCTCTCAAAAATAAACAAAGACTAAAATAAAAAAGATACAATGGAAACGATGTCTGGATGACAGTGTGGACCCAGTTCCCAGTTGGATACCAATTCTACCAAATCAGGTCTACTTGAACCGGAGGTAGGACTTCATTCTTGTTATTTTCTTAGGCTTCCCAGAAACAGTGGCATTTGCTGAGAAACTTAGCAACAGTTTCAAAAGTTCCAGTAATTAGTTCAGACTCTGAAGACCCTGCTAACAATAACAGAGCCTTTGGAAACATCCCAGGAGCTGTTTGCCAGAAAGAACGCCCTCCATTGCCTTATGATTCACATCTGACCATTCACCTTCCCACATTCCACGGACCTTTGCCTTTCGACTCCTGCTTTGGCTCACCCCCCTCTGACAGCCTGGGTGGCCCTTACTTCCTTTTCTACCTCCTCCTTAGGTCAAGTTTAAATGCTCCTACTTTTATGATAAATCCCCCTAAAAATGTTGAAACCCACATTGACCTCAGAGCCCAGCGATTCACTCCTCTTTATTTACCCAGTTGAAATGAACACAGACATCCACAAGAAGACTTGTGCAAGAATAGCTCTCTGTTCATCACGGCTGAAAATTGCAAACACCCGAAATGTCCGTCAGCAGATCTGGAGAGACAGATTGTGATATGTGCATACAACAGACTACGGCTCAATAAGACACAGGAAGCAGCCCCTGCTTTTCATAACATGTAGATGTATTGTGCCGTGTGAAATCTATTGTAGATACATTGTGCTGGGTGAAAGATGTCAGAAACAAGGATGCAAAAAGAATATTTCTGTTGATGTAAAACTTAAGGACACAGGCAGTACTAATCTATGGTGAAATAGATTGGAACAGTGATTGCCTTTGGCAGTAGGGCGCTGGAGATTGCCTGGAATAGGGCTGAAGGGAACTCTGTGGGTCTGGTGAACATGTTCTGGGTCTTGACGGGGACACGTGAGCTGTATGAGTATTTGCATTCATGAAACATCAAATTCTCACACCTAAGATCCGTGCATTTTGCTGCACGTAAATTAAAACAATGGAGAATGAAAACATGAAAGGAAACACACCACTTTTGCTAGCCCTTAATTTGGCTCATTTCTTATTACTTTAGGCATAATGCTTTCCCGATCACCTCTCTGCAAACTCACTGTCAGAAAGATGGTACAGTATTAATCAGTAACAGTTTCATGTTTATTTAAATCATTGATGTACATGTTTTCAAGTCTAACAGTGGATTTAAAGTATTTGTTTCCAGGGGCACCTGGATGGCTCAGTGCGGTGAGTGTCTGACTCTTGATTTCAACTCAGGTCATGATCCCAGGGTCATGAGATCAAGCTCATTCTTGGGCTCTACGGCTCAGCGTGGAGACTGTGTTAAGATTGTCTCTCTTTCTCTGTAAAAAATAAAAGCACACAAACAGACAACGTATTTGTTTCTAGCTCAAAGTATTTCATACATTAGACAGAAAACAGGGAAGATATTTTGGGGGTACTTCGAGGCTCTTTTTGGTTTCTGACACCCCGGTCAGGTGTTTTATTCATTTATGAAAGTTTTATTCATTTATGAAAGCCTATGTAGTTGTTAAAGATAGTTTTCTGTTTGTCTTTATTTCCCCCATTTTCTCTCGCTCACCCCTACATAAAAGATGGTGCAGGTGTATCTGTAAACACGCATAATCTTCCTTTAAAACTCACTCTCAGAAAACTCACTGAATCTCTTTTTCTCAGGGAGCTTCCAAACTTTTATTATTTCCCTTGCCATATCTCTAATGAACTTGGAGCTCTCTTTTTTAAAAAACATTTTCTAAGTTTATTTATTTATTTTTGAGACAGAGAGAGTGAGCATGGGAGGGATAGAAAAAGAGAGAGAGAGAGAGAAAACCCCAAGCAGGTTCCACACTGTCAGTGTGGAGCCTGATGTGGGGCTTGAACTTATGAACCATGAGATCATGACTTGAGCCAAAACCAAGTTGGGTGCTTAACTGACTGAGCCACCCAGGTGGCCCTGAACTTGGAGCTCTCTTAAAGATGAGAAGGGGCGCCTGGGTGGCTCAGTCGGTTGAGCGTCCGACTTCAGCTCAGGTCATGATCTCGTGGTCTGTGAGTTCCAGCCCCGCGTCAGGCTCTGTGCTGACAGCTCAGATCCTGGAGCCTGTTTCAGATTCTGTGTCTCCCTCTCTCTGACCCTCCCCCGTTCATGCTCTGTCTCTGTCTCAAAGATAAATAAACGTTAAAAAAAATTTTTTTTTAAATAAAAAAAAAAAAAAAGATGAGAAATGTCTTTCAATCATTTCCCCAGTGCCCAGCACAGGAACTGAAAAAAAAAAAACATAAACATTCAATAATGTTTATTGAAAAAAAATAATAAATGGTACTATTTGTTTTTTTTCCTCCTGTGGCTGGTGAGGTGAAAAAGAGCTTCATTCAGAGGCCAGGACTTTGGGATGGGTGATGTTTTGCAGGTAGGTTATCTCTGCTCTGAAATCTACCTCCTTTCTCCTCGCTCCTACCCTTGACTCCCTGGAGGAACATTTTATGACCACATCATTGTAGTGCAAGAGTTCCTATTAACTTCATACTAGAAAAGTCTTTTTTAAAAAAGGCCATTATAAAATGAAGCAATTTGAACCCAAAAAAGTGATTACTTTTCAAATAAGATTACCAAGTGTTACACCTTGGCCTTTTCCTTTATTGAAGTCAACGTTTTTTCCACCAGGCTTCTCCAAACACAATATGTTCGGGTTGGATTGGGCTTAAAATGTAATATTTAAAACAGCAACATGTCTGACAGTTCCCAGAAATGAAATATGTCCGTTTCTTTCAGCAAGGAGCAGAAGGCAACATAAAGCAGCTGCAAGAATTAATTCACCGAGAGAGTTGACATTTCCAAGCTGACTGCCTCTTAGAGAAAATGATGTCATCTTCTAGCAGTCTAATGACAGTCATCAGCCCAGGAGGACACATGCTAATAAGGTTCATTGCTCACCTACTTTTCTTTTTGGTTTAGCTGGGACGTCCTTGGATGCCCATAATTTGGCATTGTCTTCCTAGAATAATTTCGAAGCAGGACTGCAGTATGAAGCTCAGAGAGTGATGTTTTTGTTATTTTGTTTTTTCTTGTCAGAAAATTGAACGAATAGGTTTCTACCTTCTTCCAGTGACTCAGAGTCCTATTTCTAGATTTCTCATAAATAACCAGATTCTGGCTGACTTTTCTTTTGTGGGTGTGGTAACGTGTGTTTACGTTGTGAAAGGCCATTGCTTCAAGAGGCTGGGGCAGCTCTGACTTAAACAAAAGGAGGTGAGAGAAAAACCTAAAATGTCATTCTCAACCATAAAGAACCTTGATTCTGAAACTTCTAGAACACCTGGTGCAGGTGTTCTGGATCTGGCTTTCCTCCTGGATAAAAGTATTTTTTTTGTTTTTGTTTTTTTAAAGTTTACTTGTTTATTTTGAGAGAGAGAGAGAGAGCACGTGCGTGCACCTACAAGAGTAGGGGAGGAACAGGAGAGGAGGAGAGAGAGTCCCAAGTAGGGTCTGTCTGCACTGTCAGCGCAGAGTGACTCTAACTCTGGGCTTGAACTCATGAGGAGTCGAAATCAAGTGTCAGACGCTTAACCAACTGAGCCACCCAGGTGCCCCTAAAATTACGGGTTTTAAAGGAGTTTCAGGGTGAATGTCTACAGACCAGATACAAGGAAGGGAAGGAGCAGTGCCAGCAGCTCTCATCCACACCTTTCTGACGAGCGCTTTTGATGCTAGCACCCATCTAGAACAAAACACCTGTTAGATTCCCAAGGCCCTCTGTCTTTGTCTCTTCCCTGATAGATAGCACCAGCCTAGGCTCTTCTGAGCAGTTATTCAGGGGGATGTTCTGATATGTCCAATGGCACCTGCACATCTCCCTTTTCTAGCAAGGCCCCCTGGACATCTCACTTTATTTTTGAGAGGGGGAGAGAGAGAGAGAGAGAGAGAGAGAGAGAGAGAGAGATACAGAATCTGAAGCAGGCTCCAGGTTCTGAGCCATCAGCACAGAGCCCGACGCGGGGCTCGAATCCACGAACCGTGAGGTCATGACCTGAGCCAAAGTCAAATGCCCAACTGACTGAGCCACCCAGGTGCCCCTTTGAGAACAGTCCTGAACAAATACAGTGTATTGGCTAGGGGCCAGATAAGAGAAGTGAGCCATGGAGTTTTCAAGGCATCCATGAGCTGTAAGTGCAGGAGGACTGTGATTCACAGTGGTAGTTATTGCAAAGGAGTTTCATTTTGCTTTACCTTGACCTCCTAGTCTTGCTGGAGATGAACTTCTGGAAAAAGAAGCTCATCTTACATCAAGATGGACGCTTGAGGGTTAGACATTTAGACCTGCTTAACTGGAGAGAAGCCACGTCCGTAGCAGTGGAAGTGATCCAGACCATTCCAAACAGCGGTCTACACTGGAGGGCCTGCCGGTCACTTACCAAATCAGTGATTGATGGTGTTTTGTTGATAATGTAGTGAAGAAAGTAGGTCTTGGTTGAATCCAGAAAAAAGATTCAATAAATGTAATAAATTAGATAGTTTGTAACCTCTGGATCGGATGTCTGACATCCCGTAAAGTGGCCACATGCTGAATTAATTTGGTGAACACTTAATTAGCATTGACTCTGTGGAAGGCCCCTTCCAGGCTCTGGAGGAGGGAGAAAATGGAGGACAGACTGCTCTGGCCTTCAAGGGCATGTGATCCAAATGGTGTATAAGCATATATACAAAAATAACCTACATTTCAAAAGACACGTGTCATGTAAATTTCATCCTCACAATAAGCTTGTAGATTGGGTATTATTATTATTATAAATGTTATTATCATCATTTACACATCATTGCTACAGCGCAAACATTGTCTTTTGTTTATGCCTCAGTTTCTTTTCTGTAAAATAGGTATGTTAGATTAATAGTGATAATCACAAGGGACACCTGGGTGGCTCCATCAGTTAAATGGCCGACTTTGGCTCAGGTCATGATCTCACAGCTCATGAGTTCGAGTCCCGCATCGGGCTCTGTGCTGACAGCTCAGAGCCTGGAGCCTGCTTTGGATTCTATATCTCCCTCTCTCTCTGTCCTTCCCCGACTTGCACTCTGTCTCTCTCTATCAAAAAGAAATAAACATTAAAAAAAATTAATGATATTCACAATAGTTAACGTTTACTGAGGATATACTTTTGCCAAACGTTTCAGAAGTGTTAGCTAATTTAATCCTCACGGCAATGCTATGAATTCTAGCCCTTTTTACAGAAATGCAGCCGGGTCAAGTAAACAGCCCAAGGTCACCTTTGGAACTCAAATCCTCCAGCTCTACATCTCGTGCTCTTTTCTTTTCCCCCTCCAAGTTTTTATTTAAATTCCAGCTAGTTAACATACAGTGTAATCTGAGTTTCGCGTGTACAATAGATGTCCAGTAGAGTGATTCAGCCCATCCATACATCACCCAGTGCTCATCGTGACAAATGCGCTCCTTAATCCCCATCACCTATTTCCCCCACCCCCCCACCCCCAACCAACCTCCCCTCCGGTAACCACCAGTTTGTTGTCTGCAGTGCTCTAAGATACCAGGCAGTTTTCCTTCTGAATGGCCAGTGCCAAGTCAAGTAGATATGGGACACGTGGAGTCCATGGAGGGCGCATTCCACCTGGCTGCAGGACTCCAGAGGCCCTATGGCACACTTGACATTGTAGCTGTCTGCTTGGAGGCTCAAGTCTGACCATGGGCACAGGAGCCAGTGCAGTGAACCCCCTTTCCAGGTGACCCTGTGGTCCCTTGTAGATGTTATCTTCTTCTTCTTTCTTAATCCCCACACTTGTTCTTGACAGCTTTGCAAGCAGGAAATCCTAGCTCCTGTTGACTACAATGCTGATGTAGTTTCTGTCCCAGGCAAGGCTTATCTCACCAGGAGAAGGGGTTCAGAGCTCCATTTGGGGCAGGATTAGGTGCGATGCTTCCTCACTCAAAGAGGCAGATTGGTTTTGATTGAGGGGTCAGGGACGTGGGTTATGATCTTGGCTTTTCTTGTTACTACTTTCATGTCTTTGATGAGCATTCTGCTTTCTCTGGGCACATTTCCTCGTCTATAAAACGACTCTGTCTCCTCGACTTCAAATGACCTTTGGCATCTCCAGTAAGACAAGGGAGGGGAGAGTGCTTTGCGAAGTCTACACCAACGGAAGGTATTGTCACTATCATTCATGGTTTTCCCTTAGGAAATATTGATATGAAATACCCTCTGCATGTTTCAGACATCCCAGAGAGTTCTTTTTCCCCAGAGAACCTTGAAATACCAGTTATAATCAGACTCGCCACAGCAAGTAAAATGTCTGTGTGTTATCTATATGTAATCTCTAATTTTGTAAATTTCACTTAAGGATCTTTGAAGAACCAGGTCTCTTTGATATCAGACCTCAACTTTTTAAACCATGCATCAAAATCCTTAGGAAAGAGACTGTAGGTGGAATGAGTACAAAGGGGGGTGGTGGAATTGCTTTCCCTATAGGTCAGTGCATTAACGTTGGAACAAGAGGTTTGAGGTCTGAATGAATCTGAGACCAAAAAAGAGGAACGAGGTGGATCTGAAATGAATCTCTGCATTGACAGGAAAGAGCAGGCAATTTATGGCTCCAACGCTAAAGCCAGGGAATATTCAATCTATTCTGGTCAAGTGGCCCATACAGTGGAGCACCGAAGAAACTCCCCTCCCCCTCCTGTTAAATGATATTCCCGGTCATTGTCAATGTGCAAATCCCACAGTGGGGCCCAGAGATTCCCTGGGCTTCATTAACATTTCCCCAGGGTCTCAGTTTGCATCTCTCTTTCCATTTTCGAGCTCTGAATGGAAGTTTCCTGGGGAACCTCTTCTACAAAGGGAACATAGGAGGTTTGCCCCCTGAGAGAGAAAATAAAAAACACAACAAGAAACCACAAGAAAAGAACACTTCTTCCCCTGAAATACTGCAGTCAGGAGCAGACAGCACGTGTCTTTTTTCAAGGACAGGTGGAGATTCTGATCCTTTGGTGTTCAGTAATATGAGGCATGTCGCTCCCTGAGTTTAACGGTGAAGCCTCCTGTCTTACTGCTTAAAAGAATTAAAAGGGGTTTGAAATTACTGACTATGGTACAGGCTTCTCAGTCACAGATAAACATCAGTTCTTTCTGCTCTGCTCTATTGTCCGTGAAGCCACGGCTCCCCGTTTCTGCACTGTTCCCCCTGTGCCAAAAGGGAGGGAGAGTAAACCTTATCCACAGGCTCCTGTTACCCCGACACCCCCTTCCATCAGAGGTTGGCTCTAGGGGATACAGGGCATTCATCAGTTACAAGAAGGGGAAGAGTCACCATTTGCATAAGTAATTGGTAGACCCTCTCCCTGTAAGCCTTGAATTTTTGTCTGTGCGTTGTTGTCTGAAAAAAAAAAAAAACAACCCAAACCAGGGGCGCCTGGGTGGCTCAGTCGGTTGGGCGTCCAACTTCGGCTCAGGTCACAATCTCATGGTTCGTGGGTTTGAGCCTTGAGTGGGGCTCTGTGCTGACAGCTCAGAGCCTGGAGCCTGCTTTGGATTCTGTCTCTCTCTCTCTCTGCCCCTCCCCTGCATGTGCTCTGTCTCTCTCTCAAAAACAAACAAACATTAAAAAATACCCCACAAAACCAAAGTCAACAACGAATGAGCGCAAGAGAGATTTTATAGGCTGTCTAATAGCTGCAGCACTAACAGAAGAAACGTTGTGGGTGGAGGTGGGGAGAGGGTAGGGACCGACAACCAGTGATGAAAATCAGGCTTCTATTTGAAAATTCTTACTACTTTTCTGTAGCAGCTTCCTTGCTAACCTAAGCATTCTCTTCCTGAGCTGGCTGTAGCATGACTTTGAAAAGACAAAAACAAAAACCCGACTTTATTGAGATATAATTTGCATGCCATAAAAGTTACACCTGTTTTACATATATATATATATATATATATATATATATATATATATATGTATGTATATATACACACACACACACACACATATACTTCAGTGGTTTTCAGTTTATTTAGCAATTGGTACAGCTATCCCCATAATCCCATTTTAGAATGTTTTTATGGGGGCACCTGTGGGGCTCAGTTGGTTAACCGTCTGACTCTTGATTTCAGCTCAGGTCATGATCTCATAGTTTGTGAGTTTAAGCCCTGTGTCAGGTTTACACTGACAGAGTGGCTTGGGATTCTCACTCTCTCCCTCTCTCTCTGCCCCTTCCTCTTTTACCCAAGTGTATGCTCTTATGCTCTCTCAAAATAAATATGTAAACTTAAAAAAAAATAATGTTTAGGGGCACCTGGGTGGCTCAGTCGGTTAAGCGTCCAACTTCAGTTCAGGTCATGATCTCGTGGTTTGTGAGTTTGAGTCCTGCGTCGGTCTCTGTGCTGACAGCTCAGAGCCTGGAGCCTGCTTCAGATTCTATGTGTGTTTCTCTCTCTGCCCCTCCCCCACTCACACTCTGTGTCTCTCTCTCTCTCAAAAATAAAGAAACATAAAAAAGTTAAGAAAAAATGTTTTTGTAACTCCAAAGGCATCCCAATACCTGTTGGCTATTTTTCTCCATTCCCCCCCTCTCCCCACCAGCCCTAAGCAACAACTAATCTACTTTCTGTCTGTATAGATTTGTCAGTGGCAATCTTTTATACAGAAACATGCAAGAGGTGGTCTTCTATGGCTGGTTTCTTTCACTTAGCACGAGGTTTTCTTGGTTCATCCATGTCGTAGCAGTGCTTTGTATCTTTTTATTGTTGGATACTGTTCTGTGGTGTGGCTTTAACACAGTTTATTTACTCTTTCATCATTAGATCAACATTTGCGTTGTTCCCGCTTTGGGGCTATTATGGATAATAAATACTGCTATAAACCTATGTGTACCATTTTCTAAAAATTAAAAAATATATTTGTTTATGTATATATTTGAGAGAAGAGAAAGAGAGAGCACAAGCAGGGGAAGAGCAGAGAGAGAGAGAGAGAGAGAGAGAGAGAGAGAATTCCAAGCAAGCTCCACACTGTCAGTGCACAGCCTGATGCGGGACTCGAACCCACGAACAGTGAGATCATGACCTGCGCTGAAATCAAGAGTTGGACGCTCAACCGAGGAAGCCACCCAGGCACCCCAGGGTTTTATTTTGATGAGTATTTTCATTTCCGTTTGGTGTTTCCTTAAGAGTGGAATTGCTGGGTCGCCTGGTAACTTTATGTTTAAAATTTGGAGAGGCTCCCAAGCTGTTTTCCTAGATGTTTCCTGATCCATTTTCCATTTCCATCAGCAGTGCATGAGCTCAGTCTTGTAGTCTTTTCCCATTCATAGGATTCTAAACTCTGTAGGATTACAAATGTAGCAGGCAGTTGGTTTTGATGCTTATTTAGGCAGTCTCTTTTCTCTTCC
This sequence comes from Panthera leo, assembly GCF_018350215.1. Lineage (NCBI taxonomy): Eukaryota > Metazoa > Chordata > Mammalia > Carnivora > Felidae > Panthera > Panthera leo. Next base: position 95,427,075 of record NC_056679.1, read on the forward strand.
CAAACTGCAAATATTTCTCTTGTCTAATGAGCAGGTGCCTCCAGCTAATGAAGCAGGAATACTAATTTCTTATTTGATTTATAAGAATCTTCAATAATTGCAGAAGAATCTTAATGCTCTTAGCTTTCTGTATATGTATGTTCTAGAGCACTAACATTGCTTTCTTTTAAAATTCACATTCCTCCCTGTTTTGCTGTTGAGTGATTAGTACCTTGATTACAGGTCATGAATGCCTGGTGAGAAAATAGGCTCACATTTGCATTTCAAGACATATCTCTTTTCTTTTTTATAATTCTTTTTAATGTGTATTTATTTTTGAAGAAGACAGAGACGGAGCATGAGTAGGGGAGGGGCAGAGAGAGAGAGGGCGACACAGAATCGGAAGCAGGCTCCAGGCTCCAAGCTCTCAGCACAGAGTCCGATGCAGGGCTCGAACTCATGAACCACGAGATCATGACCTGAGCCGAAGCTGGACGCTCAACCGACTGAGCCACCCAGGTACCCCACAAGACAGCTCTTTTAAACAGGCTAACATTTATTCTTGGGAAAGGAAGTTTATGTATCCTTCCCCTCTACCTGACCTGAAAATGTCAAGGATGAAGTAAATTTCAGTGACTCCAATGCAAAACCCTTATCTTACGAATACACAGTATAACGTTTATGAGGTAAACCTGTTTTTCAGACAAGTAAGTTTGTCCACAAACCTAGGTTTTTTGCTTACCCTGCTTGCTTGAGGTGAAGGATAGCTCATGAATGCTTTTTTTCCAGTCGTGAACACGAGGTGGCCCTTTGTCTTTAATCCCAGCATTTGCAAAAATGTTACGCCTCCCAGCTGATGTGTGTAGAATGATTTAGAGCTGCATCTTTGCTGGTTAGCGAGCTTTCTCGTTTCCTAGATACTATCACTTCTGCCACTTTAAACCAAGGCTTCTAATGACATGCGTTGAAGGACAAGGCTTGATTTCAGGTTTCCCTTTGGTCTGTTTCATCTCCATTTGCTGACCCTGGATTATGCAGATGATAGACTGCTTTTGGTAATCTGGCCTCCTGTGTTAGACCTTGGCTGTCATACTCCATTATGACCGATGGTTCAAGTGCTTCCTTTACATAAGGACTGTCTTCTTCCCAGGGATCCCTCTAAGATATTCAGGGCTAGCAGTAAAAATATTGCTGAATCCTGTTCTCAAGTCGAGTTTCAAGGTTAACATGAAAACTGTTATCACTTGCTTATGCTGCATAAAAATCTGTTTTATCCTGGTAACAATCCTCTTAAAAAGCCTTGCAATTCCTGTGCTCCACCAGTGTTTCCTCAGATGCCAAACCGACTATGACTGGCTGGCAAGAAAACAAGTTAGGATTATTTATATGCCGGTGTGCATCTGTTTCCATCTAGAATTATGAACAATTAATCAATGATAATCAATTGTGACAGCAAAGAGAATGTCTACCCCGCTACCTTCTATTCCCAGCAACAGAGAAACACGAGTAATTTTGATAATGTCCTGTGTGTCCGGGGAAGTAATTCCCCTATTATTGGCTTTTAGCAAGAATTTATAATTAAATCAGGGAGGAGAAACGCTGGCAGCCGACACTATGTCACATTCATTTCAAGTGTAATGCCACAGTTTCATGGATGGTCACTTAGGCATTGAAATCGTGCAGCTATGAGGGAACAAAAAGGAGGCTGTGAGTGTTCTGTCCATTCTTCTGCCGTACCAAAACAAGGGTAAATCTCGTGACACTGTTGGCCTGTTGAGGACCTGGAACTTCTCGGTGAACCGATGGTGGATAAGATGGAAATCTTTTTTTTTTTTTTTTTTTTTATGAAATTTATTGTCAAATTGGTTTCCATATAGCACCCAGTGCTCATCCCAACAGGTGCCCTCCTCCATGCCCATCCCCCACTTTCCCCTTCCCACCCCTCCTCTCCCTATCAACCCTCAGTTTATTTTCAGTTTTTAAGAGTCTCTTATGGTTTGCCTCCCTCCCTCTCTTTTTTCCCCCCTTCCCCTCCCCCATGATCCTCTATCAAGTTTCTCAGGATCCACCTATGAGTGAAACCATAGGGTATCTGTCTTTCCCTGCCTGACTTCTTTCACTTAACATAACACTCTCCGGTTCCATCCACGTTGCTACGAATGGCCAGGTTTCATTCTTTCTCAGTGCCAAGTAGCATTCCATTGTATACATAAACCACATCTTCTTTATCCGTTCGTTAGTTGATGGACATTTAGGCTCTTTCTATAATTTGCCTATTGTTGAAAGTGCTGCTCTAAACATTGGGGTACAAGTGCCCCTATGCATCAGCACTCCTGTATCCCTCGGGTAAATTCCTAGCAGTGCTATTGCTGGGTCCTAGGGTAGATCTATTTTTAATTTTTTGAGGAACCTCCACACTGTTTTCCAGAGAGGCTGCACCAGTTTGCATTCCCACCAACAGTGCAAGAGCGTTCCCGTTTCTCCACATCCTCTCCAGCAGGATAGGATGGAATCTATCCTCTAAGTGTTCATATAAAGTAATTGTCTTAGCGGCAACTGGGTGGCTCCATCAGTTAAGCGTCCATCTCTTGATATTGGTTCAGATCACAATCTCACAGTTTGTGGATTCGAGCCCCGCGTTGGGCTCTGTGTGGACAGTGCAGAGCCTGCTTGGGATTCTGTCTCTCTTCCTTTCTCTCTGCTCCCCCACTTACGCTTGCTCTCTCTCTCTCTCTCTCAAAATAAATAAGTAAACTTAAAAAAAAGTGAGTAATTGTCTTAAATCTGTTTTTTTGAAAAGAAGTTGATACACACAGAGGCATAGATATATATGGAAATAGACAACATTGCATATACAATTTCTTTTAAAAAATAGATTTAAGAGAATTGCTTTATATGTACCATACTGTGTGTGTGTATATAATCACTCATTAAGGATTTATTTATCCAGTAGTCTTTCCTTCCGTATCTACATAGGTACTTTGTAAGAAGGCTACCAACCAACAGAAAGGAAAGACATTAACACTGTAACAAGATTAAGGGAATTACAAGGCACAGACTTTCAAGACAGGGAGCTGTAATGTACAGCATAGGGAATATAGTTAATAATATTGTAAAAACTTTATGTGGTGACAGATGGTAGCTAGATTTATCATGGTGATCACTTCATAATGTATATAAATGTTGAATCACTATGTTGTACACCTGAAACTAATCTGTGTATGTCAGCTATATTTCAGTTAAAAAGAAAAAAAACCCCTCCCAACGATGTTTTATGGCAAACGGTTTGAAACCTCAGGAAACCATCTTTAAAGGCTGCAAATGAGTGCCTGCTTTCCACTTGGACCGGTGGTGATTGTGCCATTGCCTGGAAATAGGGAGACACTATAGAGCGCGGACTAGTGCGCACTATCTGTCCTCATTATAACGTGGCCTGGGGCTTGGAACTAAACATGATTCCAGAACATAATGAGCTGTGTACTGTAATGAAGGTGTTTGAAATTGATTTGACTGTTATTTAGTATAAAAAGTCCCACATCAAAGACTCTGGCAAGCACACAGACACATAGGCGTTCATAGACAAAGGACGCTGTGTGATGGTCCAGGGGCAAGTGGAGAGGTGTGGTGGCTTAAGCTGAGTCAAGGAACCTAGCAAGCCGTGATCTGATGATTCGTTCTCAGCTCCCTGTATCGCACTCTCAAACTGCCGTATGGCGCTAGGTGATTTTGAGGATTACTTTGAAGACGACGATGAAACCCAGTGTAATTTCCCTCTTGTTTCCTAGTAGTTTTGCATTGCTCCTTCCATCGCAGTCATGGACACCCTCCCAAGCTAATTTGTAAAATGAATTTTACTGAATGCCATTTAATCTTATTGCCATAGTTACAAACTCAGAAATCGAAGATTGCCAGGCTGCGCTGAAAATAGCTGACTTGCTACCAGGAAGAGGACTAATTCTTATGCACAGCTCTGTACGCACATGAGATCTCTTATTCAAAGAACAATGGGAAGTTTGATCCTTTATTAAAACCTGACCTTCGGATGCCTTTGCATTCTCCAAACCCAGAACCAGGATGGGATTGAATGAAATGTGGGAAAACTAAAGATGAGGTTCCGCTTTGCAACCTGCTGTTTTAGCTCCTGTGATACGGTTGTAGTGAGCTCACGAGATGTTTGTCCCAGTATTTTCACAGACCATCCTGGGGATTTTATAAGATTTGCAAATTATAAAGCTAAGAACCTATGTATGTTTCAATTTTAAGGAAGTCTTTTTTTTTTTTTTAATAAATGCTTTTATTACTTTTTGAGAGAGTACAAGCAGGGGAGGGGCAGACGGAAAAGGACAGAGGACCTGAGGCAGGCTCTGTGCTGACAGCAGCAAGCCCGATGTGGGGCTTGAACTCAGAACTGCGAGATCATGACCTGAGCCATAGTTGGATGCTCAACAGACTGAGCCACCCAGGCGCCCTATGAAATTAAAAAAAAAAAAAAAAAAAAAAAATTTTTAATGTTTATTTATTATTGAGAGACAGAGACAGAGTGTGAGCAGGGGGTGGGGGGTGGGCAGAGAGAGAGGGAGACACAGAATCTGAAGCAGGTGCCAGGCTCTGAGCTGTCAGCACAGAGCCTGTTGCGGGGCTCCAACTCACCAACCGTGAGCCGTGAGATCACGACCTGAGCCGAAGTCAGATGCTTAACTGACTGAGCCACCCAGGCGCCCCTGAAATTTAAGGAAGTTTTAAATGATCTGATTTATAAACGACAAATCTAGCCATATCTGTCTATCGTCTATCATCTATTTATCATCTATCATTCTATCATCATTAAGCAAACCCATAATCTCAGTCAACAAATGTACTTTATGGGAGAGGTTTAAGATAGGTTATATGAGGAGCGCCTGGGTGGCTCAGTCGGTTAAGCGGCTGACTTCGGCTCAGGTCATGATCTCACGGTTCATGGGTTCAAGCCCCCGCATCGGGCTCTGTGCTGATAGCTAAGAGCCTGGAGCCTTCTTCGCATTCTGTCTCCCTCTCTTTCTGCCCCTCCCCTGCTTGCACTCAGTCTCTCTCTCTCTCTCTCTCAAAAATAAATAAACATTATGAAAAAAAAAAAAGAAAGAATGATTTCTGAACCAGGGTATTGGACGCAAAACATCATGGTTCTCGGTCTTAAAGCATCCGTGTTACAAAAGGACTTGGAACCTAAAAGAAAAACAATTTCATTGTAATTAAAATATTCATTCGATCAAAATCAAACACAAGGATAGATGTCAGAAACTACTTCTTAGGTGCTAAAGCAAGTTGCTGAGCTGTACGTGTGGTATTGTGCCATTACACTGTAAATAAACACATGGGAAAATGCCTACGGGGTTTTGGCCCGATCTGTTGCCACTGGCTCTCCCTGGGAATTTCATTTCAGAGGTGGGGTGGAGAGTTGCTCAGCTTTCTAATACCATATTAAAAAGTTCTAATTTGGGGGTGCCTGGGTGGCTCAGTTGGTTGAGTGCCTGACTCTTGATACTGGCTCAGATCATGATCCGAAGGTCATGGGATGGAGCCCCATGTTGGGCTCCACAGGGAGCATGGACCCTGCTTAAGATTTTCTCTCTCCCTATGCCCCTCTCCCTGGCTCGTGCTCTCTCTCTCTCTGAAAACAAAACAAAAACCAAAAAGTTCTGTGTTGAATGAAATAAAAAAGTTATCAGTATAATTAAGTAAGTAAATAATTTTTTTAAAGTAAACTCTGTACCCAATGTGGGACTGGAACTCAGAACTCTGAGCAACCATCACACACTCTACCAACTGAGCCCGCAGGTACCACAGAATAAGTACGTCTGAAGGCGAGTTGTTTGATTGTTTGACAAGCAATCGGTTTTTAACATTTTCCTCATCCCCAAGCCTTCTTTCACCTAATATTCAATGTACTAAAAATCCATTCTCTGTGCTTATGATTTGTCAACGTCCAGTTTGCATTGTTCTTGGTCCAGATAAACAGTCAAATCAATTTCTTTTGACATTTATTTCATTTCTGTGGGCCTCCATTCTCTCACCTATAAAATGAGGGGATTAGACCTCTGAGGTCTTTATCAAGCAGAAAATTCTGATTTGGTTGTTCTTTAAGTTTTCACCAGTTCAACCTGCTGCTTATCCGATTTAATTTAGGTTATTAGGGCTTTGGTGTCTTTGAATATAATTTTATGGTATTTGATCAACAGCTCGAAAACAAACGTACTCACTTAAGGATTCTGAGTAAATAGAAAGCACAGCATGTATTTAGGGAGTCGGAACAAAGGGGCCAGTGCCCTTGCCAGGACAGGAAGCCAATGGGCCACAGGCGCTGTCTAGCTGTTGCTGTATAGAGTTTGCTGGCTGTGCGGGGAGCGGGGGGGGGGGGGGGGGGGGGGGGGGGGGGGGGGGGGGTTGCGCCTACTGTTCACTCCCTTTTATATGCAAAGATCTCCCAGAGGAGGGAGTCCTGGGAACTGTTTGTTCACTGTGAGAGGGAGGGAGGGAGGGTACTGCTGTATTCTCCTCCCAGGGCCACCCCACTGAAGCGGCTGTAGGTACAGCCTGGCCTCACACACATAGCGTGAGGAGATTCTAAGTGCTGGTTTTACACTATACATTGTCAGGGCACTTCTGTTATTTTTGAATTAATTTTGAATTCAAGGCAATAGTCTCCCTTTCTGCAGGACTTGTCCAGGCCTTTAAGCTGCCAGTCCCCCAACAGGGGAGTCTCCCAAAGGAAGATGCAACTCCGGCTACTCTTCTGGGTGATAAGACCTGCTCGCCTCTGGCCCGCCAGCGTATGGTGGGGCAGTTGCATCCTTAAATGTAATCTGGCAGAGGGGCAAATAGGTTCTACCCTGCGTGCTGCGTTTGATCCGTTGGTGGAGACTCCCAGCAGTTATTTTCAGGACTCGGAGGCCTGGTTCTGGTTAGACGGGAAAAAGAGGGAGAGTGGTGATTGCTAGAACAGGGATTTGTCGACCCTGCCTTTGTTCTCTGCTGTTTCTGAGTCTTTCAAATAATTGCACTCATAGGTATTTCCATGTCCTACCCTGTGGGGAAATCCTGGAGGGTCCAATAAAATGGTGACTTGGCTGAGTCTCAGATACTCTTGATTTCACATGAGGTAGAAGGTACAAAAGCTGCCCAGAAGCTCTCCGTTTGGCTGCAGGCATAGTGGCTGGGACCTTGCTCAAGGGAGATACTGCTTGAAAGTGAGAGGCTACTAGAGTCAAGAGTGGAAGAAAGAGCCCAGGGGCACCTGGGTAGCTCGTCTTAGGTCATGATCTCATGGTTCATGGGTTCGAGCCCTGCATTGGGCTCTGGGCTGATAGCTCAGAGCCTGGAGCCTGCCTCACATTCTGTCTCCCTCTCTGTCTCTACCCCTCCCCGCCTCATGCTCGCTCGCTCTCTCTCTCTCTCTCAAAAATAAATAAACACTAAAAAAAAGTGGAAAAACCCAGGATGTATGACAGCACACACTTTCAGGTCTAACCCTTTGTTCATGCAAATACTGTCGGTGGACCACCCCACGGCATATTTGTTCATTAGGAGAGAGGAGTTAGCAATTAGGAGAGAGGAATTATTTTTCTGAAAATCCTGTTGAGTAAAACCTTATGAGGTATTTGCTTGCAGCACAAAACATTTTTTAGGTACCACGTAAACTATAAAACGTGTATAAACTTTGTGGAGAATCAGCCACCACTCTCTGCGTTCTTATGCATGCACATTATCACATTATATTCAGACCAACTGGGCCACGAGCACATGATCGTCCTGATCGTGTTACCAGCAGATGCACAGAGTTATCGTTTATGCCGTTTTCTGCAATTCAGTGGCAGAAATGTGTTAGACATGGCTTGTTAACAGTCGTGTTGATACATTTTCAATGTAAATGGCTTGCGGTTGATGACAAATAATAAAATGATATGGTTAAATTAATCCCCACAATGTCTACAAGAAGATGTGATAAGAGCAGACAATTCATTTTTTAAAATTTTTTATTAATTTTTTTAGTGTTTCTTTATTTTTGAGATAGACAGAGGGTGAGTGGGGGAGGGAGAGGGGCAGAGAGAGAGGGAGACACAGAATCTGAAGCAGGCACCAGGCTCCGAGCTGTCAGCACAGAGCCCGACACGGGGCTCGAACTCACGGTCCGTGAGATCATGACCTGAGCCGAAGTTGGACGCTCAACCGACTGAGCCACACAGGTGCCCATTTTTTTTTAAGTTTATTTATTTTCGGAGAAAGAGAGTGAGTAAACGCAAGTAGGGGAGTGGCAGAGAGATCGGGGGACAGAGAGAAAGAATCCCAAGCAGGCTCCACACCACCAGTGCAGAGCCCGACGTGGGGCTTGAACTCGTGAGCCGTGAGATCATGAACTGAGCCAAAGTGCGATGTTTAACCGACTGAGCCACCCAGGCGCCCCACTCCCCTGCCAAATCACGTAGTTTTGAAGGAGAAAATGGCATCCTATAAAACAGGATTAGCAGTGTGCAAAATGTGAAATCCCAGAAGTTCCTCGAAATCATGGTTGTGGATGACTGTGGCTGAACCAGGCTCTCTTCTTCCAGCCTGCCTTTTTTTTTTTTTTTTTTTTTTTTTGTCTTCCTGACAGATGGACTTTAAGGCAGAGAGCAGGCTCACATATGTGGGTTGGAGGGTCAACGTGCAAATGATGCTGGGAAGATTCGCTTGCACCCCCGGGTCTGGCCCCTAGTAATTATTAAAGAGTTTCTGAGCCGCGAGTGAACCCGGAAGGTAAATGCAAGAGTTACAGGGTCAAGGTTCTCGGCAGGCTTCTCTGAGCTGTCAGCTTCGGGAGGCCCTGGTTAGAGGTCAGCGCTGAGCACTTACGAGGCCTCTGATGGATACCAGGGTATTTTGGAAAGCTACACTTCAAAATGAGGTAAAAGATGAGTTTAACAAGTTCACATATTTAATCTTTATCCAAGCCTCTGTAACTACCTTTTTCGCAGAGCCCGCCTTGAGAAGGTGCACTTTTACAAACAGCTTGTTATCTGATGCTGTGGTCTGCAGTTCCCTAAAACATTTCCAGGGAAGAAACGTTGAAGGAAGCATTTCTCATGAGGAATCAGTCTACGTACATGGCACGTTTCTTGAAAAAGATAACTAATGAACAGAACCAAATCTTTACCTCTTTTTTTTTTTTTAATTTTTTTTAACGTGTATTCAATTTTGAGAGACAGAGACACAGAGCACAAGTGGAGGAGGGGCAGAGAGAGAAGGAGACACAGAATCCGAGGCAGGCTCCGGGCTCTGAGCTGTCAGCACAGAGCCCGACGCGGGGCCCCAACTCATGAGCCGTGAGATCATGACCTGAGCCGAAGTCTGATGCCCAACCACTGAGCCACCCAGGCGCCCCCCAGATCTTTACCCCTTAGTAAGCAATCTAAAATGTTAAAAAACAAAACCAAAACCAAAAACCAGTGTGTTACCTGAGGCTGCATCCAGACATGACCTATAATGACACTGGGGCCGATTTTGACGTGAAATAAAATGACGAAAGGAAAATTTTACATGTCTCTACATGGCTCAAGCTAATGAACAAATAATTTGAAGTGAGGGCAGGTATAAATAAACGCCCCAGGTCAAGGAACATGATCTTGGCTTTTTGTCCCTGGAGATGAGGCCAGCGGAGCTTGGCGAAATCCTTGGAGCCAGATGCGTGGAAAAGCAAGGCCCATCGCTCTGCAACTTTGCTGTTCCTGATCCTGCCTTCCCACCATTCTGCCTTCTTACGTCCACATACCCTTTATGTTGTAGATTTGTTTAATCAGAGGGTCTTTCCTTGAACACTTTTGGAATATTGCCTATAGTAGAACTCTTTTGTCTGAGGGAGTGGGGACTCATTCTTTCCTTGGTCAGTTAAATCAAAGTCAAAGCAGGGAACTACACACAAAAATAAAAATTTTTTTAACCTAAATATTTTAATGTGACATCTATATAGATACATTCATTTACTTTTTGTTTTGGTGGGGGGGAAGAGAGAGAGGGAGAAAATCTTAAGCAGGCTCCACTCTCAGTGCAGAGACTGACCTGGGGCTTGAACTCAGAGACTGTGAGATCATGACCTGAGCCAAAACCAAGAGTGGGATGTTCAACTGACTGAGCCACCCAGGTGCCCCTACTAATCTTTGATATGGGCCCACAGGCTGCTCACTGGAATTCTTTGGGTCTGTTTAAAATGTTTAAAATTGGTTTAAACTCAGATATGTATGCAAAGCAACCTGTGAGCATAAATCTGTGTTTTTCTTTGATTATTTACATCTGTCTGGTCCACAACTTAACAACATTTTTTTTTTTTCATAGCTGCTCGGCCTACGTTTGCTTTCCAGAAGAACTGCGATGATTTTTCTTTTCCCGCTGTTTTTAATAATTACAATAAAATGTGTGACTGGCCCAAACAGATGTGTAGGAGATCGGTGTACAAGTGTCCAGGAGGGTCACCACCTGCCCGACCCATCATATCAGTCACTCAGGTAAGAGAGCTTTGATTTTAGGTGTGACAGGTCTTAGGAGCTGAGAATGTGAAAGGGAGTACGATGCTTTTATGGTCTAGTGCTAGGGGTCACTTAAACATTATGCATGCACGTGCATGCATAATGCATGCACATTACGAGACGTGCATATTAGGAGACGTGCAAAGGAGTGCGGGAGAGAAAAAAAGTATTTTGTCTGTTCAGCGAAGCTTTTCCTGATTGATAGAGTTCACACTAGTCTTTCTCTTCTTGTGCACTGCTGTTTCAAATATGTCCCACACGAACGATGAGGAAGTGAGCACGATCGTAACGGGGAAATACCCTTCTATCAGTTGAGGTTTCCTAGAGAACTTAGTAAGTTGGAATTAGTTGTCTGTTGCAAACCCTATCGCTGAAATGCTCTGCTTTGGTGGTGGTTTCTGTGGGGAATGGGTATGTGCCGGCTGGATGGAATGGGAGCCTGGTATCTAGTATGGAGTCTGTTCGGGTCCAACCAGGAATGTTCTTGTAAGCCTTAGAGTGGCTACAGTCTTTGATAATTCCACCTACACTAAATTTCCCCGGGCTCTATTTGGTTCCAGGATGCCTGTTCTATCAGCGGTCTGTAGATTATGGTTGAAATGACAGTTTTCTTTTGGATGACATTTCTAGGCTACAATAGTGACTCATCACAGAGGCAATCAATGGAATGTGAGTGGTGCATTTGATTTGGTAGGATTAGAGTAATTGCATAACGTGACAGGGTATGTGTGATATTTAAGACATTTAATTGAATTCAGCACATGGCAATTCCATCCCTTGGCAACCAAGATGACTCAAACATCTACACTGAGAAGCTACAAATAGATTTGGTCACCAAGACTAGATATCAAGAAGCAAATCATGTTATATGAAAACATTTAGATCTGTAACGTAAAAATACATTTTTTTTTTTTTTTTTTTTTTGGACACGGGATGTGTCTGTTGCAAGCAAACAAAGGTGAGAAAAATATAAAATCTCCTTGGAATTTTTGTAATATTAGAACCTTAAGTATAGAGCATTTCAGTGACTTATTCATTTTTTTTTTAAGTTTATTTATTTTGAGAGAGAGAGAGTGAGCAGGGGAGGGGCAGACATGGAGAGAGAGAATGAATCCCAAGCAGGCTCCTCATTGTTAGTGCAGAGCTGGACGCAGGGCTCGAACCCCTGAACCGTGAGATCATGACCTGAGCCGATATCAAGAGTTGGACACTGAACTGACTGAGCCAGGCAGGCGCTAGAAACGTTCAAATACTGGAAATATTAACACTTAGGAAAATAAGATTAAGTACAATTGTTAAATTACATCAGTGGCAGGAAAATTAATCATCACAATATATGGTTCTTTTATTATGAAAAAAAAAAAAAGAAAGTTATGTGATAAAATCTTTCAAATTATCTGCCGTCTCCCCAGTCCTTCTGTCCTTCGTAGGACAAAGGCCAGCAGTTGTTAATAAGCAACAACAAGTGTCTGGGGGATGTCTTTTCAGCTGTAACCGTAAGAAGTAAAACTTGAACAAGTCATTATTGTTGGGGCTCCTGTTAGGTGGTTGTACTTTGGCACAAGGTAACACGGATCTGCCAGAAGCCCCAGAATTAACCTTTTCTATTTGTTTTTAGAGGCACATTCTTATTTTGTACTTAGAAATAATGACTTCCACTTTTCACACGGATTCCCTATTGTTGCCAGTCGTAAAATTTCTGTTCCCATGTTTGGATTGCTGTGTTTTATGAGGAAAATGCCCAGATGGGAAAGAGCTTCAGTAAGGCATTATTGTCTAAGAAGGGGGCTCTTGGACCTGGGTTGGCCAGGCTGGGAGCCAACATTATTAATAATTTTGAGGGAAGGTCCATTTTTTCCCAGGCATCTATCGTTAGCAATTCCAACATGGAGTCATTTATCTAAAGATTTATTTAAATGTAAAGAAACCACGATTGGTTGAAAAATGACCTTCTCTTTGGAAATAATCACAAATAACATTTATTGAGTGTGTAATGCACATAATGTTTTGTGCACGTCACTTTCTTGACAGAGTGGCTGCATCTCTTTGACATTTCCAACTATATTAAAGCTTCAATTTAGCCCTCTGAGATAGGTAATATTTTTATTTCTGTTAAGAATAGTTTTCAAAAGAGGTAAAATGGTGATTATCCTACAGATACAAAAGAGAACAGGTATTAAAGATGCGATCCTACTCATTTATCAATGAGAGAACCAGACAGATGTTACAACCGATTCAAAAGAGAATCCAAAGAAGAGATACATTTGTAGGTCAGAACTCTTGGAGGGAATGTACAAATGGGGGCCAAACATGTCCCCCCCCACACACACACAGGAAGGGTAAAGGAAGTCAACTGAATTTCTACTTAACTGGACAGAATTTGCGTGGGTACAGACTGGAGCTGTAGAATAGCTTCCTGGAGGGATATCCTCTAGGTGATGCGTAGTTTTCTAATTGAGCACAACTTTTCCCCTCTACTCCCATCTTACATATGGGAAATCAAGGCTCAGTGAGGGCAGGTTTGGGTACTATTCATTAGTAGGGGAAATCCCTGCATTTGGGGAAGTCCGTTAGGATATGTGAAATGAGTGAGTCTCTGAGAGATGCCTGTACCTCCAGAACCTTGTGGAGAAGGTAACAAAATAAGGAGTGGGGGAAGATGGAAGGAGGTTTATGTTTGACACATTTCAGGTTTGGGCAAACAAGCCAAAGGATCCAAAAGAAATGACTGTTCGTGTCCAGCAACAAATTTCCTGACAGTGGGAACTCCTCTCCAAATGCACGATATTCTTTTTTTATAGAATTATGAAATGTCATTTAAAATTTTTTTCTAACATTTATTTTTTGAGAGACAGAGAGAGACAGAGCACAAGCAGGGGGAGAGGAGAGAAAGGGGAAGACACAGAATCTCAAGTAGGCTCTAGGCTCCGAACTATCAGCACAGAGCCCGATGAGGGGCCTGAAACCATGATCCGTGAGATTATGACCTGAGCCAAGGTCAGATGCTCAATTGATTGAGCCACCCAGGCACCCCTGAAATGTCATTTTAAAAAAGGTTTATTTGTCTGTTTTTAGAGTGGGGGAGGGGTAGAGAGAGGGAGAGAGAGAATCCCAAGAAGGCACCACACTATCAGTGCAGAGCCCGATAGGTAGCTCGAAGTCATGAACCATGAGATCATGACCTGAGCAGAAATCAAGAGTCACATGCTTAATTGACTGAGCCATCCGGGTGCCCCCAAATGCATGATAGTCTAATGAAAAACAACAACAACAAAGAAACAAATGCATGAACCATACAAATGGTACTCACAGCCACATTCACTGTTTCCTGAGCTTGACCTCCTATGAAAGCCTGGGGAGGAGTTCGGGAAGTGTTTGTGATGCAGATAAAGCTTGAGGTATAGAGGCAATTCGATAGCTTAGTTGGTTGAGCATCTGACTCTTGATTTTGGCTCAGGTCATGATCCCAGGGTCATGGGATCAGGCCTCGCTTCGGGCTCTGTGCTGAGTGTGGAGCCCCGTGTGGTGCACTCTCTCTAAGACAAAACAAAAAGGAATGAGGTATAAAGCCTGTAGGCAAGAGAGCCTCTGGGTACCATGCAGGTCACTGCTCCTCTGGCTCTAATGCAAGTCAAGGTAGGTAACAAACCGTGTAGTACGTGTTGTCACGTCATCACTGCCTGGAAGGAAGCTAGGAAGGACAGGGGTATGACAGAGGCCCACCGTTTTGTGCTCTGATAGGGCATCTCAAGGCTGGAGCAGCTGCTTAAATGGCTCTCCTCCTTGCTACTTACCAGAACAGTCCGCAGGTAGGGCCAACTCAGAGGACGTAGTAAGAATAAAATCGCCTAATGACCTACTGATGTCACACAAGTAATAAGTGACAAAGCTCACATTTGAACACCAATTTGTCTAATTCCAGATCACGTTCCTAGCTTTCCCACTACAGTATTGACCCCTGTTTACTCTGTCTCCTTTAAAAAGTTGGATGCCAGAGGTCCAGTGACTTCTGATTGCTTTGTGTAATAAGTTTTGTATCTGTCTCTGTTGTCCTTTCGCTGAGTCATTTGGTGGGATCAGCATTGGCTGTGGTTGGGAACATTCTCTGTCGTGGGCTATTTAGTACTATGGAAGAGGGCATTTTCATACACTTTCTGTAGAGTATACACTGAAGGTGATTTCTACTTCATGAGGCCAGGAAAGGTCCAGGATGGCATCATCAGAACCTTCTGGCAGTGTCTGGGGACTTACCCCTCATTCACTGCACCTTTAGCATCATGTGGGTAATGCTTGGGCTCAGAAGAAGCAGCTAGCTGGATGCCTTGGATATTGCCCCAGACCTTGAATATCGTTAGCTTTGCTGTGCCTCCATTATTCTCATTAATAAAACAAGGATAGGGGTGCCTGGGTGGCTCAGTCGGTTGAGCGAACGACTCATGATCTCGTGATCCATGAGTTCGAGCCCCATGTCAGGATCTGTGCTGACAGCTCAGAGCCTGGAGCCTCTTTCAGATTCTGTGTCTCCCTCTCTCTGACCCTCCCGCGTTCATGCTCTGTCTCTCTCTGTCTCAAAAATAAACGTTAAAAAAAATTTTTTTAAAACAAGGATAATAGCATTGGATCTACTATATACCTTCTGTGCCATTATTTCCATGAGAGAATATAAAAAGAAAATATGTTTCACACGTAAGAAGTGATGCTGTTGTCAAGCATAGAAATGCAAGTTTGGACAAAGTCTAGAGTAAGCAGAGAGGGAGAGGGAAGCTGAGGTGATCTGGATCCTGGATAATTCAGAATGATCCCTCAAAAAAAATACCTATTGTCCAAGTGTGTCAACTTCGGGATTCTTTCTATTGTAAGTGACCAAAACCCTAATTCCAGGCAAAAAAGGACTTAAAAATTTCTTGTAAAATTTCATATGTTAGTATGCTTGAGAAGTCTCTGGTAGATGTGGTTTCAAGTGCAATTTGATCTCATGATTTATTTTTTATTTAATTTTTTTTTAACATTTATTTGTTCTGGAGTGACAGAGTGCAAGCCAGGGGAGGGTGGAGAGATAGGGAGACACAGAATCGGAAGCAGGCTCCAGGCTCTGAGCTGTCAGCACAGAGCCGGATGCGAGGTTCGAACCTGCGAACCGTGAGCTCATGACCTGAGCCGAGGTCTGACACTTAACTGACCAACGGAGCCACCCAGGCGCCCCAATCTCATGGTTTAAATGTCACTCTCAGGACCTGTTTCTCTCCTTTCCTGCCCTTTCTTTCTCTCTCCATTTCTAGATTTTGCTCTCCTTTGCTTTGGGCTTCTTCTCAAGCATGTTTTTTAGACCAAGTAGCAAAATGGCTGCTAGTCACCTTGGTCTTACACTGGATAGAGGTTGCCTCTCTTGGAGAAGCCCTGGGATGATATATGATTGGCTCTACTTGCCTACTCAGGCCGCTTTTTGGTTCTAAACCCACCCACAGGGCTGGATTGGAGTCAGCCTTATAGATGCCATGCGGATCGAGACCGGGGAGAGGCAGATTCCACCAAGAAATATAGAGTACTCTTACCAGAAAAGAGCAGACATTAGTAAGGCAGAAGTGAAAACATTCTGGGGTTATCTGTGATGGAAAGAAGCTTGAGTTATCCTAATCTAGCTGTGACAACTCTGTGAAATATGAAAAGAACATGCATTAAAATATTCTTATTTTACTCTGGAGATATTAGGGAGATTGAAGTCTCGAGAAAAAATTACTTGGAATTAGAATAACCGTTCCATCAGAAATACTTAAAAAAATTTTTTTTAAGTTTATTTATTTATTTTGAGAGAGAGAGAGAGTGAGAGAGCATGTGTGCGTGACTGTTGGGGAAGGACAGAAACAGAGAGAAAGAATCCCAAGCTGGCTCTGCACTGTCAGTGCATAGCCCGATGTGGGGCTTGAACTCATGAACTGTGAGATCATGACCTAAGCCAAGATCAAGAATCAACTGATTGAGCCACCCAGGCGCCCCCATCAGAAATTCTTTTGGAGGGGATTACAGAATGAATATTTAGTTGGATTTTTAAAATATACCAATCTAGTAGAATAATGGGGAGTTCTAGAAGTTGTAATATAAACTGGTCGTTTACCTGTCTACCCTCGATATTCTGAAATATGGAACTTAAGTTAAAAACAATATGGACTTAATTTATCCTTTTATCTTGAGAGAGAGATTTTCATGATGTTGGTTGTTTTATTCATTCATTCAGTAAATATTTATGGAGCTCTATGTGCAAGGCACTGTATATTCCAGAAAAGAAATTCACCCTGTTCTTGCTGTATTTTAGTATGTGTTTTCCTGAAAAAAAAAAAAAGATATAAATAGTCAATTCACAAAAGATGAAATTTAGCAGGCATATGGAAAGTTGCTTGATCTCATTAGTAAATAGAGAAATAAAAACTTAATAAGATTCCCTTTTCACTCATCAGATTGGCAAAAAACCATAAAAACACAAACAAGCAAACAAACAGAAACCTTTTAATAATATCAGGGGAGGCAATGGTGAATATGAATTATATGGTCATCAGAGAGGGGAAATTTTGTAACCCGTTAAAATTTAAAATATGCACAAGGAATTGCATAAAAGGACACTTATTGTGATATTATTTGTAATAGGAAAAAAAATACGAGTTAGGATTCTAGCAAGGGAACAATGACCAAAATGATCAAATAGACTACGAAAAATAAATCCACACTTAGGAATGTTACACAACTATGACAAAGAATAAGGTATAGGTGTGACCACATTGAGAATAATAAAATATGATCTAATTTAATCTAACATGGATCCGTAGTTTGTCTTGTATCTGTATGCAAATATGTTTTGAAACACATAGAAGAAATTCTGAAAATATACATATCTAAACTATAGTAGTGTTTCTGCCATGTCCCTGCAGGATGTGGGGAACGAAATTGACTGAGGGGGCAGAAGTGAGGAGGCGTGGTGTTTATCGGCATTGTTTGAAGAGTTTATAAGAACATTCTCATCTGCTACTTGCCAAATTAAAATCCAGTTGATTTCTTTAAACATTAATATTTTATTTTATTATTTTTAAAGTAATCTCTATGTCCAATGTGGGGCTTGAACTCATGACCCCAAGATCACAAGTCACGTGCTCTACTGACCGAGCCAGCCAGGCGCCCCACAATCAAATTAATTTTTAAATTGGAAAGAGATGTATAGCTATGACTTCAATACATACTGGCTTTCTACAGCAATCCATTTATTACTGACTCTATCTAGATAGAGAACTTGATATTTTGAGGCAATTTTATTGTTTTTATAAATGTATTTAATACGATAAACTATTTATATTGTTGTAAGAGCTGTGTCAAACAGGTTTGAAAAAAAATCTGTGCTCTCCATAGCCACATGTGACTGTTTAAATTTAAATGTAGACGAATTAAGATTATATAAAATTAAACATTTGTTTTCTTGGCAGCCATATATAATCAGGAGCTACATAGATAGGGCGACACAGATAAAGAACATTTCTCTCATCACAGGAAGTGCTGTTGAACAGTGCTGGTCTCAAAGATTGCATTTTCTAGGTTCTTGCCCATCTTCTGAAACTGTGGGTTGCTTTTTGAAGACACGAACTATATTAACCCTGCCCACTGAAAGGAGAAAATCCATATATTTACATCTGTTATCCTCTAACACTTTGAAAGTTAACTCCTGCCAAAATAAATTTGTCCCCAATCCCTTGAAGAATTTCGTATTTGGAGCTGCTCAGATTTCCACCGGTGTTCGAGTCAAACCTTTCTTTAAAGTTGCCCTAGACTTCAGAGAGAAAAACTCTGAAGCGCACCACATCACAGATGAGGGGAGTGTAGTAGGAGGATGGAGGTACAGCCGATGTTTCTAGAACTTGTATTTGCTACCTTTGCTCATGGGGCCCGTGCTAGGCAGCACGTGATTTTTCAGTGAGGTGATTCATGTGTGTTTTCCCCTGGAGCTTTGGGATTTGTGAGTTTTCACTATGTGTTTTCTAGGAGATTCTGTCTTTGCTGGATTGTAACTCTCACGGGCACACAGAGCAAATTCCTAGGCTAATACCTTCAGCTCTGAGAATCTGCAGGATAATGGGTGTAACCATGACTGATCCGGCCATGTCCAGAAAACAGTGGCCACTTCAGATTCAGGAAGGAAGAGATTTAATACGGAGGCTCAGAGGCTTACATAGCCATTTTATGGGTGGGGGGTGGGAAGGGGTGTGGATGAAGACAGTTGCTTTCAGGAAATCTCAGGGAAGTCATCACTAGAAGACTTGGGTATCTTCAGCTCCTGGAATTTGCTGGCAAACACTGAAGTCAACAGTCTGCCCATGTCCACGCTTTTCCCGGAAACTGCTGTTGGTGAAACAAGGCTGCTTCCTTTTCTTTCTCATCCCTCCAAATTGTGGATAATTGCTAGACACTGATGAGCAGAGAAGACACAGATTGCCACAAAGCACATCCAGTAGATGTGGTCCCATCCTATATCCGAGTGTATGTTTTTATGACCCCTCCAGTAACTGTGAACCCTTCTAATGAGAGTTTAGAGACTTGGGGAGGGACTTCAAATGCTCTCCAAGGCCTTTTGGTTCAACTGACCCCCAAATGTGTGGCCTGTCAGTGCCACAGAGAAGTGTTCCCAAATTCTAGAATCCAAAGTGGGATCTTGGTGGCAACGTTGGGGCTGAGATTGGGGGTGGGAAGGGAAGGGAAGAAGTCCTGGAGTCACCAGGTACAGAAGATACTGTACAGGCACCTGTTCTCAGACCAGCATTTGAGAGACTAATGAATACATCCCTCCTCTCCCCCCCCACTTTTCTGGAAGGCCGTGCAAATTTGACTTACAATGATGAGAACCTGTCCTCTGCTACAGCTCTGAATTTTGGTTTTGGAATGGAAAAGAACAGTCGGGTGCCAGTACCTAGTTATATCCATGGGGATCCCTACAGCTCCAAGGCTACAATTCATGAGGTCAAATCATTAACCTGAGCATGTACTCTGAGATGATGAAGCGCCCCCCCCCACCCCAGAAGGGAGACATTGATAAAACCCTAAGCGTTGGTAAAGTTTCATTTTGCAGGGAGAAGAAAGGGGAAATGAAATGTTTCGAAATTGCTTATCTCACTCATAAATATATGTTTTCTCCATCGTCCAAAGACTGACCACAAATATTACTTGTGTCACCTCCAATAAAAGACACACAAAACACAGTACTGGGCTGATCGCACTCTTTTTTTAAATAACATATATATTAAGTTAAGGTCAATTCTAAGACGCAACTTGTGTCCGTGAAGAGCACTCAGGGTGCTTAGGAGTGAGCAGGGGTTAGTGGCAACGACATGGCAGGCACATGAAAAATTCTTTTGTTCATGCGATTAATTGACTGCTTTCTAGTCTTTGTAAGGGCTCTGGTTAATTTGTGGGGTGACTGAGTATATGACTTGCAGTATGTTCTTATAATTTAAGGTGGGGGGATTGGCTTGGTAAAGAAAACAAAGGATTGGTCTCTGTCACATAGTGTCACAGCCTAAATAAATTTGCAGAGTGCATATGTCCTGGCTGGGATATCTTGCGCTCTTATCTTTTTTGTCCCTCGCTTTTTATTTACTTATTTTTTAAAAACAGCTTTACTGGGACACCTGAGTGGCTCAATCAGTTAAGCATCTGACTTCGGGTCAGGTCACGATCTCCCACTTCTCGAGTTTGAGCCCCGCGTCGGGCTCCACACTGACAGCGCACAGCCTGTTCTCTCCCCTTCTCTCTCAAAAAAAAAAAAAAAAAAAAAGGAAAGAAGAAGAGAAAAACCCCCAGCCTTACTGAGGCATAATTGATACACTGAGAACTGCACATATTTCTTGCGTACCATTTCTTCCTCCCTCATGTGCCAAAATTTAAAAAAAAAATGAATTTTTTTTTTTGCCAGGAGACTGGAGCCATGTAAAAGTCATCCAGTCAGGTAAATTCTGAACTCATACTTGGTGGAGCCATAAACGTGATAAATGATGCTATTTACAATTGGCGAAATTTCCTTTTATGAATCTGTATTAAGGATGGAAAATCTGTGGACTGTAGACTTAAATGGAAATTGGCTGGCTTTGCAGCATGGGCTTTGAGCCATCGGACTTTGAGGGTTTAAAAAGTAGTCATTTCCTCCAGTGTCAAATAAAAGAAAATTCTAGACAGTGATGCAAACATGGGTACCTGAAGGGAAGGAGTTTGAACTCTCCCCCAGGGAGAAATTGTAGACAAACTGACACTGGAAGTCCGTGGAATGTAGAAGGAAGCAAAGTGGTGGAAGACTAATCAAACTGCCAAAATGATCTGACTTCAGGTTCAGATCTACAAATCCAAATTGGTCAAATATCAAAGTTTGGTTCTCAGAACATACTGCCTGTTTGAGGCAATGAAGAAGAAATTTTTGGCTCACCAGTCAGACCAAACAATTGGATCAATTCGGGTATGCTTTGTGCCTATAGTTGCAAAAACGCAACATGACTTTTGAAACTCAGTGTTAACTTTAATAAGGGGTTCTCGATTTGTGGGAGTGTCGACAACACAAACTGAACATCTGATAAATCCTCTGAACATTTTCTTCAGAAAAATGAGCATCAGTTATAAAATTTCATACACGATTCAGGAAGTTCACAGAAGTTCTCTGTTGTCAATGATTAGAAAATAAATAAGCAACCTTGGGGCGCCTTGGTGACTCAGTTGGTTAAGTGTCCAACTCTTGATTTCTACTCAGGTCAATTTCAGTTTGTGAGATTAAGCCCCAGGTTGGGCTCTGCACTGACAGTGTATAGCCTGCTTGGGATTCTCTCTCTCTGTCCCTTTACGCCTCCCCAACTCATGTGCACATGTACCCCCCCCCCCCCCCCCCGCAAATAAACAAAAAAAAAAAAAAAAGAAAAGAAGCAATCTTCATTGTTGAGATGAAATGTAATGTTTGACACTCTCCAGCCAGGAAGTGGGATTTTTCTTCTTAAATCCTTCTTAAAATGACAAAAAAGTGCTCTCAGATTAGATGGGAATAAAATATTTGTGTTGTAAATCCATGTACTCCTTCTTCAATTGTGTTGTTTTTCTCCCTCCCTCTTTTTCTTCTCTCTCTTCTCTGGTTTTACTTTCATAGAAGTACAACATAGGGTTTGTTGTAAATTATACTTCTTAAATGTATGCCAGTTTAATGGGCTTTCCTTTTTTTCCCCCAATGTTTTTCAATGTTTATTTATTTTGAGAGAGAGAAAGAGAGAGAGTCAGGGAGGGGTAGAGAGAGGGAGAGAGAGAATTCCAAGCAGGCTCTGCACTGCCAGTGCAGAGCCCAATGTGGGGCTTGATCTCACAAATTGTGAGATCATGACCTGAGCCAAGATCATGACCTGAGCCAAAATCAAGAGTCGAACATGTAACTACTGAGCCGCTTAGGTGCCCTAATACTTTTCTTAACTTGCAACACAGATGGGTGAAGTATTTTACATTTTTCTTTCTTTAAATGTGACAGAACTGGGTTGCTTTTTTTTTTTTTCCTTTTAACTAACGTATATATTTATATGTTGTCTTCCTGCTCTCGTCCACTCATTCGTGTGGCTGTAGTTGAGGAATTACTGAAAAAAGAAACCAGGTGAGTAAGAGTTTGAGATGCCTGTGCAGCAGGATGGATTCTGGATGATAGTCTTTCTTAATTTGTTCAAGAGGAACCTCAGCACGTGTGCTGACCATGGACAGACTTCACTCCCTTTTCAGAGACCAAGAAAGAGAAGAATTTCCCTTGAAAGATAAGTAAATTCTTTCCAAGGAAGACCTAGTCCCTTATGAGGATCTCTTCCAATGCCTACTTTTCGGTATTACAGGTATTTTCCAAAAAATTCCTTGCCTTGTCTTGTCTTGCCTCGCCTCGCTTCGCCTCACCTGTCCTGTAGGCTCCATGCCCAACGTGGGCCTGGAACTCACGATCAAGAGTCATTTGTTCTACTGACTGAGCCAGCCAGGTGCACCCTCCAAATTTTCATTTTTGTTAAGCTTGTTTAGGCATGTTTTTCTTTGTTGAAGCCACGTGATTAGCTTCTGAAAGCAAGCACTCACCAAATACTGATTTCCCTTTCATTTAGTCTAAGTTTCTTCAAATCATAATCAGTGCTTAAGAGGCATTAGTAATGTTATGGCCCCTTGTTATATAGATATGGAAAACTGAGGCACAGAAACTTGTTTGAATGGTACATCCAATAGTATACGAAGGCTAGGAGAGTCAAACTTAAGTGTTTCACCTCCAAGGTGCATGACAGAAACAACAGGCATGTGTGTTTTTGTGTGTGTGCTCACACGCATGCATGCATGTGTGTTGGGAGGGCAGGGGTTTATATATTTTACACTACCTGAAATTTTGTTGACATGGCCTGCCCAGGTACATTTCAAGCTTTTGAACAGAGGTGGAATGCCTCATTTGGGATTATTGCCTCTTTTGTTATTCTTGGTGACACTGGCCAGTGGTTAGTCAAACCTATTATCTACTGTGAAAATACTCAATGGAAATACATTTGGGATTTTGTGAATATAAATGGGATTGATTAGGAGCTTTAGAATTTCTGATGAATTGGTAAAGGTAAGCCCCATTTACATTAAGTGATTTCATCAATGAGAACCAGAATCACTGAGAAGTCTCTCTTCCATTTTGAAGTTTCCAAACACCGGAGGCAAATTCTGTAAGAGAGAAGCCTGTTTACCACGAAACCCAAGACCAGAAACAAATGGGGGAATTCATTCCTTAGGCTTCAAGATGTTCAGCTTTCTTGAATTGAAAGAACTAGGCCTGAAACCATTCATGGCTTTATGGAACTTTTCCTTTTCTTAACATTTGTTTTATTACTTTGTATAGTAAGATTGAGAAACACTAGAGTCACCCTAATGATACGGTGTGTATGTCTGTCCTGCTAAGCCTGGAAGCTTGTGCTGTAGATTTGAAAAATCTACCTTCTCCATTCTTAAGAAATTTATAACCTAGAAGTTTACTTAAAAATGTTTCTTTTTTTAAAATTTTTTATTTATTTATTTTGAGAGAGAGAGAGAGACAGAGAGAGAGAGAGAGAGAGAGAGACCGAGCCTGTGAAAGCATGAGTGGGAGTGGGGCAGAGAGAGAAAAGGAGAGAGAAAATCCCAAGTAGGCTCCTCGCTATCAGTGCAGATCCTGATGGGGGGCTTGAGCTCACAAACTGTGAGATCATGACCTGAGCTAAAACCAAGAATTGGACACTTAACCGACGGAGCCACCCAAGCACCCATGTAATGATGTTTCTGCTTCATATTTTTTATGTTCAGTGGTCCTCAACCTTAGATGTGCAGGAGAATGATCTGGGAGCTTTAAAAACCCCCAGTGCCTCTGGCTGTGGCCCAGGCGAATGAAATCATAATCTCTGGGGGTGATATCCAAGCAGTGGTAGCTTTTAATGCTCTCCCTGTGAATCTAATGGGCACCTAATCAGTATTTTTTGAATGGGTTGCAGGTATGTCCAGATACTGGTCTTGTTAACTCTTGGAGCAGTGGCACAAGGCCTGGAGTAGAGGGAAGCCACTGCCCATCACCTCTGACCACAAGCAGCCCGCACTAGAAGAGGACCTGGATGTGGCCTCAACTACCTCCATTTTGACCTCAATGGGTACTTTCTAATGAATTAAGTCCTTCTTTCCAAGTTGTCACTTAACCCAGGCAAGAGACCCAGTGGACAAAATGTCTTATGAGGGGAACTGAAACTACCCCTCAGGCAACAGGGACTGCTGTGACACCGGCAACACCCTGCGTGATTGACCCCAAGACAGTAACTGACCTGACCTTCACTGCCCTCCTGCGCTTCCCCACCGACCTTTGCCCTATATTTATTTTCCTTATAAAAACGTTGAGGGGTTTTCTGCACTTCAGAGCTACTTCTTGGTCTTCCCAGGGTTGGCCTCGCTGAAATAAATTCCTTTCTGGTTTCACCCACCACTTGTCTCTCTGCCCCTGGATTTACTAGCGGTGAGTGGCCCAGCCTGGTCCGTTTGGGACCCCCGGAGCTCAGGCGCACTTGTACCCATAGCCTCTGGAACACCACCAGGAAGCTGTTAGAATAGTCTTTTCTATGCCCTGTGATGTGAAGAAGGTGGGGGGAGCACAGAAGGGTCTCATTTACACCTTAGAGCAACACTGGAAGATAACCATTTGGTTTTCAAATTTTATAGATCAAGTCTTTAAATCTTTGGGAATTAAACACTGTATTAAAATCACAGGGTAGGGGCACCTGGGTGGCTCAGTCTGTTGAACGTCTGACTCTTGATTTTGGCTTAGGGCATGGTCTCATGGTTTGTGAGTTCGAGTCCCATGTTGGGCTCTGTGCTGAGAGGGTGGAGGCTGCTTGGGACTCTCTCTCTCTCTCTCTCTCTCTCTCTGCCTGCATGCTCTCAGTCTCTCTCTCTCAAAATAAATAAATAAACTTATAAAAAATTTTTAAAAAAATAAAATAATAGGGTAATTCACAGAGCTGATATTTGGATCATACTTTTTCTTCGTTGCAGCCTCTTAAGCATGAGGTAATGTGGAATGTGGAAGGGCCTATGGAGTGTTGCATACAAAACACAGAGGGACCCTAGAGAAACAGACATTGATTCTGGTCTAGTGTGATCAGAGAAGGCTTCCTGGAACGTTTCTCATTTGTGTTGGACCTTCAAGAATGTGTGGATTTCTAGAGGTAAAAATACGATGTTATCCTAGGTTTATATAATAAGTAGTGATCTACTTGGCTATAAAATAAAACATTAGGAGCTTATCTCTCCTGGATCCATAGTAGAACCATTTGGGAAGCTTTCAAAATATATTGATGCCAGAGCCCCACCCTAAACCACTAATTAAATCAGAGGTTTGGGATAGGACTCGCTGGGATAGTGTAGAAGAAAGCAGCAGAAAATAAAGCTGGTTTGGGGTTAGATTGCAGGGAATATGGAATGTGAAGCTTATTTGATTTATTACTTGGGTAATGGCAGGCCAGGGAAGGCTTTTAAACAGGACAGGGATAAAGCAATCAACTTATAAACTCTGTCCAACTCCTGGCTATCTTCTGTTTTGTTACATATTTAGAAAATATCAAGAATTCTCAGCGGAAGTAGTTTTAAATCCAGGAGCCTATCAGGATTCCCTGGGAAGGCTTTTCAATTACACTTTCTTTCTCTGGTTCTGGGATTACGCCAGAGTCTTGAAGAAGCCTGGATAGTTTCACGAGCTGGATTCAAAGACAGGCCCCCCTCCTCTGGCCTACCCTAATTCTAATACATCCGAGTAAGGGACACAGAACGTGAAGTTAGGGAACAGTCTACAAGACCACCCCCACTTTTGACACCAGTTTCAAATTTAGGGGTTCCCAAAGACCACCCTCCGTTTTTTTTTAAGTTTATTTATTTATTTTGAGAGACAGAGAGAGATTGCAGGAGGGGCAGAGAGACAGGGAGAGAATCCCAAGCAGTCTCTGCAACATCAGGGCAGAACCCGATGCGGGGCTTGACCCCATGAACCATAAGATCATGACCTGAGCCGAAACCAAGAGTTGGACACTCAACCACCTGAGCCACCCAGGCGCCCCAACCCCCGTCCATTTTGATAATTCACTAGAAAGGACTCAGAGAATGGAACTGGGGTGCAGAGGCCCAAGGGCACCTGAGCTCTGGGGGGTCCCAGTTGGGCCAGGTTGGGCCACTTGCCACTAGTAAATCCAAAGGCAGAGAGACAGGGGTGGTGAAACAAGAAATTGATTTCACTGAGGCCGACGCTGAGAAGACAGAGGACTAATGTCCCAAGAACTAGCTCTGAAGTGCAGAAAAGACCTCTAGGTTTATGTAAGGAAAATGTGAGACAAAGGTTGACAGATCTGTGCAGCTAGGCAGTAAAGGTCGGGTCAGTCATTGTCTTGGGGATCGGTTATGCTGGGTGTTCCTGGTGTCATGGCAGTCCTGATTGCTTGAGGGGTTACTTTGGGTTCCCATCATGGGAACTTTTTGCCTGTTGAGTCTTTGGTTGGAGTTAAGACATAAGCTGGAAGGAAGGATTTAATCCATTGGAAAGTACACACGGAGGTCAAAATGGAGGTAATTAAGGGAACAACTGGGTCCTCTTTCAAGAACTCACTAAACTCTGTGATACTTACAGTTCTATTTTTTAAAAAATTTTTTAATTAAAAAAATTTTGAGAGAGTGAGAGAGCACAGTAGGGAGAAGGGGGGGCGGAGAGAGAGAGAGGGAGGGAGGGAGGGAGAATCCCACCAAGGAGGCTCCATGCTCAGTGCAGAGCCCAATGTGGGGCTCGATCCCATGACCGTGGGATTATGACCTGAGCCTAAATCAAGAGTTGGACACTCAGGAGCGTCTGGATGGCTCATTTGGTTAAGTGTCCGACTTTGGCTCAGGTCATGATCTCGTGGTTTGTGGGTTCGAGTCCATGTCAGGCTCTGTGCTGACAGCTCAGATCCTGGAGTCTGCTTAGAGTTCTGTGTCTCCCTCTCTCTCTGCCCCTCTCTGGCTCTCTCTCTCTCTCTCTCTCTCTCTCAGAAACAAACAAACAAACAAACAAAAAGAGTTGGACACTCAACCAACTGAGCCACCAGGGGCCCTCTTTTTATTTTTTAAATGTTTATATATTTATTTTGAGAGAGAGAGAGAGAGGGGGGCAAAGGGAGAGGGAGAGAGAGAGAGAATGTCAAGCAGGACCCATGCTGTCAGTGCAGAGTCTGACAAGAGGCTCAATCTCACAAACCTTGAGATCATGACTTGAGGGGAAATCAAGAGCCCAACGTCTAACTGACTGAGCCCCCCAGGAGCCCTCACGGTTCTGTTTTATTCTAGTGAAAGATCACAGTCAGCTGTGTGGAGAGATGCATGAAGTCAAGTCTGGGAGAATTCCAAACGTGGACATTCCAGCCGTCTTCTCCCAGTGGGACCCTGAGGGGAGCCTCCCTCCTGTGGCCTCCAGAGGGTGGGACAAAGACCGAATTGATTTTCTGTCTCTCTCTGTCTTCCTGCTGCCCGTCCTGATAGCACATTCTCCAGAAGTGTAGAACAGGGGAAGTAAAGCTGCAGTTTTCTGATTAATGGATCCAGAAGGGGATTTTCAGCGAACCAAAGAGAAGTGAACAAATGTCAGAGAGGGAGGAGTTGGCCCAAGTAGCTCCAGGAATTTGTTTGTGAGCTCCTGGGATCGCATCCGAGCTACTCATGTGAATATCTTACCTTAAGCAGTAAGTTTTGACAACTGAATGACAGAACAGACCACTGCTTAGATTTCAGGTTGGTCACTGGGTAGCAGACATCTAGGTCCAAATAGCATCACAGAGGCTTTGAAATGGTGCTGGCAGTGGAATCACAACCTGTGGCAGGCTGATTAAAACTTGAGAATTGGGTCCAGCCGCGTTGTTTGCCTCCTAAAACAAAGCTTCAACATTTTCCATAGGATTTAAGTAAGAGCTGCAGTCTTACCGTATTCAAGATTACTTGGAGTACGTGGGTGGCTCAGTTGGTTAAGCACCCAACTCTTGATTTCAGCTCAGGTCATGCTCTCACAGGTTATGGGTTCAAGCCCCACATTGGGCTCTGTGCTGACAGAGTGGAGCCTGCTTGGGATTTTCTCTCTTTCCCTCTCTCTCTGCCCTTCTTCCCTTCGTGCTCTCTCTCTCTCTAATAAATAAACTTAAAAACAAAAAGATGACTTGGCACAGAAATAGCCAGGAAAATTATAGCTCACGTGGGAGAAGACAGTATAGTTGCTGAGGCCTCGATGGTACTGATGGTGGAATTGCCAGGGATCAACTTTGAAGCGGCTGTTATAAAATGCTCCAGTACGTAAGGGTGAATACTCTCAAAAAGAACGAACAGGTAGTACATCTGAGCGAGTAGAAGATACAATTAAGAACCAAATGAAAAATTTTAAACTGAAAAATAACGATAACCGAAGTCAAAAGCTTACATGTTGGCAAAATAGCAGAAGGGAGATGGCAGGGAAATCAGCGGACTGGAAGATCGAGAAAATTACCCATTTGGAACAACAGAGAGAAATGCTCTCTGTTAAAGATTTTTTTTTTTTTGATGTCCATTTATTTTTGAGAGAGAGAGACACAGAGCATGAGCGGGGGAGGGGCAGAGAGAGAGGGAGACACAGAATTCAAGGCAGGCTCCAGGCCCTGAGCTGTCAGCACAGAGCCTGACCCGGGGCTCGAACCTACAAACTGTGAGATCATGACCTGAGCCAAAGCCCGACGCTTAAAGGACTGAGCCACCCAGGTGCCCTGAGAAATGCTATTAAGAAAAGAAAAAAAGAACAGAGTCTCAGAGAACTGTGGAAGGAAGAATCCTACAGTCTGATTCAATCTAAACCACACGTTTTTTAAAAATTTGACAGAAAAAGGATAGAACATCTAAATGCAAAATATAAAACCATGTAGTATTTTCAAGAAAACATTAGCAGTCTTTAGGAATTGGGGTTAGAGAGTTCTTAGGCACGATACCGGAAAAAGATCCCTAAAATAAAAAAAAAAAAAGTACTGATAAATTGAAGTTGATCAAACTTAAAAATGTTCTTGATAAATAAACAGTGTTAAGAGTATGAAAAGACAGGCTACAGACTGAGAGGAAGTATTTGCACATCACATACCCGACGAACAGCTTGTACAGAGTATATAAAGAACACTCCAAGCTCAACAGTAAGAAAACAAACAACCCAGCTTAAAAGTGGGTCTGAGAGTTGAACAGACACTTCACTGAAGAGGAAATACGGGTGGTAAGTAAGCACATGAAAAGATATCCAACGTCATGAACCACTGGGGAAACGCAAATTCAAATCAATGCACACCGGCTACAGTGACCAAACTCAAGAAAAATACTGATAGCAAGTGCTGGTGAGGATGTGAAGTAACTAGAATACAAAAGTGTCCAGCTGCTGTTTTAGCAGTTCCTTGTGACATTGAACATATACTTACCATGTGACCCAGAAAGCCTTTCCCTAGCTAATTTCTCAGGTGGACTGTAAGCTTATGTTCACGCAAGAACCTATATGTGAATATTTATAGAAGCTCTCTTTGTAATCACGAATAACTGGAAACAACCCAAATGTCCTTCAGTGGGTGAAGGGATAAAGACACTGTGGTGCCTTCACATGATGGGACACTAAATACCTCAGCAGGAAACAGGAAGAGAGACAGTTGATGTACACAACACCTTGGATGAATGTCAAAGGCATCTTGCTTGGTGAAAAAAGTGAGTCTCAAAAGGTTACCCGCTATCTGATTCCATTTTTATGACAGTCTTGAAAAGACAGCCCTACAGTGACAGAGGACAGGACAGTGGTATGTGTATATTGCGTAGAGAGAATTTAGTGTATAAAAGGATAGAAGGGACAGGTGTTGGGGGTGATGGGATTCTTCTGTGTCCTGTGCTTTATCCATGCTTTCACCAGATGGGGTAGGTCAGCCTCAATGATGATTCCATAGTCAGAGCTTATATGAGAAGTAGGGCATAGATTTTCCTTTCTTGGCTTCCAAAAATTAGATAAATGGAGAAAAACCCACAGCCTTCTGGAAAAAATGACCTTTGTCTGTTAGGGTGATACTGTCCGTGATATCTTAGGATAGGGGTTGTTGACCTATAGCCCTCAGGCCACATCCTGCATTGCCCCTGTCTTTGTAACAGTCTGAGAACTGTGTGGCTTTTACACATTTCAATGGCGGATAAATATCAAAACAAAAACATTTCATAGCACGCGAGAAGTCTATGACATTCAAATTTCAGTGCCCGTAAATAAAGTTTTATTGGCACACAGCCATGTACACTCATTTACATATTGTTTATGGCTGCTTTTGAGCTATTACTACAGAGTTAAGTATTTGCAACTGAGACCGTATGGCACACAAGACTGAACTATTTACTATGTGGCCCTTTACGGAAAAAGTTTGCTGACAGTTGTTTTAGAATATTCCTTAGATAACGTGCTTATTTTTTATTTCAAAGCAGAACCCTAAGTAGACCAAGATTTATTTGTACTTTGGTTCCATGAATACATTTTGACAGCTTTTTCTGAAAATTAATTTTTCTGGACGATGTTTACCTTAAAAAACTCTCATCATATTTCAGATATTGTTCCCTCCTCCCCTTTTTTTTCTCCAAGATTTCAGATCTGATATTTGATCAAGGAAAGAAAGTTAAAAGGTGCCCCCTTGCCGACACCAAAAGATGGGGAAACCATTGTCATTTTTATTATCTGTGTGCTGCTTATGGAATCTTGTATTAGGGGTTAATTACAGCACCTCATTCTTGGGTGATGGCTTGTGAAACCAGCAGTTATCAGAGATAAACACTGAAGAGTCTGATTTACTTGTTCATGAGCATACCATAAAATCTTCAGTTAAATCACATTTTATGACTATGGCCTCCAAGTTTTTAAATATAGCCTTTTGATCACTTCATAGTTGTTAAGGCTGACTTTCTTTTTCCTGTTTGGCAGTGAGTAATTTATAACGTCTGTTAAGTGAACAATATTTACCAAGTGCTATCAAACAAGATAAAGATATATTTCACTGTGTCTTTATAGCAGTGTAGATAGCTCGAGAAAATATATTCCCTACTTATGATTTCACTACACGACATTAGAATCCTATGAAGTGTAAATCTGAAACAATTTTACTCTCTTACCTCTATTCCTTGCTTACTGTGTTTCTACACACATTTGGCCATTTTGGATGTCTTCTTTGAAGAGGAAAATAAAATGATGCCTCAAAATATGGTTTTCCTTAAAAGCAGCCCAAATAACTATATTCCATGTCTTGGGGGTTTTATGCTCTAGTCACATGGAAGATATTGAATCATGCCATGACTTCTGTCCACAGTGTCTAAGACCATGTAACATGGTAACTTGGACAATAACTTGTGTATTCATGGCGGTTTCCTAATTAAATGTAATAATGGCTCCGGAATGTATGGCAAAAATAGTAAAATGTCAATGATAACGGATGGTTTCCCCAACATGTGCATGATCTCAGATCTCAGTCGATTGTAATAGCACAATTTGAAATATCCTGCAGAAGAGGAAGAGGAGGCCCAAATGGGCGAACCACTTCCCCCAAGGACACCGTTTCTGAGGTGTAGACGGAGGACTAGAACACGGATATTCTAATTCGTAGGTCAGAGATTGCTCAGCTATACTGTGCTTGCTACTTTATTCCTTACTGAATAAAAGATCGCTTTGTCCTATACATGGTAACGTTCTTTCTAAACTAAGGGATGACTTGTATGTATGGAGTCAGGAGCGCAATTATTTGGGCTAAGAGTTACTATTCCCTTTGCCCCTCTCCTATGAGGTCTCTAGGTCTCCGCTGTATAATGGAGTTGATTTATATATAATTTGCTGTCTGAATTTGGTAGAAAAAATATTAAAGGAAAGTGTTCTATGGAGACTGGGAACATGTAACCCCCATTGTGGAGTCAGAACAAATTGCTTTGGGGGTTTTTGTTGATGCTGTGTGGTTACGACTGTTTCTATATTGATCTTTTCAGTACCACTAAACCTCATATGGTATGAACACCACTGAAGTTTTGCTGAACACGGGAGGCGGGTTATGCTTTTACAAGTGACTCATGTAATTAACCGCATAGAATCTATTGAGGTGGCAAATGTAATTTCTCACCTAACGCTTGGCAAATATTAGATAAACGGGGCAGCATCTGTGACCTCAGATCTAGATTACATTAGCAGTTGTTTTAAACATACCAACTCAGCTGTGGGTGCATAAAACCAACCACCCTTTCCCTCCGCTCTTTCTGGGAGGCCAAATTTCTGATCCTGGGTGTGTTCCTTGATGCCTATGGCTGTGGATGCCTATGGATAAGGTATGTGTGTGGGGGAGAAGCCTTGTACTCAACCGTCCTCAAAATGGTGGTCTTCCATTTCTCTTGCTGTTGACTTGTGTATTTGCCCTTTTGCTCATTCTTCTGTGACCCACCTTTCTTTGCTTTATGGGACCCTGAAGACTCCAGTGGACACACTGCCTTATTATCTACCTTATCATCTGCTTATTGCAATGAGCCCTTATTACTGGTTTTGCAAAGGGAAAGATAATTGACTTTGCTTCCTTGAAACTCACCCCCTCTCTGTCTCACCATGTTCGATAGGTCAGTTTCCACTTTGACCTCCACATTTTTCTTTTTTTAAAATAAAAATTGTGTATTTAAGGTGTATAACATGATATATGTAGTGAAAGGCTTATTCTTGTCAAGCTAATGAATATATCTCCTTGCACATCAGGTTTTTTTGGTATTGAGATCTACTCACTTAGCATATTTCCAGTGTTTGCTACAGTTTTGTTATTTATTTATTAAAAAAATTAAAAAACAATTTTTTAAAATATTGATTTATTTTTGAGAGAGAAAGAAACAGAACATGTGCAGGGGAGGGGCAGAGAGAGAGGGTGACACAGAATCTGAGACTCCAGGTTCTAAGCCGTTGGTACAGACCCTAATGTAGGACTGAACCGCGAGACCATGACCTGAGTGACTGAAGTCAACCGCTTAACTGGCTGAGCCACCCACGTGCCCCTTGATACAGTTTTATTCATTGTAGCCATCATGGGTGTATGTGAGATCTGTAGATGTATTCATTCTATGTAGCTGCAACTTTGTACCTTTTGACCAATATCTCCCCATTTCCTCCACCTCCCCAACTCCTGGTAACCAACATTCTACTCTGTGCTTCTATGAATGCAACAATTTTTTTTTTCCTTAAAGATTCCACCTGTAAGTGAGATCTTACAGTATTTCTCGTCCTCTGTCTGGCTTGCTTCATTAATGTCCTCCAGGTTCATCCATGTTATTGCAAATGGCAACATTTCTTTCTTGTGGCTGAGTAATATTCCATTGCATATGTGTACCACATTTTCTTTATCCACTCATTCGTTGACAGACATGTAGTTTGTTTCCATATTTTGCTATTATGAATAATCCTGCAACATACATGGGAAGGAAGAAAGCATTCCAAGATACTGATTTCATTTCTTCCTGGTAAATGCCCCGAAGTGAGCTTGCTGGATCACAGGGCCAGTTCTATTTTTAGTATTTTGAGGGATCTCCCTTACTGTTTTTCATGATGGCTAATGCACTTTACATTCCCATTAACAGTGTACAAGGGTTGCCTTTTCCTCCACGTCCTCACCAACGCTTGTTATCTTTTGTCTTTTTGATATTGGCCTTTCTGACAGGTGTGAAGTGCTATCTCCTTGTCGTTTTGATTTGCATTTCTCCGATGACTATTGATATTGATCATCTTTTCATATATCTGTTGGCCACTTGTCTTTTTTCTTTTGAGAAATGTCTGTTCAGATCCTTTGTCCATTTTTTAATTGGGTAATTCATTTTCCTGACATTGATTTGAGTTCTTTATGCATTTTGGACATAAACCCCTTATCGGATGTATGGTTTGTACATAGTTTCTCCTGTTCCATATGTAGTCTCTTCACTCTGTTGGTTGTTTACTTTAATGTGCAACTTTTTTGCTAGTTGAAAGCCCATTTTTCTGTTTTTGTTCTTTGTTACCTATGCTTTTGTGGTCATGTCCAAAAAATGATTGCCCAGACCAACGTCAAGAAGTGTTTTCCCCTACGTTTTCTTCTAATGGTTTTATGAGTTCAGGTCTTACATTTTTATGTATGTATTTATTTATTAAAAAAGATTTTTTAATGTTTATTTATTTTGAGAGACAGAGAGAGAGAGAGAGAGACAGAGCATGAGTAGGGGAGGGGCATAGAGAGAGGGAGACACAGAATCCAAAGCAGGTTCCAGGCTCTGAGCTGTCAGCACAGAGCCCAACTCGGGGCTCGAACTCATGAACAGGGAGATCATGACCTGAGCCAAAGTTGGATGCTTAACCAACTAAGCCACCCAGGCGCCCCAGGCCTTACACTTAACAAAAAAAAAGTTTATTTAATTTTGAGAGAGAGAGAGGAGAGAACGAGTGGGGGAGGGGCAGAGAGACAGGGAGACAGAATCACAAGCAGGCTCCACGCTGTCGTGCAGAGCCCAATGCGGGACTCAAACCCATGAACCATGAGATCATAACCTGAGCAGAAACCAAGAGCTGGACACTCAACCAACTGAGCCACCCAGGCACCTCTCAGGCCTTACATTTAAGTCTTTAATCCTTTGAGTGGATTTTTGTATATGGAGTGAGATAAATGTTCAATTTCCTTCTTTTGTGTGTGGAAAACAATTTTCCCAACACTATTTATTGAAGAGACTGTCCTTTCCCTGTTGCGTGTTTCTTGGCAACTTTGGTAAAGATCAATTGACCAGAAATATGTGGATTTATTGGGTTCTTTATTCTGCTCTATTGCTTTATATATATCTGTATTTTATGCCAATTTCATGTAGTTTTAAGTACTATAGGTTTGCAGTAGATTTTGAAGGCAGGTAGCATGATGCCTCCAACTTTGTCTTTTTTGCTCAAGACTGCTTTGGCTATTTGCAGTCTTTCATGGTTCCATATAAAGTTCAGGACTTTTTTTTCTATTTCTGTGAAAAATGCATTGGAATCTGAATAGGGATTGTATTGAGTCTATAGATTGTTTTGGGTAGTATGGATATTTTAACAATATTATTTCTTCTAATCCATTAATATGGGTTATCTTCAGTTTTTATGTGTCTTCTTCAGTTTCTTTCATCAGTTTCTTTCTTTCATGACCTGAGTTTTCTAGTTTTTGGTGTACAGATTTTTCACCTCCTGGGTTAAATTTAATTCCTAAGCACTTCTTGTTTTTGGATGCTACAGTTTTGTAAATGGAATTGTTCTCTTAATTTCTTTTTTGTATAGTTTGTTGCCAGTGTATAGAAATGCACCGATTTTTGCATGTTGATCTTGTATCCTGCAAATTACTGAATTTTTTTTTCATGTTTATTTATTTTGGAGAGAGAGAGAGAGACAGAGACAGAGACAGACTATGAGCAAGGGAGGGACAGAGAGAGGGAGACACAGAATCCAAAGCAGGCTCCAGTCTCTGAGCTGTCAGCACAGAGCCCGACGCAGGGCTCGAACTCACAAGCCATGAGATCATGACCTGAGCCAAAGTCGGACATGTAATGGACTGAGCCAGTCAGGTGTGCCAATCAACTTTAGTGAGTTTGTTCACTATTTCTAATACTTTTTTGGTGGAATCTTTATGCTTTCCTGTTTATATAAGATCATATAATTGCAGACAGTTTTACTGCTTCCTTTCCAGTTGGGATGTCTTTTTATTTCTTTTTGTTGCCTAATTGCTTTGGCTAGAACTTCCAGTACTCTGTTGAATAGATGTAGTCAGAATGGACATCCTTATCTTCCTCCTGATTTCAGCGGAAAGACTTCCTGATATGTTGCATTTCCATTTTCATTTGTCTCAAGATACTTTTTGATCCCCCTTTTGATTACGTCTTTGACCTACTGGTAGTTTAGGAGTGTTTTTTTTATTTTTTTTATTTTTACACATTTGTGGATTTCATTGTTTTCCCCTGTTATTGATTTCTACTTCACACCATTGTGGTGCGGAAAGATACTTGATATGATTTCAGTTTTCTTAAATTTGATAAGATTCGTTTTGTGGCTTAACCTATGATCCATCCTGGGGAATATTCCATGTGTACTTGAAAAGGATGGGTATTCTGTTGCAGTTGCATGGAATGTTCTATATATGTCTGTTGGGCCCATTTGCTCTGTTGTGCTGTTCAAGTCCACCATTTCCTTACTGATTTTGTGTCTGGATGATCTATCCAATGTTGGAAGTGGGTTGCTGAAGTCTTCTTCTATTATTGTATTCCTCCCTTATTTTCTGTCAAGAATGGCTCTGTATCTTTAGATACTCTGACCCATTATTCTTTCAATGAAATATATATTAAGGTTCTACCATGTGTCTGATAATACTTTAGGTTCTTGGGATGCGTTGAAGAACAAAGCATAAAAACACAGATCCACTCTCAAGTAGAGTTTATGTTCTGGTGGGAAAGTGGGCTTGGCGGGGAATTGGAGAAAGAGACGATAAGCCCCAGACAAAATTAGCAAGTACGTTATGTAGCATATTAAAATGAAGTGAGGGGCGGCCATGCCGATATCAGGGGGACGAGCTTTCCAGACAGAGGTAGCGGCATCCTAGCTTGAGGCATGCTTGGTGTGTTTGCGAAATAGCACGCAGCCTTGTGTGGTGGAGTGAGTATGTGAAGGAGAGTAGGGGACGAGGAAGAGATAGAAGGTGTACAGAGAAGGTGTACAAATCAGGTATGGCTCACAGGCCATCGTAAACCTCCCACTTCTACTCTGAGTGAGAAGGGAACCATTAGCTAATTTCAAGTTGAAAAGGACGTGATCAGATTTACATGTCCCCAGCCATGTTGAATCTACC
The DNA here is from genome assembly GCF_018350215.1 of Panthera leo. Classification (NCBI taxonomy): domain Eukaryota; kingdom Metazoa; phylum Chordata; class Mammalia; order Carnivora; family Felidae; genus Panthera; species Panthera leo. The sequence goes on from NC_056679.1 coordinate 95,464,018, forward strand.
GATGAGCCTATCGAAGGCTTTCTTCATTCTTGTTACAGCATTTTTGATCTCTAGCCTTTCCTTTTGATTCTTTCTTGATGTTTCCATCTCTGTGCTTCCGTTATTCATTTCATCTTGTATGGTGTCCATTTTTTTTTTTTTTTTTTCCTGATTAGGGCCCTTGGCATATTAATCATGGTTATTTAAAATTCCTAATCTGATCATTCCAGTACTTCGGTCATATCTGAGTCTGGTTCTAATGCTTGCTCTGACTCCTCAGGCTGTGTTTAGTTTGTTTGTTTTGTTTTGCCTTGCCTTTTAGCATATTTTGTGATTTTTAATTTTTTTAAATGTTTTATTTATTTTTGAGAGCGAGAGACAGAGTGTGAGTGGGGGAGGGGCAGAGAGAGAGAGGGAGACACAGAATTCGAAGCAGGCTCCAGGCTCTGAGCTGTCCGCACAGAGCCTGATACGGGGCTCGAACCCATGAACCATGAGATCATGACCTGAGCCGAAGTCTGATGCTTAACCAACGAGCCACCCAGGCGCCCCAACATATTTTGTGATTTTTTTAAAAAAAGTTTATTTATTTATTTATTTTGAGAGAGTGAGAGAAAGAGAGAAGGGGGGGCAGGGCAGAGAGAGAGGGGGAGAGAGAGAGAGAGAGAGAGAGAGAGAGAATCCCAAGCAGGCTGTGCACTGTCCGTGCAGAGCCTGATGTGGGGCTCGACCCCAAGAACTGTGAGATCATGACCTGAGCTGCAACCAAGAGCAGGACGCTTAACCTGACTGAGCCACCCAGGCGCAACCTGTAATTTTTTGGAGAGCTAGATGTGATCTGGCTAGGAGTTAGGCTGTATTTATTGTTCACTGGGAGGATGGTATCACAGGTTACAATTTCCCCCAGTGTGGTTGGTTTTGTCTTCTTCGCCTTGGGGTAACCTAGAGATACCTTGCATCCAGCCTGTGTCTTGATGTTCTTTTAGCTGTAATCCTGTGTTATGATAAAGAAGGCCTGTTGATGTGGTAGAAAGATGTGGAACGGAAGAAAGCAGTCCCAGGAGTCTCAGGCTGAGAATCCCCGAACTGGGTACTTCCCTTCTCCCTGGTCAGTTAAGTTGTGGTAGAACTTTCCTTTGAGGGAAGGCCTTATTAAGAAGGGTGAAGTCTGGATGGCTCGCTTGGTTAGGCATCCAACTCTTGGTTTCTGCTCAGGTCATGGCCTCACTGTTTCTGAGATTGAACCCCGCTTTGAGCTCTGCTTGGGATTCTCCCTCTCCCTGTCTGTCTGCCCCTCCCCTGCTCTCTCTCTTTCTCTCTCTCAAAATAAATATATAAACATTAAAAAAAAAAAAGAAAGGTGAAGAAAGAAGTAAAGAATTGAAAAGAAATTGCCCACTTTGGTCTCACTGAAAGACAACATTTTTTTCAAGTTGATCGAGCCAAACCCAGAGAGGTTTCATGGCCGTTTTCTCTTTCTCCCACATTTCTCATCCACTCTGCCAGGAAATGTAGACTCCTCCTTGAAATATTTCTAGAATTCAGCCATCTCTTACTAGCTGTGCCTCTCTCACCACAGAACATGTCTCCAACCTCACTTACCCACATTATTGCCATGACTGAGGGGTCTCCCCTTTTCTCCCTTCTATTTTTATTTTATTTTTAATGTTTTAATTTATTTTTGAGAGAGAAAAATGGAGCACAAGCGGGGAAGGGGCAGAGAGAGAGGGAGACACAGAATCTGAGGCAGGCTCCAGGCTCTGAGCTGTCAGCGCAGAGCCCTGTGTGGGGCTTGAACTCGTGAACTGCGAGATCATGACTTGAGCCGAAGTCGGATGCTTAACCGACTGAGCCACCCAGGTGCCCGTCTTGCTTCTAAATAGAATTCTTAGACCCCAAACCCTCCCGTCTCATAAAAGCCCAGAAGGTACTGTGAACTACGGCCCTGTCCTGTCTTCCTCATTTCTCTCCTTTCCTTTTCCACCTCACTCTGTCATTTCCAACCTGCCCCAAGGGCTTTCCCTCTGTGTCCTAAACTATGCCACATATGCCTCAACCTCAGAGCCTTGTTGCTTGCCAGCCCATCTTCCTGGAATGTTTTTCATCTGTAAATATTCATGGCCAATTTTCTCACTTGCTTCTCTGCTCAAATATGGCCTTGCTGACGAGGACTTCCTTGACCACTCTTTTAAAAATCAATCTCTCAGGGCGCCTGGGTGACTCAGTCAGTTAAGTGTCTGCCTTTTGATTTTGGCTTAGATTGTGGTGGCACGATTCATGAGATCGAAGCCCGAGTTGGGCTCCACTCTGTGAGTGGAGCCTGCTTGGGATTCACTCTTTCTCCCTCTCTCTCTGTTCCTCCCCTGCACGTGCTCTCTCTCTTAAAATAAATAAATAAACATTAAAAAATCAACCGTGCCTGGGTGGCTCAGTTGGTTGAGTGTCTGACTCTTGGTTTCGGCTTAAGTCACGATCTCACCGCTTGTGAGTTTGAGCTCCATGGCGGGCTCTGTGCTGACAGAGCCTGAAGCCTGCTTCAAATTCTGTGTCTCCTCTCATGCTCATGCTCTGTCTGTCTCTCTTTCTTTCAAAAATAAAATAAACATAGAAACAAATTAAAAAAAATCAATCTCTCGGGGCGCCTGGGTGGCGCAGTCGGTTGAGCGTCCGACTTCAGCCAGGTCACGATCTCGCAGTCCGTGAGTTCGAGCCCCGCGTCAGGCTCTGGGCTGATGGCTCGGAGCCTGGAGCCTGTTTCCGATTCAGTGTCTCCCTCTCTCTGCCCCTCCCCCGTTCATGCTCTGTCTCTCTCTGTCCAAAAATAAATAAAAAAATGTTGAAAAAAAAATTAAAAAAAAAAATAAAAAAATCAATCTCTCATCTCTCTTTTTTCCTTCTTACTGGGCTTTACTTTTCTTAGCACTTAGTACTACTTGGCATAATGTGTGTGTGTGTGTGTGTGTGTGTGTGTGTGTGTGTGTGTATTATCAGACTTTTCTTACTAGAATGTCTATTTGACAAAAGAAGTCTGTTTACTACTGTATTAGTGACACAGTAGCCTGTTGATAAATATTTGTCCAGTAACTGCCTGACCAGCTGAAGAATTTACATACTTCTTCTCAGAGGCGTTGGTAGTTGGCCACTGGTACTCCATATTCTGAAACTGTGAAACAGTCTTAGTCCGAGTTCCTTCCAATGCAGAATCTTGGACAAAGACAGTGTATAGGTAACCTACTTGGAATGAGATCTTGGGGGCAAGAGTGAGGGATGGGGGGCTAAGTGGTGAAGGAGAGAAAGCCATTATAAGGGTGATTTAACCACTGTTGCCAGCATCTCATGGTATGGTCCCACAGAACCTTCTGAGTAAGGTCCCTCTCCAACTGGTTCCGGGCGGTCTCCTGGGGTGTTAACTCTCCTGGACTTCTAGGTTGTTTACGTTCGAGTGCCAAGTGAGTGCCAAGCGGGAAACCAAGAGTTCTACACGATGGCATCAGACACGCTCTGAGGTGGGAAGCCAGAAGCGCAGGGCACGGGCCAAAGTGGGGTGCTGTCACGTTATGCACGCACAAACTTGGTTGAAGCCCGGAACTCGTTGCTGTAGCGGTGGATGGAATAAGAGGTAAGGCCAGGAGGGTTTGAAGTGACACCCAAGAAGCCTTCAATACTGGCCACTCTCTCGAATCCACCATGCTCCACAACATGTCCCTTAGATGTGGTGACCGGCCACAACGTTGACAGAGACTTAAAACAGGGGAAATGACTATAGTCTCTGCCTTTTTGCTCTCATTCTACTCCTCACCAGCATTTTGCTGGGCTAAGTTGCTCATCTGCGGGATGGACCCAGAACTTCCTCCGTGTGGGTGTGAGGCCTTAGCGGCCTTGGCCTTGTCAGGCTTGGTGGGCTGTGATCACTCACATGCCCATGCACTGTTATTGCCAGATAAGGCTTCTAGAACACTACCTTTGTTGCCTTCCCTATCCCAGCTTAAAACCAGTTCCCCATATTTTAGGCTTTATTTCAGGAAATAAAGAAGGTGAAGGGGCAGCAGGTAAGTGGGTATGTTTTCCTCTTGTGAGGATGGGTAAAGCATGACAGGGACGATCTCGAGCTTCTGATTGTGTCGGATCTAAGAACATCCCATGGGCCAAACCCAGTCACATGGCCAGGTTGCAAATCTGAGTCTGGGAAAGTAGAGTCTGCCCGCCATGAGGACCAGCGTGGATGTGATGTACAATACAACTTAAGAGGAATGACGACTTGTGACCAACAGTTCGATCTCCCACAGGGAGCAAAACAGTAAAGGAGAGAAAGCCAGTGTGACAATCTGTTCCTCAGTTGGCCACTGCTGTGAGTGGTTGGTGTGAAATTCTACAGGGCCTCCTGAGAACTGGACGGAAGGTGCCTGGGAACCATCTGTGGAGGGGTAAAAAAGGGAAAGGGTCTGTCTGAAGGTAGTTCTGGGTTGCACATGTGTGAGGGCTGGCTGAGCTCCTGTGGCTGCTTCACGCCATGGTGTCACAGGAAGTAGGAGGACGGCGGGACGGCCGTGTAAAAATACGCTGCCAGTTTCCGATTGCAAAGAGTGCAAGACTGTGTGCAACTTGGCAAAGAAAGAAGATTTTAAACACACAGGGGGTTTGGGTACAACCTCTGTCTTACCTCCCACACCACTGTCTCTTTTCTTGCTGGAACTCATCTTGCCTGACCCCCAGCACCACATACCAGTGAGTGCTTAATTCTGGGTCTCATTGCAGTAGAGTCTTGATCTCAATGATGCTTTTTTCGACTATATTAAACGTTGGTTGCTTGAGGCTTTGGGTGTTACCACATAGATACTCACATTGTAAGAAGGGACACGTTGCTATGTGTGTTTCTGATCCAGATGGAAGAGTGGGGATTCAATTTACAGTCCTGCCCAGAACAACTAAAAATACACGTGCAATCTATCAGATAACAGGGTAGCAAGCAATGAAAGACAGATGAAAGAAACCTTATAATGGCCCCAGCTCACTGCCTGTATTGTTGACCGGACACAGTACAGATCAGGGGAATAGAGGTAGAGCCTGGTAGTTTCCTTGATTTGAGGAGACCCAGCTGGAAGTCCAGGGAAGCCAAAGCAGGTAGAGTTTGCAAGGCAGAGTACCTTGGAGGGGAGCACACACAGAAAGAGATTTTTTGGGGAACAGTGGAAAATCCAACTTGAGCCTTCAGTTGACTCTCAGTCAGTGCCTGCCTGGGAAAGAGCCATAGGAAAGGCGGAGGGGGGAAAATCTCTGGTGCTCACATGGGGCAGGGCTTCTAACTCCTGTTGCCGCTAGATGGAGCCGAAAATCTCATCATGCATGGGGCTTCAAGGGTGAGTACTTAGAAGGGTTTTGTCTCAGTAGGGGAACAAAAATGGTTTTTGACTAAATACTCATCTATCTGGTCCTGTCCAGCAAAGCTCAAAAAGCAAGACCTGAAAGGGTCAAACTGTTACCAAGTAGCTTAACTTGATCCCAGAACAAAGTTCAAGAATATTTATGGGAAAACAGCTGTTTTCCAATGCCTAAAACCATGAAATTCACAAGTCATAGCAGCCAATCAAAAGTCACCAGGTAAGCCAGGAGGCAAGAACATGCAACCCATCATAAGAAGAAAAGTCCGTCCAAACGGACTCAGACACGGAACAGATGATGGACACACTAGATCGATGTTCCTGTCCTGTAGTCCCTGTGTTCAGAAGCTAAGTTCAGGCATAGAAGATACTTCACAAGACCAAAGTTGAATTTCCCAGTGAAAACTAGAAGGTGCATGATGAAAAACAGACCAGATCAAGATCAATGGAAGATAAATATCATGGAAGAGAAGATGAGTCCGCTTGAACAGTCAGAGTGAGACGTGTCCCCATGAACAGTTTTCCCTGGAAGGTAGATTTCCATGAACTCCTTCTAGTGTGTACATTGGTGACTAGTCCATCGTTGAGAAGCCACAACCATGCTGTCTCTGCCAAGGTCTGGATTTCAGCCCTAGGGGTTGTGGTTGCTATTCGTGTTTTATTTACACTTCTCCGTACTTATTAGCCAGGACCTCATTGCTTCCATCCTCTGTTTTAAGTGTTCATTTTTTACAAAAATGTTTATCTTATTTATTTTGAAAGAGAGAGTGAGTATAAGTGGGGGAGGGGCAGAGAGAGAGAGGGAGAGAGAGAGAATCCCAAGCAGGCTCCGTGCTCAGCGTGGAGCCCCATGAGGGCCTCAATCTCATGACCGTGAGATCATGACCTGAGCCAATATCAAGAGCCAGATGCTTAACTGACTGAGCCACCCAGACACCCCTAGTTAATCATTCTTAATATTAAACTTCCCTGTTCAATTACTAATGACTTCTCATTATACCTTGACTAATACACTTTCCAGTCGTTCGGCGAGATGAGCATTACCAAATAAAGGTGTCATAAGAAAATAAAACTACAAAACAATATCCCTCATGAGCACAGATGCAAAAATTCTAAATAAAATTTTAAGAAATCGAATTCAGTATGTAAAAAGAGGTACATTATGAGTAGTAGGAATGTAAGATTTTGGTTCACCACTCAAAAATCAGTGTATGTAGGGGTGCCTGGGTGGCTCAGTCGGTTAAACGTCCGACTTCAGCTTCGGTTAGGATCTTGTGGTCCGTGAGTTTGAGACACGCGTCGGGCTCTGTGTTGACAGCTCAGAGCCTGGTGCCTGCTTCGGATTCTGTGTCTCCCTCTCTCTCTGCCCCTCCCCTGCTCACGCTCTGTCTCTCTCCGTCTCTCAAAAATAAATGTTAAAAAAAAAAATAAAGAGCACAAGAAAACTCTTTAGACTGTTGGACGTTCATTATCTTAATTGTAGCAAGGTTTCACAGATGTACCCATATATTAAATCTTATCAACTTATACACTTACATATGTATAGGGTTTTTGCTTTTTGGTTTTGTAGTTCAATTATATCTTAAACCTACTTAAAAAAATTTTTTTTACATTTATTTATTTTTTACATTTATTTATTTATTATTTATTTTATTTATTTATTTTATATTAAAATCCTACTGAAAATTTTCTCTCTCTGCCCACCCCTCCCCCAAAGTAAATAAACATTAAAAAAAAAAGTCTTTACAAAGAAATGTCTAAGAGAGAAATTTCTGAAGCTAGAAAGGAAATCTGGGCATAGGTGTGGAGATCTGTGGAGGACGGAGACAGCAGTTGCCCTGTCTTTGGGTTATCTCCTTTTATGTCTAACAGCAACATGGCTAATCCTTGCCCACTGTCATAGATCTCTTCTAGACTTCTCTTTTTATCTCCTTGCTTGTACTCATGAAAGAAAAAGTGTTTCTGGACAGACTTACGATTGGATGAAAGATGTGGATAGGTGTCTTCCTGATGGAGACCGATGTATTACTTCTGTCCTTGTCCTTGAAAATCCACTGTGTACATGCTGCAGTCGATAGGAACACAAAATACTTTAGAGATTGACTCCAGGAGGAGAATGCATGAAATGGATCATAAATACAGGCCTCAGACTTATTTTCTTTTAATTCCTCCCTCCATCTTTCCATTCTTTGGTTCTTCTCTTTCTTCATTTCTTCCATCTTGTTTCCTTTATTTCTTTTTTTCTTTTGGGTTGGCTTCATTAGTTTTTTCTACCTGCACACTCAGAAATCATTGTCAGATTGGGGAATGAGGCAATGAAAATTTGGATAGCTGGTTTTGTTGTTGTAGTTGTTGTTTCTTTATCTATTTTGAGAGAGCCTGAGTGAGAGGGGGAGCAGAGAGAGAGAGAGAGAGAGAGAGAGAGAGAGAAAGAATCCCAAGCAGGCTCCATGCTGTCAACATAGCAATTTGGGGCTCCATCCCACGAACCATGAGATGAATCATGACTTGAGCTGAGATCAAGAGTTGGACGCTTAACCTACGGAGCCACCCAGGTGCCCAGGTTTTTAAATTACTTTATATAAAAATATGTTTTGTTCCTGGGTGGAATCTTTTCAGCCATAGCAAATTCATTAATGCAGACGCTTTTAGGTTGATAAACTCAAGGTAAGTGCTCATTGTCGAAGGAAGATGGGATCTCTGCGTAAAAAGACAAAGAATAATTATAATGGATGTAAGTGTATGATTTCAAGTTCCAGATGTTTGCTTTTCACAGTGGGTTTAAAAGAAAAATGAACCCCAACCAACACCTTCCATAAGTCTTAGCTTAAGCAGAGAAAGTGACTTTACTGAAAACTAATCAGAAAGAGAGTACTGAATATAGCCCGAACCAGCTCTAGGAAATCTGAACTTGAAATTAACTTAAAATTCCATTATGGTATTAACACTGAGTATCTTTGTAGCACTGTATTGCCCAGAGCTTCCTAATCATCTGAGCTATGCCCTTTCCTCACTTTTCAAATCCCATGTGCTCACTGTCCAGTTCCAAGAATCTTTTTAGGAACTCATGTTCCATTTTACTGACGCTATTCGGATATGGCAGAGAGCGAGAAAAAAATCTTAGCCTCTTGAGTTATTTTTCAGGAGGAGCCTGGACCCTATTCCCATAGTTTCAGAGGCTGTATTTTTATGTCTGTGCCACAGCTGTGCTAAGGCTTACAATCAGAATTTAGCAACACGCTGACTCGCCAAAGGGATTTTACAGTAGACACCGACTTGTAAGCACTGTGCCCTCTGGTAAAATTAAATACTACACGGATGCTTAGCATTCCCAGGCTCCTGCCGTAGGGCCTCGCACTTCAGTCTGTGTGAAGGGCAGAGAAGCCTGGAAAGTTTTGGAGGCCTTGAGCACTTCTGTGAAGATGAAAGGCACCATTGCTAACATTATTCATGAAAAAATATGAAAGGTCATCGATCTCTCTTAAGGCTCATTTGGCGCACTTTTAATGAGTGATGGATGAACTGCGAAGGGATCGTTGCGAAGGGGCTGTGCCCTGTGCACGTTTGGATGAGTGCCATCGCTCCAAAACAGATCCACATATTTTCCCCATCTTTCCCCATCACGGCTTTTCCCACTGATGGTCTTCAGACCCTCTCCTTTCCTTTTTTTTCTTGGCATTTAGGAAATTTTATTTCTCTCCAGACCCCTTGTTCATGTTCCCTTGCATGTGACCTCTCTTTGAATAACCTTTTAAGTGGTTTAGCTGCCCATCCTCCCCCACGTTTCATACCCACTTTCCTTCATTCCCGAAGCCTTCCCCTCTTTGATGCCCGCACTCGGTTCTACTGAAGGCCACTTCACTCAGCCACACCTCTTGGTGTGTTCTACGTGTCCAAATAATCTTGATCTACTTTCTTTGTCTGGCTTACTCTCTGCTTTCAGAGGAGCAGAGATGGGCGAGATCAGCGTCTTGCCCAGGACAGTCAAGAATACTGCAAGGTCAAGTCCTCATAGAGGAAGGAGAATCTTCTTCTTCTTCTTTTTTAAATGTATATTTACTTAATTTTGAGAGAGAGAGAGTACAAACGGGAGAGGGACTGAGAGAGAGGGAGAGAGTCCCAAGCGGGGTCTGTGCTGATAGCTCAAACTCATGGGCCATGAGATCATGACCTGAATGAAAATCAAAAGTTGGGCAGTTAACTGACCCAGGCACCCTGAGGGAGGAGAATCTAAAAGCAGAGAAGCTGTCTGCTGTCTGCTGGTGGTACTTTGGCCCAAAGCATCAGCTGGGACAAAGAATGGAGAAAGGGCAAGACTGTGAGTGGCATCAAAGGGGATCAAACCATTGAGACTAAGAGAGAGGAATTGGGAATCGGATATGCATTCAGAATAGATGACATTTAAGAAAGAGCCTGGTTCATATCGAGCTGCCAGTGAGGTTAGACTTGAGAGCCAACGTAGTCTCATGGATAAAATGCAGGCATGGAGTCTGTAGTCATTACGGGTCCTCAAGAGGGTTACATAATTCAGGCAATCGGCTAATTGCTGAATTAGAATGACTCCCCTGTTCCTGGTGGGCAGGATCCATAAGGTCTTATGAGACGCCTATAAAGCAAATGGGGCCCAGCCTCCAAATCTCTGGTTTCCCTGCCGTGGCTCAAATTCTTACACGGGTGGTGGGGGTGCCAATGCCGTGAGACCAAGGTAAACAGGGCTCAGCTGTCGGCACCTGGCAGCCTTTACCTCCTAGGAATTAAATCCGGAGGCTGCGAAACCAACCAAAGGAAGCCAAACTCACCAGGAGAAAGGAATCATGGAAATAGTGAGATTAGAAATTTCCAGAAGTCATTTGGAATTCCCTTTTTTTTTTCCTTTTTGACTATGTATATTATTTTGGTCTTTTTAAAAAAAAAATGTTTATTCATTTTTGAGAGAGAGAGAGAGAGAGAGAGAGAGTGCATGAGCTGGGGAAGGGGCAGAGAGAGAGAGGGAAACACAGAATCCAAAGCAGGCTTCATGCTCTGAGCTGTCAGCACAGAGCCTGAGGTGGGGCTTGAACCCACAAACCCTGACCTGAGCCACAGTTGGATGCTTAACCGACTCAACCGCCCAGGCACCCTTTCTTTTTCTCTTTTCAGTGGAAAAAAGCCCACTGATTGCCCTCATCGCTCTCCTGGCTAATTGCATTGACTGTGACTATGTGCACACACATGTATAAATTCTTGTGAGTACTGTCATTTTTGTGTGGGCGGGCATTCTTTTGCGGGCATCACATGTGCGGGGCTGTGCATGTCGCAGTGACGGAACAGCTGCTTTTCAAAGCTTCCTGTTTCGTTCAGTCACACTGGTGACAGCTTTCTGTGATCCTCCTTAGAGAAGTATTTGACCCTGCCTCCCTCTCCTCCCGGGATCCCTAAACCGCGATGTCTTTTCTGGTTGCGGGCCACGTTCGTTTTCTGGAAGCTCAGGAGGGGTCTAGACCCTCCTCTTGCAAAAGTCAGAAATGAATACATGGCAGAGCAGGGCACCATGGGCACGAGGTTGCCCCAACCCGAAGAAAAGTGCAACACGGGAGAAGTGTGTTTTGGGGTGTGGCCCGGCTACATCCATTCTCTTCACTGTCTTCATGTTCCTCATCAGTGTCCTGTGCTTCCTCTTCCTCTCTCATTTGTGCTCCCACACATACATGCCCCTCTTCCCAGTTGAGTACTCGGGAGGATTTCTTTTTTTCTTTTTTTCTTTCTTTCTTTTTTTTTTTTTAAGGAGGCTCGATGCCCAGCAGGACTTGAACTCACGACCTGAGATCAAGAACTGAGCTGAGGGGCGCCTGGGTGGCTCAGTCGGTCAAGCGTCCGACTCTTGATTTTGGCGCAAGTCGTGATCTCACAGATCGTGAGTTCGAGCCCTGGGTCGTGCTCTGTGCTGACAACACAGAGCCTGCTAGGGATTCCCTTTCTCCCTCTCTCTCTGCCCCTCGCCTGCACACTCTCCTTCAAAATAAATAAATAAACATGAAAAAAATTTTTGAAAAAAGGCACGAGCTAAGGTCAATAGATGCTTAACTGATTGAGCCACTCAGGTGCCCCTGGAGACTTCATTTCTGCTAGCTAGTCCTAGGTCGCGCTGTAAAGTAGGAACTTCCTTCATGAAGTGTGGATAGATCCAAACAGATGGGTTAGGGACAGACAGATGACACTTTACCCTTTCCAGGTACTATATTTACATAACTGGAGATACAATGTCATAACCAAAGGCTGGTGCAAGTATGGATTGAAAAAAAAAACTCTGGGGCACCTGGGTGGCCGTCCGTTAAGCATCCCACCCTTGATCTCGGCTCAGGTCACCATCTCACGGTTTGTGAGTTCGAGCCTAGCGTCAGGCTCTGTGCTGATGGTGCAGAGGTGGCTTGGGATTCTGTCTCTCCTTCTCTCTGCCTCTCCCCCACTTGTGCTCCCTCTCTCCCTCTCTCTCTGAAAATAAATAAGTAAACTTAAAAAATTAAGAGGAAATCTGCTGCCATAGCGTACCGGGGTCGGAGACAGCGGACATCTGAGGCAGACAGCCTTTCCGGGGCTGGTGATACACCCCTACAAAACCTCACTGGTCCATGACTGAAGTGAGCTGAGCCGACTTGCCTGCTCCAGGATGAGAGCACACTGCTCTCAACTCTATGGGACCTACTGCCCTCGCCCGTGAATCCGCACGGATGCTCAGAAACCTGCCGCGGTAGCTCCTTGCCGTATAAATCGATAAAGGAAGATCACGGAAGTGTATCGTGTCCACCGAGGAGTTCAGCTTCCTTTCTGGGAGAGCCGTTCTAGGTTGTGATCATAATGGGATATTAACTTGCTTTATGGTGTATGCCGGGATATTTTTCATTCTCCTTGCCAGAGGAGGCAGCTGTCTTTACCAATAAATCTTGCAAAGTTTGCCACTTTTGAGGAGTCATCTGGTTCAAAGCAGAAGAGTTCTTATAACCTCGGGAAAAAAAACATTCAAAATCTCTGCTCTCTCTTCAATATCCTCAGAGCCAGACATGCTAAAACCGTATTTAGTATTCCACGCCTCACGTTCTGGCAGGAAAAATGTCCCTCCTAAGAGCTAACTTGAATCTTTTTTGCCACGATTTAAGCTGTTTTCTGAGAGGCTAAAGCGCGAGTCTGAGAAATTGAAATCATTTCTACAGACCGAGGGAGGCCAATATGTCTACAGAGACTGGTTAGCAGGATACAAAGTGTCCTTAGAACCCTTCTGGCCGCGACATCTTTCCATCTGGACCACTTCCCCCTTGTGATCCTTTGGGATTCTGGATCTTTCCATCAATGACTTCTGAAGGGACAGGCAGAGAGTAAAGACAGTATTCCCTCTGACTTTTCTGGCCACTGTAGATTTGAGGATATATTAAAAAAATTTTTTTAATGTTTATTTTTGATTGAGAGAGAGACAGAGCATGAGTGGGGGAGGAGCAGAGAGAGAGGGAGACACAGAATCTGAAGCAGGCTCCAGGCTCCGAGCAGTCAGCACAGAGCCAGACGTGGGGCTTGAACCCACAGTGAGATCATGACCGGAGCCGCAGTTGGACGTTTAAGCGACTGAACCACCCAGGCTCCGCTTTGAGGATGTATTTTAGAAGAAAAGAAGGCAATGAAGATACTCCTGAGAGGACCCTAGCGTGACAGGGCCAGACTGGGAGCCTTCCTCCCCTGCAGAAGGAGAGAGCCTCACTCAGTGACCACAAGGTCTGCTCAGCTTGGCCACTGTCCAAGGGTCCTCAGCCTCCCCGTTAACCTCTGCGTGGCTTTTTTGCACCTGCTTTGTCTCCACTGGATTCCTCAGTGGGCACCGGGCGCAGAGGCTCAGATTTTAGGCCTGCGTGGAGGAGGCAGTCCGCCACTGAGCGCCCGGGGCAGCCAGAGCTCATTAGCTTTTAAGAGCAGACCTCCACCAGACAGGCAGGAGTCTAAAGCGTAAATAGAGGTGCCGGCCCTGGAAATTTTTTTTTTTTTTAAAGGCCCCGGAGGGGTCTGTTCACCGGTGTTTGAATTGCTATAGAAAAGCTCTGTGAAACTCCAAATTAAACCAAGCTGACCCCTTTCACAGCCCAAGTTATTTACAGTTCACGGGTCTTTGGAGGGTTCTAGTTTGAATGCAGTTGAAAACAGGTCCCGGGGTTGGCAAAGGTGGCCTACTGTGGGGCTATTTGCATCACACTACCTTGCTTTCCTTTGGTGTGGGAGAATGCTGGGAGACGGAAGCCAAAGATGTGGTCTCCTTGTAAACAGGCCTTTGCTTTTTGCTGTGTTTTTGTTGTTTTTGTTGTTGTTTTTCAGCAAAGCAAAGGCGCCGGTAGGAACACCTAAGAAAGAGCCAACTCCTAGAAAGCAAACAGCCGAGTTCTCCCTCTAATTAAATGCATTCCTCGGAATAACAACTAAGGGGTAGGAAGGAAACCCGGGAGCCCCCCCATCCCCCGCCGCAACTGATTCCCCCTGCAGCCTTAACAATCGGACCAGTCAAGAAGACTGGCGCTGATTATAGCGCCCAGTTTCCCATTTTGCTCCGTGCTGGGAGAGTAATTAAGTTGAATAGCTTTCAGAGCCTGAGATCTGGTCTGTGTCAGACTCCAATCCACTGCTGGTTCAGGTTGGTGCATCGGTGCCGTGAACTCCCGCTCCCACTCATACTGGGTGAAAAGCTCTGTCAGGGTTTGTACCAAGGGAAAGAGCTGCATGGGGGAGATCCCGAACTACTCCCCCAACGCCCCCCCTCCCTCCATCCTCATTTCCTGTGAGAATGCGAGTCTTCACCGCCCCCCACCCCCACCCCATTGGTAAGGTCAGGGGCTGCTGATACTTAAAAGCAACTTTTGGTGACTTATCACGTAAAGGAGGGGGGCTGGCCAAGAGATAAACCTGAATTGAATCACAATCACTGGAAAGCAGATTTCATGATAATACTGACGAAGTTGCCCTGTAGGGTCGGGGAAGTTTGGAGTAGAGGGCCAGATAACTTCCTATCTACAAATAAAATAAGGCGCTCATATCCTTCACTGGTTTTCTCCTTTATACACAATGCCCTTCGAAGCCCATCCCTGCCTCCCTTGTAGGTAGGAAAGTAAAGCAGGTGTTGTAGGGGCTGAGGGCAGGCCGCCCCAAGATAGCATGAAGATTATTTTGAGCTAAAGCACTCGAGACCCTGTAGGCTCAAGGGAAACCTCAACCCCTCCCTTAACTACAGAGAAGCACCTAGATTGGGGCTCTTTCCCAGCATAAAGGTCGTGATCGGAGATAAATTTTATCTGAGTGTCCCAGCTATCAGGCAGGACAAACATCTAATTACCCTGACATCCACTCTTCTTACTCTCCTATGAAGTGCATTCGCTCCCTGTGAAGTCTCGGACCCCCAGCCAGTTTTCCTTAGTTCAGGGTGACGTGTACCTCATTTTGCCTGGCGGTCTTTGGCGTTTCCGTGTTGGTGTGGATTCCCTGTTACTCATGCAGTTAAGTTTGATTTTCTCCTGTTAATCTGTCTCAAGTCAATTCCATTCTTAGTCTAGTTCGAAGGACCACCAGAAGGGGACAGGAATTCCTGCCCCCCCGATAGTATGGCGGTGGGTAGCGATGGGAGGTGGGTGTGTGTGCAGGGCGTGACGGAAGTGGATAGGAGCCCAAGAAAGTGGCAGAAGAGAGAGGAAACCATAAACTGAGTCCTGAAGTTGTTTACACCTTCCTCGGAAAATATGACAGACACCTGTGAAAAAGACATGAGAACACATTCATTCCGAAGAATGTGTCACCAGTACTTGGTACGTGGTAAGCACTGAGACAATATTGGTGAAGTGAGAGAATGATAGAGGGTAGATACAAGATGGATGGGTGGCTTGAAAGCCAAGTCCTTCAGGAGAAGAGATCGTCATCCCTGAGGGATTCGGCTGGAGGTGGAGTTAATCGTCCATCTTCCACTGGGAAGCAAACCATGGGCCAGTTTTCTTAGCGCTACAACAAAATTTGAACAACTTAAGGGTTATGTCAATTGATTAGGTAGTGGATGGTGACTAAGCCCCTTTACTCTAATGCGTTAAAATCAGCATAGGGAATATAGGCAGTGGTATTGTAATAGCATTGTGATGGTGATAGATGGTGACTACACTTGAGGTGAGCGGAGCATAGTGTGTAGAGTTGTGACATCACTATGTTGTACACCTGAAACTAATGAAATATTCGTGGATGTTGGGTTAACGTTACTACAACATAACTACATAACTAACGTAGTTAGTTATACTATATCCAGTATACTGATGCTATATAACATATACAGTATCCTAATGCTAGCATACTATATACAAATATACACTCTATATATGTATACAGTATACTAGTATGTTGTAACTATACTTCAATACAAAAAAAATACTCTTTTAAGCTCCAAGCAAAGATAAGTTGGTGCATATGATAATTATAAATGAATGAATTATAAAATGTGGAAATTAAAAAAAAAAATGAATGTTTATTATTTTTTTTTAAATTTTTTTTTTACATTTATTTACTTTTGATAGAGAGACAGAGCACAAGTGGAGGAGGGGCAGAGAGAGAAGGAGACATAGAATCGGAAGCAGGCTCCAGGCTCTGAACTGACAGCACAGAGCCTGATGCAGGGCTTGAACTCACAAACCGCGAGATCATGACCTGAGCCGAAGTCGGACGCTTAACCAACTGAGCCACCCAGGCGCCCCAAATGTTTATTATTTTTAAGAGAGAGAGAGAGAGAGAGAGAAAACAAGTGGGTAGGGGCTAAGAAAAAGGGAGACACAGAATCCGAAGCAGGTTCCAGGCTCCGAGCTGTCAGCACAGAGCCCGACACAGGGCTTGAACTCAGAGACCGCGAGATAATGACCTGAGCCAAAGTCGGACACTTAACCAACTGAGCCACCCAGGTGCCCCAGATGTGGAAATTTTAGAGTATCACTTTTACATTGTCTCAGGACAGACCCAAGGAGAACATGGCGGCTTGGCAGCCAAGAAAGTAATGACCAAGAGGATGGGAATAGAACGCTAAGGGTGGGAGAACAAAATCATTCTATCTCGCGTGTTTAACATCGAGACTGGAGATATCCAAATGGGAATCAACAGTTTTCCTGGACCTGTAGTCAATCTTCGAAGATCCAGGTCACATGTTGTTCTCTCTGGGAAACCTTCCCAACATGTAATTATTCCTTTCTCTGTAATTCCCCAGAGCTTCAGACTGCATTGCAATGATTTGCCTCCTTTTGCAAGAGCAAGAAACCAGTCCATGTTAGCAGTCAGTCAACAAGTGTTTGTTCCTTACTGGATGGGAACTATGCTGGCGTCCTTCAAACGAACTGTCTTATGTGATCTTTGCAACAACCCTTTTATTCTCATTGGGTGTTTGAGAACCTCAGGCTAAGAGAGCATGCGATACATGTGGTAAGTGGCAAGGGCAGCCTTAAAAACCAGAATTTTCCCGACAACAGGTTTATTGCTGTTTACTCCATGGCAACCCTATTCTCTAGCCCAGTTCTTTTTCTTCTTTTTTTAAAAAAATTTTTTAATGTTTATTTTTTGAGAGAGAGAGAGAGAGACAGGGTGCAAGCGGTGAAGGGATAGAGGGAGAACGAGACACAGAATCTGAAACAGGCTCCAGGCTCTGAGCTGTCAGCACAGAGCCCGAAATGGGGCTCGAACTCACAAACCATGAGATCATGACCTGAGCTGAAGTTGGACGCTTAACTGACTGAGCTACCCCAGTGCCCCTCTAGTGCAGTTCCTTATAACCGGATCCTTTATAAAAGGATCTTTATAAAAGGATCATCATGTGCGCCATAGATGAAATTTAAAAATTTTTATTAGCTGCATTAAAAAATGAAAAAAAAACAAATGAGATTAAATTCTTATGATAATATTTTTATTTCATTTTATTCTTAATTTTTTTTTTAATTTTAGAGAGAACGTGTGAGTCGGGGAAAGGGACGGGGTGGGGGGGCGGTAGTAGAGAGAGAGAGAAAGACAATTCCAAGCAGGCTCCGTGCTGAATGCAGAGCCTGACACGGAGCCTGATGTGGGGCTCGATCCTATGACCCTGGGATCATGACCTTAGCTGAAATCAAGAGTCAGACGCTCAATCGACTGAGCCGTACGTTTTTATTTTAGAATAGCTTTAGATTTACAGAAAAGTTGTGGCTGTGGTAGACAGACTCCTGTGTACCCTATGCCTAATTTTCCTTACCCCTAGCATCTCAACATTAGTATGGTATGTCTGTCATAATGAATAAGCCCATAATGATTCGTTAGTTTTAACATCCATGCTTTACACAGATCTCCTTTCTTTTTACCTAATGCCTTTTTTTCTGCTCCAGGACCCCACCTAGGACATCCACCCTGTCTTTTTAGCTTCTTTTCACTGTGATGGTTTCTGAGACTTTTTGCTTTGATGATTTTGACAGTTTGGAGGGTATTGGTCAGTATTTTGGAGAAGGTCCCTGAACTGGACTGAACATGTCTCATGTTTTTCTCATGATTATACAGGGGTTGTGATGTTGTGATTTATAGTAAGAAATGCATGTTTGGCCTTCATCCCCAGCTTTGGTGCAGAGCCCCTAGAACTCTTAGAATTTCCTAAGTGAAGACAGCCATAAAGGTGTCTTGACATTCTTTAAAAGCAAAAACCAAAAACCAAAAACCTTTCAACCACACCTGAGTTTATGTTAGTGAGGTGACTTTTGGTAAGTACCTAAGGATGGGGGCCGGTTGCCAGGGGAACAAGTCATGTGATTGAAGGTTTGGACCTTTCAGTACCCCACCCCTCCCCACCTGTGAGGGAGGAGGGAGGGGCTGGAGGTTGAACCAGCTGCTAATGTCCAATGACTTCATCATGCCTATATAACGAGTCTCCATAAAAACCCAAAAGGATGCGATTCAGAGAGCTTTCGTGATGGTGAACCAGATCAGCAATGTGTGCAGACCCCCAGACTCCCTAGGGGGACAGAAACATCTGGCTCTTCATTCCCATCCATTAATCTACTTTGTAATAAGCTGGTAATCTAGTACATAAACTGTTTCTCTGAGTTCTATGAGCCATTCTACCGAATCAATAGAACCTGAGAAGGGGGTCTATAGTTGTTGGTCCAAAGCACAGGTGACAGCCAGGATGTGAGATTGGTGTCTGACGTGGGGCAGGGGAGCGGTCAGTCCTGTAGGACCTCACTCTGTGGGATCTGATGCTATCTCCAGGTAAATTGTATGAGAATTGAATTAATTGTTTGTTGTTAATGTTGACAAACACACATACCGTAGAGGTTAGGGATGTCTAGGAGGAAGACCACTGAAGTATGTTGCCAATGTCATCACTTCATATCAAGGGTACATGCTTCAACAGGACTCAACGCAGATGTTAACCTTGATCACCTGAGGTGGTGTTTTTCGTGTATCTCCACTGCCAAGTTACTCCCCGAGCCCTTTCCGTATTGTACCTCTTGGAAGGAAGACTTAAGGGGTAGGATAGTTATGTTCGACTTCCTTGACAGGAGAGCATCTCCATAAATCATTTGGAATTCTGTGTGGGAGATTTACCTATTTTCCTTCATTTATGTATTTACTGAAGATAAATAAAACCATCATTTATTTAGATCAGTATAGACTCATGCCTGATAAAAATAACGTGGGTATATATTTTGTTTAACCCTATAGATCAAGGCTCTTACCATTTCAAATAGGTTCCATTTAAAACATTATTTATGAGATGTTTTTAATTTTGTTTTCAGAGAATGTCTTCAAAACCTGACACGTAATCTACACATACCACATCTTAATTGGGATCTTAAACTTGCATCAGGAGTGCTTGGTGTGTATTTAGATTTTGCAGGATCTGCCATTGAAAAAAGTAAGTTCACATGCGCGGGTAAGTTTAACCCGTACTTAAAAGTGTTTCCGGTAATAGAAGCGGTTCCTAAAAAGTCATTTTCCTTTAATATTTGCATCCATTTGACAAATTGGCTTATTGTTTTTAGAACTGATCTGACATAGTTTTAAAACTGAGTTGAGTGAATTCACCAACTCTTGTGTCAACTCAGTATTCCTGCCATCAAATTCGAAGTGGTATTGTGTAAAATGAAAAGCCCCTTTAAATTTATTAAAATTAACAAAGCATTATTCATGTTTTTCTTTTAGTGTTGGCAGCAATTTATATAAAAGCGTTTGTTACAATTAAAATCTTTGACATATTGGGGTGCCTGGGTGCCTCAGTGGGTTGAACGCCCGAGGTCAGCTCAGGTCACGACCTCACGGTTTGCGAGTTTGAGCCCTATGTCACGCTCACTGCTGTCAGCGCAGAGCCTGCTTCATATCCTCTGTCGCCCCTTCTCTCTGCCCCTCCCCCGCTCATTCATTTTCTCTCTCTCTCTCTCAAAAAGAAATAAAAACATTGAAAACATATTAAAAAATAAAATCTTTGACATATTGATTCATACTAGAAATAATGGCAAAATAATTGTTATTGAATTTTATCAAGGAAAGTTTCTATTTCAACATACATTCCCAGACAGTATTGCTAGGCCACAAATAAGTTTTTACTTTCCTGGGAGCATCAAATGTAACTTATTTATATGCAGTGTCACATCAGTGAGAAACCATAAATCACACCGTCATTTTTTTGTGACACGAATCATACTGCCACTTTTTCTGTCTTTGGTTATTGAACATTTGGCAAGCATTTCTTTTAAGAAAATCTTGAGCTAGAGTTTACAGTAAATTTTTTTAAAACCCTTCTGCAGTTCAACCGGCAAGCATTTGCAAAGAATACAAGATCATTAAATTGTCTTCTCTTAAGAGTTTCATAAATGGATGATTTTTCATAGCACTTGGTTTGTACACAATGATTTTAACACCTCTATCCGTGACAATTTTCATAGAGCCTGCCTCCAAAAACTGATCACAGATACCATCAATATGTATCATACATATTGTATAAAACAATAGAGAAAACATCACTCTTTTGTTTTAAAATTCCAATAAATCCAGATTTTTGGGGGGCCTAATATGGCTACAGCAATGTCTGTCGTAATAGGGGCTGTTTTTCCCATATCTAGCTAAAATTCTTCGATTTAGCAGATTGAAAAATACTGATGCCGTGAATTTGATTTTTAAGGGTGGGAATTGACATTTCTATGTAATTTTGGAAGTCCATGGAAACAAAAGGTAAGTAAAGTATTCATCAGGCAGTGACTTTATCACACAACTCAACTAAAACTAACAAAAAATATTTGCAATGTTCCCAATTTTTTATGTTTAAATTTTTATTAATTTTTGAGAGACACAGACAGAGTGGGGGAGTGGGCAGAGAGAGAAGGAGACAGAGGATCCAAAGCGGGCTCCACACTGACAGTAGCAGCCCGATGGGGGGCTTGAACACATGAACTGCAGAACCGTGACCTGAATGGAAGTCGGACGCTCAATGGACTGAGCCACGCAGTTGCCCCTTCAAATTTTTAATCAATTAGTGTTTAATATCTTAAGATCTTGGATTTTATATGCAGTCATTTGGTGGATTAACCAAAGATCTTAAGATGTCTTTTAAATTTTTTCCTATTGAAATTTTTAATAAAATTTCCAATAAAATATCAATAATGATGATAATGACTTATTTTACCATGTCTCCATTAAAAATGGCATTCTGAAAACATAAATAAACATGGGGTTCTATTTTGTGTAAGGATCCAAAGCAATAGACAGTTGGCCAGAGTTACAAAGTCAGACCCCACTGAAAAATTATTTAAAGTTTTATTGGATGTAAAATCTGATTTCAGTAAACTAATTCCACTGATTGCTTTTGACTGTTTAAGCTTGTTATCACATTCATAATATATTTGCTGAAAATGTCTCGGCTTTGCTTAATTTTGTATGATTTTTTTTTTTCACACAAAGAAACAGCTTTTGTCTTCTGCTCTGCCCCAGCAAATTGCACCTGTCATTCTTTGTGAAAACTCTGATATTTTCTCTCAGTCTCCTTCTTTTCTTCATTACTGTTATGGTTATAACACTGGCTTCTGATTTCCATTTGATTCTGCCTAAGTAGTGTGCCTTTGTTTCAAATTTAAAAAATTGTCCGTATTTACTTTTTATAGTAGAAATAGAATTTAAATCTATTAGATTAAAATAAGTACTTCAGGGCGTCTGGGTGGCTCAGTCAGTGAAGTGTCCGACTTTGGCTCAGGTCATGATCTCACGGTTCATGGGTTTGAGCCCCGCATCAGGCTGTCTGCTGACAATGTGGAGCCTGCTTTGGATTCTGTGTCTCTCCCCTCACCCCTCTCCTGTGTGTGTGTGTGTGTGTGTGTGTGTGTGTGTGTATAAACATTGCAAAACTATAAAATAAGTATTTCAATTAGTTTTCGAGTATGGCTTCTATAAGTATCACTGTAACTTCTGTGTATATAAAATATATGAATAAACATATTGTGATGTTACCTCCACGCACAGAAAAAAAAATCATTCAAGCTGAATCGAGCATTGACAATAGTAGATTGGTCGTGCATTTATGTGTGCTCTGGAAATGATGTGAGGACCAGAACCACACTATAATGCAATAATTATATCTTACACAATGCCCTGGTGCAAGTAAAATATAATCTGCTAGGGCAATAAAGTAATATTTAATGGAAACATAGTTTACACTGCTTTAATTTGAAAATTTTAACGAATTAAACATTTAATGAAACATTCTGTTCTTCAATCACACTGACCATATTGTTTTGTTGTTGTTGTTGTTGTTGTTGTTGTTTTAATTTTTTTTTTAACGTTTATTTATTTTTGAGACAGAGAGAGACAGAGCATGAACAGGGGAGGGGCAGAGAGAGAGGAAGACACAGGATCTGAAATGGGCTCCAGGTTCTGAGCTGTCAGCACAGAGCCCAACGCGGGGCTCGAACTCACAGACCGCGAGATCATGACCTGAGCCGAAGTCGGCCGCTTAACCGACTGAGCCACCCAGGTGCCCCTGTTGTTGTTTTTTGAGAGAGAGAGAGAGAGAGAGAGAGAGAGAGAGGCAGAGTGTGAGTGGGGGAGGGGCAGAGAGAGAGAGAGAGGGAGAGAGACAGAATTTGAAGCAGGAACTCATGAACCGTGAGATCATGACCTGAGCTGAAGTCGGAGGCTCGACCGACTGAGCCACCCAGGTGCCCCCACGCTGACCGTATTGTAAGTGTTCAGTAGCCACGTGTGGCTAGCAATTACTATGTTAACAGAGCAGCTCTAAAGGCTTCAGTTGAAATGGTCTGACTTTTATTCCAAGGTCAAGGTATGAAGAGAAGAAAGCCTTTAATCCCGTAACTAGGGGCTGAGAAAATGACTACAGATAATTTATAGGAGCTTTCTGTCTCGGTATGCTTTGTGTAGTTTTGTTACAAGAGAAAAGTAAGAGAAAAACAGAAGAACAAAAAAGGCTGAGATGCCTGAATCATTAAAGTAAGGCTAGTTAATAGCTTATTAACTATTGGAAGTAGATTCCTTTTATGCCCCAACTCGTCTTAAGGCAGGAAGTGTCTGAGAGCCGACATGCATCATTGGGTTTTAGTTTGTAACAGAGAAAATGTGACTTGCCCGACCAATAGATGACAAAGGAGGGGAGCGATATTTTGACCCCTTATTCCGAAAATTCTTGGGAAGATCTGAGCCAGAGAGGGATAGGATACTCTGTCCCTGAACCTGCTCACCTAGAGATTGAGTACAGAATCTAGGGCATTCCAGCATCAGAGGGAAGAGTAGATCTGGATGACCCAGAAAGCCCACTCTGGTCTTTGGGTTTTGTGAGTCAAAATGGGAAAGGCATGACTGGCTTGCTTCTCTTTTAGATTGGGTGGCTACCAGGTGTTATAACTTCTCCATATCCTCACCCACTATGAAGTGGGTGGTGGTATTGTATTTCATGCCAGAGCCTAACCAGAAGGACTGTTCTGGCCATATAGATAAGCACAGCCCTTTGACCATTTCCCTATTGACTAATCCATGACTCACTTCGACTCTATTTATGGATTTATACCCTTCTCACTCCCAGAGAAGATTTGCAGCAGCTCACAGTAAAAACAATATACTTACGCACTTCAGAACGCGGGGCGAAACAGAGGATTGTGCTGGGGTAGAATGGTTGTTATTTCCAAAGAGAAAATAGTCTGACTCCCCTGCGTCATTTTCACGAGACTGATCGGCGACTTATCCCAAGGTGTTTACGTTCAAATCAGCAGTCTGTTAATCACATGGGTGAAGATTATCTTACTTTTAAAACAGAGTTGTTGCAGATTAAATGATCTGAACACTGGAAGAACTCACCCATCCTTGACGCGCTATTTCTAGATGTAAATGAGTAGCCAAAGTCAAAACAGAGGAAAGCGACATGACAAATTTCAAATTAATTTTTCCTGAATGCACAGTGTTTTCACATATTTAATGGATTTAACGCACAGCCGCTCTAAGCAAGAATCTGCTTTAAGAAAACCACATCAGATCTGACCTAATATAATTAAAATTGTTTGCTGCTACCATGTGAAGAATGTAAAGATGTATTTCCTTCATTGCTTTACTTCAGGGGTCTCAAGCTCTTCCTTGAAAAATAACATTTCAAAGTGGTGTTTTACATTTAGCATTCCCTCCCCTTTTATCCTTCCATATCAATAAAATGAAGATGTCTGGCTAGATACCCTCAAATGCAGTGCTCAAATTAATGGGTAATTTCCAGGGGCACCTGGGTGGCTCAGTTGGTTGGGCTTCTGACTTTGGCTCAGGTCATGTTCTCACACCGTGTGAGTTCGAGTCCCGCGTTGGGCTCTGTGCTGACAGCTCGGAGCCTGGAACCTGACTCGAATTCTTTGTCCCCCTTTCTCTCTGCCCCTCCCCTGCTCATGCTCTCTCTTTCTCTCTCTCTCAAAAATAAACATTAAAAACAATAATTTGTAATTTCCAGTATTTCTTCCAACCTTGCCTCCTTCCCCAGTGTATCTACCTTGTTTTCTATCCTGGAGAAGGCCTGCGGTGGTTCTCCATTCCAGGATCGGGCAGATCAGTGAGGGCCTGCCACCCTCCCGTCCTCACCTCTAATCCAGGAGGTTGGTCCTGCTGACCATCCTTTGCAGCGACCTACATATGTAGTTCACCCAGACACCTGGTCCCTACAGAATGAGATAGTGAGAATCTGTAGACACAGAAAAGACAAGGCATAGCCAGGGAGAAGTTGAGTCCCCAAAGGAGGATGAACAACAGAATCTACGTATTAAAGGTGACAAAATAATAGAAGCCTCGATTCTTGTCCTCCTTTTCTTCCCATTGTTCCTGTGTGTAATCGCCACAGAGATCGTTCAGATTCTGCCCACGAATTCTCTCCCATGGAGCACTTGGGCCCCTCGTGATTCTTCCCAACATCAAGATCCTCTTTTGCTCTTCACCTAATTCTGCAAGCCAGCCTCCTTTCTATTCAAGAATGCCTACTTTAGCTCTATTTTTTCTAACCACCTTCCATGTCCTTTCCTGTCCTAATGTCTGGTTGCCTTTTATTCTTAAACCAAAGAGACAGGTGGACTCCTTATCTCACTTACTCCATTTCTCACTTTCCCTTTCTTTTTATTTGTTTCCATGGCACACGGTTCTTTGCGAGTTGCAACTCCATAGTGGTTTCTACTTTGGATTCCCATGTATCGGTTTTATAGGCCATCTTGACAGTTGATTCGATTGAGGGCCGGTTGCAAGCATTCAGGGAAATACATTTCCTTGATGTAAACTGAGAGGTAGAAACATCATCAGCTCAGAATAAGTGAATTGGATAGAGAAAGCAATGTGCAGGTTCAAAGTGGGATATTGTCAGTTTACTGTCAATATCTGTCAATACTGTCAGTTTACTTTTCTTTAGAAAAGGAATCTTCAATTAGGTTGGAATATACTAGACTAAGTGGGTAGGGCAGTATTTATATATCTGTGGGGTGTTAGGGAATGGTTCGAAGCAGAAAAGAAGAGAATTAGGTTTACTCTTTTTTTTTTTTTTTTTAATTTGTATTTTTGAGTGAGAGAGTGCATGAGCAGGGAAGGGACAGAGAGAGAGAGAGAGAGAGAGAGAGAGAGAGAAAGAATCCCAAGCAGGCCCCATAGTGTCAGTGCAGAGCCTGGTGTGGGGCTTGAACTCACAAATCGTGAGATCATGACCTGAGCTGAAACCAGGAGTCAGACTCTTAACTGACTCAGCCACCCAGGTGCCGGCAAGTGCACTCTTTAAGAACCCACTCATTTTGTTTTTATTCAACAAATATCCACTGAATTTTCACCTTTGTCGCTAACTCACTGAATTACTGTGTCAGGACTGTACTGGACAAAACAATAGGACATATGACAGACACAACCCTGCCCTCTGGAGCTTACCTTTTGGTAAGGAAGACAGAGATTATATAAAGTATGTGATTACAGAATTGTTCACTCTGCACATTAAGAGTGAATCAGAGCCCTTGGAAGACAATATATACATCTCAAAGAACTTTACTTCTCTCTGAAAGACATGAAAAGGTTTCTGTTGCTTTTTATATTAACACTAAAATGCCATATTAGGGGTGCCTGGGTGGGTCAGTTGGTTAAGCATCTGACTTCGGCTCAGGTCATGATCTCACTGTTGGTGGGCTCGAGCTCGCATCGGGCTCTGTGCTGACAGGTCAGAGCCTGGAGACTGCTTCGGATTCTGTGTCTCCCTGTCTCTCTGCTCCTCCCCCACTCATGCTCTGTCTCTCTCTCAAAAATAAATAAACATTAAAAAAATTTTTTTTAAATGCCATATTATTCAGTAGAGTACTTCTGTTTCTCAACCCTATTTTATATATTTAAAAACATTTTTTATGTTGAGAGAGACAGAGACAGCACGAGTGGGGGGGGGGGAGCAGAAGGAAGGAGAGAGAGAGAGAGAGAGAGAGAGAGAGAGAGAATCCCATCCCAAGCAGGCTCCATGCTGCCAGCACAGAGCCCCACGTGGGGCTCAATCTCACAACCTGAGAGATTATGACCTAAGCCTAAACCGGGAGTTGTACGCTCAACTGACTGAGCCACCCAGACACCGCTATATATTTTAATATATGTTAGAAATTTAAATTATTTTGTTAATGATTTCATTCCTTGGAAGATACTTGGGGTAAAATTTGGGATCAGGTTCTCCTGGCATGAATCCTTACCGCCTAGCTGTGTTGCCTTGAGTATATTATTTAACGTTTCTGAATCCATTTGCTAATTCACACTAACTACCTTGCAGTGTTGTTCTAAATACTCAATGAAATCATTTAGGAAGAGTGCCCAGTAGAAACACGGCATATAATCTAATAAGTAGATCTTTGACAAAGCAGAAACGGTGCTTAGATGCGTAATCAAATTTTCATTTAGCAGAAAAATTTAAAAGTATCTCTCTCTACAGTTTGTGCCCTGAAGTGAATTTGCAGGGAAGAGAAAGACGTCAAACTGTGGGTCTTTGTTCAAGAAAATAGTTGTACTGATGCTTTCACCCCAAAGAATTTTTAATAAAGTCAGGTCTACAGAATTCTGAGTGGTTACTGTTGATGTGTTGAAGAGGAATAACATAATTTTATGGACCTAAGAAGGTTTTTTTTATTGTTTTATTTTTTATTTTTTAAATTTTACATCCAAATTAGTTAGCATATAGTGCAACAATGATTTCAGGAGTAGATTCCTTAGTGCCCCTTACCCATTTAGCCCATCCCCCCTCCCACAACCCCTCCCATAACTCTCAGTTTGTTCTCCATATTTATGAGTCTCTTCTGTTTTGTCCCCCTCCCTGTTTTTAGATTATTTTTGTTTCCCTTCCCTTATGTTCATCTGTTCTGTGTCTTAAAGTCCTCATATGAGTGAAGTCATATGATTTTTGTCTTTCTCTGACTAATTTCGCTTAGCATCATACCCTCTAGTTCCATCCACGTAGTTGCAAATGGCAAGATTTCATTCTTTTTGATTGAGGAGGAAAACTTCATTGTATATATATACCATATATATATATATATATATATATATATATATATATATATATATATCACATCTTCTTTATCCATTCATCAGTGGACATTTGGGTTCTTTCCATACTTTGGCTGTTGTTGATAGTGCTGCTATAAACATGGGGGTGCATGTGCCCCTTTGAAACAGCACACCTGTATCCCTTGGATAAATGCCTAGTAGTGCAATTGCTGGGTCATAGGGTAGTTCTATTTTTTGTTTTTTGAGGAACCTCCATCCTGTTTTCCAGAGTGGCTGCACCAGCTTACATTCCCATGGACCTGAGAAGTTTAAAATCGGTTGGGGGGGGGGGGTGTAAGATAAATAAGCCTAAAACAATAGTTTTTGATATTTCCTTTAGGTAGCCTGCATTGTCTTTCCCTCCCACTTCCTTCCCCCAACAACCTCAGGGAGTGGGGCAGTGGCATAGTGTATCAGTTACCTATTGCTGCCTGACAAACAACCCCAAAACTCAGTGACAGAGCAATTATTTCTTCCTCCTCATGTGTCTGCTGTCCAACCAGGGGGTCTGTTGATGTGGGTTGAGCCCAGCTAGGCAGCTGTGCTCCACGATGAGGGTCCAGCTGAACTTGACCTTTTGATATGGCTTGTGCTCAGTTTTGTGGCACGTGTGTTTCATTTTGGGCACCGGGTAGAGGGGTATCAGCTACGTAGTGAGAGATGCTTTTCATGACCATTGTAGAGGCACGAGAGTGTCATCAGGCAGGTAGAGATACATGATGCTCTAGAAGCCTAGGCTAGCCCTGGCATGCTATCACTTCTGCCCACAGGCCAATGGCTAAAACAAATCACATAACCAGACCCAAAGTCAAGAGGCAAAGAAGTACACTCTGCTTCTAGAGAGCAAGGGATTGCATTCTCATCCAGCAAAGAGGAGGGATTCTCTCCTAAAGCAGGATGGGCATTACATGCAACACAAATACATGTACCATCTAAGTTTTAAGAATTCTCCTATAGGTCAATAGAAAAAAAGAAGATGCAAAAAAGTATTATTGAATCGTGACTTTGTCCACGAGGCATCTAATCTCCCTTTCGGAATTATGGAAGCTTCCCTTGCTCACTTGTTGAGCGCCACTGGATAGTATTTTGAACATTCGAAAATAAACTGTTTCAGTGGAGCGGAAATGTACTAATTTTGAATACTTAGCCATCTGGAGCATTAGATGTTTAATTACAGCTGAAAGCTCATGAATGAACGGTGGGAGGCAGCTTTCTTTTCCAGAGGATCTCGATTGTCTTTGCCTTTATTCTCAGGAGAGGAAAAAAAAAAAAAAAAGGAATATGCCAGTGGTCATATTGTACTATTTCGTGGGCTTTGTTCTTTTCTCTTCTTTTTATGTAAGCTCATCCTGAAAATGTGGTCAAACCATGCCAAGATCCCTGTCTCTTTTCAGAAAGCATCAACTATAAATGCAAGGCTATCTGTTACATAAAATAACAATAGTCACAGAAAAGTACTCTATTTTATTCTGTCAACTGCATTTAAGATCAGTTTCCTCCAAGCTTACAAGTTTTCTATTTCTTTTGGAGCCCGTTCTTGCCGGTTCGATCTACATAATACTCTTAGTAGCTAACCCCAATCAGAAAAGTAAAAGAAACGATGGTTCTAAACTCAGTATGAGAAGAAAATTCGTCTATACTAACAGAGGTTAAAAAAAAACATTAAGAGATTTTGAAGAAAATCCATCAGATGTGATATCTGATTTAAAAATTGTAGCTTTCACAAAATTACAGCTGTTAGGAATCCCATTTTTCCCATTCTCTCCTGAACACACCCCAGGTCAGTAAGAGCCAACGAGGTAAACCCTATTTAACCTAAGATATTTGTGCACCTGGCCAGGTGGGGTGTAGAGCTTATATATGTAATTTAAGATCCTTTGTTGCTGGGGCGTCTGGGTGGCTTGTTCTGTTAAGCGTCCTACTCTGGCTTTCGGCTCAAGTCGTGATCTCACAGTTTAGGAAATCGAGCCCAGCGTTGCACTCTGTGCTGACAGCACAGAGCCTGCTGGGGATTCTCTCTTTCCCTCTTTCTCTGCCCCTCCCCTGCTTGTGCTCCCTCTCCCTCAAAATAAACACATAAACCTAAGGAAAAAAAAAGATCTCATGGTGTCATCGAAAAGCTTGCAGTCTGCCGGAGAAGCAGAGAGATTGGTAGGTAAAAGCCAACTACAAATCTAGCCTTATATTATATGCCTCATTTCTCGCTATTAAAGGTAACTTCCCTCCCTCCACCCTACTTTAATTAGGTCTAACCTCACTGTCTGTCATTATCTTTCACCATATCCTTCAGAGCATCCATCACAGCTTGTGATTCTATATTTGTACACTTGTTTATTGCCTTCTCTGCCCATTAGGTCGTAAGCTCTAGTGGCAGGTGCCTTGAGCCGATTTACCCGCTGATACATACCCAGCACGTAGCACAGAGGTCAGCCTCTATACATACTGTTGAATGGTTATCTAAAGGAATGAGTAAAAGAAAGAAGGAATAAACATCACAGCTGGAGTAAAAGTACAGAATTTTAGCCTGATTGGGTGTGTTAGAAGGAAAGCATTTGATGTAGGTTTTTTTTTTTTTTTTTAATTGTTATTTGGGAGGTGGTAGATTAGATGGAAGGAAAGAGAGCCATCAGGGAAGTTGATGGTAAAGGAATGTGTGTGACCACCCTCGTTCTCAGCTAGCCCGTGTGTTTAGATGCTGAGTCATCTCTAGAGATACAAGTCCAACTTTGAGGAGCAGAGAGCGAGACTACGCGACCTGGTCTCAGGCTTCTGGTTCTCAACGGTAGCTCTCGGGGAGTCAAGTGTGTAAGAACAGTTCATCACTGAACATGCAGTAGTCGTAGCTACTGTCCATAGAGCACTTTCTGCGTATTCTTTCTACTCAAGGGTACTTTGTTTGATCGATTATTTTTTTAAGTTCAACACAGGGCTTGAACTCAAGACCCTGAGATCCCGACCCGAGCTGAGATCGAGAGTCGGACGCTTCACCCACGGAGCCACCCAGGCCCCCACCACAGAGCAGTTTCAATGTGCCATCTGCTGTGGTTAAGTGCTTGTGCGGTATAATCTCTTGATTCTGAATGACAGCCTTAAGAGGTAGATATTATTCTTGAACCCGTGGTACATGGAGGGGACTCAGGGTGATGGGAGGCTAAATAGCACTGAAGTATCCCTGGTGGGATTTGAACCCAGTTCGGTCTGTAAGAGTACACACTCTCAGCCCGTGCCTCTGCCAAGGAAAAGAGAAAGGAAATAAAACTCACGGCTGGTTCTTTTTCTGACCGATTTAATTTGATGATCTTTCTTGTGCACCAAAACAACTCCAGAAAAGACATTTATTCATTCACTTAATCAATCAGTAGGTATTGAACCTCTAGGTCCTTTGGAAAGTCAATATTCACTCATTCACCTGATCCCCAAATAGTTTCTGAATAGCCTTTATGTGCCAGGCACAGTGCAGGGGCTTATAATTTATCAGTAACAAAGATTCGTACTCTCACGAAGCCTTATATTTTAGATAGGGAGACAACCCATAATCCATAAGCAAGGTAACTAATAAGTAAATTATGCTGTTTTCTTTTTTTTTAAGTTTATGTATTTATTTTGAGAGAGTGAGTGTGAGTGGGAGGAGGAACAGAGAGAGAGAGAGAGGGAGGAAGAGAGAGTCCCAAGTCGACTCTGCACTGTCAGGGCAGAGACTGACGTGGGGCTTGAACTCATTTACCATGAGATCATGACCTGAGCTGAAACCAAGAGTTGGATGCTCAACCAACTGAGCCACCCAGGCGCCCCAAGTATGTTGTGTTTTTAAAGGCATTAATTGAAATGGGGAAACGACAGGTTGAGGGGCCTGGGCACGGGGCTTGAGGAATGGGGGAGGGTCAGTCTACACCTTCAAATAGGGAGCTCAGATGAGGCCCCAGCGAGAAGCTGACATTTGTGCCAAGATGTCAGGGAAGGATGGAGTGAGCCCTGTGCATCTCTCCTGGGGAAGAATGTTACAGGTGAGAGGAGCCACCAGTGCAAAGCTCTTAACCAAGGTGGAGTAAAGAAGGACTCTGCTTTCCAGGAGTTCACAACTCTTGTGGTTAAAAAAAAAGCTAACCAAACAAACAAAGTAATTATAAATAATTGCAGTAGAGGGTAATGACTTTTCAGGAGGTGTGTGCCCGGTGTGATCGCACAGAAGCAAAGGAACCGAGGGCCCACAGGCATTTGGAAGTGCCTTGCTGAGGAGGTGGTGATGTTTTCAGTCCCTTTTTTTAAACATAGGAGGTTTGAGTTCTCAGATTGACAGGGAGGGCGACAGAAGGCACAGGCCCAGCTCAGTGGGAGCGTTGCGTATCCAGGGGGCAACAGGTGCTTTGCCTGGTGCCTGAAGGTGGCTGGGGGTTGATGGGATGGAAAGGTGGATTGGGGGTCAGATCATAAAGAGTCTTGCTTACTGCTGGAAGAACATTTCAGTTCTTAAATTTATTTATTTATTACTTTTTTTTGAGAGAGACTGAGAAAGAGAGAGAGCAGAGAGAGAGAGAGAATCCCAAGCAGGCTCCATGCAATCAGTGCAGAGCCCAACATGGGGATGGAACTCCCAAACTGTGAGATCATGACCTGAGTCCAAATCAAGAGTCAGATGCTTACCTGACTGAGCCCCCCAGGGGCCCCAAATACACATGAGTTTAAAGTTGAGTCCTGCAACATTTAAACCCTCCTTACTGGTTTTCTATTTTTTTTTTCCTTTTCTTTTGTGTGTATGTTCCAGGGAAATATTTATAAAAGCATCAAACTTTCCAAATATACTTTTTAAGGGTATGAGAACAGGCTCGTGTTTGGTATTAGTGGGGGGGAATCATGGACCTGAGTATCAGTATATTCTTTAGGGCAGGTAAACCGAGGTTGGAATAATAGGTGTTTAAAATTCAGTCACTCCAACAACAACAAAAAAGAGTTGATCTCTTTCTCATATAAGGTTCGGGCTGAGAATTTAAGTCTAAGGAAGCCGTCCTTCATGCTGTGATTTACAAATCAAGGCTGCTGGCTGCTTTGGCATCTTTAATGAGCGTGTCATTCTGAGTATTGCCAGCACGGCCAAGCCGAATGGGGAAAGAGCGTGGAAAAGCCCACTTGGCTATTGTTTATCTGAATAAACACGTCTGAAAGTGACACACATCACTTCTGCTAACATGCCCAGTGAGAGAGCTCAGTCACACGCCACGCCTAATCGCAAGGGAGGCTGGGAAATGTAGTTGTATGACCAAACCAGGAGAGAATGTATTTTGCAGGACAGCTAGGGGTCTTTATCTTAGCTGGTAACACCTTTTTAATTTTATTATTTATTTATTTATTTAAAAATTTTTTTTATAACGTTTCTTTATTTCTGAGACAGAGAGAGAGAGCATGAGCAGGGGAGGGGCAGAGAGAGAGGGAGACACAGAATCCGAAACAGGCTCCAGGCTCTGAGCCGTCAGCACAGAGCCTGATGCGGGGCTCAAACTCACGGACTGCAAGATCATGACCTGAGCCGAAGTCGGATGCTTCACCGACTGAGCCACCCAGGTGCCCCTATTTTTTATTTATTTTTAATAGGCCGATGAATGAATGCAAAACGCACTTCCCTCTTTTAACTATAAATTCTGTGTACCAAATAAACGTGCTCTGGAAACATTAAGCTCCCCAACTTAGTAATCAGATGACTGGCTTGACTTACATTTCTTTCTTTCTTTTTTATTTAAAAACTTTTTTTAACTTATTTTTGAGGGAGAGAGAGAGAGAGAGAGAGAGAGACAGAATCCAAAGCAGGCTTCAGGCTCCAAGCTGCCAGCACAGAACCTGATGTGGGGCTCGAACTAGTCAACTGTGAGATCATGACCTGAGCTGAAGTCAGACGTTTAACCGACTGAGCCACCCAGGCACCTCTTACATTTCTTGACTTACAGTTCTACCTTTATTAGCTTTCCTATGACTTACATCAACTAAATGATATTTTTCATACGCATTCAGGGTGAGACCATTTTGCAGTTATTAATCTGTGATTCTCAAACGTTAGCAGATTCGAATAAAAAAATTTCAACTTCAGATCAGAATCACCTGCAGGGCTTCTTAATACAAATGGGGAGGCCTCACTCCTCAGATTTTCTGATTTAGTAGGTCTGGAGTGGGACCTGATTGTACTCATTCCTAACAAGCTTCAGGTAATACTGATTCCTCCTCTGGGTCCACATGCTTTAAAAACCACTGCTCGAGGCTGTGGGTGGTTTGATTCTTCCCTGTTTGGGCCCTCGTTGCTGTTTTTCGTCAAAACCAGCCTTCTGTAGCCGCACTTCCCACTCCCCTCCGCCCACGGATTTGAAGATGTCTGCTCCCTCTTCTGTCTGGTGAAGCCATAGT
The DNA here is from genome assembly GCF_018350215.1 of Panthera leo. Taxonomy (NCBI): domain Eukaryota; kingdom Metazoa; phylum Chordata; class Mammalia; order Carnivora; family Felidae; genus Panthera; species Panthera leo. The sequence goes on from NC_056679.1 coordinate 95,497,812, forward strand.
CCTGTTTGAGCTGGTAAGTAGTTTTGGTCAAATGTTTTCGTCTAGAATTGTTCTCTCTGACCAAATTTATTTGGGAGAATTTCCAGTGATTTGCTCTACTGCAGTTCTGAAGGGTAATGCTTATGCTTCTCATTCATTATCCCATTATTCTTTTTGAAAAAAAATTATATATTATATATATATTATTTCATATATAATATATATAATATATATACTACACTATAGTATATATAATACACTTCCCTTGTTGTATTTTATACATATATATATGTTATATATATATATATATATATATATATATATATATATATATTTTTTTTTTTTTTTTTTTTCCTGCTTGGTTTTTGTTGGTTTTTCTTGTCTCACAGTGCCATTTCTGGTGGTGTCTGTCCTCTGGCTCACATAGGATATTCAAATAGTCTAACTGAAAGGGTGCACTGTGTCCCTTAGGAACAACATATTTTCTCAGAAAGTGAAGTTGTGTTTTCTGTATCAAATGCCTAGCTAGTCTTTAACACTTGCCGTTCTTTCGTTTATCCCCAAAGACTGTTACGTTACCAGCTCCGTTTTAAAGCTGGTAACGTAACAGTCTTTGGGGATAAACGAAAGAAAGGCAAGTATACAGCTACATTTTATTATTATTATTATTTTTTCTGTGTTGGGACATCGTGGTTTTCATTCATGATTTGAAACAACATGTTTCCCTGTCGCTGTTGACCGGTGCCTGTATGACCCCATGTTACTCCCACACTAGAAATGCGGATATTTTGTGAGTCTTTGAGTAGTTATCTCAGAAAAACGCGAGTCACCAGGAACCACAACCCTGTCTTTGGACTCAGTATGTCTGCCCACTCCCCTTGGTGATTCACAGTAAGACACAACAGGTGCTCATCTGCCCGGGGGCGGGAAAGTGGGGAACAGATTTGAGGCAACAGTTTCAAGTCTTGCAGGTAATTAACTCGGCCTGCTTGAGCTGGATCAGTACCAGATGTTTGTTTACCCATGCTGAGAAAAATACTCTGTCCCTTTCATCAGAGGGACTCAAAAGGCTTCCCAAACATTAATTAATGGTTATCATCCGTCCCATCATCCCCACTGCCAGAGGAGGAAACTGAGCTGTAAGAGCCAGAAAGTCATTTGCCTGCTGCCCCGAGGCTGGGTGCAGTCAAGGGTAGAACAGGACTCTCCTTTTGGTTGCTTGACCTTGGGTTCCTGCTTCTTCCTGTTGATGAAACAACTACCACCACATCTTAAACTTAGACAATAGAAGGCCAGGTCTCCCCTCAACCTCATTTATTCAAAACCCAACAGACGTAAGAGTGTGTGGGTAAGCACATGTGTATGCTTCTGAACATGTATCTAACCTTGAGCTAGAATGATTTCCTGTTGACACAGCAATCTAGAAGAGTTGATTTATTGGACTTGGCTCTGTGGAGAGAGTCACTGACCAATGAATGACCCAAAGTGGGAAGGAAGAATTGTGTCTTTCCATGGGTTGAGTGATCGCACAGCTGGGAACAGAGGCTGACCCCAGCCCTCAGGGAGGGGCGGCACCTTCCCACAGCACAAGTCACTTTTCTTCCCCCACGTGGGAAGGACAACAGCCAACCCCAACTTTGTACCAAGTGTTCACCAAGTTTAGCAGCTGGCATTCTCAAACAGCTCTGTGTATGCAGGTGCCTGGCCCAGGTTGCTTGTCCCCACCTGAGAGACAGCAACTTGCTGGCCCTTCTGCTTGTAGTTCCCGCCTGTACCCTGTGACATTTGGAGTACTTAGCCAGGCCCTGGGCACGACAGGTCCATCTGAGGCAGTGGATCCTGCATTCTGGGTCAGGTCCTCAGTCCAGGCATCTATCAGGAGTGGGAATATTCTGGCTCACTTTGGTTGAGAACTTTTGGAAGATGACAAAGGAATTCTTAAGAAGGTCCAAACTCTACATTGTACATTTTATAGGGCATCGACATAGGCCTAGTATGCACCAAAGTCCTACTTCATGTATACATAGATAAAATCCACTCACATTGAGTGGTGGATATTGATTAACCTCTGGTCATCATAGGGTTTTCAGAAACCTCTAGCTAAGGTGGCAAGGGACAGAGTTGCTGTTTTCCTATAATCTATAGCTCCTTCCTCACTGCTTCTCTGTTAGGTTCTTATAGGATAGTGTTTACTGGAATTATCTAGATCTGTTGGTTGGGAAAGAAAGAAATTGTAGCTTCCTGGCCCATCCTGAGAGATGGAGATTCATTAGGTCAACGATGAGGTCCACCTGGCCGTGGTTTTTTAACAAATCTGCCTGGATCATTTGAATGCATGGGATCTGTGGACCACACTTGGAGAAAAATTATTTGCTGTGATTTTTGTAATTGAAAATATCCCAAGTTGGGGCGCCTGGGTGGCTCAGTCGGTGAAGCGTCCGACTTCAGCTCAGGTCATGATCTCACGGTCTGTGAGTTCGAGCCCTGTGTTGGGCTCTGTGCCGACAGCTCAGAGCCTGGAGCCTGCTTCAGATTCTGTGTCTCCCTCTCTCTCTGCCCCTCCCCTGCTCACATTCTGTGTCTCTCTGTCTCAAAAATAAATAAATAAATAAACATGAAAAAAATGTCCCAAGTTGATTTTGAGTACAGGTGGGGCTAAGGCTCGACTTCATAAAATACTGGTACATGAACCCTAGAAATAGCTTTTGCTTCTTCCTGGCTCTCAAAACTTCTCATCTTACCTGGATGTCCTGTGCTACTTAGGAGTTCTTGATCCTCCTGTGTTTTCTGTGGTACACAAGGGTAAAGACTGTGGATTCTGCAGGAAGCATAACTTGGAGATAGGCAGCTCTCTTTTTCATGAGGACCCCTCTTAGGCTTGGCCATGTAGAGCACCGTTAAGTACTCCATACACGTTAACTAATGAGTTTTTACTGTTGAGGTAGAATAACATGGTTGTATGTGGCCCAGTTCTTAAGAAAATGTATTACCTATCAGCCAAAAAAGTCTTCTGTGTATATTATATGTTATACTACATAGAATAAAAAAAAAAATCAAAGGACAGTCTACAGTAAGTAAGTTCCATTTCTGATAGAATGGTTACCTTCTGAATTACCCAGTTCCCATTTCCTGTTAGTACCAGCCATTAGCCCTATGTAATGACATAGTAACCAATGCTTCTACCTGGAGCTGTACCAGTTCTCTAAACCGAAGGATCTATCCATTAGTTCGCTGCCATTTTACAAGGCTAAAGAATGAGAAAGAAGACGGGGTTCTTGACCATAGTAAGCAGGATGGATGGTTTCTGAACTGCATTGGTCCATTCAGCCTCCCATAGCAAGTACTATACACTGGGTGGCTTTAGCAGCGGGTACTGATTTCTCCCCATTCTAGAGGCTGGCAAGTCCAAGATGAAGATTGTGGCCGCTTCAATCAGTAGTGATGACTCTCTTCCTGGCTGTTCCTTCTTAAAAAAGGCACAAGTCTCTTAGGACTATTCTCATGACTTAATTACCTCCTGAGGGCCCATCACTTAATACCATCAAATTGGGTGTGTTGTTGGAAAAGAATTATTTTTCTTCAATTTTAAAGAGAAAGGGAAAGAGTTTTACAAGAGCCAAATTGAGACCGCTACCTGGGATACGCCATCTTGACAAAGAAGATGGTGCTCCAGGGAAGGTAAAGGGTTAGAGATGTTTTCTTTTTTTTCCATGAAGAGTTACAAAGCTGCATGATGAAGGACCTTCCAGAAAGTTAGACTTGATCTTAGAATTTTAGGATGTGCAAGGCCACAGGACTTCAGTCTTAAGGGTCCCGGGGAAGTTTCTTTTTCTTACCTTGTGTTCAGAATGCTCCTATTTGGTTATTTTCTTGAATGAAGCATATGCACAGTGTAGCTCAGGGCAGAAATAGAGCCCATGCTTGGAGGTTTGGCTGGTCATTTTTGGCCTTGGTAAATGTTATAAAGCAGCTTTTCTGGGAGCCCAGGAGCAGGTCCCTCAAACATTAAATGGTGAAAATGCCCTTAATCAGAATTTCCTTTGTAAGAATTTTGGGGGCGGGGGTGGAATATAATTCAGTCCATAGCAGCAGCTAATAATGGGACTCCTTGGTATCACTTAGAGGCCAAGCCAGGCCCCCACCTGTTATTATAAATAAAGTTTTATCAAAACAACAGCCCACGCTCATTTGTGTACATAACCTCTAGAATGGCTTTTATGCTACAGAGTCAGAGTAGTTAACATGAAGGCTGTGTGGTCCACGAAGCCTGAAATAAATATTCTGTGGCCTTGGACAGATGTGTGCCTACACTGGCCCTAAACTATAAGATGGGCCATTTCTGAGGACATAGCCCACATGGAAAAAACAGCAAGTGCAGAAATTTTTGCCTGTGGATATTATATTTCTTGTGAGACTTTTTGAGAGGATTAGCATCCGTCATTGGCTGGGACTTGGCTGTATTCCCTTGGGTATAAGTATGAAGTATGGAGGAGAAGTTTGTTTATTTATTTATTTATTTATTTATTTATATATTTATTTTGAGAGTGTTTGTGAGCACTAGCATGAGTGGGAGAGGGACAGAGAGAGGGAGTACTCATGAGAGGGAGTACTCATGAGAGGGAGTACTCATGAGAGGGAGTACTCATGAGAGGGAGTACTCATGAGAGGGAGTACTCATGAGAGGGAGTACTCAGGAACTGTGAGATCGTGACCTGAGCTGAAGTCAGTTGTTTAACCTGCTGAGTCACCTAGGAGACCCTGGGGGAGCTATATTTCAAGTACATGTGCAGTAGGTTAGAAAAACTGGCCATGGTAAATATCTTGAAAAAAGTCATACATACCAGGGTTTTCTAAACTGTATACTGAAAAAATGATAATGTAACATTGAGATACCTCTGTCTTTTGCAAAGAAAAATTTGGTAAATGATGGGACAAAGGTAAGTTCCTGTAATTGAATGGAATCTTTGAGAGACTGGATATGTTCCATCTCTAAAAAACAAATACATAGACCATGGAGTGTTTTCTAAACATAATTAACCAAAGTCGTTTTTGAATAAGAGTGATGGTGTGCAGAGCATGGGCGAGGAAATGCTGGCCTAAATCATTTCCTTGATTTCCCTGCCTCCCCCTACAGTATTTCCTACAAGGAAATACTAAGTAATCATGATTTGTCTGGCATTTGGGTCAGGAAATGGTATCTCTTTGGTTGCAACTCGGCTCACCTAGTTGAAACAGGATTAATTTGTGGCTTCAAAGTCGATATTCACATCATTCCAGTGATGAGAACTGTTCATTCTAATTGTTCTAAACACTGTTGTTAAAACAGCCGCTAAAGACTGCCTCCAGAGGTTGCTCAATTATTTAAGATACTGATGCAGAAAAGCAATGCATCCGGAGGAAGACACGCCATTAATTAACACGTCTTGTGGCTTACCCTGTCCCTCTTCCCATTGTATCCTGTTGTCAAAGTTGGTTAGTTCATGAATAACCAAGGAAGAACTTGGTGCTGTTGGCAGCTGCGGGGTTTGTGATCTTGTTTAAAATAAAATCGAAAAAAAAAATTAGGTTACTGCGTGCAAGGCACTCCCTTTTGGGTTTCACCTCCCATTGTGTGCTGGGGTGGAGTTGGTTGTACGATGGACATGTGGAGCCGAAGCTTAACCCCCCAGGCAGTGTATCGGACTTTGTTAGGAGCTTTGTTGCAATTCACCAGTAAGATGAATTCCTAATAAATAAGCTTGGGCAAGGTTCTTGAACTGTGTGGGCTTTTTTGTTTGTTTTGATGACTATGGGGACTTCTGTTAGTGAGGGCTTACTTTTTTTTCCGTAGACTCAAATCACTTACTACGCTTGGAACTGCAATTGTACTGCCCAGACTGATCAATCTCAAACCGCTGATTCTTTCAGTGGCTCTGGGATAAACTTGTGACCCCCCTGCTCTGAGCCAACAGCTCGCCATTCAGATTTGATGGATTCTGGAGACATTTATGAGATGTAAAGTTAATACTGTCTCTGATAATTGAATACATTGAGAAAATGTTACCTGGGCATTTAAACGGCTTTTTCCAAGCTACTTCAGATGGTGATCTGGAAGCCGAACCACCTGGAGCCATAAACAAGCAGGTGTGGAATAGGCAGGCTGAGTCCTCTGGCGCAGGACAGACAGTATTGGATGAACTTGGGAAATACGAGCGAGAAATTGTGTGTTTTTTTTTCCCAGGCACCCGAACAGCTTCTACTCTGTTCCTGCAAGGGAGTTGTGCTTTGGAAAGCAGAGTTGTAATTTGTATTGACTGTGATGTATCTGTATGTGACAGGCAGCAGGTGCCTATATGGATCAAGACAAAGGTGACCAAAGGCACTAGCTGTTTTTCCCCCACCCCTGCTCTCTGCCCTCCTTGTGAGGAAATCCTAGACTCTTGAAGGAGTCTGATGGTTTCCTCATTGCAATTCACACAGTTGCGGACAGCCAAGTGCTTCTGCTCTAAGAAATAACCTCCTCACACCTCACCAGTGCTTTTCTCTACACCCCCAGACTTTGAATTTTTCTAGTGGTACATTGGACCTTGCTTGTCCTGAGTCTTAAGAACCACTCTTGAGGACCTCTTTTCTGTATTTAGTGCTCCGGGATCTCAAGTGACTTGTAACCAACCAATGAGGGGGTATTGACAAATCAGAACTCTCCCAGGAAAAGGACTGGTTGTTAAATACTTAATAACACACCGCTGGATCTTTTCAGACTAACCTGATCTCCCAGGAGTTACCTGTGACATTACAGAACTTCCGTTTCTGTGCAAATCAGGCTCTGTTATTCTGCTTGTTTAGACTTGATAACTGTGGTTGATGCACCATTTAATCCGTATGCGAATGTATAATAGGTCAGTGTGCTGGGTTCCAGGGATAAAATACAATGATGAGATAAAATGAACAAAACTTGTATTATTCCTTTTTATGCTTGTATAATATTTCACTGAATATTACTTAACCATTCATGAATTATGGACATACGGGCCCTTTCCAATATCTGGCTATTAGAAATACTGCTGTGATTAACATTCATGTACACCTTTTTGTATCAAAACAAGTTAATACTTTTGGGTACATACATGGGAATAGAATGGCTGGGTATTAGGGTAATTTAATGCTAAATATTTTAGAAAAATGCAAACTATTTTCTACCATATCTACATTTCGTATGCCTTTCTGCTTGAATTAAATTTTTTTTAAGCTATTAGTTATTTGAGAGATAGAAAGAGACAGACAGAACAAGCCAAGGAGAGGCAGAGAGAGAGGGAGACACAGAATCTGAAGCAGTCTCCTGGCTCTGAGCTGTCACCATAGAGCCTGATGTGGGGCTCGAACTTCTGAACTGTGAGATCATGACCTGAGCCGAAGTCAGATGCCCAACTGACTGAATAACCCAGGTGCCCCTACGTTTCTGCTTGAAATCAGTTAAGGTTACAGTTTTAGTATATCCTTGTCAACATGTTTTATTTTTCCAACTTAAAAAACACTGCCATTCTAGTGGGTATAAAGTGGTATTGTGGTTTTGATATTTATCTCCCTAATGCTTAATGATCTTTTTTTTTATGTGCCTATTGGCTACAAGTACATCTTCTTGGGAGAAAGGTCTGTTCAAATCCTTTGCCCATTTTTAGAGAGATTTTGTCTATTGATTTTAAGGGTTTTTAAAATACCTTTTGGATCTCAGAGTTAACAAATAGATGACTTACAAATACTTAGTACCACGATACAGGTTGTTTTTTCAGTTTCTTGATAATGTCTTTGGTACAAAAGGTAACATTTCATGTCCCATTTCTGTTTTTTATTCATCTATTGCTTTTGCTTTGGGGGTCCTGTCTCCAAAACCATTGTCTAATTGAAGTTTGAAGATTGATCCTGGAGTTTCCTTTTAAGACTGTCCAGTTGTAGCTGTCCAATGAAGGTATTTGATCGTTTTCAGTTACTTTTGTATCTGGTGTAAGTTAAGGATCCAACTTCATTCTTGGGCATGTGGCTTTCAAGATGTCCCAGGATCCTTTTGTGCAAAGACTATACTCAGAATTCCTTGAATTTCTCTATGCATTTTATGATCAAATGGTCCATCTTGGCAAAGAGGGCAATTGGGGTATTGATAGGGTTTATGTTCAATCTCCATGGATTTGGGAAGTCATTCAATCTGTGAACAGTCAATGCAAAATGAACAATACTTGGGGGCACCAGGGTGGCTCAGTCGATGAAACGTCTGACTTGGGCTCAGGTCATGATTTCACAGCTTGTGGGTTTGAGCCCCGTGTCAGGCTTTGTGCGACAGCGCAGAGCCTGGAGCCTGCCAGGTACAGCCTGTCTCTCTGTACCTCCCTTGCTCATGCTCTGTGTGTCTCTTTCTCTCTCAAAAATAAACATTGCAAAAAACTTACAAAAAATGAACAGAATTTTTAGCATTTTCATTATATGAAGTTTTATCTGAACCAAGTTAGGACAGCTGCTTGGGATGTACAATCTTCAAAAAAGAAGAGCATGCTCTTGGAAAGGAACATTTAGTATAGGGTTTGAAATGACTTTTCTATGAGGAGTTAACAATCAGGGTGCCGGGGTGGCTCAGTAAGTTAATCATCGGACTGCGTTTCAGGTTGGAGAGACAAATGTTAAAAAAAAATAAATAAATAATTAAAACATCCTTTAAAAAAATCATGATGGAAGACATCCCAGAAAGTTGAAGACTTTATCTGTGCTTTTAGTGTGTGCAAGGTTGCGGGCTGCAATGATAGGGGAACTTAGGGAGATTATTACTTTTCATGTTTGAAATGTTTCTTTTAGGTTATTTGTTAATGAAGCAGGTGTACGATGCGTGCTCAGGGCAGAAATCGAGCCCATGCTTTGAAGGTAGGCCAAGTCCTTCTGACCTTGGTAAAAAGTGGAAACTTTTAGCTTCCCAGAGAACCCAGGGATCGAGCCCACCATGTTCTAAGCTAAAGTTGTCTTTTATCAGGTCACAGGAGGTCTTTGCATTGTGTGGGGTTGGTTTGCTGATTTGTTTCGGGGCTTCAGTTTTTTGGAGGACTTTGAGTTGTCGGTATACAAGTCTTAGACTTCATTTGTCAAATTGATTATTAAATATTTCGATGTTTCACGCTAAGTTAAGTGACAGTACTTGCTTAATACCAATTTTAGATTGTTGACTTCTCATGTATAAGAAGTTTTTGTGTATTAAAATTCTGCCACTGTGCTGAACTTGTTTATTGGGGATAGGGTGTGCGTGTGTGTGTGTGTGTGTGTGTGTGTTTTAGGGCTTTACAACTAGAACAGAGTGACATTTGCAAATAGGGGTAGTTTAACTGCTTTGTTTCTAATCTGGATGCCTTTTAAGCTTTCTCTTAATTGCCCTAATTTCACTGAAATAGTGAATAGAATTGGAAAACTAATTTCCTTTCTTGTTCCTGATCTTTAGGGTGAAAATCTTCAAGTTTTCACCACAAAGAGGATGCTGGCTGTGAATTTTTCATTGATGAGCTTTAATGGGTTGCAAAAGTTGCCTTTTATGCCAGTTTGGTATTTGTATCATGAAATGGCATTTGATTTTAGTAAAATTATTTTTTCACATCCATTAAGATTATCATGTGGATTTTTCCTTTGTTAATATGGTTTATTATATTATTATTACTATTATTTTTTAACTTTGACCCTACCTTGTGTTTCTGGGGTAAATTCTACTTGATGATAATGTGCAATCCTTTTACTGTGCTGTTGTATTTGAATAGCATTTGGATTTTTTACATTAGTGTTTAGAAGTGATAATCTAGTTTTCTTTTGTGATATCTTACCTGGTTTTCTTACCAGGGTATTACTAAACACTTAAAATGAGTTCTGAAGTGTTCACGTGTTTGTTTATTTATTTATTTATATTTATTTATTTATTTTATTTTTTTTACTTTGGAAGAGTTTGAGAAGCATTTTTTTGTGTTTTTTTTAATGATTTTTCTTTCTTTTATTAATTTTTTACTTTGGAAGAGTTTGAGAAGCATTTTTGTTCATCTTCAAACATTTTAAAGAATTAATTTAAGTTTGTGTATTTTGAAAGAGAGTGTACGTGCACAAGTGGGGGAGGGGCAGAGAGCAGGAGAGACAGAATCCCAAGCAGGCTCCCTGCCATCAGCACAGAACCTGATAAGAAGCTCGAACTCAAGAACTGTGAGATCGGGACCTGAGCTGAGATTGAGAGTCAGATGCTTAACCGACTGTATCACCCAGGTGTCCCCAAACATTTTTTTTTTTTTTTTTTTTAGTTTATTTATTTTTAAGAGCAAGAGAGAGAGTGTGAGGCAGGGGCAGAGAAAAAGGGAGAGAGAGAATCCCTGGCAGACTTTGGGCATTCAGTTTGGAGCCCAATGCAGGGCTTGATCCCAGGATTGTGAGATCATGACCTGAGCCAAAAAGAAGAGTCAGACACTTAACAGACTGAGCCACCCAGGGCCCCTCTTCAAACATTTTGTAGAATTTACTAGTGAAGCCATCTGGTTCTGTTTTTTGTTGTTGTTGTTTGTTTGTTTTGTTTTGTTTTTGATTTCTGATCAAAATCTATTCATTGACTATAGATTGTATTCAGATTGTTTATTTCTGCTTGAGTCACAGTTAGTGCAAAAGATCAGTAGTAATGGCCCTATTTCAATCCCAGTTTTAATAATTAAGTCCTTTTTCTTACCCTCTTGGTGCGTGTCTGTAACTAAAAACTTGTTTGGTTCAAAACATCTTAGACCACTAACTTTTTTTTTTTCTTTAATTTGGGTCTCCATTTTACTTAAATCTGCAATAATGTTTCTTGGAATTGGCGCTAGTTTCTTGATGTGGTGGGTTAAGTTACTTCTTAAAAATGACAGAGGGGCAGAGATTTTCCTTTTACTTGTAAGCTAACAAAGTATTCATCTAGTTTCATGGATGCTAGTTGAAGACCTAATACTCCTGTGTCCTAGATAAAGGATAATTTATTACGCACGGCGGTGGTCTTAGCCAGAATATCAGCCTTTTCTGGTGCACGTTCCCTACGTTGCAGTTCCCACAGGGTATTGTGAACAGGGGACATCTACTCGCACAAGGGGTTGTAAGCATGCGGGCTCTTTGCTCCAGAGGGAGACACTGTTGTTATCTTCAATTGCAAACATTTTAAAGAAGACCGTGTGGGGCCAAAGTGCAGTTAGTGCCTCACATGTACACGGAAAGTCAGTAGGGTACTTGGAAGTGATGCCATGTGTGGCCTTCAAAGGGTTGGCAAGAACTCTGGATTTTACTTTTCATAAAGTGATGGGATTGTTGGGTTTCAAGGAGGACTGGCACGTGGTTAGGTTTTGAAAGAACCCCTTGGGCTTCTGTGGGGAGATAAGACTGAGGGAGTAAAGAACAGTAACTAGTAAGAGGACATTGCAATGTCCAGGAGACAGATGAAGGGGATACATTTAGTGCCGAAGGCACAGATAAGTGATGAGAAGGAGACACAGTTTGAGGGAAGAATCCACTGGATTTTCTGGTGGGTTGGATAAAGTCTGGTTGAAAAAGAATTAGACAAAACTAGCATGCTCAGGCTTGAACAACTGAAAATCTTAAACACTTTGGCTTTAACAAGTGAATGAATGATGGTCCTATTTAACAGGATGGACAACACTGGAGGAAAAACAGTGTTGAGGCTTACGACCACCTGTTCTGGACTTGTTGAGTTGTATTTTCATTTTTATTTAAACAATCCCTATACCCAACGTGGGGCTTGAACTGTAGACCCTGAGATCAAGAGTGCATGCTGTACCAACTGAGCCAGTCTTTTTTATTATTAATATTATTTTTATTTGTTGCATTTTAGATGTCCATTTGATAGCCATGGGAGATGTGGTAAAGACTAATGTAGCACCAGAAACATGAGCCCAGAGGGGAAAGGGGAAGGGCATCCGTGGAAACACAAAGCCCAGTGCTCTTGGGCTTAGAGGGTTGAGCTGGCATGTAGTTGACTCCTATGTGACTTAGTAGCTGCCCAATGATGATTCCATCATATTAACTGCATTGGCCGAGGACTTCTGGCTCCCAAATGTTGAGTATTCATACTGATCATAATTGCTCAGACTCTTAGCCCTGGGTGCTTCTGGGCAACACCTTTGTGCTGCCGACCTTGATCTGCTCTTGTCCGTTTCTTGGGAAGCAGGCCACTTGGGGTGATGGGTATTTCATGCTTCTAACCAAATAAAAATAAAGATGTGGCCTTCTTGGAAGCAAGATGGAATGCATCTTAATGTATACAGCTGCTGAGCTTTGAAAACCCATTCTGAATTTTTCCACACTCCTGGGTTCTTGCTGTTTTTGTAGATGGTGCTATTAATTTCTTGTGTCATCACTTCTACAAATTAATTACATATTTAAAAATGTTCTTTGTAAAATCTTGCACAAATCTCTTGTACCTTTTAGATAATGGCTAAGTGGTTTTATTTACTGATAGCATCTGAATCTTGGTTTCCATATTGGAAGACTAGACAATGACCATAAGAATAAACTGAATGTGTTCAAGTAAGAAAAAATGACACTTAAACCTTATTTTCCAAACTGCCCAATAATGGCTCAAAAAATAATGGATGAGTGTTACTGCTGTGATTTCTACCTAACCTTGTCTTGTCTAACAAACCCTCTGATTTCTCCCTCCTTTTATTCCTAAATGGACCCCATGCCCCCCAGTGCTAGAAATTAGATACCCAGAAGCTGAAGAGAAAAAGTTGAGTCCATACCTACTAGAAGTTCCAATAGGAGCTTTACTACTTTCCATGTTTGTCAATATGGCAAGTTGTTGAGTCTTTGTACCTTGGTTTCCTAACATTGGTGAATCATAACAGTCCCTAGTCACTTAGCACTGTTGGGGAACTTAAAACCAATAATACATAGAAAATGCTTAGAATGCTTAGTAAAATATTCAGAGGCTAGCTTTGATAATTCTTCAAATAGACTTTTTTCTTTTTAAATTTTTAATGGTTTTGAGAGAGAGAGAGAGACAGACAGAGACAGAGCATGAGCAAGGAAGGGTCAGAGAGAGAGAGGGAGACATAGAATCGGAAGCAGGCTCCAGGATCTGAGTTGACAGCATAGAGCCCGACGCAGGGGGTGGACCCAAGAACTGTGAGATCATGACCAGAGCCGAAGTCAGAAGCTTAACTGACTGGGCCACCCAGGCGCCCCTCTTCAAATAGACTTCTGTTTAAGTGGGAAACTATAGCGTTGTTTGGCTGTGATGTCATTTTGTATAGAAGAAGCTGGCAAAAGCTGAAATGAATTTGAAGGATACACCAAGAAGGGGATGAAAAGAAAAGGCCTATCTTGTATAAGCTAATGGAGAGAAGACTGTCCCAGTTGGTAGGCTTTCTCTCTTGGTGCTCACCTATGTAGCTCTGCCATTTTGATGACTTTGAAAAAGAATATGTGCTTTGATACAAGGAGGCCTACTGTTGGCCATACCTCTAACAAAAAGTGACTTTGAGCATATGCATTGAACTTGGGGAGTGCTGATTTCTTGCATGTAACCTGGGAAGAGTAACTTAGTAAGAATCAAACATGGCTTGGAAATGCACCATGAAAACATTACCAAGAGCCACCCTTGGTCGGAAGCTTTTTGAGACTCTACCACGAGTAAATGACGGCTGGGTTGGATGTTACAGAGTTCATCTGGTCGTCGTGAAGTGACTCAGTCACACAAGTTCTACTGTTTCTTGGGAGATTATTTCAAGGAATCCCTCAACTGCTGCCCCCTCCCCTGGCATAGCAGACAACAGCTGTTCAAGAACAGGAGACCACAGTCTTGGATTGTGAAAGGGAGGACAGATTTTTGTTTGACTGTAATCCCTGGGGAGTTGAAGGGTGGGTAGAAATTTTTCCAGAGGAGGCTAATTTCCTTTCCTTGATTCAAAACAGAAAAGCAAAAACAGATTAACAACTCCTACCCATGCCACGACAAAAGAAATTCAATTCGGTCACGGTCCTGGTCTCCTGGCGACTCATCCTTGGGGCCTTGGCGCTGAGACTCTGAATCACCAACAGATGAGAGGATAATGGCCCTTTTGGAGTAGTTAGGCTCTATCCTGTCTGAGGCCTTCTGGGGACACTTTCATCCTGTGTTGATAGCACAATATCCTGGAAACGGTTCTTAAGAAATCATCTGAATATATTATTATTATTACAGAGGTCCCATGCTGTAGCAATCCCAGCTCACCTGACGACAAACTTCTCTGACAGAGATGAAAAATTATTTCTGGGCACAGAAAATAGTATGATGATGCAGAATACTTTGTCGTCCCCCCCCCCCCCCCCCGGCCCCAGAACTTGAATAGAGCCCTGAGCATGCATGAGAAACGTCTCTTGTGACACCTCATTGGGAAGACACTAGCTATTGTGAATATTCTTGTTGAAGAGCTAAAACCAGAAGACTTGCTTCCTTTTTTCTTTTCTTTTTTCCTTTTTCTGGGCTTTTCTAGTACCTCCTAGAAATGACCAACTGCTTTACATTAAAATCTTAGAAAAACAACTTGCCTTTGGACAGGTCCTGGGTTTTCTGTGATGTGTTTGTGTAATTTTTTCCATTAACAGGTTCAAGCGTTTTGGGTATTTCAGCATTAAAGGGAGATGAATGGAAGTTTAATTCAGTAAACCACATAGGATTAAACCCAATATCTGAAGTGAGGTGCTTCGGGCAAGGGTCTTACCTTTCCTGCTCTTCTCCCAAGCCCCGAATTGGCTTCTCTTCGGACGAAATTATTTGTAGATCCCTTGGTATCCAAGGTGGCCTATTTGATCCATCTTTGTTTCTGTTAAGGTCTGTGCCTGGCTGAAGGGCTTTCTGAAAAACGTGAAGAAATGCTCTTTCTGACCACACACACACAGACACAAATGGAAACAAAAGCATTCCCTGTTCCAGCTGAAAGAACCGTTTTTTTCCCTATTGAGAGGACAAGTTAGGAAACAGCGGAATAGGGAGAATGAAGTGATGAAGGTGGTGGGGCCGGGGTGGGGGGGTGTTGGGGTGGGGAGGGTGGCTAAGAAGTCAGAGGAAGGAATCCCAAGATAGGAAGTTAAATGTATATACAAGAATTAGCAAGTTCAAAGAAATGGTGTGTGTGTGTGGGGGGGGGGGGGGGGACAAGTTACAGCAGGAAGAGGGAATAAGCAGAATAAACTCTACATGCAAGAATGAACGAATTCGAGGAAAAACAATTAAGCAATGGGTACAATACTATGAGAAAACAATGATACGAAAGAAGAATGTCCTCTTCAGATGCACTATGTCCTCTATCCAAGAATGAGAAAACTCCAAAATAAATACTTAGGAATGAGAAATGTGCAATACCTACAGCTGGAGCAGAGGTGAAAAATGGAAACACGAGTGGGCTAATTTATATGAACTTGGCTGAAAGACTCCTTTTCTAGGAAGACAGGAATTAAGAAAAATCAAGAACAGTTAAGCCTGAAGAGACCAATAATAATGAAAGGGATGAAAACACTAAAACCCTTAACGACCAGAATACACTGCATTTCAGAGAAATTCTTGTGAACCTTTGAACAACAAAATCTTAATTCTACTCTTAGGGTTTTACTTGGGCTGGTTTCCTCCCCTCCCTTCCGGCACTACCACTCCCTCCCACCCCTCCCCTTCCCCTCCACACCTTATTTCCACCAAGCTAGGCTTTATCTTGATAAAATGAAGAACTGTCTTTTCACACACAAAACCAATGTTCAGGCTTAAGAATAATCTATAAAGTAAGTCTAAATAGGAAACTTTTAACTAGAATTGGAGGAAAAAAATGTCAATCCTAATCAAGTACAGTGTATTGCAACTTGAGTGGTTCCATGTGTAAACACTCCGCCAAGAAGCTTCCAGAGTGCCTATCAGTTTATGGACTGAACAGGCACAGGCTCGAATGTGGCTGGAAGCTTTGTTGACCAAGAAAATAAACTGAAATTTGAAGCAAACAAGCATTGACTTGGGCAATTACAATTGAAATTCCAGAGAAAACAGGTTGAGATGGAAATCTCAATAATGTTCCCCAGGGAGACAAAGAGGGGTCAGAGATACAGAGGTGAAAGGTCATGAGTGCAGATCTTATATAGGTCCTCTGTACAAAATAGGGATGGAAGGTATGTGAACTGGGATTGGCTGAGTTAGTATGCAAATGAGGATTAAAACTTGTTAAACTGGATAGGCTTCTTACGAAGAAGGTGGGTAATCTAGTTGCTATGGTGAGGAGGGAGTCCAGTCCAGGCTGATGGCCGCAGGGGACGGGGCAAGCTCATAATGTTGAGACGTGTCTCTGATGAGGACGTGTACAAATTGCTCCTTTCTTAGGGTCTCCCAATCATATTTCAAAAAGGACCCGTAGCTAGGTTTGCTGGCTCCATTTGAAGTCTTTGTACAACATAACAGTATCCATAAATTAAATGAAATCACTATGTGTAATTTACCAATTGGACTCGGCTGTGTCCAGTTAAAGTAACTGAACAGGGAGGCCCTTAGGCTGGGGCGGCTCTGTAGACTTGGTACCCTAATAGAAGCAAACCACAGCCTAAACCAGAGTCTGTTCACCCTACCTGGAGAAAAGTCCACTGAAGAACGACGTATCACAGAGAGCCAATGAGACCTTTCCCAAATAAGGCAACCGGTGAACCTATAGGCAGTCAGAGAATTCAAGTGGTTTGTTTCTACCTCTTCCCCATTGAAAACGTCTCTCTTACTCAGGTCGGTGGAGGGCTCCTGACCACCTGAGGTGTAGTCCTGCA
Source organism: Panthera leo (assembly GCF_018350215.1). Classification (NCBI taxonomy): domain Eukaryota; kingdom Metazoa; phylum Chordata; class Mammalia; order Carnivora; family Felidae; genus Panthera; species Panthera leo. Next base: position 95,514,579 of record NC_056679.1, read on the forward strand.
ACCCATGAATTGAAGAATACACTGAAGCACATTAAGTCTTTGACTTTATCTTTGAGCATTTGATGATCTCTTCCTCTGAGAAGGAAGAATGATAACTGAAGCCATCTTGAGGCTACTTTATTCCAAGCTGAGTAATGCCAGGTACAAGAGACCTTTCTTTGAGCCACTTGTGCAGCAATCCCAGGAAAGCACACTGGTCTTGGTGTGTTGAATGCTCACTTCTGTCTGGTTGGATGCCCTCAATTGTCTTTTGAAGTTGGTCTCTGTGCCCTTGAATCTTGCCAATGATTGAGTGTGCCACTGAAGTAACATGGAATGGGGGTCACATAACCCCTCAAAGAAAGGAATGCTGGTGAGTCATCACTCTGGGTCTCTTACCTAAGGTTCATTCGAGGAATGAAAGTGTGGTTCCATATTATTAAAAGTTTATTATGATTTTAATGTAGTAATCGTTCAGAAGAGAACAAGTAGACCAGTTCTTTTGATGTCAGGAATGCATATAACCTAATGGAATGTCCATTTTCAAAGCATTTTTAATTGAAATATTAACTGAAGAATTCATCATTAAAAAAAGAATAGGCATCTCAAACTAATGTATAGCGTGGAGCTTAGTGGTGACAGTAAGTAGCCTGAGAAGACAGTTTGTGATTAGCGCCATGACTTAAAAGTGTTCTGGGGATGGTTGCTAACGTACTTAGATACTATAATGACCAGACAAGTGATCTGTGTGGAGAGAAAAATGATGGCTGTGTCAAATGAAAGGATCAAATGAAAGTTTGTTGGATCTTGTAACAGTTGTCCCATTTCACTGACGTCTTACTTATCCCAAAGTCTTCATACAAGCTAGAGATACTCAGTGTGTGGTTTCCAGACCCCTGGGGTATGTCAGGACACTTGGACACGGATCCGAACACTTGACAAAGTAATACTAAGGTCTTGTTTGCAATTTGCACTAATGGTACAAAAGTGAGGGTATATTAAAATGGCTAACAGGGGCGCCTGGGTGGCTCAGTCGGTTAAGTGTCCGACTTTGGCTCAGGTCATGATCTTGCAGTTCATATTTTTGAGCCCTCGGTCAGGCTCTGTGTTGACAGCTCGGAACCTGGAGCCTGCTTCAGATTCTATGTCTCCTTCTCTTTTGCCCTTCCCTCACTTGCACTCTGTTTCTCTCTTTCCCTCTCCCTGAAAAATTAATAAAACATTAAAAAAGTGGCTAACACAATCACACTAGTATGTACTCAACGTCTAAGAAATGGCTATTTTCACTTAAGACTGTTCTGAGAATGCAGTTTGAATTATGAATTTGATGAAATCTAGACACATAAGTAAACATGTTCCGTATTGTGTGACAAAGTGCAAAGGGCACATCAACATTTATGTTGCATGTAAAGTGTAAGGGGTTTCCTGAAGGAAACAGTTGTTTTTTTTGTTTTTTTTTTTTTGGTGAGAGTGTGGCTTTTTTTTTTTTTTTTGAGTTGTGAGCTGAACTAGCTGCTTTTTTCATCAAATGCCATTTTTATTGAATATGACTAACCATGGTAATTGGGACCTGGGTTTTTGGCAGGAATTGTATCAACATTGAATGAAATAAGCCTATCACTTCAAGAAAAACATCTGACAGTATTGGTTGCCAATGATAAAACTTAAGCTTTCAAATGAAGATCATATATATATATATATATATATATATTTTTTTTTTTTTTTTTTTTTTTTTTTTTAAACTGGAATCTGTCACTGTGAGCTTGTTTCCAAATACTCTGTTCTAGGAGATGGGTAGTACTACTAACCAGTGAGCCTTTACTGACAATGTGTAATGTAAAAGGTCAATGCTGAGGTTTGCATTGGAACTCAGGGATTTAATATTTTCCAAGAAGCCAGTGCATGACTTAGAGAATGTCAAGCGTCTGCTGAGTTTATTTCAAAGTGTAAGATCAACCAAAGGATTTTGTGTGTGTGTGTGTGTGTGTGTGTGTGTGTGTGTGTGTAAGAGAGCATGAGAAATTAAATTCTAATTTGGAAGCTTAAAACCATAGAAATTATTGTATGGAAATGATCCCTTGTGTGCTTTTACAGGGGAATAAAAAAAAAACACACTTCAAGGTATTAATAGACTACATTACCAATTAAAACTTCTCACAAGTGTGTGTGTATCTTCCGTTCCTTCTACCAAAACAGCTTGATGAAACAAACTGAATTTGGAAGCAAATAGGAGAGTACAATAGAAGATATTTTCTAAGGCAAGTATCAGAGACGCTTAAGAAAAAATGTCCACGGTAAAGCAATGTCTCACTTCTGACCATTTTCATTTGGAATACGCACTGTTCCAAAAACACTTGTGATCACATTGGCTAGTAGCTGTAATACATGAACACGCTTTGAAAATGACATTGAATTTCAAATGAGGCAAATGGTCAACTGCTAGCATGGGTTAATCCCTCAGTTAGAAAATTTCCCTGCCAACGACACCTCTCCCAGATCGGACTCCATGTTTCAGATCTCCATGGGGACTGACAAAAGGTCCCCAGTTTCCCACACAGGTTATGCTGCTGGCAGAGAGCTCCCTTGAGGCCCTGGGTTTATCCTTGGTGTTCTACTGACCCTCCTTCAGTGCGGTGATCCTTGCTGCTGCCTTCTCACTGACTCAAGGTGGCATTTTCCTGGGCTTCCTAAGTGCCAGAGAGGGCTTTTGGATTTAGTATGAAAATCTGGAGCAGAAGGCAGTGATTCACTTGTTTAATTAAATTGTGGACCTTTCTAGAGTATATGGGTTCATATTGGAAATGTCGTTGAAATGCCAAATGACAATGATAGGGATTATCTTCCTTGATGGACCTCTTCCACCCTCCCTTACTCTGTTGTGGATCACAAAGCTCTCTTCCTGTTCCCCTCCACCCTCAGCACTATTGCCACCTGTATGGTAGGATACTGTGATATAAAAAAGTCTTCCTCATCACCATGGAGTCAGACCGGTAGATGGAACATTCTGGATTATAGACTATAGCTTTGTACCTTCTCTACTTAGAAAAGTAAAGGTGACTTAGCAACTGAGGCTAAGTCAGTTGAGGCTTTTGAAAGGATTCTGCGCCATCATTTTTCTTACTAAGCTTCTTGGATTGCGGAGCCAAGGGCTCTCCCACTCTGGAGAAGCCCTTGAGAAAAATTAACCTGGATAGACCTCTTCTGAGGTTGGGTGAGCACAGCCCCTCCAGGAATAAAAGTGACTTAAAAGTAGAATGAAAACAGACCAAGAACAAAGGCATCGTTAACGTCGAGTTGAAGAAATAATTCATAAAGCTGAGTCCCGTCACTTCTCATGGGTAAACTATTTCCTTTTACAAATTTTGGTCACCTTGGTGTACGTTAGTATCCAGGAATCAACCAGCGTAATTTTTTTTACGTGCTAAGATTTTCAACACCATTAGTCCCATGAGTTCAAAATGCTGCAAACTTCAAAGTGTATCCATAGCTACATCGTTATTCCTTCGAGCCAGCCTTGCCCAGTAGCCCACAAACTTCCCACCCTCTCAGTAGGGGAGCAGTAGTTAGAGACGCCACATAGAAATTCTCATCCACTTGGCAAGGTGCCGCCTTCTGTGGCTGTACAAAGAAATCTAAAAACTCATTAAATAGTCTGGAAAATACATCAAACACTCAACAATGTTTTTTTTTTTTTTTCCTATGATTTGTATAGGAACAAATCACAACATAAAGGTTAAATTTCTCCCCAAATGTGTATTACTGGAACTCAATGAAAGGCTAGTATATGGCACAGAGAATTTGGCTCTATAGAATGGCTCTATAGAATTTCTATTTCAAGTATCCTTTATGAAAGCTCACTATTGTCTGTTCTCATCTGAAAATATTCGAACTTTTAAAGTCCATCCATTAAATTATTAGTCTGTCTTCCTCTCAGAAAAATGAAGGCATAAAATCAATAGGCAAGCATTTACTGTTTCTATACACCAATAATTATTGGAGAAATCGAGGAAACAATCCCATTTAAAATGGCCTGAGAAAGAATAAAATGCCTGGAGGAAAGGAAAAAAACACCTAAGGAGGTGAAAGATCTGTGCTCTGAACTGTAAGCCGCAGATGAATTTGAACACAAAAATAAATAGAAAGATATCCTGGTGTTTTGGAGTGGAAAAGTTGATACCAGGGAAATGTTTCTACCACCCAGAGCAATTGACAGCTTCAAGGTCATTCCTAACAAAACCGTAGTAGCACTTTTCACTGAAATCGAAGAATCTTAAAACTTGCATAGGACCATGAAAGACAGTAAATGGTCAAAATAATATTGAGGGAAAAAAACAAAATTGGAGGCCTCACACTTTGATCAAACTCTATTGCAAAGCTGAAATAATGAAAACATGAAGGTACTGACCTAGAAATAGAAACACAGATCAGTGAAACATGATAGCCCAGAAATAAAAACACTTGCATGGTCAATTTATGACAAAGGAAGCAAGAACATACGATGGTGACTGACCATCCCTTGAATAAAGTGTTCAGAAAACTGGACACTGTCTTCCAGCATACCCTAAATCAACTCAAAATAGACTAAAGACTTGAACATTAGACCTGAAACCATAAAACGCCCAGAAGAAAATTGGGAAGTGAGCTTCTCGAGATACGCCCTGGTGATGTTTTTTCTTTTTAAACTTGATGCCAAAAACGTAAGCAAAAATAGACCAGCGGGTCTATATCAAACTAATCTTTAAAAACTAGAAACAGAACTACCATGTGATTCAGCAATATAGGTAAACTCCTATTTTCCCCCTTTCTCTTTCATGTTCATTTCAAACGCTTGCTAAGCCTTTCAATGCCAATTTCTCTCTTTTTTTTTTTTTTTTTGCATCTTGCGCCTTTTTTTTTTTTTTAATAGATTGTCAAGTTGGCTAACATACAGTGTACCCAGTGTGCTCTTGGTCTTGGGGAAGATTCTCGTGATTCATCGCTTACATACAACACCCAGTACTCATCTCAACGAGTGCCCTCCTCAGTGCCCATCACCCATTTTCCCCTCTCTCCCTGCCCCCATTAACCCTGTTTTTCTAAATTGGAATTTCCACAGAATGCAATGGCATCATAGCCTGGGTTGTGGAGTAAATATTTTCTGTGAACTTGTGTTAGTTTTTAAGAGTATTTAAAAATCAAGCTTTGAATAATCAGGTTCAGTGTCCTGAGTGATGCTTGGAATAGTGGTCGTTATGTAGAATATACATCAGTGACCTGCACTGCATAAGTGATCTGAACCATTTTGCTTAGTACTTTCAAGGCTTCAAGATCTTCTTTCGTTCAAGTCTAAATACTTGGCAGAAGGGATAGTGAGTGAGAGATCTGGGACTTGTAATTTTCCAGTCACCTGATTTGGAGATCACATTGTAGAAATCCTGAGTTTCCCCAATTATGTGTAATGTAGAAACAACACATGGAATAGCACTGAAGGTTTGTTGCCCAAACTTGGCGTCACACTATGTACAGTGGAGTAAACTGAGGCTCCCAGGTTGACTTTGTTCTGGATAACTAGAGCTCATGCACATTGGTCCTCATTATCTCTCTGCCAAAATTTAGATGGGATTCTATCTGTGTATACTAAAAGGAAAACACAAATACAGGTTTTTTTGTTTTGTTTTTTTGTTTTTGTTTTTTCAGTTCGGTATTTCTTTCTCATTGATTTGATCGAGGTCAAATTGTGACCAAATGGTTTGATGTCTTAATCTTCTTAGAGTGTTAGGATGATGTCTGATCTGTCCGAGCTCCCTTGTTACTGAACGTGTAGGAAGTTGAACACAGCTCTTGAGAACTTTCTGCATTGAAAGGAGCTTAATCAAGCACAAGTCAAAATAGAAGTCCTGGGCTGCCTGGGTCGCTTAGTTTTTGAGTGGCTGAATTCTTGATTTTGGCTTAGGTCATGATCCCCGGGTCGTGGGATCCAGCTTCATGTGGGGCTCTGCACTGAGCATAGAGCCTGCTTAAGATTTCTCTCTTCTCCCTCCCTCCCTCCCTCCCTCCGCCCCTTCCTGACTCGAATGCTCCTCTTTCCTCCCAAATTAAAAAAGTCACATGAGAGTGTTTCCGTGACTCTTTCGAGTAGCAGGTTGGATGCAGGAGTTTTGGGCATGGACAACATAATAGAACAAATCAGTCAGACCAACCCAGGTAGGTAGAAGGTCATGAGAGCAATGGCTCTAGATGACCTCACTAGCAACAGGGTTTTCTGGGCAAGAAATGAAGTTAACAGTGTTTGAGGGCTTGGTTTGGGGGTGGTAAGCCTTAATAGCAACACTTATTTTGGAAGAATTCATTTAGGATTCTACTGAAGACAAGAAAAGACCACTTCCCTCTGACTGGCATGCTATCTGTCCTTCAAAGACTGGGTGATATTAAAATCATTTTTTTTTTAACGTTTACTTATTTTTGGAAGAGAGAGAAACAGAGACAGAGTGCGAACGGGGGAGGGATAGAGAGGGAGACACAGAATCTGAAGCAGGTTCTAGGCTCCGCGCTGTCAGCACAGAGCCCGATTGGGGGCTCAAGCCCACGAACCCATGAGATTATGACTTGAGAATAAAGTCGGATGCTTAACCAGTTGCACCACCCAGGCTCCCCTGGTTGATATTTTTAAATGCAGTTTGACCTTAACTTCCTTCTGGCTAACGACCCTCTTAAAAGAACACCTGTTTGCTTGAAATTTCTTACTCAACCCCTTTTTCTCCTTTGCATCACCATTGCCAGCCTAGGAAAAGGTATGCCCAGCTGTGGCTGACCATCCTCTGACATCTCAGGGATGCTCTGGTGTCGCGGGGCTCTGAGCCACTAACCACATGCAGGAAGGAAAATGCTGAGGGTACGTAAGTGTGGAGTGAGGGTGGGGGAGGATCATTTTCAAATCAGCATACCAATAATTTATACAAGCTTAAAGAACCAGGTGTTTTGTTTTTGTTACTGTTTTTTCGTTTTTAGTGACTGAAACCCTCCATGAGCATTAATCTCTCCACGCTCAAAGCCCCATTTTGGCCCATAGCTCGACTCTGCCATATGTGGTTTCTGACCCTAAAAGGGTTAAGGCTATGGTAGAAAAGGTGTGTGTATGCTCGTGTGTTTTGATTATCCTAATTGACTATATTAATCAAATGTAATAAGTAATGTCTTAGTTGCTACTTGACAACACAAACCTAGGTTGCTCAATTTAAGTTTCCCATGTTAACAGGTTTTAGGAATTAAGAGAATGGATACATATATTTCAAATGCAGCATTTAACTGAACTGATACTTTTCATCCTTAGCATATTTTCTCGGTGCTAAGCTTATCTGGATTTCAGCAACCTGCCTAATGTTATCTGCAAACTGCCTTCTTTTTATGATGAGAGACTCACATCAGGTTAGGGAGGATATGGAATGAAAGGCATTAGCATGTGGCCTCAGTGACTTGACTTTGCAGCGAAATTCTTCTGTCTTGGATCTTACATGCTTAGTTCCTAACCCTTCTGGGTATAGAAGAACAATGGCCCTTTAAACACGTTGAGAGTACAAGTTAGGAAATGCCAGTTTCATAACGGGCTTGAAATTGATCGGAAGAAAAGAGGAGACGTGAACTAGCAGCCATGACTCTCCATCTTCTCTTGGCAAGTGTCCCTTACTTCTCCATTGTCCAACAGAAGTCCTCGGAGGGCTTGGGGACAGTCACCATAAAGATGGTGGCAGTGATCCCCTGTGGGAATAGTGTGGCATAAACTCAGGTCTGTAAGGTCTTAGTCTGTATCTGAGAATACCTTACTGGGTGCTGTTTATGAAAACAATCCCCAATGAATCTGTTTGAGGTCATTATGTCTTTTAAGACGTGGTACTCCACAGTGTCAATAACTGGTAAAACCCAGAGATTTTTTTTTTTAATTTTTTTTTTAACGTTTTATTTATTTTTGAGACAGAGAGAGACAGAGCATGAACAGGGGAGGAGCAGAGAGAGAGTGAGACACAGAATCTGAAACAGGCTCCAGGCTCTGAGCTGTCAGCACAGAGCCCGACGCGGGGCTCGAACTCACGGGCCGTGAGATCATGACCTGAGCCGAAGTCAGACGCCCAACCAACCAAGCCACCCAGGCGCCCCAAACCCAGAGATTTTTAACAGTGTGTTTTATTTTAACTAAAGATGGAAGTCCAGCTTAATAAGCCAGAGAAATACCAAACGTTGGTTGACTGGGCTTCCAGAATAGCAATTGCCTTCTGATTTGGGATCACCTTGGTCTGTGTAAGTAGATCTTTCAGGATCCATTGAACTAAGAAGCACTGTTCATGGTGAGGGGGTGTCTCCCTTCAGCCTTAGTGGCAGAGAAGAGAATGTCCCAGTGATGATGGCAGCTGTGCCTGTCTACTTGCTGGGTCTAAACCACTTCTGCACATTTATCTGGTGATTTATTACCGGCCCAGCTGCATTGCTTATTTATTCAAGACTTGAAATTAAAAAAGATTCATTTGTAATTGAAGCTCAGGGAGATAATATTAAATATGACTTTCCATCAGACAAGGGGCAGAAGTTACAAGTTCTGTCGCATGATTTAAAGCCATCTGCAGACAGATGCATGGTTATTTAGAGTAGACCTTTGGATGCCGGTTGGAATGCATTTTTAGCTGTAGGTGGTGCTTTCTCCGGGGACTTGAGCTCAAAAACAACAGTATGTTTTTCTGATTAGCATGACCAGCACTAGTAATCCAGAAATAAAATGAGACTTGAAAACACATGTGCAGACATTCACGCCTACACACATTCATTCATGCTTTCAAACACACCCTCGCACACACAGTTACTGTATTGCATGCATTCAGAACCAGAGTTAAAAAGAACCAAGTGGAAGCATGGCTAAGAGAATTAAAGGAATGCATCGGTTAAGACTGAAAGAAAGGAGTCTAGTGAAGGTGAGAGAAAGCTCCAGAAGTTTCTCTGCTAGCAATGTTTTGGAAGCAGCTCACAATTGCTGTGTTCAGAGTAGTTGGCATCACACTGGAAACTCCAGAAAGGCCTTCCTTAAAATTTTTTTTTTATTTTTAAAAGGAGGATTCAGTTTGTTCATCCACCATCTACATTTGTTTATACGTTTGTTTATTCAGCCTGTTGGTTTCATTTCGTCGATGGTTTGTTTTGCTGCACAGAAGCATTTTAATTGGATGCAGTCCTGCTAAATTTGTCCTTTGATTGCTTGTGCTTTTGATGTTCTGTGTAAGAAATCACTGTGGAGACTAATGTCAAGGAACTTCTGCCTTATGTTTTCTTCTAGGGGTTTCATACTTCGGTCTTACATTTAAGTTGAAGCTGTTGGGAGTTTGTTCTTGTGAGTGGTTTAAGATAGGGGTCTGAGTTCATTCTTCTGCACGTGGTGATCCAGTTGGCCCATCACCATTTCTTGAAGAGGCCATCCTTTGCCACATTGGGTATTCTTGACTCCCTTTTTAAATATCAGGTGACCTAAGAAAGTTCTGCACAGTCACTCTCAGACTCTGAAAGAAGAAAACAAGTAAAGCAGCCAGTTCCTGTACTAAAAATAGGGAAAAATCTCAAGACCAAAGGTCTATAGGCAGCATAAACATTGTCCCGGTCTTCCCCTTACTGGCTGGTTGCCTTTTGAGAATGAGATGCATTTCTTGGGCCTCAGTTTCCAAATCTCTCTCTTTTTATTAATTTGTTTTTTAATGTTTATTAATTTTTGAGAGAAAGAGCACGAGAGAGACAGTGTGAATGGGGAAGGGGCAGACAGGCAGACACAGAATTCGAAGCAGGCTCCAGGCTCTGACCTGTCAGCACAGAGCCCGATGAGGGGCTTGAACCCACAAACCATGACCTGAGCTGAAGTCGGACACTTAACTGACTGAGCCACCCTGGAACTTTTAGAATCAGTAGGGACCTATTTGAAAATGACTCTTGGGAGACACAAAGGCCCAGGACTTCGTTTTCCTTCACCTGAGAGAGAAGGTAATAGCGTTGAGGGAAGTATACCTTTTGAATGAATTCCAAGTCAGCTAAATATAATCTGTATCTTTGAGCAGCCCTGAGCATGGCTTTGAGGATTATAAAAACATTAATGACTGCATTTAGGGTTTTTCACGTGTCACATAGTATCTTGGATTTTCTGTGCATCAACTCTTTGAATCCTCTTAACACCCTCTGAGGCTTGTTATTTTTCTCACCATTCCTATTTTACAGATGGAATGCAGAGAACCAGAAAGTTCCTTTGACTCCCGCGATAGAGTTGATAGACCCATGCTTGTAACGCTGTGCTCTCTTGCTGTGGAAGTTGGTAGAGCGTTCATGGGTTGAATGTGGGACCTTTATTCTGTCAGCATATGCCTTTTCTAGGAATACTCGAGAGCCCATCCAAGAGCAAGGGAGCTCCGGGGAGAATGGAAGGGGCCTCTCTGCCTGCCTGACGCCATAGTGACGGGACTAGGGGAAGCAGCCAGAGCAGTGATTAACTGCTGGAGTTTGGAGCCAGATGTACTTGGACTGGATCTACCCTGCTGTTCACTGGTTCACTAATGGGGGGACAGCTTGCTTAGGTTTTTCTGTGCTTCAGTGCTTTTATTTACAAATCAGGAGAACCTAGCATCTACTTCTTGTGGTTGTTTTGAGGACTAAATGCCATAAGGGAATGCCTCTAAGTCCTTGGCACCCTGCCTGGTACTTAGTAAGCACTCAACAAATGGTAGCTATTACCTCGTCATTAGGGGATAGGTTATTCTCACACCAATTTCCATTTCATGGCCACTTTTAATTCACCACTAATTACGTTTTGATGGCATTGCATACAGTATTTAATTGACTGAAAAATCCCATTAATACTTCATAATGGGGTATACAAATGATATGGGGAAAACATTGTGAGAATATTATAAAGGAAGGACCACTTGTTCCCTCGTTCTGTTAAATACCTACTATATCTCAGTGGTAACTGTTTTCTCTAGATGGGACCATGAAACTCCTCACGATCAAGGGACGCAGTCATGTTACAGTTTTACTTCTTTCTCTGCATCATCAGGGAAAAGGCTGTATCCCCATTCGACCCCCACCATTACCTTGTCAATCAGCCCCCCTCCCTGGGGTAATTTTGTTGAAGGTTTTATTTAAATTCCACTTAGTTAACATACAGTGTAATACTTGTTTCGGGTGTACGATTTGGTGATGTAATACTTCCATATAGCACTCAGGACTTAAAATAACAAGTGTGCTCTTTAATCCTGGAGTAAATCATTTATTTATTTATTTATTTATTTATTTATTTATTTATTTAAATTTTTTAATGTTTATTTACTTTTGAGAGAGAGACAGAGCATGAGCGGGGGAGGGGCAGAGAGAGAGGGAGACACAGAATCCAAAGCAGGCTCCAGGCTCCAAGCCGTCAGCACAAGCCATCAGCACAGAGCCTGACGCGGGGCTTGAACCAACAAGCTGTGAGATCATGACCTGAGCTGAAGTCGGGCGCTTAACCGACTGAGCCACCCAGGCGCCCCAGAGTAAATTAGTTTTTAAACCGTGGTTAATTTTTTTTTTTTAAGCTTACTTATTTTGAAAGAGGTGGGTGGGGAGGGTCAGAGAAAGAGGGAGAGAGCAAATCCCATGCAGGCTCTGCACTGTCAGCACAGAACCCAACACGGGGCTTGAACTCAGGAACTGTGAGACTGTGACCTGAGCCAAAATCAAGAGTTGATTGCTTAACCGACTGAGCCACCCAGGTGGATGGTCCTAGGGAAAATTTTTGTCTCCTGCCTTTACTCACTTGCCAGCATTACTCTTGGGAGGAGGGTCTTAGTACCCCTGGTACGTGCTCAGCTGCCATCTTCTGGACCCCAGTTAGTTACTGGTTTTACACACATGGGGACGTGGTGCCAACTGCCAAGGCTTCTCTGGGACTGAGAAGCCCTATCTTTGTTCTGCCTCTACCAGTGGCCTGAGGGGTATCCTCAACCACACGTCACTGGCTGCCATTTTTCCTCTCCATCAACTTTGATTGAAAAAGGTAAGAAATTGTGCCCAGAGCCACTCAGGGATTTCCAGTTTTCAGTTTTCTTCAGTGGACCTTGGTGGCCTGAACTTTCCAGGCCCCATCTTGAATACTTGCTGTGGGTATCAACATTGCCTCTTAAAGTGCTGCGGGCAAGGGGTCGGGAACGAGCTGCTTAAGTGTCCACATAAAGGGAACTTTGAGTACCTATGCTTCTTGGTATTCTTGTGATTTAAGGCCACCGTGACTTGTTCCATTTCTAGTGCCTTGCCTTGATTTTGTGGTTTTCTATTGGCATTGCCAGAAGATGGGGGAAATACCGTAGTCTCTGTTTTGGTCGTTCATACGCAACATCGTCAAAACTTGATGCCATGTACACATCTCTTCTTACTGTTACTCACCCGAAAAATTTAAAGTCAAATGTGCCCTGGGTGGAAGGATTGCCAACACGCTCCATGGACACAGGAGAGACTCAGACAGATCTGCTTGCCTTGATATTTACTCATGTAGTGCAGGTCAGTTAGTCACACCAACAAGACTCTACGTGGACCATCCTTAGGTATATTGTGATTGAAAGGGTCCTATGAAATGTAGAAGAAGACTACAAATATGGTTTATGGAGTCCGTCATGCCGTCATAGAAGGAAGCTAAATAGGTTTGCTAATATTGATCCTTCTCTTGGTTTCTATGCAGTATGTAGATCTGGGGTCTGGGATGATCTGAGCAGGGCTGGAGAGAAGTCACCTTGTCCCTCATGTGAACATTCATAACTGACAGGATAGGAGGCTGGGATGGGGGTGCTCCTGATGGCCTAGACGCCATGGGAGAGGTAGACGGCTCGCAAATCAGCACATGTCACTTTGATGGCTACTATGTCCTTGTCTTCTCCAGGTGTTGCTGGGCTAAGGTTTATGGGGCTGGTTCTTGCTCTCTGACTCTATGCATGAATGAGGATAAGCAATGCCAACTACAATAAAAGAGCAATATACCCACCCACACAATTAAAGATTATTATTATTTTTTCAAGTCCTAGTTGTAAGTACGTTGAGAGGTCCTGTGCAGTATGTGTTTTCCTATGGCTGCCTCAGGGATCTTAACGCTGTTGCCTTTGTGTGGTTACAACATTTTGGACCAAGAGATCAGAGAACATCATCTGGGATATTTTAGGGGTCAGGTCTGGAAGTGACGACTTGACATCTTTCCATGTTTCATTGACCAATATGGTCTCCTTAGATGCAATACAGGTAGAACACAGTTTTTTGTTGTTGTTGTTGTTGTTGTTGTTGTTTTTGGTTGGTTTTGTTTTTCCCCTGTACTCAGGAGGCAAAGAAAATAATAGAACACCTAGTATTGACTCTTAGCATACAACCAAAGCCCACTGACCTCTCCGGGAGAACTAGGTCTTGACTCTGGATTTGGGACCTACTACCATCCAAGTCAGTGGAGAATGAAGAAGTTGGAGTCTGAACTCAAGGTATCCAGCCTGAAGCTCATCTCTGACCTGTTACATTCCAGTTGAGACCCTCCTGCCATACAGCTTGAGTGTACGTCCTCACCTTGTAGTAATCAGAATGTATGTGACAAATTGCCACCAACTGAGTGGCTTAGATTAACACAAATGTATTGCTTGACACTTGTGCAGGGGGGATGTCTAACACCAATCACACTGCAAGTCTAAAACCAGTTGTGGGCAGGGCTCCCTTTTCTGGGCTTCTCGAACAGAACAAGCTTCCTTGCTTTTTCCGCCTTACAGAGGGCGCTCAGATTGCTTGGCTGGTGGCCCCTTCTGTCTTGAAATTCAGACCTTTTTTCCAACCTCACATCTCCTTCCCACCCAACCTCAGTTGGGAAAGGCTCTTTTAAGGACCTCTATGATGAGGTAATATGGGATAATCTTCCCATATCAAGGTCCTTAACCTCAGGAACATTATCAAAGTCACTTTTTCCGTGTAAGGTAACACTGAACAGGTGCCAAGGATGAAGATGTGCCTACCTTTGGAGAGGCGTTATTTTGCCCACCACTCCTAGTGAGCACTTGTATAGTACTTATCATCTAGAAGGTTCTGTTTCATGCCCCTTATATATGTTTGCTCATTTCATCTTTGTGTCATTCCTGTGAAATAGATCCTAATCTTAAAGCTATTTGCAGAAGGGTTTTAAATTTATTTTTTAGTGTTTGCTTGTGTGAGAGAGAGAGAGCATGTGCATGTGTGTGTACACACGAGGGGCAGAGAGAGAGGGAGACAGAGGATCCTAAGGGGGCTCTGCGCTGGCAGCAGAGAGCCCGACCCAGGGCTTGAATTAAAAAAATGTGAGATCATGACCTGAGATGAAACTGGACGCTTAGCCAACTGAGCCACCCAGGAGCCCCATCAAAAGAGTTTATAGATGAAGAAAGAGTGGTTCAAAGAGGTTCATTCATCCAAATTTATAGAGACAGGAAGTGGTGGCATTGGGATTGAATCCTGTGCATTAAGTTCTAGTATCCAAGCTCTTAATTATGACCTTAGACTCTCTCTGTACTGTAGCAGAGTAATGTATATGACGTAAAGCAACAGTGAATTATACCCGAGGTCTGGTATATATTCTTGGATTTCCTTTGAGAACCAGGCCCGTCTCTTGTCTCTGACCCCTCCTTCTCCTCACACCTGGAGCCCTGTTACTCACTTGGGGTGTTTGAAACTTGCTATTTCCTGACCTACCCCTTAAGGCTAAATTGGGATTTTTCCTTGTGTGGTTCAGGCACTATACTGATGGTGAATGGGCATCGTCCCTTTCAATACATGTTCATATTTCCACATAAATCCGGAAGGAAGTTTCTGCCAAGTGCTTAGCTCTTGAACACTGTCTAACACTTACTGAGTGCTCTTTGTAACAAAAAGCACGTACCTCAGGCTATAGGTCTTCTGTGGATAAACAGGACTGGCTACCATTTAATTGCATTGTTGGAATTGTTTGGGTTACACGCTATTGATGGCAGGAGATCCTGTTGTCCCACTTATCTACGTAATGGTAGTTTGTATACATTACAGGTAAATCAATTTCAAGGCACATGAAATACTTAAAATGGAAGAGCATGTGTGTAATTAGGACCAAATTGTGAGGGAGGCCTGTGAGCAGATGACTTGTGTCAAAGGCAGTGCTAAGTGAGTCCCTACATCCTGCTCTGTTGCATGTTCCTAGGTGACCCTTGTCTGATGGCGTCTTCCTGGCCACTGGGATCATGCTTTCTGGGTCCCTGCCTGCCTGACTGGGCTCCCCACCATGCCCTGCAGTGGTCCCCTGATGGTTCCCCCACCTCTCTCCCACATGCTGGCTGTTCCCTGTCTCCATCACTCAGCTACACAGTCCCCTTCCTGGTTCTCTGTGTGACGAGATAGGGCAGCTGTATGGGCTCAGTGCTGTATTGGGATTACAGCCTGCGATCCCAGACAATGAACCGTGTCTTTTCGAAGTTACCAGCACAGGCATTCCAATGGGAAGGAATGTTGGAAAATGCCTTCTCAAGTCAGAGGAGATTTTTACAAGTGAGACAACATATTTTAAAAATGAGAAGGCGTGAGAGAAACGTATGGTTTTTAACAGAATGCTTATTGGAGACGGGACGGGGTTGTGACTAAAATAAGGATGCAATTTGAGTATACGCCCAGCCCCCGTGACAAAGATGAAAAGGTGTAGACAGTCTTGACTGTTTCCAAGCTGAGGTTTATAGCCCGGTATTTGCATATACTTAGCAGACTTCTGTTAAAAAAGAAAAAAATGAAAAAAAGTCCACAGTTGTTTGTATGAATATAATGCAAAAGAAAATAATAAATTGAAAAGTTCCATGTTCACTTAATGGAAATATTACTATTCATTATGAATATCAGTAATTTTTTTTCCTCCACGAAGAAGGCGGTAGAATTTTTCTAGATTTCTTCTCTTCATCCAACTAAGAATTATTGCTGGTTCTATTTCGTACCTTGATGTTTAAACTTGAGGCCAACCAATATGGTGAGAGTTAGAAAAATAGTCTCCAGACATTCACTTCCCCTGCTTTTATCTTTGCTTTTAGGTTCATGTTTCCTTAGATGCAAATGTTTTTGAGCTGTTTCTGTAGGGTAGGGATGCAGTGGATCAAAATTAATGGATTTCGTTTTTTTCATACCCTGCATTTGTTTGCACAGGGATTTTAAAGAGCAGGATGCTAGCAATAAATGATGGTCACATCAAAGCCTGCTTATCCCTGGCCTATTGATTTGTCTTTTATTGCTATTCAGGGAAAAAAAATTTATCCAATGAAACTAATATACATTGAGGTATTAGGGGGCCAGTAAGTTGTTTCCCTTAGGAGAAAACTTTTCTGTCCTTTGTAAAACAGTGATGTTGCTTGTGGCATTAAGCTATTGGGTAAAGAAGGCAAGTGAAGTTGAATTTCACACATATGTATTCCAAAGGAAAAAATGCCTCAGAACACGCCAGCGTGTGGAGGATGATAGACCAGTAGGGGAGTACTTGGCCTGGTCAGCTTTGTCCTCCGTGATTTGGGGGTTCCTCAGAGGAATCTTTCCTGTCCATGTTTCCTCATGGCCATTGGGCCTGCTACTACCCAGGTTATGAATGCTCTTCCTAGAGCCACTGAGGTTCTCGGGGGGGCCCAGTACCTTTATATCGCCCTGATATTGGTGGTGTTCAGCCCACCATGGATCATCACATGCTCCAATCACAAAGCCCAGGCCAGAATGGTCACTTGTTACTCACATGAATGTATAGATTCTGAGCTTTGAGACAGTGTTCTTAAGTGAAACAGACTCTGTCGTGAGTTGAATGGTGACCTTTCTAAAAGATAGGTCCTCGTCCTGACTCCTGGAACCTGTGAATGTGACCTTATTTTGGAAAAGTTCAGGGTCTCCGGAGGAGACTATTCTGATAACCAAGTGGGCCCTAAATCTGATGACAACGGTCACCTTAAAATAGGAGAAGAAAAGGCACAGACAAAAAAGCGAAAGGCCCTGTGAAGATAGAGGCAGAGGTTGAAACTTTACATCCACGAACCGAGTGACATTGGAGAGCGGTCAGAATTTGGAAGAGCCTGGGAAAGCTGCTTCTTGAGAGTTTTTGGAGCCAATGTGATATTACCAGCCCGTCAATTCACGGTTCTGGCCTCCAGAGCTGAATGAATTCGTGTTGTTTTAAGCTACTGAGTTGGGGGTAATTTATTGTCAGGGCAGCCCTAGGAAAATAATACAGATGGACTTTTCAGTCTTTGTTGATTTCAACCTCTTGGCCTGAAGATTCTTCGATCAATTCCTGAGGATTGAGGTCAGGACATCCTGTGAGGACTGATGGAGTCTGTCACAAGCAGATGCCGACTCTCGGACCCTGAACCCCACTGTGTGTCTCTGTTTCTTCTTCCTTGAGGTTCAAATTGGCTCGTGGGATTGATGGTCTCCTCCTAGACTTTGCTAAAACTTGTGATCGACTCTGGCTGTCTGGTCTGTGCTGGAGGTGGGTCCTTAGAAGCCTCACTCCTGTACCCTTGCCTTACTAGGGAAGTTCTGAAGTGGACAGTTGACTCACACTTAGCTGTCACACTCAGATGGTGGTATTGGAACCCAGAGCGGTGGGCAGATGCGGAGGTCAGATGTAAAAATCGGAAGCGGGCGTGGCCGCGTTTCATGGGGGTACACTGAGGCGCAAAGGAAGTGCACCCGCAGAGAGAGAAGAAAAAGGGGCTCGTAGATACGAGAAAGAACTGTCCCCAAGGCTGTTTCTTTTTGGTCTGCAGTTTGGCTCTGTGTTCCCAGTCAGAATGTGACAGGTTGGCTTTTTTTTTTTTTTTTTTTTTTTTTTGCTTACATAAGCTTGGGTTAGGTGATACTATTTGTGCTAGAAGAGTCCTATGTGTTGGCAGACCCAACCCTTGGCCACACCAGTCATGGCTAGAAGCAGTGAGGTCCACGCTGGGTCCTTGCGCTCTAGCCCTTGAGAGCCACGGAGCTCTTCCATTCCATTATCTCAAGCCAACTTTGCATGAAAGAAGGACCTCTGTGGCACTGGGGGGGCAGAAGCTTTGACCTGCACGTGACCTACGAAGACATCGAATTTAGGAGACAATGCTAGCAGCTCTGGATTCCTGGTGCATTCTGTTCAGCGCTCTTATGTTGTGTAAAACAAACGCCCAGAGCTAAACTAAACAACCCAGCGGGGTCTGGGTTATGAAAGCTTAAGCATAGAAGGTTCTGAGCAGAAGGGATGATGGGTCACGTGTGTTTTGTGACTCCATTCTGGCCAGGCAGCAAGAAGGAGAGGGTTGGAGGAACACTGAGAATGGCCCCAGCAGAGAGCTATTAAGAGCCCTCGGTCCCAGAAAGGATGACACAGAGCCCTGAAGAGGTAATTGGGCCCCTGATGTGAGGAGCAGTCACAAATAAACCAACAAAGCCAGACATAAGCCTGAGGCATCCAGCAAGGATTAAGCACCATTAGTGAACCTGTGAGCTTAGAAGTATTTGGCTTTTAGAAGACAGTTTTAATTTAACTCTTGCGCTGACCTATACCAGTTGACTGTAGGTAGACAGCAGGCTTTGTGGTGACACATTTTGGGTTCGCACATTTGAAAAGGACTTTGGGAGCACCGATGAGGAGCATCAGGGAGGTCCCCTGAAATTCCTGTCAGCCTCCGCATTTTCAAACCTAGCTCAAAGTCTTTTCATTTTTTTTTTTTTTAACAGTATAATTGTTAGTCACTACTCTCTTCTTGGGATAGCCTGTTTTCCTCTCGAAGCTTTTGATTCGTAGCTGCTTTGTCTCGTCAGGAAGAGGTCTGGGGTGTGTCAGGCCAAGTACAGTAGAAAACGCTCAGGTTACTGTGGTCATTCATTCGATATTTTATTTCATTGTTTTTAATGTTTATTTATTTTGAGAATGAGCGAGTGAGCACAGCGGGGGAGGGGCAGAGAGAGGGAGAGACAGAACGCCAAGCAGGCTTATGACCCCTGAGATCGTGACCTGAGACAAGATCAAGACTCAGGCTTCACCGACGGCACCACACAGACGTCCCCCATTCAGTATTTAACGGGCACTGGGTATGAGGCAAGGATTGTTGTGGGAGCATCGGATACCACCAAGAAAGATTCCTGCCTTTGTGGAGTTTGCAAAGTATGATGGGCGTTGAAAGGAGCAAGCAAGGAGGGATGGGGAGAATGGGTTTCGGTTTTCAGAAGGATGCGTTAGTACTGTGTTCTCACCCACTCCAGCCCTGCTGATCTTAGGTAAGATGTCTTGTGATGTGCCCTCTGATCTGCTCCTCTAGAATCCCAAATATCGTCGGATGTCCCCATACTCCTGGTTTCAGGATTGCTGCCTCGGCTAATGAGAATTGATAGGACACTTGGTACAAGCGCAGGGTTTTGGATACTTGGCATCTAGAAAAAATACCCAGTTACGACGACGATAAACTCGTGTGTTGATGTGTTAGCTGCATCATCCTACCTAGTCCAGAGCCTTGTGGAAGAAAAGGACAACTTCTTTATCCTGTTGGGGTTGGCATTAATGATACTGCCCACCTGTTCTCCATTCACCTTATTAGGCAAACCACTTAGAGTAGAGGAAGAAAAGTCCATTTTGAAAAGCTGGCTCTTTGTGATGCTCTCTGCGGAAACCAAATGACTCCGCTGCCTATTTTTCAGAAATGAGAGTAGAAGTTTCTGTTTATTCAGTCACCTTCTTGCCTTCTCCACCTTCTGGAGAGTTGATAACAGCAGAGAACTTTGAAGTCAAGCCAAGGAGTCTCTTCTTGAGATTACAGAAACTGAACCTTCTGAATCTGCCTTGTTGGGGAAGTGTGTCCCCCTTTGTTGAGTTCTAATCTCGATTCAGAGGACCGGCTACGTGATTTTCAAGGTCTGCTGCAAAATGAATACTGGGAGCTCATGGTGAAAATCGTTAAGAATTGCAAGCTAATGGTGAGAGCAGAGCGTTAAACAAAGTACAGGGTGTTGCTGACCGTGCCGTGAAGCTGGCCATCTCTCCTACTCCCGTGTTGAAGTCATGTGTTCAGTACTTGAAAAGTCACTGGAAAAGTCCATTCCAATAAAAAGAGATGGTAGCACGTTTCAGACTTAATTTTATGAGGGAGACTTTATAATTCCACTTCAACTGAGGAAAAAGAGCTAACAAAGGATTTGCAGGAGGTATGAGATTGAGAAAACACAATTTCTTTTTTAAAAATGTGAATATGTAATTAGAAGAAATCCTTTCCCAAATCATTCATCTTAAAAACAAGCTTTTGAGGAGTACTTCAATACTTTATTAAATAGAATAGTAACTAAAGTATAATCTGCTTAACCAGGTTTCCTTGGTCTGCATGTGGCTTTTCACATTCCAGCAAGCATAACAAAAGAGGAAAATGAAGGTAGAATAAACCAGATTTTGAGACCTAGTTCTGTGGGATGGGGCGGGGTAGGGAAGGGATATGAGGGAAATAGTTTGCATTTTGGAAAATCGATCTAGTCATTGCTTCCTTAGGTGAAATTTTTTGATTCCAAACTTCTGTGGTCTTGTTTGTCATAGTTATTATCCATTTAGATTTAGGGGTATGTCACCAAAGTGCGATGTTCTGTATGTCCATAGAAGTAGACACCCATTTGGGACGATGAATTTATATTGAGTCATTCTGGTTTTAGGAAGCGTACAGAGATAGATGCATATAAGT
Organism: Panthera leo; assembly: GCF_018350215.1. Classification (NCBI taxonomy): domain Eukaryota; kingdom Metazoa; phylum Chordata; class Mammalia; order Carnivora; family Felidae; genus Panthera; species Panthera leo. The sequence continues at coordinate 95,535,266 of NC_056679.1, forward strand.
CATCATGTGTGTATATGCGTTCATGCACACACAAACCAGCTGTTGAAAATAGAATATTTTAGAGCAGAGGTTGGCAAATGATGACCCTTGGGCCAAGTCTGACCTACAGCCTGTTTTTGTAAATAAAGTTTTATTGAAACAACCTCACAACGTTTTGTGGTATCCATGGTGACTTGGCATTAAAAATGCAGAGTTGAATAGTTGCTGTGGATTCCTTAGGACCTGCAACACTCAGAATATTTACTATCTGGCTCCTTATGGAAAAAGTTCGCTGATGGCTGGTTTAGCTTCATTTACATGAGATATCTTTCTAACAAGTGACAAGCCTACAAGAAGTTTGTTCACATTATTTTTTTATAAATGTGCATGACAAAGCAGTATCTTCCCAATTGAAGTGGCATAATCTTGAAATAAGTATTTTTTTAAAGTTTATGTATTTATTTTGAGAGAGAGAGCAAGCAAGAAGGGGCAGAGAGAGAGGGAGAGAAAGAGAATCCCTTGAGCTTGGAGCCCATTGTGGGGCTCGAACTCACAAACTGTGAGATCATGCTCTGAGCTGAAACCAAGTACTGGATGTTTCATCAGCTGAGCCACCGAAGCGCCTCAGTATTTTATTTTCTGTAATTAGAGGAGGCAAAACTATATTGCTTTGTATGCCTGACATGATGGATCTGGTTCTTTGTTTTTCATCTCGAATAGGTCTCGTGGCCGAGAGGTTCACGAGAGCAGTCGTGTCTTTTCCATTTAAAATTTTTGTAAAAAATGGTGTCTGCGTATGTGTGTAAAACCTGAAAATAGTGGCAATCTACCTGGACACTTTATGGGAACAATTTTATCAGTGTTGTATAGTTTTCAGGGTACAGGTCTTTGAACTCTTTGGTTAAGTTTATTTCTAGGTATTTGACTATTCCTGATGCCATACTTCATTATTAGTATAGGAACGCAACAGATTGCTGTCTATTTTGTATCCCATGACTTCACTGGATTCATTGATTAGTTGTAGTGGTTTGGTGAAGTCTTGGGGGTTTTCTCTATATTATTCGTCATGTACAAACTGAAAAACCTGTTAGAATTTGGATGCCTTTTATTTCCTTTTCTTGTCTAATTACCATGGCTAGGGCTTCCAGTATTATGTTGAGTAGAAGTGGTGACAGTGGACGTGTTCTCGTCTTCTTCCTGACACCAGGGAAAAAAAACTGCATTTTTCACCATTGAGTGTGAGGTTGACTGTGGGTTTTTCATAGGTGGTTTTTCTTATTTTGAGGTGTGTGCCTTCTAAATCTACTTTGTTGAGATGTTTCATCAACAACGCATATGACAGTTGATCAAACGTTTTTTTCTGCCTCTCTTGAGATGGCCTTTATGGGAATGGTTTTGGTTTGAGTGTTCCTATCAGCCAGTCACACTGAACCTGCTTCTGAATGTCTATTACAACTAATGGATAATGAACTCAAAATCTTCGTTTACAAACGAACAAACATGCCAGATAGGCAACGTTGAATTTAATTTTCCAACAGACATTCTTTACTTCAATATCCGTTTACTTTGACAGACCACATTTAAAGTATACACACAGTGAGGGAGGTGAGGATATTTTCTCAACCACAATGATAAAGGAGGGTCATAATACATGTATTTAAAGTGTGAGTAGACCGTAAGGCTCTGAAAAAGAATATTTGCATTAGAGTTTGAGAAAAGCTTGGGTGTGGAACACCATTAGGTGTTTCTATATTTCTCCAAGTAAAATGATAACACCTCTCCAGCTTTTTAAAAAGGTTCTTAGAAAGCAGTGAATGATGAGTAAAAAATATTGCTCAGATGAAAATAGAAAGAATAATGAAAACCAACATTCTGTTGAAAATCCTGTATGCCCCTTCTCACCATAGCCTGTTCTGCCTTCTCTGAGGCGATGGATATCCTAAATTTTATATTTCTCACCTCCTTCTTACCCTTCTTAAAAATTGAGATATAATTGACCTAAAACTTGAGGTTGTACATCTGAAACTAACATAATGATTCCATGTATGTATATATTGTCAAACGATCACCACAATGTCTAGTTAATATCTATGACTGTACATAGTTAGAACTATTTTTGCTTGTGATGAAAACCTAAGAGATTGACTCCTAGAAACTTGGAAATATATACTATAGTACTTTTTAATTTAAAAATTTTTTAAATTTTTAAAGAGACAGATAAGAGTGGCAGAGGGGTAGAGAGAGAGAGGGAGACAGAGAAATCCAAGGAGGCTCGGCCCTGGCAGTGCAGAGCCAGATGCGGGGCTTGATCTCACGAACTGTGAGACGATGAGACCTGAACCAAATCGTGAGTTGGAAGCTTAGCCAACTGAGCCACCCCCACACCTCTATAATACAGTATGGTTAACTGTAATCACTGTAGGATAAATGAGATCCCTGGAACTTAGTTACATTATAACAAAGTTTGTATCTTTTGGCCAGCATCTCTTCATTCCCTCTACCTCTGAGCCCCTGGCAGTCAATTTTCTACTGATGCTAGGAGTTCTTTGTTTTTCAATATCACATATAAGTGAGACTATGTGGTATTCAATTTTCTCTGTGGGACTTCATTCATTTAGCATAATGCCCTCAAGATCTATGCATATTGATGAAAATGACAATTTTCCTCTTTATCATGGCTGGATAATACTCCCTTGGATATATATAACACAACAATTTTATCCATTGATGGATACTTAAATTGTTTCTATGTCTTGGCTATTATAAATAGTGCTATAGTAAACATAGGGGAAACAGATACCTTTTCAAATTACTGTTTTTGGTTTTTTGGGTTGTGTCGTTTGTTTGTTTTGGTTAAATACCCAGAATTGGAACTGCTGGTTCATAGGGTAGTTCAGCTTTTAATATTTTCAAGAAAACTCCATACTGTTTTCCAGAGTGGCTACATCAGTTTCTGTTTCTAGTAACAGTGAGCAGGGTTCCCTTTTTGCCACATTGTCACCAACACTTGTAATTTCTTGTCTTTTTGATCCTAGCCATTCTAGCAGGTATGGGGTTTTGTCTTATTGTGGTTTTGGTTTGCATTTCCTTGATATTTGCTGCCTTTTTTTTTTTTTGATGCCCCTCTTGACTATCTGTATGTGTTTGGGAAAATACTGATTCAAATCATCAACTGTTTTTTAATCACTTTTTTTGGCTCTTAAGTTGTAGGAGTTGTTAATAGGTTTTAGATAATAACCTATATTTAGATAATTATCTAAATATAAAATTTAGATAATAAATTTTAATGCCTTCAAGTCTTTAACCCATTTTGAGTTGATTTTTGTGTATAGTAGAAAAGTCTGTTGCTTGTTTTTGTTTTGTTTTTGTTTTTGTTTTTGTTTTTCCATGTGGCTGTCTAGATTTTCCAGCATTACTGTGGAGATTGACTTTTCCTCATTGTGTATTCTTGGATTTTTTTTTGTTGTAAACTAATTTACCTAAAATGTGTCTGCTTATGTCTGGGCTCTCTACTCAGTTCCATGGGTTTATGTCTGTTTTTACACTACTACCTTACTGTTGTGATTATTATAGCTTTATAGTATGTTTTGAAAGGAGGTAGTGTGTTGACCTCAGCTTTGTCCTTTTTGTTCAAGATTGCTTTGGTAATTTGCGGTCTTCTGTCCTTCCTTATGTATTTTAGGATTGTTTTCCTACTTCTGTGAAGGATGCATTAGAATTTTGATAGAGATTGAATTGAATCTGTGGATGACTTTAGGTAACAAGGACATCTTAACAATATTCTTCTAGTCCATGCACATGGGATGTCTTTCCATTTATTTGCATGGTCTTTAATTTCTTGCATCATTGGCTTAAAGATTTGAACGTAGAGATCTGTTACCTCTTTGGTTAAGTTTATTCCTAAGTGCTTTTTTTTTAATGCTGTTGTAAATGGGATTGTTTTCATAATTTTTTGTATAATTTGCTGTTAATGTAGAGAAATAAAATTGATTTTTGCATGTTGATTTTTATATCCAACTTTACTACATTCATTTATTCTAACAGTTTTATTTGGGGGCTCTTGAGGGTTTTCTATAAGATGATGTCATCTGCAAATGAAGTTTTACTTGTTATTTATAATTGGGATGGTTTTTAATTAAATGACTCTGGCTAGGCCTTCCAATGTTTTGTTAAATAAAAGTAGTAAGAGTGGGTACCGTGTTCTTGCTGATTTTCCAGGAAAAGTTTTTAGCCTTTCACTGTTGAGTATGATAATAGCTGTGAGCTTGTTATATGTGGCCTTTATTAGGTTGAGGGACATTCTCTATATACCCACTGTGTTGAAGATTTTTATCAAAAATGAATGTTGAGTTCTGTTGACATCTTCTGCATCTATGAAGTGATCATAGGATTTTTACCCTTTATTTGTTGGATGGTATATCTTATCCATTTGCAGATATTAAACCATTCTTGCATCCTTGGAATAAATCCCGTCTGATTACTGTGTAATCCATTTAATGGATGGTTGAGTTGATGATTCAACAATTGAGAAATTGAAACTTACTGAACCTTGTCCAGCTCTTGTTGTCTCCTAAAACTTTGTGATGGCCCAAGCAGCCTACTTTGTCCTCAGTGGCTCCCATAGTTGAGGATGTGCCAAGACTTGTCAGTTTTCCACAGGGAAGGATCTCAGTTGGCATCTAGAATTTGGCTGATGGGAAGCGGGACACTGAGGCAAGAGCTTTTAAAACATGCAAATAAATCTCTTTCAGCAGAAGACTGGGACATGGGTGTTTCTCTCTGCACTGATCATCCCTGAGAAGATCCCTGGCTAATTAAAATCTGTTGATTTGTTTCCTGACATCCCCCTTGAACTTGAGAACATAAATACTCCGGCCACCAGAGCCAGGCTATCCAAGGGATGTCTGCTGTAGGTGACGGCCACAAAAGCTGTCTTGCGAGACCTCTACCCAGGCTTCTCTCTGGGAGATCCCAGTAGCTTCGCATGGGGCAGAGGAAGATTGTAAAAAAGATGCCCATGAACTTCTGTGGTTTTGGGAGAGTATTTCAGTAGGCCCCTGGATGTGTGTTAAATTAGATACCTGCCACTCAGACAGAAGTTTTAAGGTAAGCACACAGGCCCTTTTCACTGCAAAATGGCATGCATTTCAATTGGCTTCCTCTGTGCTGAGCCCTGGTGGGTAGGTGGGAAGTGAGTCTATGCAGGCTCTTTAAGAACTATCTCTCAGTTCACTCTTGCTGTTGTGTGTCTCATGAGTGCAAGTTCTCTTGGCTTTCAAAGCTAGATGTTTTGGCAGCTTGCCTCTCAGGTGCAGGTCTTAAAAAGTTGAGGTGCCAGATGTGAGGTTCAAATCCTTTGTTCCACAGGGAGATACTCAGAGTTTTGAGTTTGTCCCCGTTGTGGGTCATTGTGCCAGGGGCAGGTTTTATGGCAAGATTGTGTTTTAGCCTTTCCTATTCCTTTTGATGTTGGTTTTTTTCTCCCTGTTCATCTCATACATAGGAGTTGTTCTGCTAGTGAGGGGATTTCTCTCAGAAGTTGTTCCATAGGTAGCAGTAGATTGGGGGTGTTTTTGGGAAGAGGTACATCTGTGTCTGCATACGTCAGCATTGTCTGGTCTATTTGTTACATCTGTGAAATTATTTTTTTAATGTTTATTTCTGAGAGAGAGAGAGACACACACACACACACATACACACAGAACATGAGCAGGGGAGGGGGCAGAGAGAGAGGAAGACAAAGAATCCGAAGTAGGCTCTAGGCCTTTAGCTATCAGCATAGAGCCCGATGAGGGGCTCGAACCCAGAACCACTAGATCATGGCCTGAGCCGAGGTTGAGCATGTAACAGACTGAGCCACTCAGGCGCCCCTCATCCATGGAATTTTTTAACATGTATACATTTGTATCAAATTCGCCACACTCGGAATACAGCACTCTCCCACTTGGAGAAATCAGTTCCCTTATGTTACTCTTTAAAAAAAAATACATATATTTAAAATATTTATTTTGAGAGACAGATCATGAGTGGGGGAGGGGCAGAGAGAGACTCAACCAGGCTCCGTGCTTTCAGCACAGATTTCGACAGCTAGCTCGCTCCCATGAATGGTGAAATCATGACCTGAGCTGACATCAAGAGTCAGACACTCAATCGACCGAAACACTCAGGTGACCCCGCCTCACGTTATTCTCTTACAGATACACTAGCCCCAACCCTGACCCTTTTCAACTACTGGTAGATTCTCCCTCACTCAAATTCTGTCATCTAGAGAATGTTACTTAAATGCACTTCTAGAGTGTGTAACCGTGGAGAATGGCCTTTTTTTTGCACTAAGCGTAATGCTTTGGGGTTCTCACAACTTGTTGAGTGTATGAAGAGTTCCTTTTCATTGCTGCTGAATATTAGGCCATTGTATAAATGCACTCGAGTTTATGAGTCCATTCAACCTTGAAGGATTATCCCCCCTGCCCCGGTCACCCCAGGTTGTGTCTATTTACAAATCTGCTATCAATACTCATATACACCTTTCTCTGTGTGAACCTAAGTTTGCATTTCTGGAGAATAAATACCTAGGAAAGCATGTGCCGTATTATACAGAAAGTGTATGTTTAATTTTTAAGAAACGGCTCACATGTTTCCCAGAGTAACTGACCCATTTAAAATTCCAGCGATGGACTAGAGGCGTGCTTGGTGCACATCCCCGAAAGCACTGCGTATTACCGGTGTTTCTTTCTTTTAGCTGTTCCAGTCGGTGTGCAGTGGTATCTCAGCTTTAATTTGCATATCCCTAATGGCTAATGATGTTGAATATCCCTCTATGTGCTTATTGGCCATTTGTGTATTTCCACTTCAGTGAAATATCCAGCCGCATTGTGGGTCCATTTTCTAATTGTACTTTTTGTTCCTTTGCTGTTGAATTTACACAGCCCTTTATTTGGATACAAGTATTCTATCAGATAGGTGATAAGCAAGTCTTTTCTGCAAGTGTATGTAGCTGGTCTTTTCATTCTCTTCGCAGGGTCTTTGACAGAGCACGGGTTTTCCATTTCAATGAAGTGCGATTTATCTACTTTATTTTTTCATAGAGGTGTGACTTTGATGTCGTGATAGCATGTCATTATCACTGCTGTTTAACATTATTTTAAAAAACACCCATTTGAAACAGATTCCTATTTAATAGAAAATTTCATTTGCTGGTTCTCTTGGCAAACTAAGCATATAATATACGAATTCAAGATGTAAAATTATTAAAATGATGACCTACTAGGTCTGTCAAATGGAGGATGTATAGGGATCTGCTAAAGACATCCATAATAATTGCTTTTCTTTCTAGGTCTTGGGTTTCTCTTTGTTCTTTTATGTTGAGGTTGAATTATTCAGAGTAGGAATTTTCATGGCTATTACAGCTCTTACAAGTTTTCAAAAGGTATGTACCTGTGTAGCTACCTTCTTAATCGGGATGTAGAGCTTTTTAATCATCACAGAGTTTACCTTCATTTTCCCTACCACTTGATCCCCAAATTCATAGTCTACTTCTTCGAATTAGGTTTGTGTTTTTTTTTTTTTTTTTGAACTTTATATAAGTAGAATCGCACAGAAAATATTCTTGTTGGTATGGTTTCTTTTGATCAGCATCATGTTTAAAAGCACGATCCATATTGTGGTGTATAAAAGAGTTTATTTTTATTGCCAGGTAGTATGTCTTTATGTGAAGGTACCACAAAGCAGTTATCTGATCTTTTATTGACAGACGTTTGGGTGATTTCCAGTTTTTTTGCCATTACGAGGAAAAAAAAAAGCTGCTGTAAAAATTCTATTACCAGCCCTTTTTGTGGACATGAGTTTTCATTTCTCTTGGGTCCATACCTGGGAGTGGAATTAGGAGTCACAGAACGCTGTTAACTTCATAAGAAATTGCCAGAGATTGTTTCCAAGTTGTCGAAGCAATTTAAAATCCCCACCAGCTATGTATGAAAGGTATTCTATGTGCTTGTAGATACGAGACTAATGGCATTCTCTTCTGGTTACCTTCAGAAATAATTGTCAGAATGTTCTTTGCATCAGTTGGGGTGCTTTTGGTATACACAAAAGAAACAGATTCCTGATGAATTAAGGAGCAGGGAACACATTCAGGGCTGCAGGAGGCTCACAAAGCAGTTGGACCAGAAGGAGCTACAATAACGGGTCGATGGCAGGCAGGAGCCATTCACCGATGGCAGGGATGGAAACTCCAGCTCCCCTTCAAGGATGAAATACCAGGCAAGAGTACCTAGCTGATCTCAGTAGAGTCTGATAACTGCCTAACTTTGCTAGGAACCTGCAGGACCCCCATATACAGGCTTTATCGGGAAGGTATTAATTCCTGAGATTTAAAGCGAAGCTATTGTGAAGAGCAATAAATCTTCGGCAGTCAAACCCAACCAGTGTTCATTATACAGCATTCTTTGGAGTTGTTGGGGTGATAGTTCTCTTGTTGTTCTGATGTGGATTTTTATAACTATCTTGCTTTTTTGTTCTGTTTTCTTCTTCTTCTTTTTTTTAAAGGAGTTGATAATTATTTTACTGTTGATTTATTTTAAGAGAGAGGGAGAGCAGGGGAAGGGGCAAAGAGAGAATGACAAGCAGCCCCATGTGAGGCTCGAACTCATGAACCGTGAGATGGTGACCTGAACCAAAATGATGCTTAACTGACTGAGGCCCCCAGGTGCCCCTCATGGTGCTATTTCCTTACTTGTCCTGGATTGAGAGACCATCTCTGCAGACTCAGTGTTCACCAGTGCGCACAGTAAAAAAGTTCTCTTCCTGTGTAAATCCCATTTCTTGGACAGTCTGATCTAGCAGAGTTGATGAAAACACATCCTCTGAAGAGTGAGTGTACTGCTTTGAGGCTTTGAGAAAACCACCTCCCTTGTCAATGTTTTCACTGACCTGAAGGAATTAAACCTACCCAGATAGAAGGGAACATGACCCCTTCTTCCTTCGGCTTCCCATTTTACCGTGATGGCAGTGATAAAACTGTCCAGTGTCGATAAGAAAGATTTCTATCAGGATCTCTGCCTCCTGTGACCTCGGAGCAGTGGGACTGTGGCTAACCTTCTGACTGGTACAGAGCCAGGTTACTGAGCTGAGGAGGCAGGCTAAAGAGTAGCCCAATCAAGAGTCTCTGTATCTTCTTTCAAACTGGTGAGTCAATTGGCTCTCCACTACTGAAGCCTGTGTAAGTCGTCAGTAATTTAGACAATAATTTAAACAAAAATTTTGTAGCCCTTTGTTCTTATTTCTTAATTTTCTCCCCAGTGTTAAGAGATTTATCTCTTAAAAAAATTTTTTTTTAGGGGCGCCCGGGTGGCTCAGTCGGTTAAGCGTCCGACTTCAGCTCAGGTCACGATCTCGCGGTCTGCGAGTGAGCCCCGCGTCGGGCTCTGGGCTGATGGCTCAGAGCCTGGAGCCTGCTTCCGATTCTGTGTCTCCCTCTCTCTCTGCCCCTCCCCCGTTCATGCTGTGTCTCTCTCTGTCTCAAAAATAAATAAACGTTAAAAAAAAATTTTTTTTTAAATGTTTGTTTTTGAGAGAAAGAGCGTGCGCAAGTGGGGGAGGGGTAGAGAGAGGGGGAGACAGGGGATCTGAAGCAGGCCTCATGTTGAGAGCGGAGAGACCGACGCGGGGCTCCAACCCATGAACGGTGAGATCATGACCTGAGCCGAAGTGTGATGTTTAACCAACGGAGCCATCCAGGCGTCCCAAGCATTTTATGTCTTAAAATGATTTCATAGGTATATCCAAAAATTGGAAGGACCATAAGTAATACATTTTGAGCTGAGTATACAGTTAGCACAGATTCTATTTATTGAAATAGGTCATGGAATTAAAACGGTGCTTAAAGAGTCTTTATTTTCTGTACCAATTAATGGTACCTTTGGAATTGCAAAGGAAGGCTGGAACCTACAAGGTTTCTGTATGGGCATCTTTGGGAGTATGCCTATTTCTTCCCTGGAGAGTGCATTCAATGGTTCATTCACCAAACAGCCTCACACAGGCCTGTGATCAGCTCTCCTGGAGGCATAACACCAGCCATCTATAACAAGACATCGGACTCCAATTTGGAAGAGAGATTTATTTTCACAAGAATAAGGGTTTATTTTAGGTACAGTCCCACAGTTACCTCAATCAAAAGGTGTGTTAGTGCCATTGTCTTCCTTGCGATGTTATTTAAGTCTGTTCTGTCTAATAATAGAAATCTGAGGCTGTGTTTTTCTTTTTCTTATAAGAATAAGTTTCCACAGAGGTTTATCACTGTAAGTAGGGCTTTTTATGAACCTTCTGTCAGGAGGGCAAACAAGAGACCAGCACACGCACACCAGGATTGGAGGAGAGCACAGCGTATGAACAAAGTGAAAAGTGAAAAGTGAAAAGGCAGGTTTTTGTGTTTTCCCTGACTATTCCTAAGTATATAATAGGATTTGATGCAGTGCCGGGGATAGTCACAATCTCTATCTCTAAACTCTTTGACTAAAGTAAGCTCTAAGCAAAGAAGAAGAGACAAGGTAGAACTCAGAAATTTAATTCACTCAGCAAAATTAAAGCACATAAATAAGTAAAGCTAGCCATCAAGAAGGGAGAAAATACATTTCGTGTTTATCTTTTTCTCTGAGTTTGAAGTCAAATGCATGGGAAGAAACTCAGTGTGTTTTATGTTTATGTTTGTTTGTTTATTTTGAGAGAGAGAGAGAGAGAATGAGCAGGGGAGGGGCAGACAGAGAGGGAGAGCGAGAGAATCCCAAGCAGGCTGTACACCATCCATGCAGAGCTTGACTTGGGGCTTGAACTCCTGAACTTCAAGATCATGACCTGAGATGAAACCAGGAGTTGGACGCTTAACCGACAGAGCCACACAGGTGCCCCAATTTTTGGTGCTTTTAAGTCTTCTCTGAAAACTGCACATGGAAGCTTTGCCTCTTACTATCAAGCCTTGGAAGGGATTGTGACATATTTTAGAATTTTTTTTCTGCTTTATTCTCTTGTCCAAGAGGAATAAATCCTGACAGGCTCCTCCTTAGCTCCTCCCTAAGAAGCTGACTGAACCAAAGTGCTCCTGAATAAAAAAGTGACCTCCAAAGGGAACTTAATAAAAACATACGACATGTGGCGTATAACATGCCACGTTGGAAGGCTAGTTTGGTAGGAGCCATATTGGATATTTAAGATTTCTTCAACACAATGGTAAATGATACAAAAAAAAAAAAACCAAACAAACAAACAAAAAAAAACACTGCTATATTTACATTCAAAGAAGATCTAGAATAGAATCTTTTTTGTCTTAAGAGTTGAATGATGTCTGATCCAAACTGCCTGATCCTTTCCTTCTAAGTAACTTCTTGTGAACTCAGGGTTTTGCCCCTGCATTTGTCTGCTTTTGTGCGAGCTTCTCAATAGAAAGATGCTATCAGGTAAGTGTGTGTGGTAAGGGATTTAGCTCACAAAGACAAGGTTGTGCAGGATTTGTATAGCCATGTGTTTCCATAAAATTTATACTTAAAACGCCCAGATATGGTGATAAAGTTGATTTTTTAAAGAAAAAAGTCTCATTCTTTGGTCAAATCTCTTGGAAATCTACGAGTACAAAGGTCAAGTTAAATGAAGAAAAAAACCCAATTCTTACTTTGGATCTATTTCTAGGTTACTTCAAATGGCTTTTGAAAATGCTTTGCTTCATTTGAAAGTATTCATTTGACCAGGGTGCATGGGAAGGAATGGTCCTATTCCAAAAGGGAATACATTGAAAGGCTTTAATCCTCATTTATGGAATCTTAGGCTGGTAGTGACTTTTAGATCATCAGTTCAATGTCTTCCTGAAGATAATCATTTGGCCTCACTAGCACATTTCCAGTGATGAGAAACTCATTATGTTTTAGAGAGTCTTTCTCTTTGGGGAAATTACTGGAAGTTCTTTCTTGTCTTGAGATTAAATCTGCAATCTGCACACCTGTAATTTCTACATGTCAGGGCAATACAAAGAGAGGAGTAATCATATCACATAAAATAGAAGTTATTTTAGGCCTCTTCCAATATTTGTATAAAGATTGGTCCTCACAGACATCTTGCCCTCAGACTTCCCTCCAGGATTCAACCCATTTGGTTCCTCCAAACATTTCTCACAGGCCAATGTTTTCAGGGTTTCACCAGACTAACTTCTTCTAGACACAATGACAGTCTCTCTCTCTCTCTCTCTCTCTCTCTCTCTCTTTCTCTCTTTCTCTCTTTCTCTCTGTGTCTCTAATGTTCTACTTAGCTTCAGTTAGGTAGAATCACCTTGAATTATGTGGTCCTTAGCCCTATGGATACATCTGAAACACCTGGGAAACTTTGAAGAATTTCACCTAATTTGCAGACACTATGTTTTAGCTGATTAGGGATGGGGGCTGGGCAGCAGTATTTTCTAAAAAGTATTAGTGAAGAAGAAGTAGGGCCCCTTCTACCTGGGGTACAGGCAGGAATTTAGGACTGTGGACACAGCTTGTTATGAAACACATGATCAGGCCTAGCTGAGTCTTGAGAAAACCTGTTAAGCATTTTAGCAGAAGGTAATACCATTTATCAAACGTTGCCTCAATGCCTGGCATCAGACTAGGTATAAACTCAATTATTTATAAAATTTACAAGAACTTGAGGCTCAAAGTAATGAAGTGACAGGACTTTGGTGATTGCCAGGAAGAAAGAGGCAAGGAGATTGCACACTAGGTTCTTTGGGCCTTGAGCTAACCTATCTCTTGGTAACCTCTCTCTCTGTGCTAGCACACAGAGCCCTTACAGAACAAGAACTTGACAATGGTCATGGTAGCTGTTGGGATTTAAGGGTGAGTTGTTCTTGGGCTGCTGATAGGCCTAGCGTGGGGTGAGAGCTGGGGGGGCATGTCCTTTGTTACCCATATCACTTGGTGTTCGGGCTGGGCAAACCCAGGGAGGATGGGTCTTTTCCACTGTTGGCTTTGCTCCTCCTCCTTGACACAGAGCCTCCTGAATACAGGAGGTAAATCAGATGGAGGGCAGTTCCTTGAAGAGGCCAAGTGGCTGGGCTGCAAAGACGGGTAATGCAATGGAAGCCAGTAGGTGTAAAGGCCCCCATCCTGACCTTCATGTTCATTTCACTCCAATACTCCAAACCAGAGCCTCAGGTTTTTTCCCAGAGAGCATGTGAAGAAGAAAACCTCTATGGCTGTCACCTCGAGCTGACTAAAGACGGATTACAATTCTGATGTACTGACTGCTCCATTCTGTTCCTTCTTGCTATCCTTACAGACTTGACCAACAGACTACTGGGTGCGTCTAAGCCAAGTATGTTAAACCCAAGTCATCAGACTCTGACCATCTTTGGAGGCCTCCTGACTATTTCATGTCAACACATGGTCCTATGCAGGTTCCTGTGGAGGTGTTTTAGTAAAGACATTAATAACAAAGCATGGAGCCCCTAGGGGGCCATTTTCTATTTCATTTTATAATATACTTTTTCTTCTTTTAAAGTTTATTTTAAGAAAGAGCAAGCAGGGGAAGGGCAGAGAGAGGGGGTGGAGAGAGAGAGAGAGAGAGAGAGAAAGAAAGAAAGAAAGAAAGAAAGAAAGAAAGAAAGAAAAGAAAAGAAAAGAAAAGAAAAGAAAAGAAAAGAAAAGAAAAGAAAAGAAAGAAGGGAGAGAGAGAATCCCAAGCAGGATCTGTGGCTCGATTTCACAACTGTGAGATCATGACCTGAGCTAAAATCAAGAGTCAGACGCTTAAGCAACTGAACCACCCAGGTGCCTCCATTTTATACTATCATTAAAAAAAAAACAACCTTATTTTTTGGGTCTCTGGGTGGCTCAGTCAGTTAAGCATCTGATTTCAGCTAAGGTCATGATCTCGCAGATCGTGGGTTCAAGCCCCACATCGGGCTTTGTGCTGACAGCTCAGAGCCTGGAGCCTGCTTCAGATTCTGTGTCTCCCTCTCTCTCTCTGCCCCTCCCTGCTTGTGCTCTGTCTCTGTCTCATCAAAAAAAAAAAAAAAAAAAAAAAAAGAAAACTAAATAAACATTAAAAAAGATTGAAAAAAACCCCCTTATGTTAGAGTTTCATTTATATTAATATTCACATGATCTCTTCAGTGTATGAACCTAGAAGCATTCAGTGACTGGACAACATTCTGCTTCTTTCTTGCAAATACTGACACTAAAAGGTGACAACCACATAGGGACCTATTGATGGGATATTCTTTTTAAGTCTGTCACAGGGACAGACTTGGATCAGGTTGGGCTTCTAAAGTTTTCATCACAGACTCTTAATGCTGCTTTCTCAAGAGTTTAATTATTTATCTCCATTTGGTTCTCTAAGACACCTACTTGAGTCAGTGTTGTGAGGCCAAGAGGTTCTTGAGAGGGCAAGGAATATTGGCCTAAGAAAGAGAGCTGATACAGGAGAGACTGAAAATAAGGTGCATTAGTAAATGGCCTTCCATAGTGGTGTAGTTAAACTGCACCCAGAAATACTGGAAAGTACTTGAAAACACAGCCCTTAGAATTCTCCTGCAAAGGAGCTGGGGTGTCTGTGTCCCCACAGCTGTCTGTCAGTGGGTAAGGACTTCTGGCAGTCCTCACATACCTACCTTCCTTTGAGCTACAGGGATTGACTATTGGAAGTCTGGTTGGGCATGCATGGAAATGGTGTATTAGGGGAAAAACTAAACACCATGGATGTGGTAGGTGAGGGGGTATGAAGAGTTCAATGGGTTTGCCATGAGAGATGAAATTTGAAGTATTTATGATTATTAAGTTGGTCTACTACAAGTCTTCAGTACTTAAAGTATTGTTAGGAGAACTGCACACAATTTTAGAGAATTAAGCATTAAAATGGGTTTTGGTCCATACTAATCTTGGAAGATTTTTGAATCGTGTGTCTCTTCCAAAATAGTTGTTGCTCCCAAGTTGTCAGTTGAGGTCAGTTTACATATAGCTGGTTTCCAATTTGTGTCCCGGTCGGTGCTAGCCATGTAGACTATAATATATATAGCTTATAGTGAAAGTCTCAGTATTACAATTAACAACATTTTTTTTAATGTTTATTTTTGAGGAGAGAGTGTGTGCAAGTTGGGGAGGAGCAAAGACAGAGTGAGACACAGAATCCGAAGCAGGCTCTAGGCTATGAGCTGTCAGCACAGAGCACGATGTGGGCCTCGAACCCACAAATTGTGAGATCATGACCTGAGCCGGAGTGAGATGCTTAACTGACTAAGCCACCCAGGTGCCCCGCAACATAATTTTAAAAATAGGTATATGTGGATTGCTAAGGGAGCACATACAGGATAAAAGCTTGAAATTCTGTGATGCTCCTCTCATAGAGGTGTATGTGTGTTCCCTGCCCTATGTTTTGGTTTGGCTCTGTGACTCAGCTCCTGGCAACTTCCATTTCCTGTCTCTGCAATTGCTAACATTTGTAACCTTTCCTCTGGGTAACTCATCCTCCATGATGTGAGCATCTCACGTCACCTGGTGTGGTCCCATGTAGATGCTCCCATCAACAGCCATGGTTGAATCCCCATCAGACAGCCAGAATCAGCTTTGAGCCATGGGAACATACTATTTTTGGGGATCCATTCCAGCCAAGCTTTTCAGTGACTGCTGTTCCAGATGAGGTCTCCCTGCAACCTTATGGGAACCCCCACATGTGAACTACACAACTAGACTAGTCAACCTACAGAACCATGAGACATAGTAAAACAATCTTGTTTTAAACCACAAAGTGTTTTAGTAGGTTTGTTGGGCTGAAGTTGATAATGGGACCACTTGTTTGAGTTTTAGGGAAGGTTTCTTTTTTTTTTTTTAAATGATTATTTATTTTCAAGGGGGAGGGGCAGAGAGAAGTGGGGGGAGAGAGAGAGAATCCCAAGCAGGCTTAGCGCACTGTTAGCACAGAGCCCGATAAGGGGCTCGGTCCCACAAACCATGAGATCATGACCTGAGCCAAAATCTAGAGTTGGTCTCTCAACCAACTGAGCCACCCAGGTGCCCTTAGGGGATGTTTCTTAGAGTTAGAAGGATGTTACTTAATAATACATTCTTCTTATGTATAAGCAGGTCACTTACTTTGAGTTGGAGAATGACTGAGTTTTCCATAAAAGAAGGTCAAAGGAAACAGAGCAAAAGTCCAGGGATGTACACATGCTGGTATGTTTCAGTAAGACTGAAATGATAAAGAAGGATAGAAAGTATTAAGATGATGGGTCATGGAGGTTCCTATGTACCTAGGAAGGACCTCTGTCCTCTGAGTTGCCCAAATTGCCCTTAAGAAGCTAACCATCTTAGGTCATCAATGAATTGGATATTAGTAAACCCATGGGCTCATTCACATTCATTGACTAGAAACAAATTAATCAGTAGTAAATACAGCTCATTCTTTTAGTCCTCCAAAGATTTACTGAGCACTTACTAGGTGTTAAATATTAAAGTAATGGGGAAACCAAAAAGCTTTCTTAAAGTTTGGAGTGTCATCGATACCTAAATGTTGAAATGAAAACATACAGAAGCAGCAAATGATAGATGCTCTTGGAATGGACAGAAGAAAGTAGGAGCACGAACCCCATCCTCAGAAGGAATTCTTTGTGTGGTTATGGGTTGATGTATGTCTTGCGAAGGAGCTACCACGGCCACCCCAACCTGATACCATACCAATACCTCCCTTCAAAAAAGGTTGTCAGGTTTTAATGAAATATTAGTAGCAGTGACAGCAAGCACTTCAATTGGATTAATTATGTGCTGAGCACCAATTTAAGGGCTTTGAATATATTAAATTTCTTTTAAAAACTGTTTTTTATTTTGAGAGTGCACATGAGAGCAGCAGGGGAAGAGTGCAGAGAGAAAATCCCAAGCAGGCTCCATGCTGTCAGGGCAGAGCCCGCTATGGGGCCCGAACCCACAAACTGTGAGATCACTACCTGAGCGGAAATCAAGAGTCAGGTGCTCAACTGACTGAGCCACCCAGATGCCCTTGAATATTTTAACTCCTAAAACCGTTGATTGGGTATTACTAGTTTTAACCCCATTTTGGGGAGAAGCTACAGAGGAATTCACGTTGTTGGCTAAAGTCATATATGAGTAAGTGGCAGCACTGGGCTATGAACCTAGGCCACCACTCCTAACCAGTACACTAGTTCCTCTCCTGAACATGCTGTGAGTTGTGACTGAAAGTCTTTCGTAAAAAGTTACTTTTCCATGACAAATTGGTGACCCTCGCGTTTCCTTTCTTTGCATATTAGCGATGGATGGTCTTGAAAAACATGATCAGTATTATTCAGGGAAGACCTCCATCAGTCTATGGTGTGGTTGTTGTATGCCATTATAATCTTATACTTTAATAAAAGGCTAAGTGGAATTTTTTTTAATCGCTGTGGATACTGTGAAAAAACCAAGTCCTGATGCTGTTTTGCTCATCATTGGGGTCCAGTAACCCAATATTGGACCGAGCACATGAGTCTCTTGTTGGATCACTTGTCAAGAAGTAAGTATCTGATTAAGCTGTGAGGCTCAAAGACATGAGTGCTGCTGGTAAAAGCATGTCTGTGCCATATTTTTAACCTGGGGGTTCTTGTTTGAAGATGCCCATTGATTTGGCCAAAAGGTACATCTTGAGGTGAAGACGATGAAAGCAGAGCATATGCTTAGGACAAGAGCGATGTTCAAGGTAGTGCTTGTTTCTTAAGGAACTCACTGGCTCATGAGCTTCCAGAGACAACTGGGAGTAAGTAGACCACTGGCACCTTAATTTTTGGTATCTACATAGACCAGACTCAGATGAATTGTTGGGAGCATGCTGACAGAGGTAACAATAGCTCCCCTTTATGGAGAATGTACTATATGCCAGGCCCTGTCATAAGCCATATCTCCCAGCAACAGTATGATGTAGGAACAATGACAGCGCCATTTTCAAATGAGACCGAGAGTCCAGAAGTGGTTGAGAAAGTTGCAGGGACCACGTAATTGGTAAGTGTGAGAGCCAGGGCTTGAACTGGAGGGGTTCTAAAGGGAGAGATCTGTGACTCCTGGGGCAGAAAGCCCATCAGAGTCAGAAATGCTTGGCTATTTTCTTGTCTGATGCTTGGAAAATTTTCTTCTCTCTGAATTTGGCAAGGCCTCCCTGCTAGTTGATCTTACATGCATTTTTACCTGTTTTGGAGGTTGTTGATAGCAGTAGGGAACTCTTTGATTCACTGTCTGGTGATATTTGAATCAATGTAAGAGGGGTTGGATGAATATAGAGTTGGCTGCTTAAAATCAG
Organism: Panthera leo; assembly: GCF_018350215.1. Lineage (NCBI taxonomy): Eukaryota > Metazoa > Chordata > Mammalia > Carnivora > Felidae > Panthera > Panthera leo. The sequence continues at coordinate 95,553,539 of NC_056679.1, forward strand.
GATGGATGGTATCCCTGTGTCAAGACTCAGATCAGGGGTGCCTGGGTGGCTCATTCAATTAACTGTCTGACTCTTGATTTCTGCTCAGGCCATGATCTCACAGTTTGTGAGTTCGAGCCCTGCACTGGGGTCTGCACTGACAGTGCAGAGCCTGCTTGGGATTCTGTCTCCGCACCCACTTTTCCCTCCTCCCTCTAAATAAACATAAAAAAAAAGACTGAGAGTGAAAGATGAAAGTACAGATTATCAGGAGTCCTTCCAACAGTAGTACTTGAAGGCAGATCCCGCTGATGAAAAGAAAAACACAGGAACATAATGTCCTGTTTTCAAAGTCGGGCTGTGTTCATGGAAACCAGTGTTAAGACACAGAGAATTGAACTACTTACTGTCAGTAGAATCACAGAATTCAATGAGAAATCTTAGAACTCTGGTTGAAAAAAGTAGATTCAAATGATAAAAAAAATAGAAGCTGGTTCTCTAACCCTGAATAAAAAACTCGTCAAAGTAAAGATAAAAGCCTGGACTTCCTGCTGAGTGGGGATCAGAACAGGCGAGGAGAACCCACCGGGCAAATTGGCAACTCTGTCCGCATGGTGGTGGCGGTAGAATCCGTGCCCCTACCAGAAGTTCAAGTAATAGGCTAAATGCCTATTTTGCAGGACAGCCCACAATCTCAGGCTGAGATTTTCTTTGTCCCAATTAGAGCATCACTTGGCATTAATGGATAAAAAGAGCTCATCCCTTGTAAGTGCTCAGGTTTTCGAGTATATAATCTCTGCCCTCCATCCTTCACTAATTCCTCCCCTTGGCATTTCAGAATCCAGTGGGCGCCCGCTTGATCCCAGACCCAGAGCCATGTGGCTTGGTGGCAGCTGGCAGGGGAATAAACAGGACAGAGCAGATGGGGCAACAGCTGGAGTAGACGGAGTTCATTTTGACATCGCTTTTCAAGTGAGGCTCAGCCACCCAGCTCACAGGCCTAGTCAGTGGGTAGTTTGTGGCCCAGTGAAAAACACAATAAATGTTTACTTGAATTAAGAAGTCTTGGAAAAAGTTGAGAAGGTACTATTTTGATCTGATGGCCTGGATTTAAAAGGGAGGGCTAGCCAGCGTGCCGGTCCCTGCGGCGCATGTAATTGTCTATGTAGCCGTTGATCCTGGTAGAGCTCTTCGTGGGGGAAGTTCGCCTGGTCAGAAAGTAAACCAGTGTTAAAGATCCTCAGCTTCCGTGGTATTTCAGCTAGAACTTGGATGACCAAACCTGGAATCTGTTCAAACAGGAGAGGCAGGAGAGAGTCGCATTTAATTGGTCAGGGGTTTAGCCTAGCCATCTGGATTGTCAGAGGCCCCCCAAGTGGTTCTAATGTACAGCCAGGTTGCAGAATCATTGGTTTAGAAAGAATTCTTGGAGGTGATCAGGATGCCCTGTTGGTGGGGAAAGAGGTAATGTTCTCCCTCTGGATCCTCAGGTTTGTTGACTTCAGCAAGAGTTTGGAGCAAGGCGAAAGGCTTCCCGAGAAAAAGAAACTGGGATCCAAAGCTGTCCCCATTGCCTCCTTACCTGTGTGACTTTGAGGAAAGGATTTAACTTCGGTGTTTGGGTGTCCTATTTACAAGGGATAATCGCCCCTTCCTGAAGGGTTGCTGATAAACTAAATAGGATACTTTATAGGAAGTCGTTTAGATCAGCCACATCCTAAAATGTGTGTGTGTGTGTGTGTGTGTGTGTGTGTGTGTGTGTGTGTGTGTGTGTATGCACGCGCACACATATACAGCTGACCCTTGAACAAAGTGGTGGTTAGGGATGCTGATCTACCCCGCCACAGCCATGCAGTCAAAATTCTAAAGGTAGAATTTTGGACTCTTCAAAAGCTCAACTAATAAAAACCTATTGTGCCCTGGAGGCCTTAACAATAGCATAAATAGTAACAATTGATTAACACATATTTTGTAAATTACATGTAGTATGTGAATAGTGTAAGAATACAGTAAATGTATGTGTATAGTATAAGAATATAATCTTAAAAGAATATAATAGTCTTTTTTTCATTTATTTTTAATTTTTAAAAATGTTTATGTATTCTTGAGAGAGAGAGAGAGAGAGAGAGAGAGAGAGAGAGACAGAGTGCCAGTGGGCAGAAAGAGAAGGAGACACAGAATCCAGAGCAGGCTCCAGGCTCCAGGCTCCAGGCTCCGAGCTGTCAGCACAGAGGCCAATGTGGGGCTTGAACTCATGAACTCTGAGGTCATGACTTGAGCCGAAGGCAGACGCTTAACTGACTGAGCCACCCAGGCCCCCCTATACACTACATTAAGTAAGCCCGAGGAAAGAAAATGTTGAAGGTATCATGAGGAAGAAAATCTCTACTTACATGGATCCATACAGTTCAAACTCTTGCTGAACATGTATTTAAAGGAACTCATTCCTAGGATGGGGGTAATGCATGCTCTAGGCAAAAGAAAAATGCATTAAATACGTGCAGATCTAAAGTAGATAATAAAGTCCGTGCCCACTAGCAGGTGGTAAAAGGGGCTGGAGGGACCCCAACACTGTAGAGAGCTGCGCCTGGCATTTCCTCCATGGATTATTCTGTGTCTGCTTTTCAGTAGTTAACAGGAATGCTAAGACAATGCTTCAGAAGCAGCAAGAAGGGTGCCCAGCAGAATCACACCCACCGTCCTCTTGCCTGGGCTTGAAGTCAGATTGTATGTGTGATACTGGGCACTTGACTTGTATGTGGCTTACACATAAGCTTTCACGTAAGAATTTAAAGGACAAAAAGCTTTCCTCTGACACAGAATGTTGAGAAGCGTTTCTAACCCCCCTTGATAGGTGAGGAAATGGAGGTCCTATCAAACTGAATGATTTGTCAAGCTGTCGCTGCAGATAGGTGGCCAAAGTGGGGCAGTGAACTCAGCTCTCAGTCCCGTCCTCCCAGCTCCGTACCCTCTCTCCCTTGTCTATAGTGGCACCTCCCAGACTTCAATCCATGTTAAAGTCCCCTGTGGCTTTGGTGGAAATTTGGGCTCCGACTGGGTAGGTCTGGGGCAGCTCCCAAGAGCCTCCACTTCTAGCCAGCTCTCAGATGTCAGAATTTGCCAGCCCTTCATCTGTGTGACAGCGACCTGAAGATTCACGTCCCCTCCGCCACCCCCGACACGTATTCCATCACTTCCCTTTTCCAGCACAGAGACTGTCATTTAGAATCCTGCTGTTGGAAGGTCTATTCTCCCCATTTTCTGCTCCTTCCCCTCTTAAAATTTCACACTTAAGAATTGTGTTGATCTCCCCCCCACCTCATTGCTGGATGCATCTCAGTATCTTGAGGACTAGATGACAGACCCCTCTAGATGGGAATTGAATCTTGACCTGGGACAGTTTTGGCTGTGTGTAAAATAACGAATCAATACGCACAGGCAAAGAGAACCCGCCCGGCACCCGGGAGTGGGGAGTTGCAGACCTTCTTATTCATGGGGATATCCTAAATACCGCAGTCATGACTTTGATCAGAATTGGTTTATTACTACTGCTTGCTTTCCCCAGGTGGTCAGCTAGGTCTTTGTACGATGATCCGTTAAAAACTGTAGAATTTCTGAAACACCATTTGCTTCACTCAGTCAGGGTCAGTGCTAGCCAGTGGTTGCTTAGCAATAATAATGACATGGTGAGAATTGTCTGATGGGCTTTGAATGCCCTGAGCAGAGGCTAGCCAAGGGCAGCTGCTTGGTTAATTGTGGCCTCCGGTCATCACCAGGAGACCAGTGCTGATGAGGGACGCAAAGGGCCGAAAACGCTGCAAAACGGATTGTAGGTCCCATTTTTGGTATAAATACACATTTAAGAAGTTGAACTGCTGATAAAATCCTTAATATGCAGAGAAAATTTTCATGGTCTGCAAACAGTGAACACAGAGACCTGGCTTCAAATGATGTATTCTCCTCCAAGAGCCCAGGAGGTAATTTGATGGTATGTGTGGCTCCTGCCTTCTAGAATTCTCTATGGGTGATGGATGGCAATGGCCATAGCACCAATGGCAGAATGGCCACCTGAGGAATGGCTGCTTGTAAAATGTCATTTTTAAACACAGCTATTTGTGAATGATTGGAGTTTATGTTGGTTGCTCTCCCCTGCCCCCACCTTTTTATAGAACTCAGAATGAACTGATAATGTTCCTACACCTGGGGCATTTCATGTCAAGTTTAAGTCGACAGTAGATTGGAAATGCCAAGTTATAAAATGGTGAAAATAAGGGTTTCTGTCGGAAACCTTGGAACTGTATGTTAGCAGTTAGGGAGACTGACTCATGGTCTGGATGACCTCATCATCTCTTGCCTCCTCCAAGCCCCCCGAGCTTTGTGGTCATGTTGCAATTAGCGATGTAGTGACAGAATGTGTACCGAATGTTGTCATGACTGATGACTGATGCTCTTGTCACCTTGCTGATACTGTTAGTACTTTTTAGAACCCTAAGACTCTGAAGTGTCCTGAGTTCAGGACAGAACAAGACTAGGAATCTGAAAGACAATTACAATAACGGGGAAGAGGGACATAATCGCAAAGGGAGGCAAAAAGAAGTTGGGGACCGGATAGTGATCTCACAGGTGATGATCAGCTGCAGCATGCAGGGCAGAGATGAGTTTACAGTTCTGGAAGGTCAAAGAATTTTCAGACTCAGCTGGGGAATAGTATGGCCAGTGACATTACATTTTGTGAGTCTGATGTTCTCTGAATTCTTTTTTAAATGTTCATTTGTTTTTGAGAGAGAGAGTGTGAGCGGGGAAGAGGCAGAGAGAGAGAGAGGGGGGGAGAGAGAGAGAATCCCACGCAGGCTTTGCACTCTCAGTACAGAGTCTGACACAGGGCTTGAACCCACGGACCATGAGATCGTGACCTGAGCCAAAACCATGAGTCAGATGATTAGCTGGCTGAGCCACCCGGGTGCCCCAGGACTTTTTCTTTTTTTTTTTTTTTAATGTTAAGTTTTGAGAGAGACAAAGAGAGAGCAAGCGAGCATGGGCAGGGAAAGGACAGAGAGAGAGGAGGGCATAGAAGATCCGGGCTCTGCACTGACATCAGTGAGCCTGATGCGGGGGTCAAACTCACTAATCCTGAGATCATGATCTGGGCTGAAGTTGGATGCTTAACCTACTGAGCCACCCAGGAGCTTCTCTGAATTATTCTCAGAATTATCCTAATTAGAGGTTAGTTGACTCAGATTCTAAGCAGTGAAGCCAAGTTAACCAAAGTATTTCTTGGAGTGCTCTTATGCTTGGAACAAAAAAACAAAACAAAACAAAAGAGTCAGATTTTAAAGTAACATGTGGGCGTTTGCTCATTAGTGGGTAGGATCCCTGAGCTTTGAAAATGAGGTGTGAAGAATGATGGTTGACCTCCAGAATTCCTGTCTATCTGTAGCAAAATCCCTGAATAAGGTGACTGAGGTGATTTGAGGTTTATTTTCAAACACGGCTCTACTTGGCTGTAACTGCTACCATCCCACCCTCTGACACTGTTGTTTTTTGTTTTATTTTTTTTAATGTTTATTTTTGAGAGAGAGAGAGCGTGAGCATGAGCAGGGGGGAGGGCAGAGAGCAAAGGAGACACAGAATCCGAAGCAGGCTCCAGGCTCTGAGCTGTCAGCCCAGAGCCCGATGTGGGGCTTGAACTCATGAACCGTGAGATCATGACCTGAGCCGAAGTCGGACGCCTAACTGACTGAGCCACCCAGGTACCCTCCCTCTGTCATTGTTAATGTATTCCTTTCTGGAAGGTTAACTCCCTGGAATGCTACAGTGCATGTGCTTATGACGAGGTGGAGCCTAGAATCTCTAAGATGACACCAAGGGAAAGAGAAAAAACAACTCAAAAAGGTAAAGAGAAATTAGGCTTGAAAAACATATCTTTATGGGGTGCCTGAGTGGCTTAGTTAAGCATCCGAGTTTGGCTCAGGTCTTAGGGTTCCTGTGTTCAAGACCGGCGTTGGATCCTCTGTTCCCCTCTTGCTCTGCCCCCTCCCCCAGTTTGCTCGCTCTCTCTCTCTCTCTCTCTCTCTCAAAAATAAACATTAAAAAAAGAAAAAGAGAAAAAAAACATACCTTTAAGAAAACCTGGTCCAAACCTACAAAATCAGACCCATTGATTTAAAACACTACACTTACAAAGTCACTCCCTTGCTCAAAAACTTCAGTGATGCCCCTAGTCTGGAGAATCAAGTCTGCACAGTGCATTTGGGCCTCCAGGACTTGTCCCCAGCTAATCTTACTCCCTAAATCAAAAGGCATCTCACCCCATTTTTACTACATGCAAGGCTCTTGATTTCTGCCATGTGTGTCTTTCTCTTTCAATAAGATTGTGATCACCTTGTGGCCAGGGAAGTGTGTTACCTACCTTTAGGTCATTTATAATATCGATCACCTGCCTTCGCAGGTGGAATGACTCCTCCCAGGAGGAATGACTTAGGCCCCCCTCTGTCCACTGACTACACATTAGCCCATTCTACTTGCCTTGCTAATCTTGATGAGGGTAACAGCTACCAGCCTCTCTGAGATTAGGGCTGCAAGTTCAACTGTCTTAAGTCAGGCAGATGGATGGTGTGCCTGAGATGGGTCTCAGCCAGGCACTTGTCCCCAGGCAACAGGCTTGGCCTGTCCTGGAGTGTTGATTCCTACTTGGTACCTGGGTTCCTGCCTTGATTGTTTTCCAAGGGACCTAATGAATTAGCTGCTGGCCCGGAATCACTGTAACTCCTTCCCTACCTTGCCTGGCTGCTGTCCACCCTCTTCCCCCTGCCCTCCATACTTTACCTGAACACAAAGACTCGTCCAACTCTGGCCAGCTGGACACCATGCGTTCAGAGGCTTCGCTTCCATTGGACCATGTCTTGATCGAAAGATGAGTGTTTTTAGGAGCTACTTAACTCTTTAAGGCTTCTAGAGTTTTGTCTTCCAAGGGTATTCATGAACTTCCCCCTGTGTAGCCTTTAGTGGACTGTTGTCTGCCTAAAAATATTAGAAATTCAGTTTGGCCTGGAGATGGGATACACAGAACATCATGAAAATGTCCTGGTTTTCTAGGGCTTCATGACTAAATCCAAAAGAAACTGATTTGTAAAACCATTAGTCCGTCTTACAATATTCAAAGGTCTTTGGCAATAGGGAATTGTGTGTAATCTGGGAAAATCTGCTCTAATATGCTATTAATAGTGCTGGAAATTTTTAGAGAGAATAATTATTGATCGGACTTAGTATGCTAATAATGGTGAGTCAATAGATTCTATTCGGAAATTCAGAAAATTCCCATACAACTTGCTATTTGCTTAAATTACATACACGCCCCAGATAAATGCCTTACTTGCACTTCATGTTTGGAAAAGAACTATATTATGCACCTGCGATGATTTCTGTTGACTTACATTTGTTTTTACAACTATCAGAAAAATGTATCGGGGCAGCTGGGTGGCTCAGTTGGTTAAGCGTCCAACTTCAGCTCAGGTCATGGTCTTATGGTTCATGAGTTCAAGCCCCGTATCAGGCTCTGTGCTGACAGCTCAGAGCCTGGAGCCTGCTTCGGATTGTGTCTCCCTCTCTCTCTGCCCCTCCCCTGCTCCTGCTCTCTCTCTCTCTCAGAAATAAATAAACCTTAAAAAAAAAAAAGAAAAAGGAAAAATGCGTCTTGTAGAAAACTTAAAAAAAGAGATGAGTAAAAAGCAAAAAAAAAAAAAAAAAAAAAAAAAAAAAAAAAAAAGACGACCTATAATCACATCACCTAAAGATAATTATCATTTTGCTTTTATGTTCCCTATATATAACCCTGTAGGTCATTTTTGCCATAATGATTATATCCTTCTCAAGATACTTTTTGTAACTAGCTTTTTTAAGTTACAAAAATCCACCAACATACTGTTGTACCAAGGAAGAGGTATCTATATCCTCCCTTCTAATGGACATAAAGAGTTAGGGACATTAATCTCCTGCTGGAGGACAAGTCTCCTGGGATTATATACTGTAGGGACCTGTCTTTGTGCTCTTTGCTATTTTTAAAAAGCTGCTAAAATATCCTTCAGCCCACATCTTTGAGGTGTTCCTTGGTATAAATAAATAGAACTAGGCAGCTGGACAAAGGAACACACAGTTCTTGGCTTTTAGATTCTTACCGTCCGAGTGCCCTGAAGAAAGTTGGTGTCATTTTATCTTCCATACAGGGCTGTGCAGAGCTGCCGTTTCTGTTACATCTTGGAGTTACTGGGATGTGTGCCATTCTTCTAAATCTTTGTTCAAGTGACAGGCAAAACACATGGTGTCTTGTGTTACTGATGTAAATTTGTTCATTTAATACACACTTCGACCTACTATGTGCCAGGAATGGTTCAAGGGATGGTGGGGCTCAGAGGAAAACAAGACTGAAGTGTCCTTATCTGATGAGACAAGGATCACATTCTAGAGTGGGGGACCGGTTTGCAAAGTAATTCCAGACAGGATTTGTATGCGGAGATCGGAGAAGCCAGTGACCCAGAAGCTGTATTGGAAAGGTGGTCATGGAGGAGCAGTTCAAAGAGACCCCCATGGCCAGGAGGCGGCCTTGTAGCCACCCTGGAGAAGCGTGGTCCATATAGAGAGAATGATTAGTGCTAAAGTGCTGAGATCAAGTTCACGGTAGCACTAGTCACAATAGCCGGAAGGTGGAAGCGATTCAGGTGTCTATCACCTGGTGAATGGATAAAGAAATGGAGATATCCCACGCTAGGAAGTACTACTCACGAAGTAGAAAAGAAAAGAGGTAGGGGTGCCTGGGTAGCTCAGTCTGGTAAGCGTCTGACTTCGGCTCAGGTCTTGATCTCACAGTTTGTGAGTTCAATCCCTGCACTGGGCTCTGTGCTGACAGCTCAGAGCCTGGAGACAGCTTAGGATCCTGTGTCTCCCTCTTTCTCTTGGCCTCTCCTGCTCATGCTCTGTCTCTCTCAAAAATAAATAAAACGTTGAAAAATTTTTATGGAAAGGTGCCAATACAAGCTGCCCCGGGGGTGAAACTGGAAAACGTGTGGCTAAAGTGAAAGAAGCCAGACAGCAAAGGTGATGTAGCGCATAATACCATTTATAGGAAATACCCAGAACAGATAAATCGGTAGAGACTGAAAACCTGTTAGTGGTTGTCAGGGGCTAAGGGGTTGGAATGACTGCTTACATGGGTACCACGCTTAATCTGGGGGTGATGGAAATGTTGTGGAGCTGGATAAGGGTGATACAGAACATTGGGAATGTACTCTGTCACTGAATTGTATGCATTAAAATGGTTAATTTTATGTTCACATGAGGTCAATTAAAAAAATATGCCAAGGTCACAATCAGCTTGCTGGGTGTACAAGAAGGGCTGGAGTAGGTATATGTGAGCGTGGTAGGGAGAGAATTGAGTTTCTTGTGCCTTCCCTAGGGCAGAATATTTTTGTTTCTGTCCCTTGTCCAATAGCAATGGATTCTTGCCTCTGTGCTGTGGCAAAGAGAGCTTTCTATGCCTTCCTCTTCTCCTGGAGAGCCAGAGACGAACACCTGGGCTCCAGGTAGGGCAGGGGCATTGGTGCCCTCTGATGCCATTTGTTTTGTTTCATTTTTAAATGTTTTACTTATTTGAGAGAGAGAGAGAGAGAGAGAGAGAGAGAAAGAGAGAGAGAATGAGCAGGGGAGGGGCAGGAGGGGGATAGAGATTCTAAAATGGGCTCTTTGCTGACAGCAGACAGTCTGATGAAGGGCTCAAACTCCCAAACCTTGAGATCATGACCTGAGCTGATGTCGGACGCTTAACTGATGGAGCCACCTGGGCACCCCTGATGGCGTTTGCTTTATATGAGAGACAGGTCGGGTCTGGGGCTGTGGGCTGGCTATGTTCCGTGTGTCCCCCCTGCTAGCTGTTGATGGCCTCCCCATAATGGTGATGGAAGTTGTTTTGTTTGTACCCTTCCTCCAGGCTTGCTTGTGGGAAAGGGTCTTGCCAGGGACTGCATACTTGGCATGAGTGTGGGGTTTCTGGCTGTTCCATACGGACACTCTAGCCTATACTTGGCCTTGATGAATTTCTCTAAAATGTCAGCTGATTTTGGGGCGCCTGGGTGGCTCAGTCAGTTAAATGTTCGACTTTGGCTCCGGTCATGATCTCGTGGTTCATGGGTTTGAGCCTCATGTCGGGCTCTGTGCTGGCAGCTCCGAGCCTGGAGCCTGCTTCACATTTTGTGTCGGCCTCCCTGCTCGTACTCTGTTGCCCTCTGTCTCAAAGATGAACATTAAAAAAACAAGTCAGCTGATTCCTTCTTAGGTGCTTGTTTTCTGGTTACTTCTTCCTGCCAAGCTCTGTCAAGAGTGAACCTTCTTGACCTTTCTTGGAAGAGCATGCCACTGTTGAGATTCTTGTTCCCATTGTTGCCTAGTGTGGTCAGCTCTGGTGAAGTTAGGATTTGCTAGGTTATCTGTCTTTTTCTTATTGTTAAGGTGTTCACTTACAGATTTCTGTCTTCTCAGTGTAGATGAAACAGTCTCCCTATTTTTAGTTTGTACATAGTCAAATGAATCCATTTTTTCCCTTTTATAGGTTCTGCTTATGGCTACATTTTTAGGAAAGAAAATTTCCTCACCAAATACTATATGAATATTCATCCCTATGTTTTAAATTTATTTCATCACTTTTCATAGTTAGATCTTTAATGTATATGGAATTTATCCTAAGGTAAGATTTAAAGAAGATAAATAAGATTTAAAGAAGATTTAAAAACTAAATGATTAGTTTTTAAACCCAATTTATTATTTAATCCACCCTTTTCATTTTTACTTGAAATTGTTCCTTTATCATATACTTAACTTTCTTTTTGTTTCTTATTTCTGTGTATGGATTTTCTATTCTGATAGATTGCCCTGTCTTCTGTTTTTTCACAGTGCCACTCAGTTTTAATTACTGCAGCTTTAGAATATGTTTTAACCAATGGGATAATTCTACCCTCATTACTCGACTTTAAAGGAAAAAAGATCTGGTTTACTCTTGCCTTTTTTCCCCCCTCTATCATTGTCTTTCAAGTGTTTCCGAGGTTCCTATTGGGATTTTGGTGGCAATGGATTTAAATTTTACAGCAGTTCATTTCACAGGCCAAGTTCCAGAGCCAAGAATTTTGCATAATGATATCATTTAATTCTGGTAACACTCTTGGAGATTTGGTATGAATTTGGGCCCATTTTACATATAAAGAAACTAAAGTTAGGAACAAATAAATTGTGTGATGTTATACACGAATATGTGTCAGACTTTGAATTTGAAAATACAGTCTGACTTCAGTATGATAATTTTTTTAAGTTTGTTTGTTTGTTTATTTATAGAGCACCAGCAGGGGAGGAACAGAGAGAGAATACCAAGCAGGCTTCATGCTGTCAGTGCAGAGTCCAAATTGGGGCTCCGACTCACAAACCATGAGATCGTGACCTGAGCCAAAAGCAAGAGTTGGACTCTTAACCAGCTGAGCTACCGAGGCACCCCTAGTGTGATACTCTTAATCACTTGTTCTTTTTTTTTTTTTAGTTTATTTATTTTGAGACAGAGAGCACGCACAGGGGAAGGACTGAGAGAGAGGGAGAGCTTGAATCCCAAGCAGGCTCTATATGTCAGCACAGAGTTAGATGTGGGGCTCGAACTCAAGAACTGTGAGTTCATGACCTGAGCTGAAATCAAGAATTGGACACTTAACAGGCACCCCCATTTGTCCTAGTATTTTATGATGATTAATTTGCAGAGTTTTTCAAGGCTAGTCATATCTGAAAACACTAAATTTTATAATATTAGAATACTACAATTCTCTTGATCTCAGACTCTATTTGTTAGACCTCAAGAATTGCATGAAATCATAGTGGTAATGATGCAGATTCTTACTTTGTCCCTTTTTTATTGCCGATACCTGTAGATTTTTACCATTAGGTATGATATTAGCTCTAGATTTTAAACAGAATTTTAAACACTATTAAAGTGTTGGGGTGCCTGGGTGGCTCAGTCAATTAAGCATCTGACTTCAGCTCCGGTCATGATCTCAAAGTTTGTGAGTTCAAACCCCACGTCGGGTTCTGTGCTGACAGCTCAGAGCCTGGAGTCTGCTTCAGATTCTGTGTCTCCCTCTCTCTCTGCCTCTGTCTCTCTCTGTCAAAAATAAATAAACATTAAAAAAATTAAAAAAGTGTTTATTCATCATGATTTGCAAGAAATCAAGAATGGGTCTTAAATTTCATTAAATGTTTATCCTGTGTCTATTGGATAATCTTATTTTTGGTTTGGTGAGTTAATATTTTTATAGTGTTTGACTAGATTTTTTATGATGAAAAGATTGTGGAATTTCTGCTGTAACTCCATTTGATTGTCAGTGATTATTTTAAAAATTGTTGGATTTGATAATTCTTGTTAGTTTTGTTTTCCACTCAGTTTCATAAGAGAATTTTATTGTTTGTATTTTTTTGCTGCGAATTTGACAGGTTTGAGATCAGAAATTTCCTGCAGTTTAAAAAATTTTTTTAATGTTTATTTATTTTGAAAGAGAGAGAGTGTGAGTGGGGAGGGGCTGAGAGAGAGAGAGAGAGAGAGAGAGACATTCCAAAGCAGGCTCCAGGCTCTGAGCCATTGGCATAGAGCCTGATGCAGAGCTTGAACCCATGAGCTGTGAGATCATGACCTGAGCCGAAGTCGGATGCTCAACCAACTGAGCCACCCAGGGGTCCCATCTGCAGTTTTTAATGCATTGAAAAGTCATTCACTCTTTGTTATGTTGGGGAACCAATTAATTAATGTAGAAATGAACTGATTAAGAAAACTGAAGACTGAGAGTCCATTCGAGGAATAGCTCTTGGTCAGCATTCTTAACTTCTTGAAAGGTTATTGGTATCTTCAGGTATTTTAATTCTTCCCGAGCTATTTTGGATAATTTATACTTCCTACCTAGAAAATCCTGTTGTTAAAGTTTTTAAATATCTTGATGTGCAATTTGCCATTTTATGTAATATTCTCTAGAGAATATAAAATCTATACTTCTCTGGCTTTATTTCCTTTCTCCTTCCTATTTTACCTTGATAAATTCTTGCTACAATTTGTCTTTTCTAAATATGCATTTTTTTTCAAAAATATAACTCTGAAGTTGATTAATGTATTCTATTGTAACTTGAGACTTGGTCAGATGTAAGCTGAAGGTAATAATATTGAACCCATAGTACTGTCATGAGGCTTTGATGAGATTGTGAATATAGTTTTGAACACATTTGGTTGTATGGTTAGTGCTCAAAAAATAACAATGATTATTAGTGTGTCCTGTTTTAAGCATACTAATTGCCCTATTGGACTTTAATAGCTCGTTAAAGCAAACGTTTGAGGTCCATAATAGTTTAAGGCCATTTGCTTTTCTCTGAGTGTGCATTCACCCACACCCTACAAGTTTATTTTTGTGGGTTAACATTAAAGTTAACAGTCTATAATCAAAGTTTTAATTTGCTTTCTGGTTTAATAATTACTTAAAATAATAGTTTTGAGGGATTGGTGTTTGTTTGAATTTTCAACTTCTTTAGTATGTTTGTTTTTTCTAAGTTGACTGCATTAAAAAAAAGATTTTTAATGTTTATTTATTTTTGATAGAGAAAGAGTAAGAGAGCACAAGAGGGGGAAGGACACAGAATCCAAAGCAGGCTCTAGGCTGTAAGCTGTCAGCACGGAGCCTGATGTGGGGCCCAAGGACCGTGAGATCATGACCTGAGCCTAAGTCGGACACTTAATCAAATAGGCCACGTGGGTGCCCCTACTGCATTTTTTATTAAGGCACATGGACTATTCTATTTTTACCATGAGGGATTTATTGAAGTTTTATTTTGTGAGATTTTATTTTATTTATTTTTTAAAATAATGGCAAAAAATATTCTCTGCATGAATGGTACCAAATATCAGATTTACTGATAACAAATTATACAAGAAATGATTAATTTCTCCATTCTGTAAAGCTAAGGAAAAGATTTCAAACTCTGATCGCTGAGAGAGTAATTAGGTCTGGCTGCAGTAAGGGTATGGAACATTATTAAAAAACAAACCATGGAACAGATTTGGGTGTGAACAAAGCCTAGATTTATAAATGGACTAGAATAATGGAAAGAAGGTGAAGACAATATTAAAATGTTTATTTTTTCCCAAAAGGTGTAATAAGCTTTTTACCCCATGGGTCTTTTAGTCACCTTAGGAAATTTTCTTCTACTGTATCTGTGAATATTGTTTTTGTTGCACCTGTTCCATTATACTCTTGAGGAACCCATATTATCCAGATGTTGAATTTCCTTCCTTCCTTCCTTCCTTCCTGTCTCTCTTTTTTTTTTTTTTTTTTTTTTTTTTTTTTTTGAGAGACAGTGCATACTAGTTGGGGAGAGGGGCAGAGAGAGATAGAGATAGAGAACCTTAAGCAGGCTCCATGATCATCACAGAGACCCATGCATGGCTCAATCTCATGATCTTGAGATAATGATCTGAGCAGAAATCAAGAGTCAGATGCTTAACTGAGCCACCTAGGTGGCCCTCACTTTTATTTTTCTATCTTTCATATTTGTGACATTTTCTCTCTTGATTCTCTTAAGCATTTTCGGAAATTAACTTGGAGTACTTCATATATGTCTTGGATTTGATTTTTAACATCACTTTCCTCTATTTGTTGACTCCAAAATAGAGGAGTTTCCCCTTTGAGACATGAGTTCCTCAGGAAAGCTTTCTTTTTTCATTGTCAGTTACATCTCTTAAAATGTGTCCCCTCAGCTTTATTATTTTTTAGTAGCATTATTGGGAGCATGCTGGTTTGTTGAAATTGTCATCTCCATGCTGCAGAATATTTTTCAAAGCACTTTTTTCATCTCCAGATTCAGATTATTTCTTCTTTGCTTTGTACTAGATTTGAAGAGGTCCGATGCTTGATTTTGTCCTTTAGCTACACTTTAAGAAAATACAGATTTTACTGTCTGTCAACAGACAGCAAATGTGGCTTAACGCCATTCTTATTTGTGATGTTCTAAAGTTAGGAAGCACCCTGTTGGGGGACAGGTTGAATGGTACAACTTCTGGTCCAGTGCCTACTTCACCTGGGAACTTGTATACCATGGAGGTACAAGCTATAGAGCTTGTTCTCTTCTCTCTCCCACGTCAACACTGGTATGTACAGGAGGAAAAAAAAATTTTTTTGCCCGTGTCAAAATAGCCACCTCATACATTTGATTTTCTTTATAAAACATACACATTATTGCTCATGCTGCTCCAAGTGTTCATAGATAATAGGCTACTCCCTGGTTTGCCTGCATAATTCTGCTCCCACCTGCTGATTATACCTAGTACTAATCAGTTGTGCTTATTCTAAAACCAGTTAATTCCAATTATTTGTGATTAAAATTATGTAATCTAATCCACTATCTTACAAAGTGATAAATATGTTTGGAAATAGAGTATTTCCTATGAGATATATGTTTGGAAAGGTAAATTGCTGATGAATAATGCTGCCAAATAGATCTCAACAACAGCCCTGTGAAAGATGGTAACATGTTGCTTTTGCGAGAACACGGACTTTTAGAATGTTCCTTAAAGAACTACAAAGTGAGAATACAGTTGATGAAATCATTCTAAGAAACATGAGAAGGAACTTGAATCAGTGGACTCGTGACCAAAGGAAAGCCTTGGTGTACCATATCAATATACAGGTATTTGTGAATTCTTTCTGTTCAAGGTGAAATGCTTTAATAGACGTTTCACTCAGCTGGTTTTCTGCTTTCACCAAAGAATAGACCAGATTTTACCAAATGCAGGAGCCTCTGCACATAATAGCTGGTTGCTGTCATTAGCTTCTACTAAGCATCTCTTTGTCTTACCCTTTGTGTAGCATTTTTTGTGGGTTTAATGTCAAGATTTGCAAAGCCCTACTACTGATCGGCCACTCTATTCTCTGCCTTTCGTCTTCTGGCACTTGGGAGAGCTTCATAAATGTCACATGACCTATCGTAAAGAAAAAAAGTGTAGGTTAAGATGATGCATGCACAGGTGCACTTGCTTATAGGCACACGCATCCACAGGGAGACTTGTTGAGTGTTATTTTTCCCAGCTATCGGTTAGTAGGGAAAAAATGAAAGGTAGGACCCAGGTTTTCTTTAAAATCTTCAGAGGCAAACTTTATGGGATATGCAAAATGAGTGAACTCCCACAAAGTGCAATGCAGTGGGAGTTCTGCTTTCATGCTGTAAACTCATTTGTCAAAATAATAGATGCTCTGTCTGTGTGGATGACCTATGTGGCCTGTCATTAACTTGGTTTGATTAGACAGCTAAACTATTTTGTAGACTGTGAGGAAGATCGTAAATAAAATCGGGGGCTTAAACGATGCGTGTGGAGAGATCAAACATGAGTCCTAAGGATCTAAGTTTACTGAAATAACTTCAGATATATAGAGCTACAGAAGAAATCAGAATTATCTTTGGGCGTCTTTGTGCTCTGATAACAACCACTTATCTGTGTGCATGGAGAATTTGCTAGAACATTAGAGGGTGCAACATACATAATAATACTGTGTAAGAAGTTGCTCCTAACAGCTGATTATATCCGTTCATTTTCTTGGTTATTTCAGGAACCAACTTAATAAGAGTTCATTGTTAAAAAGTAATGGGGATAAGATAGATCCTATGTGTATGCTTTCAAATGCTTGTTGTAATTACTGAAGCCGACTCCAATTGCATCTTCTCCTTGGCAAATGGCAGTTGGATTCATTGTAGAGGTACTCACATCTTTTACTCATTATAAATGATGACAATGGGCCTGTTTTCAGTTTGTCTCTGTTGGTTGCCATAGTTTCCTAGGATACAATGACTCCCAGTTACCATGGGCACACCACTGGCTAGGGCTGAAATGCTCTCAATCAGGATGCGACCGCCTCTATGGGAGTAGAGTCTGCCTAAAGCCACATTGGTGGAAGTTGCAAAATGGAAGCATTAGAAATAATAAAATAAAAGCAGGGACTCTTCTTGGCCAAAAAAGGCATAGTATTAAAGAAATGGCAGCTAATTGTAGGCAAGTGGAAATAGCACCAAAATTTGTAGAGAAAGCAGAGAAGGAGATGGACAGAAAAGAAAGGGGATGCAGCAGGAGAGTCAGGAGATAGGGGAAAAAGTTAGAGATGTTATTAAATAATTTGGATCACATGAGTGGAACGGACTTTTTAGAAAGGGTTTTACGAGAGTTGCTTTAACAGCAAGGGCACTGGTTTGGTCCTTCTGCTTTTCATTGACTCTATGACACCCTCTTACCTCTTTCTCAGTGTGTATCAATTAAAAGTAATGTATTACTGGATAATTCATGATCTTCAGGGCTGTTGCTGTTAGCTTTAAATCAAGCCCTCCTCTTCGCTACAGATTTCCATGCTAACACTTTTTTGTTGCCTATGTGGATTTCATTAGCCTATTCTTTGCTTCTGTTTGCCACTTTCCCAGGTCTTCCCTTTCAGCTTGTTTCCATTACTACCATTTTCCCCCACTGATGTGGAAAAGCATAACCACTATTGCTAGATAAGAGGAAGAAATAGGGTGTAAAAATAGTTAAAATGAGGAAAAAATGACTATTGGCAGAGATAATATTATTCATAGAACACTCCAAATCATTGAGTGGCAAACTATGTAAAAGATCAGGAGAATTGAGTAAATTAGCAGGTTCTACAAAGCAGTCTATAGAAACCAGTAGGTATCCTGCATATAATCAATGATCACTTAGAAAATATAACTGAAGGAAAGGTCTTCTAAAAACAACCAGAGGTGAAATATTTATATGTAGACTTGACGAAAGTGGTGAAGAGCTATGAAAAACCTGCTTTAAACTTGAAGAGTGTCCACTTTGTCCAAACGAATCTATACATTCAACCAATCCCTATAACACTTCTTTCCATCTTTTTTCCCAGAACCTGAAAAAAAAATGCTTCAATTCATCTTGGAAAGTAAAAGAGGCAACACCAGCCAGAGAAATTCTGGGGATAAAATACCGGAGAATAAAAGATATTTTACTTATTTAAAAAACAAAATTTAATGTTTATTTCTGAGACAGAGAGAGACAGAGTGTGAGCACGGGAGGGGCAGAGAGAGAGGGAGACAGAATCCAAAGCAGGCTCTAGGCTCTGAGCTGTCAGTGCACAGCCCAACGCAGGGCTCAAATTCATGAACTGCGAGATCATGACCTGAGCTGAAGTCGGACACTGGACCAACTGAGCCACCCAGGCGCCCCACCTAAAAGATATTTCAGAGAGTAAGGATGACAAGTAGAATTGACATTATGGAAGAAATGAAGAGATCAAAGAAATAAAATAGAGAATGTTAACTGAAATAGGGTCGATACTAAAAAAGTAACTCTGAAATCCTGGGGTATCAACATGAAGAAGTTTCTTTCTTGCTCTTTCTCAGTGTTTATTTTGTGTCAGTGGATGCCTCGGTAGTCTGTCACGGACTCAAACTGATCCTGGCTCCCATAGGTCCTAGCAGCAGGGTGAAAACCTTGGGCAATGGTGCATGGTTACTTTCCTTCTTTCATTCTGAAAATGGAGTACTTAAGACACATGTGGCCTTGCCTAAGTGCAAGGAGACTGGGAAACCCTGACTTTCGTACACTCAGGAGATACTAGGAAAGTCTATGATAGAGGGTCACACATACATCCAATTACACATGGGAATAACGTTGGTGATACAGGTGCCACTCAGATTTCTAGGGAGAAGGGATACTACTCAGTGGTTTTGGTCGGAAAATGTTAAGTGCCGGTGCGGCAGGAAGAGAAGGTGGCAATATTCCTTCCTCCTGTACCAATGAAAAATTGCAAAAGGGAAAAAAATGGAAAAGAAAGGAGTTTCTTGAAGGAAGAAAGGACACATTCTAACCATGGGAGGACAGAAGTCTTTGTAAGCAGGACACAGAATTCATAGAGAAAAAGAGGGATTACATAAGAGAAATGGATGAGAGGTAGCAACAGGCAACTTGGAAAACAAAAACCACAGAGGGCCAATGTTAAACTCATTGGTGGTTCAAATCAAAACAAGAATAAAATAGCTTTCTTTTCCCTTTTCAAAAGACATGGAAAGTTGGAGATAAAGTACCAGTGAGTATTGGGAGAAACGTGTACATTCACATGTCATTGTTGGGTCTATACGTTGGTAAAAACATTTCTGTTTATGTTTTTATTTATTTTTGGGAGAGGATGAAGAAGCACAATCAGGGGGAAGGGCAGAGACAGAGGGAGAGAGAGAATCACAAGCAGGCTCCACACTGTCAGCCCAGAGCCTGACATGGGCTTGAACCCATAAACTGTGAGATCATGACCTGAGACGAAGTTGGATGCTTAACTGACAGAGCCTCCCAGGTGCCCCTGTTTATTTATATAAGAAATAAAAGTGCATGTATTGATAGAGTTGTTAGGAATTTACCCTGTGGATGTATTTGTAAAAATTTTCCCAGTGGACAATGCTTATTGAAGTCCATGGTATGAACAAGACTGATAAAACGTCCCTCAGAGGGAATGGGATGAATGAAATACACTTTACTGTATTCATGTATCAATGTACCAGATAGTTCTTCTAAAAAGGAAGTAGATGTGTACATGCTGGTATGTAAATAAGGTAAAACGACATTATTACATGGAAACCTGATTTTACAGAAGATGATGAATAATATTTTGCTTAAATATGTGTACATATATTTAATAGATAGGTGAAAGATTTGTCTCTGTATATTTCCTTGCCTTTTAACTTAGAAAGAATTCAAAGAAACTTAATAGGAGTGATTGGGAGAAGGTCCTATGGGATGTTTCTGTGGGCGGTGAAGATTTTCCTTTTTTTAAATAGATTTTACTAACCATATGCATGAACTTTTTTATTTTTATTTTTTTTTGAGAGACCACAAGCAGGGGAAGGGCAGAGAGAAAGAGGGAGAGAGAGAATCCCAAGCAGGCTCCACACTGTCAGCACAGAGGCTGATGTGGTGCTTGACCTCATGACCCTGAGATCATGATGGGAGCCCAAATCAAGAGTCAGATGTTTAACCAACTGAGTCACCCAGGCACCCCCATATGAACTAATTTTTTATGTCACACCGAAGCTTCTGTGGTAATATTATTTTTTTTGTGCTTCTCCATATTTAACAAATGAAGTTTAAACGTTCATATGTCTATGAAACAACCACTACAAACTTCTTCCGACGTTATTTTTCAAATACAAAAGGGAAATAGGAAGAAAGTAAAAGGTGAAAATAGAAACTGAAAAATTGCCTTGAGATCGATTGAACTCTCCAAATCCTGAATCTCCTTTCTCCTTGAGCATTTTCTTGTGGTTGATTTCCCAGCTTTACTGAGGTGACATTGATGGAATTCTAGACATAATTAGAGTGTACCGAATGCTAATAGGCATGGTGGTAAAATGACGACCAAAGTCATGTTAGTTAACATACCCCTCATGTCACGTGGTTACCATTATTTTGGTGTGTGTGGTGATAATACTTAAGCTCTATTCTCTTAGCAAATTTCAGGTGCACAATACAGTACTATTAGTTTGAGTTGCTATGCTATGCCTTAGATTCCTGAAATGTGGCCCTCTTATAACTGACTGCTTGTGTCCTTGGAATAGCATCTTCCATTTCCCCGCACCTCTAGGCCCTGGCAACACCTTTCTACTTGCTTGTTTCTAGGAAGATGACTTTTTTAAAAAAAATTTTTAAATATTTGTTTATTTTTAAGAAAGAAAGAGCACAAGCAGGGGAAGGGCACAGTGGGAGACACAGAATCTGAAGTAGGCTCCAGCTGTAACACAGAGCCTGATGTGGGGCTCAAACCGATGAACCGTGAGATCCTGACCTGAGCCAAAGTTGGACACTTAACTGACTGAGCCACTCAGGCACTCCGGAAGGTGACGTCTTTTTTTAAAAACACTACTTCCCGTAGATTCCAAGAAATGTCCATAAATGCTATATTTCAAGATGACAATTCCTTGGATTTACATCTTGATGAACACTGATTTTTAGCATCGAGTTCAGCAGGGTAATTCACAGATATGTGCATACTCAGACAAAGAGGTCTCTTAGGATATTTATCGATGAATTATTTGTAAGAGCTCCATGACAGAAATACCACAAATATTCCTTTGTTGGCCACAGGTGAAATAAAGCCTAGTAGAACCCTAAAATGGACATCTGGCAGAACTTTGAGGAACGAAGCCGGTGTATGCGTGTAAATGAAATGTATCAAGGTTACATTGCTTTTTGGGGGAAAAAACAAGTGAAGAAGAGAGTGCGTAGTGTGCTACCTTTTGTTTAAAATTATGCCCTCCATGCTTGCAGACAGTGTGGGGAGTGTGTGTGTGTGTGTGTGTGTGTGCGGTTTTACTCTGGGGGAATGATGTATAGGTCACTGATAATGAGGCATTGCTCTGATGAGAGTTGAATGAAAATCAGAGAGATGTACTTTATTTTGCTTTTTTTCTATTGTGTGCATTTTTGGGCCATGGAAAATACTTTTGAAAATTGGACCAACCAGCTAGTCAAACACAGTGTATTTTGCATTGGTGAAGGCATATGAGCAAACAAAATTAACGTAAATACACCTTAGTGTGGGCAGTGTGGCTTTCGTGAACTTTCCATACACGGTGATACCTATGTTTGTTTCATGAGGGAGGTCATGAAATTCATCATGATAGAATCTTTGTCAAATTTCATCCTTTAGACTCAGTTCTTTGATAAAAGAAATAGCATGGACAAATAAAAACCATGAAAGGGTGTAAGGGGCTGCTGAGATAGAACCAGGGTGTTTCCTAGCATCTGTGAACACACCCTTTGCCAGCTCTTAACGTCAGCCTATCACGCAGGTTGTTATCGGCTTCTCATGTCTAACGTAGGCATGGAACCCTCTGCCACCTCATGGGATTCATGTGTGCATTTCTGTCAAAGGGGATGGACACCTATATGGAGGGGCTCTCTATTTCAATGAAAGGACGAGGTACTGATGACATATATATATATTTTTCAATATATGAAATTTATTGTCAAATTGGTTTCCATACAACACCCAGTGCTCATCCCAAAAGGTGCCCTCCTCAATACCCATCACCCACCCTCCCCGCCCTCCCACCCCCCATCAACCCTCAGTTTGTTCTCAGTTTTTAAGAGTCTCTCATGCTTTGGCTCTCTCCCACTCTAACCTCTTTTTTTTTTCCCTTCCCCTCCCCCATGGGTTTCTGTTAAGTTTCTCAGGATCCACATAAGAGTGAAACCATATGGTATCTGTCTTTCTCTGTACGGCTTATTTCACTTAGCATAACACTCTCTAGTTCCATCCATGTTGCTACAAAGGGCCATATTTCATTCTTTCTCATTGCCACGTAGTACTCCATTGTGTATATAAACCACAATTTCTTTATCCATTCATCAGTTGATGAACATTTAGGCTCTTTCCATAATTTGGCTATTGTTGAGAGTGCTGCTATAAACATTGGGGTACAAGTGCCCCTATGCATCAGTACTGATTATATTTTAAGGGCAGTAGGGTGGGTGCCCTAGAAGTGGGCACAGCAGGTAAAAATGAGGCTGTGAGTTGTGTCTCAGGATCAGATAGCCCTGTACTCTGTTACTCCATTGGAAGAGCGATAGAATGGCTGTTGAATAAAAACTGGGAGCATAGGGTCCTCGAAGAGCTTGGAGATCTGATTCCTGGAGACTGAGAGACAAAGTTCTGTGGCGGCAAGGTGTCCATTCACAAATCACTTCCCCGCTAATGGAAGGAGGAGGCATGGATCCAGACGGGAATGAAACTCCCTTAAAAGTCAGCTACGTTGATTTTGTTTAACTTTGTAACCCACTGCTCTTTAATTTCAGTGTTAATTACAGGGGAAATAAAAAAAAAGCAAAATAAATTAGCTTTAAAAGAATTATACACACACACTCACACACGTGCTTGGCCACGACCAAAGAGTTTGCTGGAAAGAGATAATGGCACTAATTACCTTTTTGCTGTACTTGTCACATCATGTTTAGCTTTCCCTTTGGCAATGACCTTTTGTTCAACAGCTCTGGAAAATAAGGCGATCCAGCCTACTTTAGTATCCCTGACATCTTAAGAGCAAATGATAAGTGATATTTTGGGTGACTGCGGGGGTACTCACCAACACAGTGATAATATATGCAAATCTCATGTGAGAGAAATTATAGGTCAGTGCTGTTTGTATCATGCCATTTCTGTGGTGATAAAAGAAATTGCTGTTAATTACCAGATTATTACCATCCTTAATTTTGATAATTCTAGGCTATCAAACAGTGTTTTGAAACACAAATCATATTAGTTAATTTTTCCAGCAAGATGCAACTCTGGGCTCCTCAGTCATGATCGCTGCAAATACTTTGTGTGTGTGTGTGTGTGTGTGTGTGTGTGTGTGTGTGTGTGTGTGTGTTTGCGCACGGGCATTAGACAAATTCATAGCTATTAGGGGGTAAACAAAGATTATTCATGAGTCTGGGGAAGAGGAACAGTTTCCTTTTCACTGGCCAACATACATATTTCATTCCCCGAAAGCTTCACTCCTGAATTCTTCTGCATAAATATTGCTCTTTTTAGAAGCTTCTCTGTCCCCAGGGGAGAAGTGAAATCAGAAACCAATGAGAGTAAGTTGGGGCACGTTGGAAAAACATAACAAATTCTCAAAGTTTCAGCCTGACAGTGCAGTGCACTTGGGTACTGGTGTTACCACCATCACTTTCTCACTGAATGCTGGACAGTTACACTCGAACTATCTCATTAGTTGGGTCACACTGCTCTCAGCTTCTAGCCAGCTCTACAGCACTCTTCATGCAAGGCTTGGCATTGCTCTCCTGGGCCCGGGAATAGCATGGATCTTTCCCATAGTGTCACTGTGGGTTTATAAAAACACAATCCCATCATCACCATGTTGAGGGATGAGATAAAGCTGCCAAACCTATATAATTTATTTTCTTTCATTGGATGTGGCTACTAAGGTAATTTATATTTGGGGTATGGGGGTTCCTGTCTTTCTTTGAGTAGAATTGCTGAAATAATTTTCAGCATCCATGGGAGAAATTCTTTGATTTTAGACTTTGTAACTAAGCTTTAGTTGCCTTCTTCCCATCTGATGAAGTCAAAGGGCAAATATTTACCAAACTCTTTTGTAAAATAATCCATGTGTGTGAATCTAACCACCTCATACAAAGAGAAGCAACCGCATTTGCAATGTCACTCATCAAAAAGGCATTTTAGGGCCCAGGGCAGTTCCATTTCAGTCTGTTACTTAGATCTCAAACTTGAACTTTCTCAAACGCCTAAGGACAAACTGAGAGGGCTGTAGTTCCACTTGTTTGCAAAACTCCTAGCTATTTGTTTTTTATAGCAAAGAGTCAACCTGACTCTTAGAAGATTTAACTTGTACATTATTTATCAGAGATGTGACAAAAGCCTGTGTGCCTTTATATTGTAGGAGCAAAGAGAGAATCTTCACATGACCAAGTGCCTGCTTACTCCTGTATTTCTGTATTTTCCTGTATTCTGTATTTTTACCACCTAAGCTTGCTGATCGTTTGTATTTATTGTGGAATTTGGTATTTTATTTTATAGGAACCTACCATGCCCCTCCCAACTCTTCAGATGAGAGAATTCTCAAAGATACAAAAAACTGGGTTGAAATCCTTTTGGATGCTAATCCTTAGCTTGACAGATGGCTTCTATCTTTGGAAGTTTTCTCATCTATGTTATTAATGGAGTGTTGTCCCTCTTAAACCTGTATCACTGGTGAGAAATCATCAAGGGTCCCTCCTGTGTCTCCAAACACACATCGAAGTTGACTAAATCAGACTGAATTTTTG
Organism: Panthera leo; assembly: GCF_018350215.1. Taxonomy (NCBI): domain Eukaryota; kingdom Metazoa; phylum Chordata; class Mammalia; order Carnivora; family Felidae; genus Panthera; species Panthera leo. The sequence goes on from NC_056679.1 coordinate 95,578,431, forward strand.
AAATTTCCACCTTTTTTTGTGCCCGTGCAATGTATAGTGTAAATACAAAATAGCTTCATCTGTTCCAGGTTGTATAAGACACACTATTATCTGTAACAGCCACATTATATTTAATTTGAAATCCCCTTTATTTAAAAATCACGTGTTTGATGCATTCTTACCTTACTGTAAGTTGGGGAAAGAATAGCATGATGTTCACAAAACTACTGATTGTGTTTTCAAACTTTGGTTCTCAAAAGAAAAACATCCTGACCTAAATGAATCTCATTATCCCATTTGTGAAGACTTTGGTAGCCACACATAAGTTGTCTGAGAAATCATGTGTTTCAAGCAAGTAAATTGGTACATCACTTTTCAACTTGAGCTAGACGAGTCCATTAGTATAGTGACAAAGCAAAGGGTAAGGAAAAGCCAATGTTTCTTGAAAAAACCCTTATAGACAAACATCTTACTAGAAAGTGGAATTCTCTGCTAGATTTCATGGAAGCTTGTAAATGATAGAACAGTTTGGAAAATTAGAGTGTGAGTGCCATAATTTAATAGATTTCGATATAGTTCCGCTTAATGTGCATATTCTAGAGATCAGTATTAGTAGGGGAAGATCAATCAAGAGTTCTGTCTCCCTGGAAGCTGAAGACTATATGTACCTTCAAAGAATGACAGAGGAGATCGAGCGCAATCAGTAAAAAGGGTAATATGTCAGCAACATGATTTCTTAAGCTTTAGTGCATATGGCAGTCACTGTAGCATCATGTCTAAAATGTAGATCCTTGGTTTCTGTCATCAGAGACTCTTACCTAGTGGACCTAGATAGACTGGGGCCCAGGAACTTGAAATGTTTAATTAGTGCCCCAGGTAATTCTAATGAGATGACTCCTAGACTATTCTTTGGGAACATGGACTTGGGATAATTCTGTACTAGAATTTTCTTGACTAGATGTGATAGACACATGTAATAGCCGTATGTATGTACGTACACACACGTATATGCAATGTGTACATGTATGTATATCCACATAAACATGGAAATATCTATTGGAGGATCAGATGAAAAAATTGAAAAAGTTTGGCCCCTTTTATAGCCTTAATAATGTTCTCTTGGTTTCCATCACTAGAACAGATCACTTGAGGTAAAATTACTTCCCTTACTAAATACATTGATGCAAAAATTACCTTCTGGAAAAGATAACACTGGTAAACCATGGGTAGGCTGTATTTCCTCACAAACTTTATGTTCAGTGAGTCTAGTTGTGTTTTGCGAAACAGTGATTGTAATTCAAGACTCCTGGTGTTAGAAATGATCCTTTGTCACAGACTTCTGATAGAGGAGTTGGGAAAATTTGAGTGTGAATGCCATAATTTAATAGATTTTGATGCAGTTCTGCTTAATGTGTATATATATTCTAGAGATCAGTATTAGTAGGGGAAGATCAATCAAGAGTTCTGTCTTGAGTCTGAGCTCCCAACACTGCTAACCTCTGCTTACTTGCACTTGGAAGGAAAGCAGAGCAGAGACCATGATTCCTGGAGCTTTGGATAATTCATGGCCGGCAATACTGTGGCACCTCTTTCAGCCAGGTGTGGCCTCAACATCGAGTATCCCAAATACACATATGTAGACTCCAGGGAACTGCTAAATTATTCCTTAACAGTCCTAGTAGGCCATCATCTGAGACCTCTCAGAGTATTTGTAAGGCAAAGCACTTCCTCACTGAGCAGGTGACACGTGTTTTGCTCAATTTAGAGATGTTCTCCTCTGAGCGCTAACAGTGAATTAAATACAGTGAAATATTTTACAGACCCATCCTCCCCTAATGTTCTCTTTTCTCCCTGTAGACAAAAAAAACAGTGAGCAGAGGCGTAGTCAGTCCGGGATTCCATTATGTCTTTCCAAAGCCCCAGAGGAAATGGGGCACAGCGTATCTCTCACTTTGTGCAGATTGTTTGAGACCTTGTAGTCCTCAGGAGCTTATATCAAATGAGGGAAGGTAAAGGAAGAGGAGAGGACAAGAACTGAAATTGATTTTACAGACAGGAAGCGTGTATTTTTCACTTGAGTGATGGCCATGGATTGATTCTCCCAGTAGATGTGTGTGGTGGTGTTTCTTTGCCAGCCGTGGCCGTGACTCTAGTTTGGATTCTCCAGTTGTTCATGAGCCTGGTCAAGGGGAGGATAAAAAGGTAAAACGAGATATTGAGGAAAGTGAGCACATGCAATTCTTAAAAATCTGACAGAAAAAGCAAATGCTAAAGGTGCACTGTATCTTGTTCAAAGTTACCCATCAGGTCAATGTCAGATCTTGGAGTAAAAAGTTCAAAAACTTGTTGTTTCTCAGACTGGGACTCGAGCTGTCAAGAAATTCATATGACCCTATGAACTCAATGAGAGAATCCAATAGAAACTCTAGTTCTCATTCAGAAGACCATTTTACAGAGCTAGAGACTGGAGATTTTAATAGTGGAAAACTGTTGTATCTTGGATTGAAAAATTGATTTACAGTAGATTTTAATGCTCCCAGCAAAAGATTTTTGGCATTTTATGTCCTACTGTTTGTCACTCTTCTGTACTGACTCGGCTATAAATTTCAATTATAGCTCCATTTCCAGTTAATAGAGACTTGATACATGTAAAGTTTTTGTAAAACAAAACAAAAAAAAAAGCAGAAGTAAGAATACATAACCCATGTGGTGAAGGACAAAATGATACCAAAAGAAATACCCTGATTTGTGGAAGGCTCGCTGAATGTAAAATATGTGGCTCATGCACAATTGACCATGGCATTTCTGGTTACCTGGCCTCATAGTTTTGTTCTATCTTAGAAAGTACAATTTTTTTCACTGAACTTTTTATCTTGAGATCACTGGAGTTACATGCAGGCCTGAGAAATAATGCAGAGAAATCCTCCGTACTCTTCACGGTTTGCCATAATGTAATACCTTGTAAACCTATGGTACAGTGTCATGACCAGATGATGACATTAATCTGTTCAAGATAAAAGCCATTTCCATCACCAAGATTCCCCCATACTGCCCTTTTATACACAAAAGAATTTTCCCCTTGACCTTGCCGCCTCCTTAACCACTGGAAGTCACTGGACTCTTCTCATATCTATAATTTTGTCATTTCAAGAATGTTACGCAAATGGAATCACAGAGTGTGTAACTTTTGATAGAGCCTTTTTTTTTTTATTACACTTAAACTTTTTGGAAATTCACTCAGGTTGTCTGGTGTATCAATAATTGATTCCCTTTTGTTACTGAGCAGTATTCCATGATAGGAAATCACATTGTATGTCAACCAGAATGAACGGCCACTGGGAGTGTTTTCACTTCTTTGGCTATGGTGATACAAAGCACCTAAAACGTTTGTATACAACTTATTGCATAAATGTAAGTTTTCACTTCAATGGGCTAAAGGGACAGGAGTACAACTGCTTCATCGTATGGTAAGAGTGTGTTTAGCTTTTCAAGACACTCAAACTCTTTGTTATGGTGGCTGTACCATTGAACTGTCTGACCAACCATGTGAGTGGTCCACTTCCTCTTAACTGGTCAGGGGGTTTGGAGTGCAGATTCTCCACTGATAAATCCCTTATGGATAGGGATATGAGTACCTTATAGTTCCCCTTATGACCACCATGGACACGGGGTGCGGTGTGGTGGCCTCATTGCTACCAATTAGTGATGGAAGTCTTTATTCCTCATGAGGCTTCCTCAGGACCACCCAAGCAGGGAGAAGGATGAGCATCTATCTTATTATTGTGGGGCAGGGTGGAAATCCAAGCTCTCTGCTGAACCTTCTCAGATACCATGCTCAGGGTAGGGGGAGTGGGGCTAGGGTACTTTGTGATAGCCTGGTAAGAGAAGGGTCTCAGCACCCCACTTGGCCTTTTCTGACATGGGTGTAGTTTGGGACACACTTGGCTGTGGTGTTGGACTAAAGTAGAACCATTACTGTCTAGAAGCTTCTATATTTCTGGGGTGTCTCTTTCCTGGTCCTTCAGCTGGAAAGAGCAAGCTTTCTTCGGACTTCATCTCTGCCTCTTGATGTTACCAGGTATTTGGCTTCTTCAGCTATAGGGTCTAAAAGAAATGAGACCCCCCTCCTCCCCAAAAAGAAAAACCTGGAAATCTCCACCACAATTTTCCTTGGGCTCTTGAGTTATCTAGGTATTCCATCTTCTGTCTACTTACAGTGTTTGCCTGTATTTGTTTTCCTTATTTCTTTTTAATACTTACTTATTTTGAGAGATAAGGAGGGCAGGGGAAGGGCAGAGAGAATCCCAAACAGGCTCCACACTGTGAGCACACAGACTGATGCAGGGCTCAATCCCATGAACCAAGAGTTAGATGCTTCACTGATTGAGCCACCCAGACAGCCCGTTCTCTGTATTTGTTTTCTGTGCAAACTATAGGTCTTCGAGTTATACTTTGGGGGTAGGATAAAGGTAAATATATTCACTTATTCTGGAATTGAAAGTTCCTCATACATTTTTAACTTACATATTCAACTTTCTAGGAAATAATTGAGTAATTAGTTTGATTCCTTCAAGCACCCAACTAACACGCATTTATTGAGTTCCAGGTCTGTATTGGGTGCTAGGTTAGGTGAGAGGATGTAAGGGTAGATAAGAAGCCAATCAGGACTCACGGAGCTCAGAGTCTGGTAGGAGAACAGGAACACTTAAACAAAACACAGTAACCACAGTAACAACGTTAGTACCAACCATTCTTTTTGGGGAGAGGTCCTTTCAAAACCTCTAAACTCTCCCTCTACATGGGCTCCATCCAAGCAATCCTGGGCCAATCAGCTACATGGACCAGGTAAGATCTCTGGATTTTTTTTTTTTTTTTTTACACCTTTTGCCAGAAGATTAAATGGAAAAAAATTAACATAAAAAATAACACAATTTCAAGTCAGATGATGGCATATGGAATCTAAAAATGCCCCTGGCTGGCAACATTCCAGTCTTTGGAAGAAGCTTCACGGCACTCAGGGTAGCCTACAAGTGTTTCTGTTGTGACTTCCTCCTACTGCTGAAATTTTCCTGGCTTTCTTGTCTCTTCCTCCATGACCGATGCGCGCATCATTATTGGTCCCTGGTGACCCTCAAGGACATACTCAGCCTGTGAGCTCTGTATTTTAGATGATTTTGAAGTGGATCGCTTACATGTTCTTACTAGACAGGTAACAGAAATAACACATACTTTTACATTGTTATGGTTGCCAGTTTCGTTTTTCTCTGGATAACCCCTGTACGACTTCCTTCAATACCATCCTTTCCTTCAAGACTTTCCTACTCCCCTTGAGCAGTTCATCTCTTTTCTGCTGTGTTTTGTGACAAACCAGCGTCATTTCCTGGTGACAGTGGCTCATATTCTAGTTAGCTGGCTCCTTCCAATCTACTAACATGTGTTTCCTATTCTTAGAACTGCTCATTTTCTGTTTGGTGTCTCTACAAATCAGTACCTACCCCAGAAGGAGATTTTTAAATCCGCAGTTTCTTCTTAATTTTGGGGTCTCTAACACCATTTCCTTTCTTCCAATTCTGACAAAAGTACTTTTTTGTTTTTGTTTTTGGTTTTGGTTTTTTTTTTTTTTTTTTACAACTGAACACTATTTTTCTTTAATGGTCACAGCAGTCCTGCTTCTCAGATTTTGTTACTGAGCCAGGAACCTAGAACTGGGAGCTCAGGTCATGATCTCATGGTTCATGAGATCCAGCGCCACGTGGGGCTCTGCTCTGACAGCATGGAGCCTGCTTGGGACTTTGTCCCTCCCTCCCTCCCTCTCTCTCTCTAAATAAACATGAAAAAAACCTGTAGACTTTTATAAAAGTAACTTAAAATACATGGCCTTGGGTTTAGTTTATTTTTTGATAGAGAATAAATTATTCATTGTGTTGAACGTAAAATTAATATACACTACCCACCTCCCCTCACTGTCCCTGTCCGTATCCGATAGTCTCGACGAATGGCATAGGAGAGTATAGAAGTACCACTTTCTCATTGCCTTTCTCGTGTTTTGGCATATTACAGTTTTAGTGTCTTTATTCTTTTACTCTGGAAGATTTGTGGGGTCTGAGTATTCTTCTGTCTCTTGGTACTTAACATTTGCACCTAATTAAGTGCTCAGCAAGCAGACCCAAGGCAGGGGGAAAAGATAAGGAAGAACCTGTAGCTAGGAGGAGAGACAAGAGAGAGAAAAGGGCAGAAAATGAAATTGTGACTCGTAAACGGTCACGGAACATCACTTAACTAAAGTGGCACTACTTGACAGGAAGCTTGGGCTACTCAAAAAGGTCGTCCTAGAATTTTCTCTTTTCATGAAGATCACTTCAGGTGAATGTAGATTTCATCAGCACGAGTAACTGCCTCTGAATGGGCACTTGCTGAAAATTGATTTGTTTTGCACATCTACTCCTATTAGAGGAAGATAAAATAATTGTTAGGTGCTTGGCGGAGTGTTTTGGAAAGAAAATAACTATTTACGTTACGCAGAACAACATGCTTTATATTTTACGGTGTTTAGGTAGTCAAACTCAAAAACACTGGCTCTCAGGAAATCACGTCCTCCACACTGTTGCCAGTGGAATGATGAATCCACTTTTCTGAGTCATTCGTTCATTGTTAGTGCTAGAGTAAGCCATAGTGTCGTAATTTTTATTACCAGATGGTATTTTGTAATGGCTTGTGTTTTGACCCAAGTTCTGAGGTCTGGCCAAATTGTTCGAGTTCTCTCATCTCTACTGCTAATATTTCTGAGCTTTAAAGAAAAATCTCACTGGTTAAACTGTTATAACTAATAAGTCCCCAAATGAATAGAAATTTCATTCTTCACAATCGGAGCTGCATTCTTGCTCCTTTCCAAGGATGGTGTTGGTGGTTCATAGGTGGTTTTTGTCCTCACAGTCACTGAGGAATCTTGAGTTCCTTCCAACTTGGGTCACTCCCATCTGCTAGAGCCTGCTTAAAATTGGTAACTGGCTGAAAAGTACATTCATTCTCAAAAGCCCCTGCCAAGAAGTGGTGCACAGGATTTAAACGTGAATTCCTTTGGAGAAAACTGGGTCATGTGACCAGCATAACTAAAGAGAGGCTAGGAAATGTAGTCCAGCCATGTGTTCTGCACATACTCCTATTAAGGTGGAAGGTGGAAACAGTGGCCTCTGCTACTGTCCTAGGAATGTTTTTCTTCAAAAGGAAATCAACTAGGACCACCTGGGTGGCTCAGTTGGTTGAGTGTCTGACTCTTGGTTTTGACTCAGGTCATGATCTCGCTGTTTCATGATTTCGAGTCCCGCATTGGACACTGTGTTGACAATGTGGAGCCTACTTGGGATTCTCTCCCTCTCCCTCTCCCTCTCCCTCCCTCCCTCCCTCCCTCCCTCCCTCCCTCCATCTCTGCCTCTCTCCCACTCAGGCTGTGTCTATCACTCTCAAAACCTATAAATACACTTTAAAAAAATCAGCTATAAATCTGAAGATTAGTTCTTTAGCTTCCTGTACCTGGTAGAAAGTGAAATGGATTTTTCCATGTTTAACCTTGGGCCCAAGCTGAAGATTTCTCTTGGAAATTCACCTTGCTCCTTTTAGAATTGTGGCCTAATTTTCTATCCAAATAAAAATGACCCCAAATATATTAAATCCATGATGTCTGTATTTGTAGTTTATTCCCATCACATGTTTTGATGCTTCCGTGTACATTCTCTGAGGAAACCCTTTGGCCTCACACTTAGGAATTTGAAGACATTGAAAATGAGATTGTAACATGAACTCACTTTTGGTTGGATCTGGAACCAGCTCTATCAATAGTTACTATTTGTTATTTTTATTGAGAAATTATTAAGTGCCTAGCCCTTTGCACTGAAAAGTTTAGGTTCTCCTAGTAATAAAAAGCCTTATCTGATGCTCTGAAAATCCTCTAGAAAAGGTCAAAACATGGGAAAACAATGAAAGAGGCAAACGAAAAATAATGATTTCATGGCCATGCCTAGCATTAAAATTTGTTTCCCATTTAACAAACCAATATAGCCACTGAACTCAGCTAACTTAGGGTGGGGAGTGTTAGGATTAACAGGTATGTCGCTGCAATCTGCCTGCTCTGGAATGTCTGGCCCTGGAATTCTAATGAGAGGGAAAAGATGTAATTCCATGGGATTGAGTTCAAGTTTCTCGAGAGTCAAAGATGCACACAAGTCCCCATATCAAAAGTAATTTTCAGAGAGAACCTGACAATGAAAACAACCTCCATCATGAAGAGCAAAGTTCTTGAGGCAAGCATTTTAGATATTTACTTACGTTCTATTGAAAACATCAAATTGGTCTACAGACCTCTTCAGGAGCACTATTCCTTTTTTGATGCCTCTATAGGTCATAAGCTGCTTTAGGTGATAAGAAGAACACCCAGTGCCCTTCAAGTAATCAATCCCCGTGTCCTCTTTTCCCATCTTGAGGCAACACTAATGTGTCTTGTGTTTCTATGGATTTGCCTATTCTGGGTATTTCAAATGTAAGAAACCATATAGTATGTGACCTTTGTATTTGGCTTATTTCACTGAATTTGATGTTTTAGAGTTTCATCCAAGTTGTAGCATGTATCAGTACTCCGTTCCTTTTTACAGCTAAACAGTATATATTTGTATATATATACGAAAATTTGTTAATTCTCTACTTATGTCAGAGTTGCATTATTGAGGCTTTATTCTTTGCAGTGATGCTCAATTAAAAAAAAAGATACATTCTGTGCAGCATAATCCAGTTTTTGAAAGTAGGTACACACACAGAGAAAAAGAAGAAAGGAGGGAGAGGAGGAAGGAGAGAGAGAAGAAAAGCACTAGGGTAGATGTCAAAATTCTGTTTAGATTTTTCTGAATGCAGTCAGTGTATATTAATTTTATACTGGACACAATGATAATTTATTTTCTAACTATCAAAAAAAAAAAAAAAACCCCTAAACCCAAGACCATATATTTTAAGTTACTTTTATAAAAGCCTACAGTTTTTTTTTAATGTTTATTTGGAGAGAGGGAGGGATGGAGGGAGGGAGGGAGGGAATCCCGAGCAGGTTCCATGTTGTCAGTGCAGAGCCCCAAGTGGGGCTCGATCTCAAGAACCGTGAGATCATGACCTGAGCTGAAACTGCGTCCATCGCTTCAGCAAATAAGCCACCCAGGCGCCCCAAAAGTTTACAGATTTTATTTATGTTTATTCACATTTGGCTTTGGCTGTCCTGTTAATCATGCATTTGGACATAGCAAGAGGTGGTATATTTTGGAATTAATGGGGTGGGGTTCATATCATAAACTGACAATATTTTACAAAGCACGAGCAACACACTGTTTAAAAATTTAAACAGAAGTTAAAATGTGCTTTTCAAGTCTTTGCACATTCTCTCTAGGACTTAAATCTTTTTCTTCCTATCTCAAAAATACAGGTAACTGCATGGTCTATTATCTGCTAGTGTGTCAGAGGTTGATAATGAACTTTATTTAAATTTGAATAGGGAATATCTGAGAACATGCTATTTTAAAGGAACAAGTAATGATATAATAACAGTTAACATGTGTTATTTAAACATCTGCCAGAGACTAATTCTAAGAAGTAGGAATATATTAGCTCTAGACTAAAGACTTCTTCAGACCCTCTTAAAGAATAAAAAGCATACAAAGGATCCAACATACTTTAACTTACTTGCATGCCAGAATAATTCTAACACTGTTGAAAGTAATACAATAAAGTCAACCAAAAACACAAAATTGACTGTTCAGCATCCAATAGAGCATTTCCATGTGGCCTTCTTTGTGATTATTTGGCTTTTGGTTCCCTGGGCTTCTTAAACCCTCTGCACTGATATTTTTTAAAATTGTATGAGAATTTTTTTTTTTGGTCAAAAATGTTTTTGGCCTCCTTTTCTTTCTCTCCTGCTGTATTTCGATTGCATGTATGTTACAGAACTTGAAATTTGTGCTTGATGTGATTGAAGCTCTTTTCATTTTCTTGTTTTCAGGAAGTTTTTTCCTTCTGCACTTCCTTTTGGAAAGCATTTACTGATCTGCCTCCAAATTCACTGCTGTTTTCTTCTGGTGTCTTCCTGTCATGTTTAAAACATCTAAAAGGAAAATTTTCTTACTCTTCAGTCTTAGAATTTGCATTTGCTTTATTTTTTAAAGATAGCTTATAGGCGTTTTTTGAGAGCCCTTATCTGTTCCCTTACCATGTCCATTTTTTCCTTTAAATCCTTCAACATACTTAGTTGTTAAAAAAAAAAAAAAAAAAAAAAAAACCAAAAAAACCTTTACCTGCTCATTTCCACATCTGTGTCATCTTTACAAGTGTTTCCATGGACCGATTGCCTGTGGTCACATTTCTGCCTCTCTAATGATGTTATTTTTACATAAGCTGTTTACTGTGGGTACTGTGTTATTGAAAATCTGGATTGTATTATCTTGACTTAATGATGGTTGGATCTGCTTCTGATTGGCTGTCAACTTACGAGAGGCTCAGCTTGAACTTGTCAGGGGTTGATTTTGACTTTGTTAGGGCAATTCCAGAGTCACTTTGATGCCGGGTTGAGTGTAGCTCCATTCAACAGCTCCATCTGTACTGAGACCTCTCTTAAATGTGTGGCACGCCCAGTGAGGTTTTCTCTCTGAGGCTGGTCAGTGCTCCCCCATTGTACAGCACGGTGGACCTTCCAGAATCTCTTTAAGCTCCTCAACCCCAGTAGTTGTTTTGTGTTATGCCGTATGGAATATTTCCTGAAGGTGTATGCGTAGCTTTGTATTTAGCCTGAGACTCTGGCGGACTCTAGCACTCATTGGTGTGCAGCTTCTTCCTCTTCGGTGTCCAGTCTCACCAGTTGCAGCCTTTCCAGTAGCCCCAAACCCTGACTCTATGTCCTCTGTGGAGCCAGACCATCCTTGTCTATTGGAGCACTCCTGCTCAGTGTTGGGATTTGAAGCATGCCCCACATGATTATGGAGCACCGAGCACAGATTTTCCAGCTCTCCAGGGTCCCAGACAAGTGCTGTCCGTTGTGCCATGACTGAAAACCATTATACGCTTGATCCCACTCTTACACTTACAATGGGAGTTTGTTATACGTATAACGCTGCTGAGAATTATACCATTATAGTCAAAGTTGGAGGTTGCTAAATTACTTTCTTGGAAGATGCTAAATTTGCATGAAGTCCCTTTCACTAATATTTATTATTTCTAGGGTGTTCTGGCTTCTGTCTCTTTCCTTGGCTGGCTCCTTATCATTCGGGTGTCTGTTCAAATGTCACCTTCTGTGATCTTTGGATCTAAAATACCCTGAGCCCTTTTAGTACATCTGTAGTTCAATACTCTGTTTTCTTTTCTTCATCTCTTTCATTACCACCTGACATGACCTCGTTGGTTTATTCCTGTACTTGTTCACTGTCTCCCTTGCTTGCTAGAATGTAAACTCCTTGGGGGCTGTGATCTTCTCATTCTATTTCAGTGCTCTAATCCCAGAGCCAGCCCGGTGACTGGCGCTGAAAGGTGCTTCTGGAATAGTGGTAAGATGAAGAGACACAAGAAAGTTGCGCTGGTCTCGAAACCCTGAATTAACTGGATGGAACTGGCTGAGGTGCTCTGGGCAGTTCACCTGAAGTAGGCGTAGGCTACTAAACCCAGAATCTTTGCGAGCTTATCTTATACCCTTGTCTGTGATACTGGGGAAAAGTTACTTTACCTCAGTTTGAAAAAAAATTGAACCTAGAATACTTACCCTCCGTTTACTTCATTGTATTTCATTGAGTGAATCACATTTTAATGACACTTTTGTGAAAATAAATAAGATATCTGAAAACCATGTTTTGTAACTGGACATATTAGAAATTTTAAGACTTCCACATGATTTAACGAGTATATTGGCATTCTCAACGAATGCTTGGCAATTAGGGAATTAACATTTGACAAAATTAACGGTGTTTGTGAAACTTTTAGAGTTGAAAGAATAAGGAGAGAAGATGGAGAAACTTGAAAAGCTGAAAATGTAGACACAATTTAAAAATTTTAAGGTGTCCTGCCATTACCCATGTTACTTAGCAATGAAACTAAAAAAACTATTTGACGCTTTTCAAAATTGCTAATTGACTCCTCCATGAAGTCATAGATTGCATTTCCTTCTCTGTCATTTCGGTGTTCTTTCCAAATGATGTTATTTTCCTGCTTCAAATAACTTGTATACCTAAGGAGGCACAAATATTTCATGCGTATTTATCAGATTCACTTCTGTCTGTTAGGACTAAGTACTTGCAATGAACAAAAACTGCCAAAAAGATGCATCATTTAAACTTTTTTTGTTTAGGGGCATCTGGGTGACTCAGCTGATTAAGCATCCCACTTTGGCTCAGGTCACGATCTTGCAGTCTGGGAGTTCAAGCCCTGCATCGGGCTCTGTGCTGACAGCTCAGAGCCTGGAACCTGCTTTGGATTCTGTGTCTCCGTCTCTCTCTCTCTGCCCCTTCCTTCCTCGCACTCTGTTTCTCTCTCAAAGATAAGTGTTAAAAAACAAATAACCCAGTGAAGAAATGGGCAGAAAACATGAATAGACACTTCTCTAAAGAAGACATCCGGATGGCCAACAGGCACATGAAAAGATGCTCAACGTCGCTCCTTATCAGGGAAATACAAATCAAAACCACACTCAGATACCACCTCACGCCAGTCAGAGTGGCCAAAATGAAGAAATCAGGAGACTATAGATGCTGGAGAGGATGTGGAGGAACAGGAACCCTCTTGCACTGTTGGTGGGAATGCAAATTGGTGCAGCCGCTCTGGAAAGCAGTGTGGAGGTTCCTCAGAAAATTAAAAATAGACCTACCCTATGACCCAGCAATAGCACTGCTAGGAATTTATCCAAGGGATACAGGAGTACTGATGCATAGGGGCACCTGTACCCCAATGTTTATAGCGGCACTCTCAACAATAGCCAAATTATGGAAAGAGCCTAAATGTCCATCAACTGATGAATGGATAAAGAAATTGTGGTTTATATACACAATGGAATACTACGTGGCAATGAGAAAAAATGAAATATGGCCTTTTGTAGCAACATGGATGGAACTGGAGAGTGTGATGCTAAGTGAAATAAGCCATACAGAGAAAGACAGATACCATATGGTTTCACTCTTATGTGGATCCTGAGAAACATAACAGAAACCCATGGGGGAGGGGAAGGAAAAAAAAAAAAAAAGAGGTTAGAGTGGGAGAGAGCCAAAGCATTAGAGACTGTTAAAAACTGAGAACAAACTGAGGGTTGATGGGGGGTGGGAGGGAGGGCAAGGTGGGAGGGAGGGCAGGGTGGGTGATGGGTATTGAGGAGGGCACCTTTTGGGATGAGCACTGGGTGTTGTATGGAAACCAATTGGACAGTAAATTTCATATATTAAAAAATTAAAAAAAAAATTAATAAAAAAAAAATAAAAAAAAAAATATTTTTGTGTAATCTTTATTTGTTTTTGAGAGACAGAGTGCAATCGGGGAAGGGACAGAGAGAGAGGGAGACACAGAATGCGAAGCAGGCTCCAGGCTCTGAGCTGTCAGCACAGCACCTGACACAGGACTCAAACCCCTGAACCGCAAGTTCATGACCTGAGCCGAAGTCAGACGCTCAACTGACTGAGCCCCCCCAGGCTCCCCAAAAGATGGATCATTTTAGCTCATGTTTTGTATTTGTATGAATTGTAAATATAGAAGACACTGGAAGCAACTTTTAGTCATAGAAGACTTCCACATGAAGGGCTAAAATATGCTATGTTATGTAGAGTATGTAGAGGGCTCTTGCACTGAAGTTTCTAGCCCATAATTTTCCTTGGACAAGGTTTGGCAATTGAGAAAGACACTTCTTAGGGCAGTAAAATGGAAGAGCCTGTAAACAGCTACGTAAACTCATGATTTGAAAAATGTATGAGTTCTGGCACAATTGGGGCTTTGATCTAGGTATTAAATGCCTAGGAGATCAATGAGTGCTTTTGTAGCATCTGTTGAAAAATGATGTGCTGTACTTGAGACATCCTGAAGACATTGGAGCAGTGTTCTTGTTCGCCTTGATGAGAAACCACAAGAACGACAATATAATATGCATGCTAGGATAACACGATGGCTTAAAGGGCTTGAAAATATTGACAACGAGCTGTCCTTGAATGTGTTCAGTGAAGCAAAATGCTCCTGCGAGTTTGAACGTTGGGGCATTGAGATGGCGTATAGATTCTCCTCACAGCGTGCTGAGACGGGACCAGATGTGCTTATGGAACAAGTTTCCTTAATGCACGTTGTATGGAAAACAATTTCCAGAATGTAGATCTTTGTTGCACGAAGCATCCATTTCAATAAGATAAAAACAGAGTCAGATGTGGCAGCCATTCAGCAAAGGAGAGCTAACTCTGCTTTTGGGGGAGACCTAGTGCAGGAGTATTGGAATTGAGGTTTTATTAAGAATTTCATATTCTTTGCCAATCATCTTTTTGCTTTATGAATACAGTAGTTGTTCCTTTTTCTGAAATGTCATCTGGAGAGAGACCTAGCTTCACTCAGTTTAATAGGTACATATCTCATTTGAGAGCTGGAAATGCATGCATGTGGCAAGTAAGAGACAAATTGGAAAAGTTGAGTGTATACATCTTCAGTCACACTGAGAAAATCCGTCTAAGCCCATTTTTTTGTCATGAGATGACAGGTCTGTATTCGAGAAAATTGGATCAGGCCTGTCAGTATATTACGGATATGAACCCACCACCTAATAAATATTCTATAGTTCCCACTAATGGACGAAACATATCTACATGACCTGCAGGGTGGAAGGATGGGAATTCGTGTTATGTCAGTTTTCACTTGAACCTTCTTCCTCGAGGTTGGCTTGCTAGGAAAATAGGCAGCAATGCCAAGGTTCTCTGGTTCAGCAGCATAAGTAGAGTTATTTAAAAAAAAAAATCTTTTTTTCATTTTTATTTTTTTACCTTGAGAGAGAGAGAGGGGTGGTGGAGAGAGAGGGGCAGAGAGAGAGAGAGAGAGAGAGAGAATCCCAAGCAGGCTCTGTGTTCTCCTTGCAGAGCCCAACATGGGGCTCGATCCCATGAACCATGAGATCATGACATGAGCTGAAATCAGGAGTCAGATGCTTAACACACTGAGCCAGCCAGGTGCCCCGCTGCATAAGTAGAGTTACTAATCAGCCTTCTGGTCTTTCTCTGCTTACTTTTATTGTTTAGTTCATTAATAAGATATCAAGGGCCCCACCAAGCAGTGATATATGAGTAAGGATCTTGGAGAACTGAGAGTTCTAGTCGCATGGGTATGTAGGAGAACAGTGTTCTACACCAAAGAAGGAGCAAGAAGAGGGCCTTGAATCAGTAAATACCATTGACCTTAGATTATGTATCCTTTCTTTGTTGGTTCATTCATTCATTTATATACCTACTCACCACTGAGCAACTCTTGACCACTTACTATTCCTAAAGCTTTGACTTAAGTACTAGAAGAAACTAAGGTAAACCATGCATACTAATTTTACCCAGTTACATGAACTTTTAGATTCAAGTAAGCAAAAGATGAGTAAACATATTTCAAAGACTAGCAAGTCACTTGTTGAGTCTGTTACCACCACAGCATTTTGCTCTTTCTAGAATTCACCAGACAGACTCTCACTTAGCCCTTTGCCTCTGTCTGAAATGCTGTTTCCTCACAGATCCACATGGTTAATACTCTAATTGTGTTCAGAATGTATTTAAAAAGTACCATTTCAGTGAGGACTTTATAGGTCGCCGTGTCTGAAATGTTAAGCTCCATAATATTTCCCTGTCCTGCTTTATGGTTGCTATTATTTTACAGTTAGCGTTTATTGTCTGACACTATATATTGTAGTTGCTCTGTTCCTTGTCTGTCTTTTCTCTAAGAATGTTAGCTCCATGACTGGTGGAACTTGTTGGTTTATTTCTGTTTCTCCACTGCCTAGAACTATTCCTGGGATGTAGTAGCTGCTCCGTAAATTTTCGTGGCAGCATGGGTAGACATAGGAACTGCAATGCCCAGAGCAGTGTGAGCCATACTCCATGATGTATGTGAAAGATAAGGAAAAGAATAGACATGCATGTGCTCTTACGTACATTAAAACATCCCTAGAAAGGATTACAAAACACATCACTTGTGGAATGTAGGATGATGAGGAGGGTGGCTGGAGAGAATGTTCATTCACTGTATGTTTTCAAATACATTTGAACTGAAAACTCTAGGAATTACCTATTGAAAATACCAGGTAAAAATTAGAATTGCAAAAAAAAAAAAAGAAGTACTAGGTAAAAAGCGACAAAGGCAAAGACAGAACAGATACAGTGCTATGGGACTCCTACTGGAAGAAAACACCGCTGAAGCCTTGGTCTCAAAGCATGGGTGCCATGCGGGGTTATGGGGGTGCCGCTGAGTGCATGAGGTTAATGAAGAGATCAGCACAAGCTCTCCAGATGCAGGGAAAAGAAAACAAAAAAGAAAATCCAGGCTATCATTCCAGGAACAGATGTAGTTTTGGAATCAAGCATGTAAAAATTGGGGGTGGGGGGAAATGTGTTGATAGTTGAAAGCAAAATGTGGATGCCTTGGTCTCCAGGTTCAGGAGTCTGGATTTGCATTTGTCAAATAATAGGACTCCTGATAAGAATAACAGGACATATGCCCTGAAATTCTCTGGTAATGTTAAGCCAAAGATGAACAAATGTGAACACGAATTATGATGATAGAGCCAGTTGTTGCCAGAATGAGGGAAGGGTGACAAAAGAGAGAAAATCAGAGATTCAATAAACATCTATTTATTTCCTCTAGATTTGCATTTCTCTCAAAAAAAAAAAAAAGTGATCCATCTTTATTCTAAAAGTATCTATCATGGCATAAATACCGTAAAGTTAAATCCTTATCTTCGATCACTTTCCCAGAGGTAATCATGTCCTTTGAGGTACATATTTCAGTATTTTTTTTCTCGAAACTTGTAAGGACACATTCCTTTAAAAAAAGGAGTCCATATTGTGCACGCTGTTACATAACTTAACATATTGCACTGACATCATTTGGTAGCAATTTATACAGGGCTGAAATAGTCCTTGTACAGTGTATGATGTTCCATTGGGGGGAACATACCATAATTATTTTAACTAATTCAGGCATAAGTGGATATTGAATTGTTATCCTGTATCTTTGCTGTTTAGAGACCATCTTTTGAGCCTTTAGTCTCTATTTTGTCAGGTATTGCTCAGTTTTACTGCTATTGCCTTTGCGTTCTTGCTTTCTTTACATGAAGTTGATAGATGACTTGGTACTGAAAAAGTAGCCTGTATTGTTACAAACCAATTTAGAAATTCTAACCATGTTAGGAAAAAAAAAAAAGGAACACCTAACGATGTGTTCCAGTTACCTATTGTGGTATAACAAATCACCCCAAACCTGAGGGCCTTAAAAACAACTTGTTATGCTTTCTCAGGTTCTGTGGGTTGTCTGGGCACTGGTGGGTGGTTCTAACTTGGGATCGCCATGCTGTGTAGGGAGATGGTGCCTGGGGCTGTAGTCATCCGAAGGCTCGACTGGGCTATTCCGTAAAATGAAGTCTTCATTCATGTGTCTGGTGCCTCTGTGTTAACTGATTGCACACTATTCATCTCCTTTTCAAGGGGATTAGCCTTCCTCAAGAATGGTGGCCCGATGGTTGTGCTTCCTTGCATGGTAGCTAGCTTCCAAGAAGGAGGAAATGGAAATTGACAGGCCAGTTCAGGGCGATTCCCAGAATGGCAGTAGTGTGACCTGTTCCATGTTCTTTGGGTCAAAGCAGTGACACGACTCACCTGGGTTTAAAGAGGTGGAGACTCTAATGTTTGATGGTGGAGTGGCAAGATCATGTTGAAGACCATGGGGGTGGGTTGATACTGCAGTGGCATTTTTGGAAAATACTATCTGCCATAGTATGTGATGTGTTTGGAGCGAAGTTTTTACCCTACCCTCTCACTACATGCCACCTATGTTACCCAACTGTATTACGGCTGCAAAATGTCATTGTATTGTGTTCCAAGTTTCTCCACATTTTCTTCTGCTATATCATGTATACCAATTGTATAAATGAAATACATTTCTCTGTATTGATGAAGCACCTACTATGCACCTAGCCCTTGGAGCTGCAGAGGTGAATAATAAACATTTCATGGCCTCAGAATGTCTACAACATAACAAATGAAGTAGGAAAAAGAGCTAGCTGAACCAATCCAGTGGAGTGTTAAAAGCACAGTGAGCGAAGTCAGGTCAGTGTGAATTGGCACAGCAGGGAAGAGGAATGGTTACCAAAAGTTAATAGTGGGGATGACAGAAAATGAGACTTGGAGAGAAAGGAGATCCATCCCATGGTTGCGGTGTGGCTAGGGTATTTGAGATACAAGGAGGAAAGTCATGGTGACATGAAGCAAATGGATGTAGGAGACGTGAACAGCTTTTTATTTTAGAAAAACAAAATACCGTGGCTGTGATATGGAGAAGGAATTAGAGGAACAGGAGATTAGAGGCGGTAGATCATATTAGGATCTATTTCTTAGTGAGAGACCATGTTTTATATAAAAAATAAACATGCTTAGGAGGGGCGCCTGGGTGGCTCAGTCGGTTGAGTGTCCGACTTCAACTCAGGTCATGATCTCATGGTTTATGAGTTTGAGCCCCATGTCAGTCTCTGTGCTGAAAGCTCAGAGCCTGGAGCCTGCTTCAGATTCTTTATCTCCCTCACACTCTGCCTCTCCTTCGCTCATGCTCTCAAAATTAAATAAACATTGAAAAGATGAAAAAGAAAACATGCACAGGAACATGAAGTCAGATAAGAAAAAGGTGGAGGACGTAGAAACTTAGAAGACTTGTTCAACATGGACTGCTTGCGTGTCAGCCTGAGAAAGAGCAGGAAGGTTCCTTGATATCTGGGGAACATGTGGATAGAAGTGCTATTCAAGAAGAAAGGAAATCAGTAGAAATACCAGGACTAGAAGAATCTGTGTGTGAAACATCCTGGGGAAATCCAGGTGGAGATGCCCTTGATATTATTTAAGGGTCTGGATATAGAGATTCGACCCTTCGCTGCAATTAGGTAGCAACAGAAGTGTGAGCTCAATTAGCTCCCGCAGGGAAGAGAAGGCATTGAAGTAGCCTGAGCATCAAAGAATCCAGAGTAAGGAAGAGAATCAGGTCAGAACAAAACAGGGAAATCAAGATGGACGAAGTTGCGGGATGTTAAAAGCAAGGGGTGTAAGAGCTTGGGAGAGGTCACGAAAGTCGAATCAGCAGTCTGATGGCTGGGACTTTTTCCAGAGGCTGTGAAGCATACTTACCTCAGGTACCAGAGGTCAGTCTTGGGTTGAAAGTGTGAGGGAAAAGGGAGACGGACCGACACTTTCTAGATGGTTTAGTTGTTTTCAGTACTGCCCTCAGTGTTGTAGTATACTTTGCACTGGTACAGTACACTTTTCAAGTCTAAATATACAGCATACTAGATTCTGTAATTCTGAGACCGGCAACTTTAATTATTTCATGCAGCCAAGTACTTCCTGAGAGCTGATTTTTCTGAACCTGGAGTTACTGGTCAGCCATTTTTTTTTCTTCTTTAAATAGGCGCTCTTAAGAGCTAGGTGAACTTAATCCCCTGTCTCAACAGACTTGCCCTAACATACTTACAGAGTTACATTGAGGAAGTCATTCTTACGTGTTTAGATGTTGCCATTTTATGTGACCTTCCTTAGGATACAGACTTCCTTGATTGATGAAATGTCTTGTGAGTAACGCTGCATGGAGAAGAGATAGGGAGGACTGTGATGGGAAGGGATATAAGTTTTGAGCTTCAGCGTGAGCGTGGAAAGAGGTACTGCCCTGGGACATTCACAGAACCACTTGAGTTTCCAGAGGCTGTGTAAGAATATTGGCCACAGTATTTCTAGTCCGGAATGTGAAAGCGGTGTCGTTCATACTGAGCCCCTTCCATACTGGTAGATACGTATTACCTCAGTTTATAGCAAAAAAAAAAAAAAAAAAAAAAAAAAATCTGCTAGAGTAGATACTATTATCCCTACTTACAGGTGAGAAGAACATTGAGGCTCCAAAAGGTTGAATTATTTCCTCAAGGTTATATTGCTAATTAAAGCACCTGCTTTGAACGAAAAATTGTGCCAAACTTGGACATCCTTGAACTCTGGATCCTTTTCCTATCAACAGGTGAGGCTTAACCTATACTCTTGGGTTTTGTAGACCTAGTGTCTCAGTTTAGAGCTCAAAATCGTTTTTTCCCCAATCACATGTATTTCCTTGTGTCAGTCGATTCCTTAGTAACAGAAACTCAACTACAATGGGCTTTAGCAAAAAAGGCAGTTTATGGGCTCACATAACTGAAAGATCTCAGGGCTATTCAAATTCAGGCATGGTTGGATCCAGGGCATTCAATGTTATCGGGTATCTGTCTCCTCTGTATGGCTGTTATTTTTATTTATATTGGCAACTTTCTCAAGCAGGCTGTTCCCATGTGGTGGTATATGTTAACCACGGAAAGCTGCAGGTTTATGTAGAAACAGATGAAAGAAAGTATCTCTCCCCCCAGACTTTCCTAATAATTCCTTGTATTATTCTGATTGGTTGGTTTCAGTCACATGCTTATCCCTAAGCTAATCCTTGCAATGGTGAGGTTGTGTTGTTCTTATTGGCCAGGTCTGAGTCACGTGCTCATTCTCGGAGCCTTAGCCTTACCCAAACCAGGTGGATTAGAAGTAGAAGGGGGGTGGGTTTTGTCCATGGGAAAATCCCGATGCTGTTAGAAAATAGAGAAAGGGAAGTCTGGACAGTCACAAACAACAGATGTCCACTATCATGTTCATAAGATTATCTTTGTTGGGCCTGCTGTTCTAGTCAGTAAAGCAGATATGATTATGACAGGATTTTCTTACTTGCACACTTCTCCCTGCTTTTTCCTTTGCGCTTAGTATATTACACCCCACCAATCCTTTCAGAAACTTGCCATCTTTACTCTGCATTCTGGAGGCACTGAGAGATCTCATTCTCCTGAAGTATATGCTGGTAATTCTCAGGTTGTTTCAAAGGTCTGTACACACTTATTTTTTGCCCTATATGTTTCAGTTATGTGAATACTCAAATCCCAGGGGATAGGAATCTACAGACAAAATGGGCTAAAATTGAATGGAAAGACAGTCATCCTTACCCTCCTCTTTCCCCTCCCATCGCCCAATGACATTGAAAAGCTGAATTTGGGGAATTGATTTAATAATTCCCTTTAATAATTGATTACACTGAAACAAAATAAGTCCGCTAGATAGATTGGTTTCTGGTGGCAAGACATACTACTCCATGGTCCAGTCATGGTTCCATGAAGGTCTATGAATGTTGTATGTATGCATATATTTATGTCATGTTGTTCTGAAGATACATTGGGCCATTCCTTGGGATATTTCATTTTTGTGGATGGGTGATGGGTGGAGTAAAACTCCACAAGTTTTGAACTTGGTTCCGACTTGTCCTGATATTCGTCTCTTTCACCTTTGTCCCAATGCATTATCAATTTTCTTGTCCCTTTCTTCTTAAGAAGGCTCCATGCTCAGTGCAGAGCCCAATTCAGGGTTTGAACTCACGACCCTGAGCTGAGATTAAGAGTCCACGCTTAACTAACTGAGCCACCCAGGTACCCTTCTTCTTGTCCTTATCTTGATGTCTTTACCTCCCCACTCATCACCTTTTCTAACATTCCTTCTCCATTTCTTGAGTTAATCAGCATTATAATTACATTCTATTGGATCACACTTTGGTTTTTTTACATTCATAAGCATCTTTTTAACATGTGCTTTTTTACACTTCTTGCAAGAGAGTGTAGAAAAGCCGTCTCTTAAATTACTGGAACTCTTGGCTTTGTGTATCCTGCAAGTAACATTTTCATAAAAGACCTTTAAAACCTGTGCTTTTAATTTTTTACTAGTTGTATTGAGATTTATGAATCCCCATTGGTGTAAAAGTACAAAGCCTATAACATAATGGTTGACTTATGTATATTAGGAAATAATCATTGTAATAGAGTTAATTAGCATCCACCATTTCCTAGAGATAGAGAAAGCCAAAAAAAGGAAGAAAAAAATTTTTTTGACTTGTGATGAGAGCTCTTAGGATTTAATCTTTGAAGAACTTGCCTGTGGATCATACGGCAGTGTTAGCTATAGTTGTCGTGCTGTGTATTATATCTCTAGTACTTACTTACTTGTAACCGGAAGTTCGTGCCTTTTGGCCCCCTTCTCGCAATTCCCTACCCCGCCCCCCCATAAGCCCCCCTCCCCGGCTCCCACCTCTGGATCTCTTTTTCTGAGTTTTTCCTTCTGTTGGCCGTATTTGGAAAAATGTCTACTCAGATTCTCGGCCTGTTTCTTAATTGGACTGTTGGTGTATTTGGTGTTGCATTGTATGAGTTCTTAAATTTTTGGATATAAACGCCTTATCAGATGCACTATTTACAAGTAACTTCTGCTATTCGACAGGTTGCCTTTTCATTTGGTTGGTGGTTCTCTTCAGTGGGCAAAAACTTTTTCGTCTGATGTCATCCCAATTTAGTTTTGCTTTAGTGGATCTTGCCTGAAGAAACAAGATCATTTGATTTGCATTTTCATAATGGCTAGTTGAATATCTTATCACACACCTGTTTGTGTTTCCTGGGAAAAATGTTTATTCAGGCATTTTGCCTATTTTAAAAATTGGATTATTAGTGGCTTTTAAAGTTTATTTTGCTCTTGAGTTGTAGGGGTTCTTTATATATTTTGGATATAAACTCCTTACCCTATTTAAGATTTGAAAATACTCTTTCCCATGCCATCAGTTGTCTTTCCACTTGGTTGATTTTCTTTTGCTGTACAGAAGCATTTTGCATCGATGGAGTCCCACTTGTTTACTTTTTTATTTCATTGCTTGTGCTTTCGGTATGCTATCCAAAATATCATTGCCAAGACCTATGCCATCATGATGCTTTGTTTCTTCTAGGAGTTTCATGGTCTTAGATTTTAGATTGTGGGTTAATTTTTGTCAGTGGTGTAAGATCGGAGTCCAGTTTCATTCTTTTACATGTGACTGTTCAATTTTTCTAGCACCATTTATTAAACAGACTGTTTTTCCTCCATGAAGTATTCTTGACTTCCTTGCCAGTTATTTGTTGATGGTATATGCTAAGATCTGGTTCTGGGTTTTTGATTCTGTTCCGTTGACCTTTTTGTCCATTTTATGCCAGTATCATGTTGTTTTGTTTACTGTAGCTTGGTAGGATAGCTTGACATCCAGAAGTGTGATGTTTCTTGTTTTCTCAGGATTGCTTTGCTCCTTTAGGGTCTTCCTAGGTTTCATAAAAAAATTGTGGGATTTTTTTTTTTGTACTTCTTTAAAAAATGCCATCGGGGGCATCTGGGTGGCTCAGTTGGTTGAGTGTCCAACTTCTGCTCAGGTCATGATCTCACAGTTCATGGGTCTGAGTCCCACCTTGGGCTCTGTGCTGATAGCTCAGAGTCTGGACCCTGCTTTAGATTCATGTCTCCTTCTCTGTCTGCTCCTTCCCTGCTGTTTCTCTCTCTCAAAGTAAATAAACACTTAAACAAAAAATGCCATCAGAATCTTGTTAGGGAAACACCACACACTTTTTAACCAGTCCCTAAGAGATTGTTCGGGATGGAAATTACTAAAATTTATGTTATTTCTGTGTTCAGGATATACTGAGATCATCCTGAGTGAGTGGAGAATATGTATTGCTAAGTTCTTTCTAGAAACAGAATCCAAACAAGATAAGTTAGTGTGGAAGTTTTTCATGAGTACCTCCTTGATGGTTTTTTAAATCTCACAATAAATATATGAAAAATAATTTTTTGGCAATATGACATATCTGGGGATAGTATTTTTTTTATATCCTAGAAAAAACAGAACATAACCTTCTTTATGAAACTTACACTCCAGGCAAATATTGCCCCCAAATAACTCCAAAATGGGATGAATTTCAGTGTGATTTTGTAGCAAAGTAAGAAGTTATGAATTGTTTATTTTCCAATACCAAAATAAATACAGAATGAAAAATTAACTTTTCTGGTATTAGAGCAAATCTAAATAAAATCAAATGATTTGACTTTTCCCCTAACCCACTTGAATGTTTGTTAGTCAGGTAAAGGTTATGCTGCAGTATTCTTGATCAGCTCTGTCTGTCTGTCTCTCTCTCTCTCTTTTTTTTTTCTTATTTAATGTCCATTTATCATCTATTCAACACTGGGTTGTTCCATGAAGAAAAACGGGAAAATTATTTCATCTGTAACTATAAGAGGTGTCATAGTTGCTAACAACAACAAAAACCCCAAAACACTTGGCTTACTAATCTTAAATTGTTTCATATTAATGTGCCTCTCTGCAAAGGTATGGTAAAGGTAGATGTGTGTTAAAGGAAGAAGGCAAAGGGAGCTTCAGCTCAAACTGCAATTATAGTTTGTCCTACTCTTTCTGCAGTAAGGAAGGGGAAGTAGGAATTGAACCAAATACCACTGCTGAGATGCTGTGATGATGCCCCTGGTAATGGTTTTGGTGGGAACTTGAGAGCACTTCATTGTGTATACAAGGTATTTAACCTTTCCTGATGTTATGGAACACTTCATAGGGAAATTCTTCTGTCTTGAGTCTCTGATATTTCATAGCCTGATAACACTGAGAGTCAAGTATGGCAGGACATAATTTGATGAGTGTGAAGAGAGATAACCCTTGCTCAAGAAAGCTTACAATCTAATGGGAATAGCTATAAAGACTTCTTATTTTGGGGGGCCCCTTGGGTGGCTCAGTCAGTGAAGCATCAGACTTCAGCTCAGGTAGTGATCTCACTGTCCCTGAGTTCGGCCCTGCGTCGGGCTCTCTGCTGATGGCTCAGAGCCTGGAGCCTGTTTCAGATTCTGTGTCTCCCTGTCTTTCTGTCCCTCCCCTGCTCACGCTCTGTCTATCTCTGAAAAAATGAATGCACCTTAAAAAAATTTTAAAGACTTGTTATTTTTGGCTTTTTAAAAATTGTTCTCTGATTTAAATCATGACTTGACAAAATCATAGCTAGATAAGCTAAAAATCAAAGCAAAATACACCAAACCTTTATTCCACTTTTGTTACCTGGTTGAAAAAATAGGACATTTTATTTTATTTTATTTATTTATTTTTTAAAGATTTTTTTTAATGTTTTTATTTATTTTTGAGACAGAGACAGAGCATGAGGATGGGAGGGGCAGAGAGAGAGGGAGACACAGAGCCCGACAAAGGGCTCGAACTCATGGACTGTGAGGTCATGACCTGAGCTGAAGTCGGATGCTCAACTGACTGAGCCCTCCAGGAGCCCCAAAAATAGGACGCTTTAAAACTTCCTTCCTTCTTCTCTTAAAGTTGTGGTTTTCTAATTAATACTTAGTTATTTGCAAAGATCTCATTTCACCCATTTGAGACTGGGAATGA
This sequence comes from Panthera leo, assembly GCF_018350215.1. NCBI lineage: Eukaryota > Metazoa > Chordata > Mammalia > Carnivora > Felidae > Panthera > Panthera leo. The sequence continues at coordinate 95,603,955 of NC_056679.1, forward strand.
AAAGGTACAATGAATGTAATGTGACCTATATCATGATGGATGATCCTTGTGTCCTAACAGTAGGGACAAGTATATTTCCTATAAACTGAAAAGGCGGTCTTGGGTTTTCTGTGCTGAGACCAGGAGTAATTCACATACGAAAGTTGCGCACAACAGGTGAGCATAGGTAAACACGAGTCAGATGGAGACATGACTGGAAAGAACACTTTGGTGCATCAACTGATTTACAATATGGTGACTGCAAACCCCAGTAACAATCTCAGTGGTCACACAGCCAGATCTCAGGGTGCCCAGAGGTGTCAGAGGTGGCTCGATTGGCCCCAGGACATGGGATGGAGAGCCTCGACATTAGCACAGGGCACAATTCCCCCTCCCAAAGGATAAGCCATTCTTTTTTGGTTTTGTTGGTTTGTGTGTTTGTTTAAGGATAAACCATTCTTAAGAGAAACACTACTAAGGGATTCTGCTGAGAGCGGTATAAATTTTTTCCCAGTGTTCGAGACTTTCTAAATTTCACGACAGGAGTTGTTGAGCTATACTTTTTTTCACGCTTACACCAAAGATTTTCCCCACGTTCCATTGGTGACCTTATGCACTTAAAAACTTTTATAAGTAAATACCAAGTGCAGGCACGGGAAACAAGTACAGCTAAACACCAATTACAATAACACAAGCTCACACAGGTCTCCCTGAACTCTGTAATTCGCATTCCATAAATTTTACCACATCAGTTTCAAGGTAAATCCGCACTGTCGGTGGATCTGTGGCTCAGCCTTCCAGCCCCACACTTCCCCTAGTGGTCTGAAAAAAATGAAAACAGATCTTCCTAGAGAGTCTGCCATACGACCAGGGGCTTAAACACATGCAGAATCTTTCTGAGTCTCTAGTAATTAATTATCATCAGTGGTCTCATTGACAGCTGGGGGCCACATTTAGCCGAGCAGCTGCCCTGGGTTGGACAATGCTATGTTTGTTCTAAGCCTCTTGGGTGATTCTTGCTGTATGTAAAACAGCAGCAGTCAGACTCCCATTTGCTTCCGCGTAGATGCTTTATGACTTGTGCGTCAGGACTATGGCAACCCTTCAGGACCACTGAATGCCTGGTAAATACCGTGAGATGACTCCTTAGATGTGAGCGGAGAGAACAGGAAATCATGAAACCACAAGTGGAAGTGAAATAGAACACCCAATAAAACGGCATGAAAGTATGGAGTTGGTGGAAGGCTGACTTAATTATCCTCCTCATTTGGAAATTTGTGGAGAGACTTGAGATGGAAGTTCAAACCCTCAACAAGAACCTCTGACTGCCCAGCTAGAGAAAACAGTTTGGTGTAACATACGTCTTAGCAGACTGTGACAAACGTAATTAAGAGAGTCTAGCCTGTTATTAGATCTTAAGGATCTGTGAATTACCAGATGATACTCTCCATGCAATATCCGGTGCCCTTATCTTATTCTTTAAATATCAGCAAGATACAGCAGTAACGCACCACAATAAATCTCAGCTTTGGAAGGAATATAGTGAAGGAGGAAAATTGGGAACTTGCTCTGTTACCCAAACACAAGTTCTCAGACTTGAGAGGCCAAGGGGTAATATATTCCTCATCTTGTCCTCAATTTCCTTTTGGTGTTTTCAACATGACCTATGAAGTGACTTTAAGTATTTCGCACGCTTGGCGGAGACTATTTTCCTATTCACAGGAGGCACTGCAGATAAATTCCTTGTTTATCTCTTTGCTTAGCGCCTATCTTCTGAGGAGTTGTGGCTTATGAATTGAGGATTAAGTCAAATAAATGCCAGACTGGGGGGTAGAAAGGAGTCTAAGGGGTCACTTGTGAGTTCACGGCAGCTCAATCATGTCCATTTTTTTTTTTTTTTTAAACTTGGTCAGATTTATAAGAAGCACAATCCAGCAGGGTTTGTTCAGAGACTGTGCACATCGATGAAGACTTCTTTCCACTGTTGGTCACCTAGGATTTTCGCTGGGAAGAGACATGGTCACACAAAGCGAATAGCAGTAAACATGGCAGTTGTGCTGGCCTTTGAGTATTTCTTTTCCTGGTTTCAACTTGACATTCCTCTGACATGAATTTGAAAAGCATTTCCCGGCTTTGTAAAACTCCCATCAACATCTGTTCACCACTATAAAAGTTTGTAGTTACGTGGAAATTTGAAATGTAAATCAGATAGCATTTTCTGTTACAACTTTCAATTAAGAAGAAAGAGCTGGATGTTGTAAGGGATTCAAGGTGAGCAGAAGGATTGTCCCATAAATACCTTTTTCTTCAAATCGAAATGCATGCTAGCCAATGTCACTTTCTCTTATGGTGTCGTTGTGGGTCTTTGTTTTACAGTTTGGGTCTTTGCGAAGCTATCTGGCATAAAATAGGCACTCAGTCATGGTTCTGGAATGAGTGAAGGCACAGAAGGAAAAAGGTACCATAACACCAGGGGAAAACTAGATAAGATCCTGGTCATGAGCAGGAAGGCTTTTTATCCGTTGGCTGTGTATTTCAATGTCCTGATGGTTACACATTAGCTAATATTTTGTTCCTCTTTTTTAAAAATTTATATTTATTTTTAATTCATTAATTTTTTAAAAACTGATTTGAGAGAGAGAGAATGAGCAGGGGAGAAGGGCAGACAGAAGGAGAGAGAGAATCCCAAGCAAGCTCCACGCAGTCAGTACAGAGCCTGGTTCATGGCTTGAACTCATGAACTGTGAGATCACGACCTGAGCCGAAAACAGGAGTTAGATGCTTCACGGACTGAGCCACCCAGGCGCCCCAGTCTCTTGTTCCTCTTAATGAAAGAAATGTTTGGAGAAAATCACTGTTCAGCCAGTACAGGAAACTCCAGGAAATCAGGAACTATGTGAATAATTACTCCATATCAACTGGAGTGTTGGGAATTTAAAAATAAGTAGAGGCGTATTGAAATTGATGGGTTAGAGGAGGTCTATCATAAAAGGGAAAATGTCATAAAGCCTTTCATTTTAGGTCTTTATAATTCAACTTATTTCCCAGCCTCTATCTTTTTTATGGTCAACAGTGAACTTTGATATTGCCCTCAAGTCAGTTAATAGGTGGCAGTATACATTAATCACATTTTGACTCTAATCAATAGGATATACTGGTGGGCTTCGGTGTCAGACGAACCTAGCTTTGCAATTATGGTCAGCTTTTAAAATGTTTCCTCATGTGAAAATGGTCATAATGAAACTTTGCTTTTAGAGTTGGTAAGTATTAAGTCAGAGGAGATGTGAAAAGCATTTTGCCCAGTTTCTAAATGCGTAAGAAATAGCGAGCTATTAACAAAACAACGTGGAGTGGTTCTTTCTGGTTAGGGTGACCATGTAATCTATCATCCGAGCCAGGGAGCTTTTGAAAGGAAAGCAGAGACCATTCAGAATGACACTGGGACACCAGGCATGAGCCAGAACTGTGGGCAAGAGGGGGACTAGAGTCACCCTGCTCCTGACGCATGTATCCCAAAGGAAAGAAGGTTTGCTAGACATCGAAGAGAAACAATACATAACACGTTGCTTGTAACAGTGATCAAGATGGCAATTGGAAGGTTCTAGAAATCCGCTTGATAGTGTGTGTTGTTGCATGGATAAGAAGATATTAATCAGGAGAGGATAATTGTATTAGTGAGAGCTCTCTGGAAACCAAGAGAAGAGAAGAGTCCAGTGAGGACGACGATGCAGTGGGAGAGGTCTTTTGTAGGACAAGAGCTGTTCAAAGTGTGGTTTTTGGTCAGGCAGCATGGGACTCACTTGAGAACCTGTTAGAAGTGCAAATTTTCTGGGCTTATTTCACACCTCTGGGGTGGGACTATCTGGGTCTGGCGCCCAGGAATTTGTTTTAACAAAATCTTCATGTATTCTCCGCACACTCAGGGTTGAGGAGTACTGTTGCAGGAGATCGAGAGATTTCTGAAGTTGGAAAAGCAACCTTAAATGTAGGCCAATCTCCTCATTATACGTTAAAAAAAAAACCAAAACACAAAAAACAAGGCTTTTGCTTTTTAATGTTCATGTATTTATTTTTGAGGGAGAGAAGGCAGGGAGAGAAAGAGAGAATACCAAGCAGCTTCCACGCTGTTAGCGCAGAGCCTGATGTGGGGCTTGAGCCCACCAACCGTGAGATCCTGAGCTGAAATCAAGAGTTGTATACTTCACTGACTGAGCTACCCACCCCCCCAAAAGAAACCAAGTCTTGATAGAGTTTAAATATGTCAATTAAATCCACAAAATTAATGTAAGGGACATTACAGGTACAATCGGGGTTTTTCCTGGGTCTGTTTTTCTAGCTCATTTTATTAATGGAATGCCTGTCTACTCATGTCCAAATATCCCTTATAATGGACTTTGGGATATAATCTGTCCATAATTAAGAAGGACGTACCTGTACCAATCAGTATTGTGTCCTAGTCCACAAATACAGAATAATTCAAACTATGCTTGCAATATATGAAAGTTTGGTGGTTCTTATCATGAGCTGTTTTTATTTTTGGCTCTGATGAATGTATGTTGCTGTAAGTCAGATATTCACGTGTTTTAAATGAAATGCATATGATTTATAGATACAGAGATAAGAGTTTAAAAAGAAGGGTGACAGAAACGAAGAGAGCAGGCACCAAAATGAGGATGTTAGTCTATTGCGTGGCTTAGACAATTTCATGGGGAAAAAGAAACGATAGAGTCAGAAAAATAGAACGTATACCTCAGGATAATAATAGCGGACATTTATGGACTGCTAGTTCAATGCCAGGCAACACAGTGCTTCATGTGCGTTATTTAATCCTCGTTGTTATCGTGATAGAGGTAATGTCATTATTTCAGTTTTAAAAAGAAAACATTTTTTTAATTTTGTTTTAGAATAAGAGCGTATGCTTGTGGGCAGGGGCACAGGGAGAGAGAATATTAAACAGGCTCCATGTTCAGCGTGGAGCCTGATGCAGGGCTCGATCCCATGACCCTGGGATCATGACCTGAGCTGAAATCAGGAGTCCGATGTTGCACTGACTGAGTCACCCAGGTGCCCCCAAATGAGAAAACATGTAAAGACAAAGGCAGGTTAAATTGATGTCCTTATATTTAATTATGTAGCCCACGATTTTAGATACTTCAGTTAGATTACATACACCCTAGGCTACGTCAATCAATAACAACAGCAAAAGCAACCATCGAAGGTTGCTCACAGAAAGATGGATGAAATACAGCATGATAAAACAAATTTAAAACAAGGAAAATGAAGGAAAAGTGATCATATGTTATGAAAATAGAAGCCGGAGAGAGGAGAGCGCACAAAATAAAAGCAGTACAATAAGTGCATTTGTTAAAAATGGGCCACATTAGCAACTAATATCGAGGAAGAAAATAACTTACGAGATTCAGAGAGTCCATAAAGTATAAAAATAGAGCAACATTTGGAAAAAGTTGACTGCTACAGGTACTGAGAACAGAAAGAAATTCCTCTAAGGGACCTCACGAATAATAATAGTATTAATCGCCAACATTTAATCAATCCAGCACTTGGCTTCCATTACCCCATTTCATCATCATAGGAAATTGGGAGTTAGTCTAAACTGGAATATGGGAAAGTTGAGGTGAAGAAGAGTTAAGTTAAACACCTTAACATTGCACTGCTCGTGAGTAGTGGACCTGGGATTCCACACCAGGTCTATTCTGGGTCGCCAGCCCACGCTCTTGATGACCAAGTCACATGCATTCTTGCGAACTTCCGTGTTGTATACGGTGGAATACATTGAAAAGGAAACCTTGTGCTTTTTCACAGCTCCCTTCAGTAGGGTACGATGAAATCAGTTGAGGCAGAATTGTGCTAAAACAATCCTAGTGGCTGCCAGCGTGGCAGGAGTGAAGAATGGATTGCTTGTGCTGAACTCGTGTTGCACCAGTGCCTCAGGATGGAGCTTCACAGGTGGCTGGCCATTCTCTTTCAATGTGAATGGATGATAGTGATGAGGAGAGGGGCATCTAATGTGTACCTACATGGATGGCAGAAATCGAGGGCGTCAGCTGTCGCTATTTGTCCCAAACTCCTTGAGCCTGCTTTAAGTGATGCTACCCCCTTGCCATGTGCTTTGGCATCCAGTTGGAGAACAGACGGTCACTGACCGCATAACGAGAACTCCATGGAATTGTCAGAGGTGTTGGTGCTGCCGAACACAGCCCAGTTGTGGCCACCCAAATGTAGGGAGAGGGGAGGGAGGGCTAGGACCGGAAAGGGATTTCTGGCAAGTACAGAGAGATGAGTACCTAAATATTTTTCTTCCCACAAAACAAATACTTGTCTTTGTCATTGACGTGTCCTTCTAACTAGCGGGATGGTGACTCTCACATACTGCAAATGAGAACTTCATTAAAAACAAAAACTTGTTGTGGAAAAGTGTGATTGCATTTGAAATTCAGCATTACTTTGGATAATGGAAGAAAAACAAGAGCTGTTAGCTTTTTGAACTAAAAACGTCAACTGTTGTAAATTTCTTGAAGGATATGAAAAAGTCTTACACGTTTTGTTTTTTTTTTTTGCTTGCTGTTAACAGCTTTATTGAGATGTAATTGACATCATCAACTGCATATATTTAAAGTGTGTATAATTTGATAGGTTTGACATATGCCCTGTGAAACCATCCTGGAGTTAAGTGTGAACATATGGATCGCACCCAGAAGTTTCTTCCTGTCCCCTTGGAATCCTTCCTTCCTGTTCCTCAATCCTCATATCTTCCCTGGCTACCACTAATCTGCTTTCTGTCCTGTAAGTTCAGTTTGCATTTTCTAGAGCAGGTGTTGTTGAACTCCATGGCCTTGGAATCAACTGCCTGTTTTGGTAAATAAAGTTGTATTGTTACACAGCCATGCTTATTCATTTATGCATTGTCCAGGACTGCTTTGGCTCGATAATATCAGAGCTGAGTAGTTGCAACAGAAAACCCCATGATGTGCAAATATTCACCTTGAGGGTCTTTACAGAAAAAGTTGAACCCCTAGTCTAGAGTTCTTGATGAATAGAATCTTAGGATATGTCCATTTTTTGGTCTGGCTTCTTTGATTAGCCTACTTAGTTTGAGATTTGTGCATGTTGTAGCATATATAATATATATATTTTTTGTATTACTGTGTAATCCATTTTAGGGATGTACCAAGACATTTATTCATCTATATATTTATGCATATTTGAGTTATTTCCAGTTTGGGGCTATTATAGATAAAGCTGCAGGGACCTTCCATATACAAGACATTGTGTGGTCATACTCTTTGTTTTCGGATAAAAACATAGGAGAGGAATGATTGGATCCTATAATACATACACGTTTAGCTTAGTAAGAAACTGTTAAATGTTTTCCAACTGGTGGTGCCATTTTTCTATTTCCACCAGCAGTGTATAAGACTTTGTCCCTCGCATTCTCACCACACTAGCTATGATCAGTTTTTAAAATTTCCACGGTTCCACACATGACCATATGTAGCAGTATCTCATAGTTTTAATTTGCATTTTGTTAATTACTAATGATCAAATTTCTTGTGCATTTTTGCCGTGTGTGTGTGTGTGTGTGTGTGTGTGTGTGTGTGTCAAGTGTCTACTGAAATATTTTGCTTGGGGCGCCTGGGTGGCTCAGTCGGTTAAGCTTCTGACTTTGGCTCAGGTCGTGATCTCTTGGTTCATGAGTTCAAGCCCCACATCAGGCTCTGTGCTGACAGCTCGGAGCCTGGAGCCTGCTTCGGATTCTGTGTCTCCCTTTTGGTCTGCCCCTCCCCCACTCATACTCTGTATCTTTCTCAAAAATAAATAAACATTAGAAAAATTGAAATGTTTTGCTCACTTGATTGGCCTGTCAGCTTTACTTTTGTTGTTAACTTTCTTATTATTGGGCTTGAGGGTTCTTTCTGTGCTCTGGATACAAGTCCTTTACCAAATAAATACTTTGCAAATACCCTCTTTCTGCCTATAGCTTATCTTTTTTTTTCTCTTAAAAGTATCTTTTGAAGGCAGGAGTTTCTGAAGTTGGTAAAGTTCAATTTATCAATTTACTCTTGATGGATCATGGCTCTGAAGTTATATTTAAGAAATCTTTACCTAGCTCAAGGTCACAGAGTTACTCTCTTATTCTTTCTTAAAGCAGTTACATAATTTTAGAGTTTACATTTAGATCTGTGACTCATTTTGAGTAAATTTTTGCATATAGTGAGAAGTGGGGATAGTATTTTTGGTCTTTCTTTTCTTTTTCCTTTTTTTTCTGCATACAGATATTCAATTGCTCCTGTAACATTGGTTGAAAAGATAATCTTCTGGAAGATCTTTATCATCTTTAAAAAAAAATCAGTGGTCTATATATGTGGGAGCATATCTGACCCTCTCTTCTCCACTTACCTATTTTTTTCACAGATGCCTTGATGACTCTAGGTTTTTACATTTTTTTAAATATATATTTTTAAGTTTATTTATTTTGAGTGTGGGAGGAAAGGGCAGAGAAAGAGGGAGAGACAAAGGGTCCCAAGAGGCTTCTCACTGCCTGAGCAGAGCCCATCACGGGACTTGAACTCACGAACTGTGACATCATGACCTGAGCAGAAATCAAGAGTCAAGGCACTTAACCCACTGAGCTACCCAGGTGCCTCTAGATTTTTTTTTTTTAACGTTTATTTATTTTTGAGACAGAGAGAGACAGAGCATGAATGGGGAAGGGTCACAGAGAGAGGGAGACACAGAATCTGAAACAGGCTCCAGGCTCTGAGCTGTCAGCACAGAGCCTGACGCGGGGCTCGAACTCATGGACAGAGAGACCATGACCTGAGTTGAAGTCGGACGCTCAACCAACTGAGGCACCCAGGGGCCCTGCCTCTAGATTTTTAAATCTTAAAACAAAGTAGCACTGACCCTCTGGCTTCCTACGTTTTGAAAATTGTTTTGGGTATTCAGTGTCATTTGTATTTCCATCTGAATGTTAAAATTAGCTTGTCTGTTTTTAGATTAAAAAAAAAAAAAAAAACCTGATCCATTTTGTTGGGCTTTCACAGACTCTATAGATCAAAATGGTGAGAAGAGAAATTTTAACAACATTGACTCTTTAGACCTATGACTCCATCTATTTAGATCTTACTTAATTTCCCTCACCAGTGTTTCATAGTTTTCCATATACTTTCCATTTTACATTTTAAAATCAGATTTATTCTTAAGTATTTCATCATTTCTGATTCTATATTATATTTTATAATTTTAATCTCTGTTGCTAATATATAGAAATACCATTCATTTTTGTCTGTGGATCTTGAATCTACCATGAACTTACTGATGCTAGGAGCTTTTTGTAGATTCCAACTGACTTGCTAGGTAGAGGTCGATATGATCTGTGAATGAAGATGGTTTAATTTTTGAGTCTCCGTTCTGGATATATTTTATGTATTTGTCTCACCTGACTGCACTTGCTGGAACTTGGAGTACAGTGTTGAATGGCAGTAGTAAGACCACACATCCTTGCCCTTGTCCCGATCTTGGGAGGAAATAATTTAGCTTTTCACCATTATGTGTTAAATTAGCTATAGATTTTGTTTCCCTCCCTTCCTCTCTCTCTTTCTTCCTTTCCTTTCCTCCCTTCCTCTTTTTCTCTTACTTTCTTTCCTTTTCTTTCTTTCTCTTTCAGTTTTTTTTTCGTCTCTCTCTCTCTCTCTCTCTCTCTCTGTATTTTCCTTTCTTTCTTATCTTTCTTTTTTTTTCTTTCTGTCTTGCTCTTTTTTCTTTCATGCCCTTTACAGGTTTTGAGGAAATGCTCCTCTACTCCTAGCTTGTTCAGTTTTCATCACAAATGAGTGTTGTTTTTTCTCAAATGTGCCTTCTGCATCTACTTTAATACGTTGAGGGGTGCCTTGGGTGGATCAGTCGGTTATGCATCCGACTTCGGCTCAGGTCATGATCGCATGGTTTGTGGGTTTGAGCCCCGTGTCGGGCTCTGTGCTGACAGCTCAGAGCCTGGAGCCTGCTTCAGATTCTGTGTCTCCCTCTCCCGCTCGTGCTCTGTCTCTCTCTCTCCAAAGATAAATAAATGTTAAAAAATAAAAATAAAAAAAATACATTGAGATGCATTGATTTTTTTTTAAAGTTAAACCAAATGCATTCTTGGGGTAAACCTCAGTTTGTCATGATGTTTTATGTTTTTTATAGACAGATTTGAGTTACTAGAGTGTTGCTCAGAATTTCTGCATCTGGGTACATGAGATCTCTTGGTCTGTGATATTCCTTTCTTGGAACGTCTTGATCCGCTATTGATAGGAGGTTAATGCTGGCCACACAGAATGAGTTGAGGTGGGTGCCCTCCTGGTCAATTTACTGAAACAAAATAAATTGATATTATTTTTTTCTGAAATATTTGATTGTATTGCCAGTGAAGTTCTCTGGGTCTACATTTCTCTTGGTGCCAATGTTGTTACTATGTATCCATTTGTTTTATTAGATACAAGTCTATGTAAGGTTATCAATTTATTCTTTTTAATGTTTATTTATTTTTGACAGAGAGAGACAGAGCATGAGCGGGGGAGGGGCAGAGAGAGAGGGAGACACAGAATCCAAAGCAGGCGCCAGGCTCTGAGCTGTCAGCACAGGGCCCGATGCGAGGCTCGAACTCACAAACTGCGAGATCATGACCTGAGCCAAAGTCGGTCGCTCAACCGACTGAGCTACCCAGGTGACCCCTATTTCTTCTTGAGTGAGCTGTTGTAGTTGGCATCTTTCCAGAATTTTGTTGACTGATTGAAGTGTTCAAACTGATTGACATAAAGTTGTTAATAATATTCATTGACTATCCTTTCATTATTTGTATGATGTGTGCTGAAATTCTCTTTCCTGACAGTAGAAGTCTACGTCCTCTGTCTTTTTCCACCTGGTCAGTGTGGCTAGAGTTTTATCTACTCTATTTATCTATTCTCAACAAAATTTGATAAACAAAAGCTTATGGTTGCTTTCCTCTTTCCTCTTGTGTTGATTCCTACTGTAACTTGTATTATTTTCTTTGTTCTTCTTGCTTTGGGTCTAATTTCCTCTTTTCTGGTGACTTAACATGGAGACCAAGGTCATAACTATGAGACCTTTTCTCTTTTCTAATGCAGGCTCGCGTCATCATGTCCCCCACTAAGTATTTTTTTTAGCGGCATCCCACAAATTGATCCATGTTGCGCTTTGACTTGTACTCAGAACAAAACATTTTCTACGTCGCTTTTTGATTTTGACCCATTGAATTTTGGGGAGTGTTACTTTACAAATATTTAGGGATTCCCCGAGATAATCATGCTGTAAACTTCTATTCTAATTCCACTGTGCATAAAGAACTTAAATTCTTTGACATTTATTGAAATTTGCTTTTCAGTTTAGATTATGGTCTGTCTTAGTAATTGTTTCTGTATGCACTTGAAAACAACATGTAAAAAAAAAAATCTATCGTGCTCTTCTTGTGTAGAGTGTTTTGTGAGTGTCACTTGGGTCAAATTAATGGGTAGGAGTTTGCTACTGATTTTCTGTCCACTTTTTCTGTCCATTATTGGGAGGATGATCAAAACCTCTGACTATAAATGTTGAATCGGTATATTTCTCCTGGCGAGTCTTTCAATTTTTACTTGATTAATTCTGGAGATTTTGGAGATCTAAGTGCTTAAACGTTCAGGATTACTCTGTCTCCTTGATGAACTGACCCTTTGTCATTTATAAAGTGACTTTTTTTGTCTCTGATAATATTCTTAACTCTTCATTGTACTTCAGTAGTAATGTAGTCACCCCCGCTTTCTTTTGATTGGTATTAATACGGTGGACATTTTTCCATCCGTTGACTTTTTAACCTGATTTAATCTATCTTGACATTGTAAGTGCTTGGTCTTGTAGACAGCATATAGTGGCCTTCTTTTTTCTATTCAGTCTTACGATCTGACTTTTAATTGGGATGTTTAGGTCATTTACACTTAATTTGATTGCCCATAAGCTAAGATTTCATGTCACTTTCCTGATACTGGTTTTCCATTCGTCCCGTCCATTCTTTGTTAATTCTTTTTGTGTTGTATTCTGGATTGTTCAAATATATTTTATATCCCTATATCCCTTTGGGGGTTATTAGCTATACATACTTGGCCCTTTTAGTTATGGGCCTTGGTGATATATAGTCTATATCTTGGTCTCATGTTACCTTTAAGCAATATTACCTCACTGCAGGTACTGTAGAAGAATCTTACCATAGCAAGTTGGATTTCCATCATGGCCTTTATGTTTAAACAATTAACTTTTGAAAACAAAAGAAATGATCTTCTATATGTACCGTGTGGTTACGATTTCTTGTACTCTCCTCTTGTTTGTTTACGTTGACAGTCAAGCTGCTTTCATTTTTTATCCCATTTATATTATGTGATGCAAGTGATGATACCTCTCAAGTTTTCAGAGACTTTTGAATTTTTAATTTAAAATTGATATATTTTGTGAGAGATGTTGATAGCGTGAGTGGGAGAGGAGCAGAGAGAGAGAGAGAGAGAGAGAGAGAGAGAGAGAATTCCAAGCAGGTTCCATGCTGACAGTGCAGAGCCCCATGCAGGGCTTGATCTCATGAACTGAGAGATCATGACCTGAGCTGAAATCAAGAGTCAAACACTTAACAGACTGAGCCACCCAGGTGCCCCTCTGTGAGAGAATGTTTTTCGTTTGTCTTAATGAAAGTCATCTTAGCTGAATATAGAATTCTCTGTGGACAGGTTTTTTTTCCCAACCCTTTTGGTACTGGAAAATGTTATTCTACTGTGTTTTATACTTGAATTATTTCTAATAAGGTATCCATCATCATGCTGATTTTTGTTCCTCTCTAGTAAATATCTTCTCTCTGGCTGCTTTTGAAACTCTCATTAAAGCTGGTTGTGAGCAGATCTCCTGGGTGGTTCTGTTGGTTAAGCATCCAACCCTTGGTCTCGGCTCAGGTCATGATCTCACAGTTGGTGAATTTGAGCCCAGCATCAGGCTCTGTGTTGATAGCATAGAGCCTGCTTGGGATTCTTTCTCTACTTCTCTCTCTCTCTCTCTCTCTCTCTCTCTCTCAAAATAAATGAATATATTAAAAAGAAAATGGCTGTGAGCAATTTGATTGTATTTTTCTTGGTGTATCTGTCTTCATGATTTAAGTGCTTGGAGCTAGTTGAACTTACTACACTGAGGGGTTTAGAGTTGTCAAATTTTGAAAAAAAAACTCATTAAATATTTTTTCTGTCTACCATCTGTCTGTGGTCTTTCAGAGACTCCAATTACATGTATATTGGATTACTTAAAATCTCTCCCTATCTCACTGATGGTCTTTGCATTTTTTAAGTTGATTTTTTTCTCTTCGTGTTTGGTTTGAACAGATTCCATTGCTGTATGTAAGAGTTGACTAATCTTAGCTTTGGTAATGCTTAATCTGCCACTAATCCCATCTACTTTATTTTTCTTAAAAAAATTTTTTTAATGTTTATTTATTTTTGAGAGAGAGAGAGACAGACAGACAGAGCATGAGCAGGGAAAGGGCAGAGAGAGAGGGAGACACAGAATTCGAAGTAGGCTCCAGGTCTGAACTGTCAGGACAGAGCCTGATGTGAGGCTCGAACTCAAGAGCGGTGAGATCATGACCTGAACCAAAGTCAAATGCTTGACTGACTTAGCCACCCAGGTGCCCCCCCCCCCCACCCGCCCACCATCTACTGTATTTTTTGTCTTAGAGTAGTTTTTTTTTTTTTTTTTTTTATCATTGGTGGCTTGATTTGAGGGCTTTTTATGTATTCCACATCTGTGCTTAACTTTTAAAAATACATGGAATACAATGAAAACCATTCTAATATTCTTGCCAACAAGTTCTGACATATGTGGCAGTACTCGGTGTGATTTTATTAATTATTGTCCTCCTTTTGATGTGTTTTCTGCATGCCTGGTAATCTTTCATTGGATGCCCAAACTTGTAAGTTTTAATTTTGGAATGCTATTTTTATATTCCTATAAATATCATTGTGCTTTTCTTCTGGGAGGTTGTTTGATGCTCTTGAGTCATGGTTTTAGGATTCCCTACGTGGGTCCAGAACAGTGGCTCAGTTTAAGGCTGACTGTTGCCTCTTAGTGGGCCAAGATCTTCATGATTCTACCCAATGGACCATGAGCTCTTAGTTTTCTTTTATTCTTTGACATGGCTTTCTACCTGGCTTTGGGTGTTTTTTCCTCATGTGCACTCATTGATCAGTGCTTTGCTAAATACTTGTGTGGGACTTGTGCACGTCTCCAATTAATATTAGTGAGAGTCACAAGCTACTCGGTGCAGTTCTTTTCTCGCCGGCACCCTATGAACTCCAGCTGCCATGAAAGCCCCGAGTTCTTAAGTCCCTCCCATTAACTCATGTGATCCTCTGGGTTCTGCTTCATTCTCCTGCTATATACCCCTTGCTGTAAGTGTTTCAGACCTGCAGGCTTGGGCCAATTATAGGACTTGCCTCATTTATTTTGCCTTTCAGAGCCCACCGTCTTTGGTTGTTGGATGTCCAGTGTCTAGGATATCATTCTTTCATATATTTTGTGTGGAATTGCTTGTATGAAGTGACAATGTAGATCTGGTCCCTGTTACTTGATCTTGAGCTGACTTTACACTTCTTGGTACCTGTGCCCAAACAATTTTCTCCCTCATGGTGGCTGTGGAGATTTTGAATACCTCATTCTGGAAAAGCCTTCCTTGAGAAATACATCTAGCCATTTTAAGAATTAAACTTGATATTGAAAGGTTAAGTTCACAAAAGCAAGCAAGATGTTTTTATTAAATGTTTCTGAAAGGATTTTATTTGGATGTTTTGTGTACATTTGATGATAATTTTCTTCTCTAAAGCTTTGCATTTCACAGTTATAATTACATAACAAGAAAATGTAATGAATTTTAAAATCCCTCCTCACTTAGTTTTCCTCAGACCCATCCAGTTTTCCCCGGTGTGTTATGCAAATACCATAATTTTTTTTCTTTTTTTTTTTTTTTGTACCATAGCATAAGAAGTGCTGGGAAATGCTGACTTATACAATCTGCTTGTCTGAAAAATGTTGACCGAAATCCAATTTTACATGGAATTTTGGGACACTTTCGACCTGAAAACTGTTGGTGGAACAGTTCTCGGTGAAGGATTGCTGTTTACGTGAGTGGAGAAGAGGTGGACCGTCCCTTGACAAGCATTGTTTCTTTAAGCTGAGCGCTTGAAAGGCATTTCTTAAAAATGAATTAAAAATAAAAAGAACTGCATCTTGAAGCAAGGGCTGGGTTCTGTAGTCAAGGTCTGTAGCCAAAATGATGTTCAGTTAGATTTACTTTTGAAATTCTCTTAAATCTTTGGTCAAGTGAAATATGCATGTTTGTATATTGAATCCTAGGCTGTAATTCTTCAACATGCTGAAATTTGAGAGCCATTGAGTCTAAAAGGAACACAGAGAATATCTAGGTATAGATGTTTGGGCTTCCAAAAATATCCCCAGTCTAAGATTTTCATTTCCTATTTTAAATAGGGGAAAGGTAGAAATGCCTTTTGGAGACCTGGAGGTAGAGAGCAAACACCTATAGCCGGAACACATGTAAATAGATTACTTTGTTCTTGTGAGGATTAAAGGAAACAGTGGAGTCTTAACTTATGAGGATTGGTATATAATGAAAATGGTTTATGATTTAAAGCCAGAGTAAATTAGGGGCACCCGGGTGGCTCTGTTGGTTAAGCATCCGACTCTTGGTCTGAGCTCAGATCATGATCTCATGGTTCGTGTGTTCATGCCCTGCATTGGGCTGACAATATGGAGCCTGCGTATGATTCTTTCTTGCCCTCTCTCTCTGCCCCTCCCTCGTCTCTCTCTTTCTCTGTCTCTCAAAAAAGAAAAAAGCTTGAGTAAATAAAAAGCCCCTTTAAGAAGATACATATTTTTTTGGACTGCAGACCCCTAACTCTGAAATAAAGCATAATCTCATAAATTTCAAGAGTCCCTAAATAGAAGTTTTTCATCTTTTAGGCTATGATGAAGTCCAGGTGAAAAAGTAAAAGCTAATTAAATAGTTCATATTGGTGAGAGCCACGAACTTCTCTGAGCAGAGAACTGAACATGCACCCCAAGATGCTAATACCTCTTAATGTTTGGAAACCCATGATACAGAGGAAAAAAAAAAAGGATTTCAGAACAGCAGTTGGGAAAATAAGAGTCTCCCTAGGTGTGAGAAGACTAAGGATTGAGTAGGCATGGTTTCCTGGGGTATTCTTTCATGAGGATGCCTCTTAGAATTATGGGATGTTGAAGAGTTAGGTACAAATAATTTTGAAAAGGGCACCAAGCCCCCAACAGACAAAGTAAATAATACCTTGTTTAGGGATCTATACCTAAATGACAAAATATATATACACAAAAATGGGCAAGGGGTGATCAACTAAAAACATATTTGAGTAGACAGTGGGTTATGTCTGGGCTGAAGTAGGGTAATGGGATGGGGACAGAACTTCTAGGTAGTTGGAGTGGTAATATGACCACGGTCTTCTACTTCTGACCAGGGTGAGATGTTCACAGGGATTCGTTTTTGTGACTATGCTTTACAACTGAGATATTTGTCACATCTATGCTGCTGAAATATTAAGTATTAAATAATGCGATGCCCTTAGAAACTGAGAAACCAAAAAATCATAGTGTTAATCTTCCAGCGTTGATAAAGAATTTTGTATATTGGAGGTTTTAAGTAGATATAAATATGTAAGAGAATATGGCATAACCTTGGCAGCCTTACATCTCTATAGAAAATGGGCGAGTGATGGATTCAATCGTACAAATTTAAGAATTGTACCAAGTGCATAAACAGTGTGGGGATATTAATAATACTAGATTCACCATATTTATAAACTTAATTATGTTGAGGAGTTGCACTTTGGCGATTTATATGGTCAGAGATAAGAACTTGAAGGAAGCGAATGTCACAGCTTTAACAAATGGTTGTTAAACATGTTAAAATGTTTTCAGCCAATTTTAGCCAGTTTTAGCTGTAATTGAGAAAGAATTGCTAAAGTCTGGTATATTATAAGTAGAGGGTATGATGGGTCGCCTGAAATCACAAGCTAAAGAATGAGAAGTTTTAATTAACGAATTTAATAAAAATAACAATACGTGTTAAACCAAAACTAAATTTCCAGTTTTCCTTGTGAATAAAGAAAACTCCTTTTTATAACGCATAGCTAAAGTATACTTAAACAGGTTCACTCAGTTAAGGCACAGCCATGAATCTGCATTGAATTTACGGAAGGTTTGGTGTCCTTTTATGAAAATTGGCGACTCTTAAATGGATAGGTGCCTGGATAGAAGGCCCCAGTACTTGCGCTGGCACAGGAGGTCACTAGTCTGTAGCAGGCATAGTCAAACCTTGTTAAAAAAGGGAGTTTACATTTGCTGTCAGGCGGAGAGAGATGCTAATGACGGGCTCCAATTTTAGAATGCAAAGGAAGATTCCAACTATTTTGTTCTGGGGAAAAATATTTCCGACTAGCGGTAACAAGAAACCCATCTCCACTCTTTAAAGAATAAAAATGAAGAAAAATATTTAAGTTCATTTATTTTGAGACAGAGCGAGAGTGCACGAAATGGGGAGGGGCAGAGAAGGGGAGGGGAAGAATCCCAAGCAGGCTCTGTGCTGTCAGGTGCTGTGAGCAGGGAGCCCCCTGATGTGGGGCTCGATCTCTCCAACTGTGAGATTTGGTGGCTTACCCAGCTGAGCCACCCAGATGCTTCCCAAATGAAATTATTAATTAAAGCCCACCCTCAAGGTCTAGTAATCGATTAATGAGATGAACAAGTTACCATAGTCAGATTATTAGCTTTTACAATTAAAGTTGAGTCACGGCTTTCACAATTGCTGACACTCATTGGTCATTTTCCCGTCTCCTTGATGTCAAGTAGTTCGAAGTGGAAGGGAAGTAGCAATACCTACTTGATTTGTTGTCATTTTCTTGAGTTTTTACTGAAGACTCAAGATACTGTAGGGTGGTGAACTGGGAAATCGTCTTTCTTTAATATTGTCCACGAAGCACATACCTTGCTTACAGTCATGGAATCTTGAATCTGGCCCTGCCCTGGCATGGGAGAGAAGAGAGCAGAGTGGATGCAGAAACGTGTCAAAATGAAATGCCACCATTAAATCTCACCTTGAAAATCGAGATTGCTTATATATCATATTGTCATTATGGGTCTCCTTTGAGATTGGGGACCATAGTCTACCGTAAAGGAAAATGAATCCAAGACAAATTGTGGGAGGTCAATGAACATGGAGGCTTTCAGCAAATAAGAGCCCAGAATGAAAAGGATGTGGACCCTGGAGCCTACTTTGAAGATGAATGAAGAGTGGTTTCCTCTTTGGGAAGGAGCTGAGATCACTCTGTGAATGCAGAGATTTTTACTTTCTCACTGAAACGAGACAGAATGCAAACACAGTTTTAAGCATGGAGGAGATTGGAGTATTTTTTTTTTTAAGAGCAAGGTGTTCGGCTTCTTGGGAGAGAGAAAATAATGTGATGGGTCAGGATATAGCGTGTGTATATGAGTACGTGTGTGAAAGAGATGAACAAGAGAAAGATATGTAAAGAGAGTGAGAGAATACTATCCTTTTTTTTTTTTTTAACTTTATTTTCAGAGAGAGGCAGGGGAGGGGCAGAGAGAGAAGGCGAGAGAGAAACTCAAGCAAGCTCTGTGCTATAAACGCAGAGCCCAATGTGGGGCTTGAACTCAGGAACTGCAAGATGATAACCTGAGCTGAAATCTAGAATCAGATGCTTAACCAAATGAGCCCCCATGTGCCCTGGAAATACTACCCTAATTATGCCAAATCAATAACATATTATTTTCTATAGAAGTGTTCTTTTTTTTTTCCATTTATTTATTTTTGAGAGACTGAGTGAGAGTGGGAGAGGGGCAGAGAGAGGGAGACACAGAATCTGAAGCGGGCTCTGGGCTGTCAACACAGAACCTGATGCGGGGCTGGAACCCACAAACCGTGAGATCATGACCTGAGCCGAAGTCGGACGCTTAACCGACTGAGCCACCTAGGCGCCCCATCTGTAGAAGTGTTCTAAAAGGAATGCATTGTTGTAGTTTCAATCCAGGCACTAGTTGTATAAGGGTGGAAAACCCCATTTAATTACGTCGATGGTACTTAAGGTCATGTAACCTTGTTAGAAAACTTACTTGACTTTCTTTAGACAAAGTGGAAATTCAATTGGTTTTAGCTTGGTAAAAATCCCCCTCATCTTCTCATTATACTTGTTGGTGCATGAGTAGGTACAGAGAAGCAGATAACACACTGACAACTTGGAGGCCCATGTGTGAATGTCTGTTAGCACAACTCGTGGCAGTTAGACCAGATGTTGGTGAAATCAGTGCGTTTTTTCTAAGTGTGAAGTCGCCCCCATTTCTGAACAGAAAAGACTTACCAACTCAAAACTACAAGGCTGTGCATGAGAAAGAGATCTAGATTCAAATTCATTAAGACAAAGATAGGTAATAAGATACCTTAAAATAACCAATGAGGAAAGTTCCTTGTGAATGATAAAGCTCCTAGATTTATATGTGAGTAAAATTTATCTCCTTGGAAACTTTTTTTCCCCCCCTGGGGAAAATGAGAGCTAAATTTCCAAAAGTGGCCGAGAATTTCAATTACTAGAGCCAGCTGAAGAATTACGAGACATACCTCTAGGATGTGAATTAAATAAATCACGTTTTTCAGTGACTGATTTCTACTTAATTTTCTGCTAGAAGTAGAGAGTCCTGAGATTTGGCTGCCTCTCTTGCTGGTGATGTCCAGTGTCCCTGCATTAAGTGAGGGTTATCAGTCACGACATTATTCTAAGCCACGGACACATTGGAAAGCAATGGATCACCAAAGGTAACATGATATATGGTGACTATCAAAATCTGCATCAAAGTTTGCTTGGACGGTGACGATTCACGGTTGCAAAATATAAACTGTGGATAATAAATTTGTAAGTTGAGGAAGTTTCCTTCTCATGCTGTGGGAAAAGGGTATTTGCAACATTTAAAAAATGAGTGTATGCCGGTGTTCTGAAATGAGGGGATAAATCAGAAATCTTTTATTTATTCATAAAACAAAGAGCTTTTTTATCTTGCATTGCCTGTGACCTTAACCTCTCATAAACTGAGTGTAATCCCCCTACCCCCACTCCTGCCGTCAGCCTTTTCTTCTGCCAAGGAGAAAAGCTGTTGCCAAATTACCCTGATTGTTCTGAATAGTGGACAAATAATAATGGGAATGCTTTGAACTCAAGAAACACCTTTCATCCACAAAGCACGAAACACTTCAAAAAGAAAATAACCTCACACGTTCAGCGTAATCACCGGCCCCCTTCTCGATGGGCGTGAGGGTGGGGTGAAGGGGAACAATTATGTGTTCTTCACGTTCAGAAAGAGAAATTAATACTCACCAAAGGAAATCTTCTTAGGTAAGAAAGGGTTGAAAATACCAAGCGTAACTCAACAGGATCTAAAACTTACTGAACTCAATGATGAGCCAGTGGTTGAACGTGGATTTGAGGGAAATGGGGGCCCACCACAGCTAGGAAGGAGGGCAAAGCAAGAGGGGTGCCCAGGACAACTGTCAGAGTTGCCCAAATTCCTCACTGAATTGTGTGTGGGGCCACTTCTCTCGCTTCATCTTGGTGACAACGATTGTCCTGGTAGAGAGCAACACTTCTGCCTGAAGTAACATTGCTGCCCGGCCTGAGATACGTTGCTTGTGTGTACGTGTGTATGTATGTGTTGGGGTGGTGGGGGGCAGATATTTTAGTTGGCTCTAAACTGTAAGGCAATACTGGCATCTGGCAGGCATTGGCCATCGATCATGAGATCCATGATTTTAACGGAGCTTGATATGGCTCCAGAGGCAATCAGTCCTCTCCATGGTGGGATTTTCCATCTCATCTCAGTAACTCCCAACTGAGTTCTGCTGCACCTGGTCTATTCAGAGACGGAGCAGATTTACATATTGAGCAATGGGAAGGGGACCCAGTCTCTTTTCCCAGGTCATGGTTCAAAAAACTATGATTTAAATACTGATGGTGAAGAGGTTGGGCACTGTGAAGATTTTTTTTTACACATATTTTTAATGTTTATTTTGGAGTGAGAGAGAGAGAGAGAGACAGAATGCTAGCAGGGGAGGGGCAGAGAGAGAGAGGGAGACAAAGAATCCAGAGCAGGCTCCAGGCTCTGAGCTGTCAGCACAGAGTCTGACATGGGGCTTGAGCCCACAAACTGTGAGATCATGACCTGAGCTGAAGTCAGATGCTTAACCAACTGAGCCACCCAGGTGCCCCTGTGACGTTTTATTATGATAATTAAATGTAAGACACATGACATACTTAGTCTTTGTTTAAATAGAAGTATAGAAAGCTTCTCTGTTTCTTATTCAGTATACATTCCAATACTTGGACCTTTCTAATTCTAATAGAACCTCATTTTTTCTTTTTTTTTTTTTTTTTTTTTTTCTTTTTTTTTTTTAGGTATTAACGCTTTTCCAGTCAACCCTTTTGATGGGAGGGCGTGGCGGGGGGGAGGGGAATGCTAAGTCCAAGTCTGATGGCAGGGGTGGCTTCTGATTGGTTTAATCCTGGTGATCTCCAGCTCCCCTATCAACAATGGACTCAGGAGCCCAAGTGAGAGCGAATCAGCTAATTAGAGCTCTTCTTAGGGAGGTCATGGATATTGGTGTAAATTGGTCTGATCAATGTGAAGGAAAGAACTTGAATAGCATAACTGTGGAACTCTCCGTCTCTCCCACTGGACACTGCTCTGGTGGCTGCTAGCCTCAATCAAAATCACACAATCAAAAACGGACCTAGCTGATCCTGTTAAAGGCAGATCAGAGAGAGGAAGACAATCTGGGTTGTTGATAACATCACTGATCGATTAAATGAACAAAGATGGGGGGGCTATTGTGTGTGTGTGTGTGTGTGTGTGTGTGTGTATGTGTGCATGCGTGTGTGAAGTAATTACTGGTTAAAATCACTTTGAGTCTGAATTTACTGAATGAAAGATTTATTCACTTTCTCTCCTCTTCATATGGATGCCTGACGCTAGTATTATTTGCTGAATTGTACACCATTACGTGGGATTTGGAGACTAACCATCTTAAGAGCATGTATGTACAGCTTTCTGTAGAATATATGTGTATTTATGTGCAAATATACAATGTATTGAAATATACATACACAGTTTTACATATGTATTACTATACATATGTAATTACAGTTAATTACAGTTAATTACACTTACACATAGATTTTTGTATATGTAGATCCCCTATTAACCAATATTTTATACTTTTCATTTTTTATAATAGACGCACTCTGTTCTTTGTCCTGTAAAACACCCACCATCTCTTTGGTGATAAATAGTGCATTCTGAAATAGACTATCTCAATCAGGCATCCTGACAATTAGGTCAGTTTTCAGAAGGCAGTAGTGTTGGTGCAGATTCTATCTCAGGACATATGAATGAGTCAGAGTAGATGATAAATTTTGAGATGAACTCTGATATGCAAGTAGAAGATGATCAAAAGTGAAGGGGAAGAAAAGCAGTGTGTTCAAGATTCAGTGTGTGATTATTTATTTATAATTTAAATTAATTAATTAATGAATTTAGCGACTTTCTCTGGGCTTCAGCCCCCTGTCTGAATTATATGTTACTGTGGGTTCACCCTGAATGTCTCACCTTCCCTCATCCTAAAAGAGCATTTCCTTCTTTCATTTTTTATTTTTTTTAAACAACATTCTTGGGTTTAATGATATCAATCTACGACACCACATGGCCATGGGCAATATTCTTCCTTTTTTTTTTTTTTTTTTTTAACATATGCAGCTAATTTTAGTAAGCAAGAACACAAAACAAAAACTGACTGTCCCTGCATCCTCTACCCCCCCCCATTCTTTTTTTGTGTGTGTGCATTCTGATTTATTTAGTTATTTTTAAACTTACATCCAAGCTAGTTAGCATATAGTGCAATAATGATTTCAGGAGTAGAGTCTGGTGATTGATCCCCTACGTATAACACCCAGTGCTCGTCCCAACAAGTGTCTACCTTAGTGCCCCTTGCCCATTTATCCCATCCCTCCACCCACAACTCCCCCAGCAACTCTCAGTTTTCTATATTTAAGAGTCTCTTAGGTTTTGTTCCCCTCCCTGTTGTTACATTATTTTTGCTTCCCTTCCCTTCAGTTCATTTGTTTCGTATCTTAAATTCCACATGTGAGTGAAGTCCTGTGATATTTGTCTTTCTCCAACGAATGTCTCTTAGCGTGATAAACTCTAGTTCCATCCATGTTGCAAATGGCAAGATTTCATTCTTTTTGATTGCTGAGTCATACTCCATTGTAACATACACCACATCATCTTTATCCATTTATCTGTCAGTGGATATTTGCGCTCTTTCTGTACTTTGGCTATTGTCGAAAGCACAAGGAGCAGAGGATTTGTAAGAAAACCAAAAATGCCTTTCACTTTTCCTGTGAGGTTCAAGGCAGTAAATTTATTCTGAAGATCTTGTTGGATAATTTAGGGCTTTTGAAAATGGTGCACAATACACCTTCAAAAAAATAGTAACTGGTGTTTGTATTTCAAACTATACTTTCGAAGAAGTAGTGTAAGTAAAACTATGAATTAGCTCTTCTGGCCAAAAAGCTCTTTAATATTTGTCAGAGGTAGAAGGTTTGCAAAGCCCATGATACCCTAAGCTGGGGAGTTCCAATGTCTGCTTGAAAAGGACTGTAGTAGGGAAAAGTAAAATTCAGTCAATGAATCCCGGAAAGTAAGAACCTGGAATCGTGTAGTAAGTCTTGAATGAAGAGTTTATATAGGTACTCAATAACCCCCATGAAGAAAACGGGTTTGTTGTAAGATGAATAAGGATGGTGTAGTACATGCCTATGGCATTGGTGGACATCACGTCCATGCACCAAGGGGGTACATCTTGATTTTATGGCAACTAATGAACTCAGGAAACAATTTTTTTTTACTCTACGTGGAAAGCCCAAAGAGTTAACTGACTTCTTTGGCTTCTTCACGCTGCCCTGTGCAATGCTTTATTCTTCATTTCTGCCTGCATACGCGTGGGTGGCAGAACCAAAATTTGATAGAGCATTTGCCTGCAAGGTGGACAGTCACATGGAAATGTAACTGGAGGAAAGTAAGTACCTACTCGTGCAAGAGTCCAAATTGTTTGCTCATATATTCTGGAACACCATTGGAAACATTGCCTCCATAGAAGATGCCCCACACAGCAGCATCCTTGGGCCGCTTGTTAAGATAAAAAAAAAACAAAGTCTGTTACCTGAAATCTTAATCTTGTATGCAACAGAATTCTCTTCATGGATTTCCCTTCTTAAGCCAACCACTGGCAGGATTGCAGAGACTGGTTTACACAAACAAGTTTGCCCTCTACCTGCAACTAGGAATGGGGGTCAGCCTTTTTGTGTCCTATGACTGTGCAGTTTTCAGTGCTGGACCCAGACGGGGCTGCTGACACTTGGATAGCAACCAACAGGTGCTTCTGAGAACACCCTCAGGTACAGTCAGTTCTGTTTATGTTAGCATACTTTACATTTTAAGCAAAGCAATACCTGACCTCAACTGGCTTAATCAATCAAAGAATTGTATTGGCTCACTAACTGAAAGGCCCAGATCTACCCTGCTCTTCGGCATCGTTACAGGCGAGAGGTTTAGGAGATGACCATGGTTTCAGCCCTCGTTGTCTGGGACCTTCAGCCCTCAGCTCACTTCGGTAGGTACACGTTCTCTTTGTCTTCAGGCTGGCTCCTTGGGAGCAACATTGAATGTCATAATTTCAATTTTATATTCTTAGGCCATGCTGTCTACAGGAAGAGAGGGCTTCCTTCTGGTCATTAGAGAAGAGAAAGGAAGTTTAGATCGCTGAAACTCTAGAAAATGTCTCATCGTGACTTGTTAGCTTTAACTGAAGTTTATACCCATTCTTAGGCCAATAGCAGTGGCTAGGGATGGAATGTGCTGATTGGCCTAAGTATCAGGTTCTCCACCCCTGGAGTTCACGCAGGGTCTGTCCCATCTATAACTCAGTGCAGACAATGGGGTTGGATTGTTCCTCATTGAAAAGAAGAGGAAAATGGATGACAAAACAACCAGAAAAGGTTCAATATGCAATTAAACTGCAGGTGGGGAAATTGAAGTACGTAGACATCAAATGTCTTGTGCATTGATTACAGATAATCCCCCAATGCAGGACTTTGAACTTGCACGGAGATGTTCCTTTCACTATACTACGATTTCTCTCTTTCCTTCATATTACATCT
This sequence comes from Panthera leo, assembly GCF_018350215.1. Taxonomy (NCBI): domain Eukaryota; kingdom Metazoa; phylum Chordata; class Mammalia; order Carnivora; family Felidae; genus Panthera; species Panthera leo. Next base: position 95,629,340 of record NC_056679.1, read on the forward strand.
TAAAAAAATTTTTTTTAATTGTGTTTATTTATTTTGAGAGAGAGAGACCAACAGAGTGTGAGTGGAAGAGGGGCAGAGAGAGAGGGAGACAAAGAATCTGGAGCAGGCTCCAGGTTCTGAGCTGTCAGCACAGAACCCGATGTGGGGCTCGAACTCATGAACGGTGAGATCATGACCTGAGCCGAAGTCGGACGCTTAACAGACTAAGCCACCCAGCTGCCCCAATATTATCTCTCTTTATAGTTTATTTATTATACTTTCTAACATTCCTATTGGGGGTCCTTTCCTGTATTTGAATATTACGTATATTTTCCTGGAGCTGAGTTTGGTTGACCATAAATTGAGTTTTCCAAATGTAAACATTATTTCAAATCTGCCTTGTGCAGAAAGTGCTTGTGGCATTCACTCCATTTGTGGTATATTAGGAAATGTAGTAAATCTTAATCCTTAATAGGCCAGGAGAAACTGATAATTTGGCTTTTCCTATTGTAATAAACCCTTTCAAAACTTCTGAGTATTCCAGATCAGGGGATATATATCTTATTATCTTATATTCATAAATGTCTTGATGAATTCAGCTAAACTTAGTACTTTCGAATTAATCCTTATATATTGGTTTATAAAATGATTATCATAATTTACAATCTGTTTGATATTTATTCTCCATTGTAGCTCTGAGGTATATTCTGTTGCTTGGCAGCTTGATGTGCATAGAAAGACATTAAAGGTGAAGAAAATCTCACTCGATTTATTTCTTTCATCTCAACTATTTGCTTGGAAAACAATGGTTAAATAGCTCATGAGGACTTGGGTCAAACAGTTGTCATTAATTTTAATTTAAATTTAAATTTTTTTTTTTTTTTTGAGAGAGAGGCAGAGAGAAAGGGAGAGAGAGACTACCAAGCAGGCTCTTTTCAGTGGAACCTGGATTTTTGGGTTGGAGTTTGTCCCAACATACTTTGAAGCCATAGGCAAGTGGGTCACGTATCAAATGAGATTGTAGCAAGGGACTATTGGTTGTCAGATAGTTTGCATACCACAAACAAAATCTGATATGGAAGCCATTGCATAAACAGAAAAAAGCAGAAGCATTCTAGTTGACCCCATGGAAGGCTCAAAACTCAGTCGGCACTCTTGCCTCTTTCTGTCTGCCTCTTTCCCCTCACTTGGTCACTGAAGAACTTTGGCAGAACCCCAGGACTCGACAGAAGGTATTTAGAAAACCCCTGAAATAGAGGATTCATTTAGGAAATACTCATTGAGTATCTAGGAGATAGCAATCACTGGGCATTCTGTTGTGGGAACATAAAAAGTCATTGCTCTCCTGAAGTTTACGTCCTGGTAGGGAGACAGAAAAAGGCAAATAAATAATTAAGCAAGATGATTCTGGGAACTGATGAAGGTAGGAAAACATGAAGAGAGAGCTGTGAAAGCTTTTGGTATACCTCAGATCTCCCTATCCAGTGAGAGTAGACACGTAGTGTCACTAAGTTGACTTGTTCTTTAATGTTTATTTTTGGGAGAGAGAGAGAGAGTGCGCCAGCAGGGGGGCGCAGAGAGAGACACACACAATCTGAAGCAGGCTCCAGGCTCTGAGTTGTCAGCACAGAGTCCGATGCGGGGCTCGAACTCATGAAACCAACCGTGAGACAATGACCTGAGCCGAAATCGGACGCTGAACCAACTGAGCCACCCAGGCGCCCTGCTAAGTTGACTTTTAAACTGGGTCCTGAAAGATGTAGGTGGAGGAACCACTTTTTATAGAAACAGATGTAGCTAGAAGGTCAGTGAGGGGGAAGGTGAGATTACAGAGGAAACGCAGGGACCCCGCCGGCTGGAGCCTTGGTGCCACCAAGTTCGAACTCAATCATGGAAACAAGTGGAATTATGCTTGATGACTTCAAGCTGGGATTGGCAAGATTCCATATGCATTAGCATCATTCCTGTAGCTGCTGAGAGAGGACAGAAGCACGGAGTCCAGTTAAAAGGGTTTTCCTGGAGTCCAGGGAGAATATGACAGTGTAGATGCAAAGAAGTTGGGGGCTGGGGGAAAGGACTTCCTTTGTGGATGAATGCAACAGGACTTACTGATGGAGTAAATATGTGGGGTGAGGGACAGGGGTCAAGGAGGAAGTGTAGTTTTGTAGTTGAGCCCCTGGATACATGGGATGATGTTCCTGAAATGACAGGGGTTGGAAGGGAAAGAGGCCAGGGTGGTGGAAATCCAGAGTTTTGTTTAAGATACATGAGATTTGAGTCAGCTTTTAGACTTCTAAACAGAGATGTCAGGTGGGCGATTTGATGTATAAATCAGGGGAAAGGTCAGGGCAATATAAATTTGGGAGTCATTGACATAGAGATGATATTTAAAGGAGCAACCTGGGGTGAGATCACCCGGGGGGGACGGTGGGGACCCATGGCACTCGAGCATTTAGAGCTCTCTAGGAAACTCCAGTCTCAGTTCTGAAAGGTCTAATTATGACATGTAGGCTCCTCCTTATGGCATTTGTTGGGCTATTTCCACTTGAAGCTTTCTGCTGCCACTTCAGACTTTGTTTCTCTGTTCCTTAGTTCTTTCCCTGTTCCCTCTCAATTGGGAACGTTGGAAGGGTACTGCTTAGCAGACGACGGATCTGTGATGTGTGCTGTGACGGTCAGATGGAGTCTTCACCAGTTAGGGTCGTGTGGGCTTCTTGCACTTGGTTAGGGGACAGAAGGGCTGTTGAGAGTTTCCGAGACTGTTGGATTTGAAGCCCACAGAGAACAAATCAGCATCTGAGACTCAGCAAGATTACTGGCCAAGCTTGAATGGCAGCGTAAACCCTATACATAATACACGTTTAGGTTTTGAAGCAAGAAGGGCTAGTCCTTTCTGAAAGTTCAATCCTTTGAATTGCGCCTCTATTTTTTTGTGCCAATTGACAGGTCCAGAGGGAAGTATGTCACCCTCCTTTGCGGGTATGGGAAACACAATGGGCAGACAGGCATTTATCTGTTGAAGGCAAGTGGGGGGTGGTGGTTAATCCCTAATCTGCATAGGCTCATTGAGAGGTTGTCTAGGAGACATGATAATCTGTCAAGATTCTTTTTTTAAAAAATTTTTTAATGATTATTTAATTTTTGACAGAGAGCATGAGCAGGGGAGGGGCAGAGAGAGAGGGAGACACAGAATCCGAAGCAGGGTCCAGGCTCCGAGCCATCAGCACAGAGCCCGACGCAGGGCTTGAACTCATGTACCATGAGATCATGATCTGAGCCAAAGTCGGACACTCAACCGACTGTGCCACCCAGGCGCCCCTCAAGATTCTTAATCCTGGCTTTCTGTCTGGTTCAATTAAAAGTAGTATCCTCAGCCTAAAGCCTCATAAATGGAAATCATCACTGTTGAAACAGCCAAAATCTGAAGATGGTGGCTGTAGTAAGAATTTTCAAAATGGTAATCCTAGCAAAGGAGTTGAGGGACTGGCTAACCGGCCATTTTACAGGTAGCACATATATCTAACACCACCTGTTCTATGTCCGTTTGGAAATCTAAAGACATTTCTGGCTGAAAATTAAAATGGCTAAAACTGGATTTGTAGTTCCTATCCCCTTTCCCAAGAACCTGTCCCTTCTGCAGATTTTAACTTTCCTTTCCTTTCCTTTCCTTTCCTTTCCTTTCCTTTCCTTTCCTTTCCTTTCCTTTCCTTTCCTTTCCTTTCTTTTCTTTTCCTGAAATTTATTGTCAAGTTGGTTTCCATACAACACCCAGTGCTCATCCCAACAGGTGCCCTCCTCAATGCCCATCACCCACCCTCCCCTCCCTCCCACCCCCCACCAACCCTCAGTTTATTCTCAGTTTTTAAGAGTCTCTTATGGTTTGGCTCCCTCCCTCTCTAACTTTTTTCCCCCCTTCCCCTCCCACATGGTCTTCTGTTAAGTTTCTCAGGAGCCACATAAGAGTGAAAACATATGGTATCTGTGACCCACAAAAGCATGGCCAACTAATCTTTGACAAAGCAGATTTTAACTTCTTGATGAATGATGCCACTGTTCACCGAATTGCTGAGGCCCCAAACAGGATTTGCCTTGGTTTCTTCTGTTTCTCTCACCCACCTATTCAATCAGTTAATAAGCAAATGGTGAGCGTTCTACCTGCCAGATTCAGTCTAAATCTGATAGCGTCTCCTCTCCTACATGGCTGTGAATCACATTTCATCCAAGTCACATTTCCCGTGTACTAGTCACCCACTGTTGACCGTGCTGGTCAGCTATTACTACAACAAGGCTATGGCAATGCACCATTACCTACACTCAGCTGGTATAGCAAAGATTTCTTCTTATGACTACAGGTGGGCAGGTCAGCCTTTAGAACCTGTCAGTTCTGGTGGGTAATTGACAAGCACAGTGTACATTTCTTTCATTTTTGCCAGTGGTAACTGATCTCCTGAGTGTCCCTGAATCTCTGTTGTTCAGACCTTCGGTTTGTTTGGGTGTGCTCTTTCCCATCCCTTTGTGGAAATTAGTTAAGACATGGCTGTGCATACTGTAAAATGAACGTTAGGCTTGGTGTGTGACCTAGCGCAAGAGGCACCCAGATAGCGTGAGGTGACAGGCTGTGTGCCTGGAAGGTGAGTCCCTTCTGCTGCTGCATGAGGGGGGAGCCTGAAGCTCCTGGGACCTCTCTTGTGGGGATTTTAAGATAAAGCTGAGGCTGGGAGGCAGGAGGAAGAGACAGAAAGAGCAGCTTTCCAATGATAACATTTGTCCAAAACTTGCCTGAAACCAGCATTACTCCAGGAATCAGTGCTTACAGGAGCCATATATGTATTAATTATTTAAGCCTGTGGGCACTGGTGTTGTCTCCAAAGGGGAAGAAGTTCTGACTCATGGGAGACCTTGGATCCCAGCACCATCTCCCCTGGAGGGCGTGCCCTCTTTGTCGCGGAGGTAAAGACACTTAAGAGCACAAGGGAAACAAATACTCATGAAGTGCCTGGTGCCTTAGGAACATTCCACGGATCCCCTCATTGAATCCTGAAGCAATCCTCATGGGTAAGGATTGGGCAGGGGAAGTCGAGGTTGACGGCCATGGGGAGAGTCCCCAAACTTGACTCTCATTCTGCTTCGATACAGGGTGGCCTGATGCGGGAAGCCATGTGCAAGGGCACCGGTGTCATTTGCAATGCAGTTGTGTTTCTAGCCTTTGACTCATCATGCCTCCTGCTCTCCTCCTTTTTATCCCCACACAACCAATTGGTTTCTCACCTGAACACATCTAAATGTATTTGCTAAATGCATTATTACGGGTCCTTGTGGCCATTCTGACAGGAGTGTAGACAGACTGCTTGATACTTAATGTTCAAGCATAAAGGTATCCACATTCTGGATGAAGGTGGAGGAGGAAGGGAAACATACTTTTAACAGCTCTGATCAATAAGACATTTGCCCAAATGAGCAGATTGATTTTATTTATACCTGCTGCAATGGGCCCTGGGCACCTCCCCTCCTCCCAGCGCATGCTGTTCAGAACATTGACAATGACAAGGCTGCTGATGATCAATGAGAACAGAAGCCACATTTAGCCATGGTTGGCTGCATCTGGAGATTTAGCTATTTGTGATTAAATGAATTAAAGGCAAAACGGTTGAATTTTCCCAGCCAATTCGACTCTCCTTAAAGAGCATTTCTGATCAGGTTAGAAGGTTTCTTGTTAACTCTCATGTGCTGAAAAGAGGTCTTCAAAGGATTGATTCACGAAAGGGAGAGGAGGTTGAGGCTGAGACAGGAGCTGACTTGGGGGTGGGGGGGTGGGGATCTCACTGCACCACGCTCCATTGTCTTATGGTCCTGGATTGTGAGTTCCATGCCAGACTCTGGACTCTCCCGGTGACTTTGACAAGACCCCCATCCCCACGACAGCTAAGCAGCCTTCCAGAATTTTGATGGTGAAGTCCATCTGTGGGTGCCTTATGACTTTTTTTGAATTGTGTGTGTGTGTGTGTGTGTGTGTGTGTGTGTGTGTGTGTTACTATTTTCTGCAGTTCACAAATCATAGCCTCAAGCCTAACTTTCTCATCTTCTATTGTTACTGCTTAAAAATCTATGCTTGATCTCAACTGTGACTGTTAACTCCAACAACTTAGGCAGTTTTGATTAACATTTGGTAAATGTAGACCCTTAGAAACCCTGTGTTTCCATCTGACTGTCTGCAAGTCTGTCTGTCCTCGGTCTCTCCCCTGTTCCCCTCCATCCCTGAAAGGTGCCAGCAAAGCCAAAGATGTCCCATGTCCTATATCAACTATGAATAAAAGTGGGTGGCTGCCTGGAGCCCTGGGTTAAGGGTTGAAGCCAGGCTGTGTCTCAGTTGAATTAGAAAGAATTCTGCAGTCAAGTAGGTACCGTTGGTGCCACACAGGAGGGATGTCCTCACCTTTTCTAAGTGTCTGAAATGGGGTAGTAGAGGCTGTGCATTGGTGTTAGGTGAGGACAAAGAAGTACTTTTCATTCTCAGGCAGTCTTGGGCCTCCCAAGCTGCACCTGTCACATTGGCAAGATGGCTGAGAAGGCATTGTGAAGGCCATCAAGCTGTGAGTGGCTTCCAGGGTCTTGTATGAAACAGTATGAGAATCAGGCTGAAGAAGCTGAAGAAGGTATTAGAGCCTTGTTTCTCGAGTTTCATCTGGGTGAACCTACCTGCCTGCCTGCCCTCAGAGAGCTGAAGTAACTTGGCGATGCTCAGTAAAGCCATTTTTACATGGATTTTCCTGTGGAAAATAATCATAATCTTTGGCTAAGCTTATCAGAATTCATTTTTCCCAGGATCATAAACTGTGCATGGTCTCTAACCATAATTAGTGCTTTTACGAGGGCTATATTTCTGGCGTGCCAAATCACCTTGAACACTTGGACCATGAGTTATCAGATGAACTCTTGTCCAGCTTCCCATAAAAACACAACATAAGATCCTAGTCGTAGAAAAATAGGGCTTTGCCAGAATAGGCCCCTCCCCCAACTCGTCTATTTATTAGCAACATAACCATCACTGTCATGTTCCACATCTTTTATCAAATAATTTGTCACCTCTTGTCCACACCTATTAGTTAATCTGAATTTCAGTAGCATATACCAAGTTGTTCAGTATTATATCATGTTCACCTCCTATTTTTATTTTGAGGTTGTTTGCAGTTGTCTCCATCAAGAGAGTGATGGAGCTTGGGTTTTCTATTGATATTTACACTCTTGCAACAATGACCAGAATAGAACAAAATGTATGAAGATATCTAAAAATATTAATATGAATAGTACTGTTTTTATCAAACGATGACTTCCTTTGCTAGTCTAGAAATGAGAGACTAAGTAATAGGTCTGGCAAAAGAGAGCTCAGTATCTAATTCTTAGACTTCATTGCACTTGATGAAAACTCTTACAGATTCCTTCTCTGAGTTGGTCAAGTGCTGCCTTGCGTTGCTGAAACTCAAAGATTCATGTGGGTTTAGTTTTCTCTTACATGGTCAAGTCAGCCAGAGGAAGAATTTACAAAGTCAGTGAAGAACGTGGTAGGGAGAATGAGCCTATTAAACATAACTTCATAGTAGAAGTGTCTCAGTTGTATTTCATGTGTTTAAGTCATTTAAACCCAATCTGTATAAAGAACTCTTTAAAAAGATTTTTTAAAAAAAATTTGTTTATTTTTGAGGGAGAGAGCAAGCAGGGGAAGGGCAGAGAGAGGGGGAGACAGAATCCAAAGCAGGCTCCAGGCTCTGTGCTGTCAGCACAGAGCCCGACATGGGGCTTGAACTCAAGATCTTACCGTGAGATCATGACCGGAGCCGAAGTTATGCTTAACCGACCCAGCCAGACTGACACCCCTAAACCCTTCAATAGCACCTTTTTGGAACGTATAATAAAACTCACCTGAGAAAGATCGACTTCGGGTATAAATGATGCCTTGATGTTGACCTCACAAAAAGTTTCTTATGCCCCCCCCAAAGTGCTGCTAATTAAGTTTATGGAAGTAGCTTCTCATTTAAGAGGACATATTTTATGTTATTTTACATATATTGTAGCCTTCTTATGAGTAAAACCTGAGATGTATGTCATAATGTATTCTACAGAAACAGAAAAAGCGAAAGCTTAACTTGCAGAAAAACAGTCCAGAATGTTCAAGTAACCCTGAAGGAATTGCTGAGTACGGCTCACAGTCTTCGAAAAGCAGAAATTGGTGTCACTGTTGCACACCCAACCTCTTTCGTCTGCATTTGATGTCAGATGGAAGGGAGATCATTTTCTTTATGGTTTGAATTAGGCCAACGATTTGTAATGCTTGCATCTGGTCCTCTCAATAAAAATGGACCAAAAAATGTTTTGAATTCCATTGTAAATTAAACTAAAAATTGTGTTATTCCAGATGTTGGTCTCCTGACTGGGAACTGTTTTCTGGGCAAGACTACTAATTCCTGAAATGTCAGTCTTCAGGTTCTTGGTGCTGTCGGTACTGTTGCTTTACCTTCCCTTTACATTTGGGATGAAAATACACAGTCTTAGAAGTGGAATGTTATATAGCCATTAGGGAATGGCCAGAATTAACTGATCAAGGTGTTTCAACTTAAACCAGGGGTTCATTACTCTGGTTATGAAAACTGTTCTATTCTTCTGGGGTCTTCTGTTAAAAGATAAATATTCAGGGAGAGTTAAGATGATAAACCCAAACTCAACGTGAAAAGGGTGAGGTGGATTATTTGACCCTGGATTAAGCTGTCAAGGAGCTGGAGGCTGTGGGAGGGGCATGGGGCAGAGCCTGTGGGAAGAGATTCAGACTTGCCAGGAATACTCAGGTAAGAGGAAGAGAGTTCTTAAGCTTGCCTGATTACTAGAACTACCTGGAGAAACTTGTTGGCAAAATTATTTTTTATTGTTCAGAAAAAAGGAACAAAAGATTGTCTTTCTACTAATAATTGTTTTTTTAACTTGAAAAATGTCAAGGCACTCATTAAACCTGTAAAGGAAAGCTAGGCAGAAAGATATAGATATTGCCATGAGAAGAAAAAGAATGACTACCCTTGTATTCTCATCCTCGAGTCTCTGCGTTTAAAATGTAAATGACAAGTATTTTCCAGTCTATAAACTGAGATGAATTATTATCCAACAAAGGCCATGGATGGAATTGGTAAGATCTCTTCATGAGCATTGAAGAAATGTGACGATGGCTTTTAGATAATCGTTGAATAAATTTTAGAATGTAGCCGTGGATGAAGAAAGTATTGCTTTCAAGACAAGATGGCTATATTACCTCACAACAAAATATCCCTCTCTCAAATTCTTTTTTTTTTCTTTCTTTTTTTTTTTTTTTTTAGTTAGACAATAAGACATGGGCTTAGATAATTAAATAAGCAATGATTTGCTTTTTTGTGTGTGTTTCTGACAAGCGAATATATGGTAAATATGTTGATCTTGGTAAGTCTTCTTAACACTAGTAGGTAATAATTTACCTAGGAAATTATATATCACAGTTGTCGGATAATCATTTTTACATGGGAAAACTTAGAAACAGCTCAAGTCTATTTGTGTGTTAAAAATTGGAAAAATTCCTCCCAAGTCTTTGTTACATTTAGCATATTCAGTGATGTGAAGCTTAACTGGAAGGAAAAATCCAGAACTGAATAATTTGTGTTCTTTATCTTCGTAGCAATTCAGGAGTGGCCAGAATGGTGGATCTCAAAGCGTTGGTTATGTTGGGGGATAAACAATCTCGCAGGTTATAACTGTGACTCTTGGAGCACCTGGGTGGCTCAGTCAGTAAGTGTCCAACTTCGGCTCAGGTCGTGATCTCACGGTTTGTGAGTTTGATCCCCGCATCAGGTTCTGTGCTGACAGCTCAGAGCCTGGAGCCTGCTTTGGATTCTGCGTCTCACTCTCTCTCTGCCCCTCCCCTGCTCACACTCTGTCTCTCTCTCAGAAATAAATAAACATTAAAAACAATTTAAGAACTGTGACTCTTTTTACTGTGTAGAGCATAGGTCTTGTCAAACATCCATCCTTTGTAAATTATTTACTCTTACTTTGTTTAAGGCCCACATGACCATTACTACCTGAATAGAGTCATCAGGGACAAGGAATTGATTGTCCATTTCTCCTTTTCTGGTGACTGGAAGGCATAGGAAAATTATTTCAGTGTCTTCTAGGAAGCCAAGTTCCTACCTAGTAAAGCAGTAGTTCCTAGAATGTCCTGGTGCAAGACACTCGATGATCATGTGACTGTATGAAGTGCTTTTAAGCAAAGACAATTCTGGAGGGAATACTGCAAATAGAATGAGGTCCTAAATGCATGTGTCACACAACTAGCTTTTACACATGTCCTGTGTGAAATGCTGCAATGTTACATTTTACAAATACGTGCTGTATTTGTCGTCTCCAAATTGCCTTGTACCCCAGGAAATCATACTGTTCCCACAAGGACACTAAGATGTAAAAAAACAACCCAAAAACCAAAACCACACACACAAACACAAAAAAGCATAAATCCTCTCCTTTTTACAGAGAGAAACAAAGGCTTAGCAAGTGTCCAGTGACTTATCTGGGGTCATACCATTAGAAAGTATTTGACAGTGGAAAATAAAATCAGGCCCAAAATAAGAACCGCCATATCTGGAATCTGATACTTCTGATTCATAGTCTCCTGCAGTAGCCCTGCTTGATCTTGTGAGCATTATCTCTAAGCTGTCCTTACGCCAAAAGGTCAACCATATCAGAGTGGGGGGAAAAGTAGAAGGATTTACTTACATGGTGCAGAGGCTTCGCATCCTGTGACGGGAAGGTGAGGGTAGTGATCACTTAAACTTTTGAGCAAGGTGATGCACTTGAAATCTAGGTGGGAGTGGAATGGGTATTGAGGAGGGACACGGGGTTTAGGGAAAGGATTTGGTACGTTATTTTGAGCTCTTCTGTAGCGTTTCAAAGGTTATTGTGAAAGAATCAGACTGTAGACATCTCCCAAGGTGTCGAGAGAACACGCTTACTTACCATCTTAAGGCTTAGCCATGGAGCTGGAGTCCTGGAGAAGCCGGATATCAAGTGAGCTTGTCCAGGAATACAGCGGAGTTGAAAGCAAAGGGGCTGTCATGGAGACTTAGTTTGAAGGAGTGTGATTCTCTAGCCAACAAAGTGCTGCAGTCAGCTGAGAGATGATGTGGGCGTGAATCAAAGACTTCGAGTCTCCGGACAGGAGAGCCAAGGTTAGACCCCCCTTTCCCAAAGCCAGCTACCAGACCCTAACCAAGACAGGAGGATGAGGCAATACCACTAAATACCATTGTCCTGGAGAGGAGAGGAGCAAAGGACTTTGCCTGAGGGTCATAGGAAATCTTTAGAAGTCAGACCTCACATGTGTCTGGCACTTGTGAAGACGGGGCCAAATCCCTAAGATTTTCAAAATAGATTGGGGGTGCCCGGGTGGGTCAGTTGGTACAGTGACCAACTGCAGCTCAGGTCATGGTCTCGCAGTTTGTGAGTTTGAGCCCCGCGTCGGGCTCTGTACTGACAGCTCAGAGCCTAGAGCCTGCTTCGGGTTCTGTGTCTCCCCCTCTCTCTACCCCTCCCCTGCTCATGCTCTGTGTCTCTCCATCTCTCAATAATAAATAAACAGTAAAAAATTTTTTAAAAATAGATTGAATCATATTATCTTGAAGGAGATATATGTATGTGTGTGTGTGTATATATATATGTGTATATATATATATATATATATATATATATATATTGTTTTTGTTTTTTTTTAAATGGACCAAACTGTTTTACAATTGAACAGCTCTCTGAGCTAAAAATATGCCTCTAACCAGCCATCAGGGGCTCAGTTACAAAAAAAACCTATTTTTTAAGAAAATGTTTATTTATCTGACAGAGGCAGAGAGAGGGTGAGTAGGGGAGGGGCAGACAGAAAGGGAGGAAAAGAATCCCAAGCAGATACCATACTGTCAGTGCGGAGCCAATGCAGGGATCCAACTCAAGAACCGTGAGATCATGACCTGAGCCGAAGTCAACAGTCAGATGCTCAACTGACTGAGCCACCCAGGCACCACCAAAACACGACTGGAAAATTGCGGTGTGAATGAATTTTGGACCCCACTCCACTTAAATATACAGAGAAATTGTCCTTTGAAAGTTACTTATAATACACATGGATTTTCATTCAAAAGCACGGATCCCAAATCGTACATCTTAGACTTTTATTTGGTTCAATAGCTCAAGCCCGAAAGTATTTGCAATTGCTATGGCTTTTATTTTACCGGTGTTAATGAGTGACTGGGTACAAAAATATATACACATAAGCTCAGAAAAAGTGCTTTTTATGATAGTCACTTAAATGGGAATGTTGCCATAAAGAAAGGAAGGGAAATGCAAATCTTAGCCTGAATTCCTTGAGGCAGCAAGAGTTGGAGGCCATTCACCTAGTGAATTGCATTTTGCTCACCTTTATGTGAGGTGTAGGAAGGGGAGTGGAACATTTTCCCACCCCTACTTTCGGACATCTTACAAGCAGTGAGCCTTTCTAAATATCTCATGGTTATGAAAACTTGAAGAGAACCAACCATTCGCGTACTTACCTTAGTGTTGGAGTTTTTGTGGCATTTGATTCGGAGTTAAGAGCATCCGATAATTCAACACAACTTTGAGTGATGTCTCTGGGTCAGAAGTTTGATTATGTATTGTTCTCATTATGGCTGTAAGTTCTGTGATTTGTCTCCTCCCCCCACCCCCCCACCCCCAACATTTGGAAGATTCTCATTGTTAATATGTTAAATCTTTAATTGCCCACAGCTGGAAGTTTCTTTCGGTAATTATGAGATTCTTTTCTGCATTTATATTGTTTATCATCCTGTGTGAAATTCCGTAACAGCCCTCATTTAACTCTTCTCCAGGGCTTGAAAAATCGCCACTTTGGAGACAGGAACAAGATCCAATTAGATACTTAACGTGCTTTTGCCATTAGAGCACGTTCCTGTTTTAAAGTAGGCATGATTAAAATATTTTTGAATCATTCTCAATTGTGGTGATATTAAAATTCCTTCTAGATAGAGGCTTCAAACTCCTGATTGGAGCCTGAAAAGTTTTTTTCTTCTAAGGAAAAGTTGTTCCATTCATTTTTAATTTTTAGAAGCAAAAAAAAAAAAAAAAAAAAAAAAAAAAAGCATTATGTGCATAAATGCTGGAGAATTTCCAATCTTTTCCCATTCGAAAAGTCATAAACTAGCTAGATTTCTTTGTAGACAGATTTATGAAATTATTACTTCATCTATTATCCTATCCAGTTTGAAATTTATTTAAAAACAGATTTTCTGCCTTTGCCTTTGGCTTCATTTTATGTAAAGCTTTTAGCCTCAGTGAGACCCACTGAGTTGAAAATGACAGCCCTCTACAGAGATTTACTCACCATCACCACTTGGCGATCAATGGTCTTTTGGTTGAGAGGCAAGAGTGTAATTTACATGATCAAAGTACTCAACAAACATATATTAATTTCCTCTTCCAAAAAAGAGAGGTGAGATTTCCCTCTAAGTACGAGACCTTAGCTCAGGAGTTAATACAGACGTTTAACTTGGATCCTTGAAGCGTGGTGACGACTTCTTATCTGGGTGATGGTAAAGCAATTTCAGTAAGCGCTAACTCGAATTGTTCCATCTCTACACAGGATCTCTGAGGGGGGTGGTTTCTTCCATATTCTGTGCAATGTGCCCCCCCCCCCCCCCCTTTGCTCCTATTCAAAGAACACTTGGTTCAGCACCGTGTGTTGCTGGCTGGTTGGCTGTGCCTGCATCTGGTGCGTCATGCCATGCAGTGGTGTGAAATCGAGTGAGCATTACCCACATAGCCTCTGCCCAGGAAGGACTTGCCGCACAAAGCGTTAACTACAGGGAATCAAGAAGACTGATGTACCTCTTTCGCCCACACACCAGAAGAGTCCATTGGTTCTCCTGTAAGAGAGATAGACCCCATGCAGAGTATTTTGCAGCAATGATAATGGCTCATACTTAGTGAGAATTTATTGATCTGCGTCGCCTGGATCATTCTGCTTCTTTCTCACTGGGTCTTTGTGTAGTTGGGGCCATTACTTAGATGCGTGAAGCCTGGGGAACAGAAAGTGGTGGTTATTGCTGTGCCCGGGTCCCTCAGCCAGTACGTGGTACGAGCAGCATGTGGATCCGAGCATTGTCCTGTAGAGCTTGGGTGCATAAGCTTCTGAGCTGTGCTTTTCCTAGGCTGAGGTAGACCCCACTTATCTTGATTGTTTGAAGTGTTGAATGATGGCAATGTGTGTCCGGGCTGCCTGCAGTTACTTACTTACTTACTTACTTACTTTCTTTCTTTCTTTCTTTCTTTCTTTCTTTCTTTCTTTCTTTCTCTCTTTCTCTCTTTCTCTCTTTCTCTCTCTCTTTCTCTCTCTTTCTCTCTTTCTCTCTTTCTCTCTCCCTCCTTTTCTTTTTCTTTCTTCCTTTCTCCCTCTCCCTCCCTCACTTCCTTCCTTCCTCTTTCCTTCCTTCTTTCTCTTTTCTTCTTCCCTCTCTCCCTCCTTTTTATTTCTTTCCCCTCCCTCCCTCCCTCTCTCCCTTCCTTCCTTCCTTCCTTCCTTCCTTCCTTCCTTCCTATCTTTCTATCTATCTTTCATCTCTAAGCAGGGACCATGAATACTGTATAGAGAGGAGGTAAAGGGAAAGGTCACCCCAGGACCCCTGGAGGGGGACAGGTATGGGCATCAGGTGACCACAGTGGGCAGAACTGGCCAGGAGGTAGTGGGCACATATGTCCTCACCTATTTGCCTGCTAGGACACATTTGTAATCTGGTAACTAATAATACAGTGGTCGTTCTTTCCATCTCTCACTGTCTGTCATCCAGTAACCTGCACAGTACGGGCACTTAATTAACATTGACTTGAATAAATGAATCATGTAGACGCACCCTGAGAAGGTATAAATAAGAATGTAAAGCTACGTGCAAATTCTGGCTTATCTGGAAGAAGTGGTTTCTGGGTAGCCTGAATGAACCTTCTTGGGGGGCTCGGTAGCTCTGATAGGAGGTGGGTGAGTCATTGGCATAAGGTGAGCTTCCTCTTGTTCTTGGGGACAATACTGAACAGAAGAGCTGTTTGTGCCTGAAAATCTGCTGGCCTGTGTTCTCTAGTTCATCTTGCTAGTGGTTTAACACCTAAATCATTCGAGGTACTGGGAGCACTGGCTATCTCTGAGTTAGTACATTTTCGATGTGAGAATTTGATATAAATTATTTTTGAGTTGGTTTTGTTTCCTTCCCTTGGTGGCAAAGTGGACATCTGCTGAGGCATAAAATACACTTTAGTCAGTGGCCTAAAAAGTGATTTAAACATATGCTTCCCTTTAAAGGAAGCTTTAAGGGGCACCCAGGTGGCCCAGTCAGTTGAGTGTCTGACTCTTGGTTTCGGCGCAGGTCGTGATCTCCTGTTTCGTGAGTTCGAGTCCTGCATCGGGATCTGTGCTGATGGCTCGGAGCCTGCTTGGGATCGGGATCCGTGCTGATGGCTCAGAGCCTGCTTGGGATTCTTGTTCTTGATCTCTCTCACTCTCTGCTCCTCTGCTGCTCACATGATGTGTGTGTGTTTCTCTCTCTCTAAATAAATAAAAGAAAAAAAATAAAGGAGAGTTAATAAGGAGTCGGACAGATGGGGGAATATTAATGCATTTTTAGAAGTAGCTAATAGCTTACAATTTATCCAGGAAAGGTGACACTCTTACTTCTGGAAATTGCAATGCAAATGTAAGTTGGGTGTTGCAATATATAAACATAAGTTGGGTACTTAAATTTTCTGCCTGGGCTGTTGTGGCCACACAGTGCTTCTACAAAGCAGATGGAAGAAAGTTTACCATTGTCACAGGAATGCCAGGGGAACTATTTGGTCAACCCAACCGTGTCGTCATGAGGCATCCTCACCATTGCTCTGGGAGTCCGGGTGGGCCTGGACACTTGTCATGTGGATGCCCAAGAGAGGAGGGAGACCAGTCCGGCATTAGGGTTTCAGAGGGGTTCATGGGCGATATGAGAGGCACACAGTAAATACTTTAAAATGCTGCAAAGCATTCTCTCTGGGCATATCAAGCGCTCACCATCAGGGGAAAGGAGTGTGACAGATACCCTCCAAGTTACCTTGCTGAGCGGATTTGTGGACTCATGCTGCTGTTTGATGTGGCTTCCAGCAGCCCTTTCATTAAATCCATGCCTTGGGCTGACCTACAGTGCTCGCCTCTGCTCCGGTGCC
Organism: Panthera leo; assembly: GCF_018350215.1. NCBI lineage: Eukaryota > Metazoa > Chordata > Mammalia > Carnivora > Felidae > Panthera > Panthera leo. The sequence goes on from NC_056679.1 coordinate 95,645,603, forward strand.
CTTCTCTGCATAGGCAAATGGCCAGGACCACAGAAGGCTCTTCCATGAGCCGGGAACCTCTGGGGGGGGGCGGGGGTGGTGGGCAAGAGGTGCCCTGCCCCTGTCTCCACAGGCCCTGGCAGATAGTGCAATTCCCTGCCTGGGAGAGCCATTAGTGTGACCAGAATGTGCCCTCCGAGAACCTGAGCCTCGCAGAACCTCACAGAAATAGCAACCAGCGACGGGGGCTGATTACCTCTCAGACATTTAAGTGTTTTCAAATGGAATCAACTTAGAAAATGGCTGAACTCTGGTAGCCTCTGCGGCGGTCTTGGCCCGTTTCTTGTCGTTGGGTTTGCTTGGGCTGCCTGTGAGGTGCACGGCAAGAGGGAATTTTATGACTGCCTCTCCTCAACCTTTGCTGTTCAGAGTTACATGAGAGGCATGTGGTTCGTGCAGAACCAAAATGTAAGTAATGGTTGATTAGTGGGAAAATGAGCCTTGACTGTTAAGGAATTCCTCCTATGTGAATGAATCCTTGTGTTTGGAACTAGAAGGAATTTCTTACTTTGCAAGGCTCGGGGCCTTTGGTCAAGGTTTGACTCATCCACATGACAGCTTCAGGGCTTCTAGGCAGCAAACATGTTACCATTAAAAAGCAGTATCTTGGTGTAGTAAAATTCAGGAAATGGCTTTTGTACAGATACTGCAAGATGGGGCACCTGGTGGCTCAGTCGGTTAGGCCTACAACTCAGCTCAGGTCATGATCTCGCGGTTCATGAGTTCCAACCCCGTGTGAGGCTCGCGGCCTGGAGCCTGCTTTGGACTCCGTATCTCCCCCTCTCTCTCTCCCCCTCCCCTGCTCACACTCTGTGTGTCTGTCTCTCTCAAAAATAAACAAACGTTGAAAAAAAGCTACCGCAAGCACTTTTGCAGGATGACAGTGATGGTTCCTGGCCACCTCACTCAGCATCCATGTCTGCCGCTCAAATCGGAATGGGTTGCCGTTGGAATGATTCTATCGGCTCTGTGGGACAGTCAGAGCACCAGACCCTATGCAAATTACAGCAGGGATGGGCTTTGCCCTTGAACAGCTTGCTTGTGAAAAGGCAATCCAGGTTCAGAGTGGCGCTGAAAAAACTGGTGGATGAAGCGGGTCCATTAGAGTCTCCCTCCCACCAATCTTTTGTCTGAAGCCTTCCTCTCACCAGGTGGACCTGGGATATTTATTCTCTCCTGTCCAAACAGACATGACCTTACAGAAGTCAAGGGACAGGGCTTTTTTTTTTTTCTTCCCTTTGTGCATTGTCCTAAATTTCTCTAAAGGGAGAAACATCCACAGATAGCACAACTAGCATACAAATTCTGCAAATACGTTTTCAGTTCCAAGAGTCATGGTGAAAGCGGCCAAGTTTTTCACCTGCCCATCTTTTGGACTGGCCCATGAAATGACTTGAGGCAAATGAGGTAATCCCTAGGGCTTCAGTTTTAGACCTTGTTAATTGAAGGGAGTTTTTTGGGTTTTTTTTTGTTTTTTGTTTTTTTTAATGTTTATTTCTGAGAGAGAAAGAGCGTAAGAAGGGGAGGGGCAGAGACAGGGATACAGAGAATCCAAAGCAGTCTCTGACCCATCAGCACAGAGCCCGATGTGGGGCTCCAACCCACAAATGGTGACATCATGAACTGAGCCGAAGTCAGATGCTTAACCCACTGACCCACCCAGGCACCCCTGAAGGGAGTTGGTTTTAAAGACTATTAATACTAATGTCCTGTTTGGATCTCAGGCCTTCTGATTTCCCTTGTCTGAATTTTTACTTACTTTTTAAAAATTAAAGTGTCATTGACACACAATATTACACTCATTTCAGGTGTACAATATACTGATTTGACAAGTCTATATGTTAGGCTTGCTCTCCACAAGGGTAGCTACTAATCTGTCACCATACAACACTGTTACAGTCCCATTGATTATATTCCCTATGCTGTGTCTTTTCATCCCTGTGACTTACGCATTCCTAACTGGAAGCCTCTGTCTCCCATTCCCCTTCACCCATTTGGCTCATCCCCCACCTCTTCCAATATGGCAACAATCAGTTTTTTCTCTTAAAGGTCTGCTTCAGCTTCTTGTTTGATGATTCATTTATCTTGTTTTTTAGTTTCCACACATAAATGAAACTATATGGTGTTTGTGTTTGACTTGGTTAACTTATGATAATATCCTCAAGGCCCATCTAGGGTGTCACACATGGCAAGATCCCCTCCTTTTTCTTATGGCTGAGTAATATTTCATTATATATACACATTATATAATTCACACACACACACACACACACACACACACACACACACACACCACATCTTATCTGTTTATCTATTGATGGATGCTTAGGTTGCTTCCATACTTGGCTATCATAAATAATGCTTCATTCTACATAGGGCTGCATATATGTTTTTGAATTAGTGTGTTTATTTTCTTTGGGTAAATGGCCAGTAGCAGAATTCCTAGATCATATGGTAGTTCTATTTTATTTTGTTTTATTTTATTTATTTTTATTTTTATTTATTTTTGAGAGAGATTGGGGGGGAGGGTGAACAGGGGAGGGGGAGGGGCAGAGAGAGAGGGAGTCACAGAACTCAAAACGGGCTCCAGGCTCCGTGCTGTCAGCACAGAGCCCAACGTGGGGCCCGAACTCACGAACTATGAGATCAGGACCTGAGCCAAAGTTGGACGCTTAACCCACTGAGCCACCTAGGCGCCCCATGGTAGGTCTATTTTAATTTTTTTGAGGAATTTCTATGCTGTTTTCCATAGTGGCTGCAAGAATTTATATTTCCACTAATAGTGCACGAGCATTCCTTTTTCTCTATATCCTTACCAACACTGGTTTTTCTTGTGACCGGCGTGAGGTGGTATCTCATTGTGGTTTTGATTTGCATTTCCCTGATGATTAATGATGTTGAGCATCTTTTCACGTATCTGTTAGCCATCTGTACGTCTCCTTTGTAAAAATGTCTATTCAGGTCCTGCACCCATCTCTTGATCAGATTATTTTTATTTTTTTATTTCTTTATTTTTTTATTTTGTTGGTGTTGAGTTGTATAAATTCTTTACACACTTTGAATATTAACCCCTGAATGGACACATCATTTATGAATACCTTCTTTCCGGTGGTTACCTTTTTGTTTGGGGGATGGTTTCCTTTCTTGTAAAAAAGCTTTTTATTCTGATGTGTTCCCGATGTAGTTGAATTTTGCTTTTGTTTCCCTTGCCTGAGGAGACATACCTAGAAAAAAGTGTGGCTGAGATCTTCTTTCTTACTAATGATGCTTTAGAGTCTACAACAGAAACATTGGCCTCATCGGGGAACTTGTCAGAAATCTAAATTCTTGAGTACCTGCCCCAGACCTACTGAACCTTAACTCTGGAGTGGGACTGACACCTGCTGCTGATACTGATGCATACTGCCTGGAGAATAGTTGGTCTAGGGTTCTGATGATTTCTATTTTTTAAAACCTATTTTGAGGGGAATGAAATCTAATATAATTTATGTCTACTGTGGTACAGCAAGTATAATGAGGGCTGAGCAAAAGTCCATTAACTTACTAAGTGTGTATGCATAATACTGAATAGACCTGTATCCTATGATACACACGTGCCCTCTTCGAAGGGCTACTTACCTGGTAGTCACAGAAATAAAATAGCTCCTGTCCTGCTCACAACCTGCTTGTTCTCTCACTCCTTCGCTCTTCGCAGACCTCTTCCTTCAGCAGAAAATAGTCTCTTACCTCACATTTTGCTTTCTTTGACTTCTGCTTTGATTGGACGGCATTGTCTTTGAGGGGGCTGGGAGACAAAGAGACCGGAAGCTTTCCTTACATAGAGCATAACACAAAGCTTTCCACGGCAGGAACAAAACAAAACTAAGCAAGCGATGTTTCTTCGAGTGACTGAGGCCATGATTTAAAGCCTGTTTACCTGGCTAATTATTAAAACGTGATAAACACGTTTTTTTTCCAAAGACATGAGAAAAAGTGCAGTTTTTAGTCTACCTTCTGCTTCCACTGGGCTGCGCTTCCAACAGATGGCAGGAGGCATCTGGGAAGCACGCCAGTTAGGCGGGCTGATGGGCCCAGTACTTACATGGCAACCGCTCCTGGTCATTTCCATGAGTCAAGAGTACGGATCAGAAGGCATTAGCACTGAGCTTAAACATAAAACCTGAACTGTCTCCCAGAGTTAGACCGGAAATAAAAGGATCATTGAGTTGATAGAACTGGGGGAGGATTGTTAACTTTCTTGCATTTTAGGAATGATTTGTGTGCGAAAGAATGAATATGTGTGTGTTTTGCTCCTAATGACTCAAAGGTTACCTCTTCAATTTAAAGGACCACAGCCAGCAGTAATTAAGCATGTCGTTCCCTGCTGGCAACTGCTTGGTTGACGTGCTGTTTTCATCCCCATTTAGCTGTTTTCTGACGTAAAATACTCTAGAATCAACAAGGACGTATATGCGACAGGGAAAACATCAACTCCTTACAATTAGTGTCTCATAAAACTATGAATGGCAATATCTGAGAAGGCAGTTAGCTTTATAGAGCATGCAAAATTTATTCATGAATAGATCTGCAAGGATCCTTGGGTAAATACCGCCGAGCACTCCCAAGACACTGAATAACTTTGCAATTCTGATGACATTTCTTGGAGCCGGTGTGCAGCATAATGAAGGAACGTTCACATTTTGTGAAATGAATTGGAGGCAGCAGGATAAAAAAGAGAAAAATGCATTTGCCTTTAAAAAGTGAAGCACGTTGGACTTGAAAAAAGGCAGAAAGCAATGGGAGGGATTGAAATTGCAACGAGGGTATTAGGTTCAACTTCAAATACCCTCTTCCCCCAAGTATTTCCTTAATATGCCGTGGAGTTGTACGTAAAACGGAGTAACACAATTGAAAGGAGTATCAAAACCCACTTCACTTAAAATGAAGGTACAGTGGGTAGCAAGAGTTCCAGGGCTATTTCCTCCCCTGCCCTGCCAATACCAGTTAGCGCTTTTCTCTCCATCTCTTACGGGGGTCCAACCATTCTCTCCTCTAGCTGTAGCCCTAGGTTGCTGATGAGCAACTCCATGAAGCTTTGAGATGCCGCAAGTATTACATCTTTCCATTTTTGTGTTCCCCGTTCCCCAGTTTATAAGGGTTTAATAAGTGTTGAATGGGCCATGCCTGAATGAGTCCATAGGGAGCCTCTGGCTCAATAGACTGTTGGCCTGTTACCATCCTCAACTCCTTCTTCATGGTCTGTTGGTGCCCCCTGCTCATCTTCGGCCCCTTGCCCAGATTCTGACCTCGCATTAGCTTGGCTTCCTGTCACTTGGCTTCCTGATCCCTTGTAGCACACAAGACAAGTAGAGCGGGAACGGAGGAAGCTCTTATCGGAAGTTTCTATTAACAAAAGGGGACATTGCCTGGCGGTGGATTAATCACTTAATTTCTCTCCTTCCTTCTCGTGTGAGGACCCCCTTAGGGCAGGGTGAAAAACGTCCATCCTCCTTTTATGAATCTTTTGTGGCAGTTCTTTTGCAAAAACAGCTAGGTCTTTGCATTCAAAGGAGGTAGGAAAATGAATTGTATTGTTCATGATGGCTGGAGAGAAAGATTCCTTGGTGTCACTTTGGAGGCAAGTGGTGGCCAGACCTTTTCTCATCCCCAAATTCCTTCTTTCCACTACTTACCAAGCCCACAATTCTATAATTGATATTTTTCCCTATTGAATAGAAAAAGAAGGCAAATATCCCGGGAAGAAGTAAAAAAAATTACCCATGGTACAATACATTTGTAATAGAGGGAGATCACTATGAACAAACTGACCAGATCTTTGATCATAGAGTGGTAAGAAAGGAGGGTCTTGTACAAGAGGAACAAATGCTTACACAGAGAAAGGGAAGCTTCCTTAATAGTCACTGCTATGTATCCAAAAGAATGCTGCACTACTTAATGTCCCTTGCCAGCTCAGCCAATGTCCCCTAATGGCAAAGTGACGGGCTATGTGGGTGTTGAGTATGTAAGTCCTCGTAAATATGCTGATGTTTGTCTCCACTCTCTGGAAAGCTGTTCACCAAGTGATAGAGATAATGACATTAACTCTTTAATTCTGGGTGAGTGAATCAAGTGCGTGCCTTCCATTTCATAGCTACTCTGGAACATTCCCATGCTCTAGAAACAGGTAAATTATTTCTCCATCAGTTTAAGTCAGGAGGTTTCATTATCAGATTTGATGGACCGTCTTGTGTCTGACGTTCAAGGACAGAAAAATCCTCAGAGAAAATTCCCTCAGAGATTGATTTTTTTCAAGGCTCAGGATATTTGGAGTATTTATCATCTTAGAGTTACTTTTCTCATAACTTCTGTTCTCTACAAGGAATTAGCATGTGTGGTGCTCAGTTGCTTGTGGTGGCTGAGAGTCTCCTGTTTTTCCTATGCAATTGCTGAGTTTGGGATTTAGTTATCATCATATGATTAGTGATTCACCACCTTACTTCTTCAAGGAGTGAAATGATGGCACTGATAGGCATGTAGATCAGATTGTAAACGGTTTATCTGTTCTTTGAACCCTAACTACATCCATGGCTGGTAAGTTAAAATCTCAATATTGTTTCCTGTTCCTTTGTGGCTTCATTTACATTCTTTTTTGTTTTGTTTTATTTTATTTATTTTTGAGAGAGAGATTCAGCATGAGTGGGGGAGGGGAGAGAGAGATAGGAAGAAAGAGAATCCCAAGCCGACTGTGCTATCAGCACAGTGCCCTATGCGGGGCTTGAACCCCTGAACCGTGAAATCATCACCTGAGCCGAAATCAAGATTTGGATGCTTCTCCGACCAAGCCCCTCAGGTAGTCCTATTTACAGTATTCTTATTAGCCAATCCAGTTGGATGTTTCTGAGGAATCTTTTTGTAATGTGCCAGAATTATTATAGAATATATCTGAACACAATGAACCGATCAGAACAAACATCCCAGGATGGAAAAGCTTTTTCCATCGTCAGACCAAAATAGGGTAATCAAAAAGCGCTAACCCCAACAAAACATCAGTAAAACAAGGGAACTCGGAAGGCCCTGTGTTTGTCCATAACAATAGGAGTTAGCTTCTAATCATACTGTTGATAACTGCTTGATAACATATTCTTGATAAAAGTAATAGGTCTGGTAGCAATAGCTTCTCTTTGCTTTGGGGCAGTGGCTTATGGAAAGCACATTATTTTGTGCTTAGAACCACAGAATTTTAAATGCAGAAGCTAATTTAGTCTTATTTGGTCTAGCCTTCCTGTGAAGACTGTGCCTGGGATTTGGACTTTGCCTGAGGCAAAGGCTTGTACCTTCTCCTTTACCAGAGGGTTTGATCCGAGGACACAGAGTGAGGGAAGAAGGGGACGATGAGGCAGGAGGAGATGTGAGAATACGTTGTCAAGCTGGAGGCAGTTAGGTGCATCTGAGGGCTCCGTTCTGTAGAAATCGACTCCAGGAATCCATGTGAACTGTGGCTGCTGACAGTCAATTCTGGTGACAGATGGACAGGAACACGTTGATGGTCCAGTTTAACCACCATCTCCTCTTTCTCTCCTTAAGGGCTATTTTTCTTTTCCACCGGCAAATGTTCTTTGCTGGCCCACTTTTATTTCAGCGCCGTCTCCTATCTATTCAAAGCATTGTCTTGGCCTGGTTCAGAGCTGTGTTCCCTTTTCCTTTGACAATTGTACCGATCTCCTAACTTGTATTCACTTTTCTCCTGACTAAATTCATCCCATATACCATGCTCAGATTAATTTTATACACATCCTGTCCTGACAGTTATTTCGGGTTGATTCTCAATGTCCTCTCTGTTATGAGCGAGTCCACATTCCATAGCTCGGGTGTCCCGCTGAAGATGCTTTCAGATGCAAAACCATTAGAAAAAACAATTCTCGGTGGTTTAGGCAATACAGGAAATGATTTAAGAAATTCATAGCTGTGATCCAGCTTTTGCTCCTTAGCAGTTCTTTTGAGCCTGTGTTTGCGCTCTTCTTGGTTCCATCTTGAGGTTGATGATATGACCCCTGTAGAAGTTTGCAGATCCATCAGTAGAGGAAGAGGGACCATTTCTTGCTTGTGTAAGAGTTAAGTGGCATTTGCCAGAAGGCCCACATCAGACAATCTTCTCATCTAATTGACCGTGGGCTTCTCATGAACCAATTCCTAATTATAGGTGGCTAAGGCTACCATGACTGTCCTAGGATACTGAGAATTGCTGTTGGGTTTGAGGATGGCATTAATATCACTGAGTCATGCAGGAGAGGGCAGACACCCAATAGTATCTGCTCCATACCCTCAAGACCCACCCACCGTGCTCCAGCTCTACTCATTTTTTAGCTTAATTTCCCACTATTTCCTTCCACCCACATGATAGCCACAGCCAACTGCTTGCTATAGTCCATTTTTCTTTTTTGGCGGTTTTTTACCCTATAAAATAGCCTTTCTTCTTTGCTCCCTGTTAAAATGAGACCCATCCTTATAGGTCTAACTTCAATCTAAGCTTTTTAATAATTCTGCCCTTTGTTACTGAATGCCAAGTGATCTCCTCCTTACCTAACAACACAGTTTTTAGTATATTCTTTATCTCTTGTGTCAGATGGTCAGATTCTCGAAGGAAGAGCCTGTAATTGATTTTGCACCCCTCCTTCCTGAAGCAGCAAGCCCCAGACTTCATACTTCATGTTTAACAGTTACTTCCTGAGGAAGTATGTTAAATATCTAAGAATTAGATGAACCCTAGGGTTTCAATTTGGGTGGTTTCTAGGAAGTAGGACACTTGTGTTTTTCTCAGCTTTTTTGATAATTCTACCACCCCATTGGATTTAACTTCCTCAAAGTATCCTCTAGAAGGAATCAGTTGTCTACAGCTGAAAAAAAAGGAATACGAATTTCTCATTGAATGTAATCCAGAAAAACAAGGCTCACCCAATGGTGAGATATTGCAAATGCCTGGACTTACCAGTCGTTGTTTTCTGGATTTAGGTTTTATGAAAACGAAACTATTCTTCTCCGTAAGATGAGAGTAATGAGTGCTTTGAGGGCAAGAGCAGGTTAACTAAATCTGGCCGGGGAGAATTTGAGGTTGTGAGAAATTGGTTGGAGGCTGAACGTGACCACGTGCGCCTTCTGGAGTGGACATAGTGTGGCTAGTCTACTGCTTAAAACATGGCAGGGATTTTCAGCAATAAAGTCATTAATTGAGACCACAAAGATCATGGGCTCATCCCTAGATGTAATCATGAAGGATGTGATAACGCCTATGAAGAGTGCATAGAACTCTATCGCCATGCCACCCCTAACACCTTCATAGCCATTATGAGTGTGCAACGTCTGTTTCTGGCTGTAAATCTGTCATGACAGCAGAGAATCCAAAGAAGACATTTCCAGTTTATAACTCAAAAATTCACAAGTATGTAGATTAAAAGCAAACACATCCTATAAAATACTCACAATGTCGCTTGCATTGAATGCCACAGTGAAAGAAATGAATAAAGCTTATTCTCCTCATTCCTTTATTAGGACAGCATTTCACCATAAATTGGCATTCTTGAAGGCTGACTTTGATTCTGGAATTGAAATAGCATAAAGCATTATTAGGTGATCTTACACCAGGTCTGAGATGCTCTCACTGCTTTGTTCCATAGTGGTAAAAATTCCTATATTCAGGTAAAATTCATTTATACAGTAAAATACAGTAGATTTGGTGTTGACTTATTTGAGATCCGGGAAATGATAAGTAGATTAATTGACTTAACTGCTCTGAGTGTATAAAATATATTGGATAAGTTACTTAACCTCTCTATCTCATTTTCCTCATCTCTGAAGTAAGGATAATGCTAATAACTACGCTTTATGGTTGTTGAGAGGATTAAAGCGTTGCTATAGAACTGTCTGATGATGGAATTGTGCCATAATGTAGCCACTAGCTATATGAACCTACGAAGCATATGAAATGTGGTTAATCTGGTTTAGGAACAGATCTATAATTGAATTTAACATAGTTAAAATTAGGGGGCCTGGGTGGCTCAGTAGGTTAAGTGTCTGACTCTTGATTTCATTTCAGGTCATGATCTCATGGTCATGAGATCAAGCCCTGCATCAGGCTTGACACTGACTGTGCAGAGCCTGTTTGGAATTCTCTCTTCTCCCTCTTTGTCTGCCCCTCCCCTGCTCTCTTGCACATGTACACACACACACACACACACACTCTCTCTCTCTCTCTCTCTCTGTGTCTCTGTCTCTCTCTCTCTCAAAATAAATAAATAAACATATTTCAGCAGTCACATGGAGCTAGTGGCCACCATATTGGACTGCACAAGTTTGGATGAATCCCTGACTTACAAGAAATGATCGACAAGTATTAGCTGTGTTCAGCTTTTTCTCAGGACAAAATGTGCCAAAGAAAGGTTTCCTAGAACTTCACATATGTATGGCTTCTACCAGTTTGAAAGAGTTCAACAGAACATACCTAGGAAGTTGTTCATAACCCCGTTTTCCCCCATTTTTACAGCTGGAGAAACTATTTTGTATGGTATCAGTGGATACAGAACATTATGTATTTGTCAAAGCTCAGGGAAGTCTACCACACAAAGGGTGACACCTAATGTAAACTGTGGACTTTAGCTAATAACAGTGTGGCAATATCAGCCCAACAGTTATAACAAATGAACTGCGCAGATGCAATAAGTTGATAATAGAGGAAACTGTGCATGAAGGGGTAGAGAGGGCTTTTGAGAACTTGGTACATTTTTGTTGTTCATATTCCTTACCCATTTTGTTGTGTGCATGTGTGTTTATTTAGTGAATTTAGTACTTTTCCACTCAAGAGAAAATCTTCTCAAGGATTTTCCAAATTTTGGCTCATTGCTTTACTTGCAAATAAAAGGGTAGACAATATAAACCCATACGAAAACTTTGATATAGCTAATAAACAGTTTAAATACTGGTTTAAAAAAATCATAATATTGATGGAGATGTTAATAAATAGGTACCCAGTGCAATCCCAATGCATTAATATTTTCTGTTCCACCTGCCTAGGATGTTCTTCCCACACAAATACCTGTATGTCTTGTTTCACCATTCCCTTAGAGTTCCGCTTTGATGTCACTTTAAAAAAAGGTTATATTTGGTCATGTGTATTGTGGCCATCTTGAAGGAAGTTGTGCCTTCACTCTATATACCTTTCAACCCTTAAGCTGTTAGATTTTTCTTTGTAACATGCTTAATTTCTTTTCTTTTCTTTCTTTCTTCTTTCTTTCTTTCTAGTTTATTTATTTATTTATTTATTTATTTATTTATTTATTTATTTATTTATTTTTTATTTGAGAGAGACCGCATGAGCGGGGCAGGGACAGAGAGGGCAGGAGAGAGAGAATATGAAGCAGGCTCCTCACTGTCAGTGCGGAGCCCCGTGTGGGGTTTGATCCCAAGAACCATGAGATCATGACTTGAGCTGAAACCAAGAGTCAGACGCTCAACCGAATGAGCCACACAGGCTCCAACGTACATAATTTCTTAAGACATTCTTAACTTACGGCCTGTTTATTGTTGATTTATGTTCACTGTTTTCACAATTCCTTAAAAGATGGGATTGTGTTGAAAATACATTTGTTCAGTGAAAACTTGGAAATCAACCAAATGTCCCTCTGACTCTAATATAATGAACAGAGTGGAGTGCTATAGGATCAAACCAAGGGGTTAAATGTTAACAATGGTGCACAGATTTGGGTGATTCAATATCAACCATTTCCCCACCGTGTATTTCCTGTGTATGCCTCTTAGCTTTTTACGTCATACTTTTTTTTTTGCGTCATACTTTTTGTTGGCGACTTTGGGAAAAAGTACAAAAATATATTTTGGTTATAAAAAGTCAAGCAATGCACAGATAACGTATAAAAATGATCTTGTCATTCCTTTGTTCATGATCCTCAAATGGTTTTCTATCATCAAAGAACAAAATACAGCCTTACTGGAGCCTTCAAAACACTACATGTTATGTAGTCTGATTACCCTCTGATGTCGTCAGCTTCTGCCCCTTGAATGACTCATAACACTTCAGCCACAGTGATCTCCTTCATCTTTGACTATCAAAATATTTCTGCCTGCGGCTTTGTACTTGTCGCCCTGGCTCTCCTCTCTTAAAATACCTGTATGGCTTGTTCCCTCATTTCTTCCAGATCTTTCCTGTAGTGTCACCTCCTGTACTGCTCATTATCTTCTGGTTTCCCCTGATGGAGTTTTCTTCATAAATTTTCTTGGTATTACATTGTATTTGGTTGATTCACTTCCCTACAATACAATGCTTTATCTGCCTTGTTTACTTTGTTATTCCCACCGTAAATATTAGATGCCTGTTGAATACAACAAAGGATACATGTGATTATAAATACAGTTGTAGTAAGAGTGTTAGGAGAGAACATAGAAAGGTGTTTTTTTCTGGTTTTGTGTGTGTGCGCACGCGCGTGCGTGTGCAACATAGGCATCAGCAACATTCATTTAACAGGTATTTCCTGAGCAACTTGTATGTGTCAGTCATTGTAATGGGTCAACGGGGATATAGCAGAGTACAAAACAAGTTCATGCTTTGTGGAATTTACATTCCAGAAAGATAAATAATGAGCAGAATAAAGAATCATAACATATGTTAGAAAGTAACAAGTGCTATGAAAAAAATGAAAAAATGAGAGCAGCGTCAGGGGTGTGCCGAGTACGTGAACGATACAAAATCAAGCAGCCGGGGTGGGCTATACTGAGAAGCAGAATTTGAGCACAAATTTAAGAGCTGGAAAGAGCTGGCCGAGGGGGAGTTGTTATTTTTTTTCAATTGAGATATAAGTGGCGTATGACATAGTGTTAAGGGTATGACATGATGATTTGGCCTAGGTTATCTTTTGACCACCATTACCCATTTAGCCCACCCTCTGCCCCTGCCTCTGCTAACCCCCGATCTGTTTTTTATATCTATGAGTTTTTTTTTTTTTAATTTCTCATAGATTTCACATATAAGTGTGGTCATAGGGTGTTGGGCTTTTCCTGATGGATTTTTCATAGCATCATGCCACCAGGGTCCATCCATGATGTCAAAAATTGGCAGGATTTCATTCTGCTTATGGCTGATTAACATTCTGTTGAATATGTATGCCCTATTTTCTTTACTCATGCATCCATCCCTAGATACTTCAGTTGTTTTCATGTCTTGACTATTTTACATGGCAGTAAAAATGGGGGTGCTGATATTTAAGGCAGCAATTTCATTTCCTTTGAATAAATACAGGTAGAATTACTGGATCAAATGGTAGTTCTACTTCTGGTTTTTTGAGGCACGTCCACACCGTGTTCCATGGTGGGTATACCAATTTACATCCTCTCTGATGGGGCACAAGTATTCCTTTTTCTGCACACCCTGGCAAAAGGAATCATTGCTTACCCTTCTGATAATAGCCATTATAACAGAGGTGAGGTGATAATGTGGTTTTGATTTGGATTTTCCGTGTTGTTGAGCACCTGTAGGTCTTGTGTGGAAAAAGATGTATTTGGGTCCTCTGCCCATTTTTTAATTAGAATTTTTCCCATTGAGTTGGTTGTGCTGTTTATACGTTGGATTGTAGCACCTTATTAGAGAGATGATTGACAACTATTTTCTTCCAAAGTTGTTTTTTTTTAAATTTTGTTGATGGTATATTTAGACTGCACAGAAGCTCTTTAGCTTGATACAGTCTTATGTGTTTATTTTACTTCCAGTTGCCTTTGCTTTTGATGTCAGATCCAAAATACAACAAGAAGACTGTGTCAAAGAGCTTAACTCCTATGTTTTCTTCCATGAGTTTCACGGATTCAGGTGTCATATTTAAATGTTTAGTTTATTTTGAGTTGATATTTGGGGGCTCCTGGGTGACTCAGTTAAGTGTGTGACTCTTGATTTCGGTTCAGGATGTGATCCTAGGGTCATGGGATCGAGTCCCATGTCTGGCTCTTTGCTAAGCCTGGAGCCAACTGAAGATTCTGTCTCTTTCTCTCTCTCCTCCTTCTCCCTTTGCTCCCCTTGCCCTGCTCTCTCTCTCTCACAATAAAATTTAATTATATATATAGGGGAGGGGCAGAGAGAGAATGGGGGAGAAAGAGAATCCCAAGCAATTTCCACACCATCAGTGCAGAGCCCGATACAAGACTCAAACTCACAAACCATGAGACCATAACCTGAGCCAAAGTTGGATGCTTAACCAACTGAGCCACTGAGGAGCCCGAAATAAACTACTTTGAGTTGATCTTTGTATATTGTGGAAAATAGTGGTCCATTTTCATCCAGGCTATTGATATGGCTGTCGAGTTTTGCCAACACCATTTATTAAGCAGACTGCCCTTTTCCCATCCATGTGTCTTTCTCTGACTGACTTCACTTAGCATGATGCCAACAAGGTCCATCCATGTTGTCACAATTGGCAGGATTTCCTTCTTTTTATGGCTGAATAGTATTCTGTTGCATATATATGCCACATTTTCTTTATCCATTCATCCATCAATGGATTCTTTGGTATCTTCTTGGCTCCTTTGTCATAAGTTAATTGACCATATATGCATGGACTTATTTGTGGCTTTATATTCAGTTGCATTGACCTGTGTCACAGTTTTTATGCCAATACTCTACTGTGTAGATGACTATAACATCTGTAATAGAGTTTGAAATCAAGAAGTGTGATGCCTCCAGCTTTGTTCTTCTTTCTCAAGATTGCTGTGACTAATTGGGGTCTTTTATTCCATACAAATTGTAGAATTGTGTTTGTATATGTGGAAAATACCATTGGAATTGCCTTGAATTTGTAGATTGTTTTGGATAGTACAGACATTTAAACAGTACTGAGTATTCCAGTTCCAGGATGTATTTAAACATATATTTGTGTCTTCTTCAGTTTAATTCATCAGTGTTACAGTTTTCAGTGTATGGATGTTTTACCTCCTTGGTGAAATTTAGTCCTTGGTATTTTGTCTTTTTGATGTAATTGTAAAGGAGAATTTTTTTTCCTTAAATCTCTCTTTCTGATACTTCATTATTAGTTTAGAGAAATAGCAGTGATTTTTGTATATTGATTTTCTATCCTGAAAAATTACTGAATTCATTTATTCTAATAGATTTTGGGTAGAATTTTTAGGGCTTTCTATATGTAATATGTGATCTGTCACTAATGACAGATTTTGCTTTCTCCTTTATGATTTGGCTACCTTTTATTTTCCTTTCCTAATTACTCTGGCTAGGACTGCTAGTACTATGTTGAGAAAATAGTAAGAGTGAGTATCCTTGTGTTGTTCCTGATCTGAGAGTAAAAGCTTTCAGCTTTTCATTATTGACTCTGATGACTTTCCTTACATGACCTTTATTATGTTGAGTGATGTTGAGACTTTTGGTAATGAAAGGGTGTTGAATTTTGTCAAATGCTTTTTTCTGCATCTATGAGGTGATTGTATGATTTTTACTTTTAATTTTGTTAATGTGTTGTATCATATTGGTTTGCAGATCTAGAGCCATCCTTCCAACACTGGAATATGTCTCATTTGATCATGGTGTATGAACTTTTTTTTTTTAATGTTTATTTATTTTTGACAGAGAGAGAGAGAGACAGAGCATGAGTGGGGGAGGGGCAGAGAGAGAGGGAGACAACAGAATCTGAAGCAGGCTCCGGGCTCCGAGCTGTCAGCACAGAGCCTGACGGGGGGCTTGAACCCACAGACTGCGAGATCATGACCTGAGCCAAAGTCGGACGCTCAACCGACTGACCCACCCAGGAGCCCCAGAACTTTTTAATGTATTGTTGAATTCAGTTTGTTAATGTATTATTGAGGATTTTTGCATTCCTGTTTATTAGGGATATTAGTCTATCATTTTCTTACATTCTCCTTGTCTGGTTTTGGCCTAAGGGGATGTTTCCTGAAAGGAGTGCCTGCATGAGGGACAATTAGAGTACAGATTGTAGGCTGGAAGCATCCTTGTGTTGAAGGGACAACAAAGTGTGCCTAGAGCAAAGTGAGTCAAGGCAGTAGCGAGAGAGGGGATCAGAAAAGTAACAGGGGACCTTTCTTTTTTTTCTTTTTTTGGCTGGGTGTTGGAGACCACATAAAGGACTTTGGTTTTTCCTTGGAGTTAAATGGAGAGCTAATGCAGTCAACTGAGTTAAATGGTATGCCATTAAAGGAGTTGAAATGAAAACTCTGAAACAGAAAAATTTTCTGACGTTGAACTATTTATGATATAAACGTAAAAATCCAATGCAGAATACAGGTGCACTTGTCTTTAGGAAAATCACTGATACCAAATGCCTGAATCACATCAATGCAAACCTTGACTGTAATAATTCCCCCATGTTTAACTGAGGGGTTAAGTTCTAGTTAATCTTTTGTTAGAAAATATCAATTTTATAAACCAGATAGTAGAACTTCTAATAGTCTTGCATACATGCTTACAGTTGGCAGGAAATTTTGAGAGTTTAATATGCAATATTGCTAAGGTAGCTGGTCAAGTCTTCTAAAGACTAGAAAGAATAAAAATACTTGTATTTATAGATTGTATTAGATATTTCACAATTTGTAAACTGCTTTTCATAATAAGTAGTAAATGTTACCTGACAATTTATGACACAAATCCCCAAGATTGAAGGTGTATAGCCCAGGCATTAGTTTCATAGAACAATTCATGTCTGTGTATGCTATTTCTGCTGTTTTTAATTCAATTCAATTCTACTCTATATTTGTTGTGATCTCTGGCTTTAATATATATATTTTTTTCTTTTTCTGGAGCGATACCTTGCTGGGTCATTCATGACCTGCAGACCCCTCTCTGATCTTTCCGTTACATTCAGCTCTAAGAAAATACATGTACAAACTTATAATCAAATACAAATGACTGTCAATTCAAATGTTGCCTTTCTTGGAACACTCTCCAGGAGAAGAGTGGAGGTTTGCCTGGAAAAATATCAGACAGATTCTGGGCAAAGGCAAACTGGTGAGCATCGTGTTGGCCCGGAAACCTTTGTGTGCATGGGGAGAGGTCTGACCCTCAAGGCAATAAGTGCGGGTGCCATGGGCCAGCTGAATCGAAGCTTCTGCCTTCAAAGAAACTGCGACTACCTCTGTTCCTCAGGCGACTGAGGGCCAGCTAACCTCATTCCTGAGGTGATACCTCGGATCATAGGAGGTCCCAGCAACCAGGGAAAGAAGAGTTCTTAGGAAAATAAAAGCAGCTCCCCCTAACTGAGCACTTGTCCTGCACTTACACAGCTACACAGGCTCTAAGGTCCTACATTTCCAATTCTGCAGGTGTTTCCCAGGATTTAGAGCAAATTCCAGAGTCCGAATACCGATTTTCAATTTTTAACTAGATCCCCTACATACTAATTGTCCAGTACATTCTACTAGCGTAATTAAATTTTCCTGCGAGTCTTGTAATGCCAAATAAAGTAAACGGCCCAAAAGAATATGGGACATTTTTGTGTTTTCAAAGTCAGTTGGTCATAACAGTGTGTAGGAGAGCTGCTTAAATATTGTGATGTGAATCTATACCAAAAACCATAAAAAGCACATTATGATTTATAAGCATGAACCTAGGGAACTGCTCTTTAAAAGTCCTAAGGTATCCACTTGGGATGTTAGCTGTGTAACTTGGAACTTAGTCCACCCCTCTGAACTTCAGTTTACTCATTTGAGGAAAAAAAAAATAGTGGTTGTATTTTCATTGTCATTCAGTTCAAAATATTTAGAATTTTTTCCTACGAGTTTTGTTTTCAATACTTATTCATAAGTCTGTTTAAATTGCAGATATTTGGAGTTTCCCTAGTTATCTGACTGATGATTTTTAATTTAATATTGGTGTGTCCAAAGAGAATGCCCCATATCATTTCAGTTTTTTAAATATATCGATGCTTGTTTTATGACAGTACATACTCTTTTATAGTGCACAAGGTAGATTACATTCACCATATGAATGTGCAATGAAAATATTTATTTTGCAGTTGTCAGATATTATGTCCCTTAAATGCCAGTTAGATCCAGGTGGTTACTAGTGTTGTACTGACCATGCAAGTCTGTACTGATTATTTTTGCCAACATGCTCTACCAATTGCTACTGTTAAGTGACTGTGTAATTGCTTATTTCTCCTTTAATTTTGTCCATTTCTGCTTCGTGTATTTCAAAGTTCTATTATTAGGTGCATACATTTGTAATTTTTATTTCTTTGTGATGAATTATCCTTCTTACCATTATGAAGTATCCCTCCTTAGTAATACTAGTTTCCTTGAAGTTTGCATTATAGTAACTCAACAGTTTTTATGCTTCTTGTGTTATATATCCTTTTCTTTCAAGTTATTTTCCTTTTAAAAATTTTTTTAAAATGTTTATTCTTGAGAGAGACATAGAGAGAGAGAAAGGGCGACAAAGCATGAATGAGGGAAGAGCAGAGAGAGAGGGAGACAGAGCCCGAAGCAGGCTCCAGGCTCCAAGCCATCAGCACAGAGCCTGATGTGGGGCTCAAACTCATGAACTCATCAATTTATTTTCAATTTGTTTATCTTGTAGAAAGCATGTAATCAAGCCATCTTTTTTTTTTTTTCTTAATTTTAGTTTTTTGGGAAGAGTTTCAGAAGAATCGGTATTAATTCTTCTTTAAATGTTTGGTAGAATTCTCCAGGGCAGCCATATATTTCTGGCATTTTTTGTGCTGGGAGGTTTTTGATAATTGATCAACCTCTATTTATTATTGTTCTGTGCAGATTTTCTATTTCTTCCTGATGCAGTCTCGGTAGGTTGTGTGTTTCCAGGAATTTATCTATTTTTTCTAGGGTGTCTAATTTGCTGGCATAGAATTGTTCATCATAGTCTCTTAAGATCATGTTTCTATACTATCAGTTATAGTGTCTCCTCGTTCCTTTCTGATTTTATTTGAGTTTTATCTCTTCCTTCTTAGTTTAGCTAAAGGTTTGTCAGTTTTGTTTATCTCTTGGAAAGACCAGTTCTTAGTTTCATTGATTTTTTCCCCCTTTTATTTTTACTGTCTCTATTTCATTTATTTCTACTCTGATCTTTATTATTTCCTTCCTTCTTCTAACTTTGGACTTAGTTTGTTCTTCTCTTTCTAGTTCTTTGTGGTATAGAGTTAGGTTGTTTTTCTAGGATCTCTCAAATTTCTTAGTATATACCTTCATCACTGTAAACTTTTTTCTCAGAACTGCTTTTGCAGCATCATATAGATTTTGGTATGTTTCCATTTTTAATGTTTTGAGACATTTTAAAATTTTCTTTTCTCTTTTGACCTGCTCATTGTTAAGCATGTTGCTTCATTTTTAGATTCAAATCTTAATGTTGTCACCCATGCTGATAATCTCTGCCTTTGGTTGTGGTGTTTAGACCCATACCATTTACTGTGATTATTGTTATGATAGGAATTTGGTCTGAAACTTGATTACCTATCGGCCGTTTGTCTTTACTGTTACATGTTCTCGTGTCTATCCTTTGGGCCTGCATTTAGATTTTTTCATTATTTTTGTATTCCACTTAAAAATATCTGTTGGCTTTTGGCTATCCTTTGTGTGTGTGGGTTTTTGTTTTGTTTTGTGTTTGTGTTTTTTTGGAGTTGTTGTAGTGGTTATAACACATATAACGAACTTACCACAATCTACTTCAGGTTAATCTTGTATCCATTGAAAATATAAACAGTTAACAATAACAACAGTACCTTTATCACCACCCTTAATATTCTCATATATATTACTTTCATTTATATTGGAAACGCCACTAATGCCCAGATATCAGACCTTTATTTTCTTTCACCTTCCATTGCTTTTCCTACAAGTAACTTTTTTCACTTACTGGCTGTTTGTAATTTCATTCTATTTCTCTGTGTAGTATGCATATTTTTATACAAAAACATCATGACGGTGAACAGAAGTAAGCCAGAGGAGAATATTAACAGGCAATATAGATAGCGGGCATGGAGCCAGACCATGTAGGGCTTTGTAGGCCATTGTAAGGATTGTGGCATTTAAGGTGGGAGAAATGAGACTTGACAAGTTCTCAGCAGAAGGATTGGCAAAATCATATAAAAATGCTGCTATGTCAACAATAAACTGTGGGGTGCCTGGGTGGCTCAGTGGGTTGGGCATCCAACTTCAGTTCAGGTCATGATGTCAAGTTCATGGGTTCGAGCCCCGCGTTGGACTCTGCACTGACAGCTCAGAGCCTGGAGGCTGCTTTGGGTTCTGTATCTCCCTCTCTGTCTCTCCTCTGCTTGCACTGTATTTCTCTTTGTCTCCTGTTAGTAAACAAACACATAGGCAAATAAACTGTAATAGGTTAAGGGTAGAAGCAGGGAGGCCACATAGCATGTATGTAGGTGCAATGATCCAGGCAAGAGATATTGGTGTCTCGAATCAGGATGTGGTGACTACTATTTGAATTGCTTACAGATTTTGTTAGTAATGCCAATAAGATTTTCAGATGGGTTGGATGTGGAACATGAAAAAAAGAGAAAAGTTAGGAATGACTCTAGATTTTTGACTTCTGAAATGGAAAATTTGGAGTTGTCATTCAGTGAGAAGGGAAAACAATCAGATGCAGTTGTTTAGGGGGGGGAGAAATTGAGTTCACTTATGGAGATGTCATAAATGCAATTCACTTATGGTCGATGTAACTCATGAAAGGGTTTTGGACAGAAGATAGACGTTTGGAAATTACCCCTTAGAGATGGTATATAAAGGGATGAGATGGATGAATTTCCTTGCATGGAACAAGTATAAATAGAAAAGAGAATAAGAAAAAAAAAAACCTGAGCTCCAGCATCTTGCTATAATTAAAGATCTAGAGGAAAAGGAAGAAAGTAAGGGATTTGGGAGGAATAACTATTTAAAGAGAAAGAGAATGAAGGATGTGTATTGTCTGGAAGGCAGGTGAACCAAATCTCTGAAGGAAGTGAAATGAATGTTCTCGGTCAAATGCTACTGATAGGTCAAATCAAATGACACTTGAGACTAGACCTTTGGGTTTAGCCGCCTGGAATTGATGTCCTTGATGAGAGTCATTTTGGTGCAGATGTAATGGCAAGAGGGAAGTCAGAGTGGTATATGATTAAGAATGGATGGGGAAAAAGAAAAAACAGGAAGACGGGGAAATTGGAGGCAAGGTGTAGAGATAATCTTTCCAAGTAGATTTGCTGAAAAAGGGAGGAAAGAAATGGCAAGATGGTGATAGCTAATAGGTAAAGCGAGGTCATGAAACGATTTATTTTTTTATTTTTACAATTTTTATTTACTTTAAAATTTATTTGGGAGAGCGTGAGCAAGAGAGAGGGGCAGAGGGAGAGGGCAAGAAAATCTTAAGTAGGCTCCATGCTGAGCATGGAACCCAATGCATGGCTCTGTCCCATGACCCTGGGATCATGACCTAAGTTGAAATGAAGAGTCAGACACTCAAGTGACTGGGCCCCCCAAGGGCCCCAAGAGAAAACATTTTTTTTCTTTAAATGGAAGGGATGAGGGTGTATTGGTATGCTGATGGGTATGATCAAAGAGAGAAGGGAATGCTGATCAGGAAAGGAAAAGAGTCACAGTTTCTTGACCAGTGTCCTTGAGTATGTTCACCAACACAGAGAGATTGGGTAAAGTTGAGTGCATGGAGAGATTGTTTTGCTAAAAAGTTAGCAAGCAGAAGTTGTAGGGTTAGATGCTGACAGTTAGTTGAAGTGGTTGGTAGAGGATGGGAATATTGTCTTCTGACTGCTTCTGCTTCCTTGGTGAAGTGAAGCCAGATCATCATCCGCAAATGAATGTTGAGGAAGAGGATTTGAGCTTTTGATTGAGTGAGAACTTAAAAAACCATCATCCAGGAGAGTCAGTGGACACTAGCAGTATTTTATTTCTTCTGAGTGTTTGGAAATTCTAGCAATGTACGTTTTGGTGTGGCCTTTTTATATTCATCTTGGGGGCCCTTGGTGGGCCCTTTTAATCTGAAAAACTATTTGTTTCTTTTACTTCAGGCACAAAGAACATCATGAACAAGTTCAGAGAGCTCCATTAAGAAGAATCCTTATGCAACAGAATGTCGGAGTGATAGTTTAGTGAAAGGATAGTAAGTTTCTTCAGTAGATGAGAAAGTTTTAAACATTAGTAAACTCACGTGTTGACTAGCATGTTTTAGGAAACATATTTGCTTTGTACCAAGTCCTTCACATGGAGTTGACTTTCCCCATTTCACCATCCCGTGGTGTGCCTAAAAGCCAGGCATGTATATTAAATTTTTTTTGATGTTTATTTATTTTTGAGAGAGAGAGAGACGCAGTGCTAGTGGGGGAGGCACAGAGAGAGGGAGACACAGAATCTGAAGCAGGCTCCAGGCTCTGAGCTGTCAGGACAGAGACTGATGCGGGCTTGAGCCCACAAACAGTGAGATCATGACCTGAGTCAAAGTTGGACGCACAACCGACTGAGCCCCCAGGCACCCCCAGGCATGTGTATTAAATAGTAGCTTGCTTGAGTATTCGTTCTTTTTACCTCCTGTTCTCCTGTTAATTGCGCTGAGAAGTTGCTTCTTCAAACTCAGCCTTCTTGCTTTGGATTTCTCCCTCTGGATTCCTATATTTAGGAACCTCTTTGAATTACTAACTAGTGTTTGGCTCTCAGCTTTGCCTCCTTCATGACAATATCCCTGTATCTTTGAGTGGTCCCGTTCCTTCACTGGGCATTTGCTTTGTGTGACTATCTACCAGTGACCATAATTTCTGGACCTTAGTCCCTTTCTACCAACCCACAAAACAAATCACAGGGAAATAAAAGAGGTGAGATCTTTAGGTAGAAGTCTAAAGTGGGTTAGAATAAAGAGACAGACTGGAAGCTAGGAGAATATGCTATAGCTAGGTCCCTGGTGAATAAAGTAGTAAGGAGGTTCCAAAATAGGGCAGTACAGATTTTATTCTTCAACAGTTGTGTTGTGACAAACATTACTCAAAAGGTGGTATTTCTCATATATGCTTGGGACCACTTTATTTCATTAAGAGTATACATTGAATATATTGAAATCGCTCAATAAGTTAGTAGTAACTTTTCAGAAAATGGAGATAACACATAGAAATGTGCAATTGGGTCCAAATTGTCCTCGATGTCTTTAGCTGGGTCCAGGATGTTACCTCATGCTATTACCACTCAAATGTGCATCACAATCATGCCAAAGATACATAGAATACTTTTCAATTCTTAATTCATTTTCCGTTAAGATCTGATCTTCTTGGGGCACCTGGGTGGCTCAGTCGGTTAAGGGTCCGACTTCAGCTCAGGTCATGATCTCACAGTTCCAGAGTTCGAGCCCCGCATCAGCCTCTGTGCTGACAGCTCAGAGCCTGGAACCTGCTTCAGATTCTGTGTCTCCCTCTGTCTGCCCCTCCCCCACTCACGGTCTGTCTCTCTCTCTCTCTCTCTGTCTCTCAAAAATGAATAAACGTTAATTTTTTTTTTTTTAAGATCTGATTTTCTCTTCACAGTAGAAAGTTACAGGTACATTGTCACAGCAGACACCTGTGTGCAGTATTTAGAATGAAAACTGTATTTATCTTCTATAATGAATGTTAGATTGATAGTCGCTGTCTCAGCTAGCAGACGTCAATTCAAATGGGATTTACTTAATAAGGAATTCATTGCAGAGATAATTTATTGTAGAAAGTATATTGTAGAATTTGACACAGGGATGCTAGGAGTTTCTACTAAGTCACCAAATACTCAGGGGACTTTCAGTGTGTTCCTTGTTCACACAAAAGGCATCTCCTACAAATGCAGATAGTGACAAGATCAGATGGGGCTTACCTTTGGGTAAAAATCATTACTATTTGAAAGGATAACTTCTGTTTGTCTACACAAAAGTAAAATGCTTTTATGATTGACTGAACTTTGACTTCAGATTCTCGGGTTTTGCTATCCCATAACCCATTCGTTAACTTCACCTGGTGGGTTCTGCCCAGGTTTACGGCGTTAAGCCGCGACAGAACTGCCTGCTTCTGACCCCCACTCTAGACTTTGAAGGGGAAATGGTGGCTTGTTGGAGGTCTGCCTCTGCTCAAATTATTGACATATTGCTTGGTAATTCATTTGGTTTTGTGCAGGTATAACTTCTAGTATATTTGCGCAAATCATTCCTTTGTTTCCATTTCTACCTTTGCTTTGTCCACATAGGTCCACAGAGTTGGACATGGGCCAGTTTTTCTAGACAATTTCATGTCAGTTCAACCCCAGAGTGTCTGTTCTCTGGAGAAAACTCTATAGCAACAATCTCATACATTTTCATTCAATTTATTCTTTGAATGTTAGGAAAGGAACTGAGCAATCATGGCCCTGATATTTCAGTGGCTAAACTTGTTATTTTGGAAGCAGCCTTATGATTTAAATAGAACTGAACACATCGACCTTTGCACCTCTGCCCTGGTTTTCTTATACAGCATTCTTCTCATGAATGGCTCCAGAGTGTCCTCTGGGTACCCTGCCTGGCAGGAGAATGGGTCCTTTTGATCACACAATTGATTCCCAGGGTCTCCTCACACACTGACAATTTTTACTAATCAAATTAACATACGGTCCATCACTCTAGTGGAAAATATTTCTCATTTAGAAGGAATTACTAAACCATGCTAAAAATGGGTGTCACAAATACTATAATATGCTCGCATTACGTGCCACGGTAAAATCTGCCATAGGGCGCAGAGAGATCCTTGGAGGGCCAGAAACACGTGGGATATGAAGGATTTCTTAAGCTAGAGAAGAAAAGCAATAAGATGGAGGGGAAAGCCAAAGGGAAAGTGACCAGTGTCCCCTCTTGAACATCTTCACTGCTGAGAGACACCCTCCAGTTTTGATTTTTATTGGGATCTTGACACATTAGCCTGACAATGGGTCTGACCTACTTAACGGTGTACAGAAATGGACAAAGTGACCAAGAGAAAAAGGTGGGGAAGCTTCTATCTGTTATATCTAAATATTCTCTCGATTGAGCTTCTATTAGGTGTCCTGCAAAGCACTGAGTCGCTTTACAGGTGCTGTCTTATTTAATTTTATCTATAGCTCCATGATCAAATGAGGAACCAAGAATAGCTGTTTAGAGACTTAAAACATTGTGAGAAGAAATGCACTGTGATGAATGGGACTTTTTAAAAAGACACTAGCGGGCATGGTTGGTACGAGTGTAAGAACTCATGGTGATCATTTAGGAAGAGAAAAACAGACACATCTGTTAGATACAGCTTACCAGATTAAGTGTCCCTAGGACGGAGGAGGGTTGTGACTGACTTTCTGTCGTCTGGAAACTGTAGCATTGGGTTTCATGACTTTTTCCTGATCCTCCTGTCCCTCAGGTGCACAACTGTCCATGTAACCAGTTCTACAATTTGTTCTGGGGACTTTAAAAAATGTGTCTCAAGAAAAGCAATTCAGAACATCAAGACCAAGACCCAGAACTGTTGGGGCAGTAACTTAAAATGTCTTCTAGCCTCTTCCCCTCTTTGCACCCAGTGAGTTCTTAGTTATGCCAGTAGGGCAAATGTTCCATGCAAAGAGATGTGGAAAAGACAGGGCGTGACATGCCCTGTCTTTCTCAGTGCCTTCACTGATAACAAGAATGACCTGGAGAGTTTTGCTTCTATTCTGGTGAAATGTTTGTTTGAAGCATGTCTTTAAAAGCAGGTTGGGTTGCATGCTTGTTAGGTCTCAAATGGGTGGTTGAGTGGTTCGAAGATAAAGTCTCTTAAACCAGCTTTTTCCCTCTTGGACTTCCCAGCCCTCTACTCTGGCAAAATGCACCAACACAAAACATCACGGTCTTAACCCTGATATTCGTTCTTCGTTTGCTTATACCATTTAATAGCTTTTGCATTCATTGTCACTGATAGACCTCAGATTCTACCTGTGATTGATTATTAATATAATATATTGAAGATTTTTTCCCCATGGATGGTACATGAGTTTAATAAGACCTTATCCCTAACAAGTACCGCAAGACTCAATCCTGGGCAAAAATATTACACTGCTGCTCTACCCTGCAGAACTGGAAATTTTGAACAGCTGGATTTGTTTGTCCTGAATATTCCATGTTGTGTCTTGGAGTCAAACATAGTGTCAGAAAAGTTATTAAGAGCTTCACCTGTTCTTAATGCCAGGGCCAGTTGGAAGCTGACAGGATTTTCAGCTCT
Source organism: Panthera leo (assembly GCF_018350215.1). Classification (NCBI taxonomy): domain Eukaryota; kingdom Metazoa; phylum Chordata; class Mammalia; order Carnivora; family Felidae; genus Panthera; species Panthera leo. The sequence goes on from NC_056679.1 coordinate 95,671,846, forward strand.
AATGTCTTTGCCAGGTTTGAAAAAGCAATTTAATAGTGCCTGGGACCTCTTTATGAATGTGTGGTTCCCCACTGCTTTTGAAGAGTGGCTCTTGCCCCCGAATCTTTGAACAATCACCAAAGAAGACATTGCACGAGGGGGGTGGAAATGGTGCATATTAACTGCGACAATCGCGCACAATCCAAGATGAATGGTTCTTTCTCCTCTCCCCTCATCCCTGGTGATTAGAAATAAATTTGTTAGGTATGTCTAGGAGACTAATTACATCATCATGAGGAATATCCCAGTGGGGAGATCTTTTCTTTTCGGATCAAAAGGATGGCCAGCGGCTACTGTGTTCAATCCAGTAATCTGCAGGAGATAGTGCTGGGGATGGCCAAGCGGCTCCGCTCCTCGGGAACATCTGCTCACAGAAAATGATGGGAAATTAACCATGTATTGGGGAGGCAGCTGCAAAGCCTACAGCAAACGGGAATGAGGGAAGCACTCACCAGGTCAGAGGAGATAAAATGGGAAAGGAGCTTATGAAAGGTGGAGGCCGGGTGCAATAAGAAGAATCTTGATTTATTAGAGGAGCATTTTATTTATTATTATTAATATTATTATCATTATTATTACTATTAAGAGAGAGAGCAAGCTGGGGAGGGGCAGAGAGAGAGGGAGAGAGAAATCCCTAGCAGGCTCTGCACTGTCAGCACAGAGTCCCATGCGGGGCTTGAACTCATGAACTGAGATGGTGAACTGAGCTGAAACCAAGAGTCAGACACAACTGACTGAGCCACCCAGGCACCCCAGAGAGCAGCATTGAGAGGAAGGAATCCTGAATGTTAAGTTTTAGCTCTGATCCTTATAGACGGTTTCTTGTCTCAAGAGTCTTCCCCAGATTGTTAGGAAGATTACGTAAGTTAAATATGAAACACCGGATCTTGTTTTCATAGAGTGATACCCGATCTCATTATTTTTTTTGAATTTTTTTTTAACATTTACCTATTTTTGGGAAACAGAGGGAGGCAGAGCATGAGCAGGGGAGGGGGAGAGAGAAAGAGAGGGAGATACAGAATCCAAAGCAGGCTCCAGGCTCTGAGCTGTTTGTTAGCACAGAGCCCGATGTGGGGCTTGAACTCAGGAACTGCAAGACCATGACCTGAGCCGAAGCCCGACGCTCAACCAACGGAGCCACCTAGGCGTCCCATACTCGATCTCATTATTGATATTTCAGCTGACAGCCACTCATTTTTCTTACACTTAGAATGTGGTATGCAATTGATGGGCATATTGGTCTCAGGTTAGAGCCCATGGAACTCCCAACCAGGCCCGGAATGCCAGGAACAGTCAATACTCAGTCAATTTCAGTGACAGTGGAGAGATGTTTTTATCCAAAATATATATGGTAAAATAATAGTACACAATTCTTAAAATACTCAGAGAAAGTCAGATTCTAAAATAAAAATGTTTATGAAATAAAGCTTTGAGTCCTATACCTTTTCATGACCTGGGAGAGACTACAGATCATCTAGTTCAATATCCACAATTGACAGAGGGAGAGAAAGGCCAAAAATGTCTAGTGACTGGTTGTATGGTCTGGTAGAGAATCCTGGGCATAAATCAAAGATGTTTGCTCCCCTTCCACAAGGTGGAGCAATTGCCAGAAAGGGACAGCGCAGGGATAGACCTTCCCGGCTCTTTCAGAAAGGTGGGGCCATTCACCCACTTCTTGGCAGGAGAATGTGAGTGACAATGATGTCAATCTGTTGAGAGACAAAGGAGGGGTAAGAAACTGGTGTGCCTGTATTCCTTCCCTTGTCCGTGGACTGGGATTCCGTGCCATGGATAGCTTTGGAAGCCATATGTTCAAGATGACACAACCATCTTTGGGCCCCTGGATGATTGTGTGTAAGGAAGACTTTCACTCTTTCTACCCTGAACTTTCTTTTCCAGTAATTGGTATTTCTGAGCAAGACCCAGATTTGTTTGGTGTTAAGCCAGGGTTTCTTTATTGCAGCAGTTGGCTTTACCTTAATGATGTGGAACTTTTCATAATTTACCTCTACAAGGACTATTTTTCTCCACCTTGTACCCAAGTAGAAAACATGCCACTAGCCATCTAAGCCTTACCTTACTTTTTTTTTTAATTTTTAAATTTTTTTTTATTTATTTTTGAGACAGAGACAGAGTATGAGCAGGGGAGGGGCAGAGAGAGAAGGGGAGACCCAGAATCTGAAGCAGGCTCCAGACACTGAGCTGTCAGCACAGAGCTCAACGCGGGGCTCAAACTCACGGACTGTGAGATCATGACCTGAGCTGAAGTCAGACGCTCAACTGACTGAGCCACCCAGGTGCCCCAAGCCTTACCTTACTTTTAAACACGTTTTTGGATCGCTTCTCGGCCTTTTGGCTAAGATCAAGTATAGTATCTGTTCTTACCAGTTGAAACACACTTTTGGAGGTAAGTACTTCAAGGAGAGAGACAGTCTTTCAGAAATAGGGAATCAGTAGCGTCTGGATAAGCCATATTTTGCATGTCAGCTCCTGGATAATTAGATTAATAATTAACCCCCCCACTGTATGATTGTTTTCTTCTTCTATAAGAACAAAAGTTGAAGGGAAATTTTTACCAGCATTATGGCATTTATTTGCATTTATTTAGCGTGGTTGTTTTTACCACCTGTTTGCATATTTATTTCTAGATGGATTGAGAATCAAGGCAAAGCCAAAGGCAAGTTTCATTGTAGTCAAACTGGTAATCACATGTGCTTAGCGGCTCAGGAGGCAGATTGTCTAGGGGTAAATCCTGAAGATAACCCCTGTCAGCTCTGCCATGTGGGGATATTACACCTCATTTCTGTGGTCTCAGTTGCCTTACCTATAAAATAAGATTGTGATGGTTCCTATTTGATAGAGCTGTTAAAATGGTGAGATGAAAAAAAAAATCTGCAAATTGCCCCACATAGGACCATACTCAACAGATACTGTCTTGGGGCAGAAAATGAAGAGGGAACACCCTATTTGATTAATGACTTTTGTTAAGGCATCCAATATGAAAAGCCAAGAATTGTGAGAACAAGTGTAGGAGGCTTCCAGAAGCTGACCTACATGTTGATAATGTTTTTGTTCTTCGAACATCAAGGCGGGGGTCTGTAAGCTGTAATGCAAGTAAGAAACCATCAACTGCTTACCATCAGCATGTTGTAAGGTTCGTAAGTAGATTTAATAGGTGTTATGCTCCTTTGGCTTAGCTCCATGATTTCCCATAGTGACTAAATGATAAAGTATGGAAAAGATTCTTCATTAGCTGTAATGTTCTATTACAAATGCAACCATTTGTTTCCGCATTTGCTATAGGTGTATCAAGTGTTGATCAGATACCCTACACTTGGTTAAGGACTGGCATGGTACTTGAACGTGTACCATGGTGTAGTCATAGGTTCTGCCACCAAGCAACATCAAGTCTAGTGACAGATGACAGACAAGTACATGAAGCTTTATAATCAAATGTGCCATCGTGCAGGGATCTACAGAGCAGTACGGAAATAGGAGAAAGTGACAAATGATGTTATTGTTGTTGAGATACCCTTTCCTTCCTCTTTAGAAGAATCCACAATCTAAAATTTCCTTCAATGAGATTTCAAGGTCAGGATGGGGAGATTATCATATCTTGCTAAAATTATTAATAATGGAAGGACGCCTGGGTGGTCCAGGCATGGTCTCTTGATTTGAGCTCAAGTCATGGTCTCATAGTTTGTGGGATTGAGCCCATGTCAGGGATTCTCTCTCTCCCTCTCCCCTGCTCTCTCCCTCTCAAAATAAATAAATAAACATTAAAAAAATTAATGCTTGCAGCATAATACAAAATCTGCATTTCCTGAATATTATAGTTTATTACCTAAGCTAAAATACTGGTTTGGGTTTGACTTTGGTCAATACTTACCCCATGTGGCTCCATTGCTTGGCTGTCATTACAAAACGTCCATTTTTAACATCATAGTGACAAACAGCTGTTACATAAGCTTGGACTTTATCTTTTGAATTTCGCTATGCGTAGACTATGTTCGTTGTACGTCCAGTTGGCAATTCATGGAGGAATCTGTGAAAGCCCAGGTTTACTGTCCTCCAAAGGAAGCTGTTAGAATTCCTTCAGATCTTCATGTGACAGTGGCCTCCCTTTTCCTGACCTCTTGTCATTGGGGCAAACTCTCACTGCTAGGCCGAAGACAAGGTCTTCAGAACAAACCCCGAGATATGCAGCCACAAAGGTCCATGGGCAGAACAAGTTGGGGACAGAGCAGAGAGGATTTTCCAAGGAAGCATGGTCTTTCCTGTTGACCAGTCATCAACCATATGCCTAGAGTGTATGACGAATGGCACTGTGATCGTGGATACATTTGAAGGATGATGTGCTAGCAATACAGTTTTAAGTTTTAATCTAGTAACTTTTTTGTTACACAAGTAATGCATGCCTGTTGTGGAAAACAACTCTAGATGAACAAAAACATAAACAAAAATTACCTATTTCCTACCTCCAGTGGTTTCTAGGTACTTTCTTTGCATATATAATAAAACCTTGGATTGCCAGTAACTTGTTCTGCAAGTGTTTCACAAGATAAGCAAACATTTTTTTTTTTTTAGGTTTTTAATGTTTATTTATTTTTGAAAGAGAGACAGAGTTTGAGTAGGGGAGGGGCAGAGAGAGACAGAGACACAGATTCTGAAGCAGGCTCCAGGCTCTGAGCTGTCAGCACAGAGCCCGATGCAGGGCTCCACCCCACGCACTGTGAGGTCATGTCCTGATCCATTGTTGGATGCTTAACCAACTGAGCCACTCAGGTGCCCCGACAAGCAAACATTTCTAATAAATTTTAACTTGATAAACAAGCCACGTCTCGCAATATGAGTAGTACCTGATGCCGAATGCCACATGATCACAACTGAGCCAATGGTTCTTGAAATTCACTTTGATATACAAGTGCTTGGGATTATAAGCATGTTTCTGGAAACAATTATGCTCTCAAATCAAGGTTTACTCTACACATACATATTATTCATGTTGTATTGTAACCCTCACATTATTACGAACATTGAGGAAATATCTAGAACTAGAATATTCTTGGAAATGATCGCAATGCCCCTAGTATATTTGATATTTTATGATACTTTTGCTATATCTTATATCAAATAAGACTTTGAATAAACTCTGGGGGGAGGGGGAGATTTATGCATATTGCTCTTCACTGAATACTCTGCAGCCCTGTTATACAGTGGAAAGAACATGAGTTTTGGAATAGGACAGAAATGGCTGAAATTTGAGTTTGTACACTTGGTGGTTGTGTGATCTCGGCAAATTATATAGGTTTAATCACATGAAACTGCCAACATCTAATCCTTTTTGACTGAAAAATGGTGCTTTCCTCTGGTTCAGTCTGAATCTTCAACTCTCCGAGTATAGCTTTCTTAACTATTAAATGTAGAATGCTACTCTCTAACAGAATTGACGTTGGAATTAAATCAGATAATATTTATTTTTTTCATATTACTTATTTAACTTTATTGTTTTTTTAATATGAAATTTTTGTCAAATTGGTTTCCATACAACACCCAGTGTTCATCCCAACAGGTGCCCTCCTCAATGCCCATCACCCACTTTCCCCTCCCTCCCACCCCCCATCAACCCTCAGTTTATTCTGTTTTGAAGAGTCTCTTATGGTTTGGCTCCCTCCCTCTCTTACTTTTTTAATTTTCCTTCCCCTCCCCTATGGTCTTTTGTTTAGTTTCTCAGGATCCACATAAGAGTGAATACATATGGTAAAATCAGATAATATTTGTAAAATACCTAGTGTATAGTAGATGTTTGACAAATATTAATCCCTTACCCTGACATCTTCACTGGGAATACACAATACCCTTAGGGGATGTGTGAGTGTGGATCCTCATGGAAGCAAAGGCCAAGATGGATTAAAGGGGCAAGAAATTTGTTGGGAGGAATGATTTTCAGGGAGAAGGAGGATCGATTCAGGAAAGGCCAGGGAAACTGTCAGACTGTGTTGGAGGTCTGGTCTTGACTGAAGGAGAAAGAGAAGAAGGCAAGGTTGGGGTCAGATGTCTTAGACCACTGTACAGTTCTGAGGGAAGTCTGTCAAGGCTATCAGCAAAGGGGAGTCCTGTGTCACACAGGCACCGGGTTGCCTTGATCTCTCTACTAGGGTCATTTGTTCCCTGGAGGCAGCAATGTTCCCTGGAGCACAGAAACCGGTGGGATTCTCAGAGGGTAGCTCCTGGAGCTACCCCGGCAGAAATTGGAGGGGCACGTTCTTCTGGCCACCATTTGTGAATTCCAGACATTAACCAGTGCAATGTGTTCCTCATTATTTTTAGCAAGATTGAAATTAGAATTTGGGAATGATCAGGATTTGGAAAACGGATAATTTAAATTTTTTCAGCATTATTTATGGCATCTCGTCAATATTTGCCTCCACATTCCCCTCACAGTGAAATCCGGACTGACTTGACTCTGGCCCTGTTCTTGGTCACGACTTGGATCCCTTGTCTTTTGGCTTCTCTTCCCCTTTACATTCTTGGAGCTTTCTAGGCCCTGAAGAATGACACTGGGATTTTAATAATCATTGATTAGCAGTCTCTTTTTATTTTGGTTTTGTTTTTGTTCTTTTTATTGAGATTATAGGAGTTCTGATGTAACATAAACATAATTTTGTCTCTGAGTAAAAGAATCCCAGAGACAGAAAATAGAAAAGCTGATTGGGTTAATACCCAGGGACCAGAGTCATCACGACTCTCCAATTACTGCCAGTGATATTACCGCCTGTAGTTAGGATAATGATGTTGTAGTTTTTGAAGTATTAATAAGCTGATGAGATAGTATGATGCCTCAGGATAGAGTCTCTGGCTTTATTTATTTATTTATGTATTTATTTAGGGGTGTTCTATAAAGACAGAGGAGGAAACTGTAAAGAGTGATACAGTATTTTAGTGTTAGGCTGTTAGGAGATACTATAATGTCATTTTTCCAGTTAAGAAAAATCACATGGTAATGTCACATAATCAGGACCAGAGGTGATTGACAAACCTGTCAGGCATACACATTTTTCCAGCTTCTCTAGAGATTTCGTACATTTCGGCAGTCATTGTAATTGCGTTAGAGTTTATTCTTTGCAAAGCCATCAAAGTCAATGAGCTAATATCAAAGTTTATATTAACAACTCAAAATAGTTCCAACCTTTAAATTGTTGACATGGAAACACATCTTTCTTCACCTTATCAGAACTCTGCACATGTGCCTATGTGGACTGGGTCCTGGATTAATCAGAAATGTACTATTCGATCATGCCTTCAAGTCAGCAAGAGTTACGAAGAGAAAATTATTATTCATATATTCTGTGTATCTACAGAAAACAATCAGTCTAATGGTGTTGTGATGTTGGCTGTTTTTAGGCTGTTTTATTAAACTGGTAAAATCCTCAACACAACCTGAATTTTTCCAGCCCCAGCCCCAGAGTAATTAACAGATGTTTACTTTGAAAAAGAGGTACAAACCCTATTTCTCTGTCAATGTTCCATTTAAAAGGTGAATATATTTTGTGCATGTAGTGTGCAGCACTAAGAAGCAAATATGAAGGAGAAACTATATTCTGAACTGCAGACTCTTAAACCATGTTAGAAAAAGACCGTGGAGGGATCTGGGTTAACCATGTAGCTTCAGGAACATAAATGTCTGAACTTCATTGGCTCAGACAATGGCTGAGAACAATGGCTCCTTGTGCTTTTTTTTTTTCTCCTTCAAATTGCCCAATTATTTTCGTCTTCATTTCATTTGAGTTCAGTTGACACACAGTGTTCCATCACTTTCAGGTGTACATGCGGCTGTTTTGTGTCGCCGTACAAAGCTATTACGATATTGATGATGTTCCCTGTGTTGTGCCTTTCATTGCTGTGACTGACTCATCTCATACCTGGCAGCCTGTGTCTCCCACTCCCCTTCACTCATTTTGTCCACATCTCCCCAACCCTCCTAGTCTGTCACCCATCAGTTTGTTTCCTGTATCCTTGTGCTTTATTTGAACCATTAGACCAATCATTTGGGACCGGGGGAATTTGTTAACCTGGGTAGCTGTGATGGCTAGAGTGAGGATCCTCATGCTGTTGTGCAACTGTACTTCTCACCTGGGTTGCTGCACTAGGATTTGTTTTTTGTGCAATGTTTGGGAAAGTGTTTGGTGGAACTGTTGGGCTATTTTCTGGATACCAGGAGAGGAAGGTAGGATACCTTATTCAGAAGAAGGTGGGCAGATCAAGGGATGAGTAACCAGTTCACATATATAAAAATCCATCTTGGAGATTTCTTCCTCACTGTCCCTAGGTGGATATGAAATTTAAAACCGAGTGGAGGAAACTCCTGGCATACTTCCCTGGGATGTAACATAATTCATATTGCCCCCTTTGTAGATCTTCAGACATTTTCAACATTAGACCCACTGTGATTCTACTCTAAGAACCTCATCTTCTTTAGAATAGAATGTAATTTTCCTTTTTCTGAATTCATAAGACCATCAGAGGATAAGGATTATGACTGATGCTCTAAGTCAGTGAATAAAAGGAAAAGATGGATAATTTTACACATGACCCTAAGTAGGGGTGTGGTCAAGGATAATCAATTTGAGCCTCACAATAAAGGATATAGGGTCTGTGAGTTAATTGATAAATCCCTTTGGGTTTCAACCTTTATAAATGAAAAGCTGTCTCCCCCTATGTTGTTAGCATATAGGTCCATAGTCAGTAGCTTATTCATATATCCATCCATCCATCCATCCATCCATCCACTCATTCATTCAACCAACACATATTTATGAAGCATTTGTCATATGTCAGGCACTGTGCTTGATTTGGGGACACAACAATTCCTGCTTTGTTGGATTATAGATGTTCATGGCACGGGTTATAGGGCCAAGAGAGTATCGAATATCTATCTCTTTTAACTCTATTGCCAGGTCTTAGAAAACAAGGTACATGTGTCCTCAGTGCCTAGCCTAGGGCTATGCATTGCAAAATGGTATGTTGACTTGGATACACCTGGAGTATTTTTCCTTTGATTTAGAGCATGTAAAGTCTCTTTATTTAGATTCTTGCTAGTAGTAATAAGACAATCAATGATATGGTAGTTGGCATAGATCACACTTTCCCTGTCACATTCCATCAACTCCTGAACACATCCACAGAGCCGGTGGCTAATCCAGAATTCATTCCTCATAAGCTTTTCTGTGTGGGCCCAAAGAGTCAAATAAAGCCATGCTCTCCCCTCAGGTTTATAGCAGCTGGAACAAATCCGAGTTGTTATTGTCAACTGTGATAATAGCTCACCAACTTTAATTAATTAAATCAAGAATAAATCCCCATACAGTTATCTTGACTCCAACGTCATTGATTAAATTTTGGGGGGAAAGGGTGTAAGTATCCCATTTTAGGCATCTTATTCACTGCATCTACATGATGAACTTCATCCTAGTTGGTCCTTTCTGGTCAATTTCTTATTTTTGTTGTAAAAATTACTGTATGCCAACAAAAAGATGGCTATCTGATTTTATTTCATGGGGTAGAACTGAGGAAGGGAAAAATGTAAATAATCAAAACCAAAAGTCCACATGTTTTTATGTGACTCTCTGCATTATTCTATGTTAGCCATGATTTTTTTTTAAGACATCATTGTGGCACAAATAAAAGACATAGATGAAATGCCAAGTTGCAAACTTGGTTTAAGAATTCAGATATGTTTATAATATTAGTAGCTATCTTCTGGAAACTGATACTTAATGGAACCAAATACCTGGTCTTCAAGGATTACCTAAAGGTCAAAGTCTCCGCTGTCCTTGGACAAAAGGTGCTGGTGTAAAAAATTCACTTGCTATTCCTTCTGGCTTGGATTTCAGGCAAGGAGCCAGGTGGCTTAACAGCTAAAGTTATGTTAGTTTCCTAAGTAGAATTTTAGACCACGTTTTTTTTAACGTTTATTTATTTTTGAGACAGAGAGAGACAGAGCATGAACGGGGGAGGGGCAGAGAGAGAGGGAGACACAGAATCTGAAACAGGCTCCAGGCTCTGAGCTGTCAGCACAGAGCCCGACGCGGGGCTCGAACTCACGGACCGTGAGATCATGACCTGAGCCGAAGTCAGACGCTTAACCGACCGAGCCACCCAGGTGCCCCTATGAAGTCTTTTAAATGTCTGAGAAATTGGGGACCAAAGGATTCTGCAGTGAAGCGACTAGCTTCCAGAACCCGAGTTTGACAAGTGACAAGTAATCATAGACTGCCAATCTTCCCCTGAGATGCTAATGAACCCCTACCCTTCCATGACCTCAATAATTCACCAAATTCTTCCATGGGCATTGGTTTGCCCATTAGGTTTTCCTCTAGAAGGGGAGGCATCATTATCTCTCTATTACAAGTAAGTAAACTGAGGCTCACAAAAGTGAACTGATGAAGGAAGTTCACATGGCTGACAAGCAGTGACATGGAAAGCCAAGGGGCTTTCAATCAAATTAACGTCTTTCTGTCTTCCTGGACACACATGGCCTAGCTCTCTTTTGCTAATCTCCCACTAGGCCATGCAGAGGGAAACGAATCAGTGTCATAACTCCAGATACTTATCAATTTACTAAAATTTTTTTTAATGTTTTTTTTTTATTTTTGAGAGAGAGACAGAGAGGGAGTGCACCAGCAGGGGAGGGGCAGAGAGAGGGAGGCATAGTCCGAAGCAGGTTCCAGGCCTTGAGCTGTCAGCACAGAGCCCAACGCGGGGCTCGAACTCACGAGCAGTGAAATCATGGCTTGAGCCACAGTCAGATGCTTAACAGACTGAGCTATCCAGGTGCCCCACTCCAGAGACACTTTTTAAAGATTAGTAGTTTCCTAGTGAAATCGCTATTTTTGACAACAGTGACCACATGTGTCCACTGGCAGGGTACAAAATTAAAAATTAGATGATCAACAGCAGAGTCAATCCATGACAGACTGTAACTTTACTAATATTTCACAGAATGTATGACAAGGAAATTACATGAGCATCAACACTGACATTACTGTCATCGATTAGGGGGCTTCTTTATAGTTAACATATCATTGTATCATTTTGGCAAAGAAGTAAACGATAAGATCTTCTAATAAAGAAGTTTATTATTTTTTCTTGTAGGTTTATTCAGGGTTGCAAAAGCATGTAAGCATTTGTATTTTCTTTGAATTGCTTTCAAACCTTGAAATGGGTAATATCACCAAGGGATCGGTTGAAATAGAAAGTTGGACAAGTAGGTCTGGGATAGGGCCCGAGAGCTACATTTCTAACAAGCCTCTGGGTATGGCCACTGCTTTGGCTGCTGATTGAAGGGCCAGGCTGGTAGTGACAGTGTCCTGAGCTTTCTGGGGGGGACTGACTACTATCTTTTCAGCTAGCCCCTTCCATGTTGCCCATGGAAACTTAGCGTCTGTTTTAAGTAGATGGTTAAAAACGAAGTCTTCGACAGCAATTTTGTTGTGTTTTCACACGTTGTGTGGTCCTAATAGATGACTTCCTTCAAAATGTGTCTGTATCCCTTACACCGGACTTGTTATATGCCAAAACAGTTGACACAGCCCATCTTACCAGTTCTTTGAATGTCTTAGGTAGCCAATAACTCATAATCTCTTAGTTCCTACCTTCGAAAATGTGCTTCTTCCTATCTAAAGTGTTCATTCCAGAACTTCATGCGATTTTGCCTTGAGTAAGCATTTTCTCCCACGGTAAGTAAGTCCCTGTTTCATGTACATGGTTACTTGAAGACATTTATGGACTGTAATCATGTTTCCTGCTGAGCCTCCTCTTTTCTCAGCCATAAAGACATAGTCTCCGACTTTATACTTTCTTGCTTTATATTCCTAGCCCTTGTTATGTCTGTTCAATCCTTCACGTATTTTTATGCTGGTTTGCTGTTTCCTCCCTAAATTGGGGGTGGGCAAAGTGAAGAGAAGGTTATGTATAATTGAGAGACGGTGCTGATTTAGTCCTTGGAAGGACTATTTCCCAGGGATCTGAGGCACAGCAGGACATGGGGCAGTAATTGAGTGGATCCAGCTCTGGCCTCTTTTTGCAGCCCAGCCCCTGAGTGCTACTCACATTCATTGTTCATACTCCCATAAAGCACATGGTAGACTCTGTGTACCTAAAGACATCTATTTTATGGACTGCATCTCCGCTAAGATTCCTTTGGGTCTTAAGATCTCTCTCATGTTATTTTGAATAAGGGAGGAAACAAACAAGGTTCAAGCTTTTCAGATACTTGTACGTATATAAAATAAACGCTAGTACAAAATGTCATCTATATTAGTCAGGGGTCGACCAGAGAAACAAGTAAAAGATACGTATAAGGAAACAAATGGCAAGGAATTGGCTTATGTGATTTCGGAGGTTGGCTGGGCAAGTCTGGAATCCACAAGGCAGGCTGTCTGGAAGGACAGGCTGGAAACTGAGGCGTATGCTGAAGCTGTGATCCACAGATAAAATTTCTTCTTCTTCAAGGAAGCTTCAGTTCTTCCCCTAAATCCTTCTAGGTGGTGATCTAGATGAATCTTCCTTACATAAAGTCAACTGAAGATAAACTTTAATCCCACTTAACAAAGTGTGATTGAATTGCAGTTAATCACATTACAATGTGCCTTAACAGCGGCCCCAGATTAGTGTTTGATTGATTGGGCACCATAGCTTTACTGAGCTGACCTAAAACTGACCATGATGTGACACATGGAGCTTTTGGCTATGTCTCCTATAATTTAAAGTATCAAGCCACTTGTTTACCTTTGGGGAGATACTAAAGATACTTTGATGTAGTGTATGGGTCCCTTCCTTTTTGGTAAAGTGTGGTTATGGTCCTGCATCTGTTGTGGAACTCATTCACACGAAGTGTCCATGCCCACGTGTATGGAGATTTTCAATCCATGCATGATGGTGGGTTTCCCCACTTCTGAGTCACACAGGTGTAGGCCATAGTGACAGATGTAACCATGAAATAGAGGAATGCTTCTCAGACTTGAGTCATTTTAATATAACCTTCATGATTTTGTGTCTGCATGCATTATTACTTCCACATGTATAATCTTCTAAATATATTACTCTGAAGTATATTATCTGTGTTTGTAGTTCTGGTAGCATGGTGGATTGAGGTAATGTTGAATACCCTCTCGCTGAAAAGCAGAAATTCTATTTTCAAAAATAGTCATGTTTGAAGGACCTAACGGGCTTGAGGGCCAGGGCAATGAGCCTGTGAGTTGATGCTAGGGAAACTGGGAGATATATTAGGTCTAAATAGGAGTTCTAAGAGAGGCAACAGATGTTGTCCTGTATCTTCAGGAGGCAGGGAGATTGACTGAGGCCCCTTTTTGAAGATGAGATCCTAGAAGACCTGCCCCTTTCGACGCAAGAAACATATCTCCAACTTTTAAGGGAAGGGACAAGAAAGCTGCAGGTAAAAAAAACAAAACAAAACTACCCCATTAGAAATCAAAACCTGAACTTGATTAAATAAATATAGATACAAAATTTGCATGTATTTTAGTTATGATATTTGGAACTGAGATGGAAACATGAGTGCAAAATCTAGTCCCCCATGATAAAAAGGAAACAGAACTCCTCTGGAAGGACACTTTAACAACATAGGGCACCTAAGAATTTCCAGAAGTATGGGTTGAAGGGCACATAACAGTGAAGATGAGCTCATAATGGGGAAGAAAATGTACACACTCACAAACAATGTTAGGAAACGTATGCAATCAAGAATCAGAAGACAAGACCTAGGATCTTAAAAACTTGAATTAGCAATATGAGTCTGTAAAATACAAAGATGAAAAGTGATAAAGGAGATAAAAGTAGGAATAGAAGCTACAATGAAAGAATTGGAATCTATTGGCGGCAAAACATAACTGTAAAGATCCAAAAGGAACTTGGAGAAACAAGCAAAAGACCCTGAAATTTTAAAAATTCATGGATAATTGAAAGATCGTTCATATTTTTAATGTTCCACTGGTTTTCTTGTGTGGAGTGGGGTATTCCTTACTACTTGTGGTTGTTGAATGTTCAAAATAATAACCTTTTGAATCTTTCAAGCACAGGTAGCTCTAGATACTTCTGCTAAAGATGTAAATGTAGACATTTGAAAAAACTTGAGACTAGCAAACATAGGTTTCAAATTTTCCAAACCTTTATAAAAAATCGACAAGTCAAAGAAGTCAGATTGTCCGCAATGCTTTAGATACTCTTTAGATACTCTTTAGATACTTCTTTAGATAAAGAACACAGACTCTTGACTAATGGTAATAGAACATAGTGATAGGATGTGACGTGATTAGGTAATCTTGCATGACACTCATGAAGGGCTTTTGGGGATAGAATTCAGATTCCAAATCACTTGCTTTGAATTGATTAAAAAAAAAAAAAAAAAGGAGTTTATCCTGATTGGACCAAACTTAATTAGTTGAAAGCCCATAAGAGGAAGTGGTCATGCCTTACAGACAGAGCTGTCCTTCTGCTGGCCTTGGAAAAGCAAATGGCCACGTCGAGAGCTCCATTTTTCAGGGAACTGTGAGCAGCCTTGAGACCTAAGGGCGGGGGGATTCTAGCTGACACCTACTGAGGTAAGAAGTTGACAATGGAGCTGCACGGAGAGGAATTCTACCAACTGAGGGATCGTATTGGAAGTGGATTTTCTCTTCAAGCCTTTGATAAGACTTTGATCTAGTCACACCAGGATCGCAGCCTGGTCAGACTCCCAAGCAGATAACTCCATAGAACCATGCCTGGAATCCTGAACCTCGGAAACTGAGAGACAATAAAAATAGGTGGTTTTAAGTCCCTTAGCTTGTGGCACCATATTATGCAGCAATGGCAAGTGAATATATTCACACTGATAGTGTTTATGCCAGTAGTATGGTCACACTGGGACATCCCCTATGAAGTAGAAGACAGTTGTTACTCTACCTCTTGGACCTTTTTGGCGTCGAAGTCAGCTTATACCATACTTGAGATGAGCGGTCTCATGCATTCTTGAGTGATTCTTAGAGGCGGGTCTAAATTAAGAGGTTTCTGCAGCAGCTGCAGGTTGTTTCTCTGCTGCTCAGTACTTGATTTAAAACACAGTTCCTGGGACGCTGTACCATAATAGAGACTGAGGGCCTGATTAGAAGGTACCCATTGTTGATGCATCTAGAACTACCCATCAAGAGCCGTGTGTTACCAGATGTACCAAGTCATGAGATCGGGTGAGGCAATAATAATCTGTTGTGTGATGAACATGACGTATTTGGGATCAGGCCTGCGTAGAATCAGAGGACACTAACAAGTTACGTTAATAGGCGACCCAGACCTGTGTGTCTCCTATTACATCAGCCCCTTCATCAGCTCTTTTGGGAGGGTTTGGAAGGGTTTCTCTACAACCAACTCGAGAACATGCAAAATTCAGGAAGGGTTCACAGACGGGTCTTGGTGGTAGAGGGGAGCGAACCACCAGTCTGGAGGAACCACTGTTACGTTATCGTTCCCCTCAAGGCTAGCCCTGCAGGGCATTATAAGTTAAATTCTTTTATTAGGCAGACATGTGAACAATACACTTAGTCATTCACTTTGGAAACAGAATTGTCTAGAGATGGGAACATGCACTGAAAGCCTGGCCAGTGGCAAAAAGTTGGTCCAGCTGGTCAAGACAGAGACCAAGTGTATGGGGTGACTCATTCGATCCAGCTTCTCTCTTCAGTCACCTCCATAGCACAGTGGGCACCTAGACGGTGGCCACGATGGCAGGAATGAAGGCTCTAAAGTCTGTTCCTCCAACTTCGACACAATGTTGTCTTATCGTCTCTGCCGCGAGAAGAAAGATCAAATAAGATAAGGACTGGATGTCCGGGGTCCCTGTGAGGCAGAGTGGCTGCTGTGGTGGGGATGGAGCAGGAAGTGAGATTCCAGTGGGCTGAGGAATGAATGGGTGTGTGAGGGTGGACAGTCCTTGCAAGAAATCTGACTTTGAGAAAGAGGACCGAGATGAGGTGGTCCCTTGAGATGGGCATGAAGTTTAGGGAGATCGCAACACTGAGGTAGGAAAGAGTGAGATACATTAAACTATGAGTAAGGAGGAGGCAGTAGGGGAGGAGATATAAAGATAAAGGATAGAGACATGCTAAACTTTCAGGTGCCTAAGAAGGAGGGAAGAAAAGGGGCCCAAGAGAGAGGGACGCGCTGATTTTCTGGTCTTCAGCAGAGGACTAAAATGAAAAGCGTCTTCTGTTTCGATACACAGTAAGATTTTGTATATCTGGAGCTCACTAATTTCTAATGCAGATGCCTTCAGAATTTGGAGTATTCTATTGGGGGGCAGAGCTAAAAGTCTGTAGCTTTGTGACATGTTTTATAACTATATTATAATTGGCTTTACCAATGAAATCAATAGTAAATAGTAAAGAGAATTTGAGAAGGATGTTTGTGCCACTGAAGAAATCTTAAAGAAAACAGCCAAGGCAAGAACCTAAAGCATTCTATTTGCATACCAGCAATGGTGTGCTAATTACAAATTGCTCTTTTGGACTACGGATTATTAAATAGGCTCTTTGGTTAATAGCAATCGTTAGCCTGGGGCTATAAAGTAATACAATGGCCGTATTCCAAAAATATTGTGTAATTCCTTATTTTAACTTGGAAAGCCCAACGCCTGCCTTCTTCCAATTATTCCAAACTAATGAGCTTTCGCTGCCACGCATAGAAGCATAGAAGGGAATTTGGAAAACATTGCCCGGTTTGCTGACCAGTACTAGAAAAACTTGAAGCTCTCTTTGTCTTTTTTCTTTGTTTCTTTTTAACCCAAAGCCCTTTTCCAGAGTCCGATTCAAGCTGGGCTCCTTTTGCTCACACCTGGTGCAACCGTTGGTTCCCACTTGGCACTGTTAAGTGGAGGGGGCCTGACAGCATACTGTCCTCCCAGACTCTGGGCCTCTGAATGCAGAAAGCCAATTTGCTTCTCGCTGCTTTGTCTTGGGCACCTCACAATGTGCTCTAATGACAGCTCAGCAGTTCTAATAGCCCTTTTTAATGGCTAAAAACAGACCCGGTCTGTCCAAACATAGCCTATTCACCAGCTCTCGTCAAAACAATTCAGTTTTGCTATATGATGATGCAGCAGACCATGGAAAGCAGTCACACAGACTCTATTCAAGTCCCAAGTTGGACCCTGAGGCAAAAGCAAGTCGACCCAAGCAATGGTCATATTAAATACTTTTTTTTTTTTTTTTTACTGTCTGTTTCTGAAATAGGGCTTGTGTTTCAAGGGACAAGGCAGGCAGGCTCCATTTGCAAATGCAGCTCAGCACAATTTGAAAAAAATGAGTAAAGAAATTGGGTCCTGGAAGGGGTGAGGGATTTTCATTTTGACTGTAGTATATCATTTATACTTGACCACCTGTGTTTCACAGCACAGAGAAGAAAATCTAAGGCTAGTTTGTAGGTAATGGAAGTCTCAACGCAAAGGATCAGTGACCATTCTGTTTTTCTCTTAAGGCAACGATTGATTATGTTACATATCTGTATCCTTACTGTGACATTTTGACTTTTAGATCTTGGCCATCCGGTGGTTTTCAGCTCAATTTCCTTACATTGTCCTGACCTACAAAGTATAGCAATAAAGGGAATACCAAGTGACACTTAAAATAAAAAATAACTAGTTTCCCTGGGCCCCCTTAAGGGTGTAATTTTAAAATGTAAATGTATTAATGATCCTTCAATGAAAAGGTTCTTTCCCTGCAGTCTGCACATTTTTTTTAAAGATGGATTTCTAGGCAAACATTAAAAGCACATTTAATGATGCTTGCCACAAACTTGAAACCGTTCTTGTCATATGCACAAAAATTATAAAAAGTTGGATGATTATTTGTCTTGGTCAGTGTGCAAGGCTATAGTTTTCAGAATGAACTGTACACATGATTTAAAAATATGGCTAATAGTCAATGGGACTGTATGTCAAATCGCTGATTACCCCATTGGGACTCGATGGAGTAGTAACAGAGACTTGCAGCCCCAGATGACAGGTGTATGAACTCAGGATCTCTGCTGTACATGACCTTCAGGGATGCAACAATGGTTGGAAGTCTCCAGAAGCAGCGTAGAAAAGTTAAGAGTTAAAACCTATTTTCTAAGGGTGCTGTATTTTTAGTGGACTGAAAGCAGTTGCTTTGTTTCTCAGAAATGGGACTGGTTGTTGAGGGCAGGGAAAAAAGAAATAATTTGTTCAGCAGGATTAGTTAATAAATGCAAGCTGTAGGAATCATTAAGCCATAGAAAGGTACGGAGAGTGGAGTGGTTGAGATGAGGTCATCACTGGTAATGGGACCTAACTCAGGGTAGCCTCTGAAGGGGAATGTCCCAGGAATCCATGAATAATGGATTCTTGACCTCAAGCCCTGTGCTCATGGAAGTATCCACTTCTGCTGGGTCTCCTTGTTGAACCGGGATGCCTGACACGTGTCGAGACCAACAGTAAAAGGCAAGGAATGACTTTGAAAGCCAAGAGAGGAGCAGAGACGACTGCTTTGCTCTGGAAAGAGTCTGGAGCTGATTGAGTGCAGTCAACTTTCACCTGGGTATAGAATGGGGTTCCCCGTGGCTGCTGATGCTTGGAGCCACATGTCCCTGTAAGAAGATGTAGCTAGTTCAAAGACAAGTTCTGAGAGAGTAGCACGTGAACACAGCAGTTAAAGCAAAAAATTCTACTGCCTGGGTATACGTAGTGACTTCTGGCCCGTGTCACAATCAGTGTACCGTCACAACTACAAAGTGATTCCAACTAAGGTGGCCTAAGTCCCAAGTATGAAAGATCTGACCAGTGCCTAGTGCACCAGCTGGAGCATATGTGCCGGACTTGAATCGGTAAATCCATCATATTTTGAGTTTCTGAGTGTCAGAGTCACGTCTGCCCTTGCTAGACCCTGAAGAGGTCTCATTTGGATACAAGAACCCCCATTTTGTAACCCAAGTTCAAAATGGATGGCACTGCTAGCTTCAGGGAGCAAGGATACAAATATTTTCCCGATGCGTTGTTGTAGTTACGCCTGCGTCTGGTTTAGAAACATCTGGAGGCCAGCGCATTAATACATTAGGGTTTTGTGGAGGGGGCAGGCGTGGTGGAACTGAGGCAGATTTTTCTGTTTTGTCATGCCACGAGTCTGCCGTTCTGTGCTCTGGAAAGGGGGACAGCTCCCAGTTTCCTTAGCATTGTAATGCCTCAGGCGATATATCAAGTTCACCTCGAGTTGGTGGTAAAGGAAATAATTTATAATATCTCTCCTCCGTTGTCCTTGGTAGTGAGTTTTGCTTCAAGCTAGTTCTAAAATTCAAACAAGAATGTCCCAAACAGTGCCTAATAGGGAAAGAGAGCAAGCGGGAAGGATCTGGAGCACATTTTATTTTTTAGCACCTTTAATGAGGTACTCTGAGCCTGCCACTCAAGTGATTGACTGGCTGCCTTCAATATGCTTTCCAAGGCATTTAAGAAGTGCAGTATTTTCTTTTATCTGTTGCCTATATTAGTGACACTAAATATTTAATCACTAACTAGGGCTACAGTAGCTGCAGAAGTGATGAATAATGGGCCCCTGTACACTTGTGAACTCTCTGTTGTTGGCTGATTAGGTTGGCTTTGCCTGGAGAGATGGAACGCGGATGGCTCACCACCTGTAGTCAAAGAGAAAAAGGGGATGCTGACAATGGATGAAACTTCATGTAGGAAGGCCGCTGTGTCACTGCCATGTAATTACCACAGTGGCTTGAAGAATTAGGTTCGGCTAATTTTTTTTTTTTTTTCAGATCTACCACAATGTCTTTTAAATCCATTCTGAAGGTACCATTTTGTAAGGCTATGACCTACTCTTGTACCCAGAGTTACGCTTCCTTGTTTTTAACAAATAGAGAAACTACATCATGGAGAAACGAAAGGACTGGTCCTTCATTGTACATCAGAAATAGTGTAAAAATGGACTAGGATAGGACGATTTTATTTTAAGAGGCTCCTATCACAAACCTAAGATAGAATCTTCCTATCCTGGCCTTTCTTACAGAAGCCGTGAGACCACGGAAGTTACCTACCTTCCTTAACCTGGGAGTTTTCTCATCGGTAACACGGGGACGGTAACACGTCTCTCAAATAGAAATTTGTTAGCCTGACCATCACTGACGCATGTCAGTTGCCTGGCCTGGTTGCTGCACAGAGCAGGCATTTTATAGATGGCAGTGTCTTGGCAGTGGCTGATACTGTCTGGGCCTCTCGAATGTGTTAGTTCGCTAGGGCTGCCTCCACAAGGTATCACAGGCTGGGTGGCTTACGCAGCAGTTAAATATTTTCTCACGGTTCTGGAGGAATAGCAGTGCTGATTCCTTCTGAAGCCCTGGCTCAGGCCTTGTCCTTGGCTTGTCCTTGGCCATTTTCTCCCTTTGTCTTCCCCTGGCCCTGCCTCTATACAACTTTACATCCAAATCTCTTCTCATAAAGGACACCAGCCATGTTGTACTAAAGGCCACCGAATGACTGCATTTTCACTTCCTCAACTCTTGAAAGATCTGGTCTCCAAATGTAGTCACTTTCTGAGATGATGGGGCTTGACTTTAGCATAGGAATTTGTTTCTGTTTGTTTGTGTGTGTGTGTGTGTGTGTGTGTGTGTGTGTGTGTGTGTGTTTTGATGTTTATTTTTTGTTTGCTTGTTTGTTTTTTTCAAGGGAAGCAACGCCTTCAGCCCATAATACTAACTTTGAATAATAAATAACATTAATCTGATTTACTTTATTATCTTCTGGGGGTATATTTATTTTAAGGGGTGGGGAGAGCAAATCATATATTTCTGTAGAATACAGAAAAGCAGTTGCTACTTTCTCTTTATGTGTTGAACCACATTTATTCCCAAATAAGTGATTTCATCTTGTGGGGTAACTAGATGCAACTTTTTTTTTTTTTTTTGGTGGGGAGGCAGGGAAGTGATCCCAAGGAAGTGTCAGTAGGAGAAGGAAAATGGAAGGAAATGGAGAAGACCGGGCCGCTAATTCAGGGATCATTGGTGACCGGGTTCTGTGTGGACAGTGAGAGCTCTTTCCCACTGAGGAGACCTGGTGGAAGGGCTTTGAGACGGCCTCAGAGCTCTCTAACCCTAGGGATGGGGAAACTGGGTGTTGACACACAGATTCCTGCCTGTCTTTTGAGGGCTGCCCCTAGGACCATGTCCATTTCTGGAAATTCCCTCTGTTTGACCTTGGCAGGAGTTGAGGGATAGTATAGTGGTGGCAGGAAGCACGGGTGGATACAGTAAAAATGGTGAATGCAGAGGAGACAGGTGTAGGGCAGTTTTGTTTTGTTTTGTTTTGTTTTTGGTCTTACTTGCATACAACCAGTACATGTCTACTTTGGATTTTGATGGTTGATCACAAAAACACAGTGTTATTCTATTCTATTCTATGTATTTAAAAAATGTTTTTAATGTGTATTTATTTTTGAGAGAGAGAGAGTGTACATACAAGTGGAGGAGGGGCAGAGAGAGAGAGAGAGAGAGAGAGAGAGAGAGAGTGAATCTGAAGCAGGCTCCAGGCTCTGAGATGTCAGCACAGAGCCCTCTGCCGGGCTTGAACCCACAAACTCATGACCTGAGCTGAAGGTGGACGCTTAACCACCTGAGCCCCCCAGGCGTCCCATAAAAACACAGTTTTAAGAATACTAGTGCGGCTACAAAACATCTTCAGCACCGTGTACAACTACCTACATTGTCCTGAATGGCAGTACAAGCTACCGGCCATGTTGAATGGAGAGTAACATGAAATAAATTGGCAAAGGCACAGTATAGCTTAGTAGTTCAAGCTACTGGCTTTGAAACCAAACCAACCTGAATTTATATGTGAGATTTGATGCTGATTAGCATTGTGAGCTTGAATAAGGCACTCCTTGAGTTTTCTCTTGAGTAAATGGATATACTAATAGTTGACTCATTGAGTTGCATGAGGGATATATGAAAATCTTGCTATAATAACTTCCAAGTCATCGATGCTCCATAGAGTAGCTATTACCATTAAGAAGATGATAATACCAATAAACAGGAGGATTTGGGGATTTTGTGTCAAATAGGTTTCAGTAGCTGTGACACATGATTAGGGACTTCTCTTTTGATCTAGTGTC
Source organism: Panthera leo (assembly GCF_018350215.1). Taxonomy (NCBI): domain Eukaryota; kingdom Metazoa; phylum Chordata; class Mammalia; order Carnivora; family Felidae; genus Panthera; species Panthera leo. Next base: position 95,694,060 of record NC_056679.1, read on the forward strand.
AGGAGTTGTGCGTTCTAGACCTCAATTACTCATTTGTGAGTCAAGTCATCTGCTTACTTCCTTTGTCAAAAAGAAACAGTATCAGGTCACCTGGGTGGCTCAGTTGGTTGAGCCTGTGACTCTCGGTTTCAGTTCAGGTCATGATCTCTGGGTTTGCAAGATTGAGCCCTGCATCCAGGGCTACATCAATTTTATTTATTTAATTAATTAATTAATTAATATTCTAAAAAAATTTATTTATTTTTGAGAGAGAGAGAGACAGAGCACAAGTGGGGGAGGGGCAGAGAGAGAGGGAGACACAGAATCGGAAGCAGGCTCCAGGCTCTGAGCTGTCAGCACAGAGCCCGACATGGGGCTCGAACCCACAAACCATGAGATCATGACCTGAACCGAAGTCGGACGCCCCACCAACTGAGCCACCCAGGCGCACCTCAATTTTATTTTTAAAAATAAAATAAACAGCATCAAAACCTGTGGATATTTGCCATTTTGACCCAAGAATTTTTGGGAGGTTTAATCCGATTGATGAAACTTTATGCGATCAGTAATGTATGAATATAAGCATTTTTATAATCCACAATGGTGTTTGCCAGCCTTTTCCTCCTCTTAAATTTGTCAAAGCAGGATTGAAATATAACCTTGAAATCTTCTAAGACTTTGTCCCTTCTTTGCCACAGATCCTGAATACATTCTATTTCTAGTTATTCATTTAGAGAGTGAAAGCATGGAGTTTAAGTTTGAGAACATTGAGTGTCACATATGTCCAGGTAGATAATATGTAAGTTCAAAGAGTATCCACTGAATCTGATTTGATAAATCTTAATGGCCTGGTTCCCTGCATTTATCATCGGTGTTCACTTACATCTCTGTGGAATCTTGCCCTTTTCTCTCAGTTGCAGGTATAACCTTGTGATATCAGATGAAAGTTTCACTCTTTTACAGACACATTATCTTGAGCAAATGTTTGCCATTTTGTGAACTGCCCTCAGCACTGTGTGAGAAAAACTCCCTAGTCTAAGCTGTTACTTTCTACCTCTCTCTCTCTCTCTCTCTCTCTCTCTCTGTCTGTCTGTCTCTTTTGGGCACATTTCCTTTTTCCTTGGATAAAATCATTGTTCTTTCCAATCCATTTGATAGCATTTTTTTTAACTATAACTGCCTTCGGTGACCCACATCTTCCCACCGAACTGAATTTGCCTGTCAGTCAAACCCAAAATTAACCTTTCTAAAACAAACCTTTGTATTTGCTAAATGTAAGCTTTGGGAAAGATGGGTGGTGGTAATCTGATAGAAACTGGTGAAGGGGTATTTCTGAACAATGATGTGGTTTATTATTTAACAGAAGTACTATAGAGCTTGAGGTCATATATGCCATGGAGCTTAATTGACTGAGGACAGCCCCCCTTTGTCCTTCCCCGAGACATGAATTCCATTCTATTTGAGTCATTCTCTTTCATGCCATGCCACCCTGCCCCATCCCATCGCATCTGAATCCCTTTCTAATGCATGAACTATGAGCATGGCATTTTTTCTAGGTGGTAAGACCAGTGGAAGTCGTCTGGAAGATTTGTCGGGCCCAAGGAAGTCTTTAATAGTAGGAAAGCAGGAATCTAAGTTCCAGTTTATTTTTCAGGCCAACCATATTATTCCAACATGGCTACTGTGAGTATGGATTTAGGAAGAAGTAAAACTCCTTCAAGGTACTTTCTAAGATGAACTCAAAAGGAGTCATTAGTCTCTATGCTTTATGGAGTAAAGAAGAGGCAGTGGTAGGCTAATGTAGCTCTTCGATGAGATTTAAATTTGCTTGTGGAAATAGGAACAAAGAAAAAAGAGCAATGAATAGAACTCAGTAGTAAATGAGTGGACATCATGGCACTCCAGCCAATGACCATGGCCAGGGAAGCTGATGTTCTCAAACTACGCTTAGGCTCTCCCTGGCTTATCTGGTCCTCCTCTGCTGTGATGCTCTTAGTTCCCAGGATAGCCTAATATGCTAAGCTGGGCTATTTCATTCACAGACTGAGAGAGGGCCACCATTTTTCTTTTCTCCTTGATTCCTAAGAAGTGAACAGAAGCTACAAGGGACACCAAAGATTTCTAAGTCTATAAATAGTTGAAGAAATGAAAGCATAGTGTGGTGGGGAAAAAGGAAAACTAATTTCATGTTCGTTGTTGAAACTATCTCATTGGAAGAGTTTAACACGACAGTGATAGTGGAAAGCCTTTACGGGTTTACTGAAAAGATTGGAACAGACACTAGACTTCAGACAATTCTATTCAAAGCTCCATTATTTATTTGCAGAGACAAAGCTACATATCCAATAAAAGGAAATGGCCTGCCGGCTAAACTTGGCCCTGCTATGTGTGACTTTCCGACCAAGTTTTGGATCATCCACAGTTAATTCCACACATATACTACAAATGGAAAAATTTACCTTACGTCAGTACATTTATTTTGAAGGATGGTAAAAATTCTCGAGATCAGCATGGTTAAGTTCACAGTGTTTATACCTTTAAAGTTGATTTGTATGCTTTGGGTTACTATTTTTATTGTGAAATAACTCCTAATATAAATTTGCAAGAAGGACTATAAACACTCTAGTGTATCCTTCATCCAAATTCGCCAGTTGAGAACATTTAGCCCCATTTGATTTCTTTCTTTCTTTCCTTTTTTTTTAAGTTTCTTTCTTTATTTTGAGAGAGAGAGAGAGAACACACATGAGCAGGAGACGGGTAGAGAGAGAGAGGGATAGAGACAATCTGTCAGTGCAGAGCCCAACATGGAGGTCGATTTCACCCCGAACCGTGAGATCATGATCTGAGCTGAAATCAACAGTTGGGCGCTCACCTGACTGAGCCGCCCAGGCACCCCTGCCCCATTTGCTTTCTCATAGTCGCACTCTGTCCACCTATAAATAACACCTCTTTTCTTTCCACTAGAAAGTGAATTGCCGTTGACCCTCTTCTTGCCTTCCATACTTTCAGGCATTGCTCGCCACCAACCACTAGCATCTGTTTACATTTTGCCAATTCTACAGATAGGACCCTTTGGAGAATTTCTTTTCTTTCTTTTTCTTTTTCTTTGCAGCCCAGGATGTAATTTCAAGATTATGCATTGCATTTTGTTGTCATGCCACTTTGATCTTCCACCTAAAGAACTTTCCCAGCCTTTGTTCTGAATGAAACTGACATTTTTGAAGAGTACAAGTAATTTACTTCATACATTACCCCTTAATTTGAATTTGTCTCCAGTTTCCTTTTAATTACCTTCAAGTCACGGATTTACTGCATAAACGATGTGTTATTTTCAGTGTGTTACACTGCGAAGGTGGTCACCTTTTCTGTTAACTTAGATCACTTGGGTCAGGTAGTTTGTACTAGATTTCTCAACTCTAAAATGAATGTTCTACTTTTATAATTTAAAGGTAATTTGAGAAGACATACATTTTGACTATGTAAATATGCTGTACCTGACAAAGCGTTGACTCGTTAGCCCTAGTGTCTCTTGAGGATTCTTGCCTGAATCAATTGTTACAATGGTAGTTGCAAAAATTCAGTGATTTTTAAATTCTGTCATCTTATATTTATTAGTTGGCCTTCTGCTGGCTTTTTAATTTTCCTTATTTTTATCAATACATTCTAATTTTTTTATTGTATTAAATTTTTTTTTAACATTTATTTGTTTTTGGGAGACAGAGAAACAGAGAGAGACAGTGTGAGCAAGGCAGGGGGAGGGGCAGAGACAGAGGGAGACACAGAACCCAAAGCAGGCTCCAAGCTCCGAGCCATCAGCACAGAGCCTGATGTGGGGCTCGAACTCACCAACCACCAGATCATGACCTGAGCCAAAGTCAGATGCTTAACTGAGCCACCCAGGCGCCCCACTAATTTATTTTATTGAGTAGATTCTAATCTATTACTGTCATTATTTTGTTTTGAGGGTTAAAGTATCCAGGCATTAGGAAATATTGTGGGTACCATGGTTGTTCCAAAACTTAATAATTTAAACTTGGCCACAAGATTCTATGCAACTTGGAGGAGGAAGTTGTTCTGTATCTTCCATTCTGTTCTGCCTACTGTCTGCCTCCAGAGCCCAACCTATATATCTGGAAGCCCTAGGTTCTTTTTTTGTGTGTGGTTTCTAGGTGAGTTTGGCCCATGAGGAGAGCTTGCCTATAGGTGAAGGGGGGATGCAGAGTGAGATTAGCTATTTTTCACGTAGGGTCATCATTAAAGATGATTTAATTTTTTTGAGAGGTTGTGAGTAAAGGCAAAACTCTTTACTCTGGATGAGTCCAAATACTTGCATTGTCCTTATTGTTCTGCCGTCTCTGATGTGTCTAGGTATAGTTTGAAAACGTATCTTGTTGAGGATTTGTTCACCTTCTAGAATCAGCACTCTAAAAAATTCCAGATATTTTCTCTTTTAATATCGGGTCTCGCTGTTCTCATGAACATCTCCTTTTAGAAAGAGTTTGGGGGGCACCTGGGTAGCTCAGTCTTAAGCGGCTGCCTTTGGCTCAGGTCATGATCTTATGGTTCATGGGTTTGAGCCCTGCATTGGACTCTTTGCTGGCTGTACAGATCCTACTTCAGATCCTCTGTTCCTCTCTCTCTCTCTGCTCCTCCCTTTCTTGTGCGCGCTCTCTTTCTCTCAAAAAAAAAAAAAAGAGTTTAGAATTTTTCATGCTCTTCTTTGGGTCTCTTAACAGCTTTTTTTTTTTTTTTTTTTTTTTTTTTTTTGTATTTTGGCCTGATTTCTCTCCACTTCATTCTAGAACATATTCTCCCATATATTTGCAGTTCACTGGTTTTCATTTCAGGTTTAATTTGCTTTTGAACCCATCACTGCATTTAAACTTTTCATGACTGCTTTTCTTACTCAGAATTTCTTTTTGGTTTCTTTTAAAATCTAACTTGACTCATGTGAACATTTTATTTATTTATTTATTTATTTATTTATTTATTTATTTATTTAAATTGTTTTTAACATTTATTTATTTTTTGAGAGACAAAGCGTGAGCAGGGAAGGGGCAGAGAGAGAAGGTGACACAGAATCCGAAGCAGGCTCCAGGCTCTGAGCTGTCAGCACAGAGCCTGATGTGGGGCTCAAACCCACGAACCAGGAGATCATGACCTGAGCTGAAGTCAGATGCTTAACCAACTGAGCCACCCAGGAGCCCCTCTTGGAACATTTAAAATATGCTTTTGTCAAAAAATTAGTTGCTGTTACATCCCTCGATTTTTCTGAAGGTGTCTATGCTAGGATTTATTTTGCTGCAGATTCTTTGTCATGGAAATTCTGCCATGTTTTATTTTGTAATTTGAGAATTGGTGTTCTCCTCGGTGGTGATTTTGATGTGGGAACTCCTGTGAGGCCTATCAGGTGTTGGCTTATGCCAGGAGTCCAGGGTTCTCGTGATGATTTTTTATGTGATCTCTCAGTTTGGAGACAAATAAAGCATGTGAAAGGCATAAACTGGAATTCCAAACTGCCAAGAAGTATTGGTCACTGTTAGGTGACCCTCAGTCCTGGATAGGATTGGCTGATGACCATGAATTGGCAGGTGGTTTGTTCTTGTTGGTGTCTTCATGGAGAAGCCCAAACAGGGTCTAATTTAATGCAGAGATGCCTCCCTTTGATTTTGCTTTCTCTAGGTCCATGGTCTCTTCTTGGTGCTTTGACTCCAGTGCTGAGATGAGACCAAAAATCCTATCTAGGGAATTGGCTCCCTCACACATTCATTGCTCTTAGTTCTTAAAGTTTTTTTGAGATAGAGAGTGAGAGGGAGAAAGAGAATCCCAACCAGGCTCTGTACTGTTAGCACAGAGCCCAACACCGGGCTCGATCTGACATCTCACCGGGCTCGAGTGACATCAGTCACTGTGAGATCATGACCTGAGCTGAAATCAAGAATCAGATGCTCAACCAACTGAGCCCTCCAGGCACCCCCACTGCTCTTATTTCTAATTGTTACTTTATTTCTACTTTTTAAGAGCTATTTAGATAAACTTCACCTACCATAAATTCACCCATTTAATGCACACATTTCAATGGGTTTTTGTATGTTCAGTTTTCAGCTTTGACCACAAGTAAGTTTAGAATATTGTCATCACCTAAAAAATAAACCCCTTATCATTTAGTGGACTCTCCTGATGTCCCTCAGGGTTCATCACCCTGAGCCACTAATCTCCCTTCTATCTCTATGGATTTTCCTTTTCAGAATATTTCATGTAGATAGAACCCTACCATATATAGTCATTTGTGACTGGCTTCTTTCCCTTAGCACAGCATTGTCAAGGTTCACCCATTTGTACCACGTTCCAGTACATTCTTTTGTGTTGCTGAATAATATTCCATTGCATAGATACACCACATGGTAATTATCCATTTTTCAGTTAATGGGTGTTTAGGGAATTACCACTTTTTGGCTATTATAAATAATGCTGTCATGACCAGTCACGTACAAATTTTTGTGAGGACATATGTTTTTATTTCTCATGGGTATATATGTAGGAGTAAAATTGCTGGATCTTAGAGCACCTCTGTGTTTAACCTCAGAAAATGTAAAGTAATATCTCATTATAGTTTTGATTTGCCTCATCCTTAAAAAATTTTTTTTAATGTTTATTTATTTTTTGAGAGAGAGAGGCAGAGTGCAAGCTAGGGAGGGGCAGAGAGAGAGGGAGACACAGAATCTGAAGCAGGATCCAGGCTTTGAGCTGTCAGCACAGAGCCCTATGTGGGGCTCGAACTCATGAACCGTGACGTCATGACGTGAGCTGAAGTTGAATGTTTAACTGACTGAGCCATCCAGGTGCCCCAGATTTGCCTTATCCTAATAGCTAATCATTGAGCATTTTTTTCTTGTACTTATTGGCCATTTTTGGAGAAATACCTGTTGATATCTTTCATTCATATAGGGATATGGATATTTGTCTGTCTCATAATTGAGTTCTAAGAGTTGGTATGTTTTCTAGATACAAGTTCATTATAAAATTTTTGATTTGTACAAATTCCTTCCCATATTCTGTGGGTTGACTCTTCACTTATGATCCCTTGAAACCCCAAATTTTCTAATTTTGGTGTCAAACTTACCTTTCTTTTTCTTGTGCCATTTCTAAGAAACCATTGCCTAATCCAAGAGCACATGTTTTCTTCTAAGAATGTTGTATGTTTAGCTTTTGCATTTGAGTATTGAATGTAGTTTCAGAATTTTTGTATATGATGTGAGGTAGAGGTAGAAATGAATTATTTGGCATTTACATATCGAGTCTTCCCATCACCATTTGTTGAAAAGGCCATTCTTTTCCCTTAGAATGATCTTGGTACCCTTGATAAAAATCATTTGACCATGCATGTGAAGGTGTAGATTTGGACTCATAGTTTTCTTCTATTTATCAATATATCTGTACTCAATCCAGTGCCACACTGTGATGCATGCTTACTGGGGCTTTTTAAAAAAATTTTTTTTAACATTTTTATTTATTTTTGAGAGACAGAGACAGAGCATGAGCAGGGGAGGGGCAGAGAGAGGGAGACACATAATCTGAAGCAGGCCTCGGGCTCTGAGCTGTCAGCACAGAGCCTGACATGGGGCTCAAACTCATGAACCGTGAGATCATGACCTGAGCCGAAGTCAGACACTCAACCAACTGAGCCACCCAGGTGCCCCGTTGGGGCTTTGTAGTAAGCTTTGAGATGGAAAAGTATGAGTTTTCCAACTTTGTTCCTTTTCAAGGTTGTTTTGATTTGGGTCCTTTGAATTTTTGTATAATCTTTAGGATCAGATTGTCAGTTAATACAAAAAAAGATGAAAAACATAGGTGATTATTTTTTGGGGGGTGATTTTTTTCTTGGGGTGGCATGATTTTTTTTATTGTTTAAGTCAAAGTAAAATAACTTAGTGTTAATAGTTATAGGTGTATACTATAATGATTCAACAATTCTATACATTCCTCAGTGCTCATCAAGAGAAGTGTATTCTTAATCTCTTTGATCTATTTCACATATCCTCTCGCCTACTTACCCCTCTGGGAAGCCTCAGTTCTCTATATTTAAGAGTGTTTTTTGGTCTTGTTTTCACCTTTGTTCATTCGTTCTGTTTTTAAATTCCCTGTACGAGTAAATCATATGGTCTGTCTTTCTCTAACTTAGTTTGCTTAGCATGATACCCTCTAGGTCCATTCATGTTGCTGGAAATAGCAAGACCTCATTCTTCGTTATGGCTGAGTAATGTTCCAGTGTGTGTGTGTGTGTGTGTGTGTGTGTGTGTGTGTGTGTGTGTGTTGTGTGTGTGTGTGTGTGTACATACCACATCTTCTTTATCCATATCCATGGATACTTGGGTTGCTTCCATAGCCTGGCTATTGTAAAATAATGATGCGGTGTGCAGAGGGGTGCTTATATGTTTTTGAACTAGTGTTTTCATTTTCTCCGCATAGGTATCTAGTTATGGAATCACTGGATCATACAGTAATTCTATTTTTAGTTGTTGGAGGAATCCCCATACTGTCTTCCACCGTGGCTGTACCAGTTTGCCTTCCGACCAACAGTGTGTCAAGGTTCCTTGTTCTCTACATCCTCGCCAACACTCCTTATTTCTTGTGCTTTTGATTCTAACCATTCTGACTGGGGTGCAGCGATAACTCCTAATGGTTTTCATTTCTACTTCCCTGATGATTAGATTGTGCATCTTCTCCTTTGTCTGTTGGACATCTGTATGTCTTCTTTGGAAAATTGCCTATTCAGGTCCTACACCCATTTTTAAATCAGGTTATTTGTGGGGTTTTGTTGTTGGTGGTGGTGGTGGTGATGGTGGTGTTGAGTTGTGGAAGCTCTTCATATATTTTGAATGTTAACCCCTTAACCAGATATATTGTTTGCAAAAATCTTGTCCCATTCAGTAGGTTGCATTTTTGTTCTGTTGTTGGTTTCTTGGTGGTGCAAAACCTTTTCATTTTGGGGGGTAGTCTCAACAGTTTAACTTTGCTTTTATTTCCCTTGCCTGAGGAGACATCTCTAGAAAAAAAACATTTCTGTGACTGCTGTCACAGAAATTACACCTATATTTTCTTTTAGGAGTTTTATGGTTTCAAGTTTCACATTTGGGTCTTTAATCCATCTTGAGTTTATTTTTCTGTATGGTATGAGATGGTGGTCTACGTTCATTGTTTTGCATGTCGTTGTCCAGTTTTTCCAACATCGTTTGTGGATGAAACTGTCTTTTATCAGTAGTATATTTTTGCCTTCTTTTATTTTTTTTTAAATTTATTAAAAAAAAATTTTTTTAATGTTTTATTTATTTTTGAGACAGGGAGAGACAGAGCATGAACAGGGGAGGGTCAGAGAGAGGGAGACACAGAATCCACAACAGGCTCCAGGCTCTGAGCTGTCAGCACAGAGCCCGACGCAGGGCTCGAACTCACGGAGCGCGAGATCATGACCTGAGCCGAAGTTGGCCGCCCAACCGACTGAGCCACCCAGGCGCCCCTATTTTTGCCTTCTTAATTAATTGAGTGGGTGAGATTTTACATGGATTCTATTGAATCTGTAGATTAATTTGGCGAATGTTGCCATCTTAACACCTGTGAGTCTTTAAATTAATGAACATGGAATGTTGTGGCATTTAGTTAATCTTGACTTTCTCTCAACGTCGTTGTGTAGTTTTCAGAGCAACAGTTTCTCTTGTTTCGTTAAACTGTTGATAGCATTTTAAATGAGATTGTTTTACTGGTGCTTTTTACTATTATACACTGCAAAAGTATAGGAATAAAAGAGATTTTTCTATACTTTATTAATTTAATTAAAAAGACATTTAAAAATACTTGTATGCTGTAACTTTGCTGAGCCAGTTGTTTTCATTCTAATAATTTTCAGTGAATTTCTTAGGATTTTCTATATACAAGGTTATGTCACCTACAAATAGAGATAGAGGCTTACATCTTTGCGATCTGATGGTTATTTGTCTGTTTATTTATTTATTGCCTAACTGCACTTCCAATACAATGCTAGTTGGAATTGATGAGATCAGACATCCTTATCTTGTTTCTGACCTGAATGTTACACCTACTTTACCCTTGTGGGATAGATCCCACTTGTCAAGGTATACAATCACTTTGTGGTGAGGCTTTTTAGATCTATATTCATAAGAGTTCTTGGTCTATAGATGTTTTTCCTCGTGATGTTTTGTTTTGGATAGCAGAGTAACCCTCCATCACGGCGTAGGGACCACAGACTCTGCCTATTCTGACATTCAGTCACTTTTCTTAAGTAAGTTTTCCTTTATTTGCTGTGTATTTGTTTCCTATGGCAGATGTAGCAGATGACCACACACCTTGTGGCTTAAAACAAAGAAAGTAATTGTGTTGCGATTCTGGAGGCCAGAAGTCCTAAATCGGTATCATTGGACTAAAATTACAGTGTTAGCACTGAGTTGTGCTGTGTTGGGGTTTCTCGGGAAGGATCCATTCCTTGCCTACTCCAACTTCTGGTGGCTACTAGCTTTCCTTAGTTTGTAGCCACATCACTTTAACCTCGTTGCCCATAGGTCATAATATCTTCTCGGACTTTGTCTTACCAAATCTTCTGGTTCACTCTTGTAAAGATACTTCCAATTGAATTAACAGCTAAACAAGATAATCCAGGTTAACCTTTTGATTTTAACATAATCACATCTGCAAAAAAACCTTTTTCTTAAATGTGAACAGTTATGGGAGTGCCTGGGTGGCTCCGTCAATTAAGCGTCTGACTTTGGCTCAGGTTATGACCTCATGGTTCGTAGGTTCAAGCCCCACATTGGGCTCTATGCTGACATCTTGGAGCCTGGAGCCTGCTTTGGATTTTGTGTCTCCCTCTCGGTCAGCCCCTACCCTGCTCATACTCTGTCTCTCTCTCTCTCTGAAAAGTAAACATTAAAAAATGATTTAAAAAAGATAACAGTTACAAATTCTGAAGCTGACGACATGGGTCTCTGGGTTGCCATTATCCAGCCTACCACATGCTTGATGCCCTTAGGACAATTTCTCCAGACTTGAAATGTTTTTCCCTTTTAACTAATTTTTACTAGTTACGATTGCTGGTCAAAAATAGGTGGCAGATCTCCTCCATTGCCATTCCAGAAACATTAAAAAAAAAGATTTTATTTAAATTCCAGTTAGTTAACATACAGTGTACTATTAGTTTCAGATGTACAATTTAGTGATTCAACATGTAAAAGTTTTTAATCTAACATTTTCAACTATTTTTGGAAGAGTTTTCAGTTTATATTTTCTGTCCCTTTTGGGGACCTGGAACTCAATAATTTTAATAAACTCAGCATCACGTAAACCCAATTCAAAGCAGAACAGTCATGAGGTAATGACCCCTGGCTGCCAATAGGTATACATGCATTCGTGTGTAGAAGTGTTATTTCAACGGTGGGTTCTAAAAATGGATGCTATTTTATCCTAGTGGTTGATAGAAGTATCTGACAGAAGAAAGTTTTTAAAGGGGTCTTAGCAAATTCTACCTCTCATCACACATTGAAGGGTATTGTGGGGAGAAACATACCTGAGGTCAGCTATGATGATCAGAAGCTTGAAGTCTATGGGTTGGACGAAATCTTAGTGTTGACATTGCCAATGTGCATTCTCTTCTCTTTAGATAATTGAAAGTTGGTTTTCCTTTGGGAAGGGACCCGACCCTCATTCTCTGTGCATGGGGTGCAAGATGGACTCCACGGTGTTTGGCTCCAAGTTGCAGATGTTGGCGCATGAGTCAGCCATGGAAGGCCAGCCTATTACCCTTGGCCCAGTGATAGGTGTATGAGTTAAATGTGGACAAAGAGTGTTGGTGTTGTCAATGGTAGTTGTAGTAGTGTGGTTTGCTTCTATGTGTATGTATGCATATGTGTGTTTTCCATTGAGATTCTTTTTAATACAATTTATTGTCAAATTGGTTTCCATACAACACCCAGTGCTCATCCCAACAGGTGCCCTACTCAGTGCCCATCGCCCACTTTCCCCTGTCCCCCACCCCCATCCACTCTCAGTTTGTTCTCTGTATTCACGAGTCTCTTACGGTTTGCCTCCCTCCCTCTCTGTTTGTAACTTTTTTTCCCCCTCTTCCCCTCCCCTGTGTTCCATTGAGATTTAAACTGGGAAACTGTTGCTGGAACTATGTGAAAAGGGATGCTCTTTTTGTTGCATGATGGATGAGGTAAGAGGATGTAAGCCTAGAAATGCCAGATGCCAGTTTTGCTACTATTTGAGGAACACTATGGGAAAATAAAGTCAAGAAAGAAGAATGTGGAGAAGGGAGAGAGATGGTTCTACGTAAGACCATTTGGTAGGATCCAGTGGTGACCACTACCGGCAACAGTATAGGTTGGTCATTTATCTGAGGAAGTACATCTCTCCCCATATCCAACCTATTTCTGTGCACATAGACCTTCCATTTCTTGCACCTGGCCAATTTGGGTTGAACCTCTGCCCCTTGAAACTAAAAAAAAAGTTCCCTGAGAAATAAGTGCATTCATGTTAATTTTCCGAAAAACGTATAAGCCAGATATCTCATCTAACATAGGTATCACACAATAACATTACTCCCCGGTCAGAAGTTGATCTAGCGCTCTTTGAATCCTTAAGATGCACCCGTTGCTAATCTGCCTGAGAGCTTTAAGGTCGTTGGAATTAGGAATTTGTGTAGAAGAGGATGTGATGGTAGCCTCATCACTGTTTAGAGATCATGATTCTTTGTCTCATGTCTGTTTCTCCCAGGCAGAACCTCGCCACATTCATATCCAGGTGGGGGAAGCATGTGCTTCCTAAAACTAGGTACTTAGGTCCTTCCTAGGGATACCCAATTACAAAGATCCCTTGTCAGCCAGACTGTTGCCCTCTAGCAGCAAAAGCCAGGAATCATCTAAAACCTTCTCCTGAGCCTTCATTACTACCAAGAACTCCAAACACAAACACCTGAGGGAACAGAGAAGCTCTAAGTCAGGATTCCTACTGAGCAGCAGGCATATTTTTGAACAAGCTTGAGTTGTCTCCTGTAGGGATCACGGGGAAAAGGAGAAATTGTTGGCTTAGAGTGTACGGTGGGATATTTTTAAGGTGTCTTGATACGGTGTATTGTGCTTGCTCGTGCTTCTGAAGTTTTGGGAGCAGAGCATGGAAGGTGGGTCGCTTGGCTTTGCAGGGACTCTGACACATCTGTGCAAATGGCAAGCCTTTCTTGGGGACAACGAGGGAACTGGGCCACAGGAGAGTAAGGTTTGGCCCAGCTGCGGTGACTTACTCTCTCCCCCGGAACCAAGTATACAAAGTGGGAAGGCCAGGGTGGGGTGGGAGGGGTGGGGGGGTGGGGTAGGCTCTGCTGAAAGTGCTGGTTATGGGTAGTGGAGAGAGCAGGGAAGGATTTTGCTAAATTAGGAAGTGAAAGAAAGAAAAGGATAAGATAACTCTTGTGATTTTTTTTCCCCCCAGTGAGATAGTTCTTTTATAGTTTGATGTCAGATCTTGGATAGAGGCCATCTGTCTTTACTGTTCTAGGATTTCTTCCTTTCTTTTCTTTTTATTTTCTTTCCCTTTCTCTTTTCTGGAAAACATCCCTGGGACCTCAGTTATTACTCAGATATCAGAAATATTTTCTCATGTTAACTTAGAAAGGATAGGCCACCTACTTCTTACACAGATCCCTAAACACTTGCCCCACCCCCCAACAAATCTCTATGGATATTGGCATGTTGAGATATTACTGCTTAATTTGTGGGAAGTAGACTCCTCAGAGACAGATGACCAAGAGGTGGAAAAAACAAAACAAAACAAAAAACAAACGCTGAAATGGCTTCCGGAAGGTTTTAGTGTTTTGTGATTTTGAGTTCTCTGGGGACAGACAAGAGGGATAGTCAAAGGAAACGTTGATATTTTACATGGTGAGATTTAACATCAATTTCCTCAACAGAAACAACTTCAAAAACAAATGAAAGCTGAGCTTTGAAATAGTCAGCAGTGAAGTGTGAGTCTTACTTGCTCCAACATTATTGCTTTTCTTTTTTGGGCATACCTGGCCCATAGAAAGCTATTTATTTATTTATTTATTTATTTATTTATCATTTTTTGTATTTTTAGGTTTTTCAAACGTTTGTTTATTTTGAGAGAGAGAGAGAGCGCGCATGAGTGAGAAGGGGAGGGGCAGAGAAGGAGGGAGGGAGAAGCCCAAGTAGGCTCTTCCACTGTCAGCATGGAGCCCAATGTGGGGCTTGATCTCACAAAGTAGGAGATCATGACCTGAGCTGAAATCAAGAGTCTGGTGCTTGGGGTGACTGGGTGGCTCAGTTGGTTGGGACTCCGACTTGGCTCAGGTCATGATCTTGTGGCTCACGAGTTCGAGCCCCACGTGGTGCTCTGGGCTGACAGCTCAGAGCCTGGAACCTGCTTCGGATTCTGTGTCTCCCTCTCTGCCCCTCCCATGCTCCTGCTCACATACACTCTCTCTCTCTCTCTCTCTCTCTCTCTCTCTTTCTCAAAAATAAATAAATAAATAAATAAATAAATAAACATTAAAATAAAATTTGAAATTATTCTATTTGGAAATACTTGGAGACTTGAAATAAGCTGTATAAATAGTACACTGGGTTCCTGAATGTCCCTCCTTCAGCTTCTCCCAATGATAACATCTTATGTAAGCATCGTACAGTATTCCGAACCAGGAAATAAACGACTCTAAAGACATTATTTAAATGTTGCCCTTTGTCCCTCCTAATGTCTCTTTTTGTTCTTCTTAGTTTATAATCCAGGATCCCATATTTCATTTTGTTATCTCTGCGTTGTTTCCTCCAGTCTTGGGACAGTTAATCATCTCTCTCTCTCTCTTTTTTTTTTTTTTTTTGTTTCTTTTGTCTCTTCACATCCTTGACACTGTTACAGGGTATCAGCCAATCACTTCCCCGAATGTTTCTCAGTTTGAATTTCTCTGCTTGCCTATCCACCGATGTTAAAAATTTTGTCAAGAGCGCTGCAGAAGTGAAATTGTGCCTGTCTCCCTGCCTTGTGTCAGGAAGAACTTGATGTTGATACATCTTTTCCCTGTTGATATTTCCTTTAGTCACTGACTAAAAAGTGGGGTCTTCTGTGTTCTGCTACTGTGAACTTACTGCGTTGGTTTGCTAGGGTTACATGACAAAGGACCACAGGCTGACTGGCTTGAGGCAGTAGATACTTATTTCCTCATAATTCTGGAGGCTAGATATCTGAGGGCCATGCTCCCACCGGAGCCTCCAGGAGAGAATCTTTCCTTGTCTCTGCCAGATTCTGGAAGCCCCAGGCATTTCTTGGCTTCTGGCAGCGTAATTCCAGACTTGGTCTCCATGGACACATGGCGTTCTCGTTTCTGTCTACGTCTTTCTCTTCTTATAAGGAAGCCAGTTAAATTGGATTAAGGGCACAGGAAGAACATGAACGTGAATTTTGGGGCAGACTGTCCTGTTCAGTTGGGTTACTCTTACTCTTTTTGTACCTTAAGTGCTTTGTAGGGGAGTTACTTTGAGATTGTGCACAGATCCATTTTCTCCGTAGACTTTGGCCCATTCATTTTAGAATCCCAGAGTGATTCTTGCCTGCATCATTGACCGCTGTGGTGTTTGCAAAACGATGAATTTCATTCTCTACCATTTCTTCTAGACTTATCAATTAGAATTCTACCATAAAAAAACTGTCTCTTTTCTTCCATGTATGCATATTTTAAATAATTTTTTTGGATTAGTATGGTCTCACTGGTTGCTATTAGGTTTATAGATTATAACCTATTGCTACTATATATATACATATATATACACACACACACACACACGTGTATGTGTGTGTGTGTGTGTTAGTTATACTTTTTTAATAGTCCCATATTTGGTCACTGGAAACCTTTTAATTTGGCCCCCATTCTTTTTTTTTTTTTTTATGTTTATTTATTTTTGAAAGACAGAGTAAGACAGAGCACAAGCAGGGGTGGGGCGGAGGGTGGGGGAGCCGGACGCAGAATCTGAAGCAGGTTCCAGGCTCTGAGCTGTCAGCACAGAGCCCGACACGGGGCTCAAACTCACAAACCGTGAGATCATGACCTGAGCCGAAGTCTGATGCTCAACCGACTGAGTCACTCAGGGGCTCCTGGCCCCCATTCTTGAAGTCTGGCCACGTCTTGATCAGCGAAACCAGGAGTGATTTCTTACGTCTCTTGAATTTTCTCTTTCTTTTCAAGATTAGGTATTGAATCTCCAGATTGAACTCAAAGTAGGGACTCGGGTTATTCCAGCATTGTTCATGGGTGTATTGTTTCATGAAATCATAGGATTCTTTAGTCCTTTTTGAATAATTTAAGACCTGGTTGTCTGACGTTCCTTTCTGAATATCACAGCTTTCTCCTTTGCCCTGGCATACGTTTCTCAGCACCTGGGTTTCTTTGTGTTAAATACTAAGTACTTCTGACAATGCTTGCTTGGTTTTAAATTTCCTACTAACTTTAATTAAATACGCCCAGCAGCTTTTTACCCACTTCCCCAAAGCCTTAATTATAAGAGCATATCAGTACACAGAAACAATTACTAGTTCCTTCCTGTGACAGGGCGGAGTAAGTACATCTGGATAAATGTTTGTCGAAGGATTAAACCAAAGAGAGCCAATTTTCGTCTCCATTCTTTGGGCAAATGCATTTGCAAGTAGCTTTTGCCAACTTCATTTTGGACTGAACTGGTGAATACCTCCATACCAGTGATAACTTGGGGACTGGGGGTTGTTTGCAAACCTATTGTATCCCATCCGTGAAGCTGCTTCAGAAGTGAAAGGCATCAATCCTAATTGCAAACACTCTGAAAAGTCAGGTTTCACCCCGAGTGTCCTTTTTATTGCATTTTTGGAAGATGGACTGCACCTCAATTGAAGACAGTACGTGTGCTCTGTAAAAATGTAGAGCATTTTGCTTAAGTCTGTGCCCTTCTGCAAAGAAGTAATAGCATATGGCCTCAATAGAATTAAAGAGGATTACTTGTCACACATGGCTACCTGTTTATCCACATGGATGCATATTTTCATAAACCCTTGAACACGGACCTAGCATACCGAGACTTACCGGACAGGACTTGTTTGAGATTAAGAGACTCTAGGCAGTATTTTCTGTCTAACTTTATTTGTTTCTATACTTACGGTAGAGTAAGTCTTTAATATGGGATGAACATTATATTCAGAATAATCTGCAAATTCCACTGACAAAATGGTTTTGTGAGGAGGAAGAACCTTGTTGAGTGGAGAGGCGTGAGAGTTGGGGAGTTACTGTGGGGAAGAGCTAAATTGTTCTGCACTTGGCATTTGAAGGGCAATGTGGGAGGCGGGAGACAGCCCTCAGCTATGGGATGTGAGACTAAAATCTGCATGGGTCGGGGGAGGAGCGGAGAGGGGAGCAGGGTCAGGAGAGGAAAAATGGAGGTAAGAAGAGGCAAGCCCAAATCCATACAAATAAAAACTTCAGGGAAGAGACATGTATGATGTGGATTTTGGATTTTTTGGCTTTGTGTCCCCTATCTTATAACCAGCGGTTTTTAGGAAATTCCAAAGTCTGAGTGCTATCCTGTCAGTTTTGCTCCTTGGTTTAATGCCAGCTTTCACAATGCACAGTGAGGACCAGTTATTCAAGAGGTTAAAGAGACCCGTGAGAAGCCAAGTTTTCTTCTTTGCACTCCCTTGTCATCTTGGAAATAGTTGTGAGCTCCGAAAGTAGGAGAATGGGCTATATGGAGCCACTCTTACCTGATCCCTGAGGAATAGGGAGTCTGCACACTAGGTGATCCTTCGTGGCAGGCCAAACAATGCAGAATTAGGCCTTCTCATCTCTATTTTACATGCAAAAGAACTGAAGCTTAGCCGGATTACACGGGGCAGGTAGCCAAGCCAGATTTTGAACCCAGGCTCTCTGATTCCAAAGCCACACAGGCCTCCTAAATTCTAGCCTTTACGACAAAGGGAGCTGTCAGTAAATGTTGAGTACAGTTCGGTAAGAAATGTCTTGAAGACCTCTTTTCAATAGAACATTGGATTGCTGGTAATGGAGGAAGGATGGAGTTGGGCAGAAAGTCATGATATCAACCCTTGGGGTGCATGAACACTCATGTGTGTCTCAGAGGAGTCCTACGTGGTGATCCTGGAGGATGGGGTAACTTGCCGAGGTTCTAGGACTGGAAGTGGCAAACAAGAGATGTGCGTGCAGGCAGCAAGGCCACGGAATCTCTCCTCCTAACTTTGTCCTGTACATTCTGTCCTTGAGATACAGAGTTCCGTGTGACGGAAGCGTGCCCATTCCACAGAGGTGTTGTTGTGATAATCCCCAAATATGCCCGAGTTAGTAGTCGTATGCAACGATTGGTAGAAGGACAACCTATTTGTATCCATGTGGAGGGGCCTAAGAGTAAATTCCCTTGCAGCTCAGGTAGACTTCCTTACTCCCTCCCTCCTTTGTGCATTTCACTTCTCCCCAGTCCTACTGGCTTCACCCTTACAAAGATTATGAATCACGGTGGTGGTGTCTACGGCTAGGAGTCTACCTGACTCCATTTCACAGAAAGATCTGTTTAGCAGAGCTGGAGAGCAGCTCCCTTCAAGGTCTAAAATTCCGTCCTTCCAGCACAATCCTCTAAATTGGGGAAGCGAGGGGAAAAAAAACCAACAATGCTCAGTGCCCCACCCTAGTTATGGCGGTGGATAGATCCCAGCTGTCAGGGAGTAACCCTCTTTTCGTGTGTATTCCAACTCTCCCGTGGATGTGTATTCCAACTGGCCCCGTCTCCATCTTTAGCCTCATTTCCTCACGAGAGCATCAGCCAACACAAAGATTCTCTTTCGAACGAGCTGGCAGGGCTGTGAGTTCACTGCTGGCTCTTCTCAATGGCAACTTTCACAGTCGGGGTTTTGGCGAGAAGATCTACAGCTCCTCCTCAATTCCAGCCTAACAGGCAGTGCTAGGACTTGTTCCTGGAGAATAGACAATCACCTCCCTAGAAAGAGATGGGTGGCTTTTAAGGAGTTAACACGGAATGATCTTGCTTAAAACAATGGTGGGAAGGGTGTTGGTAATGGTGAAAACATACGCCCCTGATTCTTGCTCTGTCTTATTTTACTTGGCTGCTGTCATAAGCAATAAAACTTCTCCTTTGTGTGACTGCTTGGCATTGTCGGAGGTGAGAGCTAGAAAGTGGTGCCCTCTTTCTGGCTCTGTGCTGATTTCTCACATAAGCAAAATAGTTCACCACAGTGCACCTCTTTGCCTTTCCTTGTCTAAGAGAGCTAAAGTGCTGTCCTTGCTTGGATACCTCTGTCCTCTGTTTCCCTTTGCAACTTAACCACCTGGCACACTTGGGGCTCTGGATTGTGGTAGAAAACCGGGAACGAGTCAAAGGCTGGCACTGGCGAGAGAAATCGCTAAATAACTGAGTGAATTTAGTGTCCACACTGGACTGTTAGCATTGAATTTGGCCATTTCCAACAGACTGAAGCCTGGATCCTTGGAGAACAGGGAGAGCTCTGAAATCACGAGCTTCATTCACCGCACAAATGGTATCAGCACACCATTGTCTGGTCCATCTGGTCAACCATGAGGCCCGAGCAACTCTTTGTCCTCGAGGAGAAAGAGAAATTACAAGAACAAGTGGTTTGGAATAGATCACTCTTTCATATAGCTTATAAATACATATGTGAAGCTGTCTACACAGATTCTGGTCAGATTAGAAATGTGCATTGTGGAACGCTGTCACTTGGGAAACGTTGCTACATTTGCTCGTTTCCATGTTAGGATGTTGTCCTCAGAATAGTCTGCCACAACCTCATTCTGGGCCACGTGGGAGTGATTCTGAGTGTTGGTGGGCAGGGGACCAGGAGCCCGGCACACAAAGAAATGGTAAGAAAGATTAAGAGTGTCTCCTCCCTGGACCTTTTGGTCTCATCTGTAAGTGGAGAACACAGTAGGGCACCGCTGTAACTAATGTCAGAACAGGGCAGTGCCTCAGTCTACAGTGAACTTGTCCTCGCTTGCTGACCCCTCAGAGCCTGGAGCTTGCTTCGGATTCTTTGGCTCCCTTCTCTCTCTGCTCCTCCCCGGCGTGTGTTCTCTCTCTCTCGCTCTCAAAAATAAATAAATGTTAAAAAAGAAAAATAGAGTCTCTGCTCATTTTATAGGAGGGGCTCGAGGATTCTCATTAAGAAAAATGCTGTAGATGCTTATGTGGCTGCTGAGGTTGATGAGATAGTAAAACAGGAGAGAGAGTTAATTAAAAGCGGATACATCCATTTGACCCTTGAACAATGCAGACGATGAGGCGCCCACCCCCCTGCACGATTGAAAATGTACGTGGAACTTTGGGCTCCCACGTAACTTAATAGGAGCCTCCTGTTGACCAGAAGCCTTAGCAATAATATAGTCAATGAACACATATTTTGTATGTTATATGTATTAGATAGTGTATTTTGACAATAAAGTAAGCTAGCTGAGAGAAAACATTAAGGAAGAGGACACCATAAGGAAGAAGAAAAACATTTATGGTACTTGACGGTTTTTATCAAAAACAAATCCACAGGTGAGCAGACCAGGCCAGTTCAAACCTGTGTTGTTCAAGGATCAAGTGTGTGTGTGTGTGTGTGTGTGTGTGTGTGTGTGTGTAATTGTGTATGTGCGACACACATAGGTATCTATAAATGTATATCTGTATATATACACATTCATACTTGTATATATTCAAACACATATCTCTGATAGCTTAACTTTGAATACATATTATATGGTAAACCGAATTATATTGTCAGTGATATACGTCATAATGGTGTTCCTCCTCATCTTTGAAACACACTAGAAAATAAAAACAATCTTTAAAAATGGACACTGTTGGGGACGCCTGGGTGGCTCAGTCTGTTAAACATCCGACTTGGGCTCAGATCATGATCTCACAGTTCTTGAGTTCGAGCCCCACATCTGGCTTTCTGCTGTCAGGACAGAGCCGGCTCTGGATCCTCTGTTTTCTTCTCTCCCTGCCCCTCCCCCACTCATGCACACACACACACACACACACACACACACACACACACACTCTCTCTCTCTCTCTCCATCTCTCTCCCTCTCCCTCTCTCAAAAAATCAACATGAAAAAAAAAAAAAAGGACACTCATGTTTCAAGACCAAAAAAGCTGACCCTGTTAACATGCTTGCCCTGTGATTTTCTTAGGTTTTCATAGTCTAAAAACTCCTCAAGGAAAGTGTTGGTAGCCTCAGTCAGCTTTCCTTCATTAGGAAAGCAATGTTCCTTCCAAATAGCATTTTTTAGAGAAACAGTGTTTCCTGGTTAGATGGTCTGTGAGCTCTCGGCATGGGTCTAGTTAAGGAAATGTCTCTCGATGCCTCTAGCAGCGTCACAGCCCTGGTGTGGGCAGGAATCAGGAAAGCTTGTTTAAAAGTGCTCACAAAACCTGTGTCAATCTAAAAACCTTTCCACTAACTATAGCCTACCTCTGCTTTACTTTGTCTTGTTTCCATATTCTATGAAAGGGAGAGATAATCATTTTTTCCCTCCTATTTTGTTCATTCCAGTCCCCTTCGGTAACTTCCTAGAATCTTGAATTGTTTTCTTTTTCTCATGACCTTTCTAGAAGCTCAAGGATTCACACCCAGCCTTTTTTTTTTTCCTTTTACCCAGCGAGATCTATAAGTATTACTAGTTCAATGAGGTGTACAATTGCTACGCTACCTATTTAAACTCCCATTAGTTACAATCTTAGTTGTTAAGCATCATTAAATAAGCATTCTCTGGCCTGAGCGTCTAACACCTCAAAGTCACGCAAATGCTGGTTCATGAATTCTGATAAATACCTACGTACAGTTTTGGGCACAGGCCACTATGTTTTTCAATCAGTATGAGAACCTTTTAAGGATAAGTGATGGAAATCAGGCATACATACTTAAAACAATAGTGCCCCCCACCTCCCCCGCCCAGTGACAACTAACAAAAGAAGTCATACCCAGTGTAGCTGTTGTCAAGCCCTGTTTTCAGTATAATAGAGCATCTAGCTGAAGTCCATTACGGAAAGTGCCTATAGTCACCCTATGCAGCTGTTTGTTCAAATATACCATACTAGCTGGCAGATAATAGGTGAGGGCTTGTATGTACCAAGCTAGGTCATCAATATAGAGGAGACCAAGTAGTTCAAGGTAGAGCTCTTGCCTGTAAGGAATGAATAATCTTTTTTTTTTTTTTAATTTTTTTTAACGTTTTTATTTATTTTTGAGACAGAGAGAGACAGAGCATGAATGGGGAAGGGTCAGAGAGAGGGAGACACAGAATTGAAACAGGTTCCGGGCTCTGAGCTGTCAGCACAGGGGCCCGATGCGGGGCTTGAACTCACAGACCGCGAGATCGTGACCTGAGCCGAAGTCGGCGCTCAACCGACTGAGCCACCCAGGCACCCCAGGAATGAATAATCTTAATAATCCAAGGTGCTGTAACAACTTGGGAAGCAGGCGGTCAGCAGGATTGAAGAATTAGGTATAGAGAATCGAGGAACCAGCCAAAACAAGACCATGATCACTACCAACCCAGGCAAAGGACTTTGACGTCCTTCTATCAGGATGGGAGATAGTTCCCAGTCCACTTGCCTCAGAGCCTACATAAGGGTCATATCCGTCTACCAATTATGATGGTCCCTATGTCATTCAGAGTAAAGATGGGTGGATCATCATCTTGTTTCTTTGCTAGTCCCTTAGAAACCAATGTACTAAATTTTCTTCAGCTAATAATCTTCTAATTTTCCAACATCTTATCCTAAAACCGCATTTCTATGTTTATAGACAACCAGGGTATACTATGTTTCCCTTTTCAAAAACAGGTTCAGTGTGTGTTTTCAAATAATGTCATGGAGGTGTGGCGCTGGAAGACAATTGAGAGATTCATTGTAAGTGACAGGCTCGGAGTAATTATTTGCATAATGCAATATAGGAACATCACAGCATTAATCTGAATATTTAGGTGAAAATGACATTTTTGGCTTTTATTATGCAAATAAACTCGCCTCTGTCCTTTATTTCACTTTGAGTACAAAGAGAGTAGCTCACTTATTATGTTCTCAGGTGGTAGAAATTTAATTCGTTTAATCTGATACCTCAAATCAATTAATTTCTGCCTTTTTAAATGTCTTTTCTGCCTTTCGTAATTTTATGTGTTCCTTTTCCTGTGGTGGTATCTTTTAGGAGTGAGACAAGTTTTGGAAAGTTGTTTCATTAAAAGTATAAAAGAAGAGAAGAAAGAGAATAGATAGCAAACATCAATCTCTGTAGGACAATTATCAGGAAAATAAATATAGCCAAATGTGCAGCTATCCTAGAAAGCCCTTCATAAACCACAGTATTGCCTCACATAAATTTAATAGGAACCAATCAATTTGCTCTCATTATTTTTTAATGTCTATGCACTGCAAAAGTGTACACATGACTCTAAACTAAATGTAATTGTGTCTGCAAACCAATAAAATAGGGCTCATTTAGCATCTAATTCCAAGGAGGATTATTACCCATGGGTAGACCATAAGTACAATGACCCCTTCCTGATCTATAAACGAGATTATCTCAGATAAGCGCATGTACTTGATTTGGTGAATTATAATTTAATAAATGTTTGCCATCTCATGTAAGTTGTGGTTAAGATTTTTATTGGAACCACATAGTTTAACTTATAAAATTCCATTGTCAGGCAGGTTTCGAATGGAATCTCTCCGACAAGGAATGGCCATAATTCGGGGTGTCTCGTGGCTCAGTCGGTTAAGCATCTAGCTCCTTCCTGATCTCAGCTCAGGCCATGATCTTGAGGTTCGTGAGTTTGAGCCCCACATCTGGCTCTGTGCTGGGAGCATGGAGCCTAGTTGAGATTCTCTCTCTCCCCTTCTCTCTCTGCTCTTCCCCTGCTCACACATTCTGTCTCTCTCAAAATAAATAAATGAACTTTAAAAAATTCCAAACAAAAATGGCAATACATAGTTCTGTCGGAACCACACCCCTCCCAATGACATATGAAAGAATCAAGCAATTGGATTAAATGTGACTTTCAGAAGCCTGCTTCAGATGCTGCGTCTCCCTCTCTCTCTTCCCCTCTCCTGTTTGTGCTCTGTCTCTCTCAAAAGTAAATAATAAAACATTTAGGAAAAAATTCTAAATGTGACTTGCAGAGAAAAACCTGCTCAACCATTCAAGCTTCTTCTCACAGTGGTTCCGTAGAATTTTGTTTTTAAAAATAGTGGTGGAAATGGAGGAGGGAGAAGATTTCAAGAGCAAAAAGATAAAATTGTGTCCCCCCCCCTTTTTTTTTTTTAATTTAGAGCGTTAGTAACAAGGCTATATGAAAAGACCTGGCCGATTCGCTAGGCTAAAAGTTGCAGAGCTGCAATGCTCTCTGGGAAATTATTTTCAAGATGTTGAGAATAACACGTTCTTCAACTTGAGTGACAACTTACCTTTATAAAAATCAGAAGGTCTTGAGAGCTCATTTTTCCCTCTCTTTCTCATGAGGGAAGACTCACGTGAAACCTGGAAAAGAATCTATCCGTTCAAATTAAAGCTAAGATGTCACCGAGCCCTTCAGAACTAACTGAAGTATCTCACACCTCGTATTGTTGAAGATCTAAAACTCTCTTTTGCTTACTCTCTTTTGAAAGAGGCTTCTCAAATTAGACTTGGTGGAAATTCAACAGTGTCAAGCTAACCACTAGCTGGTGATGAGTAAAAAAAAAAAAAAAATTCTGGCAACAATAGTGCATAAAAAGAAATGCACTGCTGGTGAAGATTTTGCTTTCATTTATTTATTTTTAAATGTTTATTTTTGACAGACAGCGACAGAGACAGAGTTGGAGCTGGGGAGGGGCAGAGAGAGAGGGAGACACAGAATCCAAAGCAGGCTCCTGGCTCCGAGCGGTCAGCACAGAGCCCGACGTGGGGCTCGAACCCACAAACCGTGAGACCATGACCTGAGCTGCGGTTAGACATTTAACTGACTGAGCCACCCAGGCGCCCCTGAAAATTTTTGTTTTAGAATCCAGGTTCACAGATTCTGAAGCGGGATAGTATGTGCTTAGGCCCTGTCCCCATTCCTTCCTTTTCTACCAAGTAATTTTTCTGTAAAGCTTTTTCTGTGTAGCTTGGCGTGAGTGACCCAGTTGTCTCATCTATGAGAAGTGAAGAAGAGGACTAAATAAATTTGATTATTCTCAATAATAAATGAGGATGATTACTTTCTGTCTGCAAAATGTTTGTCATGGTATCTTGACCATAAGAGGTACTTAATATTTACTACCAGGCCACTCTATGTTCACACTCTCAGGCTGTCACTTCAGCTGCTTTGCATATGTCTACTGCGTCAGCCCAGTTTTACCCTGGCATTTAATGTCTGTGCCTAAGTTCTTGAGAGGAGCCCCGAAAGTGGTAACATAAAGACGTATAGCTTGGATCCATTTGCAGGTGTGTAGCAACAGGTGCAGACTGATTTGGAATAGGTTAATTCACCAAACGCATCCACTGAAGTGCAGGCCATAGTCCTTGCCTGCAGTTTTGGAAAGATGGTGGTGGGCTTCCTCCTGTGGAAGGCAAAATCGCTCTAGATTTGCCCTTGAATTGATTGCCTCCCTTCCCTTGATTCTCAGTTACCCGCGGTCGTCGGTAGCATCGACGTTTTTCTCTACAGGCTCTCACCTTGTGAACGTAGTGCATCTGTCCCATTCAAATACACATGAATAAAGCGTGTGCCACTTGGGGAGGATGGAGGCGGGATTCTTGCGTTACATATTCCGACCAGAGAATGTACATTTTATTTATTTATTTATTTATTTATTTACTTACTTACTTACTTACTTACTTACTTACTTATTTTATTGTCAGGTTGGCCAACATACAGTGTATACAGTGTGCTCTTGGTTTGGGGGGTAGATTCCCCGTGGTTCATCTCTACCATAGAACCCCATTGCTCATCCCAACCAGTGCCCTCGTTGATGCCCACCACCCATTTTCCACCCACACCAGTCCGAGTGGCTAACATGAACAACTCGGGAGACAACCCATGCTGGTTAAGGATGTGGAGAAATGGGAACCCTCGTGCACTGCTGGGGGGAATGCAAACTGGTGCAGCCGCTCTGGAAAACAGTGTAGAGGTTCCTCACAAAATAACATATATGTATTTCAAACGAGTCCCAATTATTTGATTTCTCTAGTTCTGTCGATCCATTTCACTGCCCTAAAAGGGCCCCACCCTCCCCTACAACCCCAGGGTTCCCCAGCGACCTCTACATTAGTCAAGAAAATGGTTCTGGTTTATACTTGACAGGAGAGAGCCACTCTCAGGACAATTTTGCCCACTCTTGTCCTTGAAACTCCCATTGTCCTTCAGCTTCTATGGCTTCAGCTTCTCTGGTATCCCTTGTCACCTCTGAGACAATCTTCCTCGGTGTCCTTTAGCCTGGCTGGTGTCAAAGTTTCATATTGGTGACCCTTTCTGGTTTCAGGTCTGCTCAACACCCATTCTTTGAGTTCAGTCACGCTTGTCATTTTAACCACTTTACATCAGTGACTCCTAATGCAGGCTTGCTTGCATTCTGTGAGATCTATACCAAGAAGCCCAACTTCCTCCTGCGCATCTCTCATCTAAAAGTAGAGTCATCTTCAAGGCTGCATCTTTTTATTTTCTTTTTCTCCCATGTTCTCCTTAGTTGCATGCCATTACACGCCCCCTCCTTTTTTTCACTGTACAATCAGTATAATTATGTGGATCTTTTCGTTTTTGTCTTCTAAATTTGCATCGACTCAGTCTTCCTCTGTTCATCCCTACTACCTCTTTCTTATTTAAATCCCCATCATCCTTCACCCATTATTTATGATACTCTCTGCATCAAATATCTGTGTTGCTACTCCAGGATGTGTGATTCCAAAATATGCTGCTTTTGCTTAGGGATTATTTTGAGCTGAAGACAATTGAGAAGAAGCAGATACAAGAAAAGCTATCTGTCCTCCCCCTGTTTGCCTAAAAGCAGGATGTAAATTTGTGAAGCTGTCTCTCCCTTCCTTTCTATGAGGAGAGAGAATTTAATCACAAGAGAACTCTAGACTTTTCTCAACCCAGAGATAGCACCTAGAAGAAGCCGGCACAACCCTTTCTAACTAGCTATTATCTACCATTTCCCCCCATTTATTAACATTTCTGCAACTTTCATCCCTAGAGGCTCGAAATCCTTCCATTTGGCTTTGTCAATTCTTGGCAACATTTTTGTTCTTAGCTACTATGTTATACAAGTTCTAAACACCCCTTTGAGTTACTCATCACTGAGTACCTCTGTGTATATCAACAATATACATATTAGTGAACTTCTTTGTTACTCCTTTGTTAATCTGTCCTTTGTCTAATTTGCAAGGACCTAGCCCCTGATTCTAAAACGGGTTGAGGAAAAGGTTTTTTTTTTTGTCTCCCCTACATATCTTTGCCTTCAATCTTGCTACGCTAAAATTTGTCTTTTATCATTAATGCAATCTACCCCCAATGCCTATCTATTTATACTATGATTTCTCTTTTTGCAGATTAAGTTTCCGGTTCCTTACCATGATGTCCTTGGCCCTTTCCTAGGAGGACTCTGTTATGTCCTGAGTTCCACTGCTCGCCTGGAATCTATACTCCATTGCTCCAAATTCCACAAATGCTGATCCATTATTGTTGACTGTAAACATTAGGCTGTTTCACAACCCAGTATTTTGTGCCAGCTGTTCTTTCTCTGGAATATTCTTTCTCCATTTGATTGACCTTGATAAAATCTGTTCATTCTTTACTACTCAGTTTACCAGTTACTTCAGGCAGTAGTTTCGTGACCTGCCCTCCTTCCCCACATATCCCAAACTGGATTCATTTCTTTTCCCTGCTTCCATAGCACTCTGGGGAAACTGCAGCTAGAGTTATCTGTTGTCTACGAACTGCTTGTAAGGATATTGAGAATGAAAACATTATCTTGTTCTACGTGTATTCCCATTGATTAGTTCCACTGTAAATAACTGTTGAAGTTATGTGAATTCTAGCCAGATAGAGCATATTTGACTTGTCTTAAAGCAATTATCCCAGAGTAAAAATTGTGCAAGTATCTTCAAAAAATATGGCATACATAAATCACTGTGGATATTTTTTCCCAAGGTTTTTTTTTTTTTTTCCTTTTCTTTTCTTTTCCTTTGTTCTTCTTGCTAATTTTTTTCCTATGTAATAAGAACAAAGTACTGATTGGGCAATTCTTAGATTGTTTATGGCACTTTAGGGATGTATGGAATAAATTAGGCCATCTTGACGACCGCAAATCTTTCTTCACTAAAAAGTACTCAGTGACTGAAAAAGTTCTAATCCCCCAGCTGCACTTGTGAGGCTGGAATGAATTGTCAGTGACTGAATGAAGTGTCTGTCCAGCTGGTCAGTCTGAAATGCCAGTGTGGAACTTAAAAGAGGGGGTTTGTTTTAGAAGACAGATTTCTGTTCTATAAATGCAGGAGGGTGCAAATGCAAGGGTTAAAAATAAACTTAAAAAAGTTTATAGTTAACAGAGATACTCTGCTACAAAAATGCTGTGGGAAAACAACTTGAGGGAGAGAAAACAAAAAAAAAAAAACCAAACAAATGTTGAGAAATCATAAGTATGTGGTGGGGAAGTCATAGACGCCTCCAAACAGAAATGCTTTAGAAATTCTCTGGAGCATATTAAGTTTGTTTAAATATATAGTAGTCCTGTATGTGCTGTTAAAAGTTTGGTAGTTGTCTTGAGCAACGTTGTAAATGGATGCCATTAGAAGTTTGTTTCTCTATTTGAATGGAGTCAAGGGAATGTTTTTTACAAATCAAAGTAGAAAGATACCATGATTTCTTTTTTCAGTGTTGTTTGTGACAGTAAATGGGGGAAATGAGACTAGCCCCGTAAAATGCCATACTAATAAGGTTGGAAGAAATGGCAACACCATTTAATACTATTTTCGGTTTTTCAAATACAGCAGGGTGGTAAGGATTGCATAAAACACCCAGCAACTTGTCTCCCAGAGCTTTTGTTACAAAAAGGAATAAGGAAGGCATTTTAGGTGATGCAAACAAACTTGGTTTCACACTTTAGGAAGTGGGCAGTCTCCTTTCAGAGAACTGTGAAATGGCCTAGAAGGCAAGAAGCCTTTATAGGGTAGGGAATAAATAACAAGGATCGACAAATAGAAATGATCTGATTGGCTGGGGCCACAAAGTCAATGTGTTAGGGGTGAGAAGGCCCATATTGCCTCACGTTTGGAGATTGGCTAACTAGTTACAGTGAGTTTCTGGTCAAGCAGAGCTTTCAAAGGGACACGAAAAGTTCTCATAGTTTCTGTTAGCTGCACCCCCAGCAGTACCAGGTCCATCTTGGGCTTGGACCGTTACTGCAACACTTCAGTATCTGGGGATGAAAAGACAACTTTATGCTCGTTTCTTTCTCACATTGGAATAAAATGAACTTGCGTATTTAAGTTAAGAGTGTGGCAGTGACTTTTAAGCAATTAGTCCGAGGAAGCTGGAAAATCGCTTACAAATATGCTTATCAAACTTTACATAGAATTGTAGAATTGGGAATCAAATCTCTCCACTCATTTCCTAATATCCTTTACAAAGGTAATAATGTTCCCAGGCTTCCTATGTTACGAATGTCAACAGCCCCACTGGGAATCCCAGGCTCCACTCCCAAACCTCACCCTCACCTCCCGGAGATATTTCAAGGTTAATTATTGTGCAGTCTAACTTAAAAATCTTGGTCTGTGTTGATTGGTTTTTTCCTTGTGCCTTAATGTCAGGAACCCATACACTATAGCTTAGGAAAGAAGGTCTCAAAGCAGATTAGTGGAGTGGGGGGTGGGGAGAAAGCACAGATACTGAGGGTAGAGTCTGGAATGCTCCAGCGAATGTGGCCAGAATCATTAAGGCACCCTTGACCCTCACCTATAATTTGTTAAATGGTTCTAGACTGGTTTTTGGATACATGCCCTCCCCCGACGCTGAAATTCTGCGGCTTTTCATTTTATATTCACTCTCTCCCGTTCTAGGACTTCGCCTCTCTCCCTACCCATTCTCCAAAACCAGAACAGAAACACTTGGCTTTCTGTTGACTCATTCTTTTTCTTCTCTTTTATCTTAAAAGCAACAACTAAAAGAGAAAACCTCAAATCTGAAGAAAGAATGAACAGTAGTCATACCCTCTCCCTCCACCAACTGGCAAATCAGGACTTGTAAATTAATGAGGTAGTTTATAGGATAATCTTTTTCTGACCTTTAAAGACACCTGATTTATCATACATTTGTCTTAAGTTTTACTGTCTCCCTTCAATTTCAACTATGTCATATCTGTTACCAATGCTGTATGATGAGAATTTTGTAATTATTATTTTCTTTATGGTATGAGGGTATGGTAGCCTTGCCAAATGTCAGAGAATAATTAGGATGTTGAACAGGTTAACCTTTGATAGACTTATACCTCCTGAAAGCACCTTTCCGTTATGTTGGCTCTCTTCAAAGAGCACTTTTCAAAGCTCATACAGAAGCCTCAATGCAGCTTCATTCAGACTGTTTTCCTAGACAGAAAAGACAATCCTTGTCTTCTACGAGCCCCCTTCCCACCCTCCCCCCCACCAGAA
The DNA here is from genome assembly GCF_018350215.1 of Panthera leo. NCBI lineage: Eukaryota > Metazoa > Chordata > Mammalia > Carnivora > Felidae > Panthera > Panthera leo. The sequence continues at coordinate 95,724,765 of NC_056679.1, forward strand.
AACCCCCAACAAATTGCCTGTATCTTATTTTCATTCATTTCGTAAGACATGACACTGATAAAGACTTTAGAGTTGGACTTTCCAGAACATGATACATATCATCTCCTGTGATAGTTCTTAAAAATATACAAAGTATGAGCCCTAAAGACTCTTAGATGCTGGAATTTCAGGCAGTTTATGGGGGTGGGGGTGATGAGATGGAGAGAGGGGCAGAAAATTTGGTATGGAGAAGTCTTTTCTGACGAATTTTTCACCTAGGCTTTGGGATACATGTTTGGGGGACATGATGTGTGTCCACAGTCAAGTAACAGCTACAGATGAGCTCCATGAAGTCAGTCACGAATCTCCACCAGCCACCCTTCGGAAACTTGTTGCGTTGGAAAGTCTCATTTGCATTGAACTTTCGTAAGTGTCTGTTATCAGGATCTTTACTAGGTTGATGGAATTGTCTGTCTGCTGACACTTCATAGTTTGTCGTTTTCACTCTTTGGTATGTAGAGAGCCTGGAAAATGGCAAAATATTTTCATAAACTCTATAGATACCCTTTTCTCTGTGAGAGAAGGTGTGTTTTTTTTTTTGTTTTTTTGTTTTTTTTTTTTGCTATTGTTAGTGTCCACTGCACCCTGCCCCCACCCCAGCCCCAATGAGGCAGTAAGGATCCCAATCTATATCTGCAACATTATAGTATAAAGTTGTTAGAGGAAAGGAAGTTAAATAATAGTATCATTCTGGTAAAGAATAAATATGAGGAAACCCATGAAAATTCACAGATTTTCCATTTCCGCAGATGAGTCAACTGGGGGAGGGTTGCCCCCAAAGGGTATGTGTCAAGATAGTTTTTGCCTTTTAATAAAAACAGAAGACGTGTTAAGGGATCTAGTGCTGGGGTACATTCCTTCCTTATGTGTGCCTGCAGTTTTACCTGAGTTTTTCCTTTTGTCTATTTTGCAAAGCTCTCATTCATAATTTCTTTACCACCATCTTGCCTCTCAGGTTCAAATCTCGCTCTTCCCTACTCCTCCAGATCACCGTCCTTCACTCCTCCCTCTCCTTTGGGTATTTCCCTTATGTTCAAGTTGCTTCTCTTCCTATATCTTGGTTAGGAGCGTGCTGTGGGCTTCCTATCCTCTGCAAGTTGTAGAATAATGACAAAGATGTCCTTCTCCTCCACTGAAGGATCGTGTTCCAAGTTTCTCTTAAGGTTGCTGTCTGATAATATAAACCTTCTCAAATTCTCTTTTATGTCGTTGTCTGCCTTGATCTCGGAGATGACATCGAACTGGTTAGGCAAGTGTAATCCTCTCTGTTTACAGATGGAGAGACTGGAGGCTCTGAGACATGACCCCTTGATTAAAATTACACACTTGGTCAATGATGGCAGGAGAGAAGAGCTGGGGCTCCCAGCTCTCTGTGTTGTGCTTGGTCCCTGAGCCAAGGCTGGGAGTGATGTTGGAATGCAAGGTCTTCAACTGCTGTGAAAAAAGGGTTCATCATTATAATCAACAAAGGTGCAGAGGATTTTCCCTTAGGGAAAGCGAGAGGGAAACTGAGGCCAATACCCCTCTATAGATTTACAAGTGTCAAAGTCTTTATCTGTAGGTCTCAAAAGCTTGCCACAGAATGTATTTCTCTATTGACAGCAGACCTCATGGATATTTCACACGTATACCTTTATACCTATATTATGAAATATAATCTATTTCATGAATTTAGACTTGATGAAATATTTTCAAGTCAGGAATATTACATTAACAGGTGAACCTAACCTCTCAGTTAAGCTAGTGATTCTCCACTTGTAGTGAATTTCCTTCTATACAAGAAGCCCACTCAAACCTAAGATGCTTTGGGGCACCTGGGTGGCTCGGTCAGTGAAGCGTCTGACTTTGGCTCAGGTTATGACCTTGCAGTTTGTGGGTTCAAGCCCCGCATCAGGCTCTGTGCTGACAACTCAGTGCCTGGAGCCAGCTTGGGATTCTGTGTCTCTCTCTCTCTGTCCCTTCTCTGTTGATGATCCCGGTTTCTCTCTCCAAATAAATAAATTAAAAAAAAAAAAAAAAAAACACAAAAAAACCTAAGATGCTTTGTCCTTGCTATCACCCCAGCTCAAATTCCATACCTTAGATTTTGTAAGCTCTGTTTTGTCATTAAGGACTCAGTTCAGTAGGTGTAAGCTTAGAGAAGACTTTTTTGAACAGCTATCTAAAGTTGACCCACATCCTTGGTCATACTCTTTCACATCATGATTTGTTTTTCATGGCAGTTATTATCACCAAAAATTAAGCTATTCATTATTTGCTTACTTGGGTTTTTTTCTTCCTCACCCTCTTGCCAGAATGGAACTCTGAGAGAAGTATCCTATCACTTATTCAACACTGTGTGTTTTAGTTGTCTATTATAATTGTAATTTATTTTATAAATATGTCCATGTCTCTTGGTCACCAGGGCATTCTGAGCATTTAGAAGCATGCCTCACTCACAGTAGATGCTCAGTTCATCTTTACCAAATGGATGAATAAATTGAGGACAGCTATTTCTTGCACAGATTCCTGAAAAGTGACCACCCAGCCACTGTTGGAGCTGGAATTGAGGAAGCCAAGAATATTTTTCAGTAGTTTAAATTATAATGCCTGTTTACATATTAATGAAAATCAGCCACCCCCATTTTTTCATTCAACCCCCCAGCAGAGGTCAGCTTTCTGCTTATGGATCGAATACATCTAATCTTGCTTCCACTCTGCATCCATTGAAATGATGGACAGTAGTGTCCTTGTCCTTGCCATGTGTCCTCTGTTCAGAGTAAACCTTTTCCATTTCATTTTGCCATGACTCATATTGCATAATTTTTCAAATCCCCATCACCCTGACCTCCCCCCTGCCCACTTCCTCTTGCAGTGGACTTGAGTCAGTCCATGATCCTCAGATTTTTCACTAATTAATTAATTATCTAAATTTACACCCAAGTTAGCTAGCGTCTAGTGCAATAATGATTTCAGGAGTAGAATCCATGAATTCATCCCCTACATATAACACCCAGTGCTCATCCCAACAAGTGTCTTCCTCAATGCCCCTTACCCATTTAGCCCATCCCCCTACCCACAACCCCTCCAGTCATCTTCACTTTGTTCTCTGTATTTAAGAGTCTCTTATGTTTGGTCCCCCTCCCTGGGCTTATGTTAATTTTGCTTCCCTTCCCTTCTGTTCATCTGTTTTGTATCTTAAATTTCACATATGAGTGAAGTCTTAGGCTATTTGTCTTTCTCTGGCTGACTTGTTTCACTTAGCATAATACCCTCCAGTTCCAGCCATGCTGTGGCAAATGGCAAGGTCCATGCTCCTCTTATAAAGAATTCCACCAAGTGTAGGAAGGACCCTGACCTCCTGCCTCCAGGAGGGGTTGGGGGAGTGTGGTTAATGGCAAGGGTTTTAAAGCCATTCAGATCCAGGCTCAAAAACTACCATTAGTATGGGCTGGCTTTGGGAAGTAGGGAAAGTCTCTAAGTCTCAGTACCCTCAATTGTAAAATGAGAATACAAAGAGAGAAAAAGATAATCAGACCTAAAAACCATTTGTTTTGGTTTGATCACACTTCTCCTCCCATAACTTCTGATCCAGCTGAGAAACCAACACAGATATATACCAGGAAGAAAATATCAGCTTTATTGAGACATCAGATGGTACAGATAGTATTATCTAGAATATAAACTAATAGTCTACTTTTTTTCTTTTTTTTTAAATTTTTCATGTTTGTTTATTTTTGAGAGACACAGAAAGAGTGTGAGCAGGGGAGGGACAGAGAGAGAGAGAGAGGGAGACACACAATCGGAAGCAGGCTCCAGGCTCTGAGCTGTCAGTGCAGATCCTGACACAGGGCTCGAACCCATGAACTGTGAGATCATGACCTGAGCCAAAATCAGAAGCTTAACTGACTGAACCACCCAGGCATCCTTAGTCAACTATTTTTCTTACGTACTTTTTACTCAAACTGCCCTTAAACCAGGTTTCCCTGTCTTTTATTTTTTCCTTAAGCAACTAATTTTATAAATCTAGTGGAAGATTCTAGGTATATCTAGATTTCCTTTAAAAAACATAGTCTTGGGGTGCCTGGGCGGCTCAGTCTGTTGAGTGTCTGATTTCGACTCAGGTCATCATCTCGTGGCTTGTGGGTTTGAGCCCCGCGTCGGGCTCTGTGCTGATGGCTCAGAGCCTGGAGCCTGCTTTGGATTCTGTGTCTCCGTCTCTCTCTGCCCCACCCCTGCTTGTGCTCTGTCTCTTTCTTTCAAAACTGAATAAACATTAAAAAAAATTGTTAAAAACATAGTCTTATATGGTGCCAGACTGATTATCTCTTGGATTAGTCTTTTGTAATTGGATCAGGTATGTCACCAGCAGTTGTATCATCTATCAATTCGATGGGGTCAAAGTCCCAGGTTTCTTTTCTGGCATTTTGAGTATGAATATTGATCAAGATGAGGTCAATAGCAGCATCGCACGGCGTATCGCTGGAGTTTGTGCTCTACCTTGACTTATTAAGACTGAAGATGTGAGTAACTCCCGTGTCATCTCAGCAATGCCTCCTCGCCCTGTAAAGAAGAATGTAGTTGCAGATACTCTCAGATTCTTGTTTTGAAATACATTGCCCTGTGTCTACTGCTTTGCCTTGCTACATCAGTAATCATAGTTTCTAAATTCCAATCCTTAGTCATAGTAGAGTTCATTAGTGGGTCTAGAAATGACTCTTGGAACTAGGAAACGTTTGCCCAACAGAAGCTCTCTCACTTGATTCTTCAAAGATCACTAAGAGGAGAACAGCCAAACCCACCTTCAAAGTTCTGTCTATATGCGAAGAAGTAATTTGAATGGGCCTGGAGACTCAGCTTCATTAAAAGGGTATTTCCCTACTATCGTTTTCCTTATCTTTGGCTCCAATTTCCTTTTAACCATGTCTCCTGTACACAGTGAAGTGCAAAGATTATGCTCTTTGATAGCCCACCTGGAAAAAGGTAATTGTGCTTCCTGTTAGTGTTTGATCATTTGCCCCAAGCAGTGGGCCAAATCCTTCCCCCCTCCTCCTTAGAGTCAGGCTCTTAACATGGATGGAAAGTCTCACTGGTTATTATCTCCAACCTTAGTTTAAGAAAAACAGCATTCTTTGTCTTCTTATTTGTCTTTGAGTGTCATGGCAATATTTGTGACACTATTGTTTTTTTTTTTTCCCTGGGTGTCCTATCATTATTACTATCTATCACGCTAACCCAAGCCAAACAAAACAGGAACCACCAGAGTTGTAGAAATCGCTTGCCGTGTTGCCAAATTCATCTTTTGGTAGACAGTTGTGATTGTATTAACGTTATGTTTATTATATTCAACATTCTGTCCCTACTAAGTCATGACTCTGAATCTCCAGAAAAGGGATTCGATTAATCAATTTATTTGAACATTAACTTTTATAAAATTTTAACAAAATTCAGACTGGGCCAAGAATTTCCCTAGTACTATTTTAATTTTTTTTTTTTTACATTTATTCATTTTTTGAGATACAGAGACAGAGACTGAGTAGAGCAGGGGCAGAGAAAGAGGGAGACGCAGAATCCGAAGCAGACTCTAGGCTCTGAGCTGTCAACACAGAGCCTGACACGGGGCTTGAACTCACAAACCTTGAGATCACGACCTGAGCCAAAGTCAGACCCTTAACTGACTGAGCCACTCAGACTCCCTGCACTATTTTAATATCTAAGGTATTGGAGTCATCGTTAAAAATTTCTCTGCGTTATCTCTTTTTCATCTTAGCTAGTACAACAGTACATGTGCCCCAGTGATTTCCTCACTTTGTAAAATGGCACATCATTAGAAAGAAATTTAATAATTTATGAAATCTCAAAATGAGGGAAGATATATTACATATTGAACATACATACATGATAGAATGTTATGCAAACGTTAAAATATTTATGAAAATGTTTAAATAATGTAATAACATATAATGAAAGAAAATTACGAAAAGTCAAATAATTAAAAGAGGGCAAGACACCCAAATGTTTATTGGATGTGCTAATATAGAAATGAGCGATCAGGAGTGATTTATGTACTTGTATCCATGTTACCTTAAGATAGGATTGCTGGGAATTTTTTGTTTTTGATTTCTTTATTACAGAAGCAATCAAGTAAATCCATTAACATCATAAATGATGTAATCAAAATTACCCTTATTAGACTATGAAAATATTTTCTTCATAATTACTCCTTACTCTTAGTCCAATCAATGCCAACATAGGCAACTATGATTTAACATCATCAGAGATAGAGTTTTAAATGAAATTGTCAGTTTTGCCTATGTTTGTTGCTTGATTTGAGTGTTTAGCATGTCTCAGGTCAAATTGAGTCATTTACATTTTCCTGAACACGTCATTTCTGATGTTGATTTCGGTTATATAGGCTATCTTTTTCTGTCTTTCTCTCTCCCACTCTTTGCCTCTTCATCTATCCATCCATCCATCCATCCCTCTGTGATAAAGACCGAGAGATAAACAGACGCTTACATGATACACAATACCAGTGCTTTACTTATTCTATGAGATAGTTATTATTTGTACAAAGCACAATTTTCTGGAACCATATTCTAATTATATGCCCCAGGCCACTCAAAACATATCTGAATGATACATATGGCATGTTATTAGTAATAATGAAATTTGGGTTTTCTGAGATTAATATGCTGTCTGGTGACCACGAAGGCAAGTATGTAATGCTGTAACAATTGTTCCTGGGTCCCCATCTTGGATTCTCAAAAGGACTCCTAGATTTTTCTACCTTGATGCTATCTTGATTTACAGCCTTAGTCTTATTTCTTCTTTCTCAATTTTTATTTTAAGTCTTTGGATGCAACTGGTTAGACCCCTCTTAAACATGCTCTATTGACATTGAAAGTGCACTTTTTTTAAATAGGAAATTATTCCACAATCTTAAATCAGTGTTTCTTGAAAACTAGTCTGAGTACCAACTTGCTGTCTTGAATAGCAACCTGAGTGTTCATAAGGAGCCCCCCTCCCCTGCAGCAACTGAGTATTACTTGTTGGTGACAAGGTCCAGGAATCTGTCTTCAAACCACTCTCCTGGATGATTATCATACCGAACAAAGTTTGAGACCCATTCATTAAATTCTCATTCCGACAACTAAAGTCCATTCTGTAGCACCATTTAGATGGCCAACTTGTTCCTTTCCTCCTCCTCTTCGTTCTTGTCTTTCCCTCTGTTTGCTTCTACATATTTTCATATCCATATTCCCAGGCTTGACTTAAAGTGAGGGTGAGAAAAATGGCAGCCCCAGCTCTGTCCACCCAGGCTCCACAGACAGCTGAAACATTCCAGCACTCAAGTGACATCATTGTTGGACTGCTTAGGAATTAGTTGATACTTTCATATGTGGAGTACTCCACTGTGTGTCAAAACATGTTCTGTAGCAATACCCGCCTATTAATTAGTAGGGTCATATTTTCAGAGAGCAGCTAACACTGGATTCAGTATGATTCAAGTTCATTTTTTTTTTTTTTTTTAGTATTTCTTACATTTCGATTCTGGGAACTTGCATAATTTTAGATTATGTATCTATCTTTGGGCTGAATTTGGAGCTCTTTAAAAATGACTTGTAACTATGATGTACGCCTGAAACCAGTCGGTTACTGTGTGTCATATACACTTTCATTAAAAAGATGTGATTATCCCTACAAAGGAACAAAGAGGGTTTTATAGAGAAAAACACACAAAAGTGAAATTATACCTATAGTGTGATTATAACGTTATAATAAAAGAGGAAAAATACATAGAAAAAAAAGCAAATGTAGATGTTATTAAAAATAGTTGTCTTTCACTAGAGGTACTCTTGATTTTTTTCCTTTCTTTTCATATTCTGTACTTTTATCAGTTTTTTACTAAAGACCTACTACCCTTAGATGAAGACCTAAAATTCATTATTTTAAAGGCCACCTTAATTTCAGAATTAAATTAGGGAGAAAAAATAATCTCCTGCTCTTTTTCTTAATCCAGGAAACACGATGTTAACCGGATAGCCTACATTTAGAATTTGGAAAATTGCTAGCTTCCGAAAAACTGAAATGTTAACCTGCAAACGGGTTTTTTAAAAAAGAATACATCATTATTTTGGGTTATTTGAAAATTTGGGAGAAATAAGAAAAACAACCATACTGGCAAATCAACAAGGATAATGAGTTCTAGCCTAGGCTTTTCCAATTATTTGTTTTTTGCATGTATTCTTTATATTTGATTTGATTTGATTTGATACCTGGTTTTACAAATTGAACTTTGTAGCAAATGCTTTTCTATTTTATCATAAACTTTTTATAGAGACACCTTCACTCACTAGGCAGTTAGTGTTTTGAGTCAAGTGTTTTGAGTGCCTGTGCCATAGATTATACGGCTATTATCCTATGAATATTGAACTTGTATACATGTTTCTTTATGTCATAAATTATTTTTTAATATTGCAAAAAACCACACCATGCTTTGCCTTTTAAAGTATCTTTTTCTCTCCATCTCTCTTGCTCTTTACTTCTCTGCTTCTTTCTTCACCCCCTCATTCTTTTTCTTTCTTTTTTATCTTAGAGATTATTTTCTTAGGCTAAGTTCTGAATAGTGGCATTGTGGGATCAAAGAGAATTGACATTTTTTAAAGGCTCCTAGCACACACTAAATTGTTTTTTAAAAGTTGACAGATTTACATTCCTACCAGCAGCATGCAAGAGTTATCTGGAAAGTTTTTAAATTGTGAACTTGGAGATGTTTTTGCCATGTTTGTTTGTTTGTTTTCCCTTCCTGAGCATGTAATCATACTGACTGGTTGATACCTTGTTATAGAGAAGCCAAAGTAGACATTTTCTTTGATTAAGACCTGAAAAGCTTGTCTTTTGGGACATTTACTAATAGATGACCTAACCCAAAAGCTTTGACAAATAATGACAGTTTCCTTTTGGAGATGTTTCTTTAAAATTTTTTTTAACATTTCTTTATTTGTGTGTGTGTGTGTGTGTGTGTGTGAGAGAGAGAGAGAGAGAGAGAGAGAGAGAGAGAGAGAGATACAGACAGACAGAGTCCGAGAGGTAGAGAGTCAGAGCACAGGACGGAAGGGTCAGAGAGAGGGGGCCATGGAATCTGAAGCAGGCTCCAGGCTCTGAGCTGTCAGCACAGAGCCCTACACGGGGCTCAAACCCATGAACTGAGAGATCATGACCTGAGCCAAAGTCTGACATTTAACCGACTGAGCCACCCAGGCGCCCCTGGAAATGTTTCTGATAGCAAATTAAGGCAGCCAGATTTTCAAGGCACATTAAATATCAGATCAGAGTGCACATGCATGCTGTAAATTGAGGGTATGTTTTAAGGCCAAAGTGGTAGCCCAGCTAAATTTTATATAGCCGTAACCATACCGCAAGTTTAGGACAGACAGCACTTTAGTTGCATGGTACCAACAGACAAATTTGAATAGATCTGAACCAAATACCATGAGAATTGTTTAATTCTTAGTCCCAATGATGAATGGAGATTATATGCATTTTTTTGTTTTGTCTTCTAAGACCACACAATCCAAATTGTCTTAATTCTCTGAAATGTTGAGGACGGTTTCCTCTCCTCATGAAAATTCCTGGTGTGGTTGTTTTCCTGGTATCAGCCATCATTCTGTGGCATGACAACAGCTCATATTCCAGGGGCTGATGCACTCCAATCTCTCTCCTTTTCTGTTAACTGTGAGGTCAATAGTTAAGTTCATCCTGCCCCGGACTTGATGTCGGATAGCAGTGGTTTTAACAGTTGAGTTTGGCTTTGGGTGGTTTGGGGTGGGCGTTCCTGTGGATGGATCTTCCAGTGCATGCTTATGCTTATGACCTTATAAAAGAGGAAGCTAAACCTGACAGGCATCAAGTGACTCGCCAGGTCACAAAATAGAGTCAAGCTCAATGTCCAAATAAGGTAGGCCTTCTGGCTACGAATACAACTTCTTTTCCCTCTACCATAAATGGAGATAAGCCAGTAGTTTTTCTTGGGAAAGTTCATTCTAATCCAGTAGGACATGTTCAACAGAGTCGGTCAACGTTAAGGAACAGGGGAGTTTGTGTACTATTTAAGGACGTGAGCTTTGCTGTCAGAGTTGTGTTTGAGTTTCACTACCTAGCCTGATAACCTCGGGCAAATGACTGAACCGCTCAAAGCAAGGGTTCCATCTGTAAAAAAACAGCATAAAGTAAGATCGTACGTAGGAAGGTATAAAACACCGTTTGGCACATAGCATGTACTCGCTAAATGATTTTATTTTTATATTAAATTTCTTACTTAAATTATATTTTTTACTCATTTCTACAAGAGTAATCCAAAACTAGTTTACATAAATATTGTTACTGTAGGCAGATGATATTAATGTCTTACATATTACATCATACTTAAGACTATCACGGCATTCTAAAAACTAATAGCCCTAGATTTTATTTCCTACAAAAATTAGAAGGTATGGGACATCTGGGTGGCTCATTCAGTTGGGCGTCTCACTCTTGATTTCATTGCAGGTCATGGTCTCAGGGTTGTGGGATCGAGCCTGGCAATGGGCTCCATGCTGAGTGAGGGGCTTGCTTGAGATTCTCTCTCTTTTCCTTCTGCCCCTCTCCCCTGCTCATGTGCATGCGCTCGCACTCTCTATCACTCAAAAAAATTAAAAAAATAAGAATAAATGAATGAATAAATAAATGAATAAATATAGTATAAAGGTAAACAGATATCTTCTAACTTAGGAGTGTCTTCAAGTGTTTAGGTCAGAGCCACATGTAGACGTTAATTAAAAAAATTTTTTTTTAATGTTAATTTATTTTTGAGAGAGGCAGAGACAGAATGCGAATGGGTTAGGGGCAGAGAGAGAGGGAGACACAGAAGCAGGCTCCAGACTCTGAGCTGTGTAGCCGTTAATTTTTAAAAGTATAGTAAGATGCAGGGCCTTGTCTTGGCTGTCCTGGGGAATCATGACCAAATGAAGAAGAGAATTAACAATGTTGAAGAGTGTGATACCGCTGTTTTGTAGGAATTTTTAAAACCTAGGACAAAGAGGCTCAAAATGGGGATACAACATTTCAACTATTTACTGGAATTCAGAGCTAATCAATACAAGGAGTAGCAGGTTTTCTACCATTTCTTCATGCATGTGATGTTTCAAGGGAAGGAGGGGATAGAGGTCAAGTACTTCTAAAATCCAAGGATTATATACTTGGAGACCTAAAAATCTTCCTGCTCCCAGTCTTTTAGTCCATTAATTATAGGTGATGAACTTTACAAAGAATTAAGCCAATTAGCTCTGATGGTGCCAATCTAAAAAGCTTTAGAGAGTAGCTGTGAGCTTGGGAAGAATTTAGAAAACACTTGAATCAATTCTCAGATTATCTAAGATTTTATTTTTTTTTATTTCCTTAGGCCACATGAGACACTGTATTGAAAACACTTTTTGTTTCTTCAAGTCCTTCTTCTGTGGCTGCATACTGAACCCCCAAAGAAAGAATTTTCTGTTTATTGTGTTCAAATAGTTTCCTGGGCAAAGGTCATAAAGTAATAAATTGAGAATTTAACTTCTAGTGGACTAAAAACTAAGGAAATGAATTTCTATCTCTATTACCATAAATCGACATAGGTGCTGGCCATGGAGTCTAAAACACATGACCACTTTCCATGTCATCTGTCAAACACAGATTGTTCACAGGTGGCTGGAGTGAATATTTGGCTCTTAGATTAATACGTAATCAGGGTTGCAGGGTTTTTTGTTTTTTGTTTTTTTTTTCTTCCCAAGACAACTTACTCCCATGAGATAGTATTTGGCTCCTCTGTAGGTTTTTTGAAGGTGATCAAATGACACTTTGGTACATAATTTTAAACAAGTCTCTTAGTGAAAGTTTTACAAGTCTTTGGCAATAGTTCCCATGGCATGATAGTTATTTTCTGTCCTACATCACTCAAAATGGAGAAATAAAATCAGATATAGTTTATATTCTAAAGACTGTTCCTGATTGCAGTGGCTCTTACAAGTGCCAGAAATGAGAATCATCTGGAACCTTTCCTAAAAAAAAACACAAGAAATTCTTCTTCCACTCTAGATTCAGAAGTATTCTTTTTTTTTTTAAGTTTTTTTTTTTTTTTTTTTTTTTTTTTTTTTTTTTCACAGGATTATCAATTCGTGAATGGGACCAAGAATCTGAACTTTCCCAAGGCAGCTCAGGGATTACTTCGACTGGATGAGTTTGAGTCATCAAACTTGCCTTCAGTTGACAGGGAATAAGGTCTGAGAGGTGGATAGTTGCTCAAAGTCAGACACTTAACTTTCTACATCACAAGAGATGCCCCTGATCCCTTGAGCTCAGACATAAGCTCATGCTAATTTTGATGATGGTGACCGCTATCATACATAAAACTGTGTGCTTAAGGGGCCACTGCACAACTGTGAAGCTTAAGGAAACCGACAAAAATGTGTTAGCACCTCATTCTTGAGTAAGAAAACCCAGCAAGCTCTAAAGCAACTCCTGTCAAAGACATCTGGAGTGCTTACTCTGAGAAAACTCCTGTTCTTTCTTTTCACATATATCTATGTGCAGAAGAAGCTTGGATTTCACTCAGCTTCTCCTTAAGAAACTAAAGCAGTAGAGATCAGAATTTGGAAATTCCTTAACCGATGGAACTGCAGAGTGAGACTATGAAATGGTAATGTGAGCTGGTGAAAATAGGAGAAAGGGTTGTGGACATTTCTGCTCATAAATACTTGGGGTTAGATTAGATTAATGTTACAATTGATCAAAGATGACACTTTTTCTTAACTTGCCCTAAGAACAGACATTCACTTTCGGGACACCTGGGTGGCTCAGTCGGTTGAGTGTCCAACTTCGGCTCAGGTCATGATCTCCCTGTTAGTGAGTTCGAGCCCCGCGTTGGGCTCTGTGCTGACAGCTTAGATCCTGGAGCCTGCTTCGGATTCTGTGTCTCCCTCTTTCTCTGCCCCTCCCCTGCTCACGCTTTTTCTCTGTCTCTGTCTCTCTCTCTCACTCTGTCTCAAAAGTAAATAAACTTTAAAAACATGATAAGAACGGATGTTCAGTTTTGTTACGTTTCTTTCGTTTTTGTTCCATTTGAATTGTATCACAATTCATCTTTCATCCTTACTTCTCTCCTATTCGTCTTTTTTTTCTTGGCTATCTTTCTTACCCTTCTACACTTTCCTCATAGTTTCTCATGTAGGCTATTCTTGCCATATGTTCCCTTACTCACTTTTGTTTGTTGAGTTGACACAGCCATATTGGCACCAACCTGCTAACCAGTCAGAGATCGCCTTCCGTTCTGAAGATGGTTCGCTGTTCATAGGAACGTGGTTGTAAAAACTCTTGAGGGAACCTGACTTTGAAGATGCTTTCTGTTAATTTTGTTCTGTAGAGTTGGAGTTATCGAATGGATTTTTAAAAAAGTTTTAATTTAAATTCTAGTTAGTGAACATACAGTGTACTGTTTAGGTGTACAATTGAGTGGTTTAACACTTACCTGCAAGCAGGGTTGCTCATCATGATTACGGCCCTCCTTAATCCCCATCACCTATTTATCCCATCTTCCCTTCTACCTCTCCTCTGGTAGCCATCATTTTGTTCTCTGTGGTTAAGAGTCTATGTCGTGGGGTGCCTGGATGGCTCAGTCAGTTGAGCATCTAACTCTTGATTTCAGCTCAGGTCATGATCTCAGGGTTTGTGAGGTCAAGCCCCGCATTGGACTTTGCACTGACAGCATGGAGCCTGCTTGGGATTCTGTCTCCCTCTCTCTCTCTGACTCTCCCTTACTCTCTCTTTCTCTTTCAAAAATAAACTTGTTTTTTTTTTTTTTTTAAAGAGTCTGTTTCTTGGTTTTCCTCTGTTTCCCCCATATATTCATTTATTTTGTTTCTTAAATTCCACATATGAGTTAGATCATATGGTATTTGTTTTCTCTGACTTACTTTGCTTAGCATTCTACTCTCTAGCTCCATTCACATCATTGGCAATTTCAAGATTTCATTCTTTTTTTATGGCTGAGTAATACTCTATTGTGTGTGTTTGTGTATATCTATATCTCTATATGTTTGTTCTCTCTCTCTCTCTCATATATATACACACACAGACACCCATCACATCTTCTTTATCCATTCGTGAGTCGACAGGAGGACACTTGGACTGTTTCTGTAATTTGGCTCTTGTAGATCATGCTGCTGTAAACAGCAGTGTGCATGTCTCCTTTTGAATTAGTATTTTTCTATCCTTTGGGTAAATACCTAGTGGTGCCATTGCTGGATCATAGGGTAGTTCTATTTTTAACTTTTTATTGAATGGGTTGAATGGAGCTATTGCAGCTTTCCTTTTATCTCCTCCAAGTTCACGTCTGGGTCATCCCAGTGGACCTCTCCTCTTAGAACCTAGTCATCGTGGGCTTTGTGTCCTCCTCAGAGGCTGCTTTATTCTTGGTGGATGGGAGTGGATGGTGGGTGGTCCAGACGTATTTTGGCACTTAAATTCCCATCCCCAAACTTTCCGGTGTCCGGGCAGTAACTCTGTCATCACTCACCTCTCTCTTTCCTCAGCCTCTTATTTTTCAGATACACATTAAAAAATAGCCTTTTATGGAAGAACCAGATAATCCTTTTAAAACTAAATGCTAAGCCATCTTTTGCGTTGATACCTTGCTTGTGGATCGAGTTTTGTGTCTAATGTTATGTCTCCTCCTCCCCACCCTCCCCCCACCTCCAACCAGCACTGGGCTTTTCAGTGTTGAAATAAAAAAAAAAAAAAAAAAATGTAGATGTACGTTAGGCTATTACCTGAATTGATTTAATTTCTTCATCATAGGCTTGAAGTGCTCTCCCTTATTATGTAAAAAAAAAAATAATCCATCTGTCCTATGGAGGGAAAAAAATATTTGTGAGGAAAGCAGATAGTTGTAAAACAGAGCACAAATGAGCCACAAACTTGAGAGATCATCCATAAGGAAATCTGATAGGACCCCAGTTGGGATTGCTTTCACAGGGGAAGAACAAAAAGGAAAGTTTTTAACAGGGTCTCATTCAGTGGTGAAAACATGGCTAGAAAACAAACAAAAAAATAATTCCAGGAAACTAGATGGTATGGAAGGGATGGAAATAGTCGACAGACGGCAACTGAAGATTTCAATTTAAGGTTAAAATACGACATAGACTTGAACTGAACCTTCCAAGTTTCAGAGCCAGAATATTGGAGAGTCTTCGAGGTTTCAGTTAGCTGCTCTTAGCTAAAATCTGAGAGCCTGGATGAACCCAAACTGTTCGCATGGATCATAAAGTACTTTATCGATGAATGGTAGGATTGGCTACAAGACTAGGCCATGTTCACAGTTGTATTTTTAGCCTAGTGATCGGTTTTTTGGTAAGTCTTCAGGTTCAAAGAGGCGAGTTATGGAGGGCCATAAACTTACCCAGCTGTTCTGAAAAATGTTTTATGTTTAGTGGGTGTTTGTTTCTTTAATCATCTAGAAAAAGTTGTCATCATACCAGGTCAACCGGCTTTTCTTTGTCTTTGTTATGACTGACTATTGAATTGTTGAAGAGCGCAAGCTCCAAGGGTTTATTTTTATTATTCGGTGAGCAGTGCTGCAGTGTAGTGTCTAAAAAATACACTTATCCATTTAACATAGCCTGGTGTGCCAATTTGACTACTGACTTTTCATCTTGCAGACTGCTTCGTGTTTGGCCTCTAGATTCCACTCTACAAAAGTACACTTCTTTTCGTTCTCACCCTTAATCATATGTGGGATGAAGGAGCCTTTGCTGTGACATCTTCTAGAACAAAGATTCCTCAAAGCTCTTATTTTCTCTACTCACAAACTGTGGGCTCCCTCTCTGTTCTCTTTCTCCCAATCTTTCCTTTATCTTCGTCTAAATCAGACTTTAGTTGTCCTGAATACCTTTTCAACTTGAAATTCAGCAAGAGCTGTATCTTAAAGGGAGGACAAACTATATCATGTGTTATCCATTAGTAAAATGAGTGCCCCAGATCTCAACGATGTTGGGTCATTTTCAACGTAGGACCGTAAATTTCTGGAGTCAGCGTTCATTTTTTCCCTATCTTGAAACACTGAGGTTAGGTAAAAAGTAGAATAATTAAATTAAAAACTCTTTAGAGGAAGGGAAGAAAAAAAAAAAAAAACCCACCACAGAATGCTGTCATCAATGAAACCATAAAACTGTAAGGAGCAAAGACTATAGCGAGGTCAAGGGAAATGGAGCATGGGTCATGGAGAGAAAATTCCCCCAAGAATCGTATTTCAGACAACTGCTGTTGGAATAAAACCGCTTCTGGGCCCATGCTTACACTTAATCTGTAGTTACTGTTGCATATAAGATCAGTATGAAGGTGGTCCTAGCATATAATAATGATAATAGTAATAATAATAATAATAATAATAATAATAATAACAATAATACTATTATCTCCATTATGTAGAACTTAAAATTTTGAGACCCTTCTCTGTCCATTAATCCTATGATGTCAGATCTGTCAACAGTGCTCAGGCAAATACTGTGATGATCCTTCCATGTTCCCCTTAGGGTGATGTTTCTCTTTGTTTTCTCATTTTGCACAGAGGGAAGCCAAGTCACTGTCACATGAAAAGCAGCTGGACGGAGAAGCCTGTCAGATGAGTACTTGCCTCCCTGGCACTGTCCGAATGTGCAGGGACCCCCCCAAGCCCCGTGTCTTCCTGAGGTACATTCTGCCTGTCCGAGTCCTACTAATTGACATGATCTTGCCAGATGTTCTGGTCTGTCTGGTGGCAGAGTTTCATGGGAGAATTTGTAATAGGACGGTTTCCCAAATGGTTATTATTCTGTTGCTTTGCTGGCCTCAGAGGGGTATTATACACAGAGGGATCATTACCCACAATACAGTGTGGGGGAGAATGAATCTGAGAGCCCCTGGAAAGGAATGCGGCGTGAAAACAAGGTCAGGGCCTCCCGTTGCTTTCTGACTTGTAATCGCTGTTCAGTGGCTTCCAGACAGCTGCAGGAGGCCCCGGTAGCATGACTGTGTGGCTGTGACATGTGTGAGTAAATGCTGGCTTCATTCTGTGCCTGAGATGTGTGCTCCCTCCACATCCACGGAAGGCTGCGCTTTTGTGGGACCCGGGCAATTTTGGAAGGTTGGCTTTTGTGCTTTGTAACTTTAGAAAAAGCTACTGATAGAGCTGACACTTTTTTGGATTCTCCTAGAACCCCCTCCGTACAGTAAGATTATTTCTGAACCTTCTTCACTACTAACTGAAATAAACACGCATAATGAGAATTTGGCGTCAGGGAAATGTTCAGAAATGGCATTGTGTTTTTAAGGGGTGGAAGGAAAGCTCAAAAGTCTCAAACAACTGGAAATCACCCAGCTGCCTTTTTGAATCTGCTTAGTGGATTCAGTTACAGGTTCTACAGACATCTATGTTGTGAAGCATTTGTCTGCTTTGAGTAATGTCAAAATTAGCCGTATCAATAAATAAAGCTCTTACACAGTATGTACAAAGTGGGTTGTAATTATAAAGTTATTCAAGATCATGTTAGGGAATTTATAAAAGGATGAATTGAAAGAATCAGAAAAATGTTGACTCTGACTCCTATTTCTTATTCCACCTCCCATTGTTAAACGTTTTGACCCGATAGTGTAATTCCTTCATTTCACTGTGTGTGTGTGTGTGTGTGTGTGTGTATTTTAAGCTTGATATTATGGTGTATATTAATGGTGAGTCTGCCCAAATCTTCTGTCTCTGAATGTCACCTTTCCACCCTGAAAAATGACAACACTGTACCCACTTACTGACTTTTCCTGAGGATTTGAGAGGAATACACTGTGTCTTATAGAAGTAGAAGCTGTGTGGGGACAAATACAAGGTGTATTGTTTCTCCATTGTCTACTCCCGCCTGTGCTAGGCTGAATCTTTGTCTCCTTAACATTTGAGGCCTTTTTTATTCCCCTGTGGCTAGTTTCCTCTAAAAATGTCAGGATAGTTCATTTTAAAACTTCAGTGAAAGCTTCAGGTCTTGGAAATGATGAGGGGTGGTTTGCACTTTTATTAGTCCAGTGTGGCAGCAGGGAGAAAGGATTAGGGCAAAAACTAACTGATACCTCTTTTGGCTTTGGAGTGTTCTTCTCAGGCTCTTTCCCTGGCTAAAACCAGTTAGAACTATTCTAGCCAGATAGTTCTGGAATGTTCCTTGGTCCCCCCACTAATGGTCTTGGCTGCTCCTCTGGTGGATAGCTGTGTCACACAAACTTGCCAAGGTGTGGCCTATACGATTGTGTAAATGAGAGAGAATTCTTACCTTTGTTTGCAACGGAAACATCCCAAGGAAGACAAACTAAAAATGTTGGGGACTTGGAATCTATCAAATGTGACTTTCAGCTCTGGTCCTTATGCTTCCTGCTTTCTAGGTATGTGATCTTTGCTATATTGGACAAACTCTCTGGCAATCATGTGAATCGTGTGAATAAGAAAGGTCAAAGGATTGACATGAGAATTAAATGAAACGGTATTCCAATAAAGGTCTCTAGCTCTCTTTTTTTACCTACTTGTTCGTTTTACAAGAAGGTGTGCAATGTGTGCTTTTCCTTTTTCTTTTCTCTCTTCTTTTTTGTTTTCTTTCTCTTTCCTTGTGTTTCTCTCCTTCCCTCCTCCTTCCCTTCTCCTTCCCCTTTCTTTGTTCCATTGTTGGGGAGTAGAAGCAGAGAGCTGTCTAGGTATATGGGTGCATGAAATGAATGCGGGATGCCAGAAGGGGAGTGAGGGTACCATTGTGGTTTAATAGCCAATCACCTACCCTCAATGGGCCCCAAACACAAAACTTCCCATGCCTTCACTGGAGTCAGGAGCTTTGTGAGTTTGTTTGGACAGAGTGTCATGATTGGAGGGGTGCACAGAAAAAGGAGGTCGGTCCCATTTAATCTATAGAGGATAGAGTTTCAAGATCAAAGGACAGGATGGCATACACTACAAATTGATTTCAAATGACAGGAATATAAAATCCATGTGAATAAATTCATAGATAGTCATATACAGTTTTCAAATAACTCTTAACGAAGTTTGCCATTTCCCTGGGTACAGACAATTCAGAACCGTATGTTCAATCACTTTAATATTTATAAGAAATAGGTGTGGAAGGAAGTTAGAAAATACAGAGGGAGAATTGAATCCCCAGTTTTCCTCGAAACACATTAAGCCTTGGATTAACTGCCTCCAAAATCCATTTTTGATAGAAAAACCCAGGCTGAAAGTTTTTCCAAGTTGCCACAATAATGGTACCGGCAATAAACTTGAGCGTTGTTTTTCCCTCAGGGAAGATTATGCTGAGTGCGTTTGATAGAATTTTATATGGAGAAATAGGGAAGCAGGGGAAGCCACGGGGGAAGGGGCGATGAGCAGCAGAGAGAATGAAAACATAGCAGAAGCATTAAAGCTTTAACTTCAATACAAATGATTTTCAGACTGTTGGAGAATACAAGGGTGATAGTCATAATTGCCCAGCTGTTGTTTGCAGACTACAGCAGCTGCACAGAAGTGCCTACACAGATACGGAATTTTATTGTCTTTTCTGCAATTCTTATGTGACTCTGGGTAGTGGGGGATATTATTTCACCCTTGAATGGAGGGAGGAAAGACCATGTTTTCCTGAAAGGTTTAGACAAACCAAGGAAGCGTGAGAATTCAACCCCTTCTCCACATGCTTTTGTTGAAATGTGGATTCAAGGTGCAGTTAATTACACCTGTCTCCTTAACACCATTGAGAATACTCCAACCCTGGATTTTGTAAATGGCCTTAAGTTGCATAGATAGTGGGGGGAAAAAAAACAAACCCAAAAAACCAGTGGTGAGTCCTTATTTTTCCCTCCAGTGACCTCACAATGATTAGGTCATTATGAAATGAGTGACTTTTAAGATAATTTTGAATTTTAATAAAACTTAAGATGTTTCTCCTGTGTTTGACATAAACAGTGCTTTCTTTCCTGTAGTGTTAAAAATTGGTGTTTTTAACTCATGTGAAAAACTAGTAGTGTTAAAAATTAAGAGGTAGTAAAGGAATGCTTTAATTAAAAAGGAATTCAGTGGACACTGTAAAAATGAGCCTCCTGCCTGAATTGGGGAGCTACTTGGCAAACATACGTGGTGGACACTGTGCCACAGAGGTAAAACAATTCTAGCATAATTTGCTAGCATCTCTACTGTCCAATGATTAGAAACCTTCAAGATACTTCCTACTTATATTCTGATGTCCTTTTCCCCCTGAACTGTGTTTACGTTTACTCCTTTATCATTGCCTTCGTTTCTTCAGTTTGAACCAAACCAATCTGACTTTACTTTTTCTAGTAGATTTCTTTTTCTTACTCCTCATGTTGTACCATCTCACAGTTATAGAGACGTGCGTTCATTCACTGTGGGGTTACATGTCAATAAACCTAGTGTGAGTTGAAAGTATTCCTGACTCAAAAATGCATTTAATACACAAAACCTACTCGACAGCACAGCTTAGCCTCGCCTACCATAAATGTCCTCAGAAGGCCTGCATTAGCCTACAGTTGGGCAATATAAGCTAACATAAAACTTTTTTTATTACAATGTGTTGAACACCCCAGGCAATTGATTACTGAGAGCGAAAACCAAAATGGTGGAAAGCGTATTGGTTGTTGGCCCTCGCGATTGCACGGCTGCCGAGAAGATGCACCTCGATGCTGCTGCCCAGCAAGGGACACAAACAGATAGCCTGGGAAAAGATGAAAATGCAAAATTTGAAGTATGTGTCTACTGAATATGTACCATCACAAAGTCAAAAAGTCATAAGTCAAACCAGCATACATTGGGGACCATCTGTATTTGTATATTTTCTTTACATCACCTTGCATAGGACTTTGTTTTCACTGATGGTTAAACACTTGTACTAGTTCATAATTTAGGAAACAATACATTTTTTGCAGTGAAACGCAAAACAATTGCTAAGCCCCTTACTGTGTGTTGGAGATGTACTTGAATTATGATTGCTTCCACTAATCCTCCGACAGCCCCAGGGGATTTTTATTACGATTATGTCCATTTTACTGATGATAAAACTGAGAAGCAGAGATGCTAATGTGTGTTTAGTTGTATAGCTGGAAGATTACAGAGCTAGGGTTCAGACTCTTGTTCTGTCTCTAAATGTTGGGCCTGCCCAAGATGGAGGTCCATCACCTTTGCCCTGCTCCCTTGACAATCATTCAGATTTCTTGCTCTAAATATGAATCATGTGGTTCCAAGATATATTTTCCAGATTTAACCTCTCCTGGAATTCTGACATCGTGTATGTACTTGTCTGGTTAATAATCTTTACTTGGATATAGAAGTAGACATCTCAAACATAACTAGTCAAAGTAGATGAATTGATTACTAATATCCCATGTCCTGTAATGAACTTCTTTCTGAGTCAATATCACAATCTTCCTCCTAATTGTTCAAATCAAAATTATGGATCTCTTTTCATTCCTGTCTTTTTCGCATCCCTCTGTTTAATCAGTCAATAAACACTATCAGTTTTACCCCTACAGTATATTCCAAATCCTCTCACTTTTCTCCATATTTGGTATTGACACCATAGTCCAAGTTTCCATTGTAATTTACCTGGTCTACAGCAGGAGGCTTCACGTAGGTCTCCCTGATTCCATTACTGCCCCTATGCGGTCCACTGGCAACCCAACAGTTACAGTGATGCTTCTAGAATGAAAATTACATTATAAAATAAATCTGCAGTAGATTCCCCTAACACTTAGGATAAAATAAAAACTCCTTTTTCATTACCTTCTTGTCTGAGTGATACTTGTTATCAAGCTAAGGCTTGAGTGACCTTCAGGGAACCATACAGTGTAAAAGTAGGCACCCTGTTACTTGAAGATTACTACTACTCCTGATAATTTTTCTTACACATGTAGCTATTTTATTTTATGCGAGAATAGGGGTTCCATGAGTCAAGTGCCTTGCCCGTCTTAATTATATCTGTACTCAAAGGTACTTCGTGAATGTTAGTCACAATCAAACGCATCCAAACAGGAAAATTTCATGCCATCACACTCGAACAGCCACCATTTGGCCAACATGCCCTATTGGACACTGCACGCATCTTTGCACATTTTCTTTGAACTACTAGATGTGGAATTCAGTCAAAAGGTACTCACACTTAACTTCTGATAGGCTTTGAATAATTGGCTCTTAGAGACTTACTGCTTACCAAGAGTGAATAAGAATTCCCATTCCACTGTTCCCTCATCAACCGTGGGAGTTGTTAATTTTTTTTCAATTTTGCTGATCTGAAAGGTGAAAAATGGTATTTCATTATGGTTTGAGTTTGTGCTTACTTCATTAGCAGTTAAATTGAACATCATTCTGAAATTTAAATGCCATTAACGTTTCTTCTTGTATGGATTCTCTGTTAAATTACGGTGCCTATTCTTGTGTGTGAGCCTGTGGGCATGGGTGCATTTTTTTTTCTTACTATTGATAAGCGAGAGGCCTTACAGGTATTGCAAATAATTTCAGCCACATTTTTAATTTATTACTTTCTTTTTTAAAATTTATTATTTTCAGCCACTTTTTTTTAAAGTCTATTTATTTTGAGAGAGAGAGAGAGAGAGAGAGAGAGACAGACAGACAGACAGAGTGAAAGAGAGGGAGAGAGAAAATCCTAAGTAGGTTCCACACTGTCAGCGCAGAGCCCGATGAAGGGCTTGAACCTATGAACCAGGAGATCATGACCTGAGCAGAAACCAAGAGTTGGATGCTTAATTGGTGGAGACACCCAGGTGCCCCTATTTTCAGCCACTTTTCATTTTTATTTAGTTTTTATTAACTACTGTTTGTGTGCTCTATAGAAGTTGACATTTTTATCTGGTATTATTTACAGTTTTCTTTGGTGACTTTCTTCATTGTTAGCTCTAGAAAGCATTTTCCCTTCCTGATACTTTAAACACATTAACTAATGTTTTGCTGTATTTTTTTTTAAAGTTTCAGTCTTCATGTTTAAAGTTTTATTTCTCTGTCATTCATTTCAGTATCGAAATAAGGTAGAGAATTAACTTCTTTTTTTTAACTTCTAAAAATAGCAGTTTTTCTAGTATAACTTTTCTTCCTACCATCCTTAACTGACCACTTCTCACAATTTTTTTCCCACATTCTGTATTCCATACATACCTGGATCCATTGGCTGATTCTCTATTTCAATACATTCTAAAGAGTGTTCTTGGGAAGATAATTTTAGGAATTCTCTTGGGAATGATTTCATGGTCACAGAAGTCTGAGAAGCTTAAGGTTGTGTAAGTTTAGACAGATTTCTATAGAATGGTACTTTCGGATTCCTTAATATGCTAAAATAGATGATAAGTCTCTAAGGGGTAGACACAAAGAACGAAGTTTCCATTTTTGATAATGAGTATTTGTCCATGGAAATACTTTTGGGAAGCATTTCAGTTGTGCATACTTTGGCAAACCTGATCCATTCTTTTTGTTATTATTATTTTGTAAAGTTTATTTATTTTGAGAGAGAGAGAGCAAGCAGGGGAGAGGCACAGGGAGAATCCCAAGCAGGCTCAGCACTGTCAGCACAGAGCCCTATGCGGGGCTCGAACTCACAAACTGTGAGATCAGGACCTGAGCTAGAGTCAACAGTCAGACGCTTATCTGTCTGATATACCCAGGCACCCCCCAATCCATTTATTTTTAGTGATCTGTCTATGCATTGGCTAGTGCCACAGTCTTTTAATACATGTACCTTTATAATCTGTTTTATCATTTGGTAAGCCATGTCCTTGCTTGTTGGTGTCCTTTTTCAGAATCAAAGAGATTTCCCAGTTTGCACATGTCTCCCCCAACAGACATTTTACTTCATTCAGTCGCAAGGGGAAGATAAGTCATGAAATTTCTGGTGCTTCCGCAGGACAGAAGTTGGCTGAGATTTATTTTTTTCTTTTCTTTCCTCATCTTCTCATTTCCTTCCCTTTGTTTAAGTTAAGAGAAAGCAAGATCTTGGATAACACTAAGGTTTTTCAAAGGCTAAGACTCATGTGAGGTTAGTTGAGATAATTTTCATTAAGAGGAAACAGAAAACCCCTGAGATGAGAGGGAGCAGCTAATCAATAAGAGACAAGCAGAGTAGGACAATTGGACAGTCACAGTTCTGAACGTTGAGAAGGAGCTAGGAGGCTTCAGGACTGAATAATAAGAAAGCGTTAGTAATAACGGAGGCATATGTCAGAAAGTGTATCTTACTCGTTCATTTTCCATGTCATTCTAAAATAACCTTTAAAACCGTAGTAAAATTTAAATTTTTTAAAGAAATTAAAATCTTGCTGTAGGGGAACCGTTGAAACTTGATGCTGAGACGAGACAGAGAGACGTAAAGCACTGCTATCTGTTAGCTTAGGAAGAAGATGTACCCTCAATTTAAAACTTTAGTTTACACACTGTACAGCAGTGAGAGGATTCAGGCACCTGAGGCGGATTTGCTATAAGGGAATAACCCCTGAACTTCAATCCAGAAAATGTGGCTCTGAGCCCTGATCTGTCGCCAGTTGTGTGACTTCGCACAAGGTGCTTAGGCTCTCAGGTCTTCCTATTTGTAAGGCTGTTATGTCCTGGAGCTTGATCTTAAGACATAGCTGACTGTGGGCGTCTCCTCCACCTCCACACTGGATGACCTCACGGTTATGGTAACTTGCATTGGGTCACGGTGGGAGTTTGTACACCATGGCACGTGATGCATCCGGCAAATCAAGGTGGTCTTGTTGTTATTGTTGTCCTTGCTGTTTTCAGGGAGGCTGTGTGAGCATTGCTGTGTGTCATCCATACCAGTTCTTAAAGTTGTTGGAACACCAAAATGATTTAATAAATATGGAAGCACTTTGCTAATTAATAACCTCAGCCAGCTGAAAGCATGCATGTCACTGTATCTCCGAATACCTCGTTGAAGACAAAAACTAAAAAAAACCTGTTGATTTCTAAAGAGAACAAATGTTAGAGTCCACAAGTGTCAGTCATTCATCTATGGCTAATTTTGGAAATACTTAAAGTATTTTCCTAGAGTGGGTATTTTGAGAGAGAGAGAGAGAGAGAGAGAGAGAGAGAGAGAGAGAGAGAAATGAGAGAAAGGAAGAACATCAGTGGGGAGGGGCAGGAGAGAGAATTCCAAGCAGGCTTTGCACTCTTAGCACAGAGCCCATTGCAAGGCTCCATCTCAGGACCTTGAGATCATGACCTGAGCCAAAATCAAGAGTCAGACCCTCACCTGACTGAGCCACCCAGGTGCCTCCTGAAAGTCTTGCTTCTATCATCTAAACATCTTTGAGTCATATTCCCAACTACTTTTTGACTTTGAACACCCTAGATACATTAATAGAAAATGAAGTGACCACTTCAGTCAGAGATACAAATGCTTTCTGGTATAGTGGAAAGAGCATGAAATGTGGTCAGGAGAGTGGGGTTCTAGTCCTTACCAGAGCCTTGGTAAGAGGGTGGGGAGGATAAGTAGCGATGAGGGGAGTCTTATCTCCACTTCATACAGAGTCCTATCTCTAGCGATGGTATACAAAATATTTTCCTCCCCTTCTCTTCGCAGCCCCCCTCCAAACCAGTCCATTGGCACACCACTTTTCAAGATTCTAGAACACACCTTGTGTGGGCTGAGTGTTGGGGGTTCTCTGCTTATGTAGATAGAATTAATGATAAGTTTGACAAATATGTAAGAAAATCAGAAAAGAAATTTGTGAGAAAGTTTTACCCTGAAAGGGTAGAAGCTGATACAAAATCAGCTGGCTTGATAGCCAGTCAACATACTGATTGTATTGATCAAATTTGACTATAATAAAATTGTTTCCAGAAAGTTCTTTCTTGAGTTATTCATTGGGGATTTGCTCTAACCTTACTATTTTTGGATAGCATTTAAACTTAGTTTTTTATTTTTATTAATTTCATTTCCTAAAACAAGAAAACTGATATATGTCATAAAAATTTTACTTAAATATGCCTGATAATGAAAATATTTTCAGTATATAGAGATGAGAACTTTAGTCTGACTATATTTTCTGCTTAAGTCTTTTTCATTGCCCTCTACTGGCATTTGATTGGTTGACTGTGTTTTAGATGGGTTAGATGGGTTTTTCAAGAACTGACCTTTTATTAACATCGTAAGATTCTTCAAAATATTGCTAGAATCAAAATTCTTAACAACACATAACAAAAGTAAAGTTTCTTTGCCTCCTTCGATAGGTCTTTGTTAATTTTTTTTTTTTTTTAATTTGATTTTGTGGCAAACTATTGTTTTGGTGTCAGCAAAAGCCTTTAGTCGTGTGACCACTAATGATACAGGGAGAACCCAGAAAGGCCAGTTTCAACTGGCCAGTAGCTGGACGTGGGACACCTGCGTGATTCAGTCGGTTGAGTGCCCAACTCTTGGTTTTGGCTCAGGTCATGATCTCAGAGTCGTGGGAGCAAGCCCCATGTCAACTGCCTCACTGAGCATGGAGACTACTCAGGGATCTCTTTCTCTTACTCTCCCTCTTCCCCACTGCCCCTCTTCCCCACCCATGCTCTCACTCTCTTTCTCTCTAAATTAACAAAAGAAAAAGAAAAACAAAAAAAAGTGATTGGACTTGTGTTGTCAGCAAAAATGCAACTGCTAATGATATTGACAAATTGCTAATGAATCAGGTGACAGTATGAAGATTACACACTTCATTCCCTTAACTGGATGAAATACCACAGTGTTCTTAATATTAAGCACAAATAAAGTTTAGGTTGATGTTTCATTGAATAAAGAGCTAAGTTTTGGAGGCCCCTGGGTGGCTCAGTCTACTGAACATGACTTGGGCTCAGGTCCTGATCTTATGGTTCATTGGTTTGAGTGCTGCATTGGGCTCTGCTGACAGCTCAGAGCCTGGACCCTGCTTCGGATTCTGTGTCTCCCTCTGTCTCTGCACCTCGCCTGCTCACACTCGGTCTCTTTCTCTCTCAAAGATGAATAAACACTTAATTTTTTTTTTTTTTAAAGAGCCAAGTGTTAACCTAACAGAGGGATTTTTGTGAAAATCAGACTCCATTTAGGGAGCCTTAGGCTTGGAAGTAAATTTTTGGTTTCCTAAAATTTTACCCTATTAGGCTAATTTAATTTGATAGTTAAAATCTGTGTTATTTTACTGTAGTAATTAAAGTGTTACAACAATAAGAAAAATCCAATTATCCCTTTATTTTGATAGCCCTGTTACAATACTCAGAACACACTCTCTCAGGAAGTGGAAATAGCGGATATCCACCAGAAGGGCTGGTTTCCCTAACACTGCTGGTCAACTAGGTTTTAATGTTGTGTCTGTATCCTGCTCCTGGAGGAATACGAAATTGCAACTTCTCACCTAATTGGTGTACCACCAAGAAAAATTTTGAGGACAGTCTTGCTGTTTTGTTCAGCAGCAAAATGGGAGGGATTTTAGTGGGTGAGATGATGAATTTCACTTTATATCTTTCCATATCCCCTGATCTTTTTAGTTAGATTCTCATTTAAGGGACGCCTGGGTGACTCAGTCGGTTAAGCATCCAACTCTTAATTTTAGCTCAGGTCATGATCCCATGGTTCATGAGGTTGAGCCCTGCGTCGGGTTCTGCACTGACAGTGTGAAACCTGCTTGGGATTCTCTGTCTCCCTCCCTCTCTCTTCCTCCCTCACTCTCTTCCTCCCTTTCTCCCTCTCTCAAAATCAATAAACATTTTTTTTTAAAGATTCTCATTTTAGCCATTCTTTGTTCATTCCCAGTTGAAAGCCTGTTGTCTTGCTTCTCCTTTATTGGTAATATCTCTGCTGATGCTTTCTACATGGCTACACCCTACTCACTTTTTCAAAGGTTTCTGTTTTAAACTTCTTCCTTTAAATCTAGTACTTGATTCATTCATTCACCATTTGCCATCTACTTATGAACTATATATCATGTATTGGGCACTATCGTAGGGTCCTGGGAACCTGATAGTAAATGGCTAGAGTTGTTCTATATTCTTGTTTCTGTGGAGAAATAAATGAGTAAACAAGTCAGGAAAATTATTATGGCTTATGACAAGGGCTGTGAAAGGAGGACATCAGCAGAATAATAGATGATAAGCCAGTGGGGGATTGTTTTTGTTCTCTGTTTTATACACAAAGGCATGAGAGCAGAGAATAGTTAACCACATGTTAATGGCCCCTGGCCAGCTGAGATTAGCCAGCTATTAAAGTCTGAAGGCCACATGTGTCCCTCTACTGTAGGCTGAGGCCAAAGAGAATTCAATGACTATTTACTCGTGTGGCAACTGAATTCTGATGTAAGGAGTTTGGCTAAGTCAATTTTTATTATTTTTAAAGTTTATTTCTTATTTATTTATTTATTTATTTAGAGAGAGCAACTGGGGGGAGGGACAGAGAAAGAGAGAGAAAGTCCCCAGAAGGCTCTCCACTGATAGTGGGACTCAAACCCACAAACTGCAAGATTATGACCCGAGCAGAAGTCAGATGCCTTACTAACTGAGCCACCCAGGTGCCCTGGCCTAAACCAATTTTTAAAACCTTCTTCTTATAATTTAGAATAATCATCATCTGCATCATTAGCTCACAGAGAACAATGTAACAATAAAACAGCAGAGACCAGATAGAAGCATGTGAGGGCTTGACACATAGCAAGCAGGCCTTCACAAAACAATGGCTAAAGGACTGATGATTCTTTTTTTTTTTAAATGTTTAATTTTGAGACAGAGACAGAGTGTGAGCAGGGGAGGGGCAGAGACAGAGAGGGAGACACAGAATTTGAAGCAGGCTCCAGGCCCGAGCTGTCAGCACAGAGCCCAACGCGGAGCTCGAACCCACAAACCGTGAGATCGTGACCTGAGCCGAAGTCGGATACTCAACCGACTGAGCCACCCAGGCTCCCCAGGACTGATTATTCTAAAAAGTCTAAAAGGACTATCTGAAAGGCACTGGGGCAATTACTTATTCATTTGGAAGCAATAAGATTTGACATGATGTGCAAAAGTAAAATCAAAAAGAAGTGATGATAAGAATTTGAAAAACATTACTATAAAATTTTTACAGAAAAGAAAGAGACGTTTTTAATGATACTGGGTCAGTAAAGAATTCTTAAGTTACAAAAAGCACAAAAGAAAGAAAAATATTGATGATGGGAGCACATCACAAATTTTCATGAAAAATAAAGCCAGAAGCCGGAGCAAATACTTGTAGAACATACAACTGAACAAAGAGAGAGAATCCAAAATTGATAAGGAGTATCCAAAAAAGAAAAGTAGAAACAACTCATTGAAATAGCAGTGAAAGGTATGAACAGGCAATTCACAGATGAAAGGATCACCAATTCATACATGTAAAGGAATAATAATGAAAGAAAGTTGGATTGGAATCATAGTGAGATGTATTGTGACCCATGAGGCTGGCAAAAAATAAGACTGCTATTACCAACATTTATGAGAATGTAAGGAAATATTAAGCCTCATATTCTATCCAAGCGAGTATGAATTTTGCAATAATTTTCAACAGTCATTTAGTAATTTTTTTGTAAAACTGACCAAGCAACAGGATTACTTTACCAATTCCTATTTTTGGTGTAGACCTAGGAGTAGCTCCTGAAAACACACTGGAAAAAAAAAAAAAACCCTGTAGACGGATGTTTCGCAGCATTGTGTGCACTGGCAAAAAAAAGTAGAAACAATCTATCAACAGAGGAGTGGATGAATAAATGATGAGTTATTTAGATAATGACTAAACAGATGATATATGTCACCGTGGATTAATTTCAAAACAATTTTTAGGGAAAACATGAACTACAATATGATGGTATATATGTAAATAGCAGGATGCTATATATGCTTATTAGATACACATATTGGCAGAAAAATGTGAACTAGAAAGTACACATGAACTTGAGGAAGCACTTCTAGAAATGGGGGTTCAGGTATACCTGGAAGATGTAGTTCCTTAAAAAACGTAGAGATGATGAAATCGTCATTTGTTGAGAAAGTTACATTTGTTAGAAAAGTAACATTTGTCAAATCTGCATGGTAAATAAATAAGTCTTTTATTTGTCCCACTCATCCGTACTTTAGAAATGTTTTATAACAAAAATGATTCATGATTTCTTATTTCCTGATGTCATAGTTTTCTTTTTTTTTTTTTTTTTTTAAATTTTTTTTTAACGTTTATTTATTTTTGAGACAGAGAGAGACAGAGCATGAACGGGGGAGGGGCAGAGAGAGAGGGAGACACAGAATCAGAAGCAGGCTCCAGGCTCTGAGCCATCAGCCCAGAGCCCGACGCGGGGCTCGAACTCACGGACCGTGAGATCGTGACCTGAGCTGAAGTCGGACGCTCAACCGACTGAGCCACCCAGGCGCCCAGTCATAGTTTTCTTTACGTTGCCTTTTTTCCTGTCAGTCAGATGCTAACTGCATCACTAAGTTTTATACTTCTTTAAGTTCCACTTACTTTTTTCACTTCAAGTACTGTAATGGTGTTTTAAATGGAGTTTTTTACTTAAAAGTAAAAAAAAAAAAAACTATATATTTTTGTATATTCACAGCCACTTTTGTTTAGTAAGTAAATGTATAATGGAGTCTTCTTAGAGAATATTGAGGTGGTTATAGACCATAATTAAGATATAGTAGCAAGGAAACTCCAAAAACTGATGATGAGTATGATTGTTGACCTACAGAAGCAAGAGGACACTTGAAGAAAATCTTCCTTTTCAATACAGAGTTGAAATTTGTGTAGGTTACAGTGGTGCTCTCTAGCCAAGGCCGTGTTGACAGGACAATGGAATCCATTCCTCTAGATCTGCCTTGCTTACTCCCCATTTATGGTCCTCCTTCTCCCCACTATGTGCACCATTTTTGAGGTACCCTGATGCTAACCAAGCATGAATTCCTTAGATGTCCTTTAAGACTTCACACTTCATCCTTCAGCGTTCATTTCCTGTTACGTCTTCTCGTTTCCCAGACACCACCAACCTTCGTTACTCCCACGAGCCTTTCCTTGTGCTAATCTGTTTAGGATGCCTTCTGATCTTCATGTCTCCTCCTCCTTTGGCCAATTCTCACTCTCTTTCAAGACCTGCCCCAGGCCTTGTCTTCTGTATTCATTCCTGAACCCTGCTCTGAGCCTGCCTTCCATGTTGTTCTTAGAGCGGTAGCAAAAACTTAGGGGAGGGTACCAGCCATGTATGTTTGAATCAGGTGAGTAGACTCTATAGAAAGTGAAGTTCCTGGTTTGAGGACAGTATGGGAGGAAAGAATGCTCTGCTTTGATAAATAGCAGAGAGAGCCACAGGACTTGAAGTTGCTCTCTGGACAGATGCAAGGAGTATCTTGAGTAGCACTTCAGTAGACAGCCCCCCAAATAGGTAAATAAAAGGAGGACCAGTGTCCACTCCCCATCTCACCTTGTACTTTGGTACCACGCATTTGACGGAAGCCCAGAGAAAATGGGGCAGGAGACTCACCGTAGACTGATCTGTGCTAGTTGGTGGGAAAGGAACATAAGAATAGAAACGAAGAATTAATAGAGCACTTTCAAAAGTTAGTTTTCTTTTAACCTTTGACTTGGTGGACTGATACTCTACGTCACAAATTTGTACTTATATGTGGAGATTGAGTGGGGAAGTGACATCCTTTGATGCTGCTTCCCCCCCCCCCCACTCCCCACCCCATGTCCCATTTAATTCTTCCACCTTGTAGTGCTGACAGGAGGATTGGAACCACCTGGACTTCTTTTGTTCTTTATTTTAATTTTCAGAGATGAGAGTCATATTTTCAATGTTCTAATACAAGGATATTAGTCGTCATAAAATTTTATTTCTTTGTGGTTTTGCCTTCTCGTTGTACATCCAGGCACTAATGAGTGCCATAACAGAAAGAACCAGGAACTCCAAAGTAAGTGGTCAACTTTATTTCACAGAACAGGCATTGTTTCACATTATACTGTCTCACTCAGAATTCCTTGTTGCTGATATTATCAAGAAATTCAGACAAGAAGTGTAACATTGAAACTGTAGAACCACAGACAGATCTTGTCCCCCGAATAAGAGGTCTTTGCGTCTTCTCTCTACTATGCATAGAGACTCCGCTGGGTATAACTTACCTCTTTTAAGACACTACCAAGTGTTTGGGGACAAGGCACCACGAATAAACAAATTATACCCAGAAGGCTATCTTCTGTGTTTTTTTTTTTTTTTCAGTTACTCCAAGTTCAAAATACTTTGTCAAATACAGAATAGGAAGCCATAAACACCTTTCAATCAAGTGGCCTGGTTATTGATGACCATCCTTTTAGAAACCATTAAGCTCTATTTATGGCAGACAAGCTACAGACATATTTACATGATACGTTCTCATCACACCACGAAGTGTAGGGTGAAGACTAGATCCTCTTGGGTAAAATTCTGAAGAACTTGAACGGACCCTGAATTGTTTTGGAAGCCTCATAATTACACAGGAGCATCACTGAATTGTATCTGGGGCAGTTTCCAATTTCACACGATACTGGACTATTAACTTCTTGAGATTTAAGAGTTACCCATTTCTGCTGAAGAGGAGGGTAGAAAATGGTG
Organism: Panthera leo; assembly: GCF_018350215.1. Lineage (NCBI taxonomy): Eukaryota > Metazoa > Chordata > Mammalia > Carnivora > Felidae > Panthera > Panthera leo. The sequence continues at coordinate 95,757,459 of NC_056679.1, forward strand.
TGTTCACAAATCATTAGCCCAAGGCTCTGGGCCACAGAGCTGCCTTGAAGCGTAACCCATTCCATTGGTAAATGGCAGTCTTGCAGAAAGTTGTGTGCCGACGAGAATTTTGTGATACCTTGATGTCATCCTTCCTAAAGTCAGTGACTCTTCCTGACGGTCCATTCCTATACCTCTGACCGTATCTACTGTTATTGAGTCACTAACTGTCCAGCCAGCACCTCTAAACGTTAGCACTTCAAGAACTGCAGTCATAAAATTTGCTTCTTTACAAGAGTCACCTTTAAAGAAACTATACGTATAAAATCTGAAAATATTTTCCAACGCTGTGCTTCCATTTAGTGGTATCATGTTGCTGGCTTCTCAGGGGAAGCAGGTCTGTTAAATTACGTTCCCTGTGTCTTATGATAAGATCATGGTAGTGATCTCTGCATCCGTGGAGTTCCTTTTATTTTCAGTCTTTGAATCTATACTGAATTAAGGGTGCATGTGGATCTGTTCAGTACATTTTGTTTAGCTGAGGTAGAACTATTATTTTAATAGATCTGAGACCTTGGTCAATGCCTGAAGAATCAGGGTTTGGTATATATTCTGAGTCTATTCTTTTTTTTATCCCTTAAGGGAATCTTTTATGAAGAACTATTCAAATGCACTTTGGAGGTAATGTCGTAAAGATATCATGACATTAAACTTGACACCAGGTATGAAATTACTGTTGTGAGTGTATAGATGTGTTTTTTTCAGCGTCCACAGCAGAGCTGGTATTCCTTGACTTGTGCCCTCTTCCTAGCAGTGATACACAAAGGTTTCTGGTTTACTCTGGGACTCATTTATAAGCACAGCTTAGCCTTCCCTACATCACACACAAATAGAGGGACTATGCTGATTGCAGATAGGAATAAGAGAAACATACCTGGTATGAAAGGTTCATAGATTGAGCTGTCAGAAATGATGAGTGTTTGGAAGACTGGACCCATGTCTCTGCCTTCTGTCCAGGAATGCCTGCCTCCTGTCTGAAATGGCCTGTAGGTTACATAGCTGTCATAAAGTTACCCATCAAATAGTTGTTGGTTTATGATGGAATTATTTTTAACTTGATCATTCTTTTGTGTTTTGGGAATAGAGCATTAATACGGCATTCTTACTTACTTTTCTGATAAATAAGAAAATCTCCAGAACTATCAAAATGGAAGAGACCAAATATAACCACAAATTGGAGATTGACATAATTTTCAAGAGGCCATTTTCCTGGTTTTACAGGAGCTTATCTACACTTAAGATTCAAAGAGGAAGGGTGTTACTCACAGCAATACTGTACTATCTCTGTGCCCCCCTATATTAAGGAGAAGAACTTTTTGGAACGTGGATTAACATCAGATTATTTAACAATGTAGAAATGTTACATCAGAATTATACTGAGTTTGAGAATCAAAGCCAACCAGAGGTTAAATGACAGTGACACAGGCTACCTTATTTTAGTTGAAGGCAGTCATTTTTGCCCCTGAGGGTGAAGAAGAAAGCAAGATGCCTTTATGGTGGGATGCTAAAGAGATCCAAGCACCTGAATTAATACAAACCACCCGGGGAGTTACAGGAGGCTGAGCATAATCACAAGTAATATGGCGCTAGCAAGGAAGACTCACTGAGACAGGATTATGGGAGTCGAGGGAAGGAGAAGTCAAACAAGCTTCCCTGGGCCAAAGAAGAGCTCAAAACACTGTGATACCAGAGTTTTAAGAACTAGGCCAAGTCAGGAAGGAGGAGGAGTTTTCAAACTTGGCTTTGCATGAGAATCATCTCCAGCAAGTGTAAAGATACATAAGCCAACATTCTACCTCTGATCCACTAAATCTGAACTCTGGGATGATCCAGGTCTTAGCTGCTGGTGTTACTAAAAATCTCTAGGTAATTCTGATGCATAGAAAACTTTGACGTTGGGAACGTCCAGAACTCTCCGGTTATGTTGGGTGAATTGTGAAGTTGTTCTCTGAAGAAGCAAGTGTTACTTCTCATGAATATGCCTGCAACCATCTAGATGATAAAATTTGGCTGACTCACAATGATTAACTGTCTTGGCTAGGCTTCAAATACCAAGTCCTAGGCTGCTTGCAAGGTTTTAAAAAAAAAACTGAATTGGACTCCAAGGTCAGAAAACAATTTTGAATATTTGTTCCATGGGAGCTAGTTTGTTTGTGACATTAGGCAAGGCAGTTAACCTTTAAACGTCATTTTGTTTCCTTTTTTATTAATGAGAGAAAAATTCCTTCTTTCTCATTAGGTAGGAGAAATCATTTTGAAAACTGTACTTTAACAGAAGTTTAAGTGGATCAGAAATTTAAGCCCTAACAGGTCGACATGCAGAAATCTAAAATATTAATGAATTTTATATAACTGAACTTGCCTTTGCTTTGAAGATATAAATCTTCCAAGAGTAAATAACTTCTTTGTCGGATTTTAGTATATTACATCTGATCTCACCATTGCCTGTTTGCATTTATATATCATCTCTGGCGCTGTGGGGTTCAAAACACACACACAGTCACTTTGAGGAAACTTATCAACCATCATGGTTTGTTTCCTTCTTTATTCTACTTTTTTTTTCAGGGGTTGTCTTGAATGAGAGAAGTTTCTGGAGCAGTGTGGACAGTTGGTCAGGGCTGGCTCCTCTCTGAGTCTTCCTTCATAACATTGTTCTGTCTGCCTCAGTTTGGCAGGCTGGATCTGCGGGTGTGGACGCCTTCTTGTATCTGTTGAAGAGAGGCTGCTCCCACCTTGTCTTCGGGGCATCGTGCTGGCGTGTGGCACTTGCTGTTATGCAGGTGTAAGGCTCGATGAGCCTGTCCTCAGATCCCCCCTCAGTGTTCAATACCCTGCCGGGCCCATGTCCTGTTTGGGGAAGCAACACAGTGAATAAGGAGAGTGTTTCAGGGTGAGGTCTCCAAGAGCTGGGGATTTGAGTGCATGTGAATTCTTAAGGAAGTATTCAAAGAAGAAACTGATAGAGAAGTGGAGAAAGCCGGTATGGAAGGGGAAAAAGGCAAGCAAGGATTCAAGGTCAGGGAAAGTTCTAGTATCAGCCAGATTCTGTAGCAGCAAGTATACCTCCTATCGTCTTTCATCTTGCACTCAGGGGGCTGAGGTTTTTCACTTCTGCTTTAGTTTAACTTAGTGGCTTATTAAGGCTGTGGTGGGGGGAGGGGATGGTTGGTCATAAGCTCCCTGGAACTTCGCCATGGTGGTTCCTGCCACCCAATGGCATTCCTCAGTAAAAAACATCACTGATGCAAGTCTTGGGCAGAACAGCAGAGGCTGACGGGTGGATATACAGACCTTGATGGAACATGAAGGTATTTGGGTGGGGAGCCAGGAGTGTCTATTACAGCTGATCTTGTGCAACTTTTCCATTAAGTTTGCAGCTTTTTCAAAAATCTGGTGGGTCACAACTTCTGCAGACAAACTTTATAAGATGGCTTGGTGTGATGAGCTTTAATCTCCATTGCTAGAGTTGGTCCCAAGACCCACAGTGATGGTCCTAATCTTCCCGCTACACCCATACCAAACTTACTCTTGGCTAACACCTCTGCTGTTCTAGAAGATAGCCTGGTGGGGTGAACTACACCAACGTCTGAGGAGTCTGAGCTCTGGTCACTGGCATTCATCTCCCACAGTTAAAATTCCTCTTGGGAGTCACTGCCATGTGTGACCAAGTAAGCTGATATTAGGCAATACTCTCACACATGACAAGTATATATACTCTGGACAAAATAGAAAAAAGGAAACAAAAACCAAAGACAGCCACTTGAAGACATTGGAGGAAACTTAAAGACTGAAGTTGGTGGAGAGGAGTCAGCAGTTGGGTAGAAGGGGTAGTTGGGGGGTAGGAAAGGATTTTCTCTTTTTTGTTAGCTTCTAGCTTAAGGACAAGCCTCGTCATGTGCAATATGTAGCATACAAACTGGTCATAGAAAAGCCTGCATTTTCTCTGTCCTGAAGAACCAGAGGACAAGATTGAAGGCAGCTGTAATAGCTGGTCATGTATGGGGGAACACAGAACAAAGGGAACCAGAGAGAGCAAACCTCCCATTTTCCACAAATTTTGTGTGTAAACTCTAACGTTCTTTTAGATAACGCATGAGCCAGAAACATTAGGAAAAGTATCATCTAAGCTACCATGTTAAAGATAAAAAAAAAAAGGAACTGATATTTGAGCTGTTACCCAGCTGACAGAATTTCTAGTTTTAGTTCAGTCCGGTTAATTACCTGATAAAACAAACAGCGAAGATCCTCAGTTTTTGGACCTGTATAACAGTTCAGAGTGTTCACAACACAGGATTCCAAATGTTCATGATACAGTCCAGAATAGCTTGGCATACGGAGAAACGGGAAAATGTGCCCCATTATCCTGACCAAAGACAATCAGTAGAGACCGTTCCTGAGATGGAACAAAGTCTGGAATTTGCAGGCAAAGGTTTTATGGAAGCTATTATAATAATGGTAGGAAAATATGCTCACAGTGAATGAAAAAATTGGAAAATTCAGCAAAAAGTTAGAAACTATAATAAAGAACCAAATGGAAACACTAAAATTGAAACGTACCACATCTGAAATAAAGCTGGTCATTGAAACACTGAGCGTTGCTGAGATGCCAACCCTAGCTCTAATATATAATAGTAACACTAAATCTTTTTGACGATCGGTATCAATGTTACCTGTCAGGATGGTAATTCCGTCCTTTGCCTGTTGGTATTGGTGTGAGAAATCCAAGAGACCCAATGGCAATCAAAGCTTTACATTTAGTAGGGCTCCATTCTAGGTCTTGCTGGATTCATTTCTCTTTGCGAACTAGGAGCTTTAGACACACAGAGCTTTAAGATACAGAGCTGGGAAGCATTGATTGTTTACATATACCATTGGCTGCAATTAGTAAGCGAGGACACTGTCTTTCCACCCCTACGTCTGAGACCCATAAATTACACTGGGTGGGGACTCAGCACCACATAATGGCTGTAAATTTAATGTTTCCGTTGTATCTTGAAGAATAATCCCCTACCTTTACAGAGGCTCATCTCTTAGATGACATTTCAGAGGTTATTCTAGAGCTCTGCTAGGCGAGCAGATTCTAAATTGTGTGGTATGTGTTTAAACCAAGAAATGTTCTGGTCATACACCTACTGTTGGGCATCCTTCCAAATAAAGTAGGTCCGTTGGTCCAAGACAATTTTTTAAGGAGACTGTGCTAGTAAATATGACATTCTGTAAGCCCTCGGATAGGGTACATGCCAAGGAACTATTGTCAAGGGAGGCAATCTCTTTTCTCACCTTGATAAAGGGAAGTTACTTGGCTTTCCACGATGAACAGGGTCCAGTGTAATCAACTTGCCACAGGAGTAGCACGTTTGTCTCTTCAAGAGATGAGAGTTGACCAAGTACTATGTCTTGGTTTCTTTTGTTGACACATTGGACAAAATGAGTTAGTGTCAAAAACGACATCATGTTTGATGAGAGAGAGGTCTGTGAGTAGCTTCCATCTCTAACACCATGACTAATCGGTTTACCGATCCATCGTGTAAGCCCTTGGGGAACCAAGGACACATGCTGCCTGATAGTGATTTGATGAGGCGTCCTGGTCACCGTATTATTTAGTACACCTTCTGCAATGGGTGCTTTATCGTGGGTATTAAAATGTGATGCAGATATCCTTTTCTCCTGTGGTTGCTCTTACTCCACAGATCAAAGAAGCCGAGTTCGGGTTTTATCAGATCGCTAGTCTGTACATTCCATGTACACATTCAAGAACCAGAGTAATCACCATTGGATGAGTCTGTGGATCCATGGGACACTATACATGTTGAACATAAGCCAGCTCTCTATTTACCACTAGATAGATATACACCTGCCCATACAGTAACAGAGGATCAGGATAATAATTTCCATCCCAGGTAACAGGATCAGTCAGACTCATTCCGCTTCAAAATACCTACATGGTTTTCTTTCTTGAATATGCAGGTAATGAGGTGAATGGCTACAAGTCCCATGGGGAAAGGACAAAGAAGATCACTATTGTTAAAAAATGTTGTGGCAATGCCTCTTCCTTTCTCAGGAACCTAATGTCTTTTCATCTTTGGATTCTAGGTGTAAAAATTATTCAGGTGTAGAAACTGAGCAGGAGATCATAACTTTTAGTTGAGGTGGTTGATAGCAATGTTCGTGATGTATGCCTGCATGCACATGTGCACGCGCGCGTGCACACACACACACACACGCACTCATGTTAGTTACCCATCTCTGTTGGTCCTAGGCTTTCCCTATCTTTTAGCCATTGACATAAATCTCTCTGAGCTACTGCCCCTGGTTATTATTTCCACCTTACTACCCATCATGGTAATCAGACTTACTTTGCCTCTAATGGTGAAAGCCTGCTGCTGGAATTTTTGATACCTTTGGTTACTAGGAAGCCCAGTTCCCTAAGAGTATCTTATACTAGGAGTCCAACCCTTCAGAACACAGTCATTATAAGCTTCTCAGTGATACCAGTGACCCCTGCCAATTCATTTTTTATTGTCTTATATAGTAATGTTTTGGTCATGTCATTTTATATATTAGATGTATCCTCACATGCTCCCTTCTCTGAGCCTTTTGTTCTCTCACTGTGTCAGGTCAGTTCTAGCATTTTTACTTGGTTTAATGGAGGCTTGTAAAAAAATTAAGACAATTTTTAGAGCAAATGAAAGTTCACAGCAAAATGAAGGAGAAAGGTACAGAGATTACTCACATCCTCTCTGCCCTCACATATGTATAATCTCCTTATTACTAACATTCCCCACCAGAGTGAACTACAGTTGGTCACGCTGTGTTGACATGTCATGTTCACCCAAAGCCCGTGACTTGATCGTCCGCTCTTTGCATGGGACATGTTATGGATTTGAACAAACCTATAATGACCAGTAGTCACCGTGTGATATCACCTAGACTATTTTTACTGCCCTAAGAATCCTCTCCACTCTGCTTTTTCATCCCTTCTCATCTCCCTGGAAACTACTGATATTTTTACTTTCTCTATGATTTTACTTTTCTCAGAATGTCATCTAGTGGGAATGATAAACCTTTTTAGAGTACAGCCTTCTTAGATTGGCTTCTTTGACACGGTGGTATGCATTTAAGATTTCTCCATGACTTTTAATGACTTGGTACCTCATTTTTTATTCACTGCTAAGTAGTATTTAACTGCCCAGGTGTACCAAAGCTGATCTATTCACCTGCTGAAGGACTTCCTGGTTGTCTTTAAGTTTGGGTAAAGTTGATGAATAAAGTTTATGAGTAAAGTTGCTATAATCATTTGTGTACGGCTTTTAGTGTGGATTTATTTTGAAACTCTTTTGGGTAAATTCCAAGCCGTATGATTGCTAGGTCATATACTGTGCCTGCGTTTGGTTTTGTAAGACCCCACCAAAGTGTCTTTGAAGGTGGCTGTACTATGTTGCAGTGTCGCTAGCGAGGAATGAGTGATACTGTTGCTCCACGGTGCTCACTAGCACTTAATGTTTCAATGATCCCAATTTCAACCATTCTAATAGTTATAGTGTGGTATTGCCTCGTAATTTGCATTTCCTCGATGACGCGTGGCATTGATCTTCTTTTCGTACACTTAATTGTCCTTTGTATAGCTTGTCTGGTGAGGTGTCTCTTAAGGTCTTTGGCCATTTTTTAATTAGGTTGTTTGTTTTCTTATTAGAGAAAGTAATTTTTCTCTAAGAAAATGTTTTCTTGTTGACTTTAGGGATCCTTTGTATATTTTGGTTAGCAGTCCTTTATCAGATATGTGTTTTGCAATTTTTTTTCTCGTCATCAGTGGATTATCTTTTTACTCTCTTGACCTTGGATTTCACAAGGCAGAAAGTTTTATAATTTTAATGAAGTCTGGCTTATCAGTTGTTTCACAGATTATGCCTTTGGTGTTATATCTAAAAAGTCTTCGTTATACCTAATATCATTTAGTTTTTCCCTAATATCTTCTAGGAATTTTATAGTTTTGCGTTTTACGTTCAGGTCTGTGATCTATTTTGAGTTATTTTATGTGACAGGTATAAAGTCTATGTCTAGATACATTTTTTTTTTTTTTGCATGTGAATGTCCAGTTGTTTTTACATCATTTGTTGAAAAGACCCTCGTGGCTCCATTGTGTTGCCTTTACTTCTTTGTCAAAGGTCAGTTGACTGTATTTTTAAAGGGTTTATTTTTGGGCTATTATATTGCATTCATGTGTTTTTCCCTTCTTTTGCCAATATCACTCAATCTTGATTAATGTAGCTTTATGGTAAGTCTTTAAATCAGGAAAATGTCACTTTTCCAACTTTGTTCCTCTGTATTGTGTTGGCTATTCTGGGTCTTTTGCCTGCCCACATAAATTTGAGAATGAGTTTGTTGATACCCACAAAATAACTTACTGGGATTTTGATTGGGATTGCATTGAATCTGTAGGTCAAGATGGAAAGGGCTGACTTTGTGGCAATATTGGGTCTTCTTGTTTATGAATATAGGATATCTCTTTCTTATGTATGTATGTATGTATTTTAAAAAGTTTATTTATTTTGAGAGAAGGAGAAATCACATGAGTGAATGGGGGAGGGGCAGAGGGAGTGAGAGAATCCTAAGCAGGCTCCACACAGTGCAGAGCCCGTTGTGGGACTTGACCCCATAAACTGTGAGTTCATGATTTCAGCTGAAATCTAGAGTCGAACGCTTCCCTGAGCCACCCAGGTGCTGCTATCACTCTATTTATTTAGATCTTTGATTTTGATCATCCAAGTTATGTAGTTTTCTTCATGCAGATCACGTACATATTTTGTTAGATTTATATCTAAGTATTTAATTTTTGGCCTGTAAATGCTATTGCCTTTTCAATTTCAATTCCACTTGATTATTGTTGGTATACAGAAAAGTGGTTGAATTGTGTATATTAACCTTCTAGTATGCAACCTTGCTATGATCACTTAATAGTTCTAGGAGGATTTTATGTCTGTTCTTTCAGATTTTTGATAGAGATGATCATGTAATCTGTAAACAACAGATTAGTATTTCTCCCATCTTAATCTGGATACCTTTTACTTCCTTGCCTTATTGCATTCACTAGAGGCCCATTTTTCTTTTTATAAACCTGCAAAAGCAATTCAAGCTGCCCATGAGATCCAGCTTGAGGTTTTCTGGGAAGTTAAATCCAGAGTCAGAGGAAGTTGTCCCCGTATGAGCAAACTTTCCGTTATCCAGCTCTCTGTTCTAACTTTACCTCTTTCTCCATCTAAGACCTTCCAGATTCACTCCAAGGCCTACTCTTCCAGTTTCTACTGGTACACATTATGCCCTGAAGGTCATTCAGTGTATATTCCTTTTCTTCAACTGGATAACTTTGTTCATTTGGGTCATCCTTGCTCTTAGTTCTTGGTTTAGTGTCCAGGGTGGGAGATGGGGGGAAATTTTGAGGAAAAGAGCACTTTCCTGTAAGATTTCTGTTTTGATTGAGGCATCAGCATAAGTCTTTAAGCATGAGGGTGTTTGTTCTCATCTCTAACAGGTCTAGAAGTTGTTAACAAATCTGTGGGTACTAGGACATTCTGTACATATTCTTATGTCACGTCTCAGGCTGCCCCTGTTTTCCTGTCAGGCACCTGACTTTAGAGTAGGAGACTTGCCAGTTTATTAATTCATTCTCCTCTGAAGTTCTGCTACTTTACAGTTAAGTCTTACACCTGGCCATCAGTTTGGTTTCCTCTCTGGGTATAGTTGATAAGAGGTTTTTTTTGTTTTTTGTTTTTTTTCAAATACTGCCTTGGATGCCCTGAGGTTTTCGCAATATGCTTTAGGTTGCTAACTGGCTATCTGGAACCTGTCATTTTGTCTTCTCAGTGCCTTACTGCCACTTAGCAACAACCGATTTCACAGTACTTATAAAGTACTCTTTCCCTTCTACCTCTCACAGACCAAGGATATTGCAAAAGCCATTACATTTCCTCCTACTTGTATGCCTTCCCAGTTCACCACAGTGCTTGTGCAAAAAGAACATAATTGCCGAGGGGCGCCTGGCTCAGTCGGTTAAGCGTCCGACTCTTGATTTTGGCTCAGGTCATGATCACACAGTTTGTGGGTTTGAGCCCTGTGTCAGGCTCTGTGCTGACAGCTCAGGGCCTGCTTCTCTCAGGGCCTCATTCTCTCAAAAGGTAGGAAGGAAGGAAGGAAGGAAGGAAGGAAGGAAGGAAGGAAGGAAGGAAGGAAGGAAGGAAAGAGGGAAGGAAGGAGGGAGGGAGGAAGGGAGGGAAGGAAGGAGGAAAGGAAGGAAGGAAAGAAGGAAGGAAAAGGGAGGGAGGGAGGGTAGGAAGAAAGGAAGAACATAATTGCACCCTGCCATGTTTCACTGACATTCCATAAACTACCATGATAAGATCCTCATTGATACCTGTCCTGTATGTGACCTGACTCTAGAATCCCATACATAGAGTCTAATTTCTAAAATCACTTCATGTACCAAATGTTTTAGGTTAGGTTTCTGAGGAGCAAATCCTGAATCAAGGATTGGCATGCAAGTGATTTATTTAAAAAAAAAAGTTTCTTGGAGAAAACAATGAGGAATTGGGAAAATTTGAATATGTGAAAAGAAGTGGGTAAGAGAGGTAGGAAATCTCAGTGAACTTCAAGGCTCAACCTGTTCCTATGAGGCAATACACATTTGACCCTGGAATTTATTTCATCTTTGGGCAGGAGAACTGGACTTGTGTGCTTTTCCACTGGCTATCATCATCTGCCCCTAACCATCCTTAAGGGTTTATAAGCGTCCAGGCACTCGTCTCTCTCCCCTGGGACAACCCTCTGAAGGAAACTGAGTGCAGCAAAGCACACACAGTGTAGGAGACAGGAAAGCAGTGAAAGAAATCAGAGAAAGTCTGAATGGGACACCAAGAAAAGCCACTGTGGGTCTCTCTGAGCGGCTTGAACACTATCCCCAGGAAAGCAAGTTTCTAGCACCCAGTGTTTTTACATTCCCTCAAACCTATCTGGATGTTTCTAGGATTTCACTACCCTTGATGTTCAACCCTAAGGTTTCAGACAACGTCACTAACACCCACCCTTTCTCCTTCTCCAAACTCTTTTTCAGTTATCCTGGCACCTGAAGGGCTTTTCACTTTCTTTCAGGAACCATCCTTGTAGCAAATCTTTCTTGTGCTTTGCTCTGTGACGTAGAAAAGAAATCCTGTGATCTTAATTCCCCTATGGCATGATACCATGTGTTCAAAAAACCTATCTCTGTATTATTAAGAAAATGATTTTCTCTTTCAATAAAGCCTAGCTCCTGTGAAATTAAAAAAAAAAATGTCAGTTTCAACCTAATGCCGTGTATTGGTCTAAAAATTCTGACTTGAAGCCAAGCATTGACCATCCTGAACTTGGCTGAGTATGGCTGCCCCTTGATGCAATGGATAGCACTGACTCAAAAGGTACTGTTGCAAAGGGGGCCACCGTGATGAACCAAATGTTGGTTTGCTAGTTCAATAATGTTATCCCTGTCAAACAAATTATTGTAAAATTATTGAACATTCATGAGTCTTCTGTGCTATAACATTTTTATGATTCTGCTCATGCTATTCAGATTTTCTCTCTTCTGCTTAGTCAGGCAATGCCAATTGACTTCTCTCTGTTCTTTTTCTTTTTCTGTTTGCCTCTAATAACCTTCTGAAATCCTCCCATACCATGTTAGTTGGTTCGTTCTAATTCACTTAGGGCTGGGAAACCAGATGCACAGCCATGTTGGAATTGAATGTTTGAGAGTTTCATTAATTTAGATGAGAGACTAAGTCTTCCGGGGCATTGCATTAATGACTTATTTGTGAGTCCTCATGACTGACACTCCAGGTGCTGAGAGCTGTGTGTGTGTGTGTGTGTGTGTGTGTGTGTGTGTGTGCACGCACATGCATTTATGTATATTAGTGTCATGTTCATTTCTTCTAGACCCTTTGTAATACATAACTCCATTGAAATAGCTAGAAATAAGACCATTTGTGAGTAGGAAGATTATCTTCTCAACAAACTGATATTATCCATTATTCATCACATCTGCTCCATCTTTGACAAATTAAAGAAACTTAAACATGGAAATTTCTGGAAGTTTTCAGGTCAGTCTTTGTTAAGAGACCCAGTTTACTAGAGATCCTACAGATTTGCATGCCTTTGGAGACCGAAAAAAAAGATGTTTAATTGCAGGGCATGAAGACAAAGGGAATATGCAAAGCTCCAGGAACATGAATGAGCAAACCAATATGACAATCAAATTAACAGACCATGTGTGAAGCTGATTGTAGATGTGGGGTCTATAGCTTTCAATTAACCAGACCACACTGAGACATCTGGTGCTCCTAGTGTATCCCATCATTACCACTGGTTTCCAAACTGGAGAGCAGCTCTATTCATTCAAGTTTATCTTTGGAAAAAATATTTTTGTATTATTCAATGGAAAGCACCACATTCAAGGATATATCCCGAGCTGGCTGATCTTCCCCCATTCTAACAAGTAAAGCTATTGATGTTGTATTAAACTGATTCCATTGATGGTGCTTTCTTGATGCGTACGTGGGTTCTGAGGAAACCAGAGGAAGTATCGATCATTCTCTTACTACAGGAGTTGTGGTAGCGGGTGCTGGCTGGTGGAAATGAATTGAGGAGGCACAGAGGTTCCTTCTGCTCTGGTTAGTGCATAAATGACGTTATGGTGGTACCGCTTTACAGGTGGTTGGAATCCCTCCAATGGTATTGTGAATGACAGACATCTGCCTCTGGTTCAATCTTTCTAATGATGAGTTCCCCCAAGTTGCTAATTTTGCTCTTGGATGGTTGGCTGCAGTTGTCAAAAAACATCTCTTTCCATGGTCAGCCAGAATCAGCCCCCTTCCCTCTGTCTGTCATCTTGTTTCCAGTTCTGGGCCAGAGCAGCAGAGAATCAGTGTATTCTTCTAAGTCCTTCCACTACTTAAGAAGGTCCTTGTTGACATCTATGAAAAAAAAAAAGAACTATAGTAAGTCTAGCTTAGCTTATTCCTTTTGAGCTCCTTCAAGTCTTTTGCTCATTGTCGCAGGCTTGCACTATATTCCAAAGATCCAGGGGCCGGGGTGACCAGAATACTGCTCATGAAGACCTGCTTACCTTTTGTCATTAACTTTTGACTTGACTCCCCACTGTCATCTTAATCATTTTTGCAGATACAGATCCCAGGCCTCAGAGAAAAGGCAGCACACACTGCGAGCTTCCTCCTTCAGTATTTACAGTGAGTTCCCCATAGTGCTGGAAGCTACACCGGAAGAAGAGAATATTGATGTTCCTAGAAAGTTTTTCATGGCTCAGCTCAGGATCTTGCAAAACAAAATCCGGAGGCTAGATAGATTTTAATGGGAACGCTTAGCGTTCAACTATGAGAGGTTGTTGAGACTGATAGTCTGGAATGTTAATATGTGAACATTAACTGAGGTTATTTATTTTGGTTATATTTCAGAATGAAAGACTGCTTCATGGTTATTCATTTAAAAGAGTTCACATTTAGGAAATACTTTGAGAGAAGGATTCGTGCAGGGATAAAGTACCTGTCTTTTGGATTACTGAGAGGAAGAACAGATGAGTGGAATTCTGTCCCCTTAACTTCTGTTTGCTTGAACAGCTTGGAAAGAGCATCCACATGAGTGGACCACAGGCATGCTGGGATCTGAAGGCATTAAGTAGAAGGAGAAAGCATGGCATTCGTTTTGGCGGCACACTTTTGCCATAAAGATAATTATCAGGTCACAGACTCAAATCTGCTAAGTGTGGGTTGAGGTGGGAAGACCTGTATGGACAAGCCTCCAGTGTTGTAACTACAGGGACAGTTGGGTTTCTCTCCTCACTTTACTCATATAATGACACAGATACAAATGCATAGGACATTTGGTACACATAAAAGGCCGGCTCCTTTTGTCTTCCTTGACAGAGCCAGGAAGTTTAAAGCTAATGAACGACTTGAAAGCTCCTTAAAAATTACCAGCAACTGCACCACTGGGTATTTTTCCATGGGATACACGTGTGCTGTTGCAAAGGGACACATGCACCCCCATGTTTAGAGCAGCACTATCGACAATAGCCCAAGTATGGAAAGAGCCCAAATGTCCATCGATGGATGAATGGATAAAGAAGATGTGGCATGTATACACAATGAAGTGTTACTCAGCAATCAAAAAAGAATGAAATCTTGCCATTTGCATCCACGTGGATGGAACCGGAGGTATGATGCTGAGTGAAATTAGAGAAAGACAAAAATCATATGGCTTCACTCAGATGAGGACTTTAAGAGACAAACCAGAACATAAGGGAAGGGAAACAAAAATAATATAAAAACAGGGAGGGGGACAAAACAGAAGAGACTCATAAATATGGAGAACAATCTGAGGGTTATTGGAGGAGGTGTGGAAGGGGGGATGAGCTAAATGGGTAAGGGGCACTAAGGAAGCTACTACTGAAATCATTGTTGCACTATACGCTAACTAATTTAGATGTAAAGTTTTAAAAATAAAAAATAAAATTAAAAAAATAATAAAATAAAAAAGCACCAGTCTTGAGGGGCGCCTGGGTTGGTCAGTTGGTTAAGCATCTGACTTTGGCTCAGGTCATGATCTTACAGCTCATGAGTTTCAGCCCCACATCGGGCTCTGTGCTGAAGGCTCAGAGCCTGGAGCTTGCTTCGGATTCTGTGCCTCCCTCTCCCTCCGCCCCTCCCCTACTCATGCTTTGTCTGTCTCTCTCTCCCAAATAAATAAACATTAAAAAAATGTAAAAGACAAAACAAAACTGAAGTACCAGACTTGAGAGTCTTCTTTGAAGGTGTTTATGTCTGCCGGTATTTTTCTATTGTCCTTTTCTCTTTCCCTTTCCTTGTTTTGTTTTGAGATTTCCCATTTGAGCAATTCGCCTTCTAACTGCTGGAAGCCCTTTTTGCATGAAGATGCGCAGCCTCACCCTGGACTTGCGCTTCCCCTCACAAGTCAGGGAACCCTTGGGCTTTCTCCTGGTTTCTTTTCAGAAAAGAAGTTTCCATTGGGGGCTGAGAGGAATTTGCGTTTTTGTAAACGGATACCAATATAGGTTACAAAATTAGCCCAGTCACAGGGCATGACTGGGGAGGAAACTGGCATACGGGTGCTTGGTAGTGCCCAAGTGGACACTTGGGACTCTGAGAAGCAGTGACAGTAAACAGAGGGTCAGGATGGGAATTGGCTCATTAGCTTTTCTCCCGGTGCTGTTGCAATAAAATCTCACATTAATTCAGATCCTCATTATTGGAAGAGGAAGTCAGGGAGTGTTGCCACCACATTCCTTGGCTCCAAAGGGGGGCAGTCTGTTGGGTGCTGAGGGATCTTCCCTTGATTGTACAGCAGCACGGCCGGCTGCCATCTTTGCCTTCAGATGTCTTCCTTCATTCCTCTGCTATTAGTTCAAGGTTCTTTAGTTCCATCTGAATAGAATTGCCTCCCGAGGGCACTCTGCTCTCTCCTTTACACATTTCAGGTCTCTCTGAGTCTCCAGGGCTCTTTGAGCTCACCTGCCTGTATCAGAACTGATGTACCTCAGAGCTTGACGGGAACAGTGCCCTTTGGGGCATATTAGAGCCATTTCAATTGGCAAGTAGAGAAAAATAAACACCACATAAGGAGCAGTAAAAAGATTGACTTGCAGGTTTTTTGGAGCTTTATGTTGAAGGAAAAGGATTTATTATGGGGGTAATCAGGCGTGGAGATGGGCTATATGTAGAGCAAACAGTGGGTGGGCTTAGATTTGCTAACCCAGCATTGCTCAGAGCGCAAGTAAAACAAAGCTGGCCTTAAGTGGAGGTTCTAATCTCTGGATAACATCTTTCTTGTCACTGAAAGAGGCATTTCCAGGATGCCACCTAGTTGAAAATAGCATTGCAAGGAGGAGGTGGGCCTAGGTGGTAACTACCTTTTGGCCTTCACATCTGTAACTGGGACAGGTTCTCTGTGGTTCAGGAGAAGGCAATGGAATCAAGCCTGCCAAAACAATGAAAGCTTTTTCAAGACTGTGATCTGTTAGATAAACAGTTTTCCTTCTGTTCCCCATCCCATAAATCCACTGCTGACTCTGACTTATTTTTGTGTGTATCTCAGAATATAAAATCTTTTATTAACCACAAAGTAATGGGACCTATTCATCTAATTGATCACCCTTCTGCAGTACAAATATCTAAGGCAATAAAATAATGGAAGGAACAGAGAGCTGAGAAAGATGAGCAGAGCTCTTGCATTTTTGAAATCTCTCCATGAGTATTTGCTTTTTATAGCAACGTGCACTTTTAGATTAAAAAGTGGGTGGAAGGGTAGATGTTAAAAATTTTTCCCCCCATTTAAAAAAAAGTTTATGTATGTATGTATTTTGAGACAGAGAGATTGAGAGGGAAAGAGGGACACAGAGATAGGGAGGGACAGAGAATCCCAAGCAGGTTCCACACTATCAGTGCAGAGCCTGATGCAGGGTTCAATCCCACGAACCATGAGATCTTGACCTGAACCAAAATCAAGAGTTGGATGCTTGACCGACTGAGCCACCCAGGTGCCCCGTTTTTAGTTTTATTTATTTAATTGTTTGTTTGCTTCTTTATTTTATTATTTTATTTTGTTATTTTATTTTATTTTAATTTAATTTTATTATTTTATTTTATTTTATTTTATTTTATTTTATTTTATTTTATTTTATTTTATTTTATTTTATTTTATTTATTTTTTTAGAGACAGAGCATGTGTGCAAGGGGAAATGGGCATAGGGAGAGAAAACATGAGGCTCGGTCCCACCACCCTGGGGATCCCAGTCTTTTTTTCTTTTAACTTTATGAATGTTTGTTTATTTATTTTGAGAGAGGGGTGGAGACAGAATCTCAAGCAGGCTCTGAGCTGTCAGTGCAAAGCCCCTCTTGGGGCTTGAAATCATGAGCCATGTGATCATGACCTGAGCTTAAATCAAGAGTCAGTCTTTTAACTCACCGAACCACCCAGGTGCCCCGTTTTTAGTTTTGTTTGTTTATTTTTTGGAGAGAGAGAGAGAGAGCAAGCACACGCGCGTGAGAGAGAGAGCGTGCGCAAACAGGGGAGAAGGGCAGAGAGAAAAAGGCTCTTAAGCTGCCCTCATGCTCAGTGCAGAGCCTAACACAGGGCTTGATTCCACCAGTCTGGGGATCCCAGGCTTTAAAAAGTTCTTTGTATATTTGAGCACTGTTGTCAACCTTGAGGCTGACAGAACACCACTGTTTGGAGGTCCTACAATCCTAGTCCCCTTCCAGTCAGTTGGATGGTTAGTCATGTATAGAATGAGTTAAAAGCATAGCTGTAAATAGTCTGTCCAGGTACTGTATACACTTACTAGGTTCATAATTAAACCAAATAAATCTCCATTTCCTTTTTTTTTTTTTTTTTTGTAAGACACGGCCTATTTATGTTTTCTGTGAAGGCACATGATTTCTATTTTCATGAAAATTAAAGTGCATCCGGGGAAAGAAAATAAAAACTCCTACTTTATCAAAATAGTAATGTGAGAAAAAGTCTTGGTCTTACAAGGAAGTGATATGGGGGAGAGGGTGTGCTTAGCTCACATCTGAATGTATAATGATAGTGTTTAAGCACGACTTGACAAGTGCCGTAGAAATACACGGAAAGCCCTAGGTGAAAACTTTTGCTAGAGACGTCTTGCCTAGGTGTGAACTTAAGATTTTTTTTTTCTGTCTTTTCAGTGTCAGTATCCTTTCTCTGAATCATAGTCTTTAAGGGAATATTACTTGAGTTCAATTTCCTACCCAATTCCAGTTTGCTCTCTGTATCCAGTAATTCTATCGTCCTCTGACTCCTGACTGCCCTTTTCCTACATGGTGTACATGATATTAAACACCTTTATCAACCAAGTACCTGTTGTGTGTTAGGTGTTTCTTTAGGCTTCCAGCTCCTCATTCTTGCCTACAGAGAGCGGATTTAATAAAGGAGATGGGCTTTGGGCTAAGGCTAGGGTCGCCTGAGTCATTGTCTTCCTGAATTCCAAAGCCTGTCACCTTGTTCGTTTCTCTAAACCTCAGTATTGGCACCCAGTAAGTGCTCACCCAGTTTTGATTCCAGAATTCATATAGTGACTAATGGTTTCTATAAACAAGAAAATAAGAGAGCTTGGTGTAGATCTTGTAATAATGAAGAATAGATCCAACATTAATTTGATCTGATCGATGTGTTTCATTATTTTAAGATTACGTTTACGTTTAAGAGTTAAGATCACATTTGACACTACATCTTTGGTGTCATGCAATCCTTTTATTAATATTTATTGACTTTATGCTTGACACAGTCTTAGAAACAGTGGGACCCCCCCCCCATACATACATATATCTACAGTGTGTATCATCCAGATGTTCTGAGGCCACTTGGGTAAAAAATTACACATGTATAAACTATTAAATTATAAAACAGTCATATAAGAAAAGTCAAAGCCTTATTATGAAGGATTGCCTCACACTCAGTAGTGCACACAGTAAATGTTTAGAGTTTATAGTAGTAGGAGACAGAGCAACTTGAGTTTAAAGCCTGGTTTTGCTTCGTCATTGTCTCTTTCTTTCTCAAGTTCCATGGGAATGTCCTCTTTTATTCTTTGACTTGTCTTCACTTCTGCATACGTAACAATCTCATTCCTCCTTAGTTTTCCTACCATAGATTTAGTTGGTTAATAATTATATATGGATACTGGGGCACTTGGGTGGTTCAGTCGGTTAAGTGTCAGACTCTTGTTTTAGGCTCAGGTCATGATCTCACGGTTCATGAGTTCGAGCCCCGCATCGGGCTCTGCACTGACAGAAGGGAGCCTGCTTGGGATTTTCTCTCTCCCTGTCCCTTCCCCACTTGCACGCTCTCTCTCCCTCTCTCTCTCTCTCAAAATAAATAAATAAACTTTTAAAAAATTGAAAAAATTGTAAATAGATATGTGCATACATGCATAAATATATATACACACAATAAGATATATTTATGGGCATAGGTGTGTGTATGTGGCTAGAGATATACATATATACACACATGCATACATATTTGTGGGTGTATGTATATGTATGTATATCGGGTGTACATATGTATACATATACGCGCCAGGCGTCATAAGTGAATTGTACACTATTTTTTTAGTCTGATTCTTTTTTTTTTTTTTTTTAGAGAGAACATGTGCATGCTGGGGAGAGAGGCAGAAAGAGAGTCTTAAGCTGGCTCCTTGCTCAGTGTGGAGCCCAACACAGGGGTTGATGCCACCACCCTGGGGATCCCAGGCTGTATAAAGCTCTTTGTATAGTTGAATACTGTTGTCAACCTTGACGCCGACAGAACACCACTGTGTGGAGGTCCTACAGTCCTAGGCCCCTTCCAGGAAACTATTCACTTATTCAGTCTTTGCAGTAATTTTCTTTTTTTTTTTTTTTTTTTTTTTTTCAACGTTTTTTATTTATTTTTGGGACAGAGAGAGACAGAGCATGAACGGGGGAGGGGCAGAGAGAGAGGGAGACACAGAATCGGAAACAGGCTCCAGGCTCCGAGCCATCAGCCCAGAGCCTGACGCGGGGCTCGAACTCACGGACCGCGAGATCGTGACCTGGCTGAAGTCGGACGCTCAACCGACTGCGCCACCCAGGCGCCCCTGCAGTAATTTTCTAAGGTAGGTTGTTGTACATCACTCTTTACTGATGGCGTTACTACGACGACACACAGGGTAGCAAGGCAGCCTGTGGAAGTTATCTCAGCTAAGTGACACACCGGGATTCAAATTCAGATGTCGTTTCATAGTCCGTGTTTAAATCACTGTACTTTGTTGCTTCTCAAATCATCTCTTTATAATCGTTTATCTGGTTTGGTTGTCCCAGTTAGACTGTAATCTTGAAAGAGTTTTGGCTTTTTATGTCAGTAGGCTCAGGATAGGACAGAGTAGGTAGAATGTAGAAAAGGTCCAATCTAGGGGCTCCTCGGTGGCTCAGTTGGTTAAGTGTCCAATTCTTGATGTTGACTCCAGTCATGATCTCAGGGTCATGGGATCGAGCCCCGGGTTGGGCTCTGAGCTGACAATGAGGATCCTGCTTGGGATTCTCTCCCCCCACCCCCCCGTGCCCCTCCCCCAAGTCATACATTCTCTCTCAAAAATAAATAAATAAATATTTAAAAAGGGGGATTAAAAAAAGAAAAGGTACAATCTAATATATAAAAATATCTAAATGTTGGGCAGTCTTGGAAGGAGAGGTGCTACCCTGTATGACCCTGAAACAGAATTCCAGCAAAGGTAGGGTTGGAGTGAGTAGAGGTAAATGGAAGTAACACAGGGTGGGTAGGTCGATGGCGGGAAGGCTTTTTATTCTATGATGATCTTTGTCGAGGAAAAGACATAATTTCAGGCCTTTGGTAGAAAGGCAATATTTTAGAACCGTAGCTGAGAGCGGTACGATGCACTTGTGAAAAAGGAAAAGGACTGGAGAGTGGAGCAATCATTGGCCCTCTTTTCCAGAAAATTTCAGGAAGGAGGCTATGAGACTTAAAAACAATGGGTACAGATAGTGGAGGTAGAGGGGAACGCCAAAAACGGAGATCCATTCACGAGATGGAACCCACAAGTTGATAGGAGATTGGAAGGAAAGGACAGAAGCAGGGTATCTCAGAGAGGCTTTACTCCTAGCTACATAGGAGGTATGGCAAACAGGTAGGAAAGAAAACAAGTTCTAATGGGAACGTATTTAGGTTGATGTACCTTTAAGATGTCTATTGATGGGTGTCAGGTAGAAGATTTTATATACACTTTGGTATGGTGCTCTGGCATGTAGGGGAAAGATCTAGACTAAAGGTGAATTTTGAGAGATGTTTCTTTCTTCTTTTTTTTTTTTTTTTGAGAGATCCTATTTCTTAATTGATAAACGACATCATGGAGAAGCCTTAAAAAAATTGACCCCCTCTCCCCCAAGTAGGCCAAGGGAGAAACCCCTTTGAAATATAAGCATTTATGGGGGCAGATGGAAGAAAATATTCTAGGGATGCCTGGAAAGGAATTCATGTTTTTGGAAAAGACAAACCAACCAAACACCCCAACCAACCAATGAAACAACAAAAGCACACCTAGAAAAATATCTGTTCTCTTGACTCTTCTAGGCCAGCGGTTTGCAAACTATGGCCTGTGAGCTCTATCTGGCCTGCCATCTGTTTTTAGAAATACAGTTGGACTGGAACAAAGCCACACCCGCTCGTTTATGTATTGTCTGTGGCTGTTCTTTCACTAAAACACGCAGAGTTGGATAGTTGAGACAGGGACCGTATGGCTGCAAACCCTAAAATATTTACCATCTGGTCCTTTACAGAAAAAGTATGCCGACCCCTGTTCGAGAGATAAACAAGAGGAAATAGAAATAATAGATAAAAGGAACTTTCTGCATACACTTGCAGGATAATCTTCTACAAAAGATCTTAAATGAAGACTAGTGTAAATGAAAGGCCACCACTTGATGTATGGTAGGATCAATTAAAAAAAAAAATATATATATATATTTGTAAGCATATATATTATATGTTGTATAGGCTTATAGGTACACATGTAATTATTTCTATATCAAATATATACACACATATGTAATCGTGTGTGTGTGTGTGTGTGCATTTCTTCAGCAATGCTTCAGAAAATGAGAAGGATTTCTCTTATTCGCCTTATGGGGAAGGCATTTCTGTATCAAGGAGGGTCTGCGGCTTTCCTTCTGCGTCAAAAAGATGAGTTGTGTCATCCATCCATGTCAGATCATTGAAATTTGCACTTACTCTTGGCTCCATCCTTATGAAGACACTGCTTCATTCATATTCATCAATCACACTAGGAAAATCCAGTCAAGAGAAAGGCTTGCGTTATGGACTCATTCAATTAAACATTCTGGAGGGCATGATTGCTTTAGGCCCGAAAATGGAACAACATCTCCGTAGAAATTAAAAACATAAAGGAATGTGTTCAGGTAATTGCTTATTAAATTTTCAGACTCCAATGACAATAACAAGTTGAAATTGATTGCTCAATATGTTTAAACTAGATGATGCTGAATGTACAACCAGGCTGTACCAGCGAGCCCTAAAAGTAAACCTGATTGAAAAGCTAAGTACAGCAGTATCTTTTTTTGCCTCTGGGAGCTTGGGGAGAATTGAATAAGGCCGGCTGAGATAGTCCCAATTAAATTGGTTAGTAGCAAGGGTCACTTCTTCTAGTAGGTAGTGACCCTTAGCTCAGAAGGTTTCAAATCAGCTGTGGGATCTCAGCAAGAGAAAGACAAAGGCATTCATGTTCTTACCTCTGGAATGTACTTTTCAGGGGTATTTATTGTTTTCTCCCAGGAACCACTTAAGGGCTTCTTCCTTCTTTTTCTTACCATTCATCCAGGCATTGTCATCTGCAGGCGTTTAATTGTGGAATGAATTTGTCTCGTGTTCTGAAGTGTCCAGTTTGCCTACATGTCTCTTGTAGAAGGGGCCTTGTAAGTCATTACTAGACGAGTTCCATGAACTTTTTGATGAGCCAGTATTTAGCAAATGCCTGTCTCAACATGAATACAAGAGGGCCTCCCTTAAGTAGGACTTCTTTAAAAAAATTTTTTAAGTGTATTTTTTTCAGAGAGACACAGCACAAGTGAGGAAGGGGCAGCAAGAGAGAGGAGAGAGAGAATCCCAAGCAGGCTCTGCCCTGTCAGCCCTGAGCCTGATGCAGGGCTCAAACCCATGAAGCCATGAGATCACAGCCTGAGCCGAAACCAAGAGTTGGATGCCTAACTGACTGAGCCACCCAGGTGCCCTTTAAGTAGGACTCTTAAAATTAAGACTCTTCAGCAATGCTGTTTTTTTTTTCTTAGTATTTTGTTTTTATTTTTGAGAGAGAGAAAGAGAGATAGTATGTGAGCAGGGGAGGGGCAGAGAGAGAGGGAGACACAGAATCTGAAGCAGGCTTCAGGCTCTGAGCTGTCAGCACAGAGCCCTACACGGGATTTGAACCCAAACACCGAGAGACCATGGCCTGAGCCAAAGTCGGACATTCAACCAGCTGAGCCACCCAGGCGTCCCTCAGCAGTGCTGTTTTATTGTGGATTCTACCTACTCTTTAATCTGTAAATTATAGACTGTATTTCATATCTGAGTTTTTATCTTTGCTTTTTGAGGAATGCCCCGAAATAAAAAGATAGATTCAAGTACTTGTCTATACTATTTGGACCCATAGAGAGAGAACTATACAATATTCAGTGATGTGCAGCAGTGATCTGGAGACCTTTTGACGATATGAAAAACCAATGGGTACATGATTAACCACAAACTACAAGCTCAAGTCAGGAAGTGAAACAATACCTTTTGGACCTACGTTGAAATGAGAGCCCATCATCTCCATCCTTAAGTGAGAAAATGCAGTTATTTTGAGAATCCCACTCTCCTCGGTTAAACTGGGGCTGAGTACCCTGCACTTTTTTCTATCATCATCATCATCATCATCATCATCATTATTATTTTTAACAGCTGGAGAGACTGAGGATTGAAATGTGATAGAGAAGACTGTTCTGGGTATAGTCTTAGTGATGGGAAAGTTCATTGTACTTTCTTAGAGACTCTTAAAATGCAAAGAGTAAAACATCTCAAAGGAAAGAAGAACTGATATAAGAGTGGAGAACGGTTGTTAGGCTAAAGGAAAAATAGAAAAGTAAGAGGGGCTCTACTTGGGAGAACGGTGATACAGACACAACTTTTAAAAAGAGTTTGAAATCAAAACTGGCCTTGTTGGAGTGGGCACCTGGGTGGCTCAGTCCCTTGAGCATCCAACTCTTGATCTAGGCTCAGGTCTTGATTTCAGGGTCATGAGTTCAAGCCCTGTTTTGGGATAGGCACTGGGTGTCAAGCCTGCTTAGAGAGAGAGAAAAAAAGAGAAAAAGAAAGAAAACTGGCCTTTTAGGATCTTCTTTTATGATACAGCACCAGTCTGGGACCGCATTTGAGCTGAAAGTTCTTAAGGATCAAACTTTCCTGGGTAAAAAAGCTTCTGTGCTTTCTCATCTTTCATACGGACATTTTCTGGCTGTTTCATAGCTAATTGGTGAGGTCTCTGTGATTTGTGCTCATACAATAGTCACTGTCCTGATTCTCCACAGATGCCTGTTGTCCGTCACTCTTAGATTGGCTGGTTGTGCTACAGTGACAAACAGCTTCCTCAAACCCCAAGCTAAAAATCAAAGTTTGGTGTTTTCTCTTTGGTCTCGCATGGGTCCACTGGGTATTCTCCTCTGTGTGGTCTTTGCTCTAGGACCCAGGCTCCTGGAATGGCCTTTGTGTGCATCTTCTCCAAAGATGACAGCAAAGGGAAAGAGAGGCAGTGGTGAACTGCATTCTACTCCTTAAAATATCCATGCGGAAGAATAATCACTTCCTCTCTTATGTTACTGGCCTCAATTAGTCCTGCCAAAATGCAAAGGAGTTGTGAGGTAATTGTCCTATGCACTCAAGAAAACTAGATGTCTTGGGTGGAGAGTATGGTACAAATAACTATCCATCCACCTACTCCTTTTTTTTTTAATTAAAAAAATTTCTAATGTTTATTTTTGAGAGACAGCACGCAAGCATGGGGAGAGGTAAAGAGAGAGGGAGACATGGAATCGGAAGCCGGTTCCAGGCTCCGAGGTGTCAGCCCAGAGCCCGATGCGGGGCTCGAACTCACGAACTGCGAGATCATGACCTGAACTGAAGTTGGATGCTTAACCGACTGAGCCACCCAGGTGTCCCTATCCCACCTACTTTTTACAGGTAAGGCAGTCAGAAAGGGTATCAGCCTTTAAAGGGCTGAGTACAAGGTAATGGAAATTCTATGCAAATTATAAACAAGTGGAAAGTGGCCAAGTTCGTGAATTAGGGGCATCTCTAAGAAGGCTTGAGGAGGAAGGTGGTAAAATGAAGACATGAGGCTTAAACACTGGCTCCCCCACCTAATAGCCATATAACAATGGACAAGTGAGTTAATCATGCAAATGAGGCAGTTTCCTCATCCCTCTAGTAGGGTGGTGGATAGCGCTTTCCTCATAGGTATTTTGTGATGCCTACACGAGGTACAGTGTGCAACGTGCTTAGATAATGTTATTGAACATGAATACGAGAGAGACTCTTGGCTCATATACTTATCTCTGAAGATCTTGGAGACCCTTGGGAGAAGAAGATGAGGTGAGCTCATCCATGAAGTGAGGCTGCACTGAATTAGCAAAAAAAAGGAATTGAAGACAAAGTGAGCCAAGAGTCAGGGTCTGGGTGCAGCTGGAGCGTGTCTCAACACGGATGGGACCTGCTTGGTGAGATGGGGAAGACTGTGGAAGGAGCTGCTTTGCAGGCAAGTCAGGAGCCCGTGGAAGTTCTCAAGCAGAGGATTTCAAAACAGAGGTTGGGAAAATGAGTTGGATGGAATCGTGTGGGATATATTGGAGAAGAAACAACGCAGGGAGGGAGCTCTTTGTGTAACAAGAGGAAACGGTGATGGAAGGGAGAACAGATCTGTGAGATGATTTGCCTATTAGGGCAACACGGAGTCTAGTTAACCATGGAAAGCAACGAGAGGAAAAGATAAGGAGAGAAGAGAGAGTCGCGAGGACCAAAATGCCTTGTGTTTTGTGCTTCGCTACCTAAACACAGCCAAGTGTGTTAGAGCTGAGTGATTACCCTAACTTAATTCCCTGTCCTTAAGTGACATATCACAGTTCTAAACTCTACCCAGATGCAGTTTGCCTTTTATACTGATGCTCTACAGAAAGTCAGAATGAGCCCATGAAATTCTGCATGCTGACTTGTTGGCTCCTTGGAGCAAATGCCAAAGAAGAGGCTGTCAAATAAATACAACAAGAGCTAGGAAAGAAATAAACACGAGGGCAGCCAAGTAAACCAATCAGCTTGAAGTTAAGAAGCGCCGTGAATTCAGTTGTTAGAAGCAGCAATAATTCCATGGCTGTGAACACACCAGTGACTGGCTTCGTTGGCAGGCGTTGTAAAGTACAAGCTGCCGCCAGCTGCGGTATTTAAAGCTGCTTTAGATTAGAATGCAGACGTACAACATTTAAGGTTCATGGTTCAAACATGGATTCATGGATCACTTTAAAGGCGGCCCAACCTGTGAAGTTACAAAATGGCTCTAGACTCAATTACAGATTAACCCAAGCTTTAGGAGGTACTGGAAACAGCCCTCCCAAGCAGGGGTTGGAGGCAAAACCAGATCAGCCCTTTGCTTCCAGGGAGGTTCCGACATGTTAATCTTGGGATAGTTAGGGCAAAGGTGAAGAAGATGATTTTCTCCCCCCACGTATCTAAAGGAGGACTAAAGCTCTCCGGTATAAGGATTGCAATGAGCCTGCCATTTACTAGAACTCTATGGATTTTTTCAGTGCAGGAAGTAGATTCAGATCTTTCCATATGCCTCCTTTGCCTCTGATGGGGAACCAGTAGGAAGATCTCTATTAAGCCCAGCTCCATGGCTGACGTGCTTTGGGAACAGTGAACTCTTTTTATTAGTGGATATCAGCATATGTTTCTTGGAAAGGGAGGCAGGGGTGGGGGGAGAGAGAGAGAGAGAGAGAGAGAGAGAGAGAGAGAGAGAGAGAGAGAGAGAGAGAGTGAGTTTCCTGTGGAAATGAAAAAAAAATAACTTTTTTATATGGGGTTGGAGTATATATATCTGAATATTCATAAGGCATGTGATTTAAAGAGTATCTAAGATTGTCTGAAGCCACCCGCTCTTGAGCTGTTGAATAGTTTGGCTATTGCTTAGGATTTACTTCTTTTCGGAAAGCATCCACTTCTAAAGTTTCAGTCTTTCTTGCTCATAAATTCAATTCCATCGTCTTGATTTAACATCAGAATTTGCTTTGCTCTCTCCTTCTCTTACTTCGATGCGCTGTCGTCCTAGAACAGAAAAATCAGTGATTCTCTCTCATCTTAGGGACTTTGCGCCATGATGAATTTCCCTTTTAGAAAGAGTCCATTCTCTTTTGCTGACCTGACTCTGTCCAAAATTCTCTGCCCCACCGAAAGGCACGCCAGCCTCTGAGCCACCTTCCCCAACAGCTTGCTGCTGCCTTTTGGGGGCACATATGTCTGATTCAAGCTCTAGTTCCTACATATGTCCATATTTAATGCCCAGAGTCATTGTGATATTTGCCAACCTACTTAAGTCTTAATCAGTTCGTTTTCTCCATGTGAACACTCTCTTAAATGCTGTCCTGCTATTTATTTCTTAATGCCTGATATCTTTTGAACGGCCTAATGCCATCTGAGCAAACACAAAGGTAGCATAGACACACACATCATGTGGACATATACAGAGTGAACAGATAATGTTCTGAAATGATGTAATGTGCAGTTGTGGGCGGGGACGTGAAGGAGATCCCCGTTATTTTGCTGAGATTGATAGCTTGTGGCTTCTTAGACACAGTTTGGGCAAAAGTGATGTCGCTGCTGTGTCACTTTTTTTTTTTTTTTTTAAAGATTTGGCTCATTTTCAGTGCTTTCATGTGAGAGCAAAATACTTCTTTCAGTATTTTGTTACTTTTGACATTTTAATGGAAGTTTACCTGGCATACGATGTTCAATTAGGTCAGGGGTACAACCCAGTGATTCAACAATTCTGTACATTAGGAATGCTCACCAGGATAAGTATAGTTACCATCTGTCACTGTACAATGTTATTCTAATGTCACTGACTATAGTCATGACGCTGTACTTTTCAATCCCCATGATTTATGTGTTTAGAATGGGAATTGTATGCATCTTAATCCCTCGTACCTGTATTCCCCATCTTATAACCACCATTTTGTTCTATGTATTTTTGCATCTGTTTCTGTTCATTTGTTAATTTGCATTTTAGATTTTATGTACAAGTGAAATCACATAGTATTCATCTTGCTCTGGCTTATTTCATTTTAGCATAATACCCCTAGGTCCATCCATGTTCTTACAAATGGTAAGATCTCATTCTTTTAAAAACATTTTTTTAATGTTTGTTTATTTTGGGGAGAGAGAGGGAGGGAGAGAGAGAGAGAGAGAGACAGACAGACAGACAGAATCTGAAGCAGGCTTCAGGCTCTGAGCTGTCAGTACAGAGCCCAACATGGGGCTCGAACCCATGAGCCATGAGATTCTGACCTGAGCCAAAGTCGGACACTTAACTGACTGAGCCACCCAGGTGCCCCAAGATCTCATTCTTTTTATGGCTGAGTAATCCCCCTTGTGTGTGCATACCACATTTTCTTTATCCATTCATCTGTACATGGTCACTTGGGTTGCTGAATTGAAATTCCAAGCCCTGAGGCTTTGCATGTTATCCAAGAGCTGGAAGGACTCTCACCAGCTGACTTGCTTCACATATTTATGTTTCTTGCTTGGTCTCCAAAGCCATTTTAATCTGACCCTTGCTGTATATATCTGTGCATTGTCTGGACTTGCCATGTTAAGCCCATGGCAAATACTAGGCCAAAAATGTGAGCTCAGAATGCTGTGTGAAACCACAGTCAGTCCCAGGGAATGATCGCCAAGGAGGAAGGCTAGAGGAATGTTTTTCAAGAGGCTGCACCAAGTGACCACTTGCCTAGAATGACCTGGTTCTGTCCTTGGAGTCGCAAGTCCTCCTATATTTTTTCTGGCAAATAGAGAGCAGATATATATATTTCATTATATAATCCAGAGTTTAAGAATATAGCATGTAACAGGTTCATCCGGTTATGATACGATGAGAGAGAAAACTGTCAAAGGAATTAGAATACCTCATTTATGGGACAGCCCAATGTCTTCCTAGAGATGTTGGGGATGCTGTATCGCATTACAAATGCCAATTGCTTTATAATATTCGGTAACTGACATGGCAGTTCAAGAACTGGAGATTGATGTGATAGAGTCATCTCTTGACCCACCAAAATTTCCTTTGTTATCACCACCTGTACCCACCAAAGGAGGTCTTAAGGTGAGAGTGTAGTAAACAGGAAAACAATACAGTAATGCAGGTGTATTTCGGCTTCAAATGTGCCTGTATGTCCCTCTGGGGGAGTCCGTATAAAGTCTTGTTCCTTTGACCTGTGTGTGTGGCAGGGAACAGGCACAGTATCTCTTACTTTTCCATTTCTTCTTGATCTCTCTGCTCTTCTAAATCATTTCTTATTTTCCGGGAATTTTACTTTACTTACTTTCCAACATTTTACCCCAGTTGGCCCCCATGGATAAGGGGATTGGACACATTGCTCTGACATCCATCGCTTCTCCAAGAGATGTAACTTGGACAAAGGGAGGAGGTTCAACACCAATTAAAGCAGAAAATGCTGAGCATTGGTGTTGCTCTTGTTACTTCTGTCTCCCCAGGGGCCACATTCAGGGTGACTAGAGAGGGTAGCTTTGCTGCACGGTCAGCTCATTTCTCATTTCTTCTTGTTTACTGTGAAAAAGGTTATTTTATTATAACAGGTAAAACTTCTAAGACACGGATCAAAAATACATAATGCAAGTGTTCTCCGAGGAAGGGTCAGTCATGTGCCTTCCTTCTTTGCTGTCTCTTCTTTGTGAACAACAGAAGCCTAATCTACGTGAAAATGCCTGGTCATATATTTTGCACCTGTCAGTGCTGAAGGGGTGGCTGGTGAGGGGGAAGGGAAGGGGAGGAAGAAGAAGGTAGGGTGCAAAGTGACCTTGCCTCCAAAAGCCTAGTTGAGGGCAGGTCCAAGTAGCCTCTCTAGTACCCACCTCCCCCTCCCCTCCCCCCTCCCACAATTATACTCAGCCATCTGTCCTTAAGACCCAGCTATTTTCTTTATTATCTCTGACATGTTCTCATCTCTGTGCTGGCAGAGAGCCCTTTGGCTTGAATGGAGGGCTTTTCTCTTGTACATCCCTGGTCTATCCTGAATACTACCTTGGTCAGTGGATTTCTTCTGCCTGGGGATGAAAATATACCCTTTAAAATTTGCACAGGGAGGTAGTTGGGCTTCCTGATGTGCACGAAAGGGATTTTATTCACTAGATGTCCCGTGAGGTACAATTTCAAGATGGCAAGATATGGTTAAATTCACCTCTGCGAGGGCGAAGGCCTAGCAAGAACACTTCACCAGCTTCCACAAAGATCTCATCTGCCATCACGGGGTCATTGATTGCAATGGCAGTAGGAGGGACACCACCTGCCAGTCCCCCCCCCCACCCCCACCCCCACAAGAGGAGACATCAGTCATCAGCCAAGTGTAGGGGAAAAAAAGAAAATGGCCATTTGACATGTTGCACGGATGTTGTGTGCCTTTGGAATCTGGATCCTCGATCAAACAGAAGGAATTTGTTTTTTCTGCTGCATTCCATTGTTAAAAAACATTTTGCTATTAGCTTTGCTAGAAACGCTTCCCATTTTTAGGCTTCGCAGAAATGTCTGTCTACAAGAAGCAGAGGGCTGGCTGGAAATACCTGCTTCTGGGCCCCATCTGTCCACGCTTGGCAAGACTGATACTGTATTTCGCTCGTATTTGAGGTTGGTTATCACACACGCAGTAGAAGTGCTGTAGCATTGGTCTAAGAGCAGAGCTGGCCACCTAGAGATCCATGTCTGTTACTTACGGGGACGCTGTTCGTGTATTTTTATTCCTCGTGGTGGTTCTTTTCTGAGTCTAGGAAGGAGGCCCACTTTCTGAAGTCTATTTAGGGCGGTTAGAATGTGAAATCAGACTCCCCTAAGGAGGACTCAGACATAGCACACAGTGTGAACCATAAGCCCTACCGCAGGCTTAGACAGAAAAAGATCAAATATCTCTGACATATGGTAGGAGGGATTTTCAGGTCCTGATATTAGAAGGGCTAGCAAGGGGGGGTGGTGGAGGGATGCCCCTTGCAGGAGATGGGAGAAAGATGTGGAAAATAGTTTTTGGGTTACAGATCATTGGCTGTATGTGTTTCTGAGCTTCAAAAGCCTCCTTTGTCAATGCCATTAAACATAACACGGTATTTGATTGAGATGCAAAGGAAATGGGAACAGTGGAGTCAGAAATCACATTGGCAATTCTGCCGTGCTTCAGAAAGTGGAGAGAAAGTACACCTTGAGGTACATGTAAGTAAAACAAAGATGAGTCAGAAGAATGCATATGGCAGATGCAGTTGTTAAGGCTTTACGCTTGGGAGTGTTAGGGGACTGGCTGCAAGTGGACATTATCAACGTTAATGCCTCTGAGATTTCAATCTGTTTTAATAACCCACAACCTTCTGGGGCACCTGGGTGGCTCAGTCGGTTGACCGTCTGACTCTCGGTTTTAGCTCAGGTCATGATCTCACAGTTGGTGAGTTCAAGTCCCACATTGGGGTCTTCTCTGACAGCACAGAGCCTGCTTGGAATTCTCTCTCTCTCTCTCTCTCTCTCTCTCTCTCTCTCTGTCCCTTCCCCACTTGTGTGCTCTCGCTCGCTCTCTCTTTCTCTCTCAGATAAACATTAAAAAAAAAAAATAACCAAACACACAACTTGCACATAATATGTTGTGGTGACTTAGTGGTCCCATAGGTACATTAGAGATTAAAACTGGTAAGAATACTCAGCATTAGGACAGGGGACCTATAAAGTAGGTTTATTCTATTAAAGTGGCATTGTAGAATTGTCCAGGAATCTCAAAATCTTTGTCCTCAGATACATCTTGTAAGAACCCAGGCACACATCTTTCATTAGCTTCATGTTTTCTTGCTGTTAACAATTTCTTTCTTGATTGGATGGAGAAGAACAGATAGAGAAAGTAAAAATCGAGGATTTTGTCCAATTTCTCTTAAAATTCTCAAGCAGACTCCATGCCGAGCATGGAACCCAATGCGGGGCTTGATCTCATGACCAGTGAGATCGTGACCTGAGCCTCAATCAAGAATTGGACACTCAACCAACTGAGCTACCCATCTCTACACATTAGAGACACTGAGTTTTATCACTAATGTGGAAAATTGTTTTTTTTTAATAAATGAACATGATTATCAACATAAAATATGTTTAAATATTCTGCTTTGATTTATAGGAACTGAGTATTGCAGTACTTATGGTGTTTTGTAATGACTTACTTGTTAAAGCAAGGCAAAGCCTTATAATAATAGGTTATGAATCATCTGTCATAATTTTTTAGTGGGCCTCTGATTTATGTTGAGGATAGCAAAGCAAGTCTTGTCTATTATTTTCGGTTCCCCGGGACCTCTAACAAAACCAAGATTTTCCTTTGGTTCAGTCTACTTGTTCATTATGAGCTTCTTTAATGCATCTCTGCTATTTTTGCATATTTCTTAGATCCTTTTCTCACCCCAACTCATGTTTTGTTTCACCTAACCTGTCTTTTGTCCCGGGGCCTTGCTGATCTCATGTCTTCTTTTATGAGAAATCACCCACGTTAGTGACTCGAGGGTCATCTTTCAACTTAACACGACTTCAAGACAGCAGTTGGACAGTTTTCTGCATCTGACCCATCTAGGGGTTATATCTTGGTATGGTGCTCAAGAGTGCTGTTTGAGAGATTCAGTAGCCAACTGAGCAAAAGCCCTGGCCAGTCAGAATGGAAGATAAGCCATCACTGGTGAAGCAGAGTCCTCGAGGTCCCCTCACGTGCCAGGCGTGAGCATTTGAGTTGCTGAATTGATAGCGGCATGTCAAGCTTCCTCAGAGAAGGTGCAGGCTAACTGGAGTGGGGAGCTCACAGCTACGGCTCTTTTGCAATCTGGACAAAAGGCTTTCATTCTTTAACAGCTGAAATGGCCCTGCATTTCAGTATGTGCCGGCCATATGTCCCCCTAAGGATGTCTTTGCGGAGACTGTTCCTTCCTTGGCTGCTTGCAGAAGGCCATGAGTGGGTCAGCACCTAGCTCCTCCAAGTGTGGCTTGTGAACCCACTGGCGATGTCATTAGCAGCATGTAGAGCTCGTTAGCACAACAGAACCTCAGGCCGGAGCGCAGACCTACAGACTCGGAATCTGCATTCTAACAAGATCCCTGGGTATCTGTGCCCTCACTGAAGGGTGAGAAGCATCGCTTAGCACCTACATCCAGGCTGGCCAGGAGGTGTAGATGAGTTTAGTGGTTCTTAATGCAGACCACAGATTGGAAGCCCCGGGAAGCATTAAAAAAAAAAAACACCAAAACCGTGACTAGGTCCTATTCTGTGAGAATCTAATTTCATTTGTCTGGGATGGGGCCCAGGCAATAATTATTATATATTTTTTTTAATTTTTTTTTAACGTTTATTTATTTTTGAGACAGAGAGAGACAGAGTATGAATGGGGGAGGGGCAGAGTGAGAGGGAGACACAGAATCGGAAGCAGGCTCCAGGCTCTGAGCCATCAGCCCAGAGCCCGACGCGGGGCTCGAACCCGTGGACTGCGAGATCGTGACCTGAGCTGAAGTTGGACACTTAACCGACTGAGCCACCCAGGCGCCCCAATAATTATTATATTTTTATCACAGTAATAATATAATACAATGTAACATAATATAATAATATATAAATAACCTATAATATATATGACATATTACAATATGTCAATTATTATAAAGCAATCTTTAAAACCTCATTAGGTGATTGTTCTGTGCAACCTGGGTTAAGGAGAGCTGCTATCCCTATCTGACGTAACTTGAGCAGGTAGAATTTATTTTTATCTAGGGCAAAAATGGCAGGACCACACAGAAGGTGTATTTGAGTTTGCCCCTGGGCTTGTAAATGAACGTTGGCTTCAGGCTACTCTAATAAATCTACTATCAGAAAAATTAAGCACCCAGTACACGTGACAACTTTGAATGGAACTTTTCTTGTATCCATGGTGGTTTTATGCGTAATCTCCTCAACACAGAAAACCAAGATAGCCGGAAAGGATCTGCTCTTATTTTAGTGAGCCTGATGGTATCAGGAGTTAAAATTTGCTCCCGTGTACTGGAGAAATGACCTCCTGTGCGAAACTTGGCTCAAACACCCAGGGCTCCTTCCTGTATTCCTTCTTGTATTCATTGATTGTTTTCATCTTCATTATATTAAAGAGACTGTCTTCAGTGTCACAAGCAGTATAATAGACAGAAAAGACTTAACGTTGACAGTATAAAGTTGGGTCTCACATCTGCTTTCTGCCTCTCTTGGTTTGAAAAGGTGACCATTTTCTTTTCCCTTCAAGATGGAAAATTAGGCCAGGCTCAATATGGACCAAATGTGTGTGTGTGTGTGTGTGTGTGTGTGTGTGTGTGTGTGTGTGTATTTATTTTAAATTAAAAAATATTTAATATTTTTATTTATTTTTGAGACAGAGACAGAGCACGAGCAGGGGAGGGGCAGAGAGGGAGGGGGACACAGAATCTGAAGCAGGCTCCAGGCCCCGAGCTGTCAGCACAGAGCCTGACGCGGGGCTCGAACCCACGAACTGTGAGATCATGACCTGAGCCGAAGTCAGATGCTTAACCAACTGAGCCACCCAGGCGTCCCTTTATTTTAAATTTTTTTAATGCTTATTGTTGAGAGCAAGAGAGAGAAAGAGAGAAGAGAAAGAACACGAGCAGGGTAGGGATAGAAAGAGGTGTGAAGGACCCAAAGTGGGCTCTGAGCTGACAGAAGAAAGCCGATGTGGGCCTCGAACTCAAGAACTGTGAGATCATGATCGGAGTCAAAGTCTGACCCTTAAACGACTGAACCATCCAGGCACCCCATATGTATATTTTTAGTGATATAAAGGAATTACCCAATAGTAAGAGTCTCATGCTCTACTGAGTGAGCTAGCCGGATGCTAGAGAAATTATTCCATATTAAAAGGCAAATTTTTAGTACCATACATTTTGTCTAGTTTCCACAGATAACTATCCTCTATTTGCGTTAGGAGGCACCAGGTGACAAGACCCCCTCCTCCAGGCTGTTGGCCACACGTTTTACTCAGTGGGTGGAAATGGTGGCACATTGTCTAGATGTGGAGATGACAGTGGTGTTTTGGTGAATTTTTTTTTTTTTTTCCAATATCCAGAAAGGCACCAGCAAATCAACTTAGTAGAAATAACCCTAGAGTCAATGGGCTCTAATCCCAGACAAAACTTCTTAGACCTTATAGTCTGTGGTCCTGAAGTCTTAGACCCATTATGCATTGTTTTCCCCTGGTGCCCCAATCACTGTGTTTCATTTATTCATGGATGTATTCATTCACCACCCTTGTATTGAGAATATGCTGTATGGGCTGTCCTCTGTGGAACTTTGAAGAGACAAAAAAATGTTTCCTGTTCTCACATTGCTTCAAGCTTGGGGGATTGCTTTTATTATTTTTTCAATCAGGAGACCTAAGTTTGGAAACCATTAGCCTAGAATAGATAGCGGGAGCTAAAGGATGAGATAAAGTTACTCTTTTTTTTTTCTTTATTATTTTTTTTTAACATTTATTTATTTTTGAGAGACAGAGAGAGAGAGAGAGAGAGAGTGAGGGAGCATGATTGGGGGAGGGGCAGAGAGAGAGAGAGAGAGAGAGAGAGAGACAGAATCCAAAGCAGGCTCCAGGCTCTGAGCTGTTAGACCAAAGCCTGACGTGGGGCTAGAACTCAAGGACCATGAGATCATGACGTGAACCAAAGTGGGATGCTTAACCGACTGAGCCACCCAGGCGCCCTGGACATGAAGTTACTCTTACTCATTTATTTACGAAGTGCTCACAAGGTAGTTGGAGAGCACAGAGTCAGACATAGAAAAAACCAAAAGCAAAATTTCAGATGAGTTGTATTGTAACTAACCATTTCCAAGTCTCTATTTTATCTGCTAGATTGGGAGCTCCTTGATGGGAAAAAGAATGTCTTACCCTTCTGTATTATCACAATTTGTGTTAATTGGTATTACCACAATTCCTGGTATCTTTATGCTCATTAAATATTTTGTGGAAATGAATTCATGAATAAATCTTGAAAGCTTGGATCCTGAATGATTAAAGAAAACTTAATATTATAGTTTTATGTGCTTTCGCATCCACCTGCTTTCTAGATAATGAATATAACAGACAAGTGAGAATACAGGTTTTTACTTCTCCATTGATGAATTCATTCCATCAGTGACAGGATAGATTGTTGTGCCAGAGTCTTTGAGATTACTAATCAGTAGATTAAAAAAAATGCCACTATTGTTGAGGGACACCTGGGTGGCTCCGTTGGTTCAGGGTCCAACTCTTGGTTTCAGCTCAGGTCATGATCTCACGGTTTGGGAGTTCGAGCCCCGCATTGGGTTCCACGCTGACAGTGTGGGGCCTGCTTGGGATTCTTTCTCCCTCAATCTCTCTCTGTCGCACCACCTCTCAAAAGAAATAAATAAACATTAAAAAAAAAAAAAAAAAGACAGTGGTGGTTCCGGGTTCTTTAAAGTTCTGAAGGCCATGTCTCTTCCACACAGATAGGGAAGCCTAGGTTGACATGGTGTAATTATAAAAAAAGTGAGACCTACCCCAGATCATCTTTTGGTCTCTACGTAGGTGGTTCAGTTTAGAGGTTACATTGTGGTGAATTGCATTCTTTTACACAGACTGGGGATTCTGGCTCTGTGTCTCCACAAGAGCCCTGAGTAATAATTGGTACATGAAGAAAGGGGAGACCCTATCAGGTAACTCCGGTTCCCTCACAAATTCCTGGGCCTCTTTCTCTGTCTCATAACTGACCCTGAAACCCCCCCCCCCCCCCCGCCGCCCCAAATTCTTTCAAAATGACTAGATATGTTCTCTCCCCTTCCTTGTCCTTTGTCCATGTGACATTCAGGTTTTGACTAAACGCTGGTTTCCCACAAAAGATGTCAGCCCTCACTTCAGCTGCCATCTCTTGAGACTTCGGTCTTTGGCAGCCAGTGTAACGAGCTGTGCGTGTATAATCAAATTTAATCCTTAAAATACGCTTAAGAGATGGCTGCTAGAGTTCTCATTTTTCCAGCTGAAAGGAAAACTCCCAATAGCTGTGTGTCATTCAGCTACTAGTTAAGTGGCAAAGCTGGAATCGATGGAGATTGCTCTGATCCCAAAGTCTGTTGTGTTACTTGCTGCCCTGGTGGACGGTGATCTTTATGATATTTAAAGGAAGACGGTGGGTTAGGACTCATTGCAAAAACTGCTGTTTGGGGGTTATGTACTTTGCGAGTTCTTTCTTTCTCTTCATTTAGTAGGGGGAATGCAGAACTTGGAATCTGCTGAGGCTCTCTCTGGTATCAGGAAATCTGAGGCTCTCTGTGGTATCAGGAAATCTGGTGAATTTCAGATAACATGGATGCTCAGTGAATATAATCCACTTGGTGGAAAGCCTAGCATGGCCAGAGGAGAAATTGCCCCAGTCGTCTGTTGGGATGCTTTGAGGCATTCATGGGGGCAAATGTCAGATGCATGTAACAGAACATGCCTGGACCCGGGGGCACAGACTTGAGGCTTTCATCGCCTTTCCCTAACATACTAGCTTTGCCATCCAGACACAGGTCCTTTATCTTGCTCTCTTGTGGCTCCGGGAGGATATAATAGAAAATGAATACGAACATACTAGGTCAGTGCTAAAGCATGCGACACATTAATGTCTTAGGAGCCTTGTTATCTCACAAGTACCTGAGCGTAAAATGTACTGGCTTCCGTCCTCAAGCACAGCAGTCCTCCATTCTGAAAACGGGAAATCCTGGGGGGAGAGATGAACATTCTCCTCCTCACCTTCCTTCGCTCCTTATGATCAGCCTGCCCAGAATTCTGGTCAACTTCACATCCTGAATTCCAGTTCTCCCTCTCTCTCCACACCCTGTCCCTAATGCAGCTGGTTAGCTTACAACTGGAACCCTCTCCTCGCCTCCTAAGTTGTCATCTTGCAGCCATTTGTTTTTCCCTCCAATCTATTTTTCTGACGGTAGCCAGAGGGCACATTTCTTTTCTTTTTTCTTTTTTCACCTTTGTTATTTTTTATTATTTACTTATTTCTTTTTTATTTTTTTTAAACCTTGATTTTTGAGAGACAAGAGACTGAGCTCCAGTGGCGGAGGGGCAGAGAGAGAGGGAGGCACAGAACGGAAGCAGGCTCCAGGCTCTGAGCTGTCAGCACAGAGCCCGACGTGAGGCTTGAACCCACGAACCGCGAGATCACGACTAAGCTGAAGCCGGACATTTAACCGACTGAGCCATCCAGGCACCCCTAAACTTTATCATTTGTTTAATGTTTGTTTATTTTTGAGAGAGAGGGGAGAGGGAGGAACAGAGAGGGAGAGAATCCAAAGCAGGCTGTGTACTGATAGTAGAAAACCCGATGCAGGGCTCAAACTCACGAACTGTGAGATTATGACCTGGGCCTGGGCTGAAATCAAGAGTTCGCTTAACCGACTGAGCCACCCACACTCTTCCCAGAGGCAAAACTCAAAGCAAAACTGCTTGGCTCCTTCAAGGCTTTCTTATAGCTCTTGGCATATTTCAAATACACTGACCTCACCTGCAGGACCCTGTCCTCTGCCAGCCCTCTGTGTCACCGCTGTCCCCTTGGTGCTTCCTTGTCCTCACACATGCCACGTTCCCTCTTAGCACCAGGCCTGTGGCCGTGAGGTCTTTGGGCCTGGCACGCCCTGCTTTTCCATCCTTGCTGGTTTATTCATTCCTTCTTGGGATCCCAGCTCAAGGATTCCTCTCTGCCTTGTGGATGCCCTTTCTGACCTGCTTAAGTCTGATCTCTCTGCTTTGTTCTCTGAGGACTCCTGCTTTTCTTTTTTCTTTTTCTTTTCACTTCTCAGCCCTGCATCAATAGGTGAGATTTTTTGAATTGACACCTAATTTTGCCTGGAGGAAAGGAACTGTGGTGTCTCTTGCTTACTTTGGTATGTGCTTGTAAAGCCTGATGCTTCTCAAATCAATGTTTATTGTGTAACTGGATGTATGACTACGTTTAAGGGGTGCGTGATCTCTCTCAATAGCTTTTTGTTGACGTCTGTTGACAAAAGAAAAACCCCGCATATGTAAATAAAAATTGAGGGCTTGAGTAATAAAAAATATTTTTTTAAAAATGACCGCAGGTAACATTTAGTAGGTCTGTGTCTCAGACACTGTGCCCAGCACTTTAGAAGCATCTCGTTTCATTCTTAGGGTGAATTTCACGGGTAGGTACACTGTTATTGTCCCAGTTCGTTAATGAGGATGGGTTGATGACTTGATCAAGTACCCACAGCCGGCTGGAGGTGGGTCTTTATTGGAATGATATTGAAACATTCACAAAATTCACAGAAGATGAGAGAAGGAGGCTGGTAGCAAGGTTGAGTGTTTCTATACAGCTGAAAAACACTGCCAGGGTCAGGTCCCAGGAAAGATTGTTTTAGCATTTATTTATTTTTGAGAGACAGAGAGAGGCAGAGCATGAGCAGGGGAGGGGGAGAGAAAGACAGACACACAGAATCCGAAGCAGGCACCAGACTCTGAGCTGCTTGTTAGCACAGAGCCCGACGCGGAGCTCGAACTCACGAACTGCAAGACCATGACCTGAGCTGAAGTCGGACGCTCAACCGCCTGAGCCACCTAGGCGCCCCGTTAGGCAAGACTGTTTTAAGTGACACACATGGCTTCGCTGCCCTCGGACGTCGTTCATCCCCATGGCTGACTTCTCCGTTCTGTTGCTTTTCCTGTGAACGATTTCTATATTTGCAGCAGGCTCTCTAGGTCCTAAGTACTGATCAGGAGCTCCTCCTTGGTTGATTCTAGGCCACACGTCTGTGTCACAGCTGTCAGAGGTAAATAGGGAGTCAAGACCCTGCCTCCTGCCAACACTCCAGAAATGGGGGATCAATGCAAGTCAGAAGGGGGTTCTAAAAGGGGCAGCGAAACTTGTGCACGTCTAGTCCTTTGATGTGTCTGTCTCTTGATTGTGTCACGTGCCTCCAGACACACGTCCTGTTGCGGTGCCGATATGCGGTGGTCACGCTGCTGCTTTCCAGGGGCCATCAGAAAGCATGCTGTTGATAACCCAAGCTGGAGGAATCAAGGACTGCCTTCACGGCGCGTTGGAGGCTTTAAAATAAGACAGTGTACCAAAACACACAGAAAGAAACCTTGAGAAAAAATTCTCAAGGCCCTTGGGCCCAGGATGTCTTAAGAGATTCCTGCATGTTCTGGTCGTGATCTCACAGTTGGTAATTTCAGGCCCCGTGTCGGCCTCTGTGCCGACAGCTCAGCGCCTGGAGCCTGCTTCGGATTCTATGTCTCCCTCTTTCTCTCTCGGCTCCTCCCCCACTCGTGCTCGGTCTTTCTCTCTCAAAAATGAATAAACATTAAAAAAAAAATCATGCACCAACCAATTCAATCCCAGTAGGGAACAAAAATATTTCCCTACGACAAGGACTGCAGAGGAGACGGTGACCCTGGAGAAGCTTCTGTGTAAGTGTGTGAAAATTTGAAACGAAGCAAACAGGTTTAAAAGCAGCTATCAGCGATCCTCAGAAATAGTGCCATACTTGGTGAATCCAGACAGCCTCATAAAGAAGATTCCCAAGTCGGAGATAAAATGAAGTGATTGCAAGCACAGGCTGTTTGTCCTTGTTTTCTCATTTGGGGGAGATTGTGACTTACCCTTCCCACCCTACACACTTGGGATCGAGAAAATAACAACAGTAGAAATGGCTGCTAAGGGACACACGATTCCCGTTGTATTAAAAATTTGCCTAAATTCCTTGCTTCTCTTTGACAACCTTTTAAGGGAAAGACTTGAGTTCCACTGGGTGTGTGCATCAGGGAAATCTTGGCTTCCAGTCACCTTGGACTTATTTGAATATATCGTGTTCATTCTGACCCTTCAGTCATTCATGGTATGCCCATGGAACACAGTGTAGTGGCTGAGAAGAAATTTGAAAAAGAATATTTTAGATCCGTAATTAGAATTAAGTAATAACCTTTATTTAACATTGATCTTAGTTTTCACTGCCACACTGAGATCCAGGTGCCACAGCTGTATCTAATGTAGAGGTGAGGAACTTGAGGAATAATTTATGTGATTGGCTTTATGCACTTTATTGATGCAACTTGACCCAGGTACTAGGTGTTTACCATTCAGAGAGAATCTTAAAGGAAGATGGGTACCATTTGTACCTGTCCAATGTCACATTGGTTTCGGAGTCAATGTCACATTGGTTTCAGAGTAACCTCTGGCTGAGGAAGCCAGAACCAGTGCTTAGGTTGAGGAGTGCAAGCAGCGGAGTGTGGGTGAAGGGATTCTCCACCAGGAATTAGGAGACGCGGCCCTGGTCCCAGCCTTTGCAGTCGCTACTGATGTGAACTTGAACAAATCCAGTGCCCACCCTGCTTCACAATTTTCTTACTTGCAAGGGGAGGGAAGTAACACTGATAGGAGGGGGACCCACCGATTACAAAGCACCTGGAAGCTGAGGACAAAGATGAGAAACCTAGGAATGGTGTTAAAAAAAAAAAAGTGTGTTGAAGGGACTGAGAAATTTGAAGGTGGAGAAGAGACAATGAAAGTGTATGTGGTGGGCATCCACAAATAATTGAAAGCAGAAAAGGGATGAAAAGGTTTGCACATCTCTTAAGAGGGAAAAATGTACCTGGTTGGTGGGAAAGGAGGCAAGAACAGATTCCAACTCCATAAAATACTGTGGCAAATGATGAGGGCTGTTCAGATAGGAGATTGAGTGCCTCAAAATGCAGACTTTTTCCTTTCCTTTCCTTTCCTTTCTTTCTTTCTTTCTTTCTTTCTTTCTTTCTTTCTTTCTTTCTTTCTTTCTTTCTTTCTTTCTTTCAGAAAGAGAGAGTGAGTGTGAGTGGGAGAGGGCCAGAGAGAGAGAGAAAGGGAGACACAGAATCCCAAGCAGGCTCCAGGCTCTGAGCTATCAGCACAGAGCCCGATGAGGGACACGAACCCACAAGCTGTGAGATTATGACCTGTGCTGAAGTCGGACGCTTAACCGACTGAGCCACCCAGGCATCTCAAGTGCAGAGTTTTTCTAAGCCTGGAAATGGTCTGGACCTGAAAGGATCAGTTCCTACAGTGGATAAAACTTTCCTGTAAATCAGTGATTGTCAGCCAGGGTGATTTGGTCCCACAGGGGACATCGGGCAGTGCTTGGAAACATGCTTAGTTGTTCCAGCTCTGGAGTTGCTATGACATTTATGGGTGGACATCCTACATCGCAGCTTCCATGACAAAGAATTCCAAGAACTATCCAGCCCCAAATGCAAATGGTATCTAGACTGACAGGCTCTGAATGAGAGCACCACTTACAGATGCTCCCAAAAAGTAGAATCATTGCTTTTACATTTTTTAAAACCTTTTTAAAGATGGAAATTTTGATCTTCTACTTTACATCTAAGCAATTTAAAGAAGCTTCAAAGAACATAGATTTTTAAATTTGAGTTTGTCCTTTGTCTCTTGCTACTAGTTGTATCCGTATCTAAGCTTATTTGACACGACCTTTGGTTAAATGTTGACATCATTGGTTTGTGTTGTTTTAAGTGCAAGATTCTAGGGGCGCCTGGGTGGCTCGGTCAGGTAAGCATCTGAATCTTGGTTTCAGCTCAGGTCATGATCTCACAGTTCGTGAGTTCTAGCCCTGTGTCAGGCTCTGCACTGACGCATAGAGTTTGCTTGGGATTCTCTCTCCCTCTACCCCTCTCACGCTTTTTCTCAAAATAAAAAACTTAAGAAATAAATGTAAATTTGAAGTCTGCTTGTTATTTCTATCATAAGTTTCCATTAAGTTAGTTTTAAAATGTATTGCTGTGGTGCCTGGGTGGCTCAGTCAGTTGAGCGTCTGTCTTCGGCTCAGGTCATGATCTCGTGGTTCAGGGGTTTGAGCCCCGCGTCGGTCTCTGTGCTGACAGCTCGGAGCCTGGAGCCTGCTTTGGGTTCTGTGTCTTCCTTTCTCTCTGCCCTTCCCCTGCTCTCTCTCTCTCTCAAAAAAAAAAAAAATAAAACATTAAAAAAAATACATAAATAAAATGCATTGCCCAGCTGTTTCACAGACTGTTTACCTACCTACCTACCTATCTACTTATTTTATGATCTATCTTCTTTTTCCTAGTGTCTCCATTTTGCCGTGCAGATGCTTCCCTCTGGAGTACTTGTTGTTGCAGGCAGTTGTCCATGTTCATTATGATGTGGTGGGTATTGTAGAGATGGTTCCAGGCTAGGAGTGAGAGGCTGGGTTCTGTGACTGGCTGGCATCACTCTGGGCCAGTTGTATCATCTTCGTGACCATTTATAGAACGACAACAGAGTCCATTTGTACTCCAGGCTCCTGACGCTAGCATTTTACAGGCAGCGGGAAGGAAAACATGTATTGAACATTTACATCATGCAAAGCACTTTATGTGTTTAATCTCTTAATCCTCATAACAAACCTGAGAGATTGGTTGTATTGCGCCCATTTTTAATTAATGAGGAAACATGCTCACGGGGATTTATGTGAGTTGCCCTGTAGCACACAGCTAACTAGTGCTGAGCTTTGATCTGAAGAAAAAGACAATTCCAGCATTATCTCTTCTAGGAAATCATTCTTGATCCCGTGGTCTGACCTGAAGTCCCATCCTGGTGCTGTTTCTGCACAGAGCAGGTCAAGTTGAAATTAACTGTATGTGGTCGGGTGGTCCTGGGCATGTCACTTCCCCAGGGTAGGCCACGCGTTTTTCTTCTTTATATGTCCAGCATGCAAAATACTATACTTCTGTTATGTACAGAGTAGACGTACTAATGTTTTTAACCAAACCAAACCCATAAGACTGTTCTCCAAATTAATGTTGGCTGAGGCACACATGCTCTGTTCAGGATGCCATGGTGATCCTGTTTGGCCAATCTCC
The DNA here is from genome assembly GCF_018350215.1 of Panthera leo. Taxonomy (NCBI): domain Eukaryota; kingdom Metazoa; phylum Chordata; class Mammalia; order Carnivora; family Felidae; genus Panthera; species Panthera leo. The sequence goes on from NC_056679.1 coordinate 95,801,331, forward strand.
AACATTTTCTGCTCTCAAGTTGATTGTCGTACCTCGGAAAATCCGTGTTGACGATCTAGTTGACGATCCCTTCCCTCTCCTAAATGAGCCTTTTCTGTGCTCCCTGTTTGGATTCACTGCTTCATTTCAAATGTTGCTGTCAGATGTCTCTCCTTTATGTCACACCCTTGGGTTTTGTGTCCTTAGAATGGACCAGCAACCCCACTCTTCCTGGGATGGGAAGGCAAACTCGGCTCGCGTTGGCCCCTGTTTGACCAAGTTTCATGTTTCTACAGGATCTTTATCTCTGCCTCTATTGTTCCCTTTCCTTCCTAGCTTTCTCTTTATGCTTAAAAATGTTCTAGGGAAGAAGCAGAATGTGATTGATGTCTGCCTTCTCAGTTTAAGCAGAGTCGGGTCCCCTGGTTAACTGCAGAGGTTGTCTCTATGGGTCAAAGCCTCCGTTTCGTTTCTGTGCCTTTCTTCTCCATTTAGAGACAGGGATTTAACATAAAGAGAAAATGACCTTCAACCTCAAGAAGATGACCTAGCTCTTGCTGCACACACAGGCTGGAAGATCATATTACTGTTTTCCCGAGTTTCAGACAATAAAAGCACCATTCTGGGGATTACCTTTCGAGATGGTATTTTAAGCAGCAGTAACTGAACAAAACAAATCAAACCCATAGGCTTTTTATAAGAGGAAAATATAAAAGCCAGGGTATCTATAATCCAGCCACTGAAAGGGTCTTAATTCCCAAGACTGCTGCCTTTTGAGAAGACTTTTGCACCCCTTCTAGGTGGTGACAATGAACCTAATTAATTTTACAAACAAATGCTCAACCTTTGACCACAAACAAAACAACCTCGTAGGTCCTTCTCTTTTACTGATGGGAATTTTAATAAACAAGAACGAGGGATGTTTTCCCATAATAAAATGCATAATTCAAGAGGAAAATTCATATCCTCACACCCACATAGATAATAAATAATCACAGAGAATCTGGAAAGATACTGACCTCAGGCAAACGAGAGTAGAGATTTTGACTCGACTCCCTGTGTTGATGTAATTTAGAAACAACTTGATTGATGACTGACTACGGCGAGATGGCCTTGTAAGCTGTTGTGCTTGCTGTTGCTAAAGGTATTCAAAAGAATTCCACGATACAGGAGGTGATGACACTAGAAAGGTGATAAATCTGTCAATCTCAGCTCAAGCTGAACCAGACCTGGAGGTCTACAGTTACTTTGACCTCGTGTTACAATTTCCCCTAGGGGTACACTGTCTCTCTTCCCGACTAACCTTAGTAGAACCCCAGCTCTCTGACATCATAGGCAACCACATGACCATTTGGTGTGAGTGGAAATCTCCAAACTCAGCACCGCACATACTCAGAAAAATGAGCTGTCTCTAAAAATGTTGATTCACCTTGAGTTATGATTGTTTCCGCTCATCTGAACATTTCGGAATACGCTTAAAATGATACTCTAGCTCCTTTAGATATGTATTTATCATTCTTTTCACCCGAAGACATTGGTCCTTTTTGAGAACACTGTAAATATTTTATTGTTGAATTGCTAATTCCCATTTATGGTCTATAGTAATAATAACCCTTCCCAATAATAGAAAATGCTTCCTTCAAAGACGAAGTCACCCCAACTACAACAAATGCTTTTTTGTCACTAGTTCATTGTTCTTTCAGCAAGACCTTTGATGGTGTCTCTATGACTCATGATCTTTTTAATTAGTTGGTGGGTTGGTTTAGAAGATCTGGGAATGCAATGCTGCCTTTATAGCAAATAGGGTGACTTTTGTTTTTAACTTAGAACAAAACACGGGGAATGACAGATTTATAAAAATTAGTTAAGAGGCAGGAAATAGACCTCAATGCTCATTTCTTTAGCCTTCAAGTTCAACTGATCAAAAATAAAAACCAGTGTGGTAAAGTGTAGGGACACAATTAAACATCTGACTGCCCTTGCAGACATGACGCCATTTTAAGCCCCTTTCCAGGTAGAAATCGGGTTAGGACTACCTCTCACCACGGACCTGAAACAGCCCTGGGAATGGAGCACTACCGAGCCTGATGATTCCAATCTGTGGCATCCTCAGTTCCATTTACCCAGAAGAACCCGTGTGCTACTGGTCTATTTGAGTTTGCACTGCACTATTGTTTTGAAATATTTGGCAACACGAGCACAGGCCATATGTGAAGTAGAGAAATAATTTATTATTCAGTTTGTCAGTCTCTACATTTAGCGGGTTTATAGCATGTCGAAAATTCTGGCAACAGCCTCTTGTATAATTAGTTGCCTCATCCTTCAGAGCTAATGGGATGAGTTTGAGGCCAGAGTGAGATTGTTTATGGGAAATATTTCTTCCCCTGGTGCTCTGTAAGAATATGTCCCTTGAATCAGGGTAATTTTGGGCAGGTCTTTTTGAAAGGGAAAATATTAGGAGCAATATGGAGGAACCAACCGGAACCTAATCAGCTTAGGATATTTTGAATGTATCTCTCTCTCTCTCTCTCTCTCTCTTTGGTTGGGGAAAGGAATGTAGATGAAAAGCAAGTATGAGGATGAGAAGAAAAATGTAATTTTCATCTAATTTCTTTTAGAATTATGCAATAAGGTAATGCCACCAATATGATAATTAGGGACTTTACATAATTGAATTGAATGCTGACTTCCTTAATCCCATTTGGTAAGACTAACTCCTATTTTGGATGAGCGCCCTCACTTTGTCTCTCTCACATCAGACCCATCTCATTCCTAGAGACCATTGTTTGTAATAAAGCCTAAACAGTCTTGCGAAGTTGATTACTTAAACTCAGCCTTTTTCTTGAGTCTCTTTAGTGATTCCCCTTTGATAGTAAATATAATCAGAGCTTCAAAGGGTAGCCTAAGGAAGAGAGAAAATTATCTGGGAATATGTGCAGTATAAACTAGGGAAGCCACCAGACTTCAGTGAAGTTTGAGATAGAAAATAGAGGGCTCAAAATTGCCTCCTCCTGTGCTTCATCCTCAACTAAACACCTGTCTGTCCTTAACGACATGAGATTATTTGCAAAAGCTATGGAGAAGCCCGAGTTACACGTTGTCGACTTTGCTTCCACCATGGAGCCAGCCTCTCTCCTAGTCTGGCTTTTCCCATCAGCACAGCAGCTCTCATAGCCTTTAACCCCCACCTGCCCAAGTGCCTCATGTTGGTGGCTGTTGATAAACCACCTCTGTCTTCCCTCTGTTGAGGAAAAACTCCACTCCACTTTCCTTCCTGACGAGCTCCTGGTTCCTCAAGGCATCCATCACCTCCAACTGCCTCTTGGCTCTGAGGGTCGCAGGCAGGAGTCCAGGGCCCCCGCCATCAGATCTGGGCTTTGCTGGCAAGCTCGGGTTCTCATACTGAAGTGGGTGGGTCGAAGCCTCAACTAACAACCCTACCAACAGTGCCTGGTTCTGGATGGAGTTTTTTCTGCTGCTCCCGACTATAGAATTGGTGGAGATCTATCTTTTGGGAACTTGAAGACTTTTTGTCTGTGGATGTGTATATATTTTTTGTTGCTGTATGTGTACCTGTCCGTGGTTATGTGTATACATGCATGCATGTGTGGGCACCAGAGACACAGACTTGCTCCTTCCCGATAACCTGTCATCGCAGGGGTTGTGTCCCTCAGCGTTACATCAGTTCTATTTCTCTTGGGACTTAGGTTTGATGTCTTCGAAGATCCAGAGATAGTCCCAACCTTATTAACTCCTGCCTAGAGCGAGTGTAGTTCATACATGAGAATGTTCCCGATGCATAGGCTTCTGCATTGTAGCCACCAGTCTACATCCCACTCATTTTGTGTTTTCCTATAGACCAATGCTATGAAAAGTGTGGTCTGTGGACAGAGATTATTATTTAATAATGAGATGGTGAGCCTACACCAGGATCTAAACCAGTCCACTATTTCCTTCACTGACACAGTTAGGCTGTGGAAAAAATAGCAGCTGAACAAAATGCTCAGAAATAGAGTTGACTTATATTCTGACACAAGCTCCTTATAATATCACGAACTGGCAACACATGGTTCGGGTATAGAACTTGGGGTAACACTGCTGTTGGAGAGTATTCTCGTAGCTTAACTATCCTTTATCATTCACAGGAGGCTGGGCCAGCACTGAGAGTTCACCTCCCCTCCTTACTTAGCTTTTCTTGTCCACACAGTATAACTTTTCAGCTCTACAGGCATGTAGAAATGTTAGCCAGCACATTGACTCTTAGCTTTTGGAGCGCTTCGTGAATTTCTCATTAGATCTGCGAGCAGCAGCCACCGTCTTGTGAATTGGAAACGTTAATTTTAATGTTTTAATACCATTAAATCAAAAGACAAAGATGTGTAGACGGTAGAATAATAAGTTACATTAATCAATTTCTATGCTCCCTTTTTCTTATCCCCAAAATATTACCAAGTCATTACTTAGTTGTGAGTAACTTAAGACCCAGTATGGATCTCTAATCTTTTCTTTTTAAGTTTATTTATTTTTGAGAGAAATGGAGAGAGAGAGTGAGAGAGCACAGGAGCAAGGGAGGGGCAGAGTGAGAGGGAGAGATAGAGAATCTCAAGCAGGCTCCACGATCAACGTGGAGCCTGATGCGGGGCTTGATCCCATGACCATGAGATCATGACCTGAGCTGAAATCAAGAGTTGGATGCTTAACTGACTGAGCCACCTGGGTGTCCCAAGGATCTCTCACCTTAATTTGAGTTTATAAAGTACTGGCATATAGGATACTATTTTTGTGAGCATGTCATGATTAAAAAAAAAGTCAGAGTGAGGATCGCCTCAAGGTTAAAATGAATCTACCTAACATCTAATGTAATTAAAGGGAAAACAGACTTTGCAGACTGTGACTGTATTAAATATAAACTAGAAAGTGAATATATATTTATGATGCTTGGAAATCTCTATATCTGCTCTTTGTCTCCAAAACCTTGCCATCTTGCTTTTTGTAACAAGATGATAATACAACTAAAATGTATATATGTCCAGGCAGGCATTCAGCTACATAAAAATTCATTATTCTGAGCTAAAATAAATAAAAATGCAAAGAGAATTATTCTCCAGTTTATTTCTCTATAAAGTATGAAAGCCGGGTAATGTATTAAGCATGAAAACCCATTACCATGGGTTGTTATTAAATTTATCATTTTTAAGTGAGTCCGTCCCTTTGTACTCTGAAGTCAGATCAGTGAGTCTGCATTTTGATTTGCATCATTGTTTGGAAGAGATTTGAAACAGGATTTATCATCTGCTTGTGTTTTCTGCTCAATCTCCCTGTTTGTTCATTGCATAAGCCACTTAACAGCACCATCAGAATAAGATCCTTGAGACTCATTCGAGTTGCTGGCGGACGTCGCTTTGTATAACACTCACACGATGGGAGTTGTGAACTGGAAACACCATGTCATGTCTCTCTGACTTCAGGTGGGTGGAAATGACCCACTTTCCTGCACACCGACCTAGCACAGGGTGTCTCATGCGGGTTCTATGGATGCTTGTGGCTGGAGAAAAGGCCACAGGGCTTCATAGTTTAGCTTCAAGGCAAAAAACTTCCTTGTTCCCTATAATCATTCTCCCCTGCTCGCCCCCCCCCCCCCCCCAGACTTTACCACTGTCAGGAACCTTGAAGTTTTTCAAAGCAGACTCTTGAAATGTTCATTCAAACTAAGAAGAATACACAATTCAAGAATTGGCTTCCTGAAGGTACCCTCATGGTCAGACATATCTCCTGTAGATTTACAGCTCCTGTGTCATTTTTTTTCTCTCCAAATACTCCTTCCCTGCCTAACCTGTTGCCCACCCACTAACGTCTTTGTCCACGTCTACTTCTCTTGCTACTTCCTTCAAAGCAGTTATTAGAGTGGTTGTTTTTCTTTATTGACTTGCTTATTGTTTGTCTCTTTCTGAATAATGTAAACTCCATGAAGGCAGCGAACATGTGGTTTTTAAATTCATTAATTATCATTATGTTTATTTCAAAGAGTGAGAATGTGAGTGGGGAAGAGGGGAAGAGGGAAGGAGAGAATCTATTTAAATTGTTTTTAAGTTTATCTATTTTGAGAAAGAGATAGAGTGAGTGGGGAAGGGGCAGAAAGAGAGAGGGAGAGAGAGAATCCCAACCAGGCTCTGTGCTGTCAGCATGGAGCCCGATGTGGGGCTCAAACTCATAGACTGTGAGATTGTCACCTGAGTTGAAGTTGGACGCTCAACCATCTGAGCCACCCAGGGACCCCAACATGTATGTTTCTATTTTTTTAACCTCAGAGTCTAGCCCAGTGTCTGGCTTAGATGGACTGCTCAGATTTATGGGAAAGTGTGGTAAATAAATTCCATAGGTGTGAGGTTGTGCTTTTGGCTACTTGATATTTTTAGGAAGAGTGTCAAAATATCTAAAAAGATGGCTGATGGTGAATGGGAATTGCATTTTGAAAAGCCTATGTTACCCTTATCACCTCATGGGGTCACAGCAGCAAACTTTTCTTATCCCAGTAACACTAAACTGAAAGTGAGCTCCAGATGTGTCTCTGAATCTTGAAATTATTAGAGTTATTTTTTTGGTGTTCATTAAATGGCCACTTCCTTAGGAGCAGCTGATCATCAAGAAGCCAAAAATGTTTGCTCTCCCCACTTTTCAATACATAAATCAGATAATTCTAAGGCAATGTCTATGTGTAATGTCTGTTCTTTCTTTCTTTCCGAATTAATTAGAAAAAAAGCTGTGTTTTGGTACAAATGTATGGGGGAGGTCAGATAGTAAGGCTTTTATCTGAATTAAGTGGGAACGAGCTGTTTGCTTCTTCAAGGGGAATTGAACACTTTAGTCAATTTTGCTTTCAATATTACTAATTGCAATCTTCCTTAAAGATCATTCAGGAAAGAACAACAACAATTAAGACCTCCGAAGGGGAAAGCATAATTTTGTCAATTAAGGTATAAAAAATAGTAAACATTTTTTTTTTTTTTTGAAAGTCGATCTGGTGTCTTAGGAAATATAATCAAGAGGCAGTGGATGTTTCTGCAGGAGAAGAACATGGCCTTAGTTAATGGGTTATTTCAAAACACTCTCTGGAAACCTATACAGTTAGCAGTCTCAGAACCAGGCTGGGCATTTGTTTTAGTCTTGGTTACGTCTCTGGTACCAGTCCCTAAAAAAGCAGGGAGAGAGAAAGCCATTAAAGGCCAGAATAGTAGAGGTCAATATGGAATCCAGACTGGATCAAAGCGGACCTACAGTTTGATGATAAATTTTTTTTTAATATGTATTTATTTCTGAGACAGAGAGAGACAGAGCATGAGTGGGGGAGGGCCAGAGAGAGAGGGAGACACAGAATCCGAAGCAGGCTCCAGGCTCTGAGCTGTCAGCCCAGAGCCCGATGCGGGGCTTGAACTCACAGACTGTGAGATCATGACACGAGCCAAAGTCAGACGCTCAACCGACTGAGCCACCCAGGTGCCCCTGATGATAATCGGGACATATTGGTAATGGCATTTTAAAGAATTAATGTTTCAAACGTTAGGTAGGCATGTTGGTGAGATGGTTATGACATTTGCAAATTGTTGTAAGGACTGGACCCAGTTCCATCCAGGCGACTTCCTCCTCCTCCTCCCTCTCTTCCTCCTCCTCCTCCCTCTCTTCCTCCTCCTCCTCCCTCTCTTCCTCCTCCTCCTCCTCTCTCTCTTCCTCTTCCTCCTCCTCTCTCCTCCTCCTCTTCTTCTTCTTCTTCTTCTTCTTCTTCTTCTTCTTCTTCTTCTTCTTCTTCTTCTTCTTCCTAGAGAGATCAGAAATAGACCCCCATTGATCTGGTCCAGTTTTAATGAAGAGAGCAAAGAAATCCAGTGAGAATCTTCTTACCCAATGGTTCTGAAACAACTGGATATGAATAAACGGAGTAAATGGTCCTCAACTCCTACCTCTCTGGCATACACAATTAATTGGGAATAGATCATTGACCTATGTGAACACACACACACAAACAAACAAACAAAAACTAGTAGAATATCTTTAGGAATTATGTGTAGGTAAAATTTTCTTGAACAGTAATCACAAAAGAAAAATTCAATAAATTAGAATCCATCACAAATGTAAAACTTCTTGCCAAAGTACAAAATTGAGAAAATAGCAACTTAGTCCATACATGGGCAAAACGTTGTGCTGAAAATGACTGGTGTTCAGTGCATGTTAAAAATGCCTATAATTCAGTAACACAAGGCCATACGACCCAATAATATTGGGCAAGCGACTGGAACACTTCGCCAAGGAACACGTGCAGATGGCCAAAAAACATGTGAGGACATTGATCTTCATTCATCTTCGGGGAAGTGCAAGTCAAAACCATGAGAGACAACTAATTACCATATCCATCAAATGTGTACGACTAAAGACCACACCGCATATTGGAGAGGATGTGAAGCAAGCAGAATTACATATGTTGTTTGTAGGGGTGTAAAATAATATGACTACGCAAAACAGTCTGCCAGTAACTTATAAAACTAAATACAGGGGCGCCTGGGTGGCTCAGTTGGCTGAGCCTCCAACTCTTGACTTCAGCTCGGGTCATGATCTCACAGCTGGTGAGATCGAGCCCTGCATCAGGCTCTGTGCTCCCAGTGAGGAGCAGGCTTAGGATTCTCTCTCCCTCTCGTTTTCCTTTTCACTCCCACGTGCACATGTGTGGTCTCTCTCTGTCTCCCTCTCTCAAAATAAATAAACTTAAAAAAAATTAAAAAAAGATAAATATACGTGTAGCTTATCATGCAGTTCCGTTCTTCAGTATTTTTCTAAGAGTAATAAGTGCTTATACCCACAAAACAATTTCTCCAACAATGTTCACAGCAGCTGTATTCATAGCCGCCAAAATCAGTAAACAGCTCAGGGCTTCATCAATGGGTGATAAATGCATATCCTAGAACACAGTTCAGCAGTAAAGAAGACTGAATAGATTCAGGGAAAAATATGGCTGGGTCTCAAAAACATTATGCGTAGAGAAAGCCTTACATAAAAGAGGACGTACTGTATAGTTCCATTTATATGAAGCTTCACTACAAGCAATGCTAATCTTGGTGAGAAAAGAGTCAGAATTGTGGTTGTTTCTGGTGCGGGTCAGGGAGTAAAACAGACCGACTTGGAAAAAGGATGAGGGAACTTTCTGGGGTGACTGTAATGCTTCCATTTTGAAACAATTTGGATTACTTGGTTGTATACATGCATCAAAACTTGCCAAATGATCTATTTATAACTGGTGTAAGTAAAGTGTACAAATATTACCTGACACAAACAAAAAAGGAAAATGCCCATAAGAGTTTAGCTTTCAGTACGATAGTATTTACTAATCTGGATGGCATGGGAGCCTGGGCTGAGTGTCAGCACATCTGTAAACCCTTTGAAATTATATTTAAACTCTGGAAGGGGGTTTCAAAGTGTTTGTGACGTTGTCAAGGGGAACGTCACCCTTTGTGACCTCCCCCCAATTTTTGGAAACAGCTATAGAATTATCCTTCAGATTAATACAGCGCTTTATAAATACATTTTTATTACAAAATAGATACTCTTACATTTCGATGTCTATTCTGCAAGCTAAAAAAGAGATATTACATAGAATTACACGTGTATACAATCTCGAAGCCCTGTCTATTCATAGATACATATGGATAGGTAGTAATGCCCAAAGATTCAAAATTGGGTTGCTCAAGGTCACTATCAAAACAAGGATTAGACTCTGAGGGTAGTAATATTATTTGTTTGAATGTTTTCATTAGATTAGATTGCCCCCCCCCCACCAGTGTCCTTTAATTGTCAGTTTTATTTTAAGCTCTGACTCTCATGGTGAGTGCTGAATTTCTTTGTTCATGGAAAATCAAGTATGCACATGTACTTCATGCCTTCTGTATTTAGGAAGAACCATTAGGTTGCAATTAGTATTTAGTAATGATTTCCAGAAATAGTTCCTAATGACTAAAACTTGTTAAAACTTATGATGCTTTATAATTAAGAAAGAATATTAGATTTGTTAGAACTCTCGCTAACCTCTCCTGCCAGTTTGCATTCAATTGTGAGTGGTTTCTTCAGGCCCACTGATACACTATAATAACTACATTTGAGGATACATAGCTATGTTGTTTTGGTTTTGTTTATTTTTATTTTTTTCAATGTTTATTTACTTATTTTTGAGAGAGAGTAAGAGTGAGCACAGGGGCAGGGCAGAAAGAGATGAAGAGGAAGAGAGAATCTCAAGCAGGCTCCATGCTGTCAGCACAGAGCCTAATGTGGGGCTCGATCTAGTGACAGAGAGATGATGACCTGGGCTGAAATCAAGAGTCAAATGCTTAACTGGCTGAGCCACCCAGGCAGTACCAGAAGGGGTGCCTGGGTGGCTCAGTTAACTAAGCATCCAACTCTTGATTTCGGCTCAGGTCATGATCACAGGGTCATGAGATTGAGCCCCGTGTTGGGCTCTATGCTAAGCATGGAGCCTTCTTCAGATTCTTTCTCTCTCCCTTTCTCTTCTCTCCCCTCTCCCCTCTCCCCTCTTTGCCTGTCTCCCTGGCTCATGCTTTCTGTCCAAAAAATAAAATAAAATAAAATAAAATAAAATAAAATAAAATAAAATAAAATAAAATAAAATAAAATAAAATAAAATAAAATAAAATAAAAAACAGTGCAGGTGCCAGTGAGCCCTGGGTATTGTATATAAGTGATGAATCACTAAATTCTAAACCTGAAACTCATACTACACGGTGTGTTGACTAACTCGAATTTAAGCAAAAACTTGAAACTAAAAAAAATAATGCAGGTGCCAAATCTTTTACTTGACATGATCCAAAAAGAAAAAAAAAGACACTCAAACAATTAAAGCCGAAAGTCTTAATAACTCATTATATCACAAATTATTCTTTCTGTATTTCATAAAATAGATGCTATTTATGTATCAAGGGTAATAAAATTGATCTGCTCAGAGGATGTAAGAAAAAATACCTGTGCCCATTATTTGAAATGGTTACAAGTGTGAAATATTTCATTCCAGTAAATTATGTTTAATAATAGCATATGACTGAATATCTCGCCTACAGGTTTGATCAGTGTCCAAATGCTGTATTGCTTTTGATAAAGGGCAAATTTGGGTAGATTCTGTGTTCCATTTCACACTGTATTAACACCATGACCATCAATTTCAGTAGAGTGCCATATTTGAACTTAATAGTAACATGATTTTAAAGGTCATCTTTAGCTATGCCCATAAAAATATTACGGAATGAGAACTGGTTAGACTAAGTGAGATATCTATTTGCTGTTTTAAAAGTAAAACTTTGAATCATGTAAAAATACATGACCCTATTTCTCTTCTGTTTTGTGACTAGCTCAGTCGCTTGCTCATGAAAATTAAATTGCCCTCGACAATTAATCTATAGAAAGGTTGTTAAGTGGGTTGCATAGGAGTGATTTGTTTGTCGTTGTTAATAGTGAAATACTTCAGCATAGTACCTTCACAGAGAGGTGTGGCTACTGGAGTACAAGTCCCCAGGCAGTGAATCTAATTAACGGTCCCTGGGTTTCCCATGGTGACAGACTCCCTGATTCTGTGTCTGTCCTGGCCTCCTCTTCCAGCTTCTCACTGTTCCATGAAAAATTCTTATCATGCCTGTCATGATGAACACTTACCTTCCCAATGATCCCTGTGGGTCTCTAATGTAAGATCTTCTCCCAGCATTCAAGGTCTTCCCTGATAGTTGCCATAGTTTAGTGCCTAGAAATGTGTTAAGTAGTTTGCAAAGTAGAAAATGTGGATTAGTTAACCTACAGAGTATCATATGTATGGTTTACGCTCAGGCATAGGAAACCAACGGACTCTTTGACAATGGTGCTTCTGTTAGCGATGATAATGTGACCTATGCACAATGAGGCGAGAATCACTTGAACTGGGGTCTGTGAAGTTAGTTACAAACACCACTTACCATGAGAAAAATTATATATATATACATATATATATGTATGTATGTACATATGTATATATATATATGTGTATATATACGTATATATGTGTGTGTGTGTGTGTGTGTGTGTGTATATATATATATATATATATATATATATATATATATATATATATACTAAGATGTATTGAGGTATCCTGGTAATAACATAAATCAGCAACACGCACTTCTTTGAAATCCGTAGTTTTCAGAAGGAGGCAGTTAATTTCTAGCTTCAGTTACTCATTATATCTTTCTAGTAGGGTCACATTAGCACGTTGTAGATGTACTCTAGACAGAAGGGAGACAGCTGGAATTCTTAAAGACTTTTTTGTCATTTGTTAATGTTTCCTTTTGTTGGAGATTAATAGGTAGTTTAGGAGTCTATACCCAGCAGTTTCAAAGGGATCAATGGGACGCATGCATTTCAGCAGCCGAAGAATGGGAAAAACGAACATTTCTACATAACATTCTCTTGCTATAATGAAACTCAGAATGCCTCTGTAATCAATTATCAGCCTAAAATTTTTCACACTCTTTGGCAAACTTGTTTCTCTATCTTTTTTTATCTTGTGATTGGATATATTTTAATATAATTGACCTTTGTATCTACTGTAGTTCTAGTAACACTATGCCCAGATGCCATCTGGAGAAAATGCCTAATTGTGTCCTACCCCTCCATTCCCACCTAGTTTCTTCCCTTTAAATTAGGTCTGGGATAGAGTGGGGAGATGTTCAGATAAATCTGTGTTCACGATTTGGACAGTAACTTTGTTGGCATGAGTTAATTCATCATGCTCTCATTTGGGGAGGGCTAGAGATTTGTGCTATAAGGAAGGAAAATAGGACAGGTAAGTCTGACTGTTAGGGTAACCGGTCTACTTGGAACCACTCTCATCATGAGAAGACAAGACAAGTCTGTGGTAGCAGCTAGAGGAAGGAAAGCTCCAGGCAAGATGTCAGAGTCGGGCTTTATTCATTTGTTTTCTGTCTCATTATGAGCATGTGTGTTTATGTGCAGGTAGTGTGGGGAAGGGGTGGCGTGAGATGAGTAGGCTATAGACAGGTAGCTTAGTCTGAACTTGTTAGTTAAAAGCAAGGTCAAAGTTGAAAAGCATTTAATCATAAATAGTAGCATGGCCGGGCACACAAATCATGGCCTTTGTTAATGTATTCATTTTATTTTAATTTAAACAATTTCTCTTGAATACTCAGCACATACATTTGGTATGTAATCGTAATCAAAAGTTGAAAAAAACATCTCTTCTTGAAGACTTCACCAGGGAAGATAAGAGTTGGAACATTTCTTTCTCTTGTATGACCTTACGGTGATGCCATCATAGCAGTGCACAGAATGGGTATCAGTTTTAAACTGGAGACTTGAGAGATCATTCTTGAAGAGTTGATTACTGATGATCTTAAGCCCAGAGGAAATAACATAAGTGAAAAGAATGCATGTCCCATTTAAGGAGCTAGAAATGACACAGAGAGCTGCCGAGTGGGAGAGAAATGGACTAACAGATAGAACTCGAATTCCATCCATGGATGGACCATTCGGAGGCTTGGATGTCCTACTGAAAATTGGTACCCTAAAGTTGAGGTCGTTGACAGAGGAAATTAATATCGCTATGGCCAGATTGGCTTTTATTTTATTTTATTTTATTTTATTTTATTTTATTTTATTTTATTTTATTTTATTTTATTTTAAAGAACTTATTTTTAAGTAATCTCTACAACTAATGTAATACTCCAACTTAGAGCCCCAAGATCAAGACTTACGTGCTCAACCAACTGGGCCACCCAGGCACCGCCCCCCTTCCCCAGATTTGCATTTTAGAATGATCCCTCTAGCTGTAAGATACAGAAGGCACTGAATAGGGACAGGACTGGAGACTGGTGGCCAGTTAGAAACTTGTTTTCATAATCTAAGGAAGGTCTGTGTAAACAGGAACAGTGATAAAGGTATCAGAGTGAATTCAAGGAATATTAATGCAGTAGAATTGACAGCAGTTGTTAATTAATTGGATGCGAAGGACAAGCCACAGAGGGAAGTAAAGCATAATGCTTGGATTTCTCTCTTGGATATGGTACTAGTTACTGACACTGGGAGTATAGGCGGCGTGGGGTGGGGCTTGAAAAAGATGGCACTCTACTCTGGTAGAATACAACCTAAAGAATTCTGGGAAAACAGCCTGACAAAAGTCAGTTTCTCAAAAACGGAAGTCTAATTCTTTGAAGAGATTCATTTAAGAGGATAATAAAAATGCCAAAAAAGTCTAGGAAAACATTTTACAGATGGCTCCAGTCCCACATGTATACTCTATTGTCTTTCTACCATTACTCCTTTTCTGTCACAAGACAGAATTACAGAAGGACATAGAGAGAGGAGGGCAGGACATAGAAAAATGGGCAGCCATCTAGTGAAAGGAAGGTAGTAGTTGTCTGGCTCTTGAGAGCTGTCTTTTTTTTTTTTTTTTTTTTTTTAATGTTTATTTATTTTTGAGAGAGAGTGTGAGCGGAGGAGGAGCAGAGAGAGAGGTAGACACAGAATCCGAAGCTGTCAGCACAGAGCCCAACGCGGGGCTCAAAATCATGAACCACAAGATCATCACATGAGCCGATGTGGGACCCTCAACTCAGCCCCCCCAGGGATCCCCTGAGAGCTATCTTCTACTCTAAACGGTGAACGTTTACTTTATGGACTTGGCTAATTTGACCTTTCCAGGTTGATTTTGTCTCTAAATCATTGTCGGCCAAGTTGATTTGTAATCTAGAATCTGTGGATTCTTCTAGCTCTACCATTTTCTTACAATGGGAAGGAAGGGTAGAATAAGTACAAAAGGCTAGGCTAAGGGAAGCAGGGAACCGGCAAAGAAGGACTCAGCTAGGGCTGTGCTGTGTACTTCCAATACTTTAAAAGAGAAAAAATGCAATAACCATTTAATCATAATTCTGCCTAATAAGTCGGTTAAGCGGGAGAGAATTTGGGCATTGGCAACACGGTGATGGGGCTGGTGGCGGAAGTGAGGATGATGCTGCATTATGATTGGGACTCCTGCATTTTGCTTGCACATGTCATGATCAGAGAAAGTGAGGGTCAGATTCTGTAGAATGATTCATTCCTTCTGGGTGCTAGTGACAGTCTGGTAGATTGGGGGGAAACACCTTGAATCTCTTAGTAATTTCTCATCATCTAAGATACACATTTGCTACGATTTAGATCTTACCAGATGACCCAAACCAGCATAATTTTGTGTTTCAATGAGATTTTTTTTTAATGCTCCAGTAGAAAGAAGAGTCTGTGTGCGTAGACTGCTACCCTAGCTGCAACCATGTTGTGTGCAGTCTAATTAGTGCAATCAAGGAAAGGGTGAGAAGATACACCCTCTTTTTGGTCATGACGCTACGTAGAGATTGGACTCCCTGCTTCCACACTGTTATCCCTTCTACCCTCTGTTGGCCAAAACTTAGTTACATGGCAACTGGAGGCTCTAAAGGAGCTCAGACCATGCATTTTTTTTTGGAGTGGTCACACGCCTGCTAAAGTTTTGGCATTCTATTTTTAAAGGAAAAAGGGGAGAAAAAAAGGAGAAACAACTGGCAGTCTCTGCCATATGAGTAAAAACAGTTCTCCGAAATACTCAGGCAGGGCTGGATGTCTTTAAGTTGTATTGGGACCACTGGCTGTATCTGTATGTATATATGGCCAATTAAGCATAATTCTTGCTTAAAGTTCTTTTAGAATTATTTTTTCTCAAGGTTATCAGTGTGATAAGTATGATTTTAATTAAAGATAAAGTTTTAAAGCAACAAAGAGAATTGATTGATGATAAACAAGAAAAAGAAGCCCTATTGTTACCAAGTTTTTCCATTAAAATACTATTTAAAGTTTTATACTGTTCCTGCAGACCTTACAGAGTATAGTCTGTTAATACCTATGTTTGACTTTCAGGTTTTATAAATCCTGAATTCTTTGCACAAAGCAAACTCAACTATGCAAACTATTACCCTCAACATAACCCTCCTTTCCATAATAAAATCTTGGTAACAAAATATTAATCATTTCTAAGTTAAGATGTTTATTCAATTCCTAAGTATTATCCATGCTTTCTATATTAATACAGAAATAGATATGCCAACTTGTACAAATGTTAGTCATGATTGTTCTTGCTTGATTTTCCTGATTAATTATATTTTACATATATATTTATATATATATTAAATTGCATATATTTTTATATGTGTATACATTACATATATCTTTTATATTATACAATATACAATTACATTATACACTGCATTATGTGTGTGTGGATGGATAGATAGGTAGATAGATAGATAGATGTTAAATGAGTAAGATTTCCTGATTCTGTTACGGTTTTCTTGTTGTTAATTAAAAAAATTTTTTTTAACATTTATTTACTTTCAAGAGAGCGAGAGAGAGACAGAGTATGAGCAGGGAAGGGACAGAAGGAGAAGGAGACACAGAATTGGAAGCAGGCTCCAGGCTCCGCACACTCAGCACAGAACCCGACGCGGGGCTCGAACTCATGGACTGAGAGATCATGACCTGAGCCGAAGCGGGACGCTCACCTGACAGAGCCAGCCAGGCGGCCCTCTTGTTGTTAATTTTAATACCAGTACCTGAACTAAACAGTGATGATGGAGGTTTAAAAGCTATTCTACTGGGCCACTGGCTCTGAAATAAGTTGATAGCATTAAATTTCCTTTGCAAAGAAATCATTTTTCTTTAAGGGGGACTGTGGACGAGGCCCCGACCTGGATTATTTTTGCATCTCTTTGTTTTCCATCTGGACTTCGGCAAAGAAAGTTGGGTGAGCTCAACGTTCCACGTCTCTCCTGCATTTTTACAGCCTCTGATCCAGCCCTGGCTGTAAAACTGTTGAGAAGGTATTTATCTTTTTTTCCAAAGGTGCTGCCCAGATCCTGGGAAAAAAAGAGCCTTAAGCTGCAAGAAGTCAAAAAGGAAGTCAAAGAAAAGAACTAATGAAATAATTGGTGACCATAAGCAAATGGCCCTCGAAAGATTATCCAGCCAGAGCCTAGATTTGGAGAGCTCTGTTCCAGCACGGTTGTGTTGATATTGGCTCTTAGTCCTGATCCTTTTATTGGAAAGCTTGATGATGCACCCAGATGACCGATTCTCTTTTACTTGAGCTAATACAGAGTCTTCATTCTGGAATATCATTTCCTTTGGATTGCCATATGCCACCCGGAATTTTTCCAGCATGCTCATGGTTCTAATTCTCTAACAGAGTGTTCTCTCCTGCTCTGGCCAGTTTATATTACAGACACTGTAATGGCACCAAACTCTTGAACCCATGAAAGGACTAGACCCATGTCAGAAAAATAGAACATGTAGTGTAAGAAAAATGCATTCATTCCCAAAGCTATGGAACGGCAAAGTAGGTCTAGAGGCAATTCGTAGCACCATTAAAAGTTGACAGAAAAAGTGATAGCAGCTTGGGCTTACATGCACCCCAGCCCTGATCTCAAATGGATTTACCTGATTCCGGCTAATTGAATGTGAACAACAAAGCAGGAGTTGAGGCACTGAGGGGGAAAAAAAAATCTTATCAGTGGTTGTAACTGTTCTAAACAAGGAAATGCAATTTCCTGATTGTGGAGAAAGAGCCTGTGTAAATCTTGGTGACGTACTTTATATCCCTGCTAATGAAATGTGTTTTAGTGATCTAAGTGCTGTGATCCTGGTCTTGGCCACAGTGCTCTTGCTGCTATGTTTCAGAAGTCTGTTGGTGAAGAATGTCAAGTAGTTTTCAAAAAGTTAAACTTGGCTAGCTCGTGGGTGTTTTCTCTGTAGAAAATGTTGGAGAGAGTAGGGTGTTTGGTCTCAAGAGTGCTGGCTTAATGGAGGGGACTGTTCTGGAAGGGCAAAGGCTCTGGCTCCATTGGCCATTGAATTAAGGACCAAAAATGATAAGGATTCAAAAGGAATTGAATCAGTATAGAAGCAATCAATCACAAGGGCAGTATAATACCATGGAGGCTCTTACACACCAGGGTTTGATAGCTACGTTGCCATTGTTACGGTTGGAAACTCCCCCCACCCCCCACAATGCTCATTTTCTCTTTATTTAAACTGCTTCTTTAAAATTAAAAAAAAAAAAAATTAATGTTTATTTTTGAGAGAGAGAGCATGTGAGAGGTGGGGGAGGGGTGGGGGGGGGACAGAGGATCTGAAGCAGACTCCGTGCTGACTGCAGAGAGCCTGATACGGGGCTAGAACTCAAGAACTGGGAGATCATGATCTGAACCAAAGTCAGACGTTTAACTGACTGAGCCACCCAGGTGCCCCACAGCGTGTACTTTCCTTAATGCAACCCTAGACTTTCATAATGTCATCCACCCTTGAAGTTACTTTCCTCCATATATATTTTTTGTAACTTTGTCAAATTGTTGGATTATCTTTGAGGCTTTTATAGGAGCCAAAGCAAGCAGGTTTCCATAAAACGGATACTCTTACCACTGATCAATTATTCATTTGCCCAATCCTGTGAGCTGGGGCGTGGGCAATGGATCCATTTGTTTTGACACTTCGACTACCAGTTTGGATGGGCCATGCTGGTTGTTGATGACAGTAAACAGAAATGGTTCAGAGTAGGTGGATTCAGCTCCCAATTTTAACCCACAAAGCGAAGCGATTAAGAGAGGGAAGAATGGGGAGCAAAGGGGAAGGCAGAAGTCATCTCTTATCCCTGCTCCTGAGTCCCTAACCCAGGTCTGTCCGTCCGTCCTTCCTTCCTTCCTTCTTTTTTCAACACTTATTTATTTTTTAGAGAGAAAGCACGTGTGCACATGAGCCAGCATAGGGGAGAGGCAGAGAGAGACAGACAGAAGATCCGAAGCTGGCTCCTTGCTGATAGCAGAGAGCCCAATGCAGGGCTTGAACTCACGAACTGTGACATCATGACCTGAGCTGAAGTTAGATGCTTGACCCTCTGAGCTACCCAGGGGCCCCTGAATTGCTTCTAACAGTAATTATTTCATAGGATTGTTAGGAGGATAAAGTGAGATTATGAACACAAAGGTCCCCATAGTAGATACTGAAAAATACTAACGTTGCCAGGCACAGGCCTCACCGTGTATTATAAGTATGAATGGTGTTAGGGGTTTAGTTCCTACACTTTAGTCTCAATAATTGGCATAATCAGCTATAACCAGGTATAATCAGCTATTTAAAATCAAAAGCTGATCGTTTCCTCTTTATCTTAAATGGTTGACAATAACTGCACAATCCAGGCATAGAGAAGGGTACATTTCTCGACTGGTTGCCAAAGTAAATATTGTTTGAATTAATAATACATTTGCTTATTCATAACTTATTATATACATAATATATAATATTTCTGTGTTCCTAAAAGTTGCTCTAAATATTTTATAGGGTAATAAAGCAAAGAGATTATTTTGTTACGTATTTTCATCTTCTGTCCGTTCCTGTTTTTGCATATCACTCACTCAACATTTTGTCCCCCCACAGTGACTTCTAAATTTGTAAAATTGTAACCAGTTGCAGCGTGAATTTCATCAGACTTCTCAACTCCTGATACTTGGTTTTACTCTATTAGTTTTTCTTTCATTTCCCATCCTACTTCAGTTTCTACCACACTCGCCGGAGCCTTGAGAGATGCACCCATAATGATTTATATATGTATATGTTTTACTTTCTTAGGTACAGATTTCATTCCTTATACTAAGTTTATTTTTTTACATTCTTATCTAACAGTATTTTTGAAATGTATTCATACTCATAAACATTGCTGTGTCTTTCCTTCTTACTGTTCCATGGTAATCTATATTGTACACAACCGCCTTGTTTTACGTACCCAGTCTTCCAGAGCTGAATACCTAGGTTACCCGTGATTCCCTGCTGTGAAGACAACCCTGAAGCAAAAGTATTCATGCACAACCCATGACGGAATTGTGAGCTTTGCTGTCGGGTAACACTCAGGGGTAGAATGATCGAACAGAGGCTCTTGATGAATGCACCTGACCTATGTTCCATCACGTTGCTCCCCGGTACAGTTTTACAACTTTGTATTCTCAACAGAAGTACATAAAGATCCCCATTGAAAATTCTCATATTTTATCTTGAGTAATTGGTGGAAAAAAAGGATGACCGGGACATTTTAATTTTTGAGTTGTGTTTAAAGAGACAGAGTCCTGTTTAAAGAGACACAGTTCTGGCAATATTAACGTAAGCTTTGTGTGGTTTCTGACCCTTTATGCAACTGATATTAGCATATACATTTAGAACAGAAAAGCACCAAAACAGCATCGATAACGAGGCAAGATGGGCAGCTAAGTTCTGTTCCTTAATTTGACTTTGAAAATGCAAGCCCAAAATTGACGGGGAAATGCTATCATTATATAACAGGTGCACATTTTAGGGAAAATTTTTAAATAACTGACCCAAATGGGTGATGATGTCTCTGTCATTTCTTAAGTTTCAGAAAAGGTGTTTTATTTATTTATTTATTTGTTTGTTTGTTTATTTATTTATTTATTTATTTTTATCAGAAAAGGTGTTTTATAATCGAAACCACAGTTCATTGGGAATTCGCTAGGTAATTTGTAGTAAAAATTCATTTGCTCTTTCTCATTCACTGAAAACATAATTAATGACATTTTGATTTCTTATCCAGGAGTAATTATATGGCTCCCTGAGGGACATTTTTATTTTTGATTCACTTGTATCAGAGATTTGGGATCTGGAATGCCCTAACATAATTAGAAAAAAAATATCAAGTTAGAGGACATGACTTAGGTGAACACATGTAACACTATACTGACTGTTGGATTTTCCTATTTTCTTGGATACCCATGTTGTGTGATTCCTGGATTTGGATCACCTTCCCTACTAACCTCTTCCCAATCCCTGAAATCTAACTCTGTCCCTAGTATGGTTCCAAAATTGCTATCTTCAAGAGCACACTGTTTTTTCTTAATGTTTATTAATTTTGAGAGAAAGCACAAGTAAGGGGAGGGGCAGAGGGGGGGGGGAGAGAGAATCCCAAGCCAGGTTCCATGCTCAGCACAGAGCCTGACATGAGGCTCGTTCTCATGACCATGATATCATGACCCGAGTCAAAATCAAGAGTCAAATGCTTAACCGACTGAGCCACCCAGGCACTACAAGAGCAGACCATTTTACTGCCAAATATAAAGGATGTTCTTAAGCCTTCACATTCAATTTTTTTTAAGCCTTTGATGTGCTTATACCGTCTTTCATCTTGAAACGCATTTCACTTAATTTTTTGGTCCTTGACTATTCTAGCTCTGCCTCTTTTCTATTATCTCTCCATTTGTTTTGCTTGGTCCACTTTTCCTCTGTCCTGTTGCAGAGTTGGGTCCTAAAGGCCAATTGCTTAAGTACAGGGTGAATGTAGATGGGATTGGATTCAGTCTCTCTGTTGGTAGATATCTGAGGGGCTTAAATGTTAAATATCTTTGTGTTTGAGAGCTGAGGCAATCCCTCTGTACCCCGCACTTGTCATTGTGTATCTTTCCACTTAAGTTAATTTCTAACCAAACCATATTAATGGTAACCCTAAACCTGATAGACACAGAGGAGAGAATCCAGAAAGATGAGGATTTAGAGCCTATATAATGACAGGAACAAGTGAAAAGGAGGAATATTTACCTTGGGAACAGAAGAGTAAGGATATTCTTTTTTTAAAGTGTATTTATTTATTTAGGGGAGGAGGGGCAGAACGAGATGGGGAGAGAGAATCCCAGGCAGACTCCACACTGTCATTGCAAAGCCCAGTGCCAGGCTCAAACTCACAAACCATGAGATCATGACCTAACACAAAGATTAACTGGCTGAGCCGCCCAGGCGTCCCCCAAGGATATTTTTGATAACTGACTTCACGTGTTTATATATGAGTGACACTTGGAAACGAAGGAAGACTTACTTTGCCATTCTCCTCCAAGTGAATGTAGCAGTGCAAGTGGGTAAAACTTGTGAAAGAAAAGATTTAAATAAAGAAGCAGTGATAATTAAGCCTGTCTACTCCACACCGATTGCTTTGTGGGGGAAAAAAGTCTTCATTTTCCTGAAATGAGAGAGAAGAAACTCCTCGCTCATGGATGCTACATTGAATCCAACTGTGAATGAGATTACTTCTGGAATCCTTTGCCGCTCAAAGCTCCTTTCACCTTCCCCTGATTCTTTGAATAGTGTGACCATTTTCCTGTTGAACGAACTCCAAACTTACGAGTCATTTTCAGGGCGCCTGGGTGGCTCAGTCGGTACAGTGTCTGACTCTTGATCTCAGCTCAGGCTCATCAGATTGAGCTCCCCCTCGGGCTCCGCCCTGACAACACAGAACCTTCTTGGCATTCTCTCTCTGTCCCTCCCCAACTCGTGCTTGTGCTCTGTCTGTCAAATATAAATAAACATTAAAAAATCTTTTTAAAAAGTCATTTTCAATTTTTTTCATCTACCGCTTTTTTATTTAATTTTAATTTTATTATTATTTTTTTAAAATTTGTATTCAGGTTCGTCATCTACCTCTTTCATTCAGAAATGCATTCAAAATGCCTCTTAAAACTTGCTCTGTTACTTGATTTCCCCCTCTTGACCTCTCTTGGTTACTGCTGTAGACTTCTGGTGGTCAAGTCTGGTCTCTGGTCTTCTCTGCATTCATGCATCTGGCCGGGAACGGGAATGTCCCTTAACATTATGCTCCGCATATGGCCTTAGTTAAAAGCTCTGCAAAAACTTCTGCTGTGCTGATTTCATCTAACTCAAAACTCTCTGTTACCTGACTGCCCTGTAATGATTTCACTACATTTGACACTCCTTCTTTCCATCTGTTAGAACTCACTAGTTTTCCTCCTTTCCTACAATAAACACTCCTAAACCACTCTTCTGCGTGCCTCGGGGGCTCACTTGACCCAACACTTTTGGTCTTTCTTGTTTCAAGACCTCCCCCCCCACCCCCCGCCCCCAACCCGCCTGCCTTCTGCTTCCAGTAATGTATGTTTCGGAATCAATCCTTCACTGCTTCTTCTCTCTTTGGGAGAAAAATAACAGCAAATGCAGCAACAAGGACTAGATCCCTGCGGTACAAAAATGGTAGCCACCCCGTTGCAAAAAAATAGGCTAAAATCCGTCTCAAATTTTCACCAACAGCCCTTAATTAAGGGGATGCAACAGAAGTAATTATCCATCTATTCACCCCTCACTCCGCGCTGATTCACAATCTGATGAGCCACAATGTCAAGTGACACAGACATAGCACCGTGTCTGTTTCAGGTATATGTACTCTGTCCACAAGATACCACAGTCGTTCCTCATCATTTGTGGATTCTGCGTTTGTAAATTTACATACTGGCTAAACTTTATTTTTCAGCCCAAATCAATGCCGGTACTTCTTTGGTGCTCATTCCTGGACAGGTGCAGACTGGTAGTAAGTTTGAATCACGTGACTCGCCTTCCTATTTGAGCTCCAACACACTGGAGCAGCTCCTTCACCTCCTCTGACGCTATACATAACGTCCTATTCATCATCTATTTAGTGCTGCTGTTTTTACATTTCTGTGAGATTTTTGTTGTTGGTGGTGGTGTTTTTACTGTTTAAAACAGTGTATGTGTAATGCTGATGTGTGTCTTGTGTTCCTAAGCTCAAGAAGGGTCAGGGTGCTTGGCTGGCTCAGTCGGTTAGGTGTCCGACTCTTGATTCAGTGCAGGTCGTGATCTTGTCGTTGGTGAGTTTGAGCCCCACATCAGGCTTTGCACTGACAGTGTGCAGCTTGCTTGGAATTCTCTCTCTCTCTTCCTCTCTCTCTGCCCTTTTCCTGCTTGTGCCCATGTGCATGCATGCATGCACCTGCATGCACGTACACATACTCTATCTTAAATAAACTTAAAAAAAGGAGGCTGTGATGTACCTTAGGGAGAAAATACTTCCTACATTCGTCAGTTAGAGTGCTTTGGTCAGGAGTAAATTGTTAATGCATCACCAATATATATGAAATCAGGTGTCTTTAAACGCATGTAAAACAAGGTTAGGCCGTGATCATTTGGTGAGATGAATATATTGTGACCACAGCCTTCCAGGAACCTCCGTATTTCCCTTGGGAGCCACGTTTCAGGGTTCCCTGTGACTTTACAGAACATAACTGCTACAAATCGTAAGAATTCACTGTCTCCTCTAGCTAGTGCATGCATAAAATATATCACACATGCATAAAGGATCATCTGCATCCTCTGCTCTAATAATTAGTAAAAACATGTAATTTGGAATAAAAGAGTAGAAGAATGTAGATACACTTAGTTGCTGGCCAAGTGGAAAGCTAAGACATGATTCAGACATCAAGTGGTACATCAAGCTGTGTGCAGCCTGCCAAGCATGAAGAACCGTGTTGCAATTCACGGAAAGAAAAGGGGGAGGAAGAGGTGGGAGAAAAGGAGGAGTGCGCAGGAGGAGGGAAGGGGGAAGGGAGAAGGAGAAGAAATAGAGCCAAGAGAATGGGGCCCACTTAAAGGAAAAAAAAAAAAGATCGCCAAAGGGATGAAAATGGAAACTGTAGTGTGACGGGCAGATGGAATTATAACAAGTGTGCTGCTTAAAGCCCGTGGTCTGTTCAAGTTTACAGCAATAAAAGATAAGGAAAATGGAGTATAATGACAGCAATTGTATTTAGTGAGAGGAGTCTGTTCCGGGAAATATTTTTCAAGTTACCATTCCAACTTCTTGCTCACCCCCCAGGGGTTTTAGTCCAGGGACTTTTCCTTCATTGTCTAATGCACGCTGATGCTCTGGGCAGTTGACTTGAGAAATGGAGACTTGAGGCAGTAGGAGAGAGGGGCTGTAAGCAGGTGTCCGGGGGCAGACGCACAGGGAGCTGTGTTGTGCACACACGCACACTGAGTAGAGTGGTGTACATCAGGCACAGCGAGAAGGGGCTGGGAGAGACTGAGGAAGGGAGAGAGCACTTTGAGAAGTGATAAGAGCTTCTTGGCACAGAGATTCCATTTTTCTCTGTGCATCTAAACGCTCCCGCCTACAAAGGACGAGAGCCACAGATCATTGCAAGCTTTCTTTAGAAAAACTATTACAAGATCAGGAATAAAATGAGATAATTTTGGTTTGGGTAGTGGTTTTTTCTTTTTCTTTTGTTTTTGTTTTTTTTTGCTTTTTTTTTTTTTTTTTTTTAGGTGTATTTATTTTGAGAGAGTGAGCAAGCGGGGGAGGGGCAGAGAGAGAGCAGGCTCCACACTGTCAATGCAGATCCTGATATGGGGCTCATTCCCATGAACGACGAGAACATGATCTGAGCTGAAATCAAGAGTTGGTTGGATGCTTAACTGACTGAGCCACCCAGGAGCCCCAGTTTGAGTAGTATTTTGATTGTTGTGAACTGAAAAGTCTTGGGTGAAGCCACTTGCCTTACTCCCTCCCACTCCTCCCCCACCGACTCTTAACCTCCAATTTGGATCCTCTTCTAAAATATTGGCAATGAAACAATTGGAGTGTAAAAGGGTCCTCTCTCTAAGGGTGGTCTTTTATAATGGCAGCAATGTACCCCAGAACTGAAATGGTTTCTATTAAGTGACATCTGTGATGGCCCCACCATCAGAAATAAAGGGCCGTTATAGCTATTCAGGTGTGTGAAGCTCTTCCTTAGAGAGGGACGCCGCATAGTAGCTTTGTCATCCATTGTGAGGTTTCAGATAGTTGGATAAATGTGGCAAAGAAGTGCTTGATGTTCGGTGGGCTCGGATTCTGTGATACGAAGAAGTAAGGGAAATAAATGCCTTTTGAATTTGCCCTCAACAGAAGATCGAAAAATGACAAGAAAATGGCTCTCAATTTTGGGTCTATTACTCATTTTTTTGGGTTTGATGAATAAGCTTGCCTTTAGTCTGCCACAGCGGGCCTTCAGGAGGCACAGAAATCCTTGCCATGAAGACAGAACCCAGAGTTCCGATTTTAGTTGGGGGTTTCAGACCTGGAGTGTCCTTGGCAGGTATTTTTTTTGCTGCTTTCATCTTTTGGCTCTCTGGGTTCCCCCACTTAGTTGACTTTCCTTCCTGACTTGCTGTTGGCCTGCGGCTGGGTAGAAATGGTTTACTCAAGTTCAGAGCCTTCCCATGATTGATTTGTTGATCTTAAAGACTCACTCTGCTCCCAGCCCTGAGACTCCTGTGTTTGGCAGTGGAGAGAAGTATTTATGAGCTTTTCATAGCTAGCTCACGACTGGTTGGGATACCAAATGACAATAGCAGATGTAATACCAGTTCTTCTGCTAAACAAGCCGATGAAGTGTCACATGAGAAGAATGGACGAGGTCATTGATCACGATTGATTTTAAAATGACACTTAATTACTATGGACTTCCATGGACATTAGTGTCTGGAACTAAATATTGTCAACTCCATCATGTTCTGAAACTTGAGACAGAGATACCTGCTTTATACAGCTCCTTTGCCTTTGAATTCCCGTGAGCAAACGACTCTCTGTAAAGCAGCATCAGTAGATGGAGTGGAAGGAATTATTTGAACATGTGTATCTGTTTTTCATTTATATCCTCCAGGAGGCAGAATTATTGTGTATGAATTCACTGAAGTAATCAGCAGTATATGAGCTAACTGTAGCTAATGATATCACATTGTATATCAAGAACCTTATTGTCATTTTCTTGTCCAGAATTACTGGCTGAAATCATTCCTCATAGAGGAATTTTTCCTCAGTGACTAATTCACTGGGGTTTCTCTCAATTTGGAATGTTGTCTTTATGACCAAAAGCTATTCTCCATATGAATCCAGTGGAGATGTCACTTTTTCCAAACTTGTTGCCTCGTCCTTAACAAAGAGCCATTTGATTTGTTCCTAAATATATCCTCCAGCAACTGGGATCTCTTAGAAGAAGCTGTCACATACCTCATGTAAAAATCTCTGTAGTGTCCCTGAGGATAAGAAAAGGCTTTTTTATGAGTCAAGTAATTTCTCCGTGTGAATCCAAATGATAGTACAACTCAGTATTATCTAGACTGTGTCAGGAATATTCTGGATGAATATAATCAGAATTCATTTGATGATAAGGACCCTATTACGTGTTTGATGATAGTGACTGGCTATCACTGGATAACAATCATAATGATGACAGTGGTGGTGGTGATAGTCATTTACCACCTATTGAGAACATTCTATATGACAGATTCTATGGTCAGTTCTCTATACGAATAATTAAATTGCTTCACTGTTTATTTATTTTGAGAGCCAGAGACAGAGCAAGAGCAGGGGTGGGGACAGAGAGAGAGGGAGACAGAATCCGAAGCAGTCTCCAGGCTCTGAGCTGTCAACACAGAGCTAGACGTGGGGCTCAAACTCATGCACCTTGGGATCATGACCTGAGCCGAAGTGAGACGCTTAACCGCCTGAGCCACCCAGGCGCCCCTGAGTAGTTTTTTTAATTGCCACATTGGCTGTACTTTGTGGTTTTTGTTATCCCCATTTTCTAGGCAAGGATACAGAGTTCACTGAGGCTATATAAAATGCTAATGACACGGTGTGTCATTGTCAACATATGTCCTCCCTAGGTCTGATTAATTTCAAAACCTCCTTTAGGGCGTTACAAAATAAAGTATCTACTTGGGCCCTTCAAATGAATTCATGTGGCTTGCCTAGGTGGAATAGAATGGAAAGTAGAAGGCCCCTGGACGAATTCATTAACACTTTTCAAATTGGAACGTGTGCACAGTCGCCCAGGGATCTGGTTAAAATTTGAGATTCGGATTCAGTAGTTTGGTGCGGGGGCCTAGGATTCTGCATTGTTAGTAAACTTGCTGGAGTGGCCCATCTGGTGATGGAAGGGCTATAGTTGGAAAGCAAAGAACTTGTAAGCACGTGGCCCTGGCTAAATGGAACAAATCCGGTGACCTGGACAGCCTGGGGTATCAGTGCTGCTTAATGTGAGCAGGCCCTAGGCTAGAGAAATATGCTGTCTGACTCCACAAGGCAGTGTTCATGATCTTCCTCATTTTTGATTTAAAAAAATTTTTTTAATGTTTATTCATATTAGAGAGAGAGAGAGAGAGAGAGCACATGTGCAAGTGGGGGAGGGCAGAGAGAGAGAGGGAGACACAGAATCCGAAGCAGGATCCAGGCTCCGAGCTGTCGGCACGGAGCCCGACGTGGGGCTAGAACCCACGAGCTGTGAGATCATGAGCTGAGCCACAGTCGGAGGCTCAAATGACTGAGCCACCCAGGCGCCCCTTCCTCATTTTTTTAAAGACATACATCATCAGGCACTTAAAGTTTACCTGAATTATTGACCTCACTGGGGACAGGGCTTAGCATAGAAACCAAGTTTCCCAGTCTGGCTGGAGTGATTTTCAATGACTGCACTTGGCTGTCCGTCTTACTGATGTGGCTGTGATAGTTTAGGGTTGGTTTCTCTGATTGATTGAAACCAGGTAAGTCTTTTATGTCTTTCTCTTTCTGCGGAAAGTGGAATGCAAGGCATGTTTGTGTGTGAAATCCTGATTATTTACGTTTGCTGTTACTTGATTCCGGTCTCACAGAGCTTTCTGTTCGAACGGCCAGCAACCTTTTGAAGTCTACCTTGAGTATTTGGATACTCGAACCACGGCCATTTGAATAAACTTTCTTCTTCACTCATACAATGAATGACAGAGTTACTTGGCAGCCTTCAGGAACCGCTTTCCTGAGCTCATTCATTCAGCAGATTTTCCCTGAGCATCTCCTTTGTACCCCAGCCACTCTGCTAGGTGCTGAGGATAAGGCTGTGGATACCTCAATGTCTCCCCTTAGGATGCTTCTGGAAGGAGAAAAGGATATTACTTATGGCTATCTGTTTGCTAGTGCCATGCAATTATCACAAACTTAGCAGCTTAAAACAATAGACATTTACGAGTTTATAGTTCTGTAGTTCACATGTCCAGGTAGGCTTGGGGCGCTTGGGTGGCTCAGTCGGTTAAGCGTCCGACTTCAGCTCAGGACATGATCTCACGGTTTGTGAGTTCGAGCCCCGTGTCGGGCTCTATGCTGACCCTTCACAGCCTGGAGCCTGCTTCAGATTCTGTGTCTCTCTCTCTTTGCCCCTTCCCTGCTTCAAGCTCTGTCTCTCTGTCTCTCAAAAATAAATACATGTTAAGAAAAAAAAAAAAAAAAGAATCAGAAGTCCAGGTAGGTTTGACTTCTCAGTAGTGTGCCAATAAAAAGCCAGGATTTCCCCTTTAAATATTCCGGGAAATCATCATCAAAATTTACCTTACCACCAGCATCTTTTCCCATGTTACATAAAATAGTTTTAGATTCCTCCCTCATGCATGCCCGTGTTTCATTCTGTGAAAATTGCTTTTGAAAATCCTGCTCTTTCTCATGTGGAAAGATGGCAGTCAAATTCCATGATGTAAAAAGTTGGTATCTGCCAGGGCTGAGCTTGCTAATTTTTAAAAATAAGGCAATGGTTTAAACAGAGCAAACACGGAGAAGTTTTCTTTGAAATGTGGAGTATAAGATTTCCCACCCATTCCCTGCCCTCCTTCCTCCTCCCCCTGTGCTGGTGTGACTTATCAATGCGGTCTTTGTGAAGCCGGAGAGTGGGACACAAAGGGCTTGTTGAAAAATGCTATTTTTCATTTGCTAAATTCTATAGGAATATAGCCTGAAGGCAGTCCACTAAAGAAAAACATCTGATGCGGTTCCATTTCTCACTTCTGCCAGGGTTCTGGAATAACAGGGCCCTTTGGGGACACCCGACACGGATGTGCTAGTGTTGATAACACATTTTAGCCAGTCTCTTGGCTTTCTCCTTTTCGTCCTTGTAAAGGTAAATATAATGGGTGCATAGCAGTTACGTTCAGTCCCATTTTTATTCTCAGATGTAACAAGTTAGAGCTTATGGTCTTTATGGGTATCAAGCTGCCGGCCAGAAAGCCTCAAGTATTATGACAGGTATCTACACATTGCCTGGGGGGGTCCACAGAGGGCAGAGTAAATGTCTCAGCAACCTTTTATTGTACAGTAACTGGCAAAGGGAGAACAAAGTCAATGACTTCCATTGTTCACAAAGCACCATTGGAAGAATTGTTTTTGCTTGTGAAAGAGAAACCCACACACCAGAGATGAAACAAACACACACAAAAAAGCAAGTATAGTATGGAGCTAACAGCCTCACTGTTTTATGGGAAATAATAGGTTGCATTCAATCTTAACCAAACAATTCAAGATTCAAAGCTGAGTAGAAAATGACCCGCTAGGCAGCCTGTGTGTGGTGCGAGCGCCGTGCAGGTGATAGAAAGGTGAAGATTTCTCCCTCTCCTGTCTACTGACTGTAATCTAGAAGATAGAGAGTCATTTAAAATCAGCCATGCTTTTTCAATATCTTCAATGAAGGATCCATCTCGATTAATTACATTCTCAAATATCAGGTTGTTTAAAAAGTCTCAATAAAAAGTCGAAAATTAGAATCGATTCCGAATCAAAAGCACACATTCTCACATTTCCAGTGTTGTCCATATGAAGTTTAGGGATGGATCTCGGTGAGGATTTTTCATGTGCTCTTAGTCTCTAGGATGCTATGTTCATAAGTTACATAGAAAGTAAAAGGGGCTTGTAGATTCCTTTGAGCAAACACCTGACCTGCGCTCAATGATTTCAGAGCTGCCTTGTTGGATTCATTTACGTCAGAACTGTTCGACTGGAGGTAGCTACATAAATTCATATCGTTAATTCTGGGAAAGCCGTAGGCAATGGTCGGATAGTTCAGGCATTTGAATAGTGCTATAAGTGCTTTTTTATTCTGAAAAATAAAAAACAAAACCCCACAATAAACTACTAGCCAAATAACGAAACATTAGAAAGAAGAAAACAGACAACCACATCACCGCTACCCCATTTCAAAATAACTTCCAGGGGCACCTGGGTGGCTCCGTCACTTGCCGTCCAACTTCAGCTCAGGTCATGATCTCACGGATCATGGGTTCGAGACCTGTGTCAGGCTCTGAGCTATCAGGCTCAGAGCCTGGAGCCTGCTGCGGATTCTGTCTCTCCCTCTCTCTCTGCACCTCCCCCACTTGTGCGCGCGGGCGCTCTCTCTCTCTCTCTCATATAAATAAACATTAAAAGATAACTTTTAATTCATATATATTCACCATTGATATATTTTAAGTAGTTGCATTATAATGCGCCTATGCACCTATATTTTTTCTGACTTTTTTTTCATTTAACATTGTATGTGAACATTGTTCCTTGCTAACCCATGGGCCTCAAAATTATCATGTAAGTTTTGTATGGTGTTCAATTTGCTTAATAATGCTTTCTTTACTTAACAATTCCCTAATGAGCTATTCATTTGTAACCACTATAATTATTGGAAAGGTTACAGTGCATATACTTCCCTTATATTACTTAAGATAGGCACTTAATACATTATATTTTAAAAATGACACTTAAAAAAAATCCTTGCCTTTTATAAAGGGCTCCAGCAACCCACGAAAGTACATAGAAAGGAAATAGGCAACAAACTAGCTAAAAAAATAAAAATAAAAAATAAATAAATAACCACATGCCAACACTCACAACTAACCATTGTTTATATTATGTCATCTTAATACCAGACATCGAGTTTTTTGTGTATGTGCATAATGTAAATAGATAAGTAGAGAGATTTTTTGCTTTGTGATATTTTTTGCTTTTACCATACAGGATCATAAGTTGATGCTATTAAAATCTAATATTTAGATGTAATATGTAATAAAATTGTTGCATAGTTTTTTGTTTTAAATAATGGAAAAACAAAGGGGATTCAAGGAACTACTATATTTCAAATAAGTATTTACCATAGGGTTTAATTTTTTGAAAGATTATTCTAACCAAAAGAAAGTGATGAGGAAAAGCAACATTGAAATTAGAATCCTCAGGTTTTCAAAACTCCTACATATAAACTTGAAACAATTATTTTTTTTCTCTCTCTCTTATTTATTTTGAGAGAGACAGTACAAGTGGTGGCGGGGCAGAGAGAGAGGGAGGGAGAGAGTCCCAAGCAGGTTCCACACTGTCAGTGCAGAGTCTGATGCGGGGCTCAAACTCATGAAACTGTTAGCTGAAACCAACAGTTGGATGCTTAACCGACTGAGCTACCCAGGTGCCCCTACACAATTCTGATTGATGCCTTGATATGAAAATGTAAGGATCAGAACCCCAAACTACCTTCCCAGACTACTGCCATCATTCTTCTTACCATTTTGATTATATATATGTAATCTGTATTTATATTGTGCTGTTAGCTGTAACTCATATAACATTTAGTATTTCCATTAGTTTCATGTTTAAATTTTTTTAATGTTTTTTTATTTTTGAGAGAGAGAGAGAGAGAGGTGGAGAGGGGCAGAGAGAGAGGGAGACATAGAATTGGAAACAGGCTCCAGGCTCTGAGCGGTTAGCACAGAGCCTGACTCGGGGCTCGAACTGAAGGTGAGATCACGACCTGAGCCAAAGTCAGATGCTTAACCAACTGAGCCACCCAGGTGCCCTGTTATTAGTTTCATGTTTAAAAATATTTAGATCTCACTTCTCAAGTTTTCAATGTTTGTTTGTTTTTCTTACTCCTAAGTTATTGATTTGATTTCATGTGTAAATGGTGGTTCCAGGAAGGATTCAAAGTAGCATGTATTTGAGATTTTCAGCCTGTTGCCACTGTACTTAAAAACGTGTTGGCTGAGTATAATTATCTTGGGTGACAAGACTGTTCCCATGTATTCTGTCATTGTCAGTTGCTGAGTAGAAATACGAAACCTGTCCTAATTTTTACTCTTTTTCAATGCTTTAGATTGCTTCCTTAGTTGCCTGGGAACGTATCCCACATTTATACCTGCATATGTACAAAATGAGATATATTCTGTATTATTAATTATCTCGTTTGCACTGGGAAAATGTTGAAAATGTCCCAAATGTTCACTGATGAGATCTGGTTAAATAATTTATATACATGCATATGCAGTAGAATACTATGTGGCCAGAAAAAGATTGAAGGAGCTATTTATGTATTATGTAAAAAGATGTCTGAAAAAAAAATTGTTACATGAAAAAAAAAGCAGAATGGTACAGAATCAATGCTTCCTTTTGGTAAGGAAGGGGGAAAATAGAAAAATGTGGGGGTTTTTTGGTATGTATTTGAATACAGAAACGGTGGAAGAATTCTCCAGAGACTCTGTATCATGGAGATGGGTAGATTGTGTAGCGGTGAACGTCAGACTCTTTAGTGTGTGTCATTTTATAATTTGATATTTGAGCCCAATGAAAACAAACAAAAACAACAGTCCATGAAAAAGTAGGGACATAGCTATTTTATTAGATGGAAATTGGAACTTGATTTGGTGCTCGATATTTTACGACTGGCTCTCTATGCTGGTTGATAGGCACATTTATTTACAGCAACAGTTCTGTGGAAATACCATCTATTTTTACAGCTGTTTAGCAAACAGGAAGTTCAGGTCAGTATTCTCCATTCCCCCACTCTCCCCTCCACTCTGCTGCTTCTTCCCTTTTTTTAAACATTTTTTTACAGCCTCATGATCTTGGGGCTCAAATGGGAATTACTTAGGTTCTGTAAGGCAATACTACATAAAAATCCACTCCCTTCTGACTTTTGCGGACCCCTCACCATTTCCAGCAAATAACTTGTTTTTGATACAGCTCTAGTCTTGTTAACAAGAAGCAGAATGGATTAGGTGTAGCTACGATAAAACAAAGTTTAAGTTCCATGACTACCACCAGGTGCATTTCCAATACATAGGTCTTCAGTTTAGGGGGAAAAAAAAATGGCTTCACTGATGTTAAGGCTGTGACTACCAGAGATAGTATCCCAAATTAAACTGTAGCTGTAGTCAAGTGTGATGCCTGGTACCTTTGCTGGATTCCCATTTTTTTCCTATCAAGTAATAAAGAGTTTCATGTAGAGTGAACATCTAATGTGTTCCAGGCACAATAAAGGAACCAAATGAACATGAGATAGATCCTTCCCTTCAGGAATCGTCCAGCGTATTTAGGGTCATAAAATTTAACTGCCTTAAAGGAGGATACAAATATAGTTGCATCACCTCAGAAATAATACTGTATCGTTATTTCAAGCAATGTTTATGTTTTCATACTATAATATTTTCATATTTAATGATTTATTGGCACTATCCCTCCTTTTGATACGCAGTATGTCTAAAATAATTGAGAGCGTTCAAATGGGGACAAAGTTCCCTCATTTTAATATGGTAATGGACTAAATTATCCTTCTCATCACTAAGATTCATTGTCACCTCTACCTTGATTAGTGACCAGACACACTAGTCTGATAGGTTGGGCTAAAACACCAGCAAATTTGGTGATAGAAACCAGGTAGAAATCCTTACAATAACCTGCAAGAAATAGGCTGAAGCTGTGTGGACTGAGTGTCCCTGAAAATAGAAATGAAAGGAGAGATGATCATACGGTTTCAGTGACAGAAATCTGTAGGATGTAGGGCTGGATCAGGGTGAAGGGCAGTGAAATCAGTGCTAATGGAGAAGGGGGTCCCTTCAGGTTAGTAAGGAATAAAAGATAATAAAATGTTGTCTCCAGCTTGTTCTTAAGCATTTTGCGTACAAAGGCCATAGATTATTAGTCACTTATTCTTTGAACAAATACTTAAACAAATTACTAACAATTTGCTCAATGCCAGGGGGCACCTGGGTGGCTAAGTCAGTTGAGCCATGGCCTCTTAAATTTGGCTGAAGTCATGATCTCAGGGTTCATGAGATTGAGCCCTCTTCTGGCTCTACGCTGCCAGGATGGAGCCTGCGTGGGATTCTCTCTCTCCCTCCATCTCTGCCTCTCCTCCCATTCCTGTGTACTCTCTCTGTCTCTCAACATAAATACACTTCAAGAAAAAAGAGAAAAGAATTCACTCGATGCCATAGACTAAACTTGATGCTAGGAGCATAAAAATTAGAAGACAGAATTTCTAGTTTTAAACACCTCCTAGTCTAATAGAATGATAAGGGTATAAGGAAATAATTACCTTACAATTATACTAAAATAGTACAAATGTCATAAGAGAGAAATGATAAGGCTCCCCCCCCTCCTTCACCCCTACCATTGCTTATATGGCTCAGCATATAGGTGCCAGATAAATGTTGGTAAGCGTAAATTATTGTTTGCTGTCTTTCCTTCAGAGCAATGAGTGAAGATTTTGCTAGATCTTCCCCCCAAGAATAGGCTGATAAGATCTCAGCTATTCCACAGTGGTGACAGGCAAGGACGGCATCTGTCGTTTATTAGTGTTGAGAATCGTGCTTATTTTTCCTCCTTCTCTGCCTTGACCACAAAAGCATTGTTTACAATCCCAAGTCACAGCAAATGACGCCCTATTTTTTTCAAGTAAAAATCATGCTTTTTAAATAATTCCTTTATCTTTTTTATTTTTTTAGTGTTTATTTAGCTTTGAGAGGGAGAGACAGAGGGCAGGCGGGAGATGGGCAGAGAGAGAAGGAGACACAGAACGTGAAGCAGGCTTCAGGCTCTGAGCTGTCAGCACAGAGCCCGACGCGGGGCTTGAACTCACAACCGTGAGATCGTGACATGAGCTGAAGTCGGACGCCTGACTGACTGAGCCACCCAGGCGCCATAGTAATTGCTTTAGAGATGGGTATACATATGCCTGGGCCACAACCATGAGCTCCCATCACCTCTCACTCGGTCCTGAGCATCCTATCCTTCTCATTGTAAACCTGCTTTTAGACGGTGCCACTTGCATGGACCTGGGTTGAAAAACGAGCCCTTCTCCAACTCCTGCCTCCATCAGTGCACAAGCATTGAAACAATAAACCGTGCCCTTCACTTTTGCATTATATAGCGACTTTTAATAGTATCGGCCATAGATGGACATAGGTTCAGTTCTTGGCTCGCTGAAGCTGAGCTACCCCTACCCCATGTGACAGCAAGGCTGTGTGGGCACGTTACTCTTACTTGCTCTGCATTCTGTTTATTAGTTTTACAGAAGTGACCTCTCAGTGACTGCACAGAGCTGAATGCGAATGGAAAGGCAGGGAAATTTGCTCCGGAGAATGCCTTGTTCCCCTTAGTGGCAACGGTAAGAGAAGAAAGCATAGCGATTTTTTGCCTTCACAGTGGAACTGAACATGGGGGATGCTTCTTTGGGACGGGTCTGGCGTTGGAATAAGAGGTAACTCTGCTCTCTCCAGCATCTTCGCTGCTCGCTGTTGGCAGTGTCTGAGACCTGCTAATGACCACTGTGCCTCAAGGCGGAGCAGGTCCTGGTGCCTTAGAGGACTGCATTGATTTCTGGGACATCAGTCAAAGAACAGCTGAGCTCTCCAAGGAGAAACAGGATTTTACAGCTGGAAAGAGGATGTGGAGGTCCATTATTGATTCACCATCCTTCATAATTCCATCCGGGACCCGAAAGAGAACAGATTGATAGGATTTCAGAAGAACATTAAGATCCAGCAGAAATGGCCAGATCCTTTGGGACTCTTGTAACCCTAGCAGAGGCTTTGTGAATCACTTGACTATTTAAAAAAAAAAAAAAAAAGGAAATTAAAAATTGTGTCCCCATTAGGAATAAACTCCTGCCCTCCAAAACGTCCAGATGCTTTGGTTTTGGTTAAGCTTGGTGACGTGACAGAGCTCCAGCATCTGCAAAGCTCTAAATTAGCAGTTGTGCGTTTGTGGTTAATAGTGGTCAACAAGTAAGTTACTACTGAAATGTGGTGGGTAAAATCCTTTAAAGCATGGTGGGGTGGAGGTGGGGTCTGTGGAAGAAAAAAAAAAAAGGTAGATTTCATGGTAAAAGATTGGGAATTGTTTCTCTAGAGCTGCACTGACCAATATGGTAGACGTGAGCCACATGTAGCTATTGACTTTGAAATTAAGATTCGTGGATTAAAAATGTCCATCCTCCATCACACTAGCCGCATTTCAAGTACGCAGTAGCCACTTCTGGCTCGTGGTAATGGGGGGCAGTGTGGACCTAGAATATGTAGGAAACTTTATTGGGTAGCATTGAAGAACAACATTTGGTATAGACCAGAGTTTCTTAAAATATATACGTTAAAACTTTTTTGCTGTCTATATCTTTAATTATAAAAGTAGCAGTATAAGGGATGATGAAAATTGAAACAGTACTCACTGGGATAATACAAAACAAATCCTTTGGTGTCTTCTCCTGTTGTCTAACATTGTTCTTTGTTTATAATATGTCTAGCGAGGTTGGCCTCCTCCACAATTGTTGATCCCCTTTCCATATACTTCTTGACTTACCAAATTCAAATAGTAGTTATAGACTCTGACATATAATAATTATACGTTTGGTTCACTCTTCCCACCCCTCTCAAGTTATGTGTCATATCGCTTTAAAAATACTCTCGTCATGAAGTAATATAATATTCTAATGTAATAATAATTTTATTTGCTCAAGATATCCCTTACTTATTCCTATATTTGATGAGAAAATATATGCCCCTCCATTCTCTTCCTTCGGTATCTCACAAACCTGATACACACCATGTTACTGTTTTAGATAATCTACATTTGTTTTTATTTTAGTTTTTTTAATGTTTGCTTATTTTTGAGAGATAGAGACAGAGTGTGAGCAGGGGAGGGGCAGAGAGAGAAGGTGGCACAGAATCTGAAGCAGGCTCCAGCCTCCTAGCTGTCACCTTAGAGCCTGACACGGGACTTAAACCCATGATCCATGAGATCGTGACCTGAACCAAAGTTGGACACTTACCCAACTGAGCCACCCAGGTGCCCCGAGATAATCTACGTTTGTAATGCACACAGACACACAAAATTGAGTGTTCCAAACTTTGCTTGTATAGTTTGAGTGTAAAGTGAGGTCAAGAACCAACATAATATTATGATTACATAAATATTCTTAGTTATAAAGTCAAGTAGTGTAACTGATTTAAAGTGATAGATACTCACTCCTTTGCCAAAGACTTGCTTTGGTTAATGAAGAATGATTAGTAACATAAATTTAAAGGAGAATCTGGCTCTTAACCTGTTATACATTATTCTAGATAATCTATGGCTTTCTCTTCTAAATTGAGATTTTATTTACTGATGTGATGCACAGCCCACATCCTGAGATTAGTTGTCTTTTTTATTTCTGAGAGTTTCTGTTTTACCTTTTAAGCTCATTGTGTGTCTTCCTCTTTCCTTCTTGATTTTGCTGCAAAACATTCTTACGAAATTGCTTTAGAAAGAGTTTTTGGGGGCGCCCGGGTGGCTCAGTCAGTTAAGCGTCCGATTTCGGCTCAGGTCATGATCTCACGGTTCGTGGGTTTGAGCCCCATGTCAGGCTCTGTGCTGACAGCTCAGAGCCTCCAGCCTGCCTAGGATTCTGTGTTTCCCTCTCTCTCTGACCCTCCCCTCTCGTGCTCTCTCTCTCTCTCTCAAAAATAAACAAACATTAAAAAAAAGGTGGGGGGTTTGGGTAGTAAGTTTTCTGGGTCCTTGTATGTCTAATAATTTTTTTCTCCTCATATTGGATTAAATAATAGGATGAAAATTCCAGATCCAAATCATTTTCACTAGAAATTAATATTCCGGTTATCTTTTCTTCCAGTAGCCAATCTTGATTATGCCTGGTCCTTCAATTTTAGAACCATCATGCTTCGCTTTGCCTACAGCTCAGGTGATGTTCAACCTTGAATACCTTCTCATTTAGTAAACCCTGTCATGTGCCAGTTACCATAGTTGTTGATGTGATAAGGACAGATCAAACAAATGCTGTCCTTTTTATGCCCTTTGGTAAATTATCTTGTTAAGTCACTATTGGGTCCTGAAAGCAACACAGGATATGTCAATTGCTTAACTCACTGAGCAAGTTAATTGGCTTCTTAGAAGGGATTTGGTATCTTTGGTCTTTGTTGCACATTTCTTTGGTCTCTGCACACAGAGTTCCATGAAAACATGTGACATATAAAATATTTCAGCTTCTGCAGGAGGAAAAGGCATGCTTTCTCTCAAAATTCCCTACAACCAACCATTTTCTTTATTCAGGGAAAGATGGACACGAATAAATGAACCTTCTGGGAAGAGATTTTTAACAATAAAACCATCATGGTAATCAGAGTTAGGAGATTTATGACATAGGAGATTCATCTGGTTTATTCTGTTACTTCAGTGAAGACCAACCCATGGCGTTTTAGGAAACTGTATTTGGGATATTCCTGAGGATTCTCAGTGAAAGAAACCAAATGATTACTTTTGATAGGGCATTTTTTTTTTTCTTCCTGAACCTTCTTCTTTTGTATACTTTACCATTCTCTGTAAGAGAAGGAACCATAAAAATCTAGGCAAATGGAACTTTTCCCAATTATACACGTTGAAAAATTCACAGTTGGTCAGAGAAAATGAGTATTTAGTATGTTGTTGCTGGGAGTGATTTTAAGAAAGTGTAAGTCAAATAGATTCATTTTTGGTTGGTAGCCATGTGAGCTGCTAAAAAGGGAAAATGGAAGAAATATTGATGGCATTCAGTGGAAAAAAGTGAAGTGAGAAGTCAGAAAGCCAAACAGATTAT
Organism: Panthera leo; assembly: GCF_018350215.1. Classification (NCBI taxonomy): domain Eukaryota; kingdom Metazoa; phylum Chordata; class Mammalia; order Carnivora; family Felidae; genus Panthera; species Panthera leo. The sequence goes on from NC_056679.1 coordinate 95,840,918, forward strand.
GTATAAATAAATGTTAACGGTTAGAATGGTAAGCAGACTGTTAAATAAAACAGTTATATCTACTATATATATAGTATGTAATCTTTATTCATGAGAGATTGAGACACTTGATAATCTTTATATATATACAAGTACATGTATGGTTGTTATAACTTAAAATCTATCTTGATGTAAAAATGAGAAATAAAAGGTACTGATGAATCAAATAGTTATGTTAGGACTTTGCTTATGGCCTAGAATTTTTCAAGACATTTATTTTGTTCCTGTGGACAGCTCCTTTGTCAGGGCAAGGTACAATTAGGACTTTTAAAAGGGGTTAGCAGACTCGCTCAAGGTCACTTAGCTTGCCAGTGCGAACCCTGGTGGTAGGACCCACTTTATTGGCTCCCACTTGATTGGTTTATGATTACTGTGGGTGTTGCTGTCTCAACCCCAGAGACAAAACCAATGAACTCATACTCCTGTGAAATAATGATGTGACAATTGAGTGCCCAGCTTTGTGATCGTGCAAATAGACTAAGGGAACAACGACCCTGAGTTTCTACCCTTACAGTCAGGCATAATGAAAAGCAGAGTACTTGGGATGGGCTTTACAGGTCCTCTCAGAGCCAACTTATCTTTATGAATTCTGGGGCTAGAACAAAGTTTACTTGTCTTTGAGCTTATGCATACATGGATTTACAGAGTTTTCTTGGGATGGCTTTTTTTTTGTAATTTCCAAAAACTAATTTCATAATTATGAGATTTTCAAAGATCTTATTTTTCTTACTAATCACCTTATTAAAGTATAAATAGAGTAGTAATGCAAAACAGTCACAGATGTACTCAGGATCTAGGAAGAGATTTCCATCAAGAGATTGCCACAAGAATGTCTTAGATGTAGAAAAAACACATATCCAAAAGGAAACCACTTATGGCATACACTACATTTTAATTTGAAATGTTCATATAATTAAGAGGCGACATTACAAAGAAAATAAGACAACTGATTCAGACAATGTATTTGCTGTGGGTATAAATGACACTAAATAAGTATCAAATTTCCACAAATGAGAAAAAAAGACAACTGATTCAGAGAATGAATTTGATGTGGGTATAAATGATGATAAATTAGTGTCAAGAATTTCCACAAGTTACAAAAATGGGCAGAAGATTTAAAGTGGATGGCTAGAATTACAGTAAAATATTTTGTTTTAATTTTTTTTAGTGTTTATTTAGTTTTGAGAGACAGAGAGACAGAGCACGATCAGGGGAGGGGCAGAGAGAGGGAGGGAGAAAGAGAATCTGAAGCAGGCTCCAGGGTCTGAGCTGTCAGCACAGAGCCCAACGCAGGGCTCAAACTCATGAATACGACATCGTGACCTGAGCTGAAGTCGGACCCTCACCCGACTGAGTCACCCAGGTGCCCCTATAGTAAAATATTTTTAACCTCACTGGTAATTCTGAAAATTAAAATGACATCTATAAGATAATATTTTTTCATTGGCAATTTTTTTTAATTGCAATAATGCATGTTGAAAAGGCTCTGGGAAACAACTTTCAATAACTCTTGGAGGTTGTATACGTTGTTCCAGCTACTTGGGGAAACAATATGGCAAATACACTGAAGTTGAACAAGCACATACCTCACCATAGGGCATTTGCATTCTTAAAGATATTCCCCAAAGAAGCTTCGATACCTTTGTACGAGGAGACATGTACAGAGAGCTACATTGTAGTGTTTACAATAGAGAAATTTGGAAAGCATACAAATATCCTTCAGCAAACAAAGTGATAAATTATGGTAGATTTCTTAAGCAGGATCTCATATACCACAGCAGTAAGTGTTCTAGAATGTATCTGTAATAGTCAACCTAGATTTCTAAAACATAAAGTAGGTACACTTTATAGTGCTACATTTTGTAAGTACATTTTTAGTATAGTATGAAAGCATTTGTAAATTTCACACACCATGTGAAACAGTTTAAAAAAATTTTTTTTAATCTTTGTTTTTGAGAGAGAGACAGAGTGTGAGCCTGGGAGGGACAGAGACAGAGAGGGAGACACAGAATCCGAAGCAGGCTCCAGGCTCTGAGCTGTCAGCACAGAGAGCCCGACTTGGGGCTTGAACTCACAAACAGGGAGATCATGACCTGAGCTGAAGTCGGACATTCAACTGACTGAGCCACCCAGGCACCCCTGAAACAGTTGTGTTCAATGTTTCTAGATACATATGCAGTGAAAGTATACCAATTTAGTTTGTATACAAAGTAGTAGTTATTGACATTGTTGATGGAGATATTTGTCTAGGAGGAGAAAAGGAGGAGATGATGGGAGGCCGCTGGTTTGTCTGTAAAACCTTCTTCACCGCCACTCCCCGCATCAGGGGAAAACAACAACAACAACAACAAATAAACAAAAAAAAGCAAAAACAAAACCTCTGTCAGAAAGGTAATATTCTTTCTTAATACTACTTTTTTATTCTTTAAGTACTTTTAATTAAAAAAAAAAAAAAAGGAAAAATGGTGCACCTGAGGGTCTCAGTGGGTTAAGCATCCAACTTCGGCTCAGGTCATTGATTTCTCAGTTCATGAGTTCGAGCCCCATGTTGGGCTCTGTGCTGTCAGCTCAGAGCCTGGACCCCGCTTCAGATTCTGTGTCTCCCTCGCTGCCCCTCCCCTGCTTACGCTTTGTCTCTATCTCAAAAAAGAAACGAAACATTAAAAAAATGAAAAAAGAAAAGAAAGGAAAATTGTGTCACATTGGATGCGAAGGCAAGCCTCAGATTACAAAGCAGTCTCAGCCCTCTTCAGCCTAACAATCTGAGTATCCTCATGGATGACAGTCGAGCTGGCAGCATCCAGGAGCGCTGCCTGGCAGGGGTTCCATGGGACCATTGCAGGTGGTAGGCATATCTTTGTTATCTGCACCCTTGATCCCAGCGGGGTTGTCGCCATGCGCACTGCTGCTTTGCCCTGTTAGGGGGAGTATGTTGGTTTCCTCTCTCTGTCTTCCTTCAAGCCTGAGCTGACCCCCTCCTCCCTCACAGGTGGGCGCCCTGTTATAAAACCTGCCATTTTCTCTTGCCAGGCCCCACAGGGCAGCATCTAAGGGACTAATCAGAGGCACCAGGTTTTACTTTACATTTCTCTTCATGGACGATGGTTGATTGTAAAAGCAGGCTCACATCTAGGCTGTGCTTTGCGTTCTGGGTACATAGGTCTGGCACCCGTTGAATAAAAGTGACCCTGAAGCCAGGCAAACTGTGTTTTGCGCAGAGGTTACTTTGTGGGCTCTGCAGTTACACCGTCTGGCTCAACCCCTAACAAAGTGTGACGCTGGGAGCAAATTACTTCATCACTTTAAGCCTCAGTGCCCTCCTCTCTAAAATGGGCATCATAATAGTAACTGCGTCAAAGTTTGTTGTGAGGTTTCCCTGAGTCGTTGGCATTTAGTGCTCTTGCCACATGGTCTGTATTCAGTACGTGTTAATTATCGTTTGTTTGAAGGCTTGGGGATACTAGCAGGGTGCATGGTGTGGTATTGACTGTATTCATGTTTGCACTACTTGGTTAGTCATTTATTCATCGCGACTAAATCACCAGAACACATTCACACTATGCAGCTCTAATAGTGACAAATGAACTAGGAACGCTTTAACTCAGCGGAGAGAGGAATGGCCGGGAATAAATGACGTTGTGCAATTAAGACAACAAATTCCATGCAACTACGTTCCTGGAAAAAAAAAAAAAAAAGAAAAAAAAAAAGAAACAACAAAAAAAAAACCCTCAAAAGCCTAATCATTTTGATGATTTTTTAATAGCAATGTGAAGTTCTGCATTTATCGCCTGATAGAACTCCTGAAATGCATTGTGTTGATCCAAGGGAGGCTAGGTTTTTGAATAGGACACTATAAACGTGATTTCCACAGACTGAAAACAAGATGTGACAAGCGGTTTGACACCGGCCCTGCACTAATTTCCGCTATTTGTAAAGAGGCACATCTGAATGGAAATAGCTCTGCAGAACGGATCGGTATGGTTGGGGCCGTGTCAGTCCCCACATAAAACCACAGTACCGGGGAAAATAAGTAGCCATTGATTTCCTGTGAAAGACCCCCCCCCCCCCCCCCCCCCCCCCCCCGAATCTGGGGAAAGCAGCCAGTACGGGACCCCAGCTGCTCTCTGCTGGGAATCCTTTGTGGAGGGGTATGAGGGGCAGGAGAATGCGAGAGAAAGCTGGTGGATATAAAAGGGGGGTGGGGAACCTCACACCAGATCTCAGGCTAGAGGAGGTGGTCGTGATTGGCTGAGCCATGCTTCATTCCTCAAACTAAGCCTGCTTCTTTCTCAGAAACTGGAGGGGGGTAGGAGGAAAGCTTCAAGGAGCCCTACCTCTATTTATGCAACACGTTGGGAACAGTTCCAATGGGAATTTCTCATGCTCTTTCACGTTCTCTGAATTCTGTTGGTGGCGAGTTCTTGTTTTCTTTAAACTGCGCTGATCTAATAAGGATTTGCCTCAAAACCGGAACAAATGCCCAGTGTGATTGCAAGCCCTCATTTACATAATTGCATTATGACAACAATTTTAGGAGGATGGTAAAGGAGGAATATGTTGATGTTTGCTCGCTGTCCTGCAAAAACACAACGCAACACAACAAAACAAAAAACACAACACAACACAAAAAAAACCCAAGAAACCTCCCAGATTACTTTCTGAGTGCTTCCGTGACAATTTCGCTGAGTGGATTAGACAAAAAAAATCTCTTTCAAGACTGAGCCCTGGGCAATCATTCTTTGTTTCCAGTTCAGACACTGCACGCAGCTTCTTTACAGTGAAATCAAGTATTCATCAAGGTGTTCCAAGAAAGCACTGAACAGTGTTTTAGGTGTCCTCGGAAGTTTGAAATATTTGGCAGTGTTTCTCCTCAATGAGTGTTAGCTGTGATCACTGCTACAGGGACAAGTTGGCCATTTAAAAGCATTTTTTTTTTCCAAAGGAGTTGGGTCACCTGCCTAGAGAGTCAATGGGGAAATATGGATATTCCAGGGGATAAAATTGTCCTATGGTATAAACAGCAAGCCACTAGAGAAAAATGGATTTTTCAAAATAAAAACAAGACCTCTTAGCCAAGAATATCTGCCTGCTGCTGTATTGTGCTGTATTTCTATTTTTAGGGGTATGCAAATGACTACATTGAAGGAAGTTATTTGTCAGTAGCTTGAACACAGAATTTGTTAGACAAAGGGATGCATTTCAAGCAGTTTTGATGTGATAGTATAAATACATTTATTTGTATATTACTGATCATGAGTGTTATTTCTGTTGAAATACGTGGGCCCAAATTAAAAATTTTACTCAAAACATGAAAAGTTTGTCAAGCAACTTACTATTATCAACACATTCCCAAGAAAGTAGGTAATGGACAAAGCTTTTAGGACTCAGAATCAGTCAACCGTCCATGTCTAGCATGTTAATGATAAATGATTGATTTGTTTTCTTTAAGAGACCTGTCACATCTCTATGTGGCAGCCGTTTTATTGTATATTTACCACATAGTAGGGCCATTTCACTAAAAATACTCTGTAATTTGAGTGTTCCACTAAGTCATTTTGGTTTTCTTACTAAATCATGCAAATAAGCGAAATTTCTGTGTCGAAATACCATGGTGGCTTTATTTTTTTCTTTTTAAATTTTATTTAATGTTTTGAATGTTTATATATTTTTTAAATGTTTATTTTTGAGAGACGGGAGGGACAGAGAGAGAGGGAGGCACAGAATCCGAAGCAGGCTCCAGGCTCTGAGCTGTCAGCACAGAGCCCAACATGGGGCTTGAACCCACGAACCATGAGATCATGACCTGAGCTGAAGTTGGACACTTAACTGACTGAGCCCCCCAGTGCTCCTTAATTTTATTTAAGTACAAGTTAGTTAACATATAGTGTAATAGTGGTTTCAGGAGTAGAATTTAGTGATTCATCACTTACACATAACACCCAGTGCTCATCCCAAGTGTCCTTCTTAATACCCATCACCGATCTAGCCCATTCCCTCTACCCTCCTCCACTCCAGCAAGCCTCAGTTTGTTCCCCATGTCTAAGAGTTTCTTATGGTTTGCCTCCCTCTCTGTTTTTACCTTCTTTTTCCTTCCCTTCCCCTATGTTCATTTGTGTTGCTTCTTCAGTTCCACATGAGTGAAATCACATGAAATACCATGGTCACTTGCACATGTTTTCTCTTTTTATTCCATGTGGCTTGTACCCTTCTTTCTACAACTCCCTCAGTACTGAGACCAGACATGCCTTCAGGTGGAGCTTAGGCTTGTCGTCTATCACTGGTCTTACGGAGACATAGCTAAGTCCACTGCATTATTGATAATGCAGGGAAACATCGATTGCCCTATGTGTTGTGAATAAATACAGCCTGCTCATAGGTCTTGTGTCCAGAATGCAGATATTAACAAAACAAGCAGGCTTCAGAGATACGGTAGTTGCTTTAAATCCTGGACAACACAGGGTTTGGTCTATAACCAAAGACCCCTTCTAAACAAATTGTCTTTCAGTCTTTAGATAAAATTAACTCAGGGGCACCTCGGTGGCTCAACCGATTGAACGTCCATCGGACTTCAGCTCAGGTCATGATCTCACGGTCTGTGAGTTCAAGCCCCGCGTCGGGCTCTGTGCTGACAGCTCGGAGCCTGGAGCCTGCTTCGGATTCTGTGTCTCCCTCTGTCTCTGCTCCTCCCCTGCTCACACTCTGTCTCTCTCTCAAAAATAAATAAAGATGAAAAAAAATTAACTCACCATTTTATAGTTTTTGAAACAGCAGGATAGGGACGGGTGCAGCAGTTTAAGGATATATTTTATTGTCTTCAAACGTGGATGGTTTCTTTTGGGAAATAGGCTGTTGCCCCTTAAAGGTCACTTGAAATTGATTTCCATACTCTGGATTTTTTAAACTCTGGTACTCTGTTGTGTTTTCAGCAGTTATTCTAGGATGTATGTGGATGCTGGTGGTTCCTGAGGCCTTTTGAATGTGTGAAATAAGGTCCAATCACGAGTTAGAAAGAGTTTTAGAAAGTTCTCAGCCACTGTTTCCTGATGGGGAACTTCTCCTTTATTTCTCCTTCATTTTTCCACAAGTTACATATATTTAAAACTTTGTCACTATTACGTTGTATTTCATTTTTTTCTTTGGCAGTTTCCAGTGTCTTAGTTCTTCATTCATTATGCTAGATAGTTTCTTCTAATTTTTCAGTGTGCTAATTCTCTCTTCAGCTGTGTTTAATCAACTATTAAACTCCTCTCCGGAATTCTTAATTTAGGCTCTTGCATTTATTTCTAGTGTATCATTGGATGGTTGTTTTTTACCAAAGCATTTTCATGAGTGTCTCTTGTCTTTTTGCATAGAGAAGGTATTTTAAAGTCTGTCAGGGGCACCTGGGTGACTCAGTTGGTTAAGCATTTGACTTTGAATCAGGTCATGATCTCTTAGTTTACCAGTTTAAGCCCCGCATCCAGCTCCAAGCTGACAGCTCAGAGCCTGGAGTCTGTTTTGGATTCTGCATCTCCCTCTCTATTTGCCCCTACCTCACTAGTACTCTGTTTCAAAAATAAATAAAAACATTAAAAAAAAATCTTTTTTAAGTTAAGCCTGTAAGACAATTCCTATAATTATATTCCCATATGGGACTGTTTATATGGTCTCCTATTTTTGCTGGCTTTATTTTTCAAAGTTGGTGATATCACTCTGTGCCAGATACTTTATTTTCAAAATTGTTGGTAGAAATAATTTAAAGCTCAGGACAATATTATCTTCCACAGTAAATAATGTCTGTTTGCTACATTTAACTGGGAATCCTAGTATGCTGGAATTACTTAATTAAAATTTAGGAATTGAAAATATTTGACCTGAGCTGTAGTGCTTACAAATACCTATCTACATGTGGTTATTTTTTTGTAAAGTTTATTTATTTATTTTGAGAGAGAAAGACCGAGAGAGAGAGAGAGAGAGAGTGCGCAACAGCAAGCAGGGGAGGGACAGAGAGAGAAAGAGAGAGAGCAACAGCAAGCAGGGGAGGGACAGAGAGAGAGAGAGAGAGAGAGAGAGCGCAACAGCAAGCAGGGGAGGGACAGAGAGAGAGAGAGAGAGAGAGCGCAACAGCAAGCAGGGGAGGGACAGAGAGAGAGAGAGAGCAACAGCAAGCAGGGGAGGGACAGAGAGAGAGAGAGAGAGAGAGAGAGAGAGAGAATATCAAGCAGGCTTTGAGATGTCAGCACAGAGCCTGATGTGGCACTCAGTCTCATTAACCATGAGATCAAGATCTGAGCCAAAATCAAGAATCAGACACTTAACCGACTGAGCCACCCAGGTGTCCCTTACATTTGGTTCTTCTTTAATTATAGGGACAACCCTTTTGGTCTCCCACCTAAAGAGAAGAAGTTTTAGTAGCCCTCATCTCTCACAGGCCCTAGACTCAAATGTCTTTCCTCTTGGTCTTGTACAGCCGTGATTCAAAAGTGACATCTAGACTCTCTGTATCTCAGAAGCAGGGGCAAGAGTGACCTTGAAAGCATGGCTCATGTTCTTCAGCTGGAAGCTTTCCTAGCTCTGGGCCAGTCATTCTTTGCAAACTTGGTAGTTTTCTGAAGCTGCAAATAAAGTGGTTTCAGTTGTGCCCAACTTTTATAGTTATGCTTAGTGAGAAGCTCATCCCAGTTTCCTAGTCTACTATTCACAGCAGATGTGATACCAAGTTGAACCAAATATTCATTGGTCATGAGAACTTTTTGCACTGTAAGACCACTCCCCATTTTATGAGCCAAATACACTATATGTATTCACTCAATATTAGCGTGCAGCCCTTTTAAAAATAGTGTCTCAACTTACTCAATGTTCTTTGAAATTTTTAACGCTAACTGATAGGTTCTGTATACCTCTATTTTTATTATTTCTTCTCGTTTCTGGCTGCTTCTCCTTAGAATCGCTGTTTTGACTATCTGGGTTTTGTTACATCCACCTTCAGGTGAGCCAAACTGCTCGCCGAAAGTTGAATGCGCTCAGAGCCACGAAGCTCTGTAAAGTTTGCATGGGAGTGGGCACTTACCATCAGGAAATAAAAATAAAAGAGGAACTTAATGAAGTATAAACCAGTAATGAAATAGGTTCAACGTAGCAGAAGTTGGTTATTTAAAAAAGTTAATAAAACAGACATAGCTCCAGAAAGATGACTCAAAGAGAAAAAGGATTCATATGTAAAAAAATGAGAAGGAGAAATTAATAGGTAAAGAGGATGCAGAAGTTACAAAGAAAAGAAAAAGTGGAAGTTATAAATGCTTTCATGAAAATTTGTAGGTCAATAAATTTGAAAACATGGATGAAATGCATACATTCCTAGAAGAACATAACATTTTATCAACGCTGATTCCCCCCCCCAAAAAAAGGAAATTCCATATGCATCATTTAAAACTTCCAATAAAGCAACAAAGAATGTAAAGATCTTAAAAACAAGTTATTACTAATTCTTCCAAAAGTATAAATGGAGTGAATACCCCAGGTGCATTTATGTTGCCAGTATAATCTCGATGCCCAAAATTTAATTCTGACAAGTATTGGTGAGGATGCGGAGAAATGGAGACTATTTACACTGGTTATTGGAAGTACACATTAATACGTTCATTTCACACAAGTTGTACAATTACATGCTCAGCTATATATTTTATGTAGAGCTTCTTCAAATCCCCTTGTGAGTTTTACATTGTGACCATGTACACACACATGCGTGGAGAGAAGAAGCAAGGAAACAATCATTACTCATATTGCCTCTACTGCTTGAATGTTTTTTCAGCCTCTACTGTTTGCATAAGACTTTGGTTATGTATTAATCATTTGATTTCTTATTCCATTAATAGTTCTCCAATCTCAGTTCACATAGCTCTACACTAGAGAAACTTTTAGCAAAGAACGCTACAATCAGAAGCTACTGTTGACACCGTTCATCAAAGTGGCAAAACTAAACAAAATACTCCACATGTCTATAATCAGATGCATAAATAAATGCTAGATATCTATACAATGGAATATTATAAATAAAAATGATATCAATACCATTGCATCAATAAGAATAAATCTTATAGAATATTGAACTATAAAAACAAGCTATAAGAGAACACATTTTTATGATTCCATTAATATCAAGGGGTAAACTCAAGTAAATTAGGCAATAAATTGTGTTTGAAGCTTCGATGACTTCACTGAAAAAAACCTTCTCCCTTTACTTACAGGTTTCAGATTTCAAAAAATCCAAACACAGAATCTGGCGCTGCAGGTGGTTGAATTACATTATACATTGAGTTCACATCCTTGCACTATCTCTTATGTTAAAGTTAGGGAAATGTAAGAAAGAGAGGGACCCCAGAAACTGGGTGCATATGTCTCAACAGATTCCATGAGAGTGAGGCCATTAATTTACTTACAGAGATTTTAATTTAGTACCTTGATGTTGATTTAACTGACCCTCTCATGTATTTCTTTATTTAAAAATTTTTTTGACGGTTATTTATTCAGAGAGATAGAGTGCAAGCAGGGGAGGGGCAGAGAGAGAGGGAGACACAGAGTCTGAAGCAGGCTCCAGGCTCTGAGCTGTCATCACAGAGCCTGACACAGGGCTTGAACTCATGAACTGTGAGATCATGACCTGAGCTGAAGTCAGACAATTAACCAGCTGAGCCACCTAGGTGCCCCCTCTCATGGATTTCTTATGAAGATATAATCAGTTTAGGATAATTGAGAAAATAAAAGAATATAATCCTATGGTAATGAAAACAAAAAGGACAACATAATTTTGAAATAGGAAATATGAAGTTTGAAATAGAATTGACACAAGATCACATTGTCAACATTATGTCTTCATGAGGCAACCATAGACAAGTCAACTAGTGTTTAACTTACACACTAAGCTCCATCAATACCAGCATCACACCAATCTTTCTTTTTATTTGACAAATATTTAAAGACCTACCTACCGTGTGCTACATAATGTATTATGAACTCCATCACAAGCCTTGTATTATTTCAAAATAATTACAAATAACTTTTTGATTATAGAAACAATATGTCTTCATTAAATCTGAAATTATATTTTCATTGTTTTCCTCTGATGAACTTATTCACCAATGTGTAGCTAATTTGCTTGCTAAAAATGTGTGCGGACATTGGCTATCTCCTTCTCTTCCCTGTTATTTATGAATCCCTGCCTTCAGTCTTCCCATAATTGCTTGCAGACATCTTGTAGCCATGTTTTTATTGTAAATCACTTCACAATAGTTTTGGAGGAGGGGAGGGGAGGGTATAATGAAGTTACAATGAAACTATTATTTAATGATTGTTATTAACATCAAATAACACTTGCGTAAATAGTAGACCTCTTGACCTCTTGGAAGGTTTTAATGAAAGCTTCATTGAATATCAAAACGAATCAGGATTAAAGAAATAAATAATAAAATGAAAATGAAGTCTTATTAAGACCAATAAAGTTAAGTGCTCCTGTGTGTTGACAAGTCCCTACAGCAATTTATGCAATGTAGAAAAGAATATCTCAGGTTGAAAAGGAAGCCTTTCTTGGGGATACATTAGAGGTTAGAAAAGAAACTGTGAGAACAGTATTTAGAATATATGGTATCCCCTTAGACACACTTGAGCCATTTATGTATATTTCACATGTATATTTCTGAAAGTAGACTGTGATGCCTTGCTTAATTTAACTGTATGGGTGAATATTAAAGTCAGGGTCTAAAGGAGTTAGGTTCAGCCCAGTTACAAGGTGACCGACTTCCTGTCATGGAAAAAGGTTATCTGGACATAGCCACATAAACTGTAAGTGTCATTGTTTCAAAGAAACCAAATAAAAATAAATTGTACATAAATGTTGACGATGTCGTGCTCATCTCTGTGCTTAACCTTTGCAGTTCAGAGGAAAATTGGATATTCTGATTTACCACTGTAGAAGAAATATATAAAATAATCATCAGGTAAAACAAAAACCTTAGAGAATCCCACAAAAAATTGATTCTTTTCACTCCTTTGTCAGATACCACTTTGAAATGTGATCCCCTGGTAGAATATTGATAGATTGTTTCTCTAGTCATGTGGTCCTTGAGGACAATAATAACCTGGAGTCCTAAGAAGTAAAGAGTAGGTTAAAGTTTTTGTGCCTTTTATTTCTCTGCTCAAGAATACTTAATAGGTTTCTTCAATACCTTTCTCATTAATGGAGAATGCCGTCCTCTTCTGATCTTATATTGTTCCTCTGATAATACATCTAATGTGTATCCTTATTATTTCTACTTATGTTTTCTGTCACCATATACATCAGGGTCTAATTACAAATTTTAGGGAACTTATATCGCAGTTGTGTATTCAGTGCCCCTTATAGTGCTTAGTATAAGATGGGTTTTCAATAAATACCTGTTTAACCTAAGGGTTGGCAAACATTTTCCGTAAAGGCCAACTTTTAAATATTTTAGGTGTTGCATGGTCTCTGTCATAATTACTCACCTCTGCCTTTGTGTTCAGAAAGCAGCCAAAGACAATACATCAACACTTGGCAGTGGCTGTGTTCTAATAAAACTTTATTTACACATATAGAAGGTGGGCCAGAGTAGCCCATGAACTGTAGTTTGCCAACTGTAGTTTAATGGATGTTTGAATTAACTAGTTGCTTCTAATGAAAAAATACCACCCTAACTTTGACAAAGAGAGATCATGTTAGTATTATTTAAAAAGGTAATTTACAGGGGTGCCTGGGTGGCTCAGTTGGTTGAGCGTCTGACTTCGGCTCAGGTTGTGATCTTGCGGTTTGTGAATTCGAGCCCCGGTCAGGCTCTATGCTGACGGCTCAGAGCCTGGAGCCTGCTTCGAATTCTGTGTCCCCTTCTCTTTCTGCCCATCCCCTGCTTGTGCTGTGTCTCTCTCGGTCTTTCAAAAATAAATAAATAAATGTAAAAAAAAAATTAAAAAGACATTTATAGATACTTGGGGTTTAATTAAGGAAAATATTATGATGACAGGTGGTCATAGGAAAATGTTAGCGTTTTCTGGAATAATGCCCTCAAAATCCAGTGAAGTATATTTTGCTTACTCAGTTTCCCAAATCAGTGATAAATAGAAATTGAGCAAATCAAGAGCTTTGAAGGATTGAAACATCAGTTTCTTGAGAAGAGAGAGGTTTTTTTTTCCTATTCGGGCTCAAAAGAAACACACACACACACACACACACACACACATCATGGTCTAAAACTGGTGGAGAATGAAGAGATTTAACAATGAGAGAACCAGAAATTATTTTAAACATATTTTTTATTGTGTTGATTTGTGACCTACTTTTTTTTAGAACTGCTCATTGAGAAGATTGCTCAATTATGTCAAATATGCTGAGAAGACTTGCTTCTGTAACATTCCAGAATACAGCCTACAGCATCCATGGTGAATACAATAGCCAATTATCCTCATCCATCACATTCTTGGCAGTAATGGAATTTTAACAGGTTTCAAAGGCCAAACATTCTCTTGTAAGTGTTTTACTTGGGCGTGAACATGCCCAATTTTAAAAGGGCTTTGGTCAAATCGCCCACGTTTTAGCAGAATATCTTGCATTCGTACTTTGGAGAAGAACTATGGATGGCCTTATTTGGAGTGATAAGCTCTAGCGACAAACAAAGTAGATGTTCTTATCTCATATCCCATTACTAACAGCAGATTATACATTATATAAAACATGGTTTAGATGGCAGTGTGACAATCCCTTGAGATGTTGTGCAGAAACGTCACATCAGAAAGCGTCTAACCTTGATACATGTAGTTTTCTTATTTCCTGGGGTTGATAGAAGTAGACGAGAAATCTGGTCACTGACAGCAGAAGAGCACCATCTTTGATAAAATAGCTTCAAAGGGCAAAATGACCGTTGTGCTTTTTGCCGTAAAGAGAGATTGCTAGAGCTTTCTCAGTTTGACATAAACTGTTGACTCAAGAATTATTTGGCTGGATAGTCTGTATACATCTGGGTAGATAGACTTGCATGGACTTTTATGCAGTGGGCACTTGACCTCCTTTTACTTTCAAATTTGTATCAGTGACCACTGGGATAACTTTAGGGCATTAAGGGTGTAGATGCTGCAGGACAGGAGAAAAATGCAGATAACCAAGAGATGAGAGCTAAAAGTCCGACTTAAAAGAAGTTGAAGCAGATATAAAACAGAATCCTTTTATTCATTGTGTTAGAGCTGACCAAAGGTGGGACTCTAAAACACGTGGGTCTGGGAAGCTTGTATCATTCTGTCTGGGCGGGGTGTGCGTGTGTGTGTGTGTGTGTGTGTGTGTGTGTGCGCGCACATGACCCAGAGGAGTAAAATTCTCCAGATATAACTCCCTAAGCCAAGTATTCTCAAAAGTTGCCCTCTCCAAACTCCACAGCCTTGGGAGAACTGTGCATCTCAAAAATGCCTAAGTGCACAGATTATGGGAGACTGAGAGTTTTAGTTTTAGTTTTGCTATTTTACATCATGTAAATCCTTCAGTACTTTGAGGAATACAATATTAGATTGATCATGAGATCACAAGATACTTAGGTTATGATCTACCACTTTTATAATGAATATGGGATTAAATTTACAACCAGTGTCATTAACATATATGCTAACAATAACCTTGATTTGTCTGGAAATATTTTTATAATCATGTTATAATCAATATTACAGAAATTTCGTGGATTCATTTTCAAATTTTCGAATGTAGGGGGCACCTGGTTGTTTCAGTTGGTTAAGGGTTAAGCGGGTAAGCGTCTGACTTCAGCTCAGGTCATGATCTCCTGGTTCAAGCCCCGAGTCAGGCTCTATGCTCACGCAGAGCCTGGAGCCTGTTTCAGATTCTGTGTCTCCCTCTCTCTCTGCCCCTCCCCCACTCAAGCTCTGTCTCTCTCTGTCTCTCTCGAAAATAAATAAACGTTATTTTTTTTTTTATTTTTGAATTTACAATTAGAGAAGGATGATTTTCAACTTTATAAGTATTAGTGAATTTATGTAAAATTTTTAATGTGTGAAATAAAATTTGCATTTTAAAGAAAAGTATTGCATTTCACCGTTTATAGTCTAGTTTACTATTTAATTTTCAGTGAAGTATAGTTGACATACAATATCACATTCGTTTCAAATGTACAAAACATTGATTCAGTTTTTCTTTCCATAACAAAATGCTAACCACAATACCATCTGGCAAAATATGAAGTTATTACAATATTATTGACTATATTCCCTCTGCTGTATTTTTCATGCCTGTGTTATTTATCTTACAACTTGAAGTCTCTATCTCTTAATCACCTTTACTTACTTTGTCCAATCCCCTATCCCCCTCCCTTGTAGCAACTGCCAGTTTATTCTCTGTGTTTATGACTATGTGTGTTTTGTTTCGGTTGTTTCTTGTTTAGATTCCACATTTAAGTGAACTCGTATGGCATTTGTCTTTCTCTGTTCGATTTATTTCACTTGGCATAACACCCCCTGCTGGGTCCATCCATGCTGCTGCTAACAGTAAAATTTTATTCTTTTTAATGGCCGAGTAGTTTTCCATAATAAATAAAGAAAGAATAAAAAAAATCAACCAACCACAACTGTATCCATTTGTTTATTGATGGACACTAAGAGTGCTTCCATACCTTGGCTGTTGTAAATAATGTTGCAGTGAACATGGAGGTGCCTATATATTTTTGAATTAGTGTTTCTAGTGTTTCTTTTGGGGGCAGGGGTGTGGGGTACCCAGAAGTGGGATTACTGGATTATAAGGTATTTTTATTGTTAATTTTTTGAGAAAACCCCATACTGTTTTACATAGTGGCTGTGCCATCTAACATTCTTAGCAGTAGGGCATGAGGGTTCCTTTTTCTCCCCATCTTTGCCAACACTTGTTATTTTTCATCTTTTTGGTACTAGTCATTCTGAGTGGGGTGAGGTAATCTCTCATTGTGGTTTTGATTTGTATTTGCCTGGTGATTAATGATATTGAGCATCTTTTCAAGCTTCTGTTGGTCGTCTGTATATCTTCTTTGGAGAAATGTCTGTTCCCATATTCATATAAAAGTAGTAGATAATAAGCTAACTATCTTGTGATTCTCATGATCAATCTAATATTGTATTCCTCAGAGCACTGAAGGATTTATATAACGTCTCTCCTCTTTTTTTCAGTTGGATTGTTTGTGGTTTTTTGGTATTGAGTTTAGGATTTTTTTATGTAGTTTGGATATTAACCCCTTATTGGATCTGTCATTGGCAAATATCTTCTCACACTCAGTAGGTTGCCTTTTTATTTCGTTGATGTTTTTCTTTGCTGTACAAAACCTTTTTAGTTTGGCATAGTCCCAGTTGTTCATTTTTGCTTTTGTGTCTCTTGCCTGAGAAGAGGTATCCAAAAAATACTGAGAGTGATGTCTGTTTTCTTTTAGGAGTTTTATGATTTCAGGTTTTAGATATAGGTCCTTAATCCATTTTGAGTTTATTTTTGTGTATGGTGTTAGAAAGTTGTCTATTTTCATTCTCTGGCATGTCACTGTCCAGTTTTCCCAACACCATTTATTGAAGATTCTATGTTCCCCCCATTGTATATTCTCTCCTCCTTTGCCATAGGTTAGTTGATCATATAAGCATGGGTTTATTCTTGGGCTTTCTGTTCTGTTGGTCTCTGTGTCTTTTTTTGTGTCAGTATCATATTGTTTTGCCTACTGTAGCTTTGTAGTACAGTTTGAAATCAGATAGTGTGACGCTCTCTGCTTTGTGCTTTCTCAAGATTGTTTTGGCTCTTAGGGGTCTTTTGTGGATCCATACAAAGTAAGGTTATTTGTTCTAGTTCTGTGACAAATGCTATTAGTATTTTGCTAGGGATTGTACCAAATCTGTGAATTGTTGTGGGTAGTACGGACATTATGAATTCTTCTAATCCATTAGTGTGGAATATCTTCCCATTTGCATTGTATTCACGTTCTTTCATCAGATTTGTATAGTTTTCAAAGTATAGGTGTTTGGCTTCCTTGGTTAAATTTATTCCTAGCTGTCATACTCCTGTTGATGCGGTTATAAATGAGATCATTTTCTTCATTTCTTCTACTCTTACTTCATTATTAGTATGTAGAAATGCAGCCCATGTCTGTATATTGATTTTACGTCCTGCAACTTGACTGAATTCATTTATCAGTTCTAATATGATGTTAATTTCCTTTTTAACCTTCATTTATTTTTTTTTTAATTTTTCAATGTTTATTTTTGAAAGAGAGAGAGGAGCAAGCACGTGCGTGTGTGCACGAGCGGGGGAGGGGCAGAGAGAGGGAGACACAGAATCCAAAGCAGACCCCAGGCTCTGAGCTCCAGGCTCTGTCAGCACAGAACCAAATGTGGGGCTTGAACTCGTGAACCGTGAGATCATGACCTGAGGTGAAGTTGGACATTTAACTGACGGAGTCACCCACGTGCCCATTTTTTGACCTTTATTATGTTAAGGTATATTCCCTCTATATTCACTTAGTTGAGAGCCTTTATCATCTGGTGTTGAATTTTGTCAAATGCTTGCTCTGCATCTACTGTGATGATAATACGGTTTTTATCCTGCATTTTGTTGATGTGTATCATATTGATTGACTTGCAGATGGTGACCCATCCTTGCATTTCTAGAATTAATCCAATGTTATTGGGGTGAATGATCTTTCTTATGTATTTTTGAGTTTGGTTTGCTAATATTTTGTTGAGGATTTTTGGATCTGAGTTCATCAGGAATATTGGCTTATAATTTTCAGTTTTCGTAGTGTCTTTCTCTGGTTTTGGCATCAGAGTAATGTAACCTTGTAGGACAATTTGGGAAGTACTCCTGGGGTGCGTGAGACGCTCAGTCGAGTGAGCATCCAACTTTAGCTCAGGTCATGATCTCAAGGTTCTTGAGTTTGGGCCCCGCTTCCGGCTTTCTGCTGTCAATGCAGAGCCAGCTTTAGACCCTCTGTCCCCCTCTTTCTGCACCTCCCTCGCTCACTCTTACTTTCAAAAATAAATAAACATTAAAAAATGTGGAAGTACTTCTTCCTCTTCTATTTTGTGAAATAGTTTGAGAAGGATAGATATTGACTTTTTAAACAATGTTTGGTAGAATTCATCGGTAAAGCCATCTCGTTCTATCTTTTTGTTTGTTGGGAGTGCTTTGATACTGACTCCATTTTATTAGTAGTAATTTGGTCAGATTTTCTATTTCTTTGTGATTCACTCTTAGAAGATTATATCTTGGTAGGAATTTATCCATTTCTTCTAGGTTGTCCAATTTTGTGGCATATAATTTTTCATAGTACATTTGACCCTTGAAAAACAGGAGTTAGAACTATGGGGATCCATCTATACATGGATGTTTTTCAATAAATAAGCTGGAAGCTTTTTGGACTTTTAAGACCATTTGAAAAAAATGGCTGATAAACTAGCTTATAAATACTTGTAAAAATTAAGAAAAGGTTGAGTATGTCATGAATGCATTAATATATATATATAGTTTATTATTTTCTCCTGTACAGTATACCCAAGTATAGTATAAAATTTTTAATTTATCAAAATGATGCACATAAATTCTTACATATTGTACATGACTCCATTCACTATTGAGAAAAATGTAAACAAAGTAGAGATGCAGTATTAAATTATCATTGCATAAAATTAATTGGAGAACATACTATACCGCTCTAATAATTTTGCAGCTAACTCCTGTCTCGTGTTGCTATAACGGTGAGCTCAAATTGTAAATATGCGCTTAAAGCGTCACGTGACGCTAATCATTTCCACCCGAGCAGTTTGTATCTTCAGTAAATTGCATATTGCAGTAAAAAGTGATCCCTTGCCGTTCTTGTTGTTAGTACTTAAGTTCTGGGGGAGTCACAAGTTATACGTGAATTTTCGACAATGCAGGGAGTTGGCACCCTTAGCCCCCCAATTGTTCAAGGGTCAGTCGTAGTCTTTTATAATCCTTTGTTGTTCTGTGGTGTCAGTTGTGAACTCCTCTTTGATTTCTGATTTTGGCTTCTCTCTCTTTTCCTCTTGAATAGTTGGCTAAGGGCTTATCAATTTTGTTTGTGTTTTCAGAGAACCAGCTCTTAGTTTCATTCATCTTTTCTGTTTTTTTTTTTTTTGATTCCTAGTTTCATTCATTTGTGGTCATAAAAGATGCTTGATATGATTTCAGTCCTCTTAAATTTATGAAGTCTTGTCTTGTGGCCTAACATGTGATCTGTCCTGGGGAATGTCCCGTGTGCACTGGGAAAGAATGTGTATTCTGCTGTTTTTGGTGGAATGTTCTGTATATGTCTGTTAAGTCCATCTGGTCTAATGTTTCATTCAAAGCTACAGTTTCCGTACTGGTTTTCTGTCGGGATGATATGTCCATCGATATAAGTGGGATGTCAAAGTCCTCTACTATTATTCTATTGGTTTCGTTATCTCCCTTTGTTAACACTCGCTGTATGTGTTTTATTTTCCTATGTTTTATTTTCTCACTGAATTCACCCTTCTTCATTATGTAATGCCCTTTTTAATCTTTTGTTACACTCTTTATTTTAAACTCTCTTTTTTTCTTAAGTCAGTATCACTACCCCAGCTTTATTTATTTTTTTTCGTTTCCATCTGCATGGAGTATCTTTTTCCGTTCTTTGAATTTCCTTACTAAGTCTGAAGTAAGTCTTTTCTAGTTATGATATACATCAGTCTTGTTTTTTAATCTGTTCCATCACCCTATGTCTTTAGCATTTGGCGCATTTACATTTGAAGTAATTATTGATAGGCTTGTACTTAACTGCCAGTTTGTTAACTGTTTTCTGATTGTTTTATTGTAGTTCTTGTCTCATCTGTTATTCTCTGTCCTTATTACTTGAATACTTTCTCCTGAGCGTTATATTTGGATTCCTTTCTCTTTATTTTTTGTACTTTTGTATCTATTAACACTTTTTGGTTTATGGTTGCCATACAAAAGCCTACGTATGCAGCATTCTTTTTTCATAATTTTTTTTTTTAATTTTAGAGAGAGAGAAAGTGAGTGGGGAAGAGGGGCAGAGGGAGAGGTTGAGAGAGAGAATCTTAAGCCGGCTCCTTGCTCAGTGCAGAGCCCGACATGGGGCTCGATCCCATGACCCTGGGAGCATAACCTGAACCAAAATCAAGATTTGGATACATAACTGACTGAGCCACCCAGGCACCCCTATAATAGTCTCTTTTAAGTTGGTGGGTGCTCAATTTCACACTGTAAAAGTGTAAAAGTCTTTAATTCTTCCTCCTCATTTTATGCAGATGCTGTCATATTTGACATCGTTTTTATTTTGTACATCCCTTAACTAACTCTCAGATACAGTTGATTTTACTGCTTTTGTCTTTTAACTTTACTGGCTTTATAAGTGATTTATCTATTACCTTTACTATGTGTTTGAAAGAGAAATTTTTTCTTTCCTAATTCTCTTCTACTTATGGTCTTATCTTTTCCACCTAAATATGTTCTTTCCACATTACTATTAAGGCCCGTTTAGTGGTGATGAAATCATTTTGTTTCTGTGGGAAACTCTTCATCAATTTTGAATGATCATCTAGCCGGGTAGAGTATTCTTTTTTTTTTTTTTTTTTTTGATGTTTATTTATTTTTGAGAGAGAGAGAGTGTGAACCGGGGAGGGACAGAGACGGGGACAGAAGATCTGAAGTGGGTTCTGTGCTGACTGCAGTGAACCCAGTGTGGGGTTTGAACTCATGAACCATGAAATCATGGCCTGAGTGGAAGTCTGATGCCTAACCAACAGAGTCACCCAGGTGCCCCTGGGTAAAGTATTCTTGGTTGTGGGTTTCTTTCCTTCAGCATTCTGAATGCATCATGCGACTCCCTTCGGAGTTTTTGCAGAAAAGGCAGCCGATAGTTTTCTAGGGTTTCTCTTCTCTGTAACTATTTGCTTGTTGCTTGCTGCTTCTAAGATTCTCTGTGTTTAATTTTTTCCATTTTCATTATGTGTCTTGACGTGGACCATTTTGGGTTTATGTTATTTGAAGCTCTCTGTGCTTTCTGGACCTGAACACCTGATTTTTTCCTGAGACTAGAAAGTTTTTCTGCCCCTTTCTGTCTCACTTCTCCTTCTGTGACTCCTACAGTGTGAATGTTGTTGATTCTTTTTTTTTCTTTTTGCTGCTTAGCTTTTATGATTTCTCCTGCTGTCTTCCAGATCCCTGATCCCTTTTTCCGCAGCCTCTCATCTGCTGTTGATGCCCTGTAGTGCTGTTGATTTCAGTTACTGCTTTCTTCAGCTCTGACTGGTTCTTTTCAGTATTTTCCATCTCTTTGTTGAACTTCCCACTGTGTACCTCTCTTCTTCTCCCAAGTTGGAGGACTGTCTTTAGGACTCTCCCTTTGGATTTTTTTCTGAGATAGATTGCTTAGCTAGCTTTTGTTCTCTTTCTGAGGTTTTGTCTTGTTCTTTTGTTTGGAACATCGTCCTCTGTCTCCTCATTTTGCCTGCCTCTGTGAGACCTGTGGAGCCCACAAGCACAATCTCCCCAGTTCCCAGAATTCTGGTCCCCAGAACCGCGTGCCCCGAGGATGAACCCCGTGTGGGCTGAATGTACCTTCCTGTGATAAATGGGCCATGACTATCATAGGCACACTGGTGGGTGGTGTTGGTCTCTTCTTACCAGGGCTGGAGGTGCCAATACAACCTTCTGGATGTAATGGTGTACTAGGTCCTTTGCAAGGGCACCTGCCAGAGTAGGTGGATCGGCTGGCCTGGGTCTCCAGGAGATGGATTGCCATAGCCAGGCAAGAGATGCTAGTTGGGTAGATGGAGAGTGTCCAAACTGGCCCCCAGGAGAGATAGTTTGCTGAAGATCAAGAAAAAAGGTGCCTTCCTGTGCTTCTCTTCCCAGAGCAAGTTTCTACAGATCCCTGGCCTTTTGCATATGTCTTAAAATTAGTTCATAAACCTCCTTCACATACCACCCCCTCCCCCCACCCCTTGGGTGCTTTTCAAACTGTTGGCTCCTTGCCGAGTCTTGGAGCAAGTGTGTTTATGAGAGGGTCCTTTAAGAGGAGAGGCTGGGTCTCCTCTCACCCTCTAGCTCTCCTGGAGTTAAGTGCTCCTGATTTTCAAAACCAGATGTTACATATGTTGGGGGTGGGGCTCATGTTCCTGGTGCAGATCCCCAGAGAAGGGGATGTCTGATGTGGGGTTTGAATTCCTTACTCGTCAAGTGTTCTCTCAGAGCCCGTATTACCCCTCTCACTTCCTGACCTTCTTTGTGTGTTTTATTGGAGTAGCTATCCTAGTGGCCTTCAGGCTGTTTTCGGAAAGTGTTGCCCTACGTGTAGTTGCAGGCTTGGTGTGTCTGTGGGAGGGAGGGAGATCAGGACTTGCCTAGTCTTCCCCTTTCCCTCTTCCCCCTGGTTTTTCGCAATTTCAAATTGTAAACATAATGAAAACCCTAAGTGTTACGAGGTCAGAACTGGCATAGTCAAGTTCAGCTTCTTCATCTTCATCCGTGTTCCAATAATTTTTCTTTAGAATCAGCTGTGTAAATACAGGACTATGTAATGTCACAGAGGTGTAGATGGTAATTGTCACCTTGTGTACCAACTTGTCAACACAAGGTTGAACCGTTTTGAATCATGACACATTTACCTGCCATGTACAAATATGTGTGTACCTGAGTCCACATCTGTCATCTGTCAGAGCTTACAGGATAAGAGGGGTTGTCCAAATAGACTCCTATGTGTCACACAATTTTCTCCAAAGGGTGAGTGATGAAAATGTACCAGTTTGAAAGCTATATAAATATTACAAAAGCTCAGTGGTAATCAAAACAATCACTTAGAACTTGGACTAACAAAATGTCTTTTTGAGAAAGAGCATCTTGGGGCGCCTGGGTGGCTCAGTCGGTTAAGTGTCCGACTTCAGCTCAGGTCATGATCTCACGGTTCGTGCATTCAAGCCCCACGTTGGGCTCTGTGCTGACAGCTCAGAGCCTGGAGCCTGCTTCAGATTCTGTGTCTCCCTCTCTCCCCACCCCTCCCCTGCTCACACTCTATCTCTCTCTGTCTCTCAAAAATTAATAAATGTAAAAAATAAATTAAAAAAAAAGAGCATCTTGTCACTGATATTTAAAAAGTCTGATGCACAGCAAAAATAATAAGGAGACTGATTTTGGTTATGTTTTTATTGTTTATAAATTCTGGAGATCGGACTCACATTGTCTTATTCTGCCCATTCAGGTTGATTACCTGTTGAGGGAGATTATTAAACCTTATATTCTGCATGGGTGTCTACTTAACTGGAATGTATTACCTCTCCACAGAAAAGTGCTAGATTTAAGATAAAAAGACACATCCTTAGAAATGGTGGACTTTGATAAGAGGGAACTGGAATTTTATCTCACAGGCTGCTAGCTAGGTGATCAATATACTGATGGTTGTTTTAAATCATTTTTTAAGCTGTTTTAATTGGAAAGAATATGAATGGACAGGTATGAGTGATGATTGGGTGAATACACAATTTTCCCCCGCAATGATCGTCAAGTGGAAAAGGAGCTGAGACGAAGCCAAGACAGATGAAGGTATCTTCAGAAGACAAATCAGATATGTGTTCTTCCTAAACCAGATGCATCCGAGAAGTGGAAGATGAGGCCTATGTGTCCGAGAAGAGGGTACAATTTATTGGAATCTACTTCTACCATGTTTTTGGTTCACATGCCTTATTTTTTTTCTCTCCAGATGTGTGTGGAAGACTGAACATTTGCACCAGAAGAAAATTTAGTCTGTTTCTGGTTTTTCTTCTTAGATGGTATTTAAATAGCTTGTTCGTATTTTATGGCCTCTAATCAGAAGGGACTTTCAGATCCTTTGTCTATCCACATTATTTTGGGGGCATTTTATACTCAAAGCTGTAAATTGTATACTTAAAATCTTTTATTGGGAAAGATGTCCTCCTTTTTTTAGGACTATATAGATAATCATAGAAACAGGCAGCCCCATCCCAGAAGGAGTGTCTTGACCAGGATTCATAATTTGCCTCCTATGCCCCAAAGAGTCAAAACATGCATAATTTAAACCTGAATAGATGGAGTTCTCCAATTGTTTTCTGTAACAGACCCGCAGAGAAAACTTTTGAATATACTCTCAAATTCCATAACATCTTGAATGATGATTCCAAGTTTTTATTATAGAGAAGAAAAAATTTATTAATAACCCCCAAACCTTTTGGAGCCAACCCACAAATATTTTCTTCATGATGCACTGTCGTAACAATAAGACAAACGGTTTATTTTTCAGTGTCTTTTCCAATTACATCCATGTAAGTATAATTGGGGGGAAATACCCACATGACTGACTTTCATATATCCCCTGCCTCTTTAATTAGCATTTGATAACTGTTTTCTTTCAACAATGTTTTTTTTTTTTTTGTTTTTCCTTTAAACAATTTTGAACCCACTTTACCCCTTGTATAAGAGAGACATGAATCTGGCCACAAAGACGAAGGTATTATAAACATAATTACAGTTACACTTCAATTTCCCTCCCTTTATCAAAAGCACAATTGAGATTCTCCTCAATAGAATTAAGACAGGCTTCATGGCTTAGATGTTCAGAGTAGTTGCTGTTTGTGAGACTTAAAGAAAACTAAGGAGGAAAGCAAAAGGTAAAAGAAGAAGGAAACATAAATGGTCAGGTTGACGACGGTATGTTTAGTGACCATGTTCTTGAGTAAGCCCTGTGAGTAGGGCAAGACTAAGACCTCATCCGCAAATAGCCTCACAGCGAACTGGACGTAAAATGGGGGTTTCATTTACCCCCCACATGGATGATCAAACTGTTCATTCTAAACACAAACTGTATCCTTGGAGAGCTTACTTGGTGGGTTACCATCACTCAGTCTGTCCTGTGACTGACTGATGAGCATGGCCAGGCTTCATGTGTTTAAAAGCTCTAAAAACAATATAGGGGTTTGTGTGTTCCATAGGACTGCATTTTTCTTTTTTAAATTTTTTTTTAACGTTTATTTATTTTTGAGACAGAGAGAGACAGAGCATGAACGGGGGAGGGGCAGAGAGAGAGGGAGACACAGAATCGGAAGCAGGCTCCAGGCTCTGAGCCAACAGCCCAGAGCCTGACGCGGGGCTCAAACTCATGGACCGCGAGATGGTGACCTGAGCTGAAGTCGGACGCTTAACCGACTAAGCCACCCAGGCGCCCCAGGACTGCATTTTTCAATCAGTTTAGGTATCAAGAACACCTCTGGATAACTTATAAAAGTGATGTACAGACCCATAAAAGTTCACATACCAGTTGAGAGGGGTTCATAGACCTGCTCCAGGGAACACATGGCGTGTGTTTGGGTAACTCAGTGGGCACACAGCACCTCACTCTGAAGTTCTACTTAGATAATGTGATAGCTCTGACCCAAAATATTCGTTCGTTCATTCATTCATTAATTTAGTGGGTGAGGGGCAAAGAGAGAAGGAGAGAGAAAATCCCAAGCAAGCTCCACACTGTCAGCGTGGACTCCAATGCAAGACTTAATCCCAGGAATTGCAAGATCATGACCTGCATTGAAATCAAGAGTCAGGCACTCAACCTAATGGAGCCACCTAGTCGCCCCTAATAGGTCCCTTTAATGTCTGAAAGAATGTATATGAGGGGCACCTGGGTGGCTCAGTTGGTTAAGTGTCAGACTTTAGCTCAGGTCACGATCTCACAGTTTGTAAGTTTGAGCCCCACATCAGGCTCTGTGCTGACAGCTCGGAGCCTGGAGCCTGCTTCGGATTCTGTGTCTCCCTCTCTCTCTGCCCCTCCCCTGCTCATGCTCTGTCTTTCTGTCTCTCTCTCAAAAATAAACAAACATTTAAAAAATGTATTTGAGAAACAGGTAAAAACAAGTAAGTCTTTTCTGCTTTTTAAGCATTTAGCTGTATAAATTAAAACTCATTTTATAAAGACTTTTTGTTTCCAGTATTTCACGTTGCTAGTTCTGCAAAAACACAATGACTTTTCTAAAGAAAGTGGGTTATCAGGACATCACCTCCTTTAGGAGCACAATATCACCAGGGGTCACAAGGCATATGTGTAAGCAAGCAGGGAAACTGGTACTCGGAAAAGTACCCACCTTTACCTTGTCCAGATCATTCCTAGAGCACCTTATATGTAACCATGACTCAGTTATCAGTGAAAAAGCCAACCCACTTGTTGAACGACAGGACCAGGTTTATTTTCTATCTCACTGACTCTTACTGGTTTTGGTCTCAAATAATCTGAATCAAAAGTTAAAATGTGCTTTATAGAGTGGAAGTGGGTCCAGGATGGAAAGAAAAACATGGCACATAATTTATATCTCACTTCGCTGAAATGTGCATGTCCGTTCCTTTTAAGGTAATTACTTTTGTCCCAAAGCTGCAATCAGCTACAATGAAATTTGTATGCCTGATCCTTGTGACTTGTTCATGGTGTCTCTTCCATTTATCATAGCTGATACAGTAAAAACCTGGATTCTACATATGTTTACAGTATATTTTTAAAACTTTATTTATTTACTTTGAGAGGCCAAGAGCCCAAGTGGGGGAGGGGCAGAGAGAGAGGGAGAGAATCTCAAGGAGATTCCCTGCTGTCAGCACAGAGGCTGATGTGGGGCTCAATCTCATGAACCATGAGATCGTCACCTGAGCCAAAATCCAATGTAGGACACTTAACCGACTGAGTCATCCGGGTGCCCCTCCAGTGTAATATTTTTAATGGCCAATATATTTAAAAAAGCCAAGCCCCCCTGCCTTCCACCCCACAACTTGAGCTCTTACCCACCCTCTGCCACGACTGATACGGAGTAAACTGTTAACCTTGAATTCTCTAAACATCCATCCTTCCTCACTTGTCTTCCCGCCTTGCCTGGTGGAGGCATTCGAGTGAATGATGAGAAGGACCAAATCTGAAGGGTCAGGATACCAAATTACCCAGAGTTGTTGGCTGTCATAGGTCACCAACCGCAGTGTTACAGAGTGGATCTTTCTAAATTCTCAGACAGGTGTCGGGGCTGCTGACTATTTATGTCATGCAGTGTTCTTGTCCCTTGATTTATAAAGTCAGTTTTTAAAACAGAGTTTTAGGTGGAAGTCCTATTTCTTCAGCTTAAGTGCTGTCATCTCAATGAGTGGTGATGTGGAAGGACCCACCAGAGACCGGTTGATTACTTGGTGATGGCCAAAACTTAGGAAGGAGGGCCCAGCTAAGGAGGAGTTAAAATCCCAGGCTTCTGTGTTATAACACTCAGCGTGTGCTCATGAGTGCAAAGAAGCATAGTAGGAAAGATGTGCATATTGTTTTTGTTTTTCCCAGTGTGTAAATCATTTAAGTGGAAAGTTAATTGTCGCCTGCCTTTTTTGAAACTTTAAAGCGTGAGTGGTTTCAGCACAGAAAACTACAATAAAAAAACATTTAAAAAAATCCCACTCTCCCCATCCAAGTGATATAAATTGGCATGATATTTATGCCTGTTTTTATGTATATCTCTAAATACCTATGTTAAGAATAGGTAAACCATACAGAGGGGTGATATGTGAAGAGAGAGGACTCTTTTCTTACACCCTGAAGCCCCCTTTTCAAAGATACCCACTGGTAATCATTCCTTATAATCCCTTCTAGGAAAAAAACATTTTTGTGAATTTAAAAAATAAGTAAACAAGCTTCATTTTTCTGCTCCTGAATGTTTATGTTTATTAAAATACCACATGGCACCTGGATGGCTCAATTGGTTGGTCTGACTCTTGGTTTTGGCTCAGATCATGATCTTGGAGTTCATGGGTTGGAGCCCCATGTTGGGCTATGTGCTGACAGTATGGAGCCTGCTTGGGCTTCTCTCTCCCTCTCTCACTGCCTCTCCCCTGCTCTCTCTCTCTGTCTCTTTCTCACACAAAATAAATAAATAAACTTATTTTAAAAAAAAGAAAAAATAAAATTCCAGAAATTTTCCATATTGGAGCACTCACTTGATTGGCTCAGTCGGTGAAGCATGCAACTCTTGATCTCAGGGTTGTGAGTTCAGGTCCCATGTTGGTTGTAGAGATTACTTCCAAATAAATTCTTAGAAAAAAATAATTAAAAAACACCTTCCATATTAATAAATAGAAATGTACCTCAATCTTTTAAATGCATATTTTTTCTTTAATTCAGGTATTTCATAATAGATTAGTATCATATATGTGGTTTATATGATTTACATATATCATATATTTTTAGGTTGTCTGTAGCTTTTTGTCTTTTTCCTCGGCAAAATATGCTGTGAGGAATATCCTTTCACTTCTATCTTGAAATAATTGTGTATGTAATTGGGTGTGATGCTGCGTGCCTATTAAAATTTAATAGATATTGTCAAATTGCTTTACCAAAAGTGTACAATTTAATCTCCACCCAGAATGCAGAAAATTGCCTGTTTTTGTACAACTTGTTAGCCTTAAACATTCTCACTTAATGTGTCATTCTGATGGTTGAAAAGAATCATCTTATTTTAGTTTTGTGTAGTAATGCCATGGACCACATTTTAAAACATTTTTTGGCTTACGTGTATCTTTGTCCTATAAAATGTCTTCTCTAATTTTCACTATCTTTCCCCCTTTTGGTGTTATCCATATTTCCCTTACTCGTTTTTATGGGCTTTTTGTCAACTAAAGAAATTGAGCAATGTCATAAAGCATTGCTGATATTTTTTTTCCAGCTTCTCGATTAATCTTTTTATTGTATTTGTTTTTACAATACAACTTATTGTATTGTTTTTATTGTATATGGAAGATACTTATTTTGCAGATTAAAAAAGCTGAGGTATACTGCAATATAATGGATATACCAAAAAACTGGACACATTCAGTGTGTATGATTTGATGGGTTTAGACATAGGCATGGACCCATGAAACCATCTCCACAATCAAGGTGATAAACAGACCCGCAATCCATTTAGGAAAAAAAAAAAAAAAAAAAACCTTTATTCGAAAATATTAAATCAACTCAGTTTTTAAGAGAATTCCCTATTCGTTCCCCAGGGCCACCATAACAAACCATAAACTTGGAGGCCTAAGCCAACAGAAATCAGGGGTCTAGACATCTGAAATGAAGTTGTTGGCCGGGCTTTGCCTTCCCTACAGCATCCTTATAGTTGTTGGTTCCAGCTTCTGATGATTTCCAGACAATCCTTGATGTTCTTTGCTTGTAGAGATACCACTCTAATCTCTGTGTCCGTCCTTCCCATGCCACTCTTGCTGTGTGTCTTCCCATGCCTTTATTTTTTCTCATCTAAAAACACCAGTCACTGGATAGGACCCACCCTAATCGAGTATGTCCTCATCTTAATTTAACTGTATCTGCAAAGACCTTATTTTCATACAAGGTTGAAGTCTGACATTCTGGGTGCACATGGAATTTTGAGGGGATGCTTTTCATCCCAATACAAACTCTCACTTTACTTTTCTCATTTTAGTTCTTGAACACATTGTTTCAGTCTAAGACCGTGTTCTTCAAACTTTATAATACTTCTGGGGCACCTGGGTGGCCCAGTCGGTTTAGAGTCCAACTCTTGATTTCAGCTCAGGTCATGATCCCAGAGTCGTGGGACCAAGACCTGTGTCGGGCTCCATGCTGAGAGTGTGGAGCCTGCTGGAGACTTTCTCTCTCTCCCTCTCTATCTGGCCCTCTTCTCTGCTTGTGTCTGTGTGAACACACACACTTTCTGTCTCTCTCAAAATAAATAAATATTTATAAAAAAAACTATCATACTTCAGAATCACTTTGAGTATTTTTGAAAATATAGATAGTCAAATCTCAACTGCAGAATTTGTGATTCTGAATAGAGGTTTGAAGTCGCTGCTGGTCTGTTCCCACTTGGGTAACTTGTTATGGGCTGAACTGGGTCCTTCCAAAATTCATGTGTTGAAATTGTAACCCTCCCCCCCCCCCAACCTCCCTGCCCAGGCTTCAGAATATTTGGTGATAGGACCTTTAAAAGAAGTAATTAAAAGGACATCTGGGTGGCTCAGTTACTTAAATGTCTGACTCCTGATTTTGGCTCAGGTCATGATTTCACAGTTGTGAGACTGAGTCCCACATTAGTGTAGAGGCTGCTTAAGATTTTCCCTTCCCTCTGCCCTCCCCGCTCACACACCTGTGCACTCTCTTTCTTGCCCTCTCTTGCTCTCTCTTAAAAGAAAGTAATTAAGGTAAAATGAAGTCATTAAGGTGAGCTCTAATAACAGGAGATTACTTATCTCTTTTTTCATAATAGACATCCTAACAAGTATGGGGTGATAACTCATTGTGGTTTTGATTTGCATTTCCCTGGTGATTAGTGATGTCGAGCACCTTTTTACATACTTTTGGCCATTTGTATGTCTTGTTGGAAAAAAAAGCTGTTCAGGTCCTTTGCCCATTTTTAATCGGAGTATTTGCGGGGTTTTATTTGCCATTAAAATGTGTGAGTTCTTTATTTTAGATATTAATTCATAATCAAATATATGGTTTGCAAACGCCGTTCTACTGATTGCCTTTTCAGCTGATTGACAGTTTCCTTTGTTGTGCAGAAGCTTTTTACAAGTTTGCTACAGTCCCACTTGTTTATCTTTGTTGCCAAGATGAGTTAAAAAATGTTGTGGAGGGGGGCGC
This sequence comes from Panthera leo, assembly GCF_018350215.1. NCBI lineage: Eukaryota > Metazoa > Chordata > Mammalia > Carnivora > Felidae > Panthera > Panthera leo. The sequence continues at coordinate 95,871,613 of NC_056679.1, forward strand.
CTGGGTGGTTCAGTCAGTTAAGTGTCCAACTCTTGATTTAGGCTCAGGTCATGATCTCAGCATTCATGGGTTCGAGCCCTGCGTCAGGCTCTGTGCTGACAGCTCAGAGCCTGGAGCCTGCTTAGGATTCTGTGCCTCCCTCTCTCTCTGCCCCTCCCCCACTTGCTCTCTCTCTCTCTCTCTCTCTCTCTCTCTCAAAAATAAATAAACATTAAAGAAATTGAGGAAAAGATACTGTTTACATAGCTCATTATGTCAGCCCTATTATCCAGATAGCAATGAGTAGTTATTCTCTCAGTCCTACATTTACCCAGTGGTTTGCAATACCATCATTATAGTTGACCCAAGTCCCATATTTATTAGAATACATCTTGGTCCGTCTTAGGGTATACCGAACCACTTTTTACTTCTAGAGCTCCAAAGTGTTTTAATATGCTGATATCATATGGGTTTAATATGTTAATACATCGAATGTTTTAATATTTGTCGATATTTGAATATCTAGCAGGATTAGTCCCTTGTCACCAGCCTTTTTTTCCTCAGAGCTGTTCTAAAAATTTCCTGTTATTCACCTGGGAACTTGGTAACGTTTTGCCCTGTGTTATTTAATTTTAATCACATTTCATTTACATATTAGTTTGGAGTGAATTACAGCTTTTACAGTCTCCCTAGCCAAGAACACATGATGTGTCCATTTATTTAAATAGAATTTGTCATTTAGTGTATTTGCTACTTTTCTCCACATCTCTTTACACGTTGCTATCTTCATTTCAGTGTATTGTATTTTGTGTGGGGGGGGGGCAGGGATGACCTTGTAAATGAGGTATTACTTTCTCTTAGTGCTCATGTGGTCGATTTTTGGATATGAATATGGTGACATTTTAATGACTCCTATTTTTTTCTCATGTTTTTTTCAGTTGACGTCTAAGTTGGTTAGGTAGGCAATTGTATCATCTTAGAAGTCTGTGTCCTCCAATTCGCTATTCGTCAACTGCAACATTTTCTCTTGTCAATTAGCGCGGCTACCTGTATCAGTCAGGGTTCTTGGGTCAAGCACAAGCTACCGATCATGGTTCCATGAATCGGAGGAGGGGTTTAGACAGCCAATTAAATGGAAGATGAGCAGAGGACCGCCAGCATAGAGCCAAAGCAAAATCATGTCATGCAATCCTCTTGGTGAGAGCCTCTTGCTGCCGCTGGACGGGAACGCCGTGGCTTGAAACGTCAGTATCACCAAGAGCTTGGCACAGCACCTCACGGCTGAGAGTGGCCAGCCTGCTGTCGCTCGCTGCTTCATTTTCCACTCCCTGCATTCTTTTCCACTCTCCTTGGTTCTGTGCACGGCGTGCTCCTGCCAAGGTCATTTGCCTATTTCCTATTGGTCAGGAGGACTAGCGAAGCCAGGAACTGGCTCTGGCGGTCCTGTGAGCTGTGTGTCATCAGATTCTGGGGAGCTGAAACAAGTGTCAGGTGCCTGGGAAGTTCGTACTGCTGGATTGGTGCTTGCTAATTGTGGTAACAAGGGGGGGGGGGCGTGGTGGTGGGAGGGTTAGAACGGCTTTACCCTTTATTTTCATTTATGTGTTTTTTTCTTTTTTCCTTCTTTTTTTGAAGTCTGTTTATTTTGAGAGAGAGAGAGAGATGGAGAGGGAGAGAGAGAAAGTTCACAAGCAGGAGCAGAGAGAGAGGGAAAGAGAGAGAATCCCAAGTGGGCTCCCCATTGTCAGCACAGAGCCCAGTGAGGGGACTCGAAGCAATGAACTGTGAGATCATGGCCTGAGCTGAAATCAAGAGTCGGTCACTTAACTAACTGAGGCACCCAGGCACACCTATTTATGTGTTTTTTTTCTTGACTTGAATAGAATAGTCCTCTTTCACCATGAAACGTCATGCTATTGTTGGTTGAAATAATTATTTTTAGGGTGCTAAGGATTTAGTGTTTTTTTCTTTGGGGTATCCTTGTGTATTTATTTTATAATTTTTAAGCTTATTTATTTATTTTTAGAGAAAGACAGAGAGAGCATGAGGGGGAAGGGATAGAGAGAGGGAGGGAGGGAGAGAGACAGAGAGGGAGAGAATCCCAAGCAGGTGCCACATCCAACATATGAGTAACCCACCCTTGTGAGGCAAAAATGAAAGCCTTATTCAGTCCTTTATATACGTGGGACAGGTCACTTTGGCCTCTCAAATGTGTCTCGCTACTTCTCAGACTTCTGTTTCCTCTTCCTGTATTGTCCTGTCTAGTGTGCCGTTCAGGTTCTTCTTCAGTAATGCACGAATATCATTTCCATCAACCCATAGTCTAGAAGAGCCTACATCAGGAAACTTCCATGACTTACCTTGAAGCTCATGCAGTGTGTATTACTGCCTGGGAGAATATTAACCTTTTCCTGTTTTCTAGGTGTGCATTTTCATATTTGCTTTGTCTCCGCCACGCTTAGAGTAGAATCCCTGTATTCTTGTGTTGCGTCCCTTCCGTTGCCTCATATAAAGCGATCTCTCTTGTCCGTACTTGGCAAACGTTTCAAGAAGAAGGAATAGTTGGTTTATCTCCTGTCTTCGCCATGGACTTGGCCCTCTCACTAGCTATACAGTGAAGGCCCTGAGTGAATTGTCCGTTTTATGCAGATTGATATAGTTAAATATAAAAATTGTGTATTTATTTATTTAACTGTTTATTTCTTTATTTTTTGGAGAGAGAGAGAGAGAGGAAGAGAGCATGTGCCGGGAAGGACAGAGAGAGAGGGAGACAGAGAATCCCAGGTAGGCTCTGCACAGTCAGCACAGAGCCTGACAAGGGGCTTGAACCCACGAACTGTGAGATCATAACCTGAGCCGAAATCAAGAGTCCAACACTTAACCACCTGCGCCACCCAGGTGCCCCCCATAATTCTGTATTTAAATAGAACCCTTGTACAGACCTTTCCATTCCTTAAATTTGCCTCTATGTTATAACAAGTAAAGAGTTCCATGAAGGTGATTTTTTTTTATCTGAAATGTTTGTTTCGGAGAAGCTTTACAGCTTGTAAAGCAATTGTTAATCTGTTGACTTTTACCCTCATAGCCCCATGTAGGATTTGGAGTAAGACAGCACAGCCAAAGGAATTGAGTTAGGACTATGTAACATTAAGTTACAGTGTTTTCTTAATCACTCTATGTTAGGTCCTAGTTTATGCTTTTGTTTACTTTATTGTATTTATTTATAAATTAACTTGAAACTCCCCAAATTACAGTGCTCATTAGATTGATGTGCCATCCCAAATTTTTATCTCTGTTAGTAAACTAAGTAAATAAATAAATCCATCCATCCATCCATCCATCCATCCATCCATCCATCCATTCAAGATTGGTTCAGAAAATTTGGCATTTACACCGGACCATACTGACTTTCGTGGGATTAATAATTCATACATTTTATCACATGTGGGGCATTTCACTAAGTCCATTATACCTGTATTTTCTGTGCGGTCAGTAAATTTTGGAGCTCTTAAAACCCAGGAAGTGAAATATAGGTTTGAAAAGCCCTAACACCATCAATACATTAATATTTATGTAGCTCTTTTCATGACACACATTCTAAAATGCTTTCCCCATAAAGTAAAATGAAATAAAGCATGAAGAGAATGTGGATGATTACAAGTCAAAAGGTCACTGTAAAAGGCAAATCAAATGAGTTGGGCCAAGTGATTGACCAGTTTGCACAAAAGACAGCATCTCTGCTTAGGCTGAGCTCACATCTGGAAAACCAGAAAATTAGAAGTGGCTTTCAGCCATCAGTGCAGCATCGTGATGAACAAGTCAAACTCAGCAAAACGTTCCCACTCAACCCGATTACACGTGACTATTCCTATTAAACCATAAATGAGGAGGCCTGCAGCCCGTGGGACCATTTTCATAACTCTATTAATAGGACATTGCACTTCTAAATGTAAATAAGGGTAAATAAGCTGATAAAACGCAGTCATAAAGGCATCTTTAATTTATTGTGGGGTATTCTTTTCTTCACACATCACAGAAGCAAATTATTGATATAAATTATGCTAATTTCTTTCTGTGATGAGGTCATTCATGAGTGAAGCATAAATCTGGAGGACAAATGCCCTTTAATGCATACCTATTGCTTCTCTAATTGTGGGTTGTCTCCACCTAATTTCCTCTAAAAATGAATGGTTCTGTGGAAAGATATTCTTCAATGTAAGATGTTTTTAGTTCTAATGGGACTAGAAATGTTGAAAAAGGCAGGAAAACTAGTGGGGTAGTAGCCCAGGATGCAGCTGAAGTACACAGTTTCAAAGCCACAGGAATGGAAGAGGCTAGAAAGTCATATAATCCTAACGTATTGTTTCTGGCACATTTCAGACTCCTAAAGGTCATGCAAGGGCTACGAGAAGCAATTTCTTTTTTTCTAGGTTCGACTCCATCATCCTTGAAATAAAATTACTCTCATCGTAGGCTACTGATTTTTTTTTCCATCGGATCTAAGAAGTCCTAGAAAAAAGGTGACTGATAACCATTTATTGTAGCTACGTATTCATTTATCTTAGGGGACTAGGAATGAGAACCAAGAGTGATCATCCCACTTTATGATTCTGTCATATTCCGCTAAGGGTCAATGTTTTTCTGATGTAATCGTACATTTTAGCCATAAAATCCTTTTGGCTTAATTATCTCCCTCTCTTGGGGCCAACATTCCTTAAATGAAAAGAATACTCATAAGTCATTCTTTCCTGATTAAAATAGGCTTCATTCCCAGTATAATGTCCTTGCAGTGATTCCCCGTTCCATGGAGAATTCCATTGGCTGGCTCTAACACTTCAAAGGTTTAGAAGAAAAACTACTCTCTGATCTGACCCCTTTGTGACTTTCCAGCCTCCAGTCATACAACTCATTTACTCTCAAGTTATGTTCCCATCACGTAACACTGATGGAGTTCTATGGCTTTTCCCTGCGGTTCCTCACTGGGTTCATCTGTTTCCTGCCTGAAATCCTTGCATTGTCTTCCTGTTCCCCCACCTAACTCTTAATTACCCTTTAAGACTTAATTGAGGTGTCACCTCTTCCAGAGATATTCTATGATATTTTGTCCCTTTCTCCCTGTGCTTCTATCATTGTTATGACAACTGAGTCACAAAAGGTGAGCTTTTTTGTTGTTGTTCATTTGTTCATTTATTTATTTAGAGTGAGAAAGAGCTCGAGAAAAGATAGAATCCCAGAAAGGCTCTGCACTGTCAGCGCAGGGCCTGATGTGTTGCTCGAATCCATGAACTGTGAGATCTTCACCTGAACTGAAGTGAGAAGCTTAACCTACTGAGCCACCCAGGCACCCACAGAATGTGAGCTTTTGATAACAGAGACTTGGGTGAATTTACCTTTGCATTCTCTGCACCCATCAGAGTTGGTGAAATTTAATAGAAGCTCAATAATCATTTGAAAGCATTGATGTCACCAGGCAGAAAAGTTTACTTTCTTATAATTGCTGTACTGGAAAATTCATTGCCTGAGAGTCACCTTTCCAAAGACACCCGTTCCCTTCTTATAAAGAACCACCTATAACTAATAGCACTGCCAGATCTTTGTATCTGGCCCCTAAAATTGAAAGGCATTCCGGTTTCTGCCCTAACAGTGTTTATATTAGAACCATTAGATAACCCCGGAGGCTATTTGAGAATTAAATTAAGAAGCAAAACAAAACAAAATAAAATCTTGGGAACAATAAATCTATGCAAGACATTCGAATTTGGCTGAAAGGTCTGTTCATGCCCTGAAATGTGTGGTTCCCACACAGCCTTTTAGCTGGATTTTTGTAATATTTGCTTATCAATCCTGAATGTAGCTAAGCTTCCTTCTTAGTTGGGTATACATTTATGTATCCAAAATTACAGACTTCCTAGCTTCACATCTATTCCTTCTGAAACATTTTACTTGATACGCCACAGGCTTGAGTTTTTCAGGCAAGTTTCTACAAAAGAAGCATTGTTGAACACGGCGTTCCATTATTGACTGTTTTATACCTTACCAACTTGAGTAGTTGTTCATATTTATGTGATTGTTCACAGCTCTTGTTGACTTCCATAGTCTTTCAGTCAGGAATAAAACCTAGATTGGGGCAAAGACCTTGGGTTGATGATGTTTGTTGAAAACTTGAATTAGCTTGGACTGCAGTGTTTTTCATACTTGGAGTCCTGAATCACATGTATCCAAGGAGTGCCTGGGGGGGCTCAGCCAGTTGAGCCTCTGCCTCTTGATTTTGGCCCAGGGCATGATCTCGTGGGCTTGTGAGTTGGAGCCCTGCCTCTGGGTCCACACTGACAAGGCAGAGCCTGCTTGAGATCCTCTCTCTCCTCTCTCTGCCCCTCCCTCCCTCTCTCTCTCAATAACTAAAAATTAAAAAAAAAAGTATCATTAATCTAGAAAGACTCTTATCTAATAATTATTTTCAGTGGAGTGAGTTAATGTCTTATTTGGGCACAAATTTATCATTCAGTAAGTATTTGTTGACAGTGCACAATGTATGCCAAGCTGTTGTAGTTGTGGAAGAATATAAAGGTGAAACTGAATTAAGAAGTTTAGGGTTGGGGTGCCTGGGTGGCTCAGTCAGTTGAGTGTCTGACTTCGGCTCAGTCATGATCTCGTGGTCTGTGAGTTCGAGCCCCGCGTCGGGCTCTGCGCCGACAGCTCGGAGCCTGGAGCCTGCTTCACATTCTGTGTCTCCCTCTTTCTCTCTGTCTGTCCCCTGCTCAAGTTCTCTCTCTCTCTCAAAATTAAAAATAAAAGAAAGAAAGAAAGAAAGAAAGAAAGAAAGAAAGAAAGAAAGAAAGAAAGAAAAAAGTTTAGGTGTTTTCCCAGTTTAGGGCTGCCAGAATAAACAACTTAATATCTACAAAAAAGATGATGCCCTCACCACCCCCCACCCCCCACCCCAGACACATACTCTAAAATATTGGAAGCCAAGCCTTTTCGTCTGTAGAGATGGAAAGGTTGTAATACCAGACTGGAAATGGTCTTCATAGTCAAAGGGATCACATATCACCTCTTCCAAAACTGAGGTCTCACTTTTGTTTCAACAGGCATCCAGTTTCTAACTGGTCTATAAATAATAACGCTGCTCGGTGACAGGTTATTTCATCCAGTTGATGACTACGGACCAGCTTGTGGCAATTTTATCTTTCTAGGGCATAGCAGGAAATTACCCCTCAAGAGGCTCTAGACCTCAAATGGATGCTTTGTAGATATTTGATTTATTATGTAATGGGCAAGGTAGACTGCTGAAGTTGCTTTAGGATTTAAAAAAAAATTTATTAAGTTTACTTATTTATTTTGAGACAGAGCACAAGCAGAGGAGGGGCAGAGAGAGGGAGAGACAGAATTTCAAGCAGGCTCTGTGCTGATGGTGCAGAGGCAGGGCTCAACCTCAAGAACCGTGAGGTCATGACCTGGGCCGAGGTCAAGAGTCGGACGCTTAACTGCGCCACCCAGGTGCCCCAAAGTTGCTTTAGGATTGTGAAAGACTTGAACACTGTTGCATTTTGTGGCATAGCATTTGAGGCCCTCTCCTGCCCTGTCATTTGTGTGTTGTGGTAACAGCTGTCTGGGAAGAGACCCACTGGGGTCTCCCCCGAATCACCTCAGAACGTGTGTGGCTTGGCCCTCTTGTGTAGGCAATTGCTTTTGTCAACCAACTCACTTTTCAAGGAAGAATGGCCATTCTGGCCCTGCCTTGGCAAGCTGCTAAAGCATGTGGCTGGTCACTTAACTGTCGCCCTGTAATTCAGATACACTTTGGAGGAGATGACCTTGACCGCACGGCCCCACGATTGCCATGAAAAAATTTGGTTGAGAGACACAATATTCTCAGTGATGTAAGATCTGTCATTGGATTCAACCAGACAACCACATCTTTATCAACATCCTGTACTCTTGATTTTGTGGTATTGCCCCTTAGGCTTGTCATCAGCTTATATTGAAGGATGTCATCAGAAACCAAACTATGGAGCTCTGTGGCTTATTTCCTAGAAGGACGAAGTTGCTGGTTCAGCACATGACAGAGTAGCTTTCTTGTAGCAGTCTGGAAGAGGTATTTCTCTGTGCTTCTTCAGAGCGATTGGTATATCTTTATCTTATGAACACACTAAATTACATAACTAGTCATATTTCCTCTTCCTGCTGACAGATAGAAAGGGAGTAACAAATTTGAGCTCTCCCTTTACTATGTGCATAGGATTTTATGGCATAAATGTTGTTAACTTATCTCCTGGCACCTTCACATTTATTACCCTTACTTTTTCATTGCCTCAACTTTCTTGCAGACTGAGAACGTATTTCATTTTTCTATCCTACGTGTTTCTTCACGAGACGCCCTGCGTTTCTGAAGCGAGGCAAGACACATAGCTGGGTATTGTGCGTGCTTGTGTGTTTAAACATGAGTATTCGCTAAAGACTAAATCGAGAGGCTTCAGCCCAGACCGCCAAAGAATCCAGAGAAGGTGAGTGAGATGATAAAGTGGGGTGAGATAGAAAATAGTGTAAAGAGAACTGGCAGAACTTTGGCGCAAGAATAGACTTGGCTACGCCCTTGACATGGAGGCTGAGTTGAATAAGAGAATCCTGTGATTGCCTTGGACTACCCCATACCAGAAGGTAGAAAAAGACTTGGAGGAAATGGAAGTAGTTCTAGAAAACATGCCAAAGCTACGTAGCCCTGCATGTATCGAATTATTTTGCACTGGGAAATGGGGACAGGGCATATGGTTACCACGTCTGATTTTTTTTTTTTAATATTTATTTTTGAGACAGAGAAACAGAGAGAGACAGAGAGTAAGTGGGGAGGGACAGAGGGAAGAGGGAGACACAGAATCCAAAGCAGGCTCCAAGCTCTGAGCTGTCAGCACAGAGCCCGATGCCAGGTTCGAACTCATGAACGAGGAGATCGTGACCTGAGCTGAAGTCAGGTGCTTGACTGACTGAGCCTCCCGGTTGCTCTGCTGCATCTGACTTTGATAATATCAGCTGTACTGTTTTCATTACAAATGTTACATCTGCAACTCAGAGTACCAGACTCAAACTTAGATAAATTAAGCAATCAACTCAGGTAAGGTTTGTCCACTGCAGCATGGACTCCTTTAGCTGTGGTTCCTGCTGTTTCTATGATGTTTGATAATACCAGGTTTGACCAGTTAAACCTTAACTATCACAGGTCATGTTCATAAGGAAACCATTTCATATTGCTGGGTCAATAACCACTGAGTATCAGAGCTAGAGAATATCTTCTAGAACATTCAGCCTAATGTATTTATTAATACTTACTGCAACTAGGGCTCAGGTAAGCTTTGTTACTTGCTTAAGGTCACAACAAGTTAGTGGAACCAGAAGGACAGATGTCACTTGATTCTGACTTACCAGCAGGAACTTAGAATGTTCGACTTTTTAAAGTCCCCCTCCCCCACACACATCGAAGGCTTTTCTGCCATTTTCTTTACAGACTGAGTCCTATATCCGCTAGATGCTAAAACCAGAGAAAAAGCTACTGGGATTATTGGTACCTTAAAATTCCACTCATAATCTGTGTTGCTTCCATTGCCTGAAGGTGAGGTGGGCTGCAGGTAAGATTGGAACAGAGGGTAGTAGGGGCAGTTTAATGACAGATCTATGACATTATGGCCTTAGTGATCTGAGGTAGCTAATGGAGCTACAGGGAGATGTATGCTTGTTTGTAAAATACACACTGAAGTAATTATCTTGATAGTCTAGGTACAGGATCTTTATTTTATCTTTTATTTTTTTGCCTAAAATTAAGATGAATTCATCTAATGGGGTTTTAAAGATTTTATTTTCTAGATAATTATCTTATTTAAAAAAATTAGTTTTGCTAGGGGAGACAAAGCAATAGTTATTAAATTTCTGCAGTTACAAATTAAGATGCTTTGTGCTTACAAAGCAAGCTATGACTGAGAGCTTAGAATTGAGGGAAGTTATTTCTTGTAAGCAATCTGGTGAGCTCAGTTGAGAACAATATTGTTCCTTCTCCACAGAAATCTATTGGTTCCATTGTGACTCGTTTTATTTGTTGGAATGTCTAATCATCTAGGTAATTGCCTCAAGTCTACCGAATTTTTTTCAATAAGCAGACCCTATTTACATGAAGCTGGGAAGATAAACCTAAGTTTTCTTCCTGGTTTTTGGCTTGCAGTGTCTCTAAGCCTAGATGAAGCACCAGTGAAGGATAATGCGACTGTCCTTGTTCCTACATTCTGCTGATTACAGTGATCTCTCAGGTTTTTCTGAAGGATTTCCAACACGTTGTCTTTTGTCTCTTAACTTGATGAGGTAAGCGGGACAGGTTCAGTGATGTCATTTTATAGGCAAGAATATTGAGGCCCAGAGAAGTGATTTCACATGCCTGAGCTCTGAGCGTGACTCATGAGTGGCATATGGACCAGAACCCCAGTCCCCTGACCCCTGGCCCAGCACTTTACCAACCCCATTGTGACAGCCATGGTCCGTGCCCATGTGACCTCTTTGCTGAATTGATTACAAAAGCATGACCACATACATTGCTGTTTCGAGTCCACTTTTCTCAACTTCATCTCCCAGTCACTTGCTCATTTCATTAGAGGAAGCTTCCTAAGAAGTTAACATTAAAGATAATTGGCCAGGGCTTTACTGTTGATGCTACAGTGGGAGCCCGTTGGGTGTCCACACTCGCACAAGTCCAGCCTGGAAGTGTGGGGGGAGTTAGTGTCACGTGCAGAGGACTTTGGGCCAGTGGGATTTGGAAGCCAGTATGAAAATGTTCCCACTTTGCCTGCCTTTCTCCATCCATTGACCGTTGATCTTGAAATGAAGTTGGACCTTTGGGGAAGTCTTCCCAAAGACGGAGCACTAGGTTTTATTTGGCAGCACCTGTGAGAAAATGTATATTCCTCTTGGAAGGAGGAACAAGGCAGAAGCCCTTGCCAGCTTCAGTCCTCTTAATCCTTAACTCCTGGCTCCTAGGGAATATGCCCTCTTAAAAGAATATCACTTAGGCTCTTAGTCTGATGCTCTAACTTCTGGGGAAGCCAGGTTCATTTCCATCTCATCCTTAGGCTTCCAGAATTCTCCTCTACATTCCTGCTTGGATGACTCCTGCGCTCCACCCTGTTGATCTAAATACAACTCTTTCTTCAAGATAGGGTTAACCTGTTACTTGTTCCAGGATCGTTTTTCCGGAATGCCCTGTATGATCTTTGTTCTCTCAGAAACCTCCATGTCTCCATTTAACGAAGAACACAGTAGGCTTCTCTCTTATGAGAAAGACTTGGGGATGACTGTGTAAGCTGACCTTCCTTGCTAATGCATACACACCTTAAAGTCCCTGGGTTATTTGTCTTGTGTCCCCCAGCACCTGGCATGAAGTGTCCGATGATTATTTTCCAATGGCACATGATGCAAGGGAAGAGTTAATTGCTTATTCTGTGCAAGTTAATCACTCATCGGACTGACACAAGATAACTTTGGATGCAGCACCTCTGAGAGATTATGACGGTGCACTTCTCCTGTAGTATGGTTATTCTGTGTTGATGTGAAAATGTTTTGTTTTGTTTTTTAATTCTTTATTTATTTATTTTTGAGAGCTAGTGAGAGACAGCACAAGCAGGGGAAGGGCGGGCAGAGAGGGAGACATAGAATCATAAGCAGGTTCCAGGCTCCAAGCTGGCAGCACAGAGCCTGACACGGGCTCAAACTCACAAAACGTTAGATCATGGCCTGAGCTGAAGTCAGGCGCTCAACCGACTGAGCTACCCAGGCACCCCAATGTGAGAATGGTTGAAACTCATGAAGAACACCCTCCGGTATGTTATCTTTTCTTTATATCCACAATTTTTAGCTCACCCCAAGCATTTGGAAGTCAAAGACCAAAAGGATATTGCAGGGTTCTAAGTATTTTTATTCTGCACAGTGTATTAAATATAATTCATCTAAGCTTTAGTTTTTATCAAAATATTAGGCTCAAAGATACTGGTACAGCCTAAAAAAGACCCCAGGGCCTTTGTGCATAAGGAGGTAATGCATGGTAGATATTATACAGACACGATATACTCAATGCAAACAAAGCAAATTTTTGGGGCGCCTGGGTGGCTCAGTCGGTTGAGCGTCCGACTTCAGCTCAGGTCACGATCTCGCGATCTCGCGATCCATGAGTTCGAGCCCCACGTCGGGCTCTGGGCTGATGGCTCAGAGCCTGGAGCCTGCTTCCGATTCTGTGTCTCCCTCTCTCTGCTCCTCCCCCATTCATGCTCTGTCTCTCTCTCTATCTCAAAAATAAATAAACGTTAAAAAAAAAAATTTAAAAAACAAAGCAAATTTTGCTATACTGTATTGGGGTGAGATAATTGGGAAGGATTTTTTTTTTTAAAACAGTAATAAATACACAAAGGGTGAGAAACTCAACAGTATGTGTGTGTATATGCGGCTTTTTAGCTGAGACAAAAATGATTATCAAGACTATGAAAATTTAAAAATCCTACACCAGTTTGCTTGTTATTATATAGGTAAAGCCAATATCAAAGGATTCATGCTAGTGGAAATATGGCTTAATATTAGAAATTAATGACAGGATACCTGGTTGGCTCAGTTGGTTAAGTACCTGACTTCAGCTCCGGTCATGATCTAGTGGTTTGTGGGTTCAAGCCCTGACTCCGGCTCTTGTGCTGACAGCTCAGAGCCTGGAGCCTGCTTCAGATTCTGAGTCTCCTCTCTCTCTACCTCTCCCCCTCATGCGCTCTCTCTCTCTCTCTCCCTCAAAAATAAATAAACATTGGGGCGCCTGGGTGGCTCAGTCGGTTAAGCCTCCGACTTCAGCTCAGGTCACGATCTCACGGTCCGTGAGTTCGAGCCCCGCGTCGGGCTCTGGGCTGATGGCTCAGAGCCTGGAGCCTGCTTCCGATTCTGTGTCTCCTTCTCTCTCTGCCCCTCCCCCGTTCATGCTCTGTCTCTCTCTGTCTCAAAAATAAATAAACGTTAAAAAAAAATTAAAAAAAAATAAATAAAAATAAATAAATAAACATTAAAAAAATAATGAGTGAAGTTTCCCTATTATTTCAATCACTTCTCCATATTAAATTAAGAACTTACCAAGGCAAATTACTTATTTCTGATGGTTGAATTTTCATTTATAACACTTGCTTCTGCAGCATATTAGGTGAGGAGAGGCGGGCACTGGGGTGGAGGGGGTCCCTTTTCCCTTGGCTCCATGCTTCCTTCTGGAAGGGGCACAGGAAGAGTACTGCAGCTGGCCTTTTGAGCCATTGACTCCCCTCTCTGAAGACATGGTCTGAGTGGAACTTGGATGGAGAGGGGGAGGTTGATCATAATCTCTTCAGAGTCTCTTCTTCTTTGGGGGAGCCCACTGACATCGGAATGCCCACCTTATTCTCTGAGCCTCCGTGTTGGAGGTTCTAAATGTGAATGCCCTGCTCCTGCTGTGGGGCCCGGAGTCAGTCTAACTAGCCAGGGACCGGAATGGATGAGTCTATGTACTTCAAGGGTGAATCCTACTTGTTTAGCTAAGCCACAGAGGCCAGTGTCAGTTTAATAATGTAGAGAGGTGATTGGGACATTTACATCTATCTGACTCTCATGACTCTGAATTGGTTCTGAACACAGGCAGGTGAGAGAACGTGTAGTTATTGACAGACTGTGCGTGAAACCCGCACAGAGTTGTCTTTTGTTTCTCAGGGGTAACAGGAAAGGTACTTCAGTGCTCGAGGAACTGAACATATCTTTTGGCCTAAATGGGACAGACTGCAAATCCTACAGATGAGTCCGGAGTGGAATGCCCTCAAGAAAAAATTGTAATTAGTAAATAATTGTATGCGTACATAAGCCAATTTGGTAATTCTAAAATCAGTTCCTTTTCTGTGTGGGCGCTGATGCAGGTTAAAAATGCTAATGCTCCAGCATCCGGGGCACTCTGGGTGGCTCAGTCAGTTAAGCGTCTGACTTTGGCTCAGGTCATGATCTTGGGGTTCGTGAGTTCAAGCCCCACATCGGGCTCTGTGTTGACAGCGTGGTGCCTGGAGCCTGCTTTGGATTCTGTTGTCTCCTTCTCTCTCTGCCCCTCCCCCTCTCATGCTCTGTCTCTTTGTCTCTCTCAAAGTAAATAAACATTAAAATTTTTTTAAGTAACAATGCTCCTATGAAGACAAATAAACATGTGTGTCTTTTGTGATGAGACAGATTCAGCATAATTAAAAGGACAAGATAGGTTGTATTGGAAAGGTATCCACTGCAATTTAGATAAGTCTGCAAACTTTATTTTATAGGGTGATTAAAATTCATGTTCTAAGCTAAACATACAGCATTGCCCTCCAGCTAACAGATCTGGAGATGAACAGTATCATTTATAAATGGTCCCATTTTCTTGGAAGGCTCAAATGTCCTCCTCCAGTCCAGCTCTCCCCAACATCAATTTGAAACAAAAGGGTGACTCCGCTTAAAACAGCATCTTACAAACATTAGAAATCATTTCTGGAACGGTACGTTTTTGTCTTACATGGTGATGCGTTTTCTTGTGGGGCTTGAGGAGGAAGTGTTGGTAATTTAGACATTTGTAGTTTCAGAAAACGTTCTTTCTCAGTCCAAGGATTTGATAAACCCTTTCCTTCAGTCTGGGAAAAAGCTTTAAAAATACATCCTAGAGCTATCATGTACACTCTCACCAAAAGGGTGGCAACGATATTATGCATGCTAGGTGCTTTGGTGGAGCATGCCCTGGAGATTTGATAAACAGAGTCGTGAGTTTTACTGTTTTGCTGTTTGGTCAGAAACCGGTGGTGGAGAAATTACTTTGCTCACTTTCTGCCCCCTCTCAGCCACACGGAAATATGCTCGTGATTACAGACTCTTGAAGAGCCATCATGCATGTCAATGATCTGGCAGGGTTGGGGCACCTGGGTGGCTCAGTCGGTTGAGCGTCCGACTTCAGCTCAGGTCACAATCTCACGGTCCGTGAGTTCGAGCCCCGCGTCAGGCTCTGGGCTGATGGCTCAGAGCCTGGAGCCTGCTTCCGATTCTGTGTCTCCCTCTCTCTCTGCCCCTTCCCCGTTCATGCTCTGTCTCTCTCTGTCTCAAAAATAAATAAATGTTAAAAAAAAATTAAAAAAAAATAATCTGGCCGGGTAAACTGGTACTAAAAGTTTTGAGTGTTTGACACCTCCACCCCCCCACCAACCGTGAGTAGTTTGTGCTTATTTGGTAATTTGCATAAATATTACTGATCTAAGTCATTTGATGTATTTCAAAAATGTCTTGGTGTGGCTTTTATATTTGGAGGTGTTCATTTTCCTTTCTTTTCCTTTTCTTCCTCAAACCCAATGCTTCACCAAATGCTCCAGGTGAAAACCACTTTCTCATCTATACCAAATGGAGTAAGGAGACTGTCCGATGAACCACAGTTTCTACCCTGTCAGCCATAGAACCTTTTTGTTTGTTTGTTTGTTTTAATAAGGAAAGAATCAACAATTGATATTTGTCTCCAACTTGCTAGAGAAGGAAGGGAAGCTAGCGTCTCACTATGCCGTTGATGTGATGTGATTTTGCGAAAGATCTTGTTTCCTTAGCAGTCCTGATCTATGGGACTTTTTGATCAGTGGCCTAGAAACTGTTCTCGGTCCCTGGTTTTGAGAACAAATTGCCCGTGGGCTACACCCACAGCTTTGGAGGGGAGGGAAGAAAATTAACCGAGCTTAGGAGTTGGGGATACGAAAAGGTACAGCTACAGGCAAGGCTTTGCTGGAGCTCAGCTCTCCCTCTGATAGAAGACTTGGAGTTGTGCAGAAAGCTTCCTCCACAGCCCTCCTTCCAGAAGGTTTTTATGCAGCTGTGGTAGCCGTGACCCTGTCCTTTCAGCCATGGGGCTGGGCAATGTGAAATTATTTGCGTTCTCAGTCCGAAATGTCTCCAGTGAGTATGCTGGACTTCTCCAATGAGGGTCAGCACAAAGGCAGTAGGAGGATGTCACCTCTGGAAAACAAAAACAAAAACACAAGATTTGAGGAGAGCACAGTGTCCGAGGGGGATAATTCAACCGAATTGGGAATGCGGAGGGTCTCAGGGTTGGAACATAGGTGCAGCCTGCCAAAGGGGGAGACAGCAGTAGGGGGAGGGGGAGGGGCCAAGAGCTTCAGCGGGGAGCACTCATCATTCATGCTTTCATCGCTATTAAAATGCATTCCCTGGTCTTCGATTGCGTAAAAATGAGGCTCGTCAAAATGCACTGAAAATCGAAGGGAATGAATAGAAGAAATACCAGTTTTCTGCTTGTAGCTCTACTTGGGTACAGGATTTATTATTTTTAAAGGGAGTACATAAAATCCTCCCAGAAAGTCTTCTGCATTTCAAGTAGCCTCTTTCTTAAGGAATGTCTTTTGAAGTGGAGTTTAACTACAATGGAAACACAACATGAAAACACAGGATAAGTGAGAGTGGTTATTTCTCTGCATCACTTCGTGTGTTCCTATAGCAACCCCTCCAATTTTGCCTGCCCCTTATTGACCAGGTATATTTTTAGTGACTGCTTACAGCAGAATAGAAAATGAAGAAGGGGGAAAAATGGGGGAGGGGATGGGAATTCAAACCACCCTTTGTTCCTTTTCTGTAACAAGTTAACTGCCTGTGAATGCACCCAGGCCTTAAAATCAGTGTCATTCATTTTCCCCCCTCCCCTGTTTATATTAGTGTAACTGAGGTCTGAAGTCCAGGAAGTCTGTAGAAATAGGCCCATATTCTCACCCAAAATATTTGGAGTTTTAGAGAAATGGAAGCCTATGACTGTACTTTGGCCAGATGCAGCCTGTATTTACCCAGCCTAGGCTTGCAATGATTTGGCTGTCAAGAGAAATGTAAATATTGATGAAGGATATTTCTCAGGAATGGATATTCAGTGAGTCCTCTTTATCTGTCAAAACTGACTCAATCAGTGCACACTTTCTGGACAGATCGAATGTTGATAGAGTCATAAATTGACGTTTATCTGACAACTTTTGTATTCCCACCAAATGGCTTTCTGTATTAGCCATAGGCCTTTCAATGCACTGTAGTGCTTCTGTGGAGAAATTAAACATCATTTTTCAAATAGAGATAAGAATGAAATAGAATGTACAGCTCGTGGTCCTTTCAAGGATTATTTGGACATGAGATGCAAGTACCGGCTTAAATTAAATCCAAGTGTAGAATTTAATTCTTGCCTGCTAAGACACAAAAACAATCCTCTTGTTAAAATGACCCATTATTAAATTGTGATATAATGTGATATGTATGCACAAAGAGACGTCTGTGTTTTCTAAAATATTATCAGGCGATGAGATTGCTTTCTTCTCTGTGCATTTCTTTTCCCCTCAAAACCAAACAGACTTATCAAAAGAAACAGGAAAATGCTTGGCTTTCCAAAAAATAAAGCACGGCCATTTTAGAATTAAAGTTGTGTAATAAATGCATACCCAGGCACACTCCCAGATTCACACGTACACTGTAAGTTAAATAATTCTCAAGAACAGGAGGAAACTAGGTTTTATTGATGTCTACCATGTGCCTGCAAAATGC
Source organism: Panthera leo (assembly GCF_018350215.1). Lineage (NCBI taxonomy): Eukaryota > Metazoa > Chordata > Mammalia > Carnivora > Felidae > Panthera > Panthera leo. Next base: position 95,889,193 of record NC_056679.1, read on the forward strand.
CCATAAAACTATCTATTATGAAATTAGCCATATTATGTTAAACTTATGAACGTAGCAAGAGTTGTTACTGCCTCCAACATCAGGCTTATTAAGCAATTTCAGTATACATTTGTAATAGACAGGAGAGTTAAAATTCTGATTTGTGTCACAGAATTTTTAAAAGAATTTAAATATCCTTTGGCAAAGTTGACTTTGGAAGCTGAAGATACAAAGGGCCAAAAGCTAGGAGCACCTGGGTGGCTCAGTCGGTTGGGCGTCTGACTTTGGCTCAGGTCATGATCTCACGGTTCATGGGTTTGAGCCTTGTGTCAGGCTCTGTGCTGACAGCTCAGAGCTTGGAGCCTGCTTCAGATTCTGTGTCTCCCTCCATCTCTGCCCCTCCCCTGCTCCCACTCTCTCCCTCTCTCTCAAAAACAAATAAACATTACACAAACAAACAACAACAAACAACAAAGAGCTAACAGCAGCGGAGAAGAAGGAAGACTTAAGACTATGCAGAAAAGAACCTATTTGTCTTTCTGTTTTCCAGAAAAATCCAGAGAGCCTGAGGGAGCACAGTCCATAAAAACAGCTACTGCCATGAGAGACTGCAGTCAAGGTAATGGAAATATACTATGATCTCTCTCACATTTGCTCAATCTCTGCCTTGGTTGTTAAGAGGATGCTGCTTAACAGAAATAAGGATGGATCACAGGGGTATCTGGCCTGCTGGCAAAGATCTAGGAAGTGTCCCCAAAACTTTCCCTTACCTTTCTCTTCTTCCAAATATTTATCTCTTGTCAACATCCACCATATTCTTGGGGAATTAATGCATATCGTGTGCCTCATCATGGGCTCATCCACGTTTGTGTGGTTCTTCTCAAAATGTAATCCTAAAAAACCTGTAGTGTTAGTTGACATTAATGGCATACATTTGAAAGCAAGTTCACTAAAGGAATTAGTGAAAACCTCAATGTCCTGGGTAATGTTTCTGTATCTCCTATGTGCCTTACCCTCATACTTCCTGCATCGTATTTCAATCTTGTATCTGCTTATTAACGTATCCGTCAAATCCTGCAGTGGACTTGGAAATTACTCGATGCTCAGAAATGTCTTGTTTCTCACTTTTGTGTTTGTTTGTTTGCTTCTCAGGACTAAGGATGTTAGGGGCTACAAAAAAGGGTAAGATCCCTTGATTTGGGATAATTTGACTCCCCCAAACAGAAGAGAGGAATGTGGTGGGTATCTGTAACCTTCTTGGTTTGTTGAGCATCTTTCAATTGTTTTAGAGCTTTCCATTCCTTATACGATGGGGCTGACCATCACATAGCTTCATTTTTTGTACTAATGTGTTTGACAATTACACTAGGCAGCTCAGAGTATTCCAGGCCTCTAGAATCATGAATGGAATCCAGCGTGGCAAAGTGATTCAAAAACAGGCCAGTCAGAATTCTTTGAGGGATTGTTGTGGACGTTGTTGAAATTTAAGGTTATTCTTCAAAGGATCAGTATCAATGAAGATCATAAAGGATTATCATTGCTGCCACACTGCAGAGAAATACAGCAGGGAATGAAATCTAGCAGGAGAGAGGAGAGCCAAGGTGGGGGGCGGATATATACATATATACATATACATATATATATATATATATATATATATATATATATATATATATATATATATACATCATTAGGAAATATATACATATATATATGATGTCATTGAATTCCTGGATCATTCCATACCTGAGGACAAATACTCTATAGACATTCAAAGCTTATGAGTGAATAGGTTACTTTTGTTCATTTTTGTTTAAGTGTATTTGTGTAGAGTCTGTCACTTAAAAATCTAAAAACGTCTTGACTCTTACATGGGATACCATGAGGTCTTCCAAAAATCCAAGCATAGAAGACAGAACACAGTTGGGTAACACAGAACAGATGGATCCAAGGCTACCTTCTCCTTTCCTTGCGGAGCTGGTGGCCTTTTGTCTCTGCTTCTCACTAAAAATTTGCTTCACTTGTTACGTTTTGCAAAGCAGCTCTGTATGGATACTTGTGACCTCTCTGCTTCTGCATAAGGGTAGATTATACCTTGCGGGTGACATAGAGTGTGGACCAGCATCCCTGCCATTTCTCAGAGCGCTGTCTCACTGTCTCAACTTTTCATCTGACTTTCAGTTCAGGTAGTCCCTGTTCATTTCTTTCGTAACTTCCCAAGTATCTACCATCATCTTTTTAAGTCACTCTTCCCCTGTTCTAGTTTAAAATCCGTAGGAGACAGAATTCTGCTCAGATGCCCCAAGTCATGCCTCTACCCACCTCCTCTCTCCGCTTAGCCATTACTTGTGTGGGATCACATGGTATGCTGTCTTTTCTAGGTTCACCTGTACAGTAAGGGCTGTGACATGAGGCCATCTAAGGAAGGCAGCGTGACAGAAAGGCAAGGATTAGCATCTAAGACATGGATAGTGATGATGATGATGATGATGATGGCCTTATCCAAGAACCAGGTAGATCTTCTGTACCTTCGCAGATTTTCAGTGACTCATCTTTCTCCCACTTCCATAAACATTTTTTTTTTGTTTTGACTCAACTGTTATCTCCAATGACATGATAACTCCTGATTTGCTCTTTCTGGATGTGGATGAAAGCCACACCAGAGGGCCTGAAATTTTGCTTCCCAAGCAGCCACTAGTGCGGCTGATCGTATGAACTGAAGTCCTGGGGACTTAATACTATCTGGGACCAAGTTGACTAATGGAAGATGAGAGAGAAAATGCATTCTTCCCATCTTCTATCAGATGGCTCAAGATACAGTTCTTCCATATATCCTGTGAGGAGACTTTTTGTGTGTGTGACTGGGTGACCTGCCAAATATTGACTCTGTGTCTTTGTACCTTGTCACGAAACGGCCAGTGAGGTAACGCGTCATCTCTCAGTCACTTCCCATCTTTTCCGGACCATTTCCCACCCCCCCCACCCCTTTTTGTGGCTTGAGACGACCCCTCTCCAAAGAAAGCATTAACACTTCAGTCTAATTTCATCTTATGGTTGATTCTCTAGAGATCAAAGGACACTAACTGAAGACTATCACCGGTACTTTGTTGTGCCATCCTCCTAACAACCTTAGGAGATGGTTATTGATACTATCTCCATTTCAGATGAGGTGCAGGACCAGGAAACAGTGGCCCTCACACACTGGGCAAATTCAAGAGGGTTTCTTTACAGAGGAAGTATTTGTACAGTTATGGGGATGGGGAACCGCATTTGGTGCAGCGATTGGGATCTGAAGATAGCAGAGGAAATGCTTACCGCCCTTTGATCTGAGGGCATGAAGGAAACAAGCAGCTGCCAGAACTGGGAGAAAGCTGTGTCAGAAAGAGCATTTTGGGTAACGTAGCTGCCCTCGATGAGTGGACATTAGGGAATTAGAGACGCTGACATCACTGGCTTCGTGAGTCTCTCCTCTTGTACACCAGCTTCCCTTTTGCGGTGCCCAGCCAGAGTCTGAAGGCAATGGGTCCTGTGGATATAGCCCAGAGGAGGTCAGCATCCTGGGAGGACAGGCTGCAAGGGTAGAAAGTGAATCAGGGCACAAAGCAGCATTTATCTGACAGGATGAAACAGTGAAAATTCAGGAAGAATGTAGAATTTGCGTAAGGTCCCACAGCTAATGCAGATTTTGTTGTGGGTTTTTTTTTTTTTTAGTTTCAAAGACTGCCTTGTGCAAGCAAGTCATTTTGGAAAAAGTCTCTTTGATGGCTGGGAAGAAATGCCTATTTTTGGCTGGATGTGCTCTTTCACTTTTAAAGGACGTATAGCAGCAGCCAGTTCTCTGGCTCGCTCGGCAGGTCTTGGGCTACGATCCCAGGGCACTCAGATGCCTGGAGTGAGGCATCTTCAGAATAGGCTGTTGGTCTACTGGGGTGGACGTTCATAATAACGGGATGATTTCTGCATTCACAAAATTTTGTTTCGGAAACTTAAATGAGGTGACTCTTAGAGATGGTTAGAATAAAATGAAAACATTTAAAAGTGAATTTAGCTATTAAATTAGTAATCATAGTCCGGATGAAGTATATGTCAAAATTCATAATACAAAGCATGTTGGTTTTATGAATAAACATAGTTTTATGTAATAAATCTTTAATGCTCAGGGCGTCTGGGGGGCTCAGTCGGTTGAGCTTCTGACTTCGGCTCAGATCATGATCTCATGGTTTGTGAGTTTGAGCCCTGCATCAGGTCTCCTGCTGTAAGCTTGGAGTCTGCTTCAGATCCTCTGCCCCCCTCCTCTCCTCCAGCAGGGGAGGCGCTCTCTCAAAAATAAATATTTAAAAAATACTTTAAAAGTAGGTCTTTAATGCTTATGCTTATTGGAATTTTATTTCACCCCTTTTCTCTTGGAAAGAGTACATTCAAATGTACTTGGCCAACTCTTTCACCATTCACGAGAATTAATTCTTTGTCATGGGCCACACTACGCCCTCTTCTCTTATCCTCTTGTGCAGATTTTGCCCACAGTTAAATTAATTCTACCTAAGGTATTTTTTTCCCCACATCCTAGTCCTTTTCCACTTCAAGTAATGTTATTTCTACATTTTATTTAAATCTCCTATTTCTCTAAGATAATCCCTTGAAGGGTTTTGATGCCTGGAGCACACATTAGCATAACATTGCCCCAAAGCCCTTCGGAATCAGACTTTGAAATATGTGTACCCTGTGTGCCACTGCAATTAAATGACAAACCAATAGTTCCCCCTGAGGGACTAGGCTGAGGTGATTTTACATTACGGAAGTTTTACACTTTTTTGTAATTGTACTGAGCTCTATTTGCATTATTAACAAGCTTATTCCATTCATAGAAACAAAATATTGCAAATGTAGATCATCTATAATCCCTTCATTTTCCAGATTAAGAAACCAATGCCCAATCAAGTAAATTGACTATTTGAAGGTCATATAGCTACTGATTGCTCTGTGACCTTTTCTTTATGTAGAGTTTTTTTGAAATCAAAGAAATTGTATAATAAATTGTAATAGCTCAATATCTTAATGTCCCAGAAGCATAAGTCACACTGTACTTAATGACTAAAAGTCTGGACGTCACCATAGAACTCCCTAGGGTGTCCAAAGCCAACATCTTTAGGAATCACTTTGGCCGAATTAGATTTTGTTTTCCCACACATTCTTCACTAAAGGCCCATCTAAAGGAATTGTTTTGGGGGCTAAACTTAAGTATGTGTTTTCTCGTACATACCCAAGAAAGAATGGAGTAGAACCATGTTGCAGGAATTATAATGTCTGCTAATTTGGTGTTTTTCCAGAACCCATGTGTCAAAGATAGTAATGTCAGGAATAATTGACCCTGATTCTGTGCTCTTCAACAACAGCAGGAAGGAGAGGCTTTGCATGAGAAAGGTCTTCATTGTAGGGCACCGTACAAAGATCCTGAGGGATTTTCTCCTACAGTGCAATCTGGGATTCTCTCAAATCCCATCCCTCTTATGATACAGCAGCAAGAGCTTGGGTGGCCTCAAGCATCTGACTCATTTTGAGACTTTCTGTGTCTTCTATCTTCTTGCCTGTGATGAGGATCGGTCTCTGTTTAGAAATACACAGGCCAAATGGAAATATAACACAAATATGAGAGCATAGACAAATTTACTTCAACCTGAGCAGTATTATCACTTCGAATTCCTCTATCTCCAAGATTTCATATATTCCTTCCCTTTGTGGCCCCCCCACCCCCCCCCCCCGCCCCACCAACTTCGTATACCTATCCCAATGCTTTCAGGTGTGAAGGCCCATAGTTACACTGAGCTCATCACTAGCCTGCATCATTCTTGTGCTTTCCTTTATACCTTCCTCTTGGCTGGCCCTTTAGATAGTCTCTGAGCAGTTGGTATGTTTTCTTGAGGCCCCCATGATTTTGCTAAGTCTGTCTTTCTACTTCCTCTGAGCTAGGATAAGACTCTTAGTAGTAAGCATAGTGCTTTTCAAAGTACTGGTTGAACAGCTCTGATTAAGTATGATTAATTAATTCCTTGGAATTGTATTTGTATTGAATATATACATAGTAGCAATCCTCAAGCCATTTCTAGTCTATTAGGGATATATATATATATATATATATATATATATATATATATATATATATATATGAAGTTTATATATTTATAATGAATTTATATATTTATATATTTATAATGAATTTATATATTTATAATGAATTTATATATTTATAATGAAATTTAAGAGATTATGAAGTTTAAGAGATTATATTTATAATGAAGTTAAGAGATTATACATATATATATTATACATATATATGTATATATGTATACATATACATATACATATATACATATATATATGTATAATATATATATGTACATATGTATGTACGTATATATGTGTGTATATATATATATATATATGTATAATCTCTTAACTTCATTATAAAAATCTCAATTTATGGGTAACTGGGTGGCTCAGTTTGTTAAGCATCTGACTCTTGATTATGGCTCAGGTCATGATCTCACAGTTCGTGAGTTTGAGCCCCGCATCAGCCTCTGCTCTGACAACGGGGAGCCTGCTTGGGATTCTCTCTCTCCTTGTCTCTCTGCCCTCCCCAGCTTGCTGGCACGTGTTCTCTCTCTCACTCAAATAACTAAACGTTAAAAAATCTCGATGTATGTCAGTGATTTTCAGACATTTTGTCAGTGATTTCTGTGAAACAGATCTTCAACAGAGTTACCTAGTTCTTAGTGTCCCGCAATTGGTTTTTTGAGTTAACACAGTGCTCTAGTATAAGAAATGGCAAAAAGATGGAACGTGGTTGTGTTTGTGTAATTTCTTTTCTGGGGAAACTTTTTACCTCTAACCACTGGGGGCAAAATTTGTGGTTCTTTATAACTTTAGATGCTGTATAAATTGCATCTTCTTATTCTTTTCCACTCATCGATCCAACACCCTCTACTTGAATAGATTTAAAAAGTGTAGTCTGAAAACCAAGCGCTCTGTAATCAATTTCTGCATTTTCTGCAGGGTTGAAATCAGTATGTGACTTTGAGGCAGAGAAACCTATTTTTGTCTCTTAATATTTGGAAAGATTGAGCTATTTACTTAAATTCTCTAAATCGCATTACTTCACCTGTGATAAGGAGATAATATTCTCTCAAATAGTGATGATTGAGATGACATATTTGAACTGCCTAAGTTAAATAGGTATACAGTAAGCCAAAATGTCTTATTATTATTACTATTTTTTTAAGTGTTTATTGGGGCACCTGGCTGGCTCAGTTGGTTGAGCGTCAGACTTTGTCTCAGGTCACGATCTCGTGCTTAACAAGTTTGAGCCCTGCTTCAGGCTCTGTCAGGGAGCCTGGAACCTGCTTTGGATTCTGTGTCTCCCTTTCTCTCTGCCCCTCCCCTGCTGGCACTCTGTCTCTCTCTCAAAAAATAAACAAAAAAATAAAAAAAGGAATACAAAATGTTTATATTTGAGAGAGAGTGAGTGAGTGGGGGAAGAGCAGAGAGAGAGGGAGAGAAAGAGAGAGGAAGGAGGGAGAGAGAGAATCCCAAGCACATCCCACATTCAGTGCTGAGCCAGACGTGGGCTTCCATCTCATGACCTTGAGATCATGACCTGAGCTAAAATAAAGAATCAGAAGTTTAACCAACTAAGCCACCCAGGAGCCCTCTAAAATGTATTCACCAACCATTTGGAGCAGTAGCAAACTTTCCCTGTGAAGGGCCACACTTCTTTCCCTCTAAAGGGCCATGTTAGGCTTTGGTGGTCATATAATCTCTTTCACAGATACTCAGCTTTTCTGTTGTAGCACAGAAGCAGCCTTAGACAACAAATAAACCAATAAGTATGGTTGTGTTCCGGTAAAACTTTATTAAAAAACAAAACAAAACAGGTCGTGGGCTGGATTTGGCCTGAGAGTTCGAAGACCTCTGATTTAGAGTTTGAAGACCTCTGATTTAGACCTCTGTCTCAACATTTTGCTTTGTCTACTTACATACCTCATTCTTTTAAAAAAAAAAAAAATTTTAATGTATGTTTATTTCTGAGACACAGAGAGACAGAGCAGGAGTGGGGGCAGGACAGAGAGAGAGGGAGACACAGAATCAGAAGAAGACTCCAGGCTCTGAGCTCTCAGCACAGAGCCTGATGCGGGGCTCGAACTCACAAACCGTGAGATCATGACCTGAGCCGAAGCTCAGTTGACTGACGCTCAATTGACTGAGCCACCCAGGCGCACCCCCCACCTCCCAAAATTTTTTTAATGTTTATTCATTTTTGAGAGACAGAGACAGAGTGCAAGTGCGGGAGGGACAGAGAGAGAGGGAGACACAGAATCGGAAGCAGGCTCCAGGCTCTGAGCTGTCAGCACAGAGCCCGATGCGGGACTCGAACTCACGGACTGTGAGATCATGACCTGAGCCGAAGTCGGACGCTCAACCGACTGAGCCACCCAGGTGCCCCTACATACCTCTTTCTTAATTTTCTTCAGAAAATCAGCAACTGGTTCATGATACCTTTCTAAATCTATGAAAATATATCAGATATAAAAGTGTATTCCCAATGATGAATCGAATACCTAGTAGCAACCATGCAGATAAAAGGGTATAGAAGATATTGCAAATATGGGCTGAAGTGTCCTAAGTATTGTTTCCCGACTCCTTTCTCCTCCTTCTACCGAGACATAAATGCTGTCCCCACTTACGGTCCATCATTCCCTTAGCCTTGTAATTCTGCCAAATTTATGTGTGTTCTTAATAAATAGAGTACTATTAGACTATAATAAAATTGTGTGTGTGTGTGGTGTAACATCATATATCCTGTCTTTTGCTTTATCGCTACATATCAAGTTATTTAAGAAAGATCTATGTGGAAACATACAGATCGAGTCTATTAATTTGCACTGTGGTAAAATATATGAATATACTATAATATATATAAATCCTCCTGTCCATAAAAGTTGATGTGATTTCTTCTTCTCTTTCTTTGCTGTTACAAACACTTTGGGTGTGCATGTGTTCATATAACACTTTGGCCTATGTCATATGTGGGGATTTATCTAGAATGTGTACATAGGATTAAATTGCTAAATCATCTTCCACTTTTCATTATGTTTCCAGATAATCCTCCACCTTGACCCTAGCAATTTGCACTCTACTAGTGTGTGTAAGAGGTTCCTCATTTATGTGCATTTCTTACTGTTCGGTTTCTAATGGATTTCACAATGTGTTGGGCACAAAACTGCATTTTATTATGCTGTGAATCAGTATTTCTTGGAAAACTGGTGCTAATTTTTTTTGTATGTCTATTCTTATTCTGCGGAATGACCATTTATATCTGTTGTCAGTTTTTCTGTTGAATAATTTGTCGTTTTCTTTCAGATTTTATACAGTTCTTTATATGTTTTAGGTCATAATCCATTGGCATTTACTCAACTTGCAAACACCCTTCTAGTGACTGACTGAGGTTCAACATTGTCTCAGTGCTTTTCCATGCACAGAAGAATTAAAATTTGATGTAGCATCTAATTTATCAGCATATATCCCTGTCCTCTCATCTTTAAGTCTTTTTTTAGAAACACTTCCCAATATTAATGCCATAAAGACATTCCCTTCTAAAACTTTTCAAGTTTTTTTAACCATATACTCAGACCTATTATTTATTTAGGATGAATTCTTGTATCCTTATCTTACTCAATAAAAAACAATTTAATATTTTCTCTGTGAATGACCATTTTACCTAGTATAATTTTTTGAGTAGTCTGTTTCTTTTGCCCATGATTTTCATTGTAAATTTTTAAAATAGATTTACCTGTGTCTATTTTCTGTTTCATTGGTCAACTTCCCTATCTCTATGCCAACAACCGTATTTCTTACTCACTTTAGTTTCATGACAGCCTCATATCTAAAAGACACATAGTTGGTGATTTACCTATTCTTGCCTGTTAGCTTTTCCATATACATTTTCTTGACTGATTCCTTGAAAAAAAATTCCAGTCTCTTTGCTTTCCTATATACACATTTTTTTTTTTTAATTTCTTGGAAAAAAAAAAAAATCCCTGTTGGGGATTTTGATTGGAACTCCATTTAAGTTAGGTTAATTTGGACCATAGTGACACCTTTATGGTATTGAATCTTTTTATCCATGAACGTCTGAATCTTCTTTTAAAAAATTTTTTTAGGGCACCTGGGTGGCTCAGTCGATTAAGTGTCCGACTTCGGCTCAGGTCATGGTCTTGTGGTTCACGAATTCGAAACCCGCGTCAGGCTCTGTGCTAACAGCTCGGAGCCTGGAGCCTGCTTCCGATTCTGTGTCTCCCTCTCTCTCTGTCCCTCCCCCCCATTCATGCTCTGTCTCTCTCTGTCTCAAAAATAAATAAACGTTAAAAAAAATTAAAAAAAATTTTTTTAACATTTATTCACTTTTGAGAGACAGAGTGTGAGTGAGGGAGAGAGGGAAGAGGGAGGGAGACACAGAATCCAAAGCACTCTCCAGGTTCTGAGGTGTCAATACAGAGCCCACCGTGGGGCTCGAACTCAGGGACCACGAGACTATGATGCTGAAGTCACACGCCCAACAGACTGGACCACCCAGGGACCCTGAACACCTATATCTTCTCAATGTTTAAACTTACTTAGGTAAAAATTTTGTAATTTTTCTATTAATACTAGTCAAATCACTTATATTTTGTGTAGTGCCTTATATTTCTCTTGCTAGAGAAAAATGATAAATTTAATAAGATTTTATGTTTCATTTAATAAGATTTTATCACTCCATGCAGCTCTGTATAGGAGCCAATTGATGGCTATATAGTGCTTTTATATTTAGCAATCTTGCCAATTATATTACTAACAAAGATTTCTCTGTAGAGTAGGTTGAGTTTTCTAGTCAGATAATTTTTGTCAGATACAAATAGTGACAGTTTGGTGTCGCTCTCTCCAATCCTTGGAGAGTTGGCATACTGATCCTAGACTACATGTCTTTGATCTTTTATGTGAGGGAGAAATAAACCTCAGAATTATTTTAATCATTGTCATTATAGCAGCTCAGTGTAATTCCTAATGGATACACACAGATTGGTTCTGAGAGGGGAATGTCACAGCTAGTGCTCTGACTTACCAATTTTTAATTGCCAGATGACTTACAGAAAGAAGTTTCTCTTTTGGATTATTAAACTGATAGATGATAAATTCAGAGATGTGACAGCCCGTTGCTGCCACTGCCCTGAGCTTGCCCATAAAAGAAGCTAACCCAAAGGAGTGTAGAGCCTGGAGGAAAGTGAGAAATCGATTCATGAGAGTCCGGTCTTGCCTGCAGTTTTCAGTTATGAAACGTCAGATACGTCTTCAGTAAATTACAACAGAACTGGCTAAGTCAGTTCAAACTGTATTATTGTCACTTGCTCCTGAAGAATCCTCAGAAGTCTTTCCCAGGGGACTTCTGATACGTTGTCCCCCTGGCCTACCCACTGGGCTGCCTCCCTGTCTACATGCTTCCATCAGCCTAATCAAACCCCCAAGTCAACTATCCTGTTTTGTTCTGGGAGGCCGGTTCCTAGCCACCACTACCCAAGACACACGGAATATTCAGTGTTGCAAAATCATTGCCATCACTGTTGTTGACGATCTGTCTTCCAAATGAATGACAAGTCTTACTTAAAACTGCCCATTGTGAAGTATGCATTTTCATGTGCATGTTCTTCATGAATTTGATAGTTTGGTAGTCCTTTGATCTCTGTTACTAACCCAAAAACTCCTTGAGGTTGTCCATATTATCTTTGCATTTTAATGATGAGGTCAGTGCTCTGCCCTTTGGAGATCGGCAACAATGATTGAGTGGAAGTTACTGATAATTGTTCAGTACTCTTCTATAAAGATAAATAATTCACATATAAAAATTCTTTTTCTCTTAATAACGTTAAGCAAATTCTACTTTGTAGACAGAAGAAACGATGCATTTCAAAGGTCATCGTTGTCTTGGCAAGAATTGGACCCTTCCCATTCACAATTTTATGTAATCCTAGTTGAGAATGCACCAGTAATTCAATTTAGTTTCCAAAGGAATAGTTTCTCCCAGCAAAAGTTGGATAGTTCATTCTCCTGTACCTTTATGTTTCTTTTCTCAGTGAATGGACTACTTGCGATCTATTTATTTATTTATTTATTTATTTATTTATTTATTTATTTATTTTTTTAACGTTTTTTATTTATTTTTGAGACAGAGACAGAGCATGAACGGGGGAGGGGCAGAGAGAGAGGGAGACACAGAATCGGAAGCAGGCTCCAGGCTCTGAGCCATCAGCCCAGAGCCCAACGCGGGGCTCGAACCCACGGACCGCGAGATCGTGACCTGAGCTGAAGTCTCAACGCTTAACCGACTGAGCCACCCAGGCGCCCCCTACTTGCGATTTAAATTCTGGCTAAAAATTGGAATCATTTGCAAACCTGTTGTCAGCATAAAGGCAAGGATGGAACACGACTAAAAGGAAACCAGGTTAACCCTCAGGTTTTACCTGGAAGGATTTTTTTTTCTTTCTGTTGCTGCATCTTTTAGAAAAATAATAAATTGTCTACCCTCCTGCTCCTCCCTTGTACTTTTACGTGTAAGAAAGCTCGTAAGATCAAGAAAGAATGCAAAACCTTATGGAAGCATTTCTGCAACTGTTTTTTTTTTTTTTTTATGGTTACTTATTTTTGAAAGAGAGAGAGAGATGGAGTGTGAGCGGGGGAGGGGCAGAAAGAGCAGGAGACACAGAATCAGAAACAGGCCCCAGGCTCTGAGCTGTCAGCACACAGCCCTATGCAGGGCTTGAACCCCCAGACTGCAAGATCATGACCTGAGCCAAAGTGGGACGCTTAACCACCTGAGCCACCCAGGCACCCCTCTGCAACTGCTTTTTCAAGGTGCACCTTTCTACAAACCAAAATAGGTGTGACTAGCAAGGCACCAATTTAATCACAGCACAATGCCTCCTGCATGTATCTTTTCATCCCTTCCTGTGCATTTATTTTGCAACTAAGTTTAGACACATGAGCACTTCTTCAGTTGGGGTTTCTATGACCAATTCTTCCTACCGACTTCACATTACCATCCTGTCGTGTGTAACAGTCAGCAGATAAAGGAGAAAAGAAAACAATGAGGACAGTAACAACAGATGAGCCTGGATGCATCCAAACTTCCATTTTTTAGGTGTAAGATAAAAGTAAGGGATATTTTTGAATGTCAAAGCTTAGTTGGTTGTTACACAGTTCTTGCTCCCTTGAGAATGTGATAGCTATGTCCTTTCTTTACATGTTTTGAGGGGTCATCGATTTGAATTATTTTGAGGCCATAGATCTTAAGAGACAATGTAAACAACAGAGATGAGTGAGGCATAAAAAGATATTTATAGCGGATGCAAAAACAACTTATATTTGGGTAAACTATGACAAAGTTGGGTGAAAAAGTAATTGAACAACTTAATGCATTTTCTTTGCCATTTATAACAGTACTCTTGGCAAAATAAAATAACTGAAAAAAAAAAAAAAAAGCAAAACAAATCCTCTAAATGAGGAAAGCATTCTGGAAATTAAGCTTAAGTATTAAGGTTAAAGGTTAAGGTAAAGGGTTAACATTACAGATTCTGGATTTTTTTTAACCAAACATCATCTTGTTTCCCTTAGAAGGACACACTGTTGAGCTTCTCTCTTTAATGTATAGTTGAGTAAATTATATTGCAGAGGTGGCTAAAACACGAATAAAGTGAGATTTCAGGTTGGTTTTGAATATTTTCCATGGTAATTGTCAGAGACATTAGGTATATGTGGGGAGGAAAATCTACGCGGCTATTATTTGTTATATGAATTTCCCTAATTTTCCATAAAGGTTTATCAGAATAGATGAGTATTTCATTATTGACTATTAGTGGAAGATACCATACTCAATGAATGCTATCATTGTCAGTATGTATCCCCAGGGAAATATTTTGCCCTATCATAATATTCATCTAATTTGTTTAAGTTTATTTACTTATTTTGAGAGAGACAGAGAGCTCACAGGGGAGGGGCACAGAGAGAGGGAGAGAGAGACTCCCAAGCAGGTTCTGCACTGTTACCCTAGAGCCCTATGTGGGCCTGGAACTCACAGACCATGAGATCATGACCTGAGCCAAAACCAAGAGTTAGATGCTTAATGGATTGAGCTACCCAGGTGCCCCCAGTTTTTCGGTAATTAATTACTATCTGTCTTCTCTGTTAAGCTGGAAGTTCAAGGAAGGACAGGAATTAGTTTATTTTTGTGACTGTATCATGTAATCTGGTACATATTGGATACTCAATATTTCTCAAATGAATGAATAAATTAATAAAGGATCATTGAATGGGGTTGGCCAATAAGATTTTCGTAATTTGTAGGAATATTTAAGATTGAACATGTCTGGATATATATATGCATTATAATTTATTTTTCTGTTTTTTTTAATTAGGTCAATATTTAAAGTCTTTGTACTATAATAAATTCTTATAAAGTCCTTCGATATAACTGCTTTTCTAGAAGAGGAACCTGAGATTAGGAGAGATTACTCAACTTCCTCAATTTCTGGCTGGACCAGAGTTTGAACTGTATGGCAGAGACTTTGATTTTTTTCATAAACTCTGTGCTTATTTTCACAAGCTTTAGATGGGTATGTTAGGGGGAGCAAATGATACAGAAAAAGGAGCTCTTATGTCGTATTCTACTCTTAAATTTTACCTCAGAACATTCTAGAATCTGGGGCATCAGAGCACTTTGACTAGGGTCCAGTCCTCTTTTCCAAGGGCAGATTTTATACACACAGTTATTTTGTTTGTTATTACTGTTAGGGAAAAAATACCTCCTTTAGGGCAAGCTGCTTTTTGCGCATTACTTAAAAATACAATTAACCTTGATAAGAGTTTCGTTCTCATTTAACAGACTGTCATTTTCTATTTGCCATTCTTAGCAATGAAAAAGAAATTTTCCTTCAGAATACATTCCCATTTTCCTCCCCAAGGCTTAAAAGGAGGGGCACGGAAAAAAAAAAAAAAAAAAGGAAAGAAATGTAAGATGAAATACTAGATTCCAGACCGGGGATTGTTTTTTCAATGGTTGGATAAAATTATAGAGGTAGATGTTTATGGTAGAAATTCGGCGTATTTTTACTCCACAGAATCACAGTGCTCTAATTCTATTCATTCATTTCCCCCAAAACTAATTATTAGGGTGAAACCCCAAAGGAAGATTATTCAGGAAAGGGAAAAAAGAAAGAATCCATTGACTTCTCCATCATTGTAGGTGAACAATGCATAATAATGAATATAGAAGGGCCATTTGTATACCGCAGAGAAAGAAAATCCTAAATTGAGAAGGTCTCAAGGCAAAAACCAAGAGCACTTAATGAAATAAGAGCTGCTTATTCAAAACCTTGTTGCTTTATATATCTCTTAATCTGTAAAGGTGTGAGCTTGGGACGGGTGATAATGGCTTTTGCTAAATAAATGTGTGATAGAACAAACAGTGACTATTTCATTTTGTTCTGAGCAGATCCCCTATAAAGAAAATGATGGCTGTTAAAAGTGCCTCCTGCAACTTCTGGAGTTGGGAATGACTCCTAATGCATCAATTAGATGCCTTTTCTTCCACTGCCTTTGTACTAAATAGTATCGAACAATTAACTCTCATCAAGCCATAGCTGAAATACCTCTGCATAATGAATGGTACTTACAGAAGTCAACTTTATTTCTGAAAGTGTTTTATTTTTATTTTATTTTTTATTTCTACTATTCCAAGGCAGATGTTTCTTTTATAACTATAACTATATATATATGTATATATATTTGATGCATATATATATATATATATATATATATATATATATATATATAGTTGATGCATATATGACTAAAGAGAAGTAAAGGTCTATTTCAGAAAAATTGTTTCTTCATGTGTTAGTTGGCTTTTTAAAACTGCTAGTAGTAGGGATGCCTGGGTGGCTCAATGGGTTTAGCGTCTGACTCTTGGTTCTGCTCAGGTCATGATCTCACAGTTCGTGAGTTTGAGCCCCACATTGGGCTCCATGCTGGCACTGTGGAGTCTACTTGAAATTGTCTCTCCCTCTCTCTCTTACCCTTACCTGGTCACTCTCTGTTGTCTCTCTCTCTCTCTCTCTCTCAAATATAAATAAACTTGAAACTGCTAATAGTCAATGTCTTTAGTCTTGGAAACCTCATTAGAAAACCTGGAAATTACTTACCTATCTCTATGACAGTACTTGCAAACATGAACTTGAATTTAGGATGGAACAAAATTCTAAATATGAAAGAAATTTAAAATTGTATAGCATTTCTGAAGGTATTACTTCTAAATGTAGGCTTATATTTGATTGAAACACTTTATAGTGAAATACTTTATGTGAAACACAAATATTTTTAGATGATAAAACGAATTCATTTGAACATCATGTAATCATATTTTATTATCAACAATGAGAGGCGACTATATATAAGACACTGGATGAAATAAACTGACTTGATTCAGTATGTATTCCTCTTCCCCAAATGCTTTTAGCCATGTATGACAGAGACAAAAAATAATAATAAGGTTCATGTCACTGAAAAAGTCACTGTGGCTATTCAAAGAAAGTAGAGATCATTTAAATTGGAAACTCAGATGCCAGGATAAAAGGATACAATTAGGAAATAATAATTGTACTTTCTGTGAAACTATTTCAAAAATGGTTTTCCTAGATTTTCTTTTCTTTCCACTTTTCTTTCCATGATTACTCATTATGAAGTCATCAAAGTAGAGTTTCCAACTCGATATAGCCTTTAATAAGATGCAAGTACTGGTTATTTTTTTCTTTTTTGGGTTATCTTTCAATGAAAAAAACATTCTTTCATTCAGATAACTTGGCTTAGGATACTTTGTTTTGCTTCACCAGTGTATCTAAGTGGTCGTGATTGAGAGAATTCGCCATAACCATAAGTATTATTGACAAATGACAGCTTTTGGGTGGGTTGGGAGAGTAACAAACTCATATTATCTGTTCTGGAGATGTTCTGTGAATTCCTATGAGTTTAAAATACATCTTTTGCTTACTGCTTCCCTCCTCCCCCCATTTGCCTTCTCTTTCTTTTCTCTTAAAATGAAATCCGGTACAAAATTTCTGTACTTTAAATACTGGAAGCCACAACATAAAATTTCATTAAGGATGTCAAATGCTTCTTCATTTTGAATTCAGAGACACTGCCAAATGCAATCTCTAGCTCCATGCAAAGTACTTCCAAGTGTGACTCCCTAATCCATTTTGGGGGAGGGTTTAATCAACTATAGTGTTTGTAGTAAGTGGATAATTTTTTTTTTTTGTCCACAGGTAATTCACCAAAGCAGATATTCACCACCTGAGTATCACTATTGACAGTTTTATCATGACAGCTAATTATTCAGGATGTTCTGTATATTTGGCTCATTATGGGGTAAACATTGAGACCAGGCAAAATAAAGTACATGCAGAAAGCATGTCTTCTACTATAAGGGTATGTGGCCGTATCCTGATTCAAGATTCTGAGGATGTGGGCTCAACTGTGCCAACATAACAAGATGTGAAAATGATGATTTAAAAAAAAGAAAATGATGATTTACATGGTAGAGTGTACAGATTATCACAAAAAGAAATCAAAAGATTTGAACTAAGGAATATTATGCTAATATGCATACAGTTTCATTCTGAAAAAAAATTAGCTTCCATAAGCTTTATTTTCACCAGGTCATTTGATAGTAAGAAATCTTGGATAGCCTTCCATTGCCTTCCTTGTTAATCCCAAATAGTGATGTGATCTCCTTGTTTTTCTTTCTTTTCATGCACTGGAGGAAGATTTGCTGTGAGAAAATTCACTGGTTAAATTGCCAGTGACATTCGGCTATTTCTTCTCCATACAAATTTGTCTCCTAGGATATCACTTTGCTTTCTTTCCTCTGATTATGTCCTGCTTTTTATGAGATGTCTGAGTAACATTTATCTTGCCCCAAACCTGTCCATACCCATCACCCTCGCTTCCAGGGTTCCTGTAGCGCAAAGGGACAGAAATCTGGGTTTGTGATTTCATTTGTGTTTTTCATTCAGGTTTCAACTCCAAGATCATCTCTTTGACCTTTATTATAATTTACCAGGGCACCTGTAACGTAGAAATGTGGAAATGGTGGATTATCATTAATATTGTCTGACGGCCTAAGTGAAGGATGAGTTCACTCCCACCCCTCTGTTTTTTAAAGACTTTCCATACCTATGACATTTTGTGGGACCACTTCTGGCCACAGAGCCATAGAAGCTGTTTTGAACAAGATGGCTATTTGGGATTGGCTTTTCTCCGTAATAATTCATTTTGTAATCATGATCTCTTACGCAGGTCCTTCCCTTTCTCTTGGGTGACAAGGGTCAGAGGGCTCACATTCTCACACACTGAGCATGCTGTCTTTGCAAGTCTCCCATCGCTGACTGGAATAGTAAGTGAGGCTCTCATGCAGGCTCTGTGCTGTCTCACTCATAGGAAATGGAGGCTCAAGATGCCACATTAGTTTTGTTACCTCTCTATATATGTTCCTAGGTCTGAGGCTGGTTGTAATGGAGAGAGAACACTTGTGTTTTTATCCAGATGGTTACTGTGAGTGTCTGATTATCAGCTAAAAGTCCTTGTCCACATTTCAACAGAGAATAGTTGCTCCCAGTAGACCAAGAGCTCCTTTCAGGCAACTGCAATTCAATTGACTTCCCAGCTAGAGCCCCAGTGGGAACTGCCCAACAGTATCTGAGGGCAGGGTTTGGACACTTGTGAGTTACAGCCTTGTCAATTTCAGCCTTCCCATTTGTTGCTCTTAGTTCTCAAGTGGCAGGTATTGCCTGTGTCCTACTGACCGCACTGTCTTGTGGACACAAGATAAATGGTTCCAGGTTTTCTGTTAGCCAAGCAAAGGCATTTTTAAAGTTCATTTCTTTTCTGCCCATATTGAGTATCACAGAACTGTATTGACAAAATCAATAAACTGACCAGCTACAGGTCTTCAGTGGTACATGAAAAAAAATATTTTGGTACCTACTGATGCTTTGTTTTCTTTTTTCCAACATCCCCCTCCATGCCGGCCACTCAACATCCCTCACGGCTCAAGTGCTTAGACACACCTCCACTGAAACATTTTTGATTAGCTACAGAACACTTTTTGCCATCATTGAGAATATATCATGATACAGTTATATAAAACTATGAACTTCTTTTAACTACCAAGCAGGAAACAAAGATTAAATGTAACCTCTTCTAAGCTGAATATTGTCCTAAGTTCTTAATGTATTGATATTCAAGGTTACTGCAAAGATTAGGATTTTGAGTTAGAATTCTCTACTCAGGGAAATGGTACTTCAAAAACACCAGGTTATGGGGCACCTCGGTAGCTCAGTCAGCTAAACGTCCAACTCTTGATTTCGGCTCAGGCCATGATCTCCTCGTTTGTGAGTTCGAGCCCCACCCACATCAGGCTCTGTGCTGACAGTGCTGAGCCTGCCTAGGATTCTCTCTCTCCCTCTCTCTCTGTTCCCACCCGCCCCTTGCTCTTACTCCCTGTCTCTGTCAAAAATAAAATCAATGAACTTTAAAAAAAATACCTGTTATCTCAGAGCCTTTATAATCAAATATGAAGAAATTAATCCATGTCAAATGGCGTGCATTCTTCTCTTCCCTGGGAAGTTTTGATCTTCATCCTGAAAACCCTTTGGGACGCCGCATTGGCATTTGACAAGAAACTTTCTCCAGTCTACTCTTACAGACTTGCTCCATATTGGTGATAGTGCCTCAGCACTTGATTTACAAGATAGGCAAAGGGCTAAAGCCTTGGGATGGGATGTTCTACTAGGTTGTGTCCCAACAGCTGGGAGTAAAGGAATGGCTGTATTTTCTTCCTCTCACAGTAAATCATAAAGGGTTTGTGCTGTGCTTCTCTGTGTAGAAAAGCCAAAGGGCAACTTTTCTCAGCATTATGTCTGTGTCCTTCTGTACAGAACAAATGCTTATTACTCATTTCTATCTCATCTCATCCCTGGAGATTGTCAGGATAGGAGCCTGTGTTAGTCTGCTAGGGCTCCCATGACAAAGTACTGGAAACTGAGTGAGGTAAGCAACAAAAATGTATTTCTCACAATCTCCAAGGGTAGAGGCTGAGATCAAGGCATCGGCAGGGTTGATTTCTCTGGAAGATTCTCTCCTTGGCTTGTAAATGGTCATTTTTCCTCCCTGTGTCTTCACATGGGCTTTGCCCTGTGTGTGTGTCCATATCTCTTCTTATAAGGACAGCGGCCATATCAGATGAAGGCCCACTCTAAGAAACTCATTTCAGTTTAATTATCCCTTTAAAAAACACTCTCTCCAAGGGGCACCTGGGTGGCTCAGTTAAGCATCCGAATTTGGCTCAGGTCATGATCTCACCGTTCGTAGGTTCAAGCCCCACATGGGGCTCTGTGCTGACAGCTCAGAGCCTGGAACTTGCTTCAGATTCTGTGTCTCCCTCTCTGCCCCTCCTCCTCCCTCCCTCTTTCTCTTTCTCTCTTTCTCTCAAAGATAAATAAACATTAAAAAATTAAAAAAAAAACCAAAACACTCTCTCCAAGTACAGTCACTTTCTGTCACATTATGACAAACTGAGGCAGTGTGTAAGTCTCCATAGTGAACAAAAGGGAATTAATTGTTTGCTTGGTATGGAATAGAAATTTGTATTTGGTTTAAGTTTGCTTAATTTAGAAAAAAAAATGGTGATTTTTTTTCCCCTTAAGACGAAAGTATTTGTGTTCTGGAGTGAGTATTTTGGATAATGTTTGGAGTTCCAATCCAAGTTTGACTTTTGTTTTTTCTTTTCTTTTCTTTTCTTTTCCTTTCCTTTCTTTTCTTTTCTTTTCTTTTTTTTTCTTTTCTTTTCTTTTCCTTTTTGATGCACATTAGTTATGACCCAGTTAAAAACTGCCACAGTGTACATTTGCATAGCTGATAGAGGCAAAAACCCTATGTGGATTTTTTCCCCCTGAATTGCTTTTTTTTTTAAGCTTATAATTAAGCATGCCATTCCTTTATTTTTCTGCTTTGTGTCCAATTTTAGTTTTCTTTCAAGGGATGCAAAATGTCAAATGGAATCTTAAAAATATTCAATCACTTGCAAAAATAGTTAATTGCCCGTGGCCCACTGACCCAAATTAAAATAATAAGGAATCAGTAAAGACCAGATATTTTTATAAGGAATTATAATTTCTCTAAAACCTGCATAAGACTAGCTATGTGACCCAATATAAAGGAAAACACACACACACACACACACACACACACACACACACACCAAAGTAGCCTAGATAAGTAACACGATTGTGGGAAAGTGGAAGCATTGAGCCCTCCCAATGAAAAAAACCTTCTATTAATTAATTAATTAATTAATTAAGACCCAGGAACAATGTGGGATGTTACAGCTTTATGTGTTGCTCTCTTATGTGTTGTGAAGAAAGGAAAAAAAAAAAACAAAAAACAAAGCTCCTATAGTTGACTGTATTCTCTCTGCTACTACATTTGTCTGATCAGCTCAATTACTATATTTGCTCTTTTAAGGTTTGTCTTCTATCACTTTTAAGGCATTTTATAGATCTTGAAAAGTTACAACAAAGTGGGAAAAATCATTTAATTGGTTGATAGATTGCTTCCTCCAATTTTTACAGCTTTTTAGCACTCAAGAAAAGTGATATGATAGAGAAGGATTACTTGTTCTTATATATAAAAAAAAAGATATTTGATATTTTGTTGTAAATTGCTTCCTGACTATTTTTCATAGCCAGTTCATTACCGGTACTATGAACTACTGAGGTGGCATTGCAGATTTTTGCTAAGTGCCCCTTATCTTCCTTTGTTCTTACCTAAAGTCGCTGTACATATTCTGTGCCCTTTGCTATGATATATGTGCCCATGTTTTTCCCCTGAGTATAATTGGTTGGAGTGAGGGAATGTGCTAATAGGGAAAGTATTGTAGTGTTTTCCATTTGAAGAAATTCAGTAATTTCTCAGACACTCACCTGACTTCATTACAGAACCATAATTCAAAATTATTACATTAAGAGCACAACTAATTAGACTATAAAGCTGTCTTTTCTTGTCTTTGTGTTTTTGAAGAGGTTCAGTAAGAATGATGCAGCCTAGGCAGAATCATGTGTTCCAGTGGTCTTCCTTTGTGTATACATGCCTGTGATTTGGGGTGACACAGGGAAAAGTCAAAAAAGCATAAATCAGTTATTAAAGAGGTTTGAATTTTCAGAGGACGGAGTAGTTGAGACCTCATTTTTTAAAAATCCTTCTTTCCTTTTTTAAATTTGCTTTTTTATTTCTTTCTTACTGACGTACAATTAACGTAAAGTGTTACATTAGTTTTAGGCATACAGTATAACGGTTCAACAATTCTTTATATCGCTCACTGTTCATCATGATAAGTGTACTCTTAATCCCCTTTATCTCACCCATCTGCCTACGTCTCCTCTGGGAACCACCAGTTTGTTCTCTGTATTTAACAGTCTTTGTTAGTTTCTCTCTCTTTGTTTTCTCTCTTTTAAAATTAATTTATTTATTTTGAGAGAGAGAGAGAGTAAGTAAGTGGATGAGCAGGGGAGGGAAGAGCAGAGAGAGGGGAAGAGAGAAAGAAGTCCAAGCAGGCTCTGCATTGTCAGTACAGACTGCAACAGGGGGCTCGATCCCACAAACTGTGAGATCGTGACCTGAGCTGAAGTCGAGAGTAGGACACTTAACTGACTGAGCCACTCAGCTGCCCCTTTGTTTTGTTTCTTAAGTTCCATGGATGAGTCAAGTCATATGGTATCTGTCTTTATCTGACTGACTTATTTCACCTTAGCACAATACTCTTTAGCTCCATCCATGTTGTTGCAAGTGGCATGATCTCATTCTTTTTCATGGCTGAGCAGGATTTTGTGTGTGTGTGTGTGTGTGTGTGTGTGTGTGTGTGCGCATCGCATCTTATCTATTTGTTTGTGGATTGATACTTGGGTTGTTTCCATATCTTAGTTATTGTAAGTAACCCTGCAGTAAACATGTGTGTTTATCTTTTTAAAAGATGTGTGTGTATCTGTTTAAATTAGTATTCTCATCTTTGGGTCATAACCCAGTAGTGGAATTCCTGGATCATAGCGTATTTCTGAGTTTTTGAAGAACCTTCATCCTGTTTTCCACAGTGGCCATACCAACTTGCATTCTCACCAACAGTACATGAGGGTTTCTTTCCCCTCATATCTTCACTACACTTGCCATCTCTTGTCATTTCGATTTTAGTCATTCTGACAGGTTTAAGGTGAAATCTTATTGTAATTTTGATTTTCATTTCCCTGGTGTTTAGTGATGCTGAGCATCTTTTCATGGGTCTGTTGGCCATCTGGATGTCTTCTTTGTAAATTGTCTATTCAGGTCCTCTGCCCATTTTTTTTTTTTTAAATTGGATTGTTTTTGGGTTGAGTTGTATAAGTTCTTTATATATTTTGGATATTAGCCTTTCCTCAGCTGTATCATTTGTAAATATTTCATCCCACTTAGTAGGTTGCCTTTTTGTTTGTTGATGGTTTCTTTCTCTGTGCAAAAGCTTTTTTATTTTGATATGGTCCCAGTAGTTTAATTTTGCTTTTTCTCCCCCCTGCCTCAGGAGACAGATGTAGAAAAATGTTTCTTTGGCCAACATCAAAGAGATTATTACCTATGTTTTTTTCTAGGAGTATTTTCTTTCTTTACTTTTTAAATTCATTTAGGGGCACCTGTGTGACTCACTTAGTTGGATGTCGGGCTTCTGCTCAGGTCATGATCACACACAGTCCATGAGTTTGAGCCCCGTGTCAGGCTCTGTGCTGACAGCTAGGAGCCTGGAGCCTGCTTTGGATTCTGTATCTCCCTCCTCTCTTTGCCCTTTCCCCACTCACTCTCTGTCTCTGTCTCTGAAAAATGAATAAATGTTGAAAAAAATTAAAAAAAAATTCATTTATCATTCATTCATTAAAATTTATAGTGTTTACTGTATTATGCCAGACTAGAACTCTCAGCAATGTCCTTGGGTATTGCCCGAGTTGCCCAAGACCACAGTTTTGTTCTTGTTTTTTGACAAAATGCAGCTTAAGTTATAGTTGGGAATAGCACTGAATTGAGGAAGAGTCATTGAAGGTACCAGCCTATGAAACTTATTCCTTGCTCTAAAGATCTTAGACTGTAGTGAAACCTCAGCACTTCTAAAGAGAAGAAATGCCCAGTGAGAATGATTGGTGCATTTCCAAGAGACCACTGGATAATTTATCATCAGGATAATGGCAAAGGCAGGAGAGTGGCCTGTGTTTTGTTCTCTTCTGTTTAGATTCCATCTCCCAAAGATCAGCAACTGAGTTGTCTTCTAATTTAACCTTTGTTGAACTAGAAAGAGAAAATAGTTCTGATGGATTTACTTGGAGGGAATAGACCATTTTCAAAAAAATGTATTGGGGAAAGGCTGAGTTGGGCAGGCAGTGGTGCGAGAGATTAAATGTGTCATTAGCTTCATTGTCCAAGAAATAAGAGTCTTTCAACATAAAGGTGAGTTTTCAGATTTAGGGCTGGGGAAATGAATTTTGCTTTCTGAAGAATTTGTGTTACCAGCAGTCCTGGAGAGGGAATGATAATAATAGATAACACTGACAAATATGCAAATGCCATCTTGATAAGCATCTCTTTCCCCTAGCAAATTGCTTCTTATTAGTCCCATTTTATGGATCAAGAAAATGAACCTTTTAGAGGGTAAGCAGTGCATCAGGCTGTAGGGTGGAGTCGAACTGCACCCTCCCCCCTCTGACTATGGAGCCCAACGTTGTAACATCTACTCTGAGGGAAAATATACACCACGTCCTTGAGCAGGTGAGCCACTCTTCGATGCAGTGATAGAGCGGATCCCCTTGCCAAGTATGATTGACACATGTGATCATCACCATCTGTCAGTTACACTGGTTCAGGATGTGGAACGTTAGCAAAGAGTGTCCCCCTAGGAGTTTTGAATATGCTTTGACAGAAAAAAAAAAAAGAGAGCGAGCGAGTGAAGGGGGCATCTTTACTAAGAGGACATAGGGGTTGGTGAGCTAAACAAACACTTGTGATTCGGATGTCTTAGGTTTGCAACCTGGATTTTCCTTACACCAAAACCCATGTGGAAGCAAGTACATTGCAATCTGTGGGTCTCCAACTCCAGGGAGCACGGATCCCAGGCAGGGCTGGCTCTATGACTTGCAAGGCCTATTTCAAAAGAAAAAAAAAAAATCTGCAGCCCCTGGTTCCAAAGGCGAGAAAAAAAGGTATCAAGAAAGGTGCTGAAATAGACATTTGTGTTCTTGAATCTTTCTCGACTGTTCATGATTCTTTTTTTTGAATTTGATACTTAATGTTGTCCTAAGAAAAGGAATATGTAAAATTTTAAATTACTGGCTTGAATCTTACCGTTCTTTATGTTGTGGAATGCCAGTTTTTGGTGCAAACATATGAGCGTCTAACTTATGTGGAGGATCCCTGAATTACACAATTCTGTTTCATAGATTGTACATGCATATGGATTTTGTCTTCCCAGTGAAATGAAAACTTCACAAAGTAACTCAGATGTTTTTATGTCACTTCTTGATACATTTTACCAACATTCTCTACCTTCAGCTTACTAATGAGCAAGGAAAGAGTGAGAGGAAAAGAAACTATGGATGGCTCTGTCTTTTCCTTTCTTTCTAGGTCATTTTCAGCATCAGGGATTATGTAATACAGAATAGTAAAGTAAACTATGATGTGGTTTTGTGATCATTCACGTTTCTTGGAGCACACTGCCTTCTCTCTGATTTGAAGCCAGTTCTGGTTTACGACCTCTTGGCCTCTGTCAGCAACCCTACTTACCGAGTCATAGACATAACACATTCACCTTGGACTGGTTTTGAGTTTTGCTTGAATGCCTGTGCCTTGTGGGTCTCCCGGAATCCTGGGACATCTCGAGCTCTGTACGCAAACAGGGCCGCAAGGAGTGGCTGATGCGAATATTAGGTGTGCTTCGTCTATTAGCATGCCCCATTATCCTTACAGAACACAAGTTTAAAGATAAATTTAAGAATTTCAGTAGAGTGGGGCACAGTGGGTCCCCTGGATGGCTCAGTGGGTTGAGCATCCAACTCTTGATTTCAGCTCAGGTCGTGATTCTGGGGTTGTGGGATTGAACCCCGCATTGGGCTCCATGCTCAGCTTGGATCCTCTCTCTCTCTCTCTCTCTCTCTCTCTTTCTCTCTCTCTCTCTCTCTCTCTCTGTCTCCCTGTCTCTCTCTCTCTCTGCCCCTTTCCCTCACTTTCTTTATCTCTCTTTAAAACACAGAAATAATAACAAGAATTAAAAAAGAACTTCACTACAGTAGCAGAGCACTTACACTAGAGCGGTTCCCTGTGGGACACCGCCATAGGTCTGCACACTCCTAAAGCTGGCTGAACCCAGGTGCTATACTGTGAAATCCACCTTCACATTCTGGTCAAGGGGATGTTTCCCATGGGGTGTGGCCAGACAGGGATTGAGCGTGGCAGGGCTGCAAAGACAGGCCCATTCATGAGTTACACGGGAGCCTATTGGCAGCTGACTTTGGTCCTGAATGGTCTTACCAGATATTACTTAGACTACTCACCACTCTAGGTCTCTTTTACCCAAACTTTTCTTTCCTCTTCTTGACTTAGTCACACATCATGCTCTGTGGCTCTCTCCACCTTCCTGGCCATTTTGCTTCATGTAGATTAACATAAGTATTACCAAGTGGCCTGAGAAAACAGATAATCAGGTAGGAATGTAGGATGGGCTCACTTACCACCTGGCAGGTGAAGAGGGTGTCAACCTGCATGTGTGATGGGGCGTGGGTAGATGGCATAGTTCAGTTAATAAGGATTTTCCAGTAATGACCCAGGAAAATGTCACAGTGGAGGCGAATGCTGCGGCAGGTATAATAACATATTTGAGTAATCAAGTTTTCAGAAATCTGTTTCCCCATAAAGCAATAAACACCCCCCCACCCCCTGCGCCTCAGGAACTGCCTCCACCTTCTCTCCTGGTTCTGATGATGATGTTTAAGGTTACATTGAAACAAAACCTTGCTGGGGATCGGCTGAGCTTTATAAGGGAGGGAGGAGTCTTTATATACCTAAAAAATCGCAAGGAGTAGTTGGCACATGCCTGCTGGCACCTGGAGAATACAACTGGGGTTAGGTTTTGAATATGGTTGATCAAGGGGCAGGGATGTAATTCTGCATGAACAAGAACTTTTAGTTTGGGACCACTGTCCTGGGACTCTGGATTTAATGTCCCAGCAAGAATCCCAGGGGAGGGGGCAAACGGAACAGTGGATTGGCTCTTAGCAGCCTGGAATCAGCAGTGTCTCACTGCCGATGAAGTGGAAATAACTGAGTTGCCCTAGAAAAGGAAGGAATAAGAAGAAAAGTGGGTACACTGGAATGGTTATAGTATGTAAGGCCAGAGTATCATGATGTTCCTTCTGTAATGGGACCCAGAGAACACAAGATTCACCAAGGCTGCTAGAAATGTGTTGTGTGAAGGGTACAGCCATCCCTAAGAAGTTGGATGGGTCTGTGGAAATGCCCTGTTTGTTAAGGCTGATAGTAAAAGATGTAGTCACAGAAGTAGGCTTATTATTATTCATGGATTGATGTGGCCTTGAAGTAAGAATGGCCAGGCAGCAGTGTTGAACTTCTTGAAGTGATGAGTCCACAATTAATATAGGACTGTAAGAATAGGAGGGCAGGTCAAGGGAACGTGACCAGTCAGGTGTTGTCAAATGGTTAATAGATAATAATATCTTAAAGAGCATGGTGTCTGAAGTTCTGCTTAAGCGATACAATGTTAAAAGTAGGCGTGAATTTAGGAGCAAAAGTTGGAGAGTGGTCACCTCAATCAAAAGTCAGAATCCATTGCTTAAGTTATTAGATGTGAAACAGTATGTACCCTGAGAACTCTTACATATTTTTTCATGTTTATTTAATTAATTTGAGAGAGAGGGAGAGAGAGAGAGAGCGAGCACAAGTGGGGGAGGGGCAGAGAGAGAGAGGAAGAGAGAGAATCCCAAGCAGGCTACGTGCAGTCAGGGTAGAGCCCGATGCGGGGCCTGAACTCATGAGCTGTGATGTGCTAACCTGAGCCTAAATCACCAGTTGAATACTCAACTGACTGTGCCATGCAGGAGCCTCTACCTTGAGAAGTCTTTAAGGAGGGAGAACTTTGCCAACATCATGGCAAGTATATTCTGTAATGACCTCAATTTTTTTCAAAGAGATCAATAATCATTTACTCATGTGAATACACCATGGAGGACAGGGCACCTAAATCCAGACATTTCTAGGACTTTTGAACATAGATTCTGAGTAGGCAGTGATACCTACAGACCCAACCATCACCACAGCCCTCCTGTTAGAGCAGAGGCATCAAGGAGCCAGATGATACATGGAGATCTGGCTCGCTGTGACTACCCTGGGTCTACAGATGCATCATCCAGTGGTCATTTCTGTAATCCCTAAGTGCATAATTAAAAGTGATGGATCTGGCAGTGAGATCGACAATTCTGCCTCCAGTCTGTGGAAGCACAGCTATTATTATGAGGATGGCCAACTGGAAACCTCTCCAACTATCTTCCCTGGATGATAGAGTAAGCAAAAAACAGTATGAAATCTGAGAGGGGATGGCAGAGATTAATGCCACAGCTAAAGACCTAAACACTGTAGAGCAGTGGTCCGTACCACATGTCTGTTTAATTAGGCAGTCTGACAGCTTTGGAATCTGATGTACTCTGGAGAGTGATTGATTGTAGATGACCGCTACAATCAGATGCTACTTGAGTAGCAGACGTTAAAAGAACTTCTGGATCAAATCTTGTGTTTCTTTTTTTTTTTTTTTTTAAGTTGAAGTACAGTTGATATATAATAATGTATTTGTTTCAGGTGTACAATGTAATGATTCCACAACTGTGTACATTATGAAATGCTCACCATCGTAAATGTAGTTACCATCCGTCATCATATGAATTTATGACACTATCACGGACTGTGTTCTCTCTGCTGTACTTTTCATCCCCGTGGCTCATTTATTTTTATAATCGGAAGTTTGTGTGTCTTAATCCCCTTTACTTATTTCTCTCATCCCCCATATCACTCTTCTCTGGCAAGCATCAGTTTGTTCTCTGTGTTTATGAATCTGTTTGTATTTGTTTGTTTTGTTTTTGAGATGCCACGTATAATCATTAGCACGATACCTCACGTAGGTGTTACAACATGGATGTTGTCGCAAAAGGCAAGACCTCATTCTTTTTTTATGGCTGGGTAATAGTGAATGTATACACCACATGTTCTTAATACATTCATCTGTGGATGGACACTTACATTGTCTCTGAAGACAGATCTAGAAGAATATTGCTAAGACCGATGTCCAAGATATTACTACTGATGTTTTCTTTTAGGAGTTTTATGGTTTCAGGTCTTAAATGGGGGGCTTAATCCACTTAATTTAATTTTGGGTATGTTTTTAAAAAGGGGTCCAGTTTGTTTGTTTGTTTCTCTCTCTTTCTTTCTTTCTCTTTTTTCTTTGTTTCTTTCTTACGTGTGTGTCCAGTCTTCCCAACACCATTTATTGAAGAGTCTCTGTTTTCTCCATTGTATATTCTTGCTTCCTTTGTCATAGATTAAATTAACACATAGGCTTTCTATTAAGTTCCAGTTGATCTGTATGTCTGTTTTTGTGCTAGTACCATCCCCATACTGTTTTAATTACTATAGCTTTGTAGTGTTGTTTGAAATCTGGGACTATAATACCTTCTGCTTTGTTCTTTTTGAAGATTTCTTTGGCTATTCAGGGTCTTTGTGGTCCCATACAAATTTTAGGATTATGTATTATAGTTCTTTAAAAAATACTATTGATATTTTGATAGGGAGTACACTGAATCTGTAGATTGCTTTGGGTAGTATGGACATGTAAACAGTGTTTTTTGAAACCTTGAGTGTAATATATCTTTGCATTTATTTGTGTCATCTGCAATTTCTTTCATCAGTGTCTTATAGTTTTCCGAGTATAGATCTTATCTGTTGAGCATATTAGTTGTATCTTGGATACATTCTTTGTCAACATAGATGTAGTACATGCATTCTTTTCCTTTCCGGCTACAAGGGGATCAGTAACCATTTGTACTCATATAAAACAAACACCAGTATTCACTGATGAGTTTACCTCAGAGATATCTTGGGTCTCCTGCTCTTTGTTACAATATCATCTCAGTATATCTGGACTGCATGTATATCCCACCAAAAGTTATACAGATGCATTATCACGTTGGTGATGTCATTCTGATGGGACAAAACGAGCAAGACATGACTGGAGAGCTGGAAGTGTTGTTAAGACACGTGCCCTCCCAAAGGATGAAACATGAATTTTATGAAGATTCAAGGAACATCCAAAGTAGTGAAATTGTTAGCAGTCCATTGTTCAAGAGTGTAATTAGACATCATCTCCAAAGTAAAAGATACATTGCTACATCTTAAACCCTCTACCCCAAACAAAAGCCTTGTAATGCTTGGCATGCCTCTTTGGACTCTAGAGCCCTTAATAGCAGGTGATCCGGAAGGCTGCCAGCCTTGTGTGGAGCCTGGATCAGGAAAGGGAACTGCAGTAATTCCAGCCTGTGGTGAAGCATTCCTGGCCACTCAGGTATGTGATCCACCAGGCACTATGGTCTTAAAGGTGTAATTGGTCAGGGGTTCCCAGGTAGCTCTGTCGGTTAAGCGTCCGATTTGTGATTTTGGCTCAGGTCATGATCTTACGGTTGGTGAGATGAAGCCCTGTGTCAAGCTCTGCACTGTCAGTGCGGAGCCTGCTTGGGATTCTCTCTCTCTCCCCCCCTCCCCGTCTCTCTCTGCCCCTCGCCCCACTCATACCTACTCTTATTCTCTCTCTATCTCTCAAAAATAAGTAAACATTAAAAAAAGTGTAAATGGTGGGGTCTCTGGTGGCAAGCATTAGTAGGACACTCACAATACAGGTCCTGGAATCCTGGGATAAGAAGATGCCATTCAAAGCGAATAATTACATGCACTTTCAGGAATAGCTCCTGTCTTTACTGGGCTCTGGTGGAGATGGAATGCTTAACCATGGCCACAAAGTGAGCCTGCATCTATGACTTTTTATTATGATCTCCGTTACATTGGACCCACTAAGCTAAAACTTTGTATGGGTCCGATATCAATCGGTCCATTGTAAGATGGAGATTTTACATCGAAGGCTAAACCCCCTCAAGATCAGAGGTCATGGCCAGACCTGCATGCCACCTACTAAGAGTGCTCCTCACCTTGCTTTCAACTACAGCCATGTGGGAAATGCTGTATGATCAATGTTAGAAATGTCTAACATTCGTTTATAGGTTGTTGAGCTGAGTTCCTCTGTGCAAGCCAAAGATGGACATTATCTACATTACAGCCACATGTAGGAGTGATCTTGAAAGACCATGGAGGGACAAGAAATACTCCCAGCAGTAATGCTATGAGCAGTGCACCAGGTTATACACTTTGTGTAAAAGGAGAGGTGGCTGAAGGTGAGAATATTTAGTATTCTTGGCTTTCTAACCTAGAAGATAAAGAACCGGAAGGTTAGTGATAAGCAGGCATGGAATGTGGATGGACATATAGATGGGCACAAAATGTGAAGAATTTCGTATCTCACTTTATTGGCAGGCACATTGAATAACTCAACCAGTTGACATCATCTGGAATTTGCCATTGCCTACCCCATAATTGGCATGATGGAAACACGAATATCTTGGGTGTAGTGGCACAGATAGAAGCTATGTAAAGGCCACACAGCATTTTCTCTTCCTTAGAAAGGCTGTTCCTGTTCCTACTTTCTTGGAATGTCAGTTTGTCAATAACGCAAAACAAAACAAACACTGAACCTCCAAGATGGCACCAGTTTTTGGGTAGACCAACTGGACACTTAGTAGAATTGACCCCATTGGGGGATTCTAGAAGGGCCAGCTGCTCATCCTTACAGAGAAAGATAATTGTTTCAACTCTGGAATTGTCTTTTCTGCCTGCAAAACCTCGGCCGCCATCACTGTCTGATAGCTTGTGATGCCTCATCCATACAGGCATGGATTCATAGACTCTAGCCTCTGTCTAGAGGACCTACTTAACATTGATGGAGGTTGAAAGTGGGCCATTAGCTTTTAAGAGGCAACCAGCCACATAGAATGCTGGAGGGGCCCCCTGAAGATGCAGCTGAAGGGCTCAGAGGAAAGATTTTTGAAATGATGGGGTGGTATCTTTGAGGATGCAGTATATTTATTAAATCACAGTTGCCTCTAGTGCTATGTCGCCCAAAGGAAGGATATCTAGATCTAATATTCAGGATGAAAAGTAAACCCTAAGTAGAGCTTAGCTCTCTGTATTCAGACTTCAGCCACCTGGTCGAGCTCCTTCACACATTTCTAGGCAAAGGTTCCAAAAGACCTGCACAGTAAAGGCACACAAGGTGAAAAACTAATTTCTAGATGAAACGAACCAATACTATCACAAGTAAAAAAAAATATTCCTTTTCCTTTCATGATAACCCTTTGGCCACAGACCGTGCAGCCTTCGTAAAGAAGCGGCTGCTTAGATAATAACCTTTGGCCATGATGCCACCATTTCATTACTGTGTCATCTCATAAAAGGCTCTGTGGAGCCATGTTATCTTTGGCATATCAGCTGTCTCAAAATTGTGGTAATATTCCAATGAGTCAACCGCACATACAAATACAGAAATCACCACTTTCTCCCTCCTTCCCCTCAAAGCCCAATTATTTCTAAAGCTTTTGCTCCATCTCTAGTCGTTAAAGGCTGTGGCTTTGCCATATCTATTTGTGATTGTGTGACTCTTCAAAAAGAGCACTCTGGTGTTGCATACCAACCGAAGTATGAAACCATATGTACAGACATACACCCATATACACAGTCTTCATGAATCCCCTTGGTAACTCGTATGATGGTAGCCTTCCTATAGCCACACGAAGAGACCAGAAATTCAGGATCCACGTGATTGGTCTGAGTTCAGGGCTGGATGCTTTTTCCTTCAGAATTCACCTCCAGGACCCAAGTTCAGTCTGTGTTTAATCACTGTAATTTTACTACTTGGTATGATGTTGTGATAAAATTGCACCATCCAGGGCCGCCTATGGCAGGCACTGAAGGGAAGACCTTTTCAAACTCTAAACATCACATTACTAAGCACATAAGCACAGATATTTATTTGGTGGGATGGGGTGGAGCCTGGATTTCTGCATTTCTAACCATGTTTCCAGGTGCTATAGATAATGATGTTCTCTGAAACCCAATTTGAGTAGAAAGATCGTAGTCTCTTAAATATCCAACTAATATCCATTGGACTCTTTTCTCCTTATTAACAGAAAGGTGTTTTTTGGGTTTGTTTTTGTTTTTGTTTTGTTGTGCTCATGTTTTCCCTATTTGAATCAAGGATAAGTCCTAATTGATAGAATTTGAAAATGATGGTTTCATTCCCCTTGCCAGTGATTGGCTGGAGACATCACATGAGAGTTGTGGCCAATGAGGTACGAAGGGAAATCTACAGGCTTCTGGAAATATTTTCCACCCTTCAGGAAGAAACACTCAAGATCTCCTCTCTGCTTTCGTATGCTCTTATTACTGGGTATGATGACTGGAATTACTACAGTATCTTGGAAGGAAGTCAGCTCCCAGAGAGGGTTAGAGTCGAGATAATTAGAGAAAACTCAAGCAGCATGTCTGTTTTCATGCCGTCTCTGGACTTGTCCATATCTGGAATACTTGGCTATTGTGGAAGACAACTTAAGCCAGGCTTTGAAAATTACCTTGACTACAGAGGAAAATTTGGAAATCAATGTAGTTCAACTCCGTGTCGTATATACCAGATTTATGTCTTTGGACATGTTTTGGTTTCCTCATTTATAAGACAGAGATGATTATAAGAGTGACCACCATGTAAGATTATTGCGAATTTTAGGTAGGATGTTGCTCCTTAGCTGTTTATCATAGTGCCTTGTGTATATTACCTATTCTGGAAACATGATAAGTGACTGTCCACATTCTACTTGTGTACTGCTAGTGCCAGGGAACTCACTAACTTAATGTGACAGGCTTTTCTGTCATTGAGCACTCTCCCTTGTCCAAAGGGATGGACGGATATATATATATATATATATATATATATATATATATATATATATATATGTATATATGTACATATGTATATATGTATATATATGTACATATATATATGTACATATGTATATATGTATATATATAGATACACACTTCTTTACATATATATATATGTGTGTATCTATATATATATATATATATACATGTAGATACACACACACACACACACACATATATTATTAAGCTAAAGATCCGTTTCCTTTTTTTTTTTTTTTTTCAAGCCTTAATCCTAGCTTTGACCTCTGGAAGCACAAGAAATAGGTGTAACTCTCTTGTTCATGACCATCCACAAAGAATTTCCAAATAGTTTTCATGACCCACTGCTATCTACTCTCTTTCCTGGCTCAACCTCCTCAGGCTTTTCAGCTGTTTCTCCTAGGTTATGGTTCCTAGATCGTTTTCTCCCCCCACCCCCCGCCCCCGTCGTTTTCTAGATCTTCTTCATTTTAGCAAAGATGGCATGCCTAATAGCACCTTTTTCTGCCCTAGCTCTCAGTTCTGCTTCTAACAGCAAAATCTCTGTGTTGTTTATATGCAGTTTTATATTGATTGGATTTAAATTTTCCAGTATCCTGTTCACATGCCTACTGTGTTTATTTGTTCTTGAGTGGTCTGCCTTAAATTGGATGTGTGCTGAGGGCAAATTCATCTGTAGTCCAAGTGTATATTCCTGGTTTATCTATGATGATCATGTTTTATTCCTGATGTCTTGGCATATTTATTAACCCCTCCTTTAACTTGCGTCTTTTTTTAAATTTTTTTATGGTTTATTTTATTTTTGAGACAGAGAGACAGATCATGAGTGGGGGAGGAGCAGAGAGAGGGAGACACAGAATCCAAAGCAGACTCCAGGCTCTGAGCTGTCAGCACAGAGCCCAACGCAAGGCTTGAACCCACAAACCGTGAGATCATGACCTGAGCCAAAGTCGGACGCTTAACCAACTGAGCCACCCAGGTGCCCCGAAAGTGTTTTTTTTAAAGTTTATTTATTTTGAGAAAAAAAGAGCATGAGCAGGGAAGGGCAGAGAGACAGGGAGAGAGAGAATCTCAAGCAGACTCTATGCTGTCAGCACAGATCCCAATATGGAGCTTGAACTCATGAAACTTGAGATCATGACCTGAGCTGAGATCAAGAGTCAGATGCTTAACTGACTAAGCCACCCAGGTGTCCCTCCTTTTATTTTTAAAAGTACCTCTGTTTAGATGATAAATTATATGGTTACAAGCTGTACAAAGATTTTTATTTAACAATTATTTTAAAGTGTTTATTGTCATTCCAGTTAGTTAACGTACAGTGTAATATTAGTTTTAGGTGTACGATATAGTGATTCCACAATTCCATGCATCACCTGGTGCTCATCACAAAAAGTGCCCTCCCTCCCCATCACCTATTTTACCCATCCCCCACCCACCTCCCCTCTGGTAACCCTCAGTTTGTTCTCTACAATGAAGAGTCTGTAGAAAACAATATGGAGGTTCCTCAAAGAGTTAAAACAAAACAAAACAAAAAAACAACAGAACTACCCACCATCTAGCAATCGCACTGCTGGGTATTCACCCAAAGAACACAAGAACACTTACTCAAAGAGATACATGAATACTTACTCAAAGGAAACACCCCTGTGTTTATGGCAACATTATTTATAATAACCAAGATCTGGAAGCAGCCCAAGTGTCCATTAGTTGATGATTGGATAAAGAAGAGGCAGTGTATATGTAAGTAGCTACATACACAATGGAATATTACTCAGCCATAGCAAGTGAAATCTTGCCATTTGCAACAACGTGGATGCAGCTGGAGAGTGTAATGCTAAGTGAAATAAGTCAGAGAAGGATAAACACCATATGATCTCACTTATGTGGAATTTAAGAAACAAAACAAACAAGCAAAGGGAAAAAGAGAGACACAAGTCAAGAAGCTGTACATAGATGTTTAGCTAGGGCTTTGTAACTGATCCATCAAAAGACTATTGACTCTGGATCAAAGACTGAAGGTTAACACCTTTAGATGATCTGTCATTTATGGAGCAGCTAATATGGATTAGCAGCTCTGGTATTTTCTGATAAATTGCCTGTTTTACCAAGTACAGGTTCCAAACCCCATCAGAATTTATTTACCTTTCCAGAAAATCAGTTTAATTTTTTTTTTTTTTCTATTCTGTTGAATAGTCAGCTATCCTAACATCACTTCGGGCTTGTGACGATGAATGTGGGTATCTTTATGACTCATTCCTTTCACCCAGGGAATGATTACAGTAGTCTGGGAAAAAAAAGTACAACTGGGGACTAATAAAGGATATTAGTCAAAGGAAAAGTTTCTCCTCAGTGTTAATTGCTGAATATACCATAAACTACGAAGAAAACCCTATTTTTGGTAAAGCATCCCACTTAATGTTATCCAGCTGGCATTGGTGTCTCTGATCGAACATGAAGTTCCAGAAAACTTTACAACAGGCTTAAGCTGTCAACTTCATGGAAATGAAAAGTGTCAAGTTGAATTCCATTCTGAGCCGTGCAGAAAGGTGAGTGCTCACTTTGAATGCTGTTAGGTACTGTGCCCTTAACAGCCACTAGCATTCTGCCCTGAATGAACGAAGCGACTATGTTACAATGAGACTTCCGCCCTTGAAAAGGGCAGAAAGTTGTACGTGTAAGTGGGTATCTGGCCTCAGCAATAAATATCCAGTAAACAGGGAAATGATGCATCTTTAATTTACTCTCGGCAAAAGATAGAACTTTGTTTTCTTTTTTTGGTTTTTGGTTTCTGTCTTCTACTTCCCCAGTATTCAAAATTATGTAATAGAAATGTGTTTTCTCCTTTGAGGCATGTAACAGAATGGAAATGGAGATTGTGAAAAACAAATTCTCATTAGTAATTGGAACACATATCGAATATTCTTCCATGTAATTAGAGCTACGACACTGATTTCGATTCTGTATGGTTAACCAGAAATGGTCAGCAAACCACATTGATTAATTAGTTGCTTTCTTGTAATTAAAATTGGCTTTTAGAAATATGATCGTAACAATTTTATTTTGGCTTCATTTTAGTAGGTGACTGCATTCCAAAAGTTGCCCAGTGAATAGATCCCATTTTACTTTTAGGTTTGGCAGAGACATTTGCATTAGGAAGGAAAACCTTCAGCATTCCCATCAAGGCTAATTTTTTTTTTTTTTTTTTTTTTTTTTTTTTTTTTTTGTGCCCCTGTCCCTGCTGCCCTGTGTGCTTGCCACGGGGATAGTACAACTAAACCACGTGAACTTTTATCTGATATTCAGGAGAATTGGAGTAGAAATTAAGCATTATCCTGGCTCTGGGTAAACTCTTGGATCCCGGGAGATGAGACGGTGTGTGATTGCATGAAGCAGGGTTCCAACATCCACAGAGTTTTTAAGGGACCAGATAAGATGAACAAACAAAAAGGCTGTGTGGTTGTCAACAGCCTCACCATAGCATCACCCGGTGGGTGCAGTGAGCTCACATATTTGAAGGTTTGCAAAAAAAAAAAAAAAAAAATTGGCAAATGCATGGGGACTTTTCATGGAACTTTGTCAATATCTAAACAAGAAACGTGAAGAAAAGACGTGTGTTGATTTCCGGGTGATTGGGGCTTGGGAAATGGTCAGTCCTGGTCCTACTCGTAGGGGACAGGCACGGCCCTGGCTTTTTTTCTGGGAGGGCAGTCTCCACTAACTGTTGGGAATAAACATTTGGTGCTGGAGCTGCCGGCAGTAGGAAAGCGCTCCAACTGCTAGGCAGAGCAGGGCAGTAGAATTGTAGGGTGGGCAATACAAACTAGGAGCTTAGAGAAAAGATCTGGTTTAAGTAGAATGGATTTGAAATGATAGCTTTAGCTGTTTCATCTACAAGCATTACTTTCTAACCTCTCTGAGTCATAGTTTTGTCATTTCACAAAATGCTGATAATAGAATCTGCTGCATAAAGTGGTGGTGCAGATTAATTGAATCATTTATGTAAAGCCCTAGGATCCTGCCTGGCTCAGTGCTTAATAAATGGCAATTCTCTTCAGCCCCCAAGGAAGGATATTGCTCAGGGCAACACAGCGTCCTCGTCATCAAATGTGAGTAAATTAATCTAAAAACCCAAGCCGTTCAAATCTCTTAGAATAGAATACTGCTGGGGCCAGCTATGTCCTTTATGAGGTTAGGTGCAAAATGAAAATGCAGGGCTCCTTGTTTCATAGATTTAGATTTTCGAGACCTTTAGGACAGAGTCAAACCAAAAGTGGCATAGTTGTAAGTGTGGGGTCTGGGGCACTGGCTCAATTCACATGCCAATGAAGCTGATCTTGGCTCTGCAACTATTCTCTCTAACTGTTCTCCCTGCATTCAACCTTACTCATCTAGAATGCGCTCTTCCCACAGCAGATGGGGTGAACGTCTCAATTCATAACATAGATCCTGTGACAACATGCTTTAGCCCTCAACTGAGAAACAGTATAACATAACGAAAAGCCACATAGCACAGTGGTGAAGTGGGTGGGTCCTGAAGCTAGACATTCCTCTCTTTGCCGTTTTGGTCTCACCTGCAGTCCTTCAGCAAATTACTGAAACTCAGTTGACTGTGTTAAAACACGGGCAGGATAATAAATACCTACCCACATAGCGCTATTGTAAGGATTAAGTGAAATAACTCTAGTGAAGCATTTGGAATATTGTTGGCTACACAGAAACCGCCTTGATAGATACTAGCTACTATTTTCTGAAGCAGAACTTTACTTTCAGGATGATATTAATGGCCCACCAGCCTGTCTGCCATCTGCGAATATCCACCCCCTTTAAGCTTATCTCCTTCTGCTGTTCTCTTCTCTTTTCTCATGACCCGTGAGACACTTTTTTGTTGTTGTTGTTGTTGTTAAGTTTATTTTTTTCAGGGGAAGGAGCGAGAGAGGCGGCGGGCGGGGGGGGGGGGGGGGGGGGGGGGGGGTTGGGCAGCACAAGCAGAGAGAATCCCAAGCAGGCTCTGTGCGTCAGCGCAGAGCCTGATGTGGGGCCCGATCTAATGACCCCGCAATCATGACCGGAACCAACATCAAGAATCAGGTGCTTAATTGGGGCGCCTGGGTGGCTCAGTGGTTAAGCGTCCGACTTCAGCCCAGGTCACCACCTCGCTGTCCGTGAGTTCGAGCCCTGCGTCGAGCTCTGGGCTGATGGCTCAGAGCCTGGAGCCTGCTTCCGATTCTGTGTCTCCCTCTCTCTCTGCCCCTCCCCCATTCATGCTCTGTCTCTCTCTGTCTCAAAAATAAACGTTAAAAAAAAAAAAGAATCAGTTGCTTAACCAACTGAGCCGCCCAGACGCCCCACTTCAGCCTTTTTTTTTTCTTTTTTTAAATACTGCAGGGTGTTTGCTGTTGTCTCTACATAAAATGCATAGAATGCTTTTTCTCAACTCTTGATGATTTAGGTGTGACCTCAGGTATTCTACAGGAAAACTTCCACATAGCCCTGGTCTAAATTTGGTCCGTCAGTATTATGTAGTACAATGCCATATTCTTCTAATTGGTGGCACCTTTCATGACTGGAACTTAAATATTTCATTACGTGTTTGTTTCATGTCTGCTTCCCATGAGGGTAGGAGACCACATGGGGTGCGTTTCATACTTTATCTCTGGCACTCTGCACAGTGCCTGGCACGCAGAAAGCAAGCAATAAATATGGCAGAAACTTTGAAAGGAGTCATTTGGATAAACTGGGATCCTTGGCTCAGAAGCAGAGGTTGGGACTAACCTCAAATATTAGGAAAACTAATTAAGAAGGCATGTTAACACTGTCAACACTGACTTAAATACTTGCCCTTGGTGATTATAAAATAGTTACTGTTTTTTGAGTGCTTGCTAGGTACCAGTGTTCTTCCTTACAGATTTAACTGCTTGAAGTTTTACAGAAATTCTAAAGATTAGATGTTGTCCTTCATCCCTCTTTGCACACACTGGCTGTGGCGGAACTGACATTTTACCTTGTTCTCGTGACTTTTGGCCCAAGCTCCTTTAGGAGCTAATGTGCCCATATTTATTACCCATTTTTTAAACCTCCTTTTCAGCGCTATCCAGTTGATTTAGTCTTTTTTCACCTCGATAGATATTGACTGAATGTTCGAAAGCAGCTCTATTGAAATATAGTTTAACACAACACACTGGACCAGTGTCAATGTACAGCTTGATGAGTTTTGATGCATGTTCAGAATTGTGTGATCATTACAGCTAAGTCCTGAAGCAATGCCATCACCACAAACAGTTGCTTTCTGCCCCCTTAAGCTTTACCCTCTTTCCTAATCCTGGCCTCTGCCATCCTGGTTTTATTTTGTTCAGTTTATTTATTCATTTTTGGGCGGCAGAGAAAGCATGAGTTGGGGAGGGGCAGAGAGGGAGAGAGAGAGAATCCCAAGCAGGCTCTGCAATGTCAGCGCAGAGCCCGACGCGGGGTTCAAGCCCACAAACCCTGAGATCATGACCTGAGCTGAAGTTGGGCGCCTCACCGACTGAGCCACCCGGGTGCGCCTTGATTCCAGCTTTGAGCTAATGTGAATAAAGCTCCATGAACACTTGGTTTCAGACTTTTGTGTAAACAGGCAGGTACTGCATTTTAATCAGTGATGTGAATGTATTTAGAAATGGACACGGAGTAGATTTTAATGAGAGCATTTAAGCTAGACCACTGGCAGTTAATTTTTTCAACCTTATGT
Source organism: Panthera leo (assembly GCF_018350215.1). Taxonomy (NCBI): domain Eukaryota; kingdom Metazoa; phylum Chordata; class Mammalia; order Carnivora; family Felidae; genus Panthera; species Panthera leo. Next base: position 95,930,231 of record NC_056679.1, read on the forward strand.
GATCTCTTCTCCTCCTGTTCTTCCTCCTTCTTCTGTAGTTGGATGATTTTTTTTTTCTTTTAATTTGGTCTGTCAACAGTTGAAACCTCCCTCTATGAACATGCGTTTACTGGTTTCTCCCTGAAGGTGCACTTATTTATTTCTTATTGAAGCTTAGTTGACACACAACGTTACATCACTGTCCGGTGTCCAGTGTAGCCGTTCAAAAGTTCTGTACATCGTGCTGTGCTCCCCAAAGTGTAGCTACCAGCTGTCGCCATACAATGCTCTTACAATATCATCGACTGCATTTCCCATTGCTGAACTTTATATTCCCGTGAATTGCTTACTTTATAACTGGAAGTTTACCCCCTTTTCATTGCCTTTACCTATCTTGCCCATGCTCTCACTGTTTCCCTTTGGCAACCACCAATGTGTACTCTGTATTTATGGGTTTTCTTCCCCCGCTTTTTTATTTGGTTATTTATTTTTTGAGATTCCACGTACATGTGAAATCATAGGGTTGACCTCTCTTCTAAGTAGAAATTTTTCTATACTGTTTTTTTTTTTTTCTTTTTCTGAGAGAGAAAAAGAGCACGAGGGGGCAGGGGAAAGGGGCAGAAGGAGAGAATTGTGAGCAGCCTCCACACTGTCAGCACAGAGCCGAACGCGGGGGGTTTGATCCCATGTACCTTGAGATCGTGACCTGAGCCGAAATCAAGAGTTAGACACTCAACGGACTGAGTCACTCATGCACCCCTCTTTACATGATTTTCAAGCCAGGAAAGGCACTATCGAACATCAGTGACTTAAATCCCTTGGAAATTGTTTTTTTCCTTTCTACAGAATCGTACTGCTCTTTCTTTTTATAACTAAATAATGGTGATAAACAGTAATAATTTTTTATTTCCTTAATGTTAGTGGGAAGCTTTGTCTTAAATGAAGCTGGACAGGATTTAAAACTTTGCGTTGTGTCTGCCTGTGTCTTTAAGCACAGAGACATAGCACAGTTTATAAGGTGAAGTTGGGTATCTCGTGAGCAGTTATAAATGGGAATGGGGGGGAGGGGAAGAATGACAGTTCTTATCCATAATATATATTTTTCATGGTGCAGTAATACCTCACCCACAAAGAGCTCTGTCAAATTACACAATCTGGAAAAAAAAGAATTAAAAAAAAAAAAACAACCAATAGGAAAATAAAAGATATAATCTAGTGCATTTCAAATATTAGTGTATATCAGACATAATTCACATTCATTCAGTTAGTAATGAGATATTAATAGAGGTAATTTGGCTCCCGACGCCAATGTGAATCTCATCCGATGTGATGCATGAAAGCCGAGAATAAGCAAAAAACTTAGATGATTTTTATGACTCAGCCCATCCAGGTTCTGAAGCGTAGTGGCCCTGTCCTTTCTCCCTGGTTAAACTTGAAGGGAATCAGGGTGCCTGGGTAGCTCAGTCGGTTAAGCATCCAGCTTGGGCTCAGGTCATGAGCTCACAGTTCATGAGTTTGAGCCCCACATCAGGCCCTGTGCTCATAGTTCAGAGCATGGAGCCTGCTTCAAATTTGTTCTTTTTCTGCCCCTCTCCTGCTCACACACTGTCTGTTTGTCTCTCTCTCTCTCAAATATAAACAAACATTAAAAAACAAACAAACACGAAGGGAATCAATCACTAAAGATTACCTGAAACGGACCAGTGCTATTTCTTGCATTCTGGTGCTGGGTCTGTGGGAGGACAGTGCTGTATCAGTAGGGAATCCTCACATCTCCTTGTGACAGCAGAATTTTGTGACAAGGTGGAGCTTATCAGGGGACCAATCATGAAAGGGATTTTGAGGCCTTAACTCCCAGGGGTAACTCTTATAGGAAGACATTTTATGAAATTGCAGTGTAATTCCCAAAGCCATGGATGTATATTTAATATTAGGAATAAATTAATACCCAAGGGAATTGGGATGCTATTTATAAACTATTTAGAGATCTTTGTAAGAATATGACTGGCTAAAAAAGGGCTATTTCTATCTAAATATAATATGACGAGAAAGATTGTGGATTTTTGAACGATAATGACATGATTTAAACCTCATTCTCTGAGAGAAAATATGCTTTTTACTAAAGATTTTATTTTTAAGTAGGCTCCACACCCAGTGTGGGGCTTGAACTCACAACCTTGAGATCAAGAGTCACACACTCTACCCACTTGAGTCAGCCAGGTGACCCCAAAATAAGCTTTTGAGTAAGACTTCAAACTCCTCAAAATTCATTTTTGTAGGTGATTTTTCCCACGAATGAATCAGTGTTATCTGTCCATATTAATTGGCATTGCATTTCTTTGCTTTTATGTGGCCAGGGGTTCAGAATGAGGCTCTCTAATGTACCAAATGGTGTATATGTGTCCACCTCAATAGATGTTAGCGAAAAGCTCTCCAATGTTTGCTTTTGCAGCAGACTCCATTCTCTCCCATGGGGTATCCTACAAAAGTCATTTTGTTTGTATGTTTCACATCAATTCCACAAAGTTCTCTTTTTATGTCCACCCACATGTTAATTTCTCTGGCTTTTGAGTGTCACCTTACGGACCTTGTTGTACTGTACCTACATGAAAATAACTTTGTTTTCCAAGTGATCTTGGTTCTAGGAACATGTGACAAGGAGAGAGACCCAGTTTTTAGATGGGTATATTACCTAAAATTCTAATATGGGATATGTGATCCGGAAGAAAAAACAAAAGAAAAAAACTCACTCTGCTCTGAGTTCCAAAGCTGTTGCAATGCGTATTTAATTACAGAAGCAGAGCTAACAAGCTGTGAATGAGGACCACTCCATCTGTAACGAGCTCTTTTCTTTCCTGCCCTCTCGATTTCTTAAAGAATGTGTATTCATAGGGGACAAGGTCGGACAGAGGAACACTTAACTACTAGCAAGAATTTTGGCCTCAAACCTCACTGCATTCTCTTTGGTAGCAGGTGGGAATATCTACAAAACAAATTTGCTTGGATTTACAGCCATATTAGTTGGAGCACCCTTTTTACTTTCCTGTCTTAGGCCTCAAGGCTTTGGTGGCGAAGGGTGTCCAGTCTAGACTACGTGAGGTGAAAATAAGTGAGTTTGAGTCTGTCGAGGAAAGTGTTAGGTCAGATCACCTATAAATAGCCTGGTCCCCTCAGTTTGACAAAAAGGCCTGAAACGTAGCTTGTCTTGTCCATCAGGGGAAAAATTGATAGAGGCCAGAGAAACGTAATAGGGACGACCCCAGGCCCCTAACACACTGATCTTCGATTCCAAGGGCTGCCCTATCTTGCCTCTCCAGACTCATGAAAGAAAATGCATACAAAGAGAGACAGGGCCACCTTGGTGACTCCGTCCTTTAAGTGTCTGACTTTGGCTCAGGTCATGATCTCACGGTTAGTTAGTTCAAACCCCACATCAGGCGCTCTGCTTTCAGCACAAAGCCTTATTCAGATCCTCTGTCCCTATCCCTACCCCCGCCCCTCCCCTGCTTGTGTTTTCTGTCTCTCTCAAAATAAATAAACTTCAATTTTGTTTAACATTTATTTATTTTTTTGAGAGAGAGAGAGAGCGGGAGACACAGAATCCAAACCAGGCTCCAGGCTAAGCATTGTCAGCACAGAGCCTGACATGGGGCTTGAACCCATGAGTCGTGAGATCATGATCTGAGCTGAAGTCAGACGTTCAATCGACCGAGCCACCCAGGTGCCCCAGAATAAATAAATAAACTTTAAAGAGAGAGAGAGAGAGAGAGAGAGAGAGAGAGAGAAGAGGTATCTGCCCTAATATACTTCCTTTTGCTCCTGGTAAATCCCATTCTCTAACTCATCCCAATAAATATTTGCTGCCTTGGTTAATCAGTAAGCAACAGTCTCCCTCCTGAGGGCTGGAGTAAGAAAGGAGGCAAGTTGTGAGCTGGCTACACTAAATCCAACATCTATAGGTTGAGTTTTTTACCCACAGGACAGAGGTAGCGCTATAGAGCATCTAAGCAGATTCCTCAGCTCATAGCTTAGTGTCTTAACACGATTTCATGACCTTTCCCCTGGTGGAGCAAATGCTCCTGCTCATCAGTAGCTAAAGAATAATCTGGATTTTTTTTTCTGGGCAAGAAGTGTTTATGTCTGTATTAATTTATGTCGCTGCTCACAAGTTCATAGAAGGTTCAATTATTATTCTCAACTAATGTATGTAACCGTAGATCTTACATGGGTAATGGGAATCCATTTTAGTCTAAATTTGCCTTTAACTTAAATGTAATAAAATGGGTAGGTCTTTGGAGATGGGAAGAAAGAGGGATGCGAGAATCAAACGGTAAGTCCGGAGAAAGGAATTTAATACTGTTTTCTTTCTATCAGAACTTCTGTGCGGCGGTGTGATATCATCAGATAGTTCTACACATTGAACATTTTCTTTCTTTAAACATCAGTGGAGTTGAAGCCTGAAGCAGATGACAACGTGATGTTTTATCTGCTTCTGTGTCAGTTGGGTTGACTGCAGCAGCATGCCAGTGATTACACCTTTTTAAGTCTCTGCAAAGACAACTTTTTTTTTCTCTTAATTCAAATTGAATTCACACAGTATACTGTGGCATGTTTCTTCAAACACCTTGCTTTCAAGCACTTTCCAATTAATAAAGACTTGGGGAATGTTTTCTGGAATTAATGAGGTTTTTCAAGACACATGCTATTGAAAGCACAACTCCTTGTTTCTGTTGCTATTTATACCACCTCTTGGAGATTTTACTATTAGGTGCTTGTTTGTTTGTTTGTTTGTTTGTTTTTGACAGCTCTGCATGAAGTCACTTATAAAAAATGAAATTTCCCTTTCATTCTTGTAATCTTATATGTGTAACAAGCTAAGTGCTTACTAAATTGAATAAACACTCCATGGGCAGTATTGAATATGATACATTACAATGTGTTTTAAAATGATGAAATACAATATTAAGAATAGGAGGTAGTAGTTTCAAAGACAGAACATAATACAAGAATAATCTTAGGAGTCAAATATTAGTTCAGAGGAACAGAATAAACTATTACTCTACTATCACCCAAATATTTCAACGTCTTATAGCATCTGCTCAATGTAATCATTTGTATTGATTGACAGTCAATAATTTCCAGTTGATTGGAAATCTGTGACTTATGTCCAAATTTGGGGAGATTTCTTTTTTGGTGGTTGGATAGCCATTATTCATGACTATTTTCTTTGGTTTCCAGTGTTGCTACTATTCTTCTTTGAATTGCGTGTGTTATTTTCATTGTTTTCTCCAAAAGTACATCATTGAATGAATTTTTTTAAAGACATATTTATATATTTTTGAAAGAGAGAGAAAGTACAAGTGGAGGAGGGGCAGAGAGAGAAGGAGAGAGAGAGACTCCCAAGAAGGCTCCCCTGGGTCAGCACAGAGCCGAAGGTAGGGCTTGAACCCAGGTACCATGAGATCATGATCTGAGCCAAAGTCGGACCCTTAACTAACTGAGCCACCCAGGTGCCCCCATCATTGAGTGAATCTTAAAGAAAGAATATATAGGAAATAATATTGCTGAGTCTGTTCATGTCTGACAAATTCCTTACTTCCCTACTTGGCCCTCAGACTTAATGATATTTTGGCTGGGTATAGAATCGCAAGTCAATAATTAGCTTTCTGCCTATAGCTTTGAGGGGTTCAATTCTTAATACTTAGAAACTAGAAAGGCAGGTAAGAGTATCCATACTAAACTCAGTTTTAGTTCTTGGTGAATAACCATTTTTACTGCTCTTTCTCTGAAATATTTTGAGCCTATTCTTTTAACATATGTTTTCTGAAATGCCAAATTCTAAGTGGTGTAATTTTTGTCATCCATCTTGGTTTTTTCATTGTGAAGATTGGGATCTTTGGTTTGGTAAATTTTTATTTATTATGTGATTATTATTCATGTTCATCTTTTTTAGAACTTTCTCTAGAACGCATAGTAAAGAGGTATCTGTGAACCTTACTCTCTCTTCAATCATTTTTGTTCTATTTAGATTTAACATTCTTTGAGCAGTACCCAATTATATACATTTTCACAACTTAAAAATAAAAATGCAATGAATACACAAACTTGAAAAATAAATCTCTTTTCTCTTTGGCTGTCAGATATATCTTCTTTTTTTACCCCCATGGGAGCTTACTGTGGTAAAGGAGTTTCTCTGTCTTGCTGGCTTTTTTTCCTCTTAATATATTTTGGAGATAATTCCATCATAGCCTATATAAATAGATCTACCTCTTAAACTATTGTCTGGCTCTCTTATAATCTGCTTTGCCTGTCTAATCTTGATGGCTGTCTATGCAGATTCTAGTCTTTGGCTTCCATAAACAATGATAAAAGTTTTCATGGAAATATTTTGTGTCTATAGTTTGCATGTCTGTAAAATAAAATCCAGAAGTAGAAATACTAATTAAAAAGATACTTGCTTTTAGTATTGTGGTATATATTTGCTTAATATTTTGTTGAGTTTCTCTCCAGAGCAGATACAGAAATTTATATTCCTAAGAACAGTGAATGCCTCTTTCCCCACACTTTGCCAATGCTGGGTATTAATTTGCTTTTTGATGGATGCTGATCACAGTAGTTAAAAAAAAAATAACCTTTGGTTTCGGTTTGCAGTTTTTCAGTTGTGAGTAAATGTGAACATTTTTCAAATACATCAGTGCCATTTGTGGTTTGGTTTTTTCTCATAGGAAATGTCTTTTACATCCAATGCCCATTCTTTTCCCTAAGAATTTGTCATTTTTCCTTACTGATTTGAGACCTACCTATATAGGATAGAAATAACTTTTTCTTTGCTGATTTGAAACCTACCCATATAGAATAGAAATAATTTTGTATATCACATGTGGTAGTATTCTTTTGGTTTGTAGTATGTTTTAAAGTTTGTTGCCTTTTTTTCCACATGTGACTTCGATTTTCTATGAATTCAAACACATCGATTTTGTTTGTTATGGCTCTCCAATTGGTATATACTTAAACTGTCCACACTCTGAGATTACTAGACACATCTGGAGATTTTATGTATACACACACACACACACACACACACACATACACATACATAGTCACATATGCATATATACATAAACCATACATACAAAGAATCACCCTTTTAAAGCTAAAAAGCTGACCATCAGGTTTATTTTTTAAGTTTAAAAGCAAGAAATTATCACTTGAAATTTTCTACAATGCATTATTTATCAGAAGTGTAACTAGTTTCATGTTAAAAGTGTTTTTAGTTTCAGGTCATTTTCTACAAATTTTGGTACCTATCCTGTAATGCAAATGCATGCTCTTCTGTGCCTATAAATTAAGCATGAGGCAAGTAATTAGGTGTCTTTAAGATGAAGACCTCAAATCTCTTCTCTCAAGGGTATGTGCCTGTGAAACTTCTAAGGCTGTGAAAAAAACAAGAGCTATGAAAAACCACGGCTTAACCTCGCTAAATGCACCGGGTACCTTTATCTGTAACATGGGCAGTTCTTCTGCCTTACGTGTTACTTGCAAACCTAGGAGTACAAAGAGTCAGGTCAAAGTTCTTTGGAGTGTGAACTCTGGGTCAGGCCTTGTGCTAAGCTGTGGACATACAGCCTCATTTCCTGAGGGGCATAACCGCTTGCTTTGGTAGATAGTATTGTCTACACCGTTTTACAGTAAACCACAACTTGGAGGCATTAGGTAATTGCTCAACATCACCCGTGTAGTAAGCAGCAAGAAAAAAGCAGACATGAAGTTTTCCTGACTCCCTAGCCCTCTCCACTTACTGTTTATTTCATAGTGCCTGTAATGTTTGTTACTGTGTCTGTAAGCTTTTGAAATGGGGATTCAAGAAAGAAGTATCTGGTTTGCTGAAGCTAATTCTTTTTAACATATTCAACTCCGTATTTTTTAGTCTTTATATTTGATAATCTTTAAGATTAAGGACATTGTGACAGTCTGTGGTCAACTAGAATGTATTATGCATTGGGTTTTATATTTAAAGTAATTAGAGATTCAAGCTTTAGACTCATAGGGACCTGGATTCACAGCCTGTCTTTGAACTTAATGGCTGTATGACATCAGGCAAATTAATTAACCTTTAAATCCAATTATACTATCTTCTAAGAAATGAGATTAATAATGGCACCCATTTCAAGAGGTTGTGAGGGTGTTAAATGAACGTAAGCTTCTCCAGAGTCTTATTTTGCCTATCACCATATCCCAGGCACCTGGAAAAATGTCTATCCATAGTAGCTGCTCAATAAATACTCATTGAATAAGTATCAAAAGTTTATTGCGCTGCCCCTGGATTTGTCACTATTAGCCAATGTAAAGAATAAGAGCACACATTTCTAGTTTTCTTTAAATTTTATTTTCTAAGTTATGTTTAATTACTATTATTATTTTTTTTAGCGAGAGCAAGTGAAGCAGGGGAGAGGGGCTGAGGGGAGAGAGAGAGAATCTTAAGCAGTCCCCAACACGGGGCTAGATCCAGGGGCGTGGGATCATGACCTGAGCCAAAACCAAGAGTCAGACACTCCACTGACTGAGTCACCCAGGTGCCCCTTGTAGTTCTCTTTAAATGAGGAGGATGATTTGAGATTCCTGGTTAAACAAACATTTTTCAGTGACAATTAGCAGAGATGAGATTCTATGAAACCCAGCTCCTTATCATCCACCTGCCTTTGCTGCTTTTAGGCTTCTGAGAGATGTTTACCTTCTCTTCATTGACTAAATGAAGATAGGGCAATTAATTGGTGACAACATTTATGTAAATGTGTCATTTTGAGTACTGAGACTTCGTGTTCTTAACTAGTACTTTGTAGAATACCACAAATTACTGAACGAAGTTTTGAGGATGCATAGCTGACTATGTTTCCAAGAGGGAGACAATGGGAAAGAGAGTTTCTAAGAACTGCAAAGTAACAATCCAGTGCACCTTCTCACTATAAACATCAGTTTGGGAGTTGATCAGTGTTAATTCTGGAGGCAGGAGAACAATTTTCGTTGTCAACCAACTGAGTTCTCCACCGCCCGCAGTGAGCCCGGACACTTGGATCAGGGTCTCCATTCACAAAACTCCTATGAGTGAATTCAACCACCAGAGTGTAGGTTCTCCTGGGCCCAGTGAACTTTTTCCATCTTGTTTATTACTCTTTCTCCAGTGTTTAGAAATAAGTGGTCAATAAAATTTAAGTGAAAGATTGAAGCCAATGGCAGGCGGCCTTTACGGTAGCTGTTTCTTTTCAACCAGTGTGGATCAATGGTACACTTACTTTTGTTTTCAAGGGGGAAATACAAGTAGAGCATACATATTCTAGGGAGTTCGGTCAAAAATAAAATTTTTGTTTACTAATTATCATACCAGTCAGCAGAGATCGACGGAACTTCACTTCTCGGTATAGCTAGTTTTGAGTTGACGTGGAAAAGGGTCATTCCATAAGCACAGACACGTAATCAATCATTAACACGGATTATAAATGAAAAAGATTTAAAACCTCTGAAGACAAATGCCCTGTCTTCTTGGCTGATCTGCAGCATGGTTGGAACTCAGACTAGTCTCTAGGTCAATTTTTTTTTTTCTAGAATGTCAATCAAATTCGTTTCAAATAATAATATAAATGTAGTGATTTTGTATTTTCTGTGCTATAGCGATTTGGACTTGTGAACATGTCTGTTTCTTTCATGTCGTTTACCACTATGAGGATACAACATGGCGTATTCCATGACCTGAGAGAATACTTTGTTACTTGCATGTGTCTTGAGCACACATGTGTAACTACCTCACCTGGGTGCAAGACGAGTTGCATTTGGGATTTAAATCATTGTTTTGTAACCTGACAAGATGCTTTGACAGACTGTGAAGACTAAAGCTCCCGTGAAAACCGTTCTCTCATTTACTTTCACTTGCTCAATTATTTTGAGCCTTACCCAAAACAGGGATTCATCACCTCCAGAGAGACGTCAGAAGATGTCAAGATGTAGATTTGTCTTTTTTATCCTTGCCTTGCAAATGAGATTCCATTGTCAAAATGACAGAAGATTCAAGCTGGAGAGAAGCCCCCAGAAAAATGTGAGAGCTTCCTCACCGTATGAGTTGCAACTGGCCTATTAATAAGTGTTCACTCATGTTGGGCCTGACCTCAACCCCATGACCGGACTTCTGGACAGAAGTTTCACAATTGCCAATCAGATGCATGGATACACAAATTATATGGGGATATATTTTAAAAAGGTATGAGACAGGTTCCTTACATCAGCTATTGATTTGTCCTCTTTTGAACTTCAAAGAACTTCTCTAGTGGGTAACTTTGTGACATGGAAGCCAATAGAAACAAAAAGAAGTGTTGTTTATAGTGACCTCATTATGCTCAGCGTTCAGATAATGATCTGGGTCTTGCAGCGAAGGCTTTGATCTGGGGGAATTGTGCTAGAAATGTTTCCGAACCAGGTTTTCCTGTGGCGTGAAAATAATTTTGTGTTGCTGTGTGTGCAGCAAACAAGCTTCATTTGGTTAAGGGGGCTCTTTATCCGGTTTTGTTTACTCTGGATCTAAGAGCTTTTGATTCTAATATATCAAGTAAAATCTGTGTTCTCGACACTGTGGTTGACTCCTCGACACTGAGGCCAGCTTGGACTCTTTGTCTGAGTTAGCCATGAGGACTTAATTTCTGTTGCCAGCAATATGTGTCGTCGGGGTCACATGACCAAATTCTTGCTACCGAGAAACCAGAGTTTTGACATAAAGAACCCATACTCCTAAGAAAAGTCCCAGGGTATCCTTGCCGCAAATGAACGTCGGCAATATGAAAATGAGAGCGGGGACAATGGCAGCTTCCTTGTAAATCGGGTAAAGAAGTAGATGACAGCCTGGAGACAGAAAGACCCTGGGCCCTTGTCACCATCACTGAGCAGCTTAGAACCCACGGTACCCAAGTCCTTGAGTTTTGTTTTGTTGTGTTTTGTGTGCGTTTTTTATGTTTGCAGGAGATAAAACACTTTCTTACTCATGAATTCCACGTAAGTTGGTTCTTCTATTACTTACACCCCAAAACGCCCTGGTAAAGATAGATCAGTAGCATGGACCCATGTTACGAACTCTGTGTTGTGATTGGTAGGCGGGTGCTCGAATTTTAGATTTTAGAGGAGAACAAAGGATGGAAAGGGGTTTCTGCGAATAGCTCTGAAGGATACTTGTACGCATTTGTCTAGAACGGGTTTAGAAGAAATATTTGCAACCAGTCCCCTGGCCCATGTGGCTAAGGGAAGGATTGTGTCTCAACCTACATCCCCGGGCAATGTGCCACAATGACTTATCCCACCCAAAATGCACCGGGACAGGTGCTTCCGGATTTAATGCACTGATAAAAGTGATGAAGGTGATATTGCAGCCCACAGTTTATCAATTGATTTCTCTCTGGGGATTTGCTATTCTAAACTGTGTCCCCCGCCCTCCGCTGGATAATAGCTGTGATCCTGGGCTTTTATCTTGTTCTTTTGAGTACGCAGTGTCCTCTTTGTCTATATTTGTACACTATTTGACAGCTGCATCTTCTGTATGAGCACAGAAGGGTCACTGAATATTGGGACATTTGAGGTTGAATTTGAATCCCATTTTGGCAAGAAAACTTCTTACTGGAAAAAGAAGAGCTAAAAATGAATGTCACATAGTACAAAACATGAGGGCCATGGTGCTTCCTGTCCTAGCCTGGGTTTTCCCCATGACAGAGCTAAAGACCAGGGCTTGCCTCCAGGTAGTTAATTTGTGAGGCAGCCCCAGGGAGCAGAAGTAAGAGGCTAAAGGGAGTAAAAAGTAATTTCAGAGAAGGGGAATGTGATTTTAGAAAGATGTACAATTGGGGCGCCAGAGCGTGTCAGTCGGTTAAGTGTCCGCCTTCAGCTCAGGTGAGTTCGAGCCTCGCGTTGGGCTCTGTGCTGACAGCTCAGAGCCCGGAGCCTGCTTCCGATTCTGTGTCTCCCTCTCTCTCTGTCCCTCCTCTGCTCACACTCTATCTCCCTCTCTCTCTCAAAAATAAATAAACATGAAAACATTAAAAAAAGAGAAAGGTGTATAATCACTCCCACTGTGGGCAACTGGGGCTTGATCTTGTTGGGACCTTCTGACATGTAGAATGAGCCTCAGAACAGTAAGGAACATAAAGGAGGAACATTCATCCATTAGCTCTCATGCCCCATAGGTCAGGAGTCACCTGTGTGTAACTCCCTCTCTCTTCCTGGCTTTGCATACGTGACCGCCATGAGAGTTCCCACAGGGGTGTCCTGTGGTGAACTGATGGAAGCCCTGAGAAGGAAGCAAGACGCACAGGTGCTTAGTGGTAAGGGTACAACTTTGTGAGTGCAACTTGTGTAGCAATAATTAGGATAAAGGATGATTTGAGAGGACCTGTGAAAAGGAATAAGATGTGTCCAGTGCGCTTTCTTTCCACTGCCATGAACTGATGTTCTCTCCCTCCCCCTGTGCCCAGGTAAGAGATAAGTAGCTCAGAGACATTTCTGTTTTGTTACTTCGCGACTAATATTTCACGGGCAACCCTGATTCTGGAAAGCAAATAGCTCAAACGAAGACTAGGAGAAATACTGAAGGAAAATCCAAAATGAATCTGAAGGCAGCAATAATAAATCATACACGCACATAAAATACTGGAGAAAATCTATAGGAAGTAAGAGGCACAGAAGACTATTTCTCAGAGTTATTTTGCTGAAGTAGGGAGAAGGATCTGAAACCAAGTAAGCAAGATACGTTACTGAGTGGTCTGGCTACTTCGAGAGAGTGGAGATGGGTGGAGTTATTATTACGTGCTGTCCTTAGGAGAGTACTTGACACTGAAGCCTTGGCGGGTGCTTGCCACTTTTCACGTGTAGCTTCAACACACAGAAATGAGAATGGGCACACAAAAGCAGCCCACCTGTGGAGCACCCTGAAGGAAACAAACACGATTAATTTGATGCAGTGTCTACCAGAATTCTGGAATGCATTAACGGTATGAGAGTGTGTGTGTGTGTGTGTGTGTGTGTGTTAGACATTCATATATGTGTGTTTGCGTATGTTTATATTTAAATCAGGTCATCAACGATGTATAAAGTGAGGGCAAACTGACTGCAGTTCACATTGTCTCAGAGATTTCAAACTGAAACTGATCACGGAGCCAGTGATCATATGTATGAGCAGAGTATATTCCGTAAGACATTTTCCTTATAATAGATCCAGTACACGCTTGCCAAAAGGAAGAAATGCTCTGGCAAAGGACATTATAGCGGACATACAGTCTTTTAGAGGCACGACGGACCCTAACACAGTAAGGACTTTGATGAGTCTTGAAGGACAAAAACTGAGTACAATCTCTTAAATAGTGGTGACCCACATTTTCCAAGAGTAACACAATTTGGGAAATGCTGCGGGTAGACATAATGTTTCACGTTTCAGCAAGCTTTTTGACAAAGTCTCTCAAGGTCTTCTTGTAAACATGATGATGATGTATGGATTGGGCTTTGGCAAAATTAGGTCAGCTTGTGGCCAGTGGAATTACTGTTCTCAGCGTATTGACTAATGGGTCATTGCCGGCACACAAAAGAAGAGTTCTCTGGTGACATGCCACAGAGCTCTGTCCTTGGCACCTGCCATGCTTAACTAGTTTATAAATAACTTGGGTAATGATCTGAAAAAAAGAAGAATGTTGAGAGAAGGAAGTAATATTCTACTGCATTGTAAACCCGTACAATGCTTTGAAAGAAAAAGCATTTTTTTGAATCTGATAGACCCAAGTTCATTTGCTAGCATTGCTATTTATTCCCTGTGTGGTCACTGTTAAATTGCCTAGCCTTGTAGAGTTTCTAACGAGTAAATAAATACTGAGTTAATTATGGTAAAGGTAGTAAATGACATGTAAAAAGTAAAATGCTTTACTCATTTGGCAGACTGTAGGCAATGCAGTATTATTACCCAGAATTGCACTAACTTGATAGGTTATAATGAAATCTCAGAGATACATTGTGAAGTTGATATGCGTAAAATTAATTTGAAAAATCAGTTATAGAAGTATATGTAAGAAATACCTGAACTTATCTGATTTTTATTCGTTGGGCTATAGCTCTAGAGTTAAATTGATTGCAAACTCACTGTGAGGCAGAACTACACATGCAACTTCTCAGAGTTAATACAATCTGGGCAGCAGTTGTAAAAATGTATGTCCAGACCAAGGCAAACATGCACTTTAGGGTGCTTTGCGTTGGTCACTACCATATCTGGATAATTCTCTGTTGACAAAGGGCAACATTGACCATGTCCAGCACATGCATAAAAGGGTGACTCAGATGGAAAACGTCAAAACATGTTTCATAAAGATAGTGACAAGGACTATGGAAAAGGCATTCAGTAACCCTATCTGACAAATTTAGTCGAAAAGGACGAGGCTTTTGTGGTTGTTTTGGTGACATTTTTTATTCTTTTTTCCTCCTCCACTTTTAAAACAAATGTTTATTTTGGTGGGAGAAAGAGCACACCTGGGGAGGGGCAGGAAAAAGAGAGGGAGCTGTCAACACCGAGCCCGATGCGGGGCTTGAACCCACAAACCGTGAGATCATGACCTGAGCTGAGGTCAGACGCTCAGCCGACTGAACCACCCAGGAGCCACCACATTTCTTTTTATCTTTGTTGTATGTTTAACTTCTTCATGGCCACTCATCCCCCCACCCCCCCTTGGACTTTGCTTCTTAGAGTCTAGTTTTGTGCCACAATAAATAAAAGTACCTTGGATTTTAAATGGCTGACAAACTTCCATGTGTGAAGTGCTCTGTAGATAATTCATCTAAAGATTCAGTTCTCAAAACTTCTCTACAGACTTTGACCTAGACGCACAGTAGCGACCTGCCTACTATCAAATAAAAGGCAAACACTGTGGCCTAGGACTCAGGTTCACTGAAATAAGCACACAGAGAACAATGGTTGTTCTGTTGTAAATAAGCTGTGTCTGCTTTTTAACTATTTTTATTGTGCAAATACTATGTGGGTCCCTATAGATAATGTGTGTGTGTGTGTGTGTGTGTGTGTGTATATATGTATACATATATACATATATATGTATATATATATACACATATATACACATATGTGTATATATACATATATATACACATATGTGTATATATATATACATATATATGTATATATATATACACATATATGTATATATATATACACATATATGTATATATATATGTATATATACATACATATATATGTATATATATATACATATATAAAGGAGAAAATAAAAATCAAGCATAATCCATATTTCTGCTTCCCTTTGTTGTGAGATGGACCTTACAAATCAAGAGATAAATAAAAAGACTTCAGAATAATAATAATTCATTCCTAAATATTTTATTCTTTTTGATGCAATTGTAAATGGAATTGTTTTCTTTTTCTCTTAAAGTTTATTTGTTATTTTGTGTGTGTGTGTGTGTGTGAGAGAGAGAGAGAGAGAGAGAGAGAAAGGCAGAGAGGGAGAGAGAGAATCCCAAGCAGGCTCTGCATTATCAGCACAGAGCTTGACATGGGTCTAGAACTCATGAACCATGAGATCATAACCTGAATTGAAATCAGAAGTCGGATTTTAATCACCTGAGCCACCCAGGCAGCCCAGAATTGTTTCCTTAACTTCTCTAGTTTATTTTAGTGTATGAAATGCAACACATTTCTGCATTTTGATTTTTGTATCCTACAACTTGACTGAATTCACTTATTCTGATACTTGACTTGGTGGAGTCTTCAGGGTTTTCTCTATATAGTATCATGGCATTTGCTCTTGTTTCAAGTTAACAATGGTCTATTTTATATGTGCTGAGGATCTTATGCAGTCCTCTTTGAATGTTTTGTTGTTTTGTTTCAGTTTATCTGTTCAAATTCCTTACATGTATATTTTAACATCAGTAGATTTTCCATGTGTTTGTGCACGTTTTACCTCTGTCCACGTGTTTCCTATTAGAATTCTCCTTGTCACTTGTTAAGATGGACATCTTAATGGTCTATTCATTCCATGGTCTGTTCGTTTCCTTGGGCAAGTAGCTGTCCTTGGATAGCTATCTCTTTTACATAATTTACAAAGGAAACCCATCCTTAGGTAATCTGAAATATTCCGTAGTTCTTAGTCACTTTATTAATGCATGAGTTGAACAAATATGTGTTGTATGCCTAGTCTGTTTTAGGCATAGTGTTAAGGGTTAAAGATAAAGCAATGGAAAGTAAAAAAAAGTATAAACTTCTAATGTATAAACATATATATATATAAGCATATATAAATATAAAATATATAACAAAAATGCATAAAATTCCCCACATTTATAGGAATAATGTTTCAGTATGAGACAAAAGTGAATAGTAAATTATATTCTTGTGTCGTTAATTTCAGTTGGGAGGGATACTTTGAAGGCCACGTGTAAGACGTCAAGTGTGCTTTTTCTGGGGATGTGATGTGCTGGGAAACGATGAGGGAAGATTTGTAAAGTGAGTTTTGAGTAATAGGAGTTCTGTAGGAGGAGGAAGAGTACACAGGGAAGCTGTTAAGGCGGAAGGAACAAAGCAAACAGCCAGCATCCCTACATGAGTCTTCAAACCTCACCCTGTGGGGCCTCCCACCCTTGGCTTCTGAACTCTACCTCTATCTCACGTTGTTCCCTGATGCCTTATAGGAGGTTATAGTCCTAAAAGGGCTGTAGGGGAATTATTTTTCGGAATCTATACTTCTGCTCTACTCTTCTCTTTTCTTCAAAGCTTTTTTCTGGTGGAGGGAACAAGTACAACTCAAGCAGGCAAGTGTCAGGAGTTCATATCCCGGGGAACCCTTTCAGCCAATGAGTTCCATTGTCATGGGATGAATAGCATCATTTCTTTGTCACTCAGCTGGGACATCTCTAAGGGGCATTTTAAACACTGCCCCGGTGTATTGCAGTGGGATTGAGCTCTTGCATTCTTTATGATACAACCCAACCGTTATTGACTCTCTTATTTGCTCATCATATTTCCCTACTTTCTCTCTCGTGTTTCCTGATACTATCTACCAAATAGATTGCTTCTCTCACGTCTTTGTGTCCAGGAAACCCCAAACTTAGCTAGTTGTTAGTGCAGATAATAGCTGGAAGCAGACCCTCGTACATTCAATGGTTTACCTCCTTGAGGAGCTAAGGTTTTTTTTTTTTTTTCTTTTTTTAATTGTGATGAAGTCTAAATTATTAACTGTGTTGTCTTTCAAGGTTAGTGTTTTTTGCATTTATTCAGGAAGTCTTTGTCTATTTACAACAGTGTTGCCAAGATACTCTCCCGCTTGTTTCCAGGAGCTTTATATTTTTAGGTTTTATGCTTAAGTCTGCAGTCCATGCTTAGCTAAATTTGGTTTATGGTGTGAGGCATGGGTTGCTATTGAAGTGATGGTCATAAAGCTTTTAGATTCCTTTGACTCTTAAGTGAAGTAGTACTTGACCATGTTTGTGTGAATCCATTTTTGGACTCTCTCTTGTGTTCTCTTGTTCCTTTTGCTTATATTTACATTAACAGCAGACTCATTAAAGCTTAAGTGTTATGGTAAGACTTAAAATCAGGTCATTTAATTCCTCCAAAATTGTACTTGTTTTCCAGGAAAGTTTTGACAATTTGGATACTTTATATTTCCATATAAATGTTATTAGCTTGTTGATTTCTACTCCCCCTCCCACCCCGAAAACAAAACAAAACAAAACAAAACAAAACAAAACAAAAACAAACACCAAACCAGACAGCAGTTTGGTTGATAAAGCATTTATTTTATAAAAATAATTGAAATAGAATTTCCATATTTAAAATACTGCTTATCCCTACACATAAATGTGGTCTCTCTCTCTTTTTGCTTTTTTCTTTGAATTCTCACAGCAATGTTCAGTGGTTTTTAGTGTAGAGTTCTTTTTTTTTTTTTTTTAATTTTTTTATTACACTTATTTATTTTTTGAGAGACCTAGAAAGACAGAGCACAAGTTGGGGAGGGGCAGAGAGAGAGGGAGACACAGAATCTGAAGCAGGCTCCAGGCTCTGAGCTGTCAGCACAGAGCCCGACGTGGGGCTCGAACTCACAGACCATGAGATCATGACCTGAGCCAAAGTCACAGGTTTAACCGACTGAGCCACCCGGGCGGCCCTAGTGTAGAGTTCTTAACATGTTACTAAACTTGTTTCTAAGTGGTTTATATGTTTCTGTGATATTTATTTTTATTTGTTAAACATTTTTTTCAGTGTCTATTTTCTTTGTGAGAGACAGAGAGAGAGGGGGGGAGGCAGAAAGTGGGTGAGGGGAGGAGAGCGAGGGAGACACAGAATCGGAAACAGGCTTCAGCCAGGCTCTGAGCTGTCAGCACAGAGCCTGTCGCGGGGCTAGAACTCATGTACCACGAGATCATGACCTGAGCCAATGTCACACGTTTAGCTGACTGAGCCACCCAGGTGCCTCTTCTGTGATATTTATTTTTGATTTCATTTTCTCCCATTTTTGTTGCCATTGCATTCCAAGAGAATTTTGTATGCTGAATTCATATCCTGAGGCCTTTCTGAATTCACTTATTGGGTTTAGTGTTTTTGTAGATTCCTTCAGATCTTTATCACAAGCATGTTTTCAGCAAGTAGAGTTTTATTTCTCCTTTTTCAAACTTTATACATTTTATTTATTTTTTAAATTACTTCACTCAATAAAATCTCTAGCACAAAACTCAATAGAAGGTGAAAATAGACACGTTTATGTCATCCTGATTATAGGCTTATGGCAAAGTTATTCATGTTCACCATTAAACATGTTAGTTGTAGGTTTTTCACAGGTACTCATCACATTCAGGAAATTTCCTTCTATTGGTAGATGCCTGAGTGATTTTATTACAAATGGGTGTTAGATTTTGTCAAATGACTTTTTCTATACCCACTGACATGATAGCATAGTTTATCTCCTTTATTAACGTGATGAATTATACTTATTGATATTTAAATAGCAGATCAAGTTTGCATTTCTGGATACACTCTACTAGCCATGATTTATTATCTCATTTTATGTATTGCTAAATTTGATTTTCTTAGATTTTGTAAGGAATTTTCTATATTGATGAGGGATATTGGTCTGTCAATTTTTTTCTCTTCAAATGTCCTGGTGCAGCTTTGGTTTTTGTGTTATTCTGACTTCATAAAATGAGTTTTGTAATGTTCTGTTACCCATCTCCACTTTCTGAAAAAGTTTGTGTAATACTGGCATTATTTGTTCACTAGATGTTTAATAGTATTCCCAGGAGATACTATGCTCATCTATGTGCCCATAGTTATCTTTGTGAGGAAAATTTTCTATTACAAATTTAATTAGTTCCTACTTCTTTTGTGTTTTTTTTAAATAAGTGTCAATACCTTTTTCATTTCAGTGACTGTAAGATCTGTAGTAATGACCAATTTTTCATTTCTGTTGTTGGTAGTTAATATTTTCTCTATATTGGGATCATTTTTGCTAGGTTGACCAATTACATTAAACAATATAAAGAACCAAATTTTGGGTTTTGTTGATTTACTCTGTTATTTTATTTTTATTGATTTATTTTATTTTCTACTCATTATTTATCCTCTTCTACTTCCTGTGGATATTGCTTCTTTTTTTTTTTTTTTTCTTTCCTAACTTCTTTACATGGGAGATTAGATCATCGTCCACAGATTACAACCCACAGGCCAGATGTATGTTTTTCTATTGTTTATACAATGCCAGAGTTAAATAGTTGTTATATAGACCATTTTCTGTAAGCCTAAAATACTTGTCTTTAAAGAAAAAGTTTGTCAATCCTTAGCTTACATTACTAATTTTAGATACTGATTTTCTAGCACAAACCTTTAAAGATAACCATTACTATATTTACATCCTACAATTTTATGTTGTGCTTTCATTTTTATTCACCTGAACATATTTTCTAAATGCTTTCATTCTTTCTTCTTTGACTATAGGTTTATGTAGATTTAAGTTTCCTAATTTAGAAATAAGTAAGGATTATTTTGTTGTTGTTCTTGATTTCTAGTTGTATGCTTAGGTATGCTTTATGATTTAAATTCTTTGAAGTATGTGGAGACATCTGTGACCTGCCATAGTGTCTCCCTTGATGTATGTTGCAAGTACACTTGAAAGTAATGTATGCTCTGCAGCTAAGTATAGTGTTCTATAATTTTTATTAAGTTAAGTTGGTTGATAATATGATTCCACTTTTTTTACATGCTTATATGCTGAAATCAAGAGTCAGACACTCAACCAACTGAGTCACCCAGATGCCACTAGTTAGGTCTTTCTTGATTGCTCTTAATAATTGATTCTCAAAATGTCTGTTTCCTGTTTGGAATATTTAACCCATTTACATTTAATGTTAAATATCGGTATTGTTTAGTTTAAGTCTACCATCTGACTATTTGTCTTTATCTGTCCAATTTCTTCTTTGTTCCAGAGATTTCCACCTGCTTTTTTTTTTTTTTTTTTGTATTGATCACATATTTTTAAGTATTCTATTTTATATCTTTTTTTTGGGGTCCTGGTTTTACGTCTTCATTTCATTTATCTTTGCCAATGGTTGCCCTACCAATTAGAATATGCATACTTAAAGAAGTGTAGTCTGTTCGGAAATAATTTAATGTCATTTCTCACCAGTGTAAAAACCTTACCCAGTACAGTTTGATTTAGCATCCCATCCTCTTTGCAATTTTTGTGATATAGTCATAACTACAAATGGCAAAACACCACAACACCATGCTGTTACTACTTTATAGACTGGACAACTTTTATCATTTCATGTAATGCTGGTCTTGCTCATTATTTCACACGTTAATTGGACTCAGAACTTTGTGCATGTTTTTATTATTATAGAATAATGTTAGCTTAGTCTGATTCAGTTGTATTGCACCCTGAAACCTCAGTGGCAGGCTTATGTGGAAGTGTTTGAGAAAACTAAGAACAGCTGAAATTGGAAGGACTAAATGAACCTCAGTAGTGACCAAATGACCTAATATCTAAGTTCAGAGGGCTGTAGTGTTCTTTAGCAATTGTCAATGACTAAGTGGGGTCTGTGATGGTGTTTGGAAGCACAGGGAGGAAACAGCCAATGATTAGAGCATCTTCTATATTTCAGCTCTATATGCTTTATTTCATAAAACTTCATTTAGCTTTCAGAAAAGCTGTGCAAGGCAAGTTTTATCATTGTTTCACAAATAAAAAAATGTCAGGACATCTGACTATTGGATTTATGATAGTCGATATGACTAGGCAGGACCCCACCTGGCAACTATAAGAAGTACGGTCCAAACCCTAAATTTGAAATTGATAGAAACAGAGTAGAATATCAAGGCTGGTCAAGTAGATTAGACTGCAGACAAATTAGGATGTCCTGTGTAACTTCACCCCGTACTGCTATATAGACGTGACACATGTTGTGTGCGACCAGGGTACAGCTCAGCAGTCTTAAATGCCCAGGGCTAAGACTACATTGTGGGTTAATTTCATTTGTGGATGTGGATGAGTCCCAATATCTTCCTTTCTTTCTTCAGATGTGTTCTTGTAACTCGTTGGCACTAACTGGGGACATTAAAACCTTAACACAGGATTTTGGGAAGCTGCAAATCCCCACAAAACAGACTATTGAAACCAGACACAGACCATTCAGTTATTCTCTCCTTTAGGGGAAAAAATTGCTAGGTAATTTTTTATTAATGGAACTCTAGTTTATTTTTAGACATTTCCACAGAATGTTTGCAGAGTGTCTTTTTATGTAGTGCTTTTAACAGTCCAAGTAATCATAAACACAGAAGCAGAAACTATGCCCTTCTTCTCTTACACACACAAAAACAACTCTACAATTTGATTTCGTTTCTTTAATTTCTGTCTCTACTGGAAATAGAGTAAAAATGATCTCGACCCGGCCTCTCCCAACACCCCGTGTTTATTGAAAAGCAAGTAATTCACTATCAGTCTTCTTTCCTGCAGTATAAATTTCTGTTTTGTAAAAAGCTTTTAAAAATGGAGGTCCTGCTTTCTCACCTTTTGATCTGTCTATATTCTCCCATAAGGGATATTTTTCCTTAATTACAAGCAATTCTAATGCATCCTATTATAATCTTTTTTTATGAAATTCTATAATGTTGGGGAAAATACAAACTAAAATTAGTCTGTGAAACCAAATCACAGATGTTCAAAGATTCTGTTCAAGGTGGAGGTGAAAGTCATGTCTGAGTATCAAGGCCCAAGCAACTTGGGCAAAGAAACAGCAAGACGCTGCCATTGTCTTGCATGTTTATTAGTGTAATGAATCACATTTATGAAGGCATTACAAAGTTATAAACAGTTATAATATAACACTGCAGAGTGGTCCATCCCAGATACTCAATATATAACAGTTTTATTACTGCAGTGGACCAACATTACAATTAACTAAGGAAACAGGATACATATAAGTTATTTCAAAGCAGACACACACACGCAATGAGCCACAAAAGGTCAACTTTCTGGATTAGTTTAAAAGTGCATTCTCATAAGCCAAAATAATGGTACAGTCGTCAAAACATTGTACATAAACCCATAAAGCACCCTTTCCCTGGCACCATTTAAGCCCTCTAGAATGAATCTTTAATGTGATGAGGCATTTTGGATTTTGCTATGCATAATGAAGAAATTCAAATTTAAAGAGTGCAGAAGGGTTCTCTACGTTTAGTAATAGCTCTGTCAGAAAGCTCTTGCTATCCTGTCCGTGGATCATTTTCCATCCCACCCCAAAATCATTTTCAGTCAGTGATGCATGTCTGCCTCTGGACTGGTTCTCCAAAGCTCCATTTCTTTCTGCCGGCATAAATCTCACAGATGCATAGTGGCAGGTTACCTTGTCTCTTATCTCTCTGTTTTGCACACACAAATGCCTTCTTTTGTCTTAAGGGGGAAAGCTATGATGACAGATTATAAGGCCATGGCATCATTTTATAAATTAACATCATTATTTCTAAGACTCTAACATTTATCTGCATGGTGCTCTTGGAAGGGATTGGTTTCTTAGCATTGACTCAACTCTTTCTTCCTAGGAGTGGAGAAAATTTCAGGACTCATGAAACTTCACACACATTTCTTAAAAGCTTTGTGTTCAGCAAAATCCAAATTATATTTTGATGCATTTTCTTTTTTACCTTTAAAACTTTTCAGTGTTGGAGGGAAATATAATCAATAGCTACTCTTCTTACTTAAAGTTCAAATCAATACGATGCATGTGTTTAAGTTATTAGATATCCTCAAATATTTGATTATATAAATGACATAATTTGTCTTACATGTGGTTTTTTTTTTAAAAAAAAAAAATTCTCAGGGCTCCTGAGTGGCTCAGTGAGTTAAGTGTTTGACTTTGGCTCAGATCATGATCTTGCAGTCTGTGAGTTTGAGCCCCGTATTGGGATCTGTGCTGACAGCTCAGAGCCTCAAGCCCCCTTTGGATTCTGTGTCTCCCTCTCTCTCTCTCTCTCTGCCCCTCCCCTGCTTGCACTCTGTCTCTCTGTCTCTCTCTCAAAAATAAATAAACATTAAATAAAATTCTCAAAAATTTACTCAAAAGACACTGCTGGTGCATTTTAAAACCAAAATGTGAAATATCAATTCTTATCTTGCTTAAAAAAATTGTGTATGTCAGACCGTGCCTTTACCTGTGTGATACCTAGATACCTAGTGCACATTCCAGGACAGATATTTTATGGTTGACAGACAGCTCACTTTACTTTTGGAGAGGTGATGGGGGTAGTAGAGGGTTGAATGAAGAACAGGTACCTACCCCATTTCTCTGGTCCTCAAGCCAATAGGGGGAATAACTATTCAGCTCTCTTCTCTTGCCCTGATAGCTGCCTCCTTCCTATGATGGCATTAGACTTCTCAACTCTTACTTGTAGTAGGTACTCCATTTAGGGAATTAAAAATACCTTCTAGCTCTCTGGTAATGGAACTTCCTTTTTTACTTATAAGCTTATGTTTCACCTTCCAGACCACTGTATGTGTTTTCATCATGCAGTAGGCACTTGACTTTGACCACCTTGCTATTCCACAACCACTTTTTAAATTTGACGAAGGTCAGATCTATATTTTGTATAGTTTATAGAGCCTCGGGGTATCTGTCTTGTTCCTTCATTTTTTACTATGAGATGGGTTATGTTTTTTTGCTTTCTGGAAAGAAATTCCAAATCATAAATAATTCTTTGCCTTTGCTTCAACAGTTATTTAACTTACATTCATTAGATCTTGAGTGTTTTATCTTTCTCCTAATTTAGAAGACATTTATTCTTACATCATTCTGTCCTTAAGACCATCTGATTAGATCAGTAAACTTAGAGGTAAGAATAGCCCTGCAATACCAAAACTCCATTGTTTCCTAAATTCAATAATGGATCCCAACACTGGAGTCTTTAAAGTGATCTCCCAGTGTCTTGAGGGCCCTAAGGTTGGGAGTTTTTACAATCCTTTTGGACAAGAAGAGTCCTTCCCTTCTTGGGTCCAAGTTGAAATCATTACCTCAAGCTATGCCGCTGTGAATCACAATATTAAAAAACTGTTGAGTATTTCCATGGTGACCATAACCCAGTGTAGCCCACCATCCATAGCAATCCTGAGAGGTCAGCATTATCAAACTTGTGTCACAGATGAAAAACATGAACATGGGAGCAGTTAAGGGAGCTTTCCAAGGTTTGTTAGCTGATGAGGATTTTGTGTTGGAGGCCAGAGCTGTTTCCTGTTAATCTCTCAGTTGATTTGGGTAATGGCGTCATTTTGGTTTTATATATGGAACGTGACACTTAGCTTTGTAAGAAGGGAAAGAGACCAGTGCATATATCTAACTAAAGTGCCATTTAACTGAAGTGCACTTGTCTCATTATCAAATTTAGCCTCTTTTCTGAAATATAATAGTTAAGTAAAAATAAAACAACCACCCAGGGACAAGATATCTGCTCCCTAATCAGGTGTGTTCTTGTTCCAATGAGATAAATCAGTGCAGAGGTACAGAATAGGGATAAATAGACTTTGGTAAAGAGTATAAGCTGTAACAGAAATGGAAAGATAAATTATTCTGGCTAAGTTACATACACTTTCTTGCTTGGTTCTCAGTAAAATACAGGGCTGGGGGGGAGGCAAATTCTCTTATAAAAATTGAAAGATGACACATCTTTGTATTTTGCAAAAGCTTCTTCTAGCACTCTAAATTTCCACACTTGTCCCTTATTTTTGGAAAGCCACTCCATTTTGTTTTTCCAAGTGTATACATTTACTTCTTACTTTCTATATAAGCAGGCAGATACATAAAGCTACTTGCACCTAAGATGCCCAGTATTCAGAAATTCCATTTTCTCTCTTTCCCTGTCTCTTTCTCTCTTGTATACATGTGTATACACTTCACGCACACACACACACACACACACACACACACACGTAATAAAAAGACAGGCTGCATTAATATCTGTACTTCCGTGTTTCAAAGTTTCATTTTGACCTCAGGCTCACAGGTACATACAGCAATAATTAAGTATTAAGCATGAATCCTTGACTGTATCTTTGTTTCCAGGTGTCCCCTAAAGATACATGATTGTCTCAAAGGTGGTTGTGTTCGTACAGGGAAGGGTTCTGTTCCTGGCATACAACTTTTTTTTTATTATAGTTTTTCTTCCTCTTAAAAATATTTATTTATTTAAATTTAAATTAATTTACAGCATAATATTCGTTTCAGGTTTAGAATTTAGTTATTCATCACTTATATACAACACCCAGTGCTCATCCCAACAAGTGCCTTCCTTGATGTCCCTCCCCCCACCACCTCCCCTCCAGCAACCATCAGTTTGTTTTCTGTATGTAAGAAAAGATAAGTGAAAGAATATAATGCACTAGAGCTAATATGTCTGCCTAGCTTATTAGTGTTTCAAAACTTGTATTTCTGGAAAAGTAATTTTTTGTTACTCATTATACTTTGGGACAATACGAGCATAAAGAACAAAAATTTACTACTCCAGAATTCATTATTTTGGTTCCCTGAAGTTATTTTTTTTCCACTTCCCTACTCTGTTTCTCTCATGGTTCTGTGTGCCTCCCGTTTTCTTATCTTTTTATTTAAAAATTTTTTTTAACATTTATTTTTGAGACAGAGAGAGAGCATGAACAGGGGAGGGTCAGAGAAAGAGGGAGACACAGAATCTGAAACAGGCTCCAGGCTCTGAGCTGTTAGCACAGAGCCTGATGTGGGGCTCAAACTCATGGACCGTGAGATCATGACCTGAGCCGAAGTCCGACGCTTAACCGACTGAGCCACCCAGGCGCCCCCTTTTTTTTTTTTTTTTTTAATTTTTGTTTTAACATTTATTTATTTTTGAGACAGAGAGAGAGCATGAACAGGGTCTTTTTCTTATCTAAAGAAAAGTGTTTCTCTAGAGTGGTCTGGTATAGTGTGGGTAATCTCAGCTGTAGATAACATCATTTAGATAATTAGGGAAGAAGTATTTAGATATTTTTAGTCAGGAAAGAATGAAAACTTCAAAGCAGCAAATGGCATTTTAGCAAAACTTTAATTTTGATATTCCCTAATTTGTAGTTTAACGCTGCTAACCACATTGTGTTTTGCCTTAGCTTTCTTTAGATACTGGTTGATCACATGACACTTTGCATCCGTTTATGTTCAGAGAGACGTTGGGGAGAAAATTTGGGAACGAAATCAAAGGATAAAAGCATTCCAGCATAGCTCTGAAATGAAACAAGGCGCTGAAGGAAATTAAGGATAAGCATTTTGTGGCTGGACCTCTGTGGTCATAAGACAACATGGATTACAAATGAACGTGTTCTGGGGCTCCTGGGTGGCTCAGTAGGTTAAGCGTCCGACTTCAGCTCAGGTCACGATCTCAAGGACTGTGAATTCGAGCCCGGCGTCAGGCTCTGGGCTGACGGCTCAGAGCCCGGAGCCTGCTTCCGGTTCTGTGTCTCCCTCTCTCTCTGCCCCTCCCCCGTTCATGCTCTGTCTCTCTCTGTCTGAAAAATAAATAAACGTTAAAAAAAAATTAAAAACAAAAAACAAAAAAAAACAAATGAACGTGTTCTGATTTCGTACTTTGCTGTGTTAGTACCAAAGTGTTAGTCATCACTATATGCACAACTGTCTTTACCATTTCCAGGAATTGTACAAACATGTATGCACTAAGCACACAGACTGTAAGCCCTCTCTTAAGGAGAAATTAGAGCTGTTTTAACTGAGGGCAAAGCAACAACCTCTCTCTCTCTCTCTCTCTCTTCATCAAAATGTGCATAAAGAACAACAGAGAACACTTTTGGGACTTACTTTTCCCCTTGAGTCCCTGTAGTTATTGGATGACATTAAAGTAAAAACAACTGAGTGACTGAAGACAGAATGTTCGTGACCTAAAAATAATAATAAAACAATTTGATAGTATTTAATATCCAGCAAGGGTTGGAGAGTGCTCCCCAAGCAATATCAAATAATTTATAACTATCTAGTTTTAATGAGGCAGCCTAGGGCTCAAAATAGACGATGTGGCATTTTTTTGAAATAATAGGTGAAACATATAGATAATATAATGTGATTTAGCTTTATGAATGTACAGTCCTCATGGATTTTTCACCAGAAACTCTAATTTCTTAAAGGACTATTCTTATCACCGAAGTGAAAATACTGTAGTTTCAATTCATCCTCAGGTGTGAAAGTGAGTTTAATTCATTAGTTAAATTAATTAAGGTGTACTCATTAAAGAATAATTCTGTTCTTAATTAGAAAATCCTTTTTAAAAAGCTCTTCATTTCGTTGTGTCTCTACAATATCTGTTACATCTAACTTCATATGTTTTATGTGTGCTTTCCTTACTTTGGGATAGATCTCTTTTATTATGCTAAATTGTGGAAATGAACAGAGAAGTTTCTCAGTAGCTAATTCACAAGAAATGAAATCCTTTGGCCTTGTTTTTGCTCATGGATTGTGTTCATACAGTAAGACTAGCAAACTTTGTGTTCTTTTATTATTTTTTAAAAATTTTTTGGTGTTAAATTTCATAACACCAAATTTAAAACCAGTCATAAGCAGTTATGTAGCATCCCTGGAAAATAACTCTTGTTCCTCTTTTGTGCAAAAGCAAATGGCCTGGGGCACCTGGCTGGCTCAGTGTGTAGAGAATGCAACTCTTGATCTCAGGGTCGTGAGTTCAAGCCCTTTGTAGGATATAGAACCTACTTTAAAAATAAAACAAAACAGTCACCTGGGTGGCTCAGTTGATTAAGCCTCCAACCTTGGATTTGAGCTCAGATCATGATATCAGGGTTTCTGAGATTGAGCCCCACATGGGGCTCCCTGATGACAGTGTGGAGCTTGCTTGGGATTCTCTCTCTCCCTCTCTCTGCCCCTTCCCCACTCACATGCACATGTGCTCTCACTTTCTCTCAAAATAAATAAACTTTAAAAAACAAAACAAGGGGGGCCTGGGTGGCTCAGTCGGTTGAGCATCTGACTTCGGCTCAGGTCATGATCTCACAGCTCGTGAGTTTGAGCCCCGCGTCAGGCTTTGTGCTGACAGCTTGGAGCCGGGAGCCTGCTTCAGATTATGTGCCTCTCTCTGTCTCTGCCCCAACCCACTGGCATTCTGTCTCTGTCTCTCTCAAAAATAAATAAACATTAAAAAAATTACAAAAACAAAACAAAACAAAACACCAGTGGCATGACATCAGGACAGAGAATAAGATCATTCATAATCTATACCTCTTTTCCGGACTCCCTATTTTTGCATAGGTGAGAGTTAAGTTACCTGATGTGACCAATGTATTCATTCCCAGACTCTACCAGGCATAATTTTGGTACGTGCATTTATCTAAAGCAACAAATTCCCGGTATTTTTAAATTTTAGCTTTATCTCACGTTGCTGAGTTCAGTTTCTTCCCTGAACTTTAATAAACCCCATCTTTTGTGTAGATCCACCCACCTGCGGAATGAAGTTCGTGAGATCATATCGATTCTCAGTCTGCATTTGCCCAAGCAGAGTGAAAGGTAAATTCAATCATTATTTCATCCATCCATTCGAGAAACAATTGTTAGAGAAATACTGTGTGTCTATTTTTGATGTGGAAGATGGAGAATGGAAGTGTGTCTTTTCAGAAGTGAGCATAATCTAGTGGGAAAGACAGGTAGATAAGGAGACAAAATACATTAAGTACTATGTAAGTGGACAAGAAACATGAGTAAAGGGCCGTGGTATCGTGACTCTGGCTGAAGAATTTGGGGAAGGCTTGCTTTGGGCAATATGACTGTCATGAATTAGAATGAAGGCGTCCTTCACATTCCAAACTCATGAGTTAGCCATACATATTCTTTCCTGAGTCCGTTGTTATGACTATAATCACTTGAGGTAAACTCCACAAGTATAAATAGTTGAGTTCCTATATAATTAGGATATTTTTATCATATCTTTCTACTTTTTGTGCATGTAAATCCTAAATATTTCGCAGGTTATAAATTCATAAGCAAAATTACATTGTTTTCCAGTAATATCTACATTCCATGTATTCTAACACAGTTGATTTGTCTATAGCATTTAGGAAAACGTGTTACAGTGCTGACCTCTTTTAAAATTGGGATTGAAAGATGGAGAGGAATAATCATTTGGTTGAGAAAGAAATACCATTTTCTACTAACAGCTTGTGGTGATTAGGACAGAAAAAAATGGAATTCATTCTGTTCACATCCTTAAAATGTGAAACGGGAAAGATGACTTGTTTTTTGTTTGCTTCATTTTTTGAAATTTATATTTTGAGAGAGAGAGAGAGAGAGTGCACACGCTCATGAGCAGGTGAGGGGCAGAGAGAGAGAGAGTGAGAGAGAGAGAGAATCCCAAGCAGGCTCTATGGTGATAGTACAGAGACTGAAGTGGAGCTTGATCTCACAAACCATGAGATCATGACCTGAGCCAAAATCAGGAGTCGAGGGTTTAGCAGACTGAGTCACCCTGGCACCCCTGGGACAGATGATTAACATCACTACTGCTTCTATGTTTTCACAACTTCTAAGGCATATTTTTGCAGCCAACAGCACCCCTCATGGAGACTCGTGATGAGATTATAAGCAACTTGAGGGATGTCTTCTTTTTGCTTTTATTTTTTATTTTTTATCCAGACCATAAAGCTAAGGACAGTTGATAAGTTTCTCATGAATATTTGAGGTAGGAAAGAAGAAACACATTAAACCCAAAGCCAAAAATTTAATATTTATGGTGATGTACTTCTGACTGTAGAGAAAGGAGTCCCCCAAACACACCTTGAATATAAAAATAAGGGGTAGCTTGCAGGATATAAAATCAATGTACAGAAATTGGTTGCATTTTTATACACCAATAGTGAAGCAGCAGAAAGAGAAATCAAGGAATCACTCCCATTCACAATGGCACCGAAACCCACAAAATACCTACGAATAAACCTAATCAAAGAAGTGAAAAATCTATACCCTGAAAACTATAGAAAACTTATGAAAGAAATTGAAGAAGACACACACCAAAAAATGAAAAAAAAACATTCCATGCTCATGGATTGGGAGAACAAATATTATTAAAAGGTCAATACTACCCAAAGCAATCTATATATTCAGTGCAATCCCTATCAAAATAACACTAGCAGTCTTCACAGAGCTAAAACAAACATTTCTAAAATTTGTATGGAACCAGAAAAGACCCCAAATAGGCAAAGTAATGTTGAAAAAGAAAACCAAAGGTAGAGGTGTCACAATTCAGGACTTCAACCTGTATTACAAACCTGCAGTCATCAAAACACTATGGTACTGGCACAAAAACAGACACATAAATCAATGAGACAGAACAGAGAACCCAGAAAGACCCCACAAATGAATGGCCAACTAATTTTCAACAAAGCAGGAAAGAATATCCAATGGAATAAAGACAGTGTCTTCAGCAAGTGGTGCTGGGAAAACTGGACAGCGATATGCAGAAGAATGAACCTGGACCACTTTCTTACACCAGACACAAAAATAAACTCAAAATGGATGACAGACCTTAATGTAAGACAGGAAGCCATCAAAATCCTTGAGGAGAAAACAAGCAGTAACCTTTCGACCTCAGACGGAGTGACTTCTTACTAGACGTGTGTCTGGAGGCCAGGAAACTAAAGCGAACTTGATGTATTGGGACATAATCAAGATAAAAAGCTTCAGCACAGTGCAGGAAACAACAAAACTAAAAGGCAACCAACATAATGGGAGAAGATATTTGCAAATGACATATCAGATAAAGGGTTAGTATCCAAAATATGTAAAGAGCTTATCAAACTCAACACCAAAAACTCAAATCATCCAGTGAAGTAATGGGCAAAAGACATGTACAGATGCTTTTCCAGAGAAGACATCCAGATGGCTAAAAAGACACATGAAAAGATGTTCAACCTCACTCATCATCAGGGAAATACAAATCAAAACAGCAGTGAGATATCATGTCCCACCAGTCAGAATGGCTAAAATTGACCAGTCAGGAAACAATAGATGTTGGCGAGGATGTGGAGAAAGGGGAACCCTCTTAGACTGGTGGTGGGAATTCAAACTGGTGCAGCCACTCTGGAGAACAGTGTGGAGGTTCCTCAAAAAATTAAAATTGAGCTACCCTATGATCCAGCAATTGCACTATGGGTACTTATCTAAAAGATACAAAAATGCTGAGTCGAAGGGGCACACACAATATAGTGTTTATAGCAGTGCAATCGACCATAGCCAAAGTATGGAAAGGGCCCAATGTCCATTGACTGATGAATGGATAAAGAAGATGTGTTATATATATACAAAGGGGAATGTTTTTTTTTTTTGATCAAAAAGAATGAAATCTTGCCATTTCCAATAATGTGGATGGAACTAGAGTGTGTTTAACGCTAAGCAAAATAAGTCAGAGAAAGATAAATATCATATGATTTCACTTGTATGTGGAATTTAAGAAAAAAAACCAGATGAACATAGGGGAAGAGAAGGGAAAATAAGATAAAAACAGTGAGGCAAAGCATAAGATACTCTTAAATATAGAGAACAAACTGAGGGTTGCTGGAGGGGTGTTGGTGGGGGGATGGGAAAATGGGTGATGGTACTAAGGAGGGCGCTTGTTGGGATGAGCACTGGGTGTTATATGTAAGTGATGAATCACTAAATTCTCCTGAAGCCATTACTATACTATATATTAACTAGCTTGGATTTAAATAAAATTAAAAAAAAATGAGGAGTAGCAAATATTGTCAAAATTAATGCTTTTGCGACTCTGGAAATTAAATAAAGGCTCACAACAATCCAAGGAGGATTTATTCAAGAAAAAGAGTGGAATCTCACTCAGTTAGACTAGAAAACTTTGTGCTGTTTTAACATGCGTTTTGCCCAGTACCCCCTTCCAATATGCACCTTGCCTTTGAAAGCAAAGGCTTTGCAACCACAATGTGAAAACCAGTAGTCTGGCAGCCACTGAAGGGAAAGAACAAGTTTGAAGCTCAAACTTGGAAAGCCTCAACTCTGGAGAATTGTCTCCATTTGACTTGTGTGGCAGTTCCCTGTTATCTCTGTTTCACCTGACACAGTACTTGATCTGTGCAAGTGGCCATATTCTTTCTTCAACCATGTCCTTAGGGTGTTTGTGAAGACCAATCAGCAGAAATCAGTTAATATTGCGGATACCTAAGGCAGTGATACTCGCTGGTACTAAAGGAAGCTGACCAAAAACTTCACGGAAAAATTGGCAAATGAAGTGTTCATAGGGGACTTGGGAAAGTTCTTCTGACACATACTGGGGAATTCTAAGAGACACTTAAAAAGGCACAGTTGTGCTCATGCCCAGGAAAAGACTTGAAAAGGACACTAATCTTTCCCCTCAGGCTGACCTTGAAGCTCTGAGCAAGCAGGAAGTGAAGGCTAAGGCAGAATTGCCTGCTGCCTGATGGGTCATTGAAGATGTGTCTACATAGAGAAGCTCTTAACAAAGCCCAGGAGACTTACCAGTTCAAAGTATTTAAGGTAGTTTCTGATCACTCATTATCTGATCACAAGTCGACCTATCTTAGTCACACTGTTGAAATCCAAAGACGAAGAGAATAGCTTAAACCCTAAGAGGATGAGAATTTGCAGTTAGACCGTAAATGGTATCCCTTAGATCGATAGCCTGGCAGTCATATCCATGCAATAATACTCAATACTCCTAGGAGAAACAGAGTCTGATTGAACTTCACAAAAATTAGAGCTTGTGAGAAAGGCAATATTATTGATACATTAAATGGTTCCTCTGTAAAACTTGGCAAAACACTTTAAAATCAATGCATTGCGGCATACAGTTGGTGCGTTTAGGAATCTTAGTGGGTACGTAGAGATCAGAACCCACAAACTACCACAAGGAGACTGCTCCCACACTGATGTTTCACAGGAAGATGTTGATTACTCAAACTCATTTTTCTCCAAATTAGGTCACGAATCAAATTCATTTTTCCAACTGTAATAAATGAGCTTTGAAGGAGAGGAGACACAGAAGGAAGTGGGTTCTGATGGGGAAAATGGAAAACGTGATGCCCTCTTCCACTTATAATCGTCAGTTGACCTGAATTAAGGGAAGGAAGAATCAGCGAGAGTGAGAAAGGTCTCTGTCAAGCCTGTCTGGAAAGATTGTCTAACAATTCCATATTTACATGCCCTCAGACTTGGTTAATAAAAAAAAGTCACAGGGTGCCTGGGTGGCTCAGTCAGTTAAGCATCCAACTTGGGCTCCGGGCAGAATCTCACAGCTCATGGGTTCGAGCCCCGTGTCGGGCTCTGTGCGGACAGCTCGGAGCCTGGAGCCTGCTTCAGATTCTGTGTCTCTCTCTCTCTCTCTCTCTCTCTCTCTCTCTCTCTCCCCGCCCCTCCCCCATTAGTGCTCTGTATCTCTCTGTCTTTCAAAAATGAATAAAAACATTTAAAAGAATTAAAAAATAGTCACTGTTGAGTCTTCCTGGAACACTGATTCCATTGAGAGAAGGTGCAATATGGTCCATTATTTAAGACATTCTGTATTCTTGAAGTCATAAAAAAAAAGTGTATAGTTAGTATTGCTTTAGCTCAACGGTGAATAATGTGATAACTAGAAATATGTAGGTCATGCCAATTAACAGTACCTGGGTAAAAGCAAGTAAAGTTTAATAAAAGGATAGTTCCCTTTCCCTTTTTTTTGCTGCTCCTAATGTTCCACATTTGTCTCTCTATTATTTCAAAATTGGTGAAAAATACCAGGGCTATATGTCTAAATTTTCAAGAATAGGATTAAAACAATGAAGATTTTTTGTTTGCAAGATGAGACTCTCTTGAAATTACGTCCAGATAGTATTGGACATACATTGGCAGTTCGGTGATAATAGGGATCCACGGTTTTGTTTTGTCTTGTTTTGTTTTGTTTTTAATTTTGTTGGGATTGTTGGAATCTTACGGACTTTTGAGCCACTTACATATAACCACAGAGGCTTTACTTTAAAATCTCTGATTGTAATAGCAGAATTCTGTGTCCCCTAAATGGACATTCCTGTTTATTGTTGATTAGAGAACAATCAGAACTTAAACACCCTTTTAGCAAAGGGCTTCTCGCCAGAGCTAATACTGAGATACTTACATTTATTATTAAATGTAAACAAGCTCTTAAATTCTGATGCAATTAGCAGAGAATCTATTACATCTTTCAAAATTTACACTATTAAAAATAGTGAAAGGTAGGCTTTTTACCTGAGAGAAAGAGAAAAGAACCATCTTTATTTGGCATTCTCTGTATGCCGGTTTTCATGATGGTTGCAATATAGATCTCATTTTAAAATGATGAGGTTGTATCTAATGTTGATTATAGATACAGTTAAGAAAAATGCAGGGAGGTTTCGTGAAGTTCAATAATCGTCCAGGTCACACAGCTGGCAGATATTTCAACTTAGATTCTGTCTGGTTCTCCAGCCCAGGCTCTCTCTGGTGTCTTCCACAGTTTATAGATAACACAATTACAATCAGAGTAACAATCAGGTTAGGCATATAGTTACATGCCAGCTTTTTCTGGATGCACTGTTTTATTTAATCTTTATAACAGCCATATGAGGTATGCGAGTCTTTAAAAGTTAGATCTCCGTTGTTCTGTCTGACTTGAGTGCCTGAACCATAACGTCCACTTAAAATCCCTGGCCTATGTTGGAGTCTCTGCTTTATGCACATGTTCTTTCTGGTGTGATTGTATTAACTAGCTATAGTAGAAATTTATGTAAACAGCATGTATAGAGCAGCTGCTGTGTTTATACCACCACAATGGTGCTCAATTGTGTGTGTGTGTGTGTGTGTGTGTGTGTGTGTTTGTGCTTAATGGACTGGCATCATACAGAGTATAAGTGGAAGAACAGAAAGGGTCTCACAACCAAAAATTGTATATAGAGTCATTTAAAAAAATGGACAAGTACTTAAAATTTGTACTTTAGAAAGTACTGTCTCAGGCAATTAACATCTTTCTTTAGGTTACAGGAAAGGCCACAAGTAAAATCTCATAACATTTTTTGAGCACGCATGTGTCTGAAACCTGTGAGCCAGCTTATCTTACAGTCAGATAAGCTTCCAGTAGAATGATAAATAGAGCAGTTACTCATAAATTACCATTAGAACTATATGTAAGTATAATGGTCATTTGGAGGGGATACTGATTAATTATGGGTGTGTGGTCATAGGAAAATATGTTTTCCTAGCTTATTTTAAAAGCAATACAAAATTTTCCAAGGGAACAGAATTGAGGAGGATTTTCAGATATGGTCTGATAGCTATAGCCACAGCTCCATATTGGAACGAACACATATTCTGGAAGTGGAAAGACACCAGGGTTGGACAGTGTATGAAAAGAAAGACTGGAAAAAAAAATAATGATGTCTTGGATATTATGCAATATAATTTGGATGTTTCCTATAGTCAAAAAAAAAACACATTACATATTTGTAACAATGAGTGTCTTTGTCAAGCAGATGGTTTAAATATACGTTAGTGATAGAAGTTGGAAGCAGAGAAATGAAGTGAGAGGCTGCTGTAAGGAAGCTGGTGAGAGAAAATAATGACGTATCATTTGATAGTCTCACACTGGAGGACATAGTGCTGGGCTGTGGAGGGTCTGGATTGGAGCAAAACGGTGGATTAGGGTTTTGATGCAGTGGATATGAGGAATGGTCTATGAAATAGCTACTGACAATAGTCAGCAGAGTCCAACAACAGAAAAGTCGATGTGAGGCCCATACTTGTTTTAATAAGTACACGTGCTTGAAAGAGTTGAAGTCACTGACATAGAAGCCAAACCAGGAAGAATTTGTAGAGTAGCTGAGAGGGAAGAAGTCGAGAAATCTTAGGGAGGATCGTAAGGTGCCCGTTCTACAATAGTTGGAGAAATGGAATATTTGTTCTATAATAAGAATTCCTTCATCGTGGTAACCTTTACCTCCCTTTCTTTGTATTAAAAAACTTACCTTTAATGGATTTCCTTTAATCTGAATTTCCTCTCTTGTGTCTTCAAATATTCTTCCATCAAACCACCTTTTCACCTTACTTCTTCTCTGTTTCTCGGTAGATCTGTTGGTGTCTTTATTATGTGCTAGATTACTGACTTCCACATCATTCTTCATTGTCTTGTGTTTTTAAATCAGTCTCAAAATCAGATTGGAATTTACACACGGAACAAAGACCTTCTTTTCATGAGATCGGAGGATAATTTGCCCTAAGTCGTTCAGTTTTAATCTTCACCTCACTCTGTGAACAACTCGTCCATGTAGACATTTTCCATCATTAACCTAAGAATAGGCCATTCTAATCAAGTAATTACTTGAATTGTTGCTTCCTTTATTGAGAATGTGATTTCTTCTCTTTCTTTTCTTATAGAGATAACTGTCGCAAGTTTCATTTCAAGTCCTACCTCTTGTGTTAGGATATTTCTTATTTCACATTGACGTGTCTCTTGATTTTGTCTAAACTACACAGTTTGCATTTTTCTTGTGATTGTGCGCTTTTTGGAATCTTTAAATGTGCTTTTATCTCTGTATTTCAATCCTCTTGTAAAAAAAAAGCTACTTGTTTTTTTGGATGTAAATAACACACTGCCCATTTTTAAGCACAGAGTAGACAGACTCTCATGAAATGCCTCTTGAAATCAATTCCATTGTCATGTTGCCTTTGTGATTTTTATTGGGCTCAGAATTTATCGAACTTCTGTCTATCACTGTTACCATAATTTTTAGAGACTATGCTGTGGCATGAGATCTAGAAACTATTCTAATCCTTCCCAATTGAGCCTGGAATTGGAAAGGAAAATGCTCAAATAAGGTCGTAGGGTTTAAGGAACAGGCATCTCTCTTACTTGAAAAAGTAAGTCATTGTGGAAAGTGGCAATATTGCTTAAAAAATTTATTTTTGTGATGTGTATTTATTTCTTGAGATAGAGACAGCACATGAATGGGGAAGGTGCAGAGAGAGAAGGAGACACAGAGTCTGAAGCAGGCTCCAGGCTCTGAGCTGTCAGCACAGATCCTGACGGTGGGCCCAAACTCACAAACCATGAGATCATGACCTGAGCCAAAGTCGGACACTTAATCATCTGAGCCACCCAGGCACCCCAGCAGTATTGATTTTTTAAGGTGATGTAGTTTGTAACCAAATTTCGCTCTTTCCAGTGAGGTATGAGCCAGATGAATTGGGTTTATTCTTTAAGCCTGGATTTTGATTGGACTTAGGAAAGTAACATTTCTATACCAAAAGACTTTAAATGGAACAGGTTTGAAAAAAAGGAGGTATTGGGAGAACTTTAAAATCAATTTCCATCTGTTGGAGATGGCCTGCCTTTTGGAGCTGTTCTGGAATTGCTGACCTTTCCAGGTACTTCCAACTTGAGACTTGATCTTAAGACCCCTATATTAAACTCTAGTTCCTTGCCAGGATTGGCTGTAATTAATCATAATTAAACCCTGGAAGATTATTGTCACAGCTGAGTTCAAATAAATGTTGGCAGAATTAATTTGAAATTAAGTTGGTTAAATGAGTAAGCATCTGACTTCCTTACCCGGTTCACCACCCAAAATGCCTTATAAAAATATATTTTCTGCTGGCAGTTTAGAATTTCCTGTTCTGTTCCTGAGAAGATTTTACTGCTTACACCTTTTGGGAATGTTGTAAAGAAAAACTAAGTAATGGTATTAAACACTAGGAAATTTCGAAGTACTCTATAAATATCAAGTAATGACCAAATTAATTGTAGGAATTCAAAGTAAGAAAAAATTAGCCAAACAGGTTAGTGCCTAAAGGAAAGTTTGACTCAAATTGGTTTTGCTGTAAGAAAATCTTTTGAGTTTTCCTAATACCTCCTTTTATCCACCCTTTAAGTATACAGCACATTTTATGTTTCCAGTCAGCATTAGATAATTGAATAATTTCTTGAAAAATCTCTGGACAAGGAAAAGTGGATTTTGCCTTAAAGTTACTGTTCATTACATATTAAAATATTTATGGGGGCTCCCGGATGGCTCAGTCTGTTAAGCATCCAACTCTTGACTTTGGCTTGGGTCGTGATCTCCTGGTTCATGAGTTTAAGCCCCATATCGGCCTCTGCGCTGGCGGTGTGGAGCCTGCTAGAGATTCTGTTTCTCCCCCCTCTGCCCTTCCCCTGCTTGCGCTCTCTCTCTCTCCCTTTCTCCAAATAAATAAATAAATAAATAAAAATCTAAAAATATATGTATATATATATGACTAACAAAAAACAGTATTTTCCCAAAGATAGGAAGCCATGTTGTGAGAACAAATGAGAAAAACAAACAAATAACAACAAACAAAAAACCAAAAAAACTTCATTGTAACAACAAAAAAATACATATAATACTTGAAGTTGCATTCATGAACATTGTTACATTACTTTCCCAGTTACTGTATTTTGTACTTGGTCTTAAATGAGCAGAGGTGTTGCATGATGGGTGATTTCATTCTTTCCCCTATCAAACCTCCTCTGAGTGCCCCCGGTCACTGGTGATGTTCTCAGCAATTCCTGGCCCTCTGGCAGAGCAGAGACAACAGTCCTCTGGAGTCTTTGGAATAACCTGATGCCTTGATTCCTTTGGCAGGCCTCCCACATACCCAGCGAGACCTCATTTCCTCCAGGAATCCTTGCTGAGTGTACCCGAGTGTTTGACTTCAACAGCTCCGGGGCTTGCATCAGTCAGAACTTACCTCTTTCCCAGGGGAGCCCTTTTACTGATGTATTTGCTCAACTTGCTCTTTGTTAGTGCCTAATTAGGGCATTTGGGCCAGAAATGGGGAGGGCGCCACGGGTGCTTGATCGAAATCCCTGGCCAGAGCTTCACAGGCAACTTCTAGCTAGTGATTCTGTCACACCTGTCCTGTTACCCGACCCCCACCCCCACCCCCCGCCCCCAGCCTTATGGAAAATTGCCCCGGGGAGCTCCTGAAATCAAGCCAGTTGAAGTTTTTTATGATTGCCCTCTGGCAGCCTCAGTGACTGATTTGTTTTATAGTTAAGCTCTTTTGAGTGATCTCAGAAGTGAATGCAGGAGATTCAAACACAAGCAGCTTGAAACAGAAACCCAAATCAGTCTCTTTCCCTCAGTCTTCTCCTCTGTTATGGTTAGTCTTGGAGTGGACAGGAGGGGTTTTGCGAGGCAGAGCAGTGGGGCATGAGGTCGTCCTAGGAAGGAAACATAGCCAGGTAGACCATGTGTAGACTCATGGCCTATGAGGAGTAGGGCTCAATTGCATCTCAGAGCAGAAACTAGAGAACATTCCTGTTAAAATGGATCCTCAGAATCTTACTTAACTGTCCCGGCTGTTGTCCTTTTACACCCACTGGCTTTAAATTCTCTGGGCATGTTCTCCCTCTTGTCAAAGTCTTACCCTTGGACTGGAAACGCTTCATTGTTGTTGTCTTTTAGGATTTAAAGAAGTTCATGTTTCATAAGGAAAAGAAATGACTGGAAATTTGGTCAGGCAGAGTAGCTTAAGTAGCAGGTGTCATGGGGGGATTTATGCCCATTGCTACCATGAGAAGAGTATACTATTCGGCTTGTTGGTTGGTTAAATGAGGTATTTCTGTTCTTTTTTAAGTTTTAGAAAGACAATGGAACCCAGATGCCTTTTGCTAGGTGGCACTAAACCTCCAGGTTGAGTGGATGCATTCAGATAATGTCTTCAGCCAGTAGTATGTGGACCGCTGGGAAAACTAAGTGGCTAATTTCCTCTTTCCATGCAAGTAGAACCTACTTAAAATATTACATATCAACGGCACCTGAGTGGCTCAACTGGTTAAGCATCTGACTCTTGGTTTTGGCTCAGGTCATGATCTCACGGTTTTGTGAGTTCGAGTCCTGCATAGGGCTCTGTACTTAAGGCGTGGAGCCTCCTTGAGATTCTGTCTCCGTCTCTCTACCACTCCCCTGTTCACTCTCTCTTTCTCTTTCTCAAAAACAAATAAACCTTTAAAAAGTGAAAAATTACATGTCAAATATCAGTGAAAAATTATTTACTACTTAATGAATATAATACATCTATAAGGATATGATGTTGTGTTGCTCGAGATGGCAATACCTATGTGGCAGGCAGTAGAAATAGAAGGAAAAAGTGACTCAGGAAATGCTGAAAAATAAACAGGGCTGCTTCATTAAAAGCTGGCTGTGGCGACTCAGGTCCAATCGATTTTGCCATACCTAAGATTGCTAGTCTTTCTGCCAAAGAAAAGACAAAAATTCATGTTTTCCCCCTCAATTTACAAATATTCCCATAAAATTTATCATTTAAAACAAAATTTTGGTGGCATACCTCATGGATCCGACTTACCCATGAGTTGCCAGTTTATGACCTTTTTCATAAAGTCAGACAGGGAACACTGGAGTTAGATTCTAAAATTGTTATTTATGGCTTAACTTTCAGAGTAGGAAATAGAGCAAGTTACTCCATATAGAGCTTTTACTATTCCCTCATTTGTTTTTATGATGCTAAAAAATACAAAGTAGTATCAGAAACCCTTTCAGGGGAGCTTAACCGTTGACCATATTTCCCTTTTGCCCTTATTAGAGAAGTTATATGTCTGTTAAACCTTCTCACATTGCAATCCAAAAAATTGCGTCTTACTTTGCTTCCTTCGCCACATTCTCTTTTGAACTGTTCTCAGTAAGCCTGCACTGGATGAAGGCACATCTTCCCTTACTCTAGGCATCTTGCTCACAAGAAGAGAAAAGGGTTTGGTGCTATGGACCATGAATATTCATAGGGTATAGCTCCCTTCTTCAACTAGAAAAGTCTTCTCAGTCAACTGGACTCATGTCGCTTTCTCCCTCCTTTCAGATACATTTCTTATTTCCTCTATTTCTTCATTAGTAGATGGACTAAATCCTGATGCTCTAAGAAGCTATGATTTTTGGCATCCTCAGCCATTTCAGATACTTGATTATAGATATCTTTGAATTTAGAAATAAATTGGATTTTGTCATGTATGAAGAGGAGACAGGAGAGCCGTTATTTCCACTCCTAGGTCTTTTTGACACATCTCACATAAGGAGGAATACTTTTCCTGGTGATGTCTATAAGCCATTTTGGGCATGAGTTTTCTTTCCTACCCTTGTCTGCAAATGCACATGCTGTTTGCTTCCTTGTGAAATTCAGCATCGCCACAATAGAGGGACCTTGTGATGACCTCTACTATATACAATTAAGCTGCATACTCCCTCTTATTCCAAGACCTTTTTATTAAAGTTCGTAGGAAATACCACTCATGTGGACAGCTTATAGACTCAGGAGAGACTCTGTGAAAGGAAAAAATCAACCAAATAGTGATTTTGTGTCTCCACAGTGGTACCTTGATTTGATCAGCATTCTGAGTTTATCTCATTGAGACCAAGCTTACGCTTTCTATGAGATGTTCTTGTTCATTTTCAAGCCAATTAGAGTTAAGTGTTCAGTAAGATGCCTTGAGGTGCATTGTGTTACAAACTTTAGCAATCGCCAAATCCATTACATCAAGTGCATTTTTTTCACGTGATAATGGAGACTCATGGCAACAAAATCAACATGGAAGAAATAATTTCACCTCTTTCTCCATATTCTGTTTCCTGTTTGCTTCATTATTTTCCAGACACTCACAAATAGATCTCCCTGTGTCTTTCTAATAATATAAATTCCTGTGATTTATATCACAATAATGTTTATGAGTGTATCTTGGATTCCCAGATGTTTCAGAAAACTGTTCCCTTAACCTCCCCAGCTCACATTGACCTCTGCCCATTGCTGTACTTTTGGCCACAAATTTATACATGTTTTTTTTTGTTTTTTTTTTTTTGTTTTTTTTTTTTGAGATTGAAAACTCAGGCTGGAAGCAGTTTTGGTTATCAGAACTTGTGGTCACATTCTTCCCTAGTCATAAATAATAGCACATAGCAGAGAAATCTATGTGGATATACTCTAATGCAGAACAAAATAGAACATAGGCGACAGATGAATTTAAATTACAGACTTTGCCCAAACATCTCAGTAGAATAAATCACTTTAAGAGCTGCCAGTTTCCCCTCGGACATGGAGATGTCTCCCTTCAAAAACCCCAACTCAGAATTGGCAAATGATCGCTCTGTCTGGACTCCGCGTGACAAGCAGACAGAGGCTTGTCCCCTGTGTGCCACATGGTTGACAATTTTACACAGCTTCCACCTTTACTAATCTCCACAAAGCTGAAAATTCTAGAAGCGCGGGTGATATTT
Organism: Panthera leo; assembly: GCF_018350215.1. NCBI lineage: Eukaryota > Metazoa > Chordata > Mammalia > Carnivora > Felidae > Panthera > Panthera leo. The sequence goes on from NC_056679.1 coordinate 95,973,049, forward strand.
CTAGAGCCACAGGATTTCCATCCATTGTCTTCCCCTAGCACCTTATGTATCTTGTCCTGTGTTACCATATTTTAGCCTTGAAATGCCATATTTGAATCCTCCTGCTCCTTTTTTTTTGTCTCACATTTTTCTTCTTCTTCTTCTTCTTTTTTTTTTTTTTTTTTTTTTGAAGTGAGAAAATGTGAACCTCACTGTTGGAATGCCTAATCTGAAGTGACTTGAACTGGTAGATGTTAATGACCTGTAGAAAGCCTAAAGCCAGAATGGTTTTAAACTAGTTTAACTCAACAACTTGAGTTTCATTTTTACCTCAAAGTGTTCTTTAGTGTTTTCTAGACATTTCCCCCCCCAAATTTCTTTTATCTATATCTATATCTATCTATCTATCTGTCTGTCTATCTATCTATCTATCTATCTATCTATCTATCTATCTATTTTTGAGAGAGAGTGGGGGACAGAGGGTCCCAAGCAGGCTCTGTGCTGACTGCAAAGAGCCCGATGGCAGGACTCGAACTCAGGAGATCACAACCTGAGCCCAACTCTGTCACTTAACTGTCTAAGCCACCTAGGCACCCCTCCCCTCAAATTGTTAAATCATTTCTCTCTCAACATGCATCCCTTGGATATGAGATCTTCCTGTGTTTTATTTTGTGTGTGAGCCTGCATGCAATGTGTCCATCCATCTCTAGTTTCATAGTCAAGTTCCTAAGTGTCACCTGTCTTTAAAGGGTGGTGCTGCTGGGGCACCTGGGTGGCTCAGTCAGTTAAGCGTCCAACTTCAGCTCAGGTCATGATCTCGCTGTTTGTGAGTTTGAGCCCCACATAGGGCTCTGTGCTGACAGCTCAGAGCCTAGAGCCTGCTTCTGATTCTGTCTCCCTCTCTCTCTGCTCCTCTCCTGTTCTCTCTCTCTCTCAAAAATGAATAAACATTAAAAAAAAAATTAAATGGTGGCGCTGCTGATGGGGCAAAAAGAGAAGATAGAATTTTGTGTTTGACTCATTCAAACTTTGATCTTACCTGTGTTAAAGTTTTATTCTTGACTTCTTAAAATTTATTTTTCAGGTCTTCTTCTTTAAAAAAAATCTGCCCTTTCCTGGGGCACCTGGGTGGCTCAGTCAGTTGAGTGTCTGACATCAGCTCGGGTCATGATCTCATGGTTCGTGAGTTCAAGCCCCATGTGGGGCTCTGTGCTGATAGCTCAGAGCCTGGAGCCTGCTTGGGATTCTGTGTCTCCCTCTCTCTCTGCCCCTCCCATATTCACACTCCGTCTTGCTCAAAAATAAATAAACATTACATTTTTTTTTTTTAATCTGCCCTTTCGTAACTATTTACAATGCTTCTGAAGAGGCAGAAAGTTCGGGACCTGACAGGCTATGGTTGACCGCCCTCCAAATGCCGACCCTGGGACTGCCTCACTTTGCATCGAGCATGTCCATCTAGCTGCTGCTTGCTGTCTACTATTATAATTCAGTATAAGTTTGGGCAGGCTGTTTCTTTTTTATCCTTACATATTTCTGTTTTTTTTTTTGTTGTTGTTTGTTTTTTGTTGTTGTTTTTTGTTGTTTGTTTGTTTTTTTATCTTAGTGCCTTAATTAGATGGGAATGCAAGGTCCGGTGTGAAGGTCAGCACCCAGACGGTCTGTTAACGAAATCTTATTTGGTTGCTAAGGAGAGTGAAATTATTATATACCACGGAATCCAGATTTATGAACATTTGAGTGTTTTTGCTCAAGTGTTCATTTTTAGCTTGGCAATTTAGTCCATCTGTTTTTTATTCTGTTTACTCTTAATTCCTTACAACTAGTTACGGAGTGATGCGTGTTTCCTTTGGAGATCTTTTTAACCTTTCATTTTGATAAATGTCTACCATACACAGAAGTCAGAACAGTCCCCCGGGCCCCGTGCAACTGTGGCCCAGTACAAGCAAGCAACTGGAATGTTCTGCAGACTGCTTCACCCCTAGCCTCACCTCTCTCCATCTCCCTCGCTCCTCGTGCACAGCAAGATCTGCCATTAAATTATTTCACCAACAAATATTTCAGTTGGTACTGCCATAACAAACGTATTCTCTTTTTAAAACGTAAACAAAATACTATCTTATCCCCCCAAAGATCAATGAATAGTACTAAATAACATCAAACAGCCAATAAGGGTTCACAATTATAATTACCTTATAAATGTAACGGTCTTTAAAATAACAGAATCAAATTAAAATCCATGCATTTTAATTGACATGTTTCTGAGTTCTTTTTTAAAAAAACTTAATTTTAGCAGTTTTTTCAATTTAATTTTTTTTAACATGTATTTATTCTTGAGAGAAAGAATGAGCAGGGGAGGGGCAGAGAAAGGAGGACAGAGGATCCAAAGTGGACTCTGAGCTCACAGCCTGATGCAGAACTTGAATTCAGGAACCATGAGGTTGTGTCCTGAGCCGAAGTCATGTGCTTAACCAATAGAGCCACCCAGGCGCCCTTAATTTTAGGATAGTTTTAACATTTATGGAAACATACACAGATGTTGCCGAGAGCTTCTGTTGTGGTTAATTTATTTTTCTGTGATGGTTAATTTTACGTGTCAACTTGACTGGCTCTGAGTGGCCCAGAGTAAACATTATTTCTGGGTGTATGTGTGGGTGTCCAGACGAGATCAGCATTTGAATCAATGGACTGTTAGGTTATCCTGCTCAATGTGTGTTGTCACTCAATCCACTGAGGGCCTTCAGAACAAAAGGCAGAGGGAGGAAGAATTCACCCCCTTTCTCCTGCCCCACTGGTTGAGCTGGGGTACCTCATCTCTTCTGCCCCTGGACTGGGATTTACACCATTGGCTACCATAGTTCTTGGGCCTTTGCACTCAGATTGCATTACACCACCAGCTTTCCTGGGTTTCCAGCCTGTAGATGGCAGATGGTGGGACTTCTCAGTCTCATGATCACATGAGTCAGTCTCTCGTGATCTCTATATACATATATACCTATGTGTATATACACACACATTGTTTATATATATATAAATATAATTTATATAATGTATAAATTAATAAATTATAAATATTAATAAATTATGTAAATGTATAAATAAATATGTATATGTAAATATTTTTATATATGCATTTATATATAAATATAAGTGCATATTTATTTATAAATACTTATACATATTTATATGCATATACATATTTATGTACATATATATGTATGTATATATACATATTTATATGTATAAATACTTATACATAAATATGCATTTATATTTTCATATAAATGCATATATAAAAATATATATAAATATTTATTTTTATTTATATATAAATATTATTTTATTAAATTTTATTTATATATAAATAAAAATATGTATTTTATATATATGCATATTTATATATAAATATATGTAAAATATATTTATAGATACATATTTATATATTTATATAATTTGTTAATATTTTATATAATTTATTAATTTATTTATACATTTATATATAATATATAAATACATATATTATTTATATATAAATAATATATAAATAATATATTATTTATATATAAATAATATATAAATACATATATTATTTATATATAAATAATACATAAATAATATATTATTTATATATTATATATGTATTTAAATATATATATGTGTATATATATACACACACACGTATTTATATATTTGGTTCTATTTCTCTGGAAAACTATGGCTAATATACTTCCCATAGCTCCTATATGCTGTAAATCCAATTTGGGGAGCATTCTATGGTTTTTTTGATTGCATCTCAATTTTTGAATGGCCATGTGTCTCAGTGTTGCGGCTTTTCAAAATTGGTTTTCTAGTGGTATAGTTGTTTTTTTTTTTTTTTCTTTCCTTTTCTTTTTTTCATGCTGCTTCCTACCTTGCTGGCTATAGCATTCTCAATTCATTTATTTTTTTAAATTACTGAGTCCTCCTTGACTGTTTGTGTGTTTGTGTTTTCCTTCTTTCTTACACTAGAAAGGAGACCAGAGAAATACTACTGTCACAGGAATTGTCTTGCCCCAGGTGGGTATAGGCGCTGGGAAAATTTTTTTCTCCTGGAGAATAGAACTTTCCTTTAATCACTCCCCCAAATTATTTGAAATACTATCCTTTTATTTTCAGCTAATACTTACAAGGCAGTTGGTAAAAACTTCCCAGTCTTTTTTTAATGTCTTATTTTTCATCCCCTCCTGTTTTGGATAGATTGCTCTCTGCCTGTTGTCAGAACATATAGCTGCTAAATGTTATAAGCCATCTCTTAAAACCATATTTTTTCACAATCCTATAGGCAAATATACATTAAGCGCTCATCACCAGGCTTCTTGTTGTAGTTTCTCCATTTATTCTCCCGTCTAAAGTTCATTGTCTAGGGTGTCTGGCTGGCTCAGTCAGTTAAACGTCCCACTTTTGACTTTGGCCCAGGTCATGATCTTGCAGTCTGTGGGATCAAGCTCCATGTCGGGCTCTGTGCTGACAGCACAAAACCTGCTTGGGATTCTCTCTTTACACCCTTCTCTCTGTCCCTCCCTTGCTCTCTCTCTCACAACAGAAATAAGTAAACTTAAAAAATTTAATGAAGTTAATTTTCTAGTTCTTTACTAAGTTCTAACAGGAACAGAAGGTCCTAAGCTTTGGATTGTTATAAAGGTTTATCTGAAGACCTTATACTTGAAGATCACTGTGGCTGGATCAAATCCTAGGCTCACATTTCCTTTTCATAGGTATTAAGTATATTATTGATATAAACTACCATTACTGAAAAGTCTGAAGACGAACCCATTTCTTTTCCTGGAGTTTTCATGTTTTTGTTGGGTGTCCAGAGAACCTTTTCTTTAAATTTCAGTAGTTTGACTTGAATATGACTCACTCTTGGCAGTTTTGGATTTGTTTTTCTGCATTTGTGTTGTATTCCTTAATTTCTAGTGACAAGTGTTTTTTTTTTTAAATCTCAGGAGCATTGGGGTGCCTGGGTGGCTCAGTCGGTTAAGCGTCCGACTTCAGCTCAGGTCGTGATCTCGCCCTCCATGAGTTTGGGCCCCCGACGGGCTCTGTGCTGACAGCTCAGAGCCTGGAGCCTGTTTCGGATTCTGTGTCTCCCTCTCTCTCTGCCCCTCCCCTGCTCATGCTCTGTCTGTCTCTGAAAAATGGATAAACCTTAAAAAAAAAATCCCAGGAGCATTTTCTTACCATTAAAACTTTTAGTATTTTTTTGTTCTCTGATTTAGACTTCTTTTTTAGGAAATGCCAAATCTATGTATTTTGGGTCATTTTTGTCCTTTTCCTACATCTGCTGTCTTTTCTCATATTTTTGATGTATCTCTTTGCATTTCTCTTTGATTTTAACAATTTCTATTTGCCTTCTGTTTTTTTTTTAAGTCATTATCCATTATGCTTAGCAGTTCTGTATGTTTCCTAGCAGAATCTTTAATTCTAAAACAATTTTTCTTTTTCCATCTTGAATTCAATTCCACCACTTTTGAATTTTTGTTTCCACTTCTGAGATTGCCCTGTCTTTTAAATCATTCATCATTTAAAACAGTGTTTAGATCACGGTGAAAGATTGGATTACAGGGCATCCCTGACATATCCGTGTGTCTAACTCAGCGTATTCTAGATCAAGATTAGTGACCCGAAAGGGATCATTTCTACCAGGAGCCTGAGACACAGTAGATGCTCAGCAGGCACTATTGAATAACGAATGAAATATGCTACTCTTCTCTCCACCCACTACCTTTCTTCTGGTAACTCCTCCATGAGTCTGACGTCTTTGTTCGTTTGATATGTCTCTGCCCCTGCATGTCTAATTGGTTCTGGTCTTAGTTCTGCTCCTGTTAATGGGCTATTGAAAACAAATAACTTCTCAGAGTCTTCGTTTCCTCCTCCGGAAAATGGGAGTTGTACTTACTTTAGGGAATTAATGCAAACATTAAATGTATGCAAATATCCAACACAGTGCCTCCCTACAGGAGTTGTTAACTTTTATTATTGTTTCACTAACCTCGGTACAGGTGACTGCATCTCTTGAGTAAAAGTACTCAACTACCTCGAGGAAACGACATTTTCTTCTGGCTCTGGAATTGCGTATTTGCCCTGATCATTGACTTGGATTCTCTTTCATTATGTACTCACATGTGTTCCTCCCCCTCTAACCCAAATGTATCTTCGCTCTTTGGCGGTTTGCTATCATTTTCTTTCGATCCCTTTTCAGATGATTTTTTTTTTTTTTTCAATAAGGCAAAATTCCTCACACACTGAGCAGCTACTCACTTCTCAGTTACGGCACAAAATGGGAGATAGGTTTAGAGATGCTTTCCGGAAGCGTAGACGCCACGCGAAGGAAGAGGAGGGCAGTGCAGGTCGATGTTGCAAGACGTGCGCTTGCAATTCCTTGTAAAATAACTGCATTTAATGTGGGTCTTCTCTCCACTCTTACAACACGCATTCCTCCCTTGTATTTATTCTTTATATTACAATCCATTATGGTTTCAAATGGATATTCTTTTCTGCTAGTTTATTGCTTTAATGCCTCTGATTTGAAGACAGAGGCATTTAGCATTTTTTAATGTGTATTTAGTTTTGGGACAGAGACAGAGAAAGACACACAATCTGAAGCAGGCGCCAGGCTCTGATCTACCAGCACAGAACCCGACGCCGGGCTCGAACCCACGAACTGCGAGATCATGACCTGAGCCAAGGTCGGAGGCTTGACCGGCTGAACCACCCAAGTGCCCTGAAGACAGAGGCATTTAAATGAATAGATGGGGGGCGCCTTGGTGGCTCAGTCGGTTGAGCGTCCGACTTCGGCTCAGGTCATGATCTCACGGTCCGTGAGTTCGAGCCCCGCATCGGGCTCTGTGCTGCCAGCTCAGAGCCTGGACCCTGCTTCTGATTCTGTGTCTCCCTCTCTCTCTGACCCTCCCCCACTCATGCTCTGTCTCTCTCTGACTCAGAAATAAATAAACATTAAAAAAAATTAAAAAAAATAAATAAAATAAATGAATAGATGGGAGGAGAGAAATGTGTATTTCCCCAAGAGGAGAATGGGCTCTTATTCAACTGTTCCCTGGAGTCTCATCTACCTCAGACTGAGCTTTAGGAGACAGGGTGTGGGTGCGCCAAACAAATTGCAAACTGGGTTCTTCAGTGGTGTTTACAGAGAGGCTGACTGGACTTCAGGACCCAACTAATAAGGAGGATTTTTGTTTCATTTCATTTTTGTCTTCTAGACATAACAGACATAATCGTTTTGGTGATGACTCAAATCTCTAGGTTACTGTAGGTACATTTGTGTGCACTGCAGGTATAAGGTAGCAATCACTTGTCTTGGTTGTGCATTAGGATGACCTTAAAATTATGGACTCCCCTTCCCCACAGTCTGCTTCAGGAAACTGAAAGACACAGCCGTAGTTATTAGTATCTAGATTTATTCCTAGCTGTGAAATTTGCTGGTTGGGTAGATTCAGGCAAGTTACTCACTTGGTTGATGTTTTCTTTTAATGAAATAATGGTAATAAAAACCACATAATAGTTTTGTCAGTGACAAATAGTAATGATATTCCTTGAAAATTTTCGGGTTGTGGAAGTTGATTAACACATGGTGGCGGTTTGTGGGTTTGGAACTCAAAGACCCCTTGAGGGCATGTTTCTTTTGTGTTCCCGTTGTTTGGTTTCATTTCCAGAATTTTTGCCGAGACACCAAAATAGTTACAACCATACTCGTTGAAGGTAATTCTATCTCCCTCTCCTTCTATAAATATTCAATAATAGATTTAAAAAAAGAAGGAGGAACATCATAGATCTGAAGTTAAACTCTAGCACATGCTCCAGAAGTGAGGTGCCACTGGTAGTTACTAGAATTATCTTTGCTACCTTAGTGCCTCTGTTCTCCCAGCAATATTTCAGCCTCTCCTCAAGAGTGGTCTTCGGTGCCTTCTACCTTGAGTGTAGAGATTCTTAAAGTATATCTACACAGGCTTCCAGAGTGTATAGACTTCATCTTATCATCTGCCTGTCTTTACTAACTCTTCTTGCTGCAATAATAAATAGTTCATTTTTAATCTATTTTTCTTGTTTCAATTTCCTAATCGATTATGTCAGTGAGAGAAGAAAAAAACAGTTGTATGGGACATAAAGACATCCAAAACAGATAAATTTAAAGATTCATACTGTTTTCATAATACTGCATACAATAATATGTCGACAAAGTAAATATGGAAAACTTAAGCCAATTTTAGAAAAGTATTCAATAAACATTGGGTGTTGAATTGTGTTAACAATTTAGTATTTTCAGGGTGTAATTCCTTCCGTGGATGTTTTGCTCATCAAAAACATCCTAGCCCCAGTATAAAATAGCAACCCCATTATTATTATTATTATTATTATTATTATTATTATTATTAGGTCCGCTTCTCATATTTAACTTATTTTATTAAAAAATTCCATACACGTGTTCAATCACTATGGACATCTTAAAAATTACATCCAATCAACTATACTCACTACATTTCATTTTTTGTCTATTCTGAGTCTTTCCGGTAGTATTTCCCAACACATTTTTTTGTTAGCTCCTTTCTTCTCCACCTTGTATTTTCCTCTTCCCTTTGTATTTTTCATTTTACAGGTATCTCTTAAAATATAGCATCTTTTAGCTTGCTGTTCTGTTTTCCCCAACTTACCTTTCCCCTTTTATATAGTAAACTCAAGCTTTTCCTTTTTTACTTCTGCCTTCCAGAAACACATATTTAAGGCTTGATTACCCTCTTCATGTCATGATCCTTTTCTGTTCCCCTTTCTGCTTAATTTCATAATGCTTCTCCACTCACATTTATATGTATACTTTTTCTCATGTGCTTTTCTGTCTACTTTCTCTACATTTTTTTCTTTCGGCACACAGCTTCCTACTTTGAGTCGTGTAACTTTTTATCCATGTGCTTAGGCGTTGTTGTTTAAATTTTTTTATGTGTAATTTATGAATTTGAGGCAGAAATCAGCATGGGAGAGGAGATGGAGTGGCCTTCACTGAAATGAATTTTGATCTAGAACTCAAGAGGACACAAGTGTTGGCTTCAGGCAGTCATGGATCTGGATCTGGACAGTCCACTCACTAGATGTTCAACTAAGACAACATAACCCTGTCAGAGCCTTTGTTTTATCATCTGTAAAAATGGGGACAAAATATGTGGATCACAGAATTGTAGCAAAGTCCTGTATAGTGACTGGCACACAGCAGGAGCCCAGTAAATTGTAGCCATTATTATTTTTTTGGTGATTTTTTTTTTATAGTTCTACTTTATACATCAGCACTGAGATATAAATGAGTTAAGTGCTAGATTTAGGTCTTAGATTTCCTTTATATTCTTTTTTTTAATGTTTATTTTTGAGAGAGAGTGAGTGCACATGTGAGAGGGGGTGGGCAGAGAGAGAGGGGGACAGAGAATCCAAAGTGGGCTCTGTGCTGACAGCAGAGAGCTTGATGCAGGGCTCGAACTCATGAACTTTGAGATAACACCCTACACCTAACTCTGACGCTTAATCGACTGAACCACCCAGGCGTCCCAATTTCCTTTGTATAAAGAACGTGCTTAGTTTTGCACGAACTGTCTTCCTAAGGGTCTGTACCATTTTGCATTCCTACCAGTGAGTTCCTGTCGCTCCACATCTTTCACACATTTGGTATTGTCATTGTTTCAGATTGTGGCCATGCTAATAGATGTATGGTAGTATCTCATAACTGTGTTAGTTTGCATTTCTCTGGCAGCATATGGTGTGGAATATCCTTTCCTATTCATATTTTCCATCTTTATATCTTCTTTGGTAAAATGTCCATTAAGGTATTTGGCCCTTGTCCGTTAAGGTACTTGCCCTTGTCTTATTCTGTTGATGTCGTCTTGTGCAGAGCAAAACATTTTAATTTTAAGGAAATTCAGCTTTTGAGATATTTATTTTATGTATCATGCCTTTGGTGCTGTGTTTAAAAGGCTATTACTAGGCCTCTGGTCATTTAGACTTTCTCCTATGTCATCTTCTAGGAAGTTTAGACTTTGGCATTTGACATTTATGCCTGTGATCCATGTCGAGTTAATTTATCTGAGGGGGCAAGGTCTGTATATATACATACATTTTTTCTTTCCTTTTTGTTTTCTTTTTTTTTTTTTTGCATTTGAATGTCCAGTTGTTTCCACACCATCTGTTAAAGAGACTGTCTTTGCTCTATTGTATCGCATTTGCTCCTTTGTCAAAGATTAGTTGTCTATATTTATGTGCATCTATTTCTGGACTCTTTTATTCCTTTATGTATCTATTCTTTTGCAAATACCACACTATCTTCAGTACTATAAGTAAGTCTTGACATTAGGTAGTCTAAGTCCTTCAGCTCTTTTCTTCTTTAATTTTTTTTAGCGTTTATTCATTTTTCAGAGACAGAGAGAGACAGTGAAAGCAGGGGAGGTGTGGAGAGAGAGGGAGACACAGAATCTGAAGCACGCTCCAGGCTCTGAGTTGTCAGCACAGAGCCTGACACGGGGTTCGAACCCATGAAATGGGAGATCATGACCTGAGCTGAAGTCGGATGCTTAACCGACTGAGCCACCCAGGCACCCCAACTCTTTTCTTCTTTAATATTGTGTTGGCAATTATGAAACTTTTGTCTCCCTGTATAAACTTTAGTATCATTTTACTAATATCCACAAAATAACGTCATGAAATTGTTTTTAAGTTTTGTTTATTTTTTTTGAGAGAGACAGAGACAGCATGAGTCGGGGAGGGGCAGAGAGAGAGAGAGGGAGACAGAAAATCCCAAGGAGACTCTCCACTGTCAGCATGGAGCCTGACACAGGGGACTCAAACTCACCAAACTGTGAGATCATGTCCTGAGGTGAAACCAAGAGTCAGATCCCCAACCAACTGAGCCACCTGGGTGCCAGTAGTGGAATTTTGATTAAGATTGTCTTGAATCTATAGATCATGTTGGCAAGAACTGGCCAAGAGCCTTCCTATTTATAAACATAGAATATCTCTCCATTTATTTAGTTACTTATTTTCACTCATCAGATTTTTGTAGTTTTCCTCCTACAGATCATATTTTCCTGGTATAGATTATATTTTGTTAGATTGTGCCCAAGTATTTTATTTGTTAAAATGCTATGGTAATTTATATTGTGTTTTAATTACAAATTCAACTTGGTCATTGCTAGCATATGGGGAAGTGATTGACTTATACATTAACCTTATATCCTACAACTTTCCTACGATCACATATTACTTCTTGAAGTTTTGTTGATTTTTAAAAATTTTCTACATAGATGATCGTGTCATCTGTCAACAAAGACACTTTTCTATTTTCTCTTCCCAATCTGTATACCTTGTATCTCTTTTTCTTATTTACTGCATCAGATGGTACCTCTAGTATGATATTGGGAAAGAGTTGTGAGATGAGATACCCTTGCCATTTACCTGATCTTAGAAAGCTTTGAGTTTCTGACTATTAAGTGTAATGTTAGCTATAAGTTTTTTATAGATATTTATTATCAAGTTGAGGCATTTTCCCTTTAAGATTATTGAGAATGTTTATCATGAATGGACATTGGATTTTGTCTAATGCTTTATGCCTTTATTTACATGGTATTTGGTGTTTTTTCAGCCTGTTAATGTGATGGATTCTATTAATCAACTTTCTTGAACGAGTCCTGCATACCTGAGTTAAATCTCACTTGGTCAGGGTGTGTAATTCTTTTTATGATCTCTAATTTTAATTCTTTCTTAATGTCCCCTTGTTCTGATGATGTATGGATCTTAGGTTTTGTTTTTGTGTTATTTGCTTATGTATTTGATTTTGGATATACAAAGAGTAGTTTGGGCTATATGATTCTTAAGATTTCTTGTAACTGTAAAACTCATTTATACAACTATTTTAATTCATTTTGACCTGTATTTACTGTTGTCTTCTTTCAATTTAATATGCAACATTTCAATATCTTAAAATTAATGAAAAAAACTCTCTTTATTTGTCACCATGGTAAATTTTGAATGATAATGTTATATATAGGTGATTTTTAAAAATTTATTTATTTATTTTGAGAGAGAGAGGGAGAGAACATGCACATATTGGGGAGGGGCAGAGAAGGAGAGAAGAGAGAGGATCCCAAGCAGGCTCCATGCTCTCAGTGCAGAGCCTGATGCAGGGATCAAACTCCCGAACTTTAGATCATGACCTGAGCTAAAGTCAGATGCTTAACCTACTGAACCACCAGGTGCTCCTAAACATAATCAGCTTACTAAACTCATACGACCAGCTGAATGTTTTCAGCAGTAAGATTTTCTTGCTTCACACTAAGGAATCCATGCAATTTTCTTAATTCTGCAAGAGTTACTCAATCTTTCTCATCATCAAGATCAAATATGTGGTACATTATGCATTACTTATTCATTTGCATTTTCTATGTCCTTATCCTTTCCCCAATTCAAGAATGTGAACTTCATGAGGAAGGAATTGTTTTTCGTTTTTTCTTACTTTTTTATCCTTAGCATTTAGACTAGTACTGGCACATAGTAGGTGTTCACTAAGTGTTTGGTGAATTAAAAAACATGTATTCAGATATATAATCAGTTATAGAACTATAATAGAGATAGTGATGTACAACTGAAAAATTTCACTGAAACTCTGACCTTCCCCTTCTTTCCTGCCCAACTTAATGACATAAAAATCAGAATTTATCATGTAGTCTTAAAAATAATTTATTGAAATTTAATTTGATTCCTAGAAAAAGAGTAGGAAATAGTAACTTACATAGAGGAGCTTTGTAGAGATTTCTCCACAGAAAAAATAATGGAACTGTAATGTTTGCGAACTGTGGCTTCTGAAAACAAAAACAAAAACAAAAAACAACAATGAAGAAATCCAAATTTCCTCAGATGATTGTGGTTCCCATATCTTAGCATGAATAAAAAGAGGGAGAATTTTTTCAGAAAATTCTTTAACTATTCACCCTTTGAACTCCCAAATTTTTACTGCATGGTTACTTTGCCATCAAAACGGGTGGAGTTGGGGGTGAGTGGAGGAATGAACAACAACAAAAAAATCCTGGTTTTCACTTGCCCGCAGTTGACCCTTTCTTACTAACCCTTTGAGTATGACTCTCTGTGGCCATCTGAACTTCAACCTTGCCTTTGCTCAGACTTTTCTGAGCGAATTCTTCTATCTTCTGACCTCTCAGTTCTTTACTGAAATCCCTGGAAATGCTTTCAAGACCAAGTCTCTATCTTTTCTTTACATACCATTCATGCCTTGTATAGAGCATGCGTGCCTCCTACAGCACGTATGAGATAAGAAACTGTCAAATGAATAAATGAAAGAATGATGCTAGAAGCGAGCTCAAAGCTCTTTGCTCGTATTCCCGACTTTGGACACAGTGATGCTTAGTCCTCTACAGAGTGGGGTGGACACTCGTCATAAAGATCTTCAGTTGTCTGTTCCTTTTTTGGCAGTAGGCACCAAACCTCTGTGCTTATGGGCAGGGTAAGGTCCCTCACGCCTAACAGGCTTATTTCCATGTTTTCGCTTGGGTTCCATGGACAAATCACATTGTTCAGACAATTACTGAGATAACTCAGGTAATAGACCTGCTTTTGCTAAAAGATCTGTTACAGTGCACAAGAAAAAAGTTGTTCACTGTTAGATAACACTTGTTGTTGGCATGACTGAACTCACCATTTAACTATAGGGGGAGGGGGCAAAATATAAGCCCCAAATTATATTCCATGGCTGATTGATAGATGTTCTCCTTTCAGTCTGTTGTCATTTTAGACTCTAATTTTCCTGCAATATCCGTATGTGGAGTCGCACATTAGAATCAGTGTTCTGGATTCTACCGTCTGTATAACTGTTAAATGGTAGAGTTAAGAGTGACGTTTGGAGAAAACGTTAACAATAATGGTCCCATTCTTTAAATTTCTTTTTTTTTTTTTAATGTTTATTTATTTTCGAGCCAGAGAGAGACAGAGCATGAGTGGGGGAAGGGCAGAGAGAGAGAGAGGGAGACATAGAATCAGAAGCAGGCTCCAGGCTCTGAGCTGTTAGCACAGAGCCTGATGTGGGGCTTGAACTCACGAACTGTGAGATCATGACCTGAGCTGAAGTTGGATGCTTAACCGACAGAGCCACTCACGTACCCCAATAATGGTCCCATTCTAAGTCATCCCCCAAATATAAAAAAAATACATTAAGAACTCTTTCAATAATACAATGTTCTTTGAGGATTTGATGACCTTTCCAGGTGACATCCAGATCTATCTATCGTATCTATCTATTGTAAATGTTTTGCAATTGTATCGCTAATAATATTTTCATAAGAAAAATAATAATGAGTTTGTATATCACACACAGCACCTGTGAAGCTCATGCAGTGGCTGTCTATGGTGTCAGCAGCTGTGAGAGCTCTCAGAATTTGGGCATGTGGGTAGAATGGGCTCCATAGCAGAGTTTCTCATAGAAGCTTCTTGAGTACTGTTTATAAGGCATAGTAGGTTTGTATGGTGCTGACAGAGGCCCAGAAAAGATGAGTTTCAGCTTGAGATTGTCAGTCTTTAAGAAATCAGAAACTGGGGGTGGGGGGGTGCGGGGGCGCTTGGGTGGCTGTCGGTTAAGTGTCCGACTTGGGCTCAGGTCATGATCTCACGGTCCGTGGGTTTGAGCCCTGCGTTGGGCTGTATGGACAGCTCAGAGCCCAGAGCGTGTTTCAGATTCTGTGTCTCCTTCTCCCTCTACCCCTCCCCACCTTGCACTCTGTCTCTCTCTCACAAATAAGTAAACATTTTTTTGTTGTTGTTGTTGTATTTTCTTTAAGAAATCAGAAACCAGGGCAGTGCCCTAAGCCATTGGAAATGGAAACAGAAATAGTGGGTTTAAGGAGAATTTTACCTAAAGGCATAAATCACTCTGCCTTTATCCTCTGATTAGACAGATGTTGACAGTAAATAATAACAAGACCTCCCTAGAATCTGAGTCAGTAATCAGGGTTTTCACAGAGTTGTAATACTTTTCAAACATAACTAGAGACATAGGATTTCAAATGTATGATTTTCCCCACTCTGCTTTTTACTATTGTATCATACTATGAGATGAATTCTTTCACAAAACTGTCTTGATGATCTATAAGAACAAAATAATGATTATATCTTTCTATGAAAGACCCATAGCAAATAATCACTTTATTAGCAATTATTAGCATACAACAGAGAAGACATTCTTATTGTTTCCTCTGCTATTTTAGAACCAAATCCCTTTGACAACTGACTTGTAAGCTGTTTTTTTTTTTTTTTTTTTAACCCATGAAAAACAGGAAGAAAGCAAGAACCCAAACATTATATATAAAGTCTGTGCACGCCGGTTAGTGATTGATCATTGGTAATGGACTACATTCTTATGTCTCAGCTGTTAACCCATTGCTTCTGGCTACCATTTTATTTACCAAAATAATTTATTTCAGAATATTCCCAGGAGAAAATCTTACCTTTTCCGTTAGGATTATCAAACTTAGTAGCTCTCCATATAACATGTCTTGAGGATATACAACGCAGAAAGAAATACATCCAGGTTCATTTTATAAAAGCTTCTGATGACCTCATTGATAGTTACCAGGCCTTAGGAAATGGGTACGTGCCTTGTGTAAAGGCACTTACGTCAAGTTAAATATGATAATATTGCTCCCGAAGTTGGACATTTATAATTTTGCACCTATATTTACAGTTATTTCCTTTCATTAAAAAGAATTATATGTGCAGGGACTTTTCCAGATTGACATAAGGGGCTAATGACAGTTTATTACAGAGCTTCCAACCCAGACATACTATAATGGGATGTCATCTACACTTGCCAAGTTGTATTATATGATTCAGCTACAGCTATGGGAAAAGGATTTGAGCTCTTCTTTTTCCCTGGTGAAGAATTTAACTAAAGTTCCTGTAGCCTTGGCCAATCAGGCATACCGTATTCTCTTAATGGAATTGTAGTAACTCAATGTTCCACGTAAAGACAGCATTAAAAATCTTCTTGTCAGGAAACTTTCCCATGGCAGGAGAGAAGGGTCCTTGATGTTGAATGGAAAGGAAATTTTTTCTGACACAGTTTGGAAACCAAGTTACTGATGAATGCAGCCATAGTCTCACTAGGAGTTTTCCAGAAACGGTATATACTTGACTTGGTTGCTCCTTGTTATCCTCAGGGGATGGGAAATTTGAATACAGCTAAACTACTTTTGAAATGATGAGCATCATTTCTTCTTGGAGATTTGTTCAATTTTTAAGAAAAGAATACTTCAGTGAGGAAATAGAGTTCTTGTGTTAGGTACTCACTGAAAAGGGCAAATGAAGCTTCAAAAAAATTAAAAAAATAAAGAGAATGGATAAAAGCAGACTAGTTAGAGTTGGAGAATTCCAAGAAAGCTTAGTCCCAAAGAAGTAGGACTTTCTGTCTTCGAAAAGGTTGACCAGAGCCCAAAGAAGACATGTCTGTTTTTTTTGGATGAGCTCTGCTTTTCATGAAGTCTCCCCATGAGAGGGCCCTGGTAATTGAGTACTCATATAATCATAACTATAAGTCTAAATGGTTGATGAGTTAGTAATGGATTGAATCAAATTACTATTTGAAAAACTAAGAAAATAGAAGTATCATTAAAAGTTATAATTAAATTGAAAAAGTAGAAATTATCTTCCACATACCGTATTCCAAGTACACAAATTGTTTGGGTATCAGCAGGATTACCCATAATGGGTACATCCAAAGAATTTAAAGTTTCAGCTTTTGCTCTTAAGTCATATTTTAAAATAATAGTTCTTTTTGAGTAATGTGAAAGTCATTAGTACTGTTAACAAATATTCCCAGCTCATTGCTTACTAGGCACCTTCCTGGCCTTCCTGTGACGGGAATGGGCATGTTACTAGTTTTGTCCAATGAGTTGTGAACAGGAATGATATGTGTTGCTTCTTGGACAGAATGTTATATGGCTGATAAACGGTTTTCCTCTTATTGTTAATCCGGAATTTTCTTTCTTTCTGACATCATATCCAGTCATGTCTGGCTTCTGCTTGGCTCTAAGATAGGAATGGTGCACAACAGAATCCTCACCCACCTAAAATAGACATGTAGTAGAAATTGAAAATAACCTCTATTATTTTGAACCACTGAGATTTTAGAGTTGGTTAACCAGTCACCGCCTAGCCTATCCTGAAATGGCTAAAAGATTAGTGTTTAAATATTAAAAAAAAAACTAAACTGTCTTTTTTACCATACATTTTATTTTATTTTAATTTAATTTAATTTTTTAATAAGAAATTTATTGTTAAATTGGTTTCCATACAACACCCAGTGCTCATCCCAACTGCTAGGAATTTACCCAAGGGATACAGGAGTGCTGATGCATAGGGGCATTTGTACCCCAATGTTTATAGTAGCACTTTCAACAATAGCCAAATTATGGAAAGAGCCTAAATGTCCATCAGCTGATGAATGAATAAAGAAACTGTGGTTTATATACGCAGTGGAATACTACGTGGCAGTGACAAACTGTCTTTTATTTTATTATTATTTTTAAAAATTTTTTTAAACATTTATTTATTTATTTTTTAAATTTTTTTTTAATGTTTATTTATTTTTGAGATAGAGAGCATGAAAGGGGGAGGGTCAGAGAGAGAGAGGGAGACACAGAATCCGAAACAGGCTCCAGGTTCTGAGCTGTCAGCACAGAGCCCGACGCGGGGCTCAAACTCACGAACTGCGAGATCATGACCTGAGCCGAAGTCGGACGCTCAACCGACTGAGCCACCCAGGTGCCCCAACATTTATTTATTTTTGAGACAGAGAGAGACAGAGCATGAATGGGGGAGGATCAGAGAGAGAGGGAGACACAGAATCTGAAACAGGCTCCAGGCTCTGAGTGGTCAGCACAGAGCCTGAAGCGGGGCTCGAACTCACAGACTGTGAGATCATGACCTGAGCTGAAGTCGGACGCTCAACCGACTGAGCCACCCAGGCGCCCCGACAAACTGCCTTTTAAAATGAACACAGAAATCTGTGGTCTAAAATCAGTAAACTATTTAAGAATCTCAAAGTTGGTGGGAACCTCAGTATTAAATAGCCCATCTGGTAGCCTGGCAACTTAACTTACTTCTCTTGAATCTTGTGTAATCATTCAATTGTTTTTGAGAGAGTTAAGTCAACAGTGTTGTTTAATGTGTATTCTGAAATCAACTCTGCCAATGTTTCAGATTTAAGGTGTGTATGTCCACGTGTGTGTGTGTGTGTGTGTGTTTGTGTGTTTACATGTATCTAGATCTAGACCTAGATCTGTATTTATATCTATCTCTCTATATCTATATATATCTCTCTATATATCTGTATCTATCTATCTATCTATCTATCATGAAAATTACAGAGTTTGCTAATAGACTGAAAGTAAGGGTGCAGTAGAAGCAAATTCAAACTCTCAGGTTTCTGATTGAAGGACTGAGTTGAAGGCAGTGACTTTTTCTGAGATATTGAACATTAGCAAAGAATCAGTGTTTGAAGACTGTAAGTTCACTTTGGGACCTGTTGACTTTGGATGTCCTCTGAGACATCAAAGAGTAGATGTCAAAATGCAAATAGATAGAAAAGTATGTACCTCAAAGAAGATAGGTGGTGGACTTAGATATACATTTGTGAATTACCTGTATATGGTTCACCTAAGTCATGTACATAAAGAAGACAGTGGAGGGAAAAAGAATAGTATGAGGAGAGGCTTTCGGACAGAAATTTGAAGAATGTTAATGTTTATTACACAAACCAAATGCTTACAAAGTAGATATTGAAGGAGTGGTACACAGGGATGGGGAAATAATAAACGTCAAAGGTATTCTTTTACGAATTGGTCTATTATGTTGATGGTACTTAAAATTCAAGTACAATGTGGACTCGTGAGGTTTAGCGAGATGGAGATCACTGTTAACTAAGGTAAGAGCTGTTTCAGTGGAGCCGGGAATTGAGACACTATTTGCTTTAAAAAAATTTTTAAAAAGAGGGTATTTTAAGTAGATTTATTTCTTATTTTTAGGTACTTTTTTTTAAGAAAAAAATGTTGCAGAAAATAGATTTGATAAAAGGTGGACATTGTTAACTAAAATCTTAAAAGCATTGCCATAGTAGTAGAGCATATAGTAGATGAAACACTTCTGTGTACATTAACTCATGAGAACCTTAGGATCCTACCTTCGTGAACACTGTTCTAAAATCTATACACGGACGCCTGTTCCATTGCCTTAAGGTAATCATTTACGGAGTAACGTGGTTGTAATATTTTGCCGGACAAATTATAACAACTCAGAAAAATAACAGTTTAAATTACTTAATTACATAGTAATTTTTTATTCAGAACGTTTATTAAGGAAAGATGAACATACACATACTTTTTGCTAATGAAAAACTACTTAAGTATTAAAATACTATCTAAACAGTGTATAGATAGTAAAACTGAACGTTTGAAGGAGAAATAAGACAAGCCCTTTCAATGGCAGCTCTCCCACATTTAGCTCCATTCATGAAGAGAACAGACAGGATGTGTAGCTGACCTTCACCTGTTCGACAGGAATGTCTCTGGAAACTCATGAAGGGCAGTTGTGCATTTCAGACTCTCCAAATAAGGCATCTACAATTAAACTCGGCACATGTTCTATTTCTTCAAGCCTCTATAAAAATAGGTTTGAAAATATAAGATTAAATGAGAAACATGCTTCAAAGCCACTTTCTCTCATTTTGAACTGACACAGATGTCTGAAGTCATTTCATAAAATAATTTTAATCCGTGTCTATGATACAGCATTGATAAGTGACCAAGGAAGAGGAAAGGAAAAGAATAGCTAATCTGGTAATTGATATAGTATCTGATTTAGTCTGATTTAAGTTCCACTTTACTAACTTAAACGCTCTAGTGAAAGAGTAGTACATAGTAGATTGGAGAACACTGATGGTTGATCTTTCATTTATTCCTTAGTGTCTTTTTAAAATTCACCAAATGTTTGCAATAGTAAAGTGATCAAATTCATAGCCCCATTGGTTAAGTATTACTTTAATTTGTACAAGTAACATTCAGATATTAATTTGCCTACTGCTCATAATCATCACTGAGGAAAAAAAAAAATCCTGTCCCTCGAAACCAAATCTAATTTTACTAAAATAAAATCTCTTCTGATTTATGTGGGGCATATGCTGATTTTAATTATAGAGAGAATTTTATCTGAACAGCAACTGGACATTAACCTTCACATCTTAAAATAAATGTCCTGGAAAACAATTCAATCAGCCCATATTATCTTTACATCAATACAACAGTCGTGTGGGGAGCAGGGGGGTGCCTGGATGGCTCATTCGGTTAAGCATAGGTTAATTGTCTGGCTTTTGATTTTAGCTCAGGTCGTGATCTGGTGGTCTTGAGTCTGAGCCCTGCACAGGGCTCTGTGCTGAGTGTGGAGCCTATTTGGGATTCTCTCTCCCCCTCTCTCTTGCCCCACACCCTCTTGCGTGTGCGTGCTCTCTCTTTCTCAAAATAAATAAATAAACAATTAAAAAAATACAACAGTCAGAGGCTGTTTAATGGTGGCAATCCAACAAAAGGTTTACAAAACTGATAAATATTTACCCTAGAGTCAGTGACTAATTAAAAACACATAAGTGAAGGATCAGGTATTCAAACCTTCAAGTTTTGGGGGGGACTTTGAAAATTCAAAAATCCAGTGAGCAGAGTCTTTCAAGAATAAATGAAGAATTCTTGTTACAGAATTAACGAGGGCAGTGCACAAGAAAAGATTGTTTTAAAAACATGCCCATTATCTTTTGGCTTCTGGGCAAGCACATAGCATTCTCTGAAGGAATATGACACTGCAAAGTTTTGGACCATATGCATTCAAGTGTCTCTTCCCAGCTGAATATACTCTGTTTCTATTACATAAGCATCTCCCCATTCTACTCCAAACCCACCAAAACTAAAGAACAAGAAAACAACATGCCTTTGGGTAATCTCGATTCAATTTCGATATGGCAAATAATTTCAAAACGACACAACACATTCTTAAAGTTGCCAAGGGAACTTTTTTTTTTTTTCCATAAAATTCAACTTGATTCACCTTTGGTTTCAGTAGCTTCATTGATCACCAAACTCCAAATAATGAGTTAAAATATGAATTCACACAACTCATGTCTATGATAACAGGTAACTGAGCCATAGGATCAAAAAAAAAAGCCCCTTGAGACAAATATGTTACCGTGATGGCAGCTGTGTAGCAATGATGGGTTGCAGTAATTGTGCCTATGTGTATTGTAGGCAAATGTTAAGTTGATTCTAATTACAGTAATACCTTGGTTTGCGAGCATAATTCATTCCAGAAACATGCTTGTAATCCAAAGCACTTGCACATCAAAGTGAGTTTCAAGAACCATTGGCTCAGTTGTGATCATGTGATGTTCGGCATCATGTATTACCCGTGTTGCAAGACATTGCTCGTTTATGAAGTTAGAATTTATTAGAGGGCCAACTTCCGCTCAGGTCACGATCTCAGGGTTCGTGAGTTCCAGCCCCACGTCGGGCTCTGTGCTGACAGCTCCGAGCCTGGAGCCTGCTTCGGATTCTGTGTCTCCCTCTCTCTCTGCCCCTCCCCCACTCATCCTCTGTCTCTCTCTGTCTCAGAAATAAACATTAAAATTTTTTTAAAAATCCTCAATTTGGGATAATTACATGTCAGATAAATGTGAGGGCAAGAAAAGCAGGTAGTGGTAGTATCACACGTGTTGTAAGTAAGGAAAAATGGTGTAAATGATACAGGATCAAATTACGTGGAAAAAGCATAATTGATCCGCAAATACATCACTGACTTTATTCAAACCAAGGCAGTAATAAGTCACAAAGCAAAAACAGTTAGAAATAAAGTGACCTATGAACAATTAAAAAAAAAAAGATAATGAAAATTCTAGTATGCCACTATGGTTCACTGGTGGATCACATGGACAAAATAGTAATTACAGTTGCCATTAACTTGGAGCCAAGTTTTATGTATATGATTCTTGATGCTTAGCAAAGTTTTGTGCCGTTTTATAAGTGAGAAAATTGAGGCTCGAGAAAGTAAGTAACTTGCTTGGGTTAGTAACACTCTTAAGTGATAGAGCTTGAATTTGAAATAAAATTCCTGTGACTACAGGCCATCACACTTAGAAACAAAGCTATTATTTGAAGAAATGCCTGATACCATTAAATAGATGTGTGGAATTAATAAGGATGTGGAAGATAAGAGATGTAAATTTTTTCAAATGCATCTAAAAACCACATATCAAAGGTGCTACTTTGAAAATAGAAGATACAACTTCTGTAAGTATACGTGAAACTTATTTGCAAAATTTGAAAATTCAAAAAAGTATTCGCAAAATTTTATAGTTGACACAGAGAAGCCTAAATTTCTTAATATTAGCAATAATGCAAAATAAACTGGAAAATAGAAAAACTCTTATCATTTATGATACTTTAAAAGCTGGCTATTTGAGGTGTGTGTGTGTGTGAGAGAGAGAGAGAGAGGGAGGGAGGGAGGGAGATTGATTAATGGCTGATTCAATAGGGAAAATATTCAAAAGTCAAATTTAAGCAAAAATGTTTACAAAGAATAATCACAGACAAAGGGTAAAAGGAAATGGATTATAAATGAAAAGATTTATCGTCTCTATGCAAGGAATACTGACAATCATAACATTACTCAGCTTAACCCTAGAAGAGATAAGAAATGAAAGTAGGATAATCATTAACAATGACATTTAGAAATTTGTCCAAGAATACCCTTTATAAAAGCGTTAGGCTGTGGATGTACCTTCCCTGAATCCTATATGCTCTGATGTTGTTTTATGGTTGTATTTTATTTCTTTCAATTACTGTTCAATTATTTTTGCAACAGTTTAGATGAGTCCCATAAAGACAGAGTGAATACTAGGGTAAACACTAATATCACATTTATTTAGCATTGTTCTGAAATTACTGCCAATATAATTAGATCAGTAGAATAATTAAGAGAATAAAAATTGGAAAGAATTTGTAGATGGTATGATGCAAAGCCTAGACATCAAAGAAACTCCATTAAAAACTGTCACAGTTTTACTCTACAAGGGTCTGTCCAAACAAAGTACCACATACCGGGAAGCTTGAAAACAGAACTTAATTTCTGCACATTTTTGGAGACTAAGAGTCTGACTTCAAGATGTCAGAGGGCTATCTTGGGAAACTTCTATCTTTGGTTTGTAGATGGCCACCTTCTTCCAATGTCTCCCCATGGTTTTCCCTCTCTGTCTCCGTCCTAAACACCTCTTCTTATAACACAAGTCATATTGGATTAGAGCTCACCATTATGATATTAAAAAAAAATTAGTGTTTATTTTTGAGAGAGAGAAAGAGAGAGAGAAAGAAAGACAGAGCATTATCGGGGAAGGGGCAGAGGGAGAGACACACAAAGAAACCGAAGCAAGCTCCAGGCTCAGAGCTATCTGCACAGAGCCGGTCACAGGGCTCGAACCCACAAAGCAACCTGAGCTGCTTAATCGACTGAACCACCCAGGTGCCCCTATGATATTTTTAAATCCTAATTACTTTTTTAGAGGACCTATCCCTAAATACGGTCACATTCTTAAGTACTGGGGATTAGGATTTTAACATAAGAACTTTAGGGCACATAATTCAGCCCATTAGAGAATTTAACACAGATTTCAGTAAAGTAATAGATTAGAAACTTAACCACTAAGATATCATCTTTTCTAATATCAAGGAGTAAATGATTATTTTTTTAATGTTTATTTCTTTTTGAGATAGACACAGAACACGGGCAGGGGAGGGGCAGAGAGAGAGGAAGACACAGAATTTGAAGCAGGCTCCAGGCTCCGAGCTGTCAGCAGGGACTCGAACTCACAAACTGAGATCATGACCTGAGCGGAAGTCAGACGTTTAATCTGCTGAGCCACCAGGTGCCTCTGATTAAAAACGTGGTGGAAGAAAGGAGACCTTCTATAACATTCACAGAATGGTAATGCAGCTTAGGATGGATGGTTAAGATGGGCACTGGGTACTCGGGACATTTTGAGAGGCTGGACAAATATCAAAGGGCTTTGCAGAAGAACAAAATTGTGTTCATTGTACAGAAAGAAAGAAAGCCCTCCTCTAAAAAACCAAAATATGAGTTTACTCTCCAGACTGAAGGCTTTTCAGAAAGAAACAAGGATCTTCGTGTCTTTCTCTAAAATTAGCCAATAAGCTGATAGAGTGGTTTCAGGTGTCATTTTAAACACTGACGTTGCAAGTAAAATATATTAGTGTTTTATAAAAGTCAAAACCACCCTTGATTTTGTATGGCTTTAGCTTGCATCGGAAGAACCATGCTTGAGCTAAAATAAGAAGGTAGAAGAAACCTAGTGTTATAATGTTGGTTTAAAATAAGTTAACTTTTAAACCAGTGAAGTGAAAAGCAAGTGATTTTTCCTCCTATTTTCTGTTCTTCTATATGCTAAAGTGTCTTCTTTTTTAGTACCATGAAGTTAAACTAAAAAAAAAAATTAATGTTTATTTTTGAGAGGAAGAGACAGAGCATGAGTGGGGGAGGGGAAGAAAGTGAGGGCGACACAGAATCTGAAGCAGGCTCCAGGCTCTGAGCTGTCAGCACAGAGCCCAACGTGGGGCTCGAACTCACAAACTGTGAGATCATGACCTGAGCCAAAATCGGGTGCTTAACCAACTGAGCCACCCAGGTGCCCCATGGAATTACATATTTTAAGAAAGGACCATATATTTCTAGACCATTGACTGGTGAGTGAACCTCATAGAGATCTTTCTACCTGGTAAGCCCCAGGCCTTCTTGTCAGGCTCTCTCTAGTTTCTCTCCTTTTCTTGCTACAAATGCTCAGCTTGATTTCTATTTCGTCACAGTTTGCCATCATGCCCACTTGCCTTTCAGGAAGTTCTGAGCTGAGTTTTGCAGCACTGATAGACAAAACCTATCTAGACACCCAACCTCAACCCCACCCACATAGCTGCCCCCGATGAAATTCACTCCAGAACTTTCCAGTCAAGCTTTTCACTGCTGATCTCTATGGTGAAAGACAGGATGGTGACCAGGGGAAATCAAAAAGTTTAAGGTTCTCACATTCCTTATCTCTGTCTCAGAGTTCATGTCTGACACTTTTATACCAATATATTTCCAATGGCATTTGATGGAATTCAACCTGCTTCAAAAATACCTGCTATAGGTCACGGTCTCACGGTCTGTGAGTTTGAGCCCCGCGTCAAGCTCTGGGCTGATGGCTCAGAGCCTGGAGCCTGCTTCCAATTCTGTGTCTCCCTCTCTCTCTGCCCCTCCCCCGTTCATGCTCTGTCTCTCTCTGTCCCAAAAATAAATAAACGTCAAAAAAAATTAAAAAAAAAATACCTGCTATAAAAGGCAAAGAGAATTCTTTCAGGTATCTCCAAAATTTAAGCCTAAAATATTGAGTGACTAAACTATCACAGCAAAATAAATGAGTCCTGATCAGAGTCTAATGTGGAGCTTTCTTATCCAGAGAGAGAGAGAGAGATAGATGAGAGAGAGAGAGAGAGATTACTTAACCCTAATTAGATGCTTCACTTGATTAATACTCAAAAAGCATCATTTTAATAAAAAAGTGTATAAATACAAAATATATACATCTTGGAAATCAAACATAATGGTAAACAAGACCACCTGTAGAAATTTTAAATCTTAATACAATTTTTTTTTTACCATCTGAAACTTTGAAATTTATTGATTTTGTTTTGGAATATGGCTACGAGATGTGTTTGCTTTTAAGATGGAAAAAGCACAACCAATGTTCTGTAGGTCATGTCTTTCCCCTGTATAGAATGTGTGGGATGGCTTCCTGAAGACTTTGAAAAATAAATAATAGCAGGCAAAAGGGGAGAGGAAACCAGAGTTTCAAGTGGGATTGCTCTGGTGGTGAGTTTCCTGTTTCTGTTTTGTTTGCTTTTGTTTTTGTTTTCTTACCGTATCTCCCATCCTGGATACAAAAGGAACCTGAATTCTGGAATTGTGCACAAAGTGCAGACACAAAGAGCTCTAAGAGAAGCCCTTTCTTGCTGGTCTTGGCATCAAGAGAGCCTTATGAAGAGAGAAAATGGGGAAAAGTTGTCCATATATTTTATTTCCCCTGCCCCAGCCCCCAGACCATCCTCAGTTTTAAGGCAATAATTCTATTATGGCAGCAATGACTGTCGTAGCCAGGCAAACAACTAAAACTCAGAGGGACGAGACTCCCCTGACCAGATGAATGGTCTACTGAAGGTTGGTGGTGATGGAGTGATAACTTCATTAATCCTCCTTCTATCCCTTGGCCTCAGAAGCAGGCATAGTTACTGGAAGTTTGCATCAGAGCAAGGAAAGTAGAGTCCTCCTTCTCTAGGTAGATGGTCAGAAAGGGGCACTTGGAGAGCCAGAGAGTATTGGGAAGATCACAGGGAGTAGGCACCTCAAGAAGCTGAACCCCAAAAGTTGATGAGATAGGAACTCTTGGGCTCCATGCAAACTGCACATGCAAGAGTCTGACCCTCAACAGCACACCAAACTCTTTGAGAACATCAGAGTGGACCTTGGATGGAACACATGGGAAACAGGGTCAAAGAACACTTCAAGATGTCCAAGATCCAATACAAAGTTACTAGACCACAAAAAATGCCAAGACTCTCAGGGGGTAAAAAAAAAATTCAAAAGATGCCCAAACCAAGGTTACCCAACTGCTGGGATTACTAGACACAACCTTTGAAGGAACCATCAAAACCTTGCTGTGAGTAAGCTCCAATACTCTTAAAATTTTAGAGAGAATAGAACTATGGACAACCCTAACTCTGAAAAATACCATAAACCAAATTAAAAAAAAAAAAAAAAACTGGGTAAACTCAATAGGAAAACAATGATGAGTTTGGAAAAATCACTGTCCTCTTTCATTTTATTTATTTACTTTTTTAGCTGTTTCTCGTAGTAACTTCTGAGAAAAAGATCTTAAAGCAGAACTAATAGCATCGGTATTGAATTTTATCAGATTATTTGTTCAGCATTTTTTGAGATGGTCAGATGACATCATTTCCTTGTATTCTGTCAACATAGTGAATAATAGGGATTGATTGTGGAAAGGTGGGCCACCCTTGCTTTCCTGGAATACAACTCACTTTTTAGTGATGTATTACCTCCTTTACATATCGTTTGACTCAATTTGCTAATATTTACTAAGAGTTTTTGAGTCACTGTTCATGAGGGATAATGTCCTTGTCAGACTCTGAAGTTAAGTTTATACTAGCCTTAGGAAATCAGCTAACGACTGTTAATTCCTCTTCTAGTTTCTGAAAATGTAGTGTGAGATTGTGCCGCCATCTAGTTCAAGAGTTTTCTACATGGAAATGCAATTTCATTTAGTTGCTATTTCAGTTTTGTATTCCCTCTAGTATCAGTTTTTATTAATTGTGTTTTCAAGGACATTTTTTTGCATTTTCTATAAGCTATCATATTCATTAGCATAAATTATTCATAATACTCTTATTATTCTTTTAATTAATGATCTAACTAATATGTGTCCTTTAATACACGATATTGGCAATTTGCATTTTTACTTGCTTTTATCAGTTCAATTTTGCTAGAAGCCTATTAATTTTATTAATCTTCCCAAAGAACTGATTTTTAGCTTTGTTAATATTCTTCTTGTGTGCATTTTCATTTTATTGATTTCTACTTTTATCATTATTTTCTTTATATTTACTTTGAGATTAATTTGCTCTCTTTTCTCTGCTTACTCAGGAGAAACTTAAGCATTTAAGGTCATAATTTTCTTTGTAAGTTTGGTTGTAGCTGCACCCTCTATATTTTTTTTTTTTTTCAACGTTTTTTATTTTATTTTTGGGACAGAGAGAGACAGAGCATGAATGGGGGAGGGGCAGAGAGAGAGGGAGACACAGAATCGGAAACAGGCTCCAGGCTCCGAGCCATCAGCCCAGAGCCTGACGCGGGGCTCGAACTCACGGACCGTGAGATCGTGACCTGGCCGAAGTCGGACGCTTAACCGACTGCGCCACCCAGGCGCCCCATATATTTTTATTATCATTCCTTTTGGAATGACTTTATTCTGATTTATGAGTTTTTTAAGAAGTCTGCTATTGAAATTTTAAGTATTGGAAAATTTTTAAATAACATATCATGACTGATTTCCAATTTAACTTTATTTTTGTCTGAGAACATTATAATATTTTCATCATTTGAAATGTATTGGCATTTATTTTTATGGCCTTGCGTGTGGTCTAACGTGATGAATGTTTCATGTGCACTTGAAAAGAATATCTAATCTGTAGTTGTTGAGTGTGGGCATTTGATAAAAATTCATTAGGCCAAAGTGATTGATATTGTGGTTCAAACAGGATATATTCTTACATTCTGTCAGTAACTGAAATTTCCAGGGTGATTGTTCATTTGTCTTTCTCTGTAATATTACCAAATTTTGCTTTATGTATCCTGAAGCTATATCATTAAGCGCACATGCATTAATAGTTGCGATCTTCGTGATAAACTTACTTTTGTGGCATTCCCAAATTGCCGTGTTTATCTCCAATAATATTTACTGGCTTGAAACCTACCTTTTCTTTAATGAAAAATTTCTTCACGCGAGATTTCATATATTTAGTGAATGAATAGTGGGGTTTTGTTCCCTGATGATTTTACTTTCAGCTTATCTGGGTCTTTAGATTTAACTTGTGGAAAATATATTTCTTCTAGAAATGTATAGTTGTTGCTTACTCTTAGGTCCATTCTGACAATATCTGCCTTTTAATTTGAGGACTTTTTTCTCTACCACTTAATATAATTTTTGATATACTTTGGTTTGGGTCTACTATTTTGAAATTGCTTGATATTTGTTCATTCTGGTTCTGTTCCTTGGTGACTTCTTTCCCGCCATCTTGTATTTTGCTTGAATAATTTCTGCTATTCAATTTTAATTTTTTAGCTCTTAATTTATTATTCTGCATATAATGCTGCTCTGGGACTTAGAATACTAAGATTAGTATCTTGTAACTCTGCTTAGAGTAAATATTGTTGCATTTCATTGAAAATGTAAGAAAGTTGTGACAATATAAAGTATTTTCCCCTCATGTTTTTTCCTCAGGGGGTTTTATAAACCTCAAGCCTCACATTACAGTTTTTGTTTTATATAGTAAGTGTTTTTCAAAGTAATTAAGATAAGAATATCCACACATTTACCATTTCTGATGCTCTATATTTCCTGTATTAAATCTGAGTTTTCATCTTGCACTATCTTCCTTTAATTTTCTTAGGGAGCAAGTCTTGTCACAAATTCCGTAAATATTTCTTGAAGTATGTCTTTATTTTAGTTTCATTTTTGAAAGACAGTTTTGAATTAAACTAATTAATTAATTTAATTAATTAATTAATTAAATAAATACAGTTTCATTGAATCCAAATATATATATATATATATATTTGTGTGTGTGTATATATATCTATATCTATATATCTATATATACATATATAGATATAGATATATATATAGATATGGCACTTTTAACATATTATCACATTGCCTTTGGGCCTCCATTGTACCATCTCTCTCTGGCCCCTAATACCTGTGGGTCTTATGTAAAGAATTGGTCTGAATTTGTCACCGTGATGCATAGGCAATTAAAGATAACTTATGAACAAATATAAAAAATTAAAGTAAAACATACAAATACGAAATTGGATAATGTGATTTCCATTTTTGTCTCCATCCCTCTCTTGGCTCCTCCCTTCCCCACTCATTGATCATGTATATTCTAGGTAGCCTGTTGTGCATTTTAGGTAAAACATCTCTGAATTTTCACCAGAACACTAGCAGGATACTATTTTTTTAATTCATCTTTAAAATGTGTACAACAATCACAATTACACTGTTTTCAGGAGAAATAAGTGAGATAATGTTTACAAAATGTTTATGTGGCTCTCTGTAATTCAAGGATAGTTGGTAAATTTTTCGTATGAGGGTTATTCTACGCATGCAAGTTATCAATTTATTACCTCTCACATTCAAATCTACCTTCTTTCCCATGCTTCTGACACGGTTGCTGGACCCTTGTATACATTTCTTCTTTGCCATCTGGCTAAATGTTAAGCTCTGTCAATTTAGGCCGTGGGAGGGATGCCACAAGGGTGGGATTCCCTTTCTACTTCAGTGGGTCATTTTTGGTGTAGGAGCTGCTATAGGAAGGTAGTATCCACCTTCTGTGCCCTCATGGACCTGCTCGGGCCCATGTGGTCTATGAAAATCTATTTGCTCTAGACAAACTTCTTGTTCCCATGGCAGCCACACTTTCTCAAAGAAGTCTGAATGTCAGCCTTGGGCGCTTAGAATTGTTTGTTCATTCATTTGTTTATTCATTCATTCATGCATTCACTTATTTGTGTTACTGCTTGGATTATTTATTTAGACTTTCATCACCTGTCTAGTTTTCTATAGTATATATGTCCTGTACATATCAGACATACTAACTGATCTCCCCCTACAATGAATTAAGTATGTCTCTTCAACTTTTACCATTTTTTTCTGGAGGCCTTTGGGCAGGTCAGACTGCTTGGGCCTGACTCTTAATTATTTTTTTGTTTTTTGGGTTTTTTTTAGGTTTTAGTTTCACAACAAAATTGATAGGAAGGTACAGAGATTTCCCATATAGTCTCTGCCCCCCACCACCCGTAGTCTCCCTCACTATCAACATCAGTCACCGGGGCAGTACATTTGTTACACTTCATGAGTCTACACTGCCACATCATAATCACCCAAAGTCCACAGCTGACATTAAAGTTCATCCTTGGTTTGCATTCTCTGGATTTGGATACATGTATAAGGGCTTGTATCCATCATTATAATATCATACGGAATATTTTCAGTGCCCTAAAAGTCCTCTGTGCCTATTCATCCCTCCAACCCAGCAATCACTGATCTTTGAACTGTCTCTATAGTTTTACATTTTCCAGAATGTCCTAGAGTTGTTATATGGAGCCATTTCAAACTGGCTTCTTTTACTTCGTATGTCATAGCAATATGCATGTAAGATTCTTCCATGTGTTTTCATAGCTTGTTAGATCTTTTTTTTCCTTTTTTTTTTTTTTTTTTTTAGTAGTGACAAATATTCCATTGTCTGGATGTATAACAGTTTATCCATTCACCTGCTGAAGGACACCTTGGTTGCTTCCAAGTGGTGGCAATTATGGAAAAAGCTGTCATGTTTATGGAAAAAACTGTCATATATATATATGTGTGTGTGTGTGTGTGTGTGTGTGTGTGTGTGTGTACACACACACCCCAACTACATGCAGTTTTTTTTTGCCTCAGAATGTAAGTTTTAAACCCCTTTGAGTAATGCCCACGGAGCATGGTTATTGGATCATGTGGCAAGGTTGTGTGTTTCTCTGTAAGAGACCACCAAACTGCCTTCTAATGTGACTGTAGCACTTTGCACTCCCCCCAGCAAAGAGAGTTCTTGTTGTTCCCTGTAATCTCCACATTTGGTATTGTCCCTGTTTCAGACTGTGGCCAGTCTCCTAGGTACATAGGGGTAGCTCATAATTGCGTTAATTTGTGTCTCCCTAATGACAAATGAGGTGAAGCCTCTTTTCACATGCTTATTTGCCATTAGTAGATCTTTTTTGGTGAGAAGTCTTACAAGATGTTTAGCTCCTATCTTAATTAGGGTGTTTCCTTATTGCTGAGTTTTCCTAGCTCTTTATTTTGGGCAACAATCCTTCACCAGATACACCTTTTGCACATAGTTTCTCCCCGTCTGTGGCTTGTCGACTCGTTCTCTTAATGTTATCTTTCACACGGTGGAAGTTTTTGGTAACGTTAATGATGTTTAGCTTTTCAATGATTTCTTTTCTGGATTGTGTTTTCGGCCTTGTATGTAAGACCTCCTCGCTGGACCCACGGATACTCAGTAATTCTTCTCCTGTATTATTTTTTCTAAGTGTTCTATATTTTTATGTTTTACTTCTAGGTCTATCATCCATGTGGAGTTCATTTTTGTGAAAGGTGAAGAATCTGAACATCCATGTTTTCAAATGTGGATGTCCAGTTATTCCACGACCATTTGTTTAAAAAGAGAGAAGGGGCGCCTGGGTGGCTCAGTCGGTTAAGCGTCCGACTTCAGCTCACGTCACGATCTCGCGGTCCGCGAGTTCGAGCCCCGCGTCGGGCTCTGGGCTGATGGCCCAGAGCCTGGAGCCTGCTTCCGATTCTTTGTCTCCCTCTCTCTCTGCCCCCCCCCCCCATTCATGTTCTGTCTCTCTCTGTCTCAAAAATAAATAAACGTTAAAAAAAAAATTAAAAAAAAAAAAGAGAGAATCTTTGCTTCATTGTATTTCCTTTGTTTCTTTGTCAAAGATCTATTGTCTGTGTTTATGTGGGTCTGTATCCGGACTATTCTATCCCATTGAACTATTTGTCTTTTTTCTTGCCCATAGCACACTGTCTTGATGACTCTAACTTTATAGTAAGTCTTAAATTTGTATAGATATCAGCCCTCCAACTTTGTGCTTCTCTCTCCTTCAGTATCGTGTTGGCTATTCTGAATCTTTGGTTTTTCTGTATAACTTTAAAATCCTTATGTTAATATCCACAAAATAGCTTGATGGAATTTTGATTGGTGGCATAGAATCTGTAGATCATGTTGCCAAGGACTGACGTCCTGACCAAGCTTTGTCTTCCTATCCATGAACATGGACTCTTTCTCCACTTACTTAGTTGTTTGTTCTCTATTTCACTCATTGAATTTTTTGGTTTCTTCATATAGATCTTATACATATTTTGTTAGATTTATACCTAAGTATTCCAATTTTGGGGGTGCTAATGTAAATGGTATTGTCTATTTACAAATTCTGCTTGTTCATTGCAAGTGTATCTTCTAACCTTTGCTTTAGCTATTTCTGTACCCTGTAGAATCTTCTTTTACTCACTTTAGTAGTTAACCACATTTTAGCTGGTTAACACTTCTTTATATCACATTTTTTGTTCAAATGACTCATGAGGTTGCTGTCTCTCATTTGGACCTTAACCATTTTTACTTTTGTGCAGATTATCATCCATTTACCCTTCTGGATTCACTCTCCATTTCTCTCTGTCCTTCTTGGTGCCACAGGAGGCTAGCTGTATCAGTGACCTTCTTTGTCCTGTCTTAGTCGACAGGAAACCCTAATAAGAGGCCAGAAGGAAGGAGGAAAGTGAGGAGGTTATTCTCCCGGCTCCCTCCCTGAACAGTTGCTGTGGTTTTGCTGTGCCACTTGATAAATGGTTTTACCTCGTAATGAAGGGCCTTCTCCATGCAGTCCCCTGTCTCCATTTTCTGACAACACTTTCTCCCCTTCTCCTTGTAACCTGAGGGAGGTAACTGAGGCCTTCTATTTCTCACTATTGAGTACTTCACTGATACTAAGATACTCCATCTTGACAACAACTTTATAAAGTACCTCTTCATTAAACATTTTTAAATTATTCTAACTTAACTGCACCCTCTTTTTTTCTGCAGATATCTTATCAAAACAATGATTCAAAACCCTGTGCTCTGTACCTTAACTGACACTGCCTCGTTGGCAGCCAAACATCATGCTATGTGCACAAGTTTTTCAGCTGAATATTTACAATCTCATGGTTTGGATTTGGGATTTGCTTATTGTTAAAATGTCTTCCAGAGAGAAAGTCAGCTTTGATAATTGGCAAAACGTATTTTAAAAATAGAATAAAGTTTTTAAGGAAACGGAATTCTGTCTTCTACCTCTATCTCTCAAGTATTCATTTTTTTCCCCTGGCAGTAAACACTAACAATTTTTTTTTATTCATTTCCAGAAATGACTCTTTGATTTACAAAGATGATAGATAGATAGATAGATAGATACAGATAGATGATAGGTGTGGACAAAATCATTACACATATGAGAAGACAATATATGCAAGATGATTTCACTTGAAAACCACTTGCAGCTTTTTGGATATCTGTCTCAGCGTTAAAGTAGCTTTTTAGTATTCTACTCTGGAAATATGCCATAAATTTTTAGCCAGTTATCTGATGATGGACGCTTAGCTTGTTTCCAGTGTTTTACTACATGACAAAACAAAACATAATGTTATAACGTGCCGCAATGAACATATTTATGTATTATGGGTGTGCATGTGTATTCAGGCGCAAAAACGTGTTTTAAAATTAAACCTAAAAGGTAGAATATATACACTTAAAATTATTACATTGCCAAATTCCTCTCCATTGAAATTGCATATTAAATTAAATTCTCATCAATAATAGATGTTTCCAGAGGCACCTGGGTGGCTCAGTCGGTTGAGCATCTGACTTTGGCTCAGGTCAGGATGTTGCAGTTTGTGAGTTCGAGTCCCGCGTCGGGCTCTGTGCTGACAGCTCAGAGCCGGGAGCCTGCTTCAGATTCTGTGTCTCCCTCTCTCTGCCCCTTCCCCGCTTATTCTCTGTCTCTGTCTCTCAAAAATGAATAAACGTTAAAAGAATTAAAAAAAAAAATAGATGTGTCCATTTTCCGATACAATCTTACCGGTAAACACATAATGTAATTTTAAATTCATTTCCATTATGATGTGTATGAGTGACATCATATACCTTTTCTTATATTTCATAATTATTAATGTTTTAAGTAAAACTCTGTTCAGTGTCCTTTATCCATTTTTGTGCACTGCTTATTATTTTTTGGATGTATTATTTTCATGTAGCTTTTTATATATTAACCTTTATCTAATATCCAATGATAATACGTATGTTATTTTGTTTTTATTTTTGTTTTGTTTTTTAAGTAAGCTCTATACTCAACATGGGGTATGAACTCTATACCCCAAGATCGAGGGCGGCATGTTCTACTGAGTAAGGCAGCCAGGCGTCCCTGTATGATAATTTTTTTTTCTCAGTTTTACTAGTTTTCTTTTGATACATTTTATGGTTTTATTTTGCCACTCAGGTATTTTTTAGTTTTACATGATCAAATTGATTAAACTTTTATGCCGTTTGGGTTTTATATCATACTTAGAAAATCATCCATTCTCCAAAATATTTCTAATTTTCTTTATTTTGGGTCCACATACAATTTTTGCATGCATTTATATTTGTCATTCATTCTGGATTTATTTCAGCATAAGGGGTAAAAGAGTGGTTCAATATATTCATTTTCCAAAGTCACCATTAACCATGCAGCTACAAAAAAAAACAAAACAAAACAAAAAAAAAAACAAAAAACATTTATCAAACAATTATTTTTCACCATTTCCTGGAAAAATTGCTCTCAAACATATATTAAATTCACATCCATATGTATTAACATATAAATGCATCTATATAACCTCTTCTGTACTCTTTGTTCTCTTTTACTCTATTCATACTTTATTTACTATTGCTTTATAATATGTTTTAAAATCCAATAAAGTACTTTTTTGTTTTGCATCTTTAACTTTCCATGCGAATTTAGGTTTCATTTTTCTGGATCTAATATCAAAGCCCTGTTGGCATTTTTATTGTCACTTTATTTTTTGAAATTGAGTGCAAAATATGCATATAAACGTTCCTCCAAGAATGGCATGTAGAATGGTTTATCCTTTAGGGTGTATCTGTTATTTTCTTACCCCATCATCATAAAGCAGGTTATGTGTGTGTTAAACACATTATAAGACAATTGTGTTCCTCTTCTTGGCCCTTCTGATTTACCTTGAACCTTATCTTTCCTTCACTGTCAGCAGATGACCTGTTCTCTGTTTCACAGAGTAAATAAAATCCAACACAATTTCAATCATCTACTGCAACATTCTTGCTTGCCTCTGTACCAAAGCATTCTCCCTCTCTTGCATAAAAAATAGAAATGGAGGGGCGTCTGGGTGGCTTGGTCGGTTAAGCGTCCGACTTCTGCTCAGGTCATGATCTCACGGTCCATGAGTTCAAGCCCCGCGTCGGGCTCTGTGCTGACCGCTCAGAGCCTGGAGCCTGTTTCAGATTCTGTGTCTCCCTCTCTCTCTGCCCCTCCCCTGTTCATGCTCTGTCTCTCTCTGTCTCAAAAATAAATAAATGTTAAAAAAAAAATTAAAAAAAAAATAGAAATGGTTTGGGGCACCTAGGTGGGTCACTTGGTTCAGCATCTGACTTTGGCTCAGGTCATGATCTTGTGGTTCGTGGGTTCAAGCCCCACGTTGGGCTCTGTGCTGACAGCTGAAAGCCCGGAGCCTGCTTTGGATTCTCTGTCTCCCTCTCTCTCGCGGCCCCTCCCCCACCCCTGCTCTGTCTCACTCTCTCTAAAAAAATAAACATGAAGCACATGTTTTAATAACAAAAATAGAAATGGTCTTGTTTTCTGAGATACGCATTATTGGGTAGTCAAATACATCTCCTCCTACTCTTCACAGTGACCTATTGCTATTTGTATCTAAATATTTCCTCTAAATATTTTCAGATCTATCCACTTATTTCCACCTATACCACCACAATTACTGTCCAGGATGTCACTATTCTTTTCCCGGGTAATTGGAACAACTTCTAGCTGATCTGTGTATCTTTACTGGTGCCATTTTCTCCTACTGCCCCCAAAATCCTTTCACCAATTTTCATTCACAGTGGTCTTGTTCAACTTCACATTGGGTTGTTAAACTGTCATGCTAAAAATCCCTCGTTAGGTTCCCACTGGAGATGAAGACTGACTCTTGACCCTGATTCACAGGAAGGAGCCTACGCATTCTGTCTTGTCTCCTTTTCAGCCTGATCATACTCTAGTTCTTGTGACACTTTGTGGGCTCCCAAGGTAGCCAGCTCTGTGTTTTGAGACTTGAATCCACCATGTTCTCTATCAGTGCAGAAGTTTTGCTGTTTTCTGTGTGTCTAGAACTTTCAAAGGAAAGACCTCTTAACTCAGGTCTAGTTTACTATTGATCTGAGTTATTAGAGGCAGTAGAACATAGTAATTAAGAGTATAATGTGTAGAATCAGTGTTCCAGGATCTGGATCCTGGCTCGACCACTTACATAATAACTATGTGATTTTAGGCAATTTCTTTACTACTCTGAGTCTTAGTTTCTGACACAAAGGAGATTACCGACAGGATCTACTTTACAGAGCTGTAATAAGTAAGAGGTATATTAAACATGAAGCACTTAAGGACATTGTCTGGCTCTGAACAACTAGTCCCTTTTATTACCTTGTCCTCCTGTATCCAGTCTTCCCATCTCTCTTCAGGCCATTCTCCACAAAACAGTGACCTTCTCAATGCAAAAATATGCCTGAAAGTCATCAGGACCTGTTCAATATCTATATGATAAACAGCAAATCCATCCTTTACTGATTCAACACATACTTATTATTAAGAGGCTTTCTATAATCAAGTGACCACGTGGGATGTTGCTGACATTGGGGGTAGACCCAGCACAGGCAATACACTGCCTTCAAGATTTTACATACTCACAGGGGAGGCAGACACGCTATTTATGTCTAACTCTCTTGAGTTCTAAAGAAAGTTTTCAGGGTACTGTGAAACAGTGATTCCCTAGATCATGAACCTTCACAGTTTCAAGGCCCAGGAATAGTTTCCTTAGGCTTTAGCTGAGCCTGATGATGTGAATGGAGATGATCATAGAGGACACTGGTGAGTTGAGTAAAAGTAGGTGTAACTTACGGGGCTTCAGTTATGGCTTACGAATCCTTTGATGTGGTTTACGAATCCTTTCATGATTTTGCTCCAGCTCTTCTGTTGTTGCTGCCCTTTGAAAAGCTCTGCTTAGCTCATTAAAATTACCTATATTTCTCCAAAGAAACTGTGTTCTTAGTACTCAAGGCCTTTGCATAAGTTATTCCCTCCCGTTCATCGTCCCACTGGTTTTTACATCGTCTTCCTCAGATTACTCTCCTTTTCTTTGGGTCTCAGCTTGGATATTCCTTCTTTTGGCAATGGTTTCCAGACCTCTGAAAGTTGAATTTTTTTTTCACTGTAGATGTAGGGTTTTAAAACTAGTTTTGTGTGTGTGTGTGTTTTGTGTGTGTTTTGTAAATAGTAAGTATCCTTTTATAAATAGCTGTGTACTGTAATTGTCTCCTTCGTTTGTAAAGCTTCATGTAGACAAGGGCCATATTCTGTTCTGTTTTGTTCCTTTAGTTCTGACCATAGCGTCTGGTACATTGTAGATGACTAATCAACATTTGTTGGATGGCTACATGAACTTTAAATATAAAAATAAAACGCAAGTTGTGCATATAAATCAGCATATGATGTTTCCTTACACACTGTTGAATGATGGAGTGTGTGCCCAGAATTTAGGAAAGATGATGCCATCTCTTCTCCATCTAAACAATAGATTTCCCTCTTCTGAGCACAAAATCAGGAAAAATGTATGGTAGAGAAATGGCTTTGGAAGGTGAACCGTCACTTTGAATAAACACCCTTTCTCAAAAAAATCCATTACTCTTAGAAATATTGGAGTTACTGGGTTTTCTTTCCATATCACAGGTGAGTGTACGTATTCTCACATTTGAAACTGGGTATTGATGTGTTTCTACCAAGATTGAGAGGAACAGTCAAAACCTCTGTCCACGCAAAGACCAAACCAAAAATGTTCATAGATATTTATTATTCATGATTGAAAAAAAAAAAAAGCTGGTAGCAATGCAAATACCCATCAGCTGGTGAAGTGGTAAGCAAATGCATCATGTTTATACAATGGAATGCTATTTAGCAATAGTAATGACCAGATTGCAGACATGCTATGGCAGAGATAGGTCTCAAAAACATTATACGATAGTGAAAGAAACCAGACACACAAAACTAGGCATTGGATGATTCCATTCATATGAAATTTCTAAAAAGGGCAAATCTCTAAGAGACAGAAAGCAATGTTTGCCCAGGATTGGGGGTATGAGCTAGGGTTGACTGCAAATGGCCAGCAGTGAATCTTTCAGGGTGATGGAAATGTTCTACTATTACGATGATGGTTACATAACTGCATAAATCTACAAAAAGTCATTGAAAATATAAATGTCAATGGGTGACTTTTATAGCATATAAATTACACCTCAATAAAATTCTTTACAAAGAGATCGAAACAAACACATCCTAGTGCATTTTTGATTGGAGTATAAATTCATACGGAGTTTTGGAGGAAATTTTGGTAACATATACCAAAGGCCTAAACAGCACGTTCTCTTTGACACGTCAATTGCGCTTCTGAAGTTTTGTCCTAAGGAAACCATTAACAGATGACAGATGTACACAAAAGTTTGGTCAAAATAATTCATTTCAGCATGGAATTTTTTTTCTTGTTTAAAAAAAAAGTTCTTGTCATGATCTTAAATTTTCTATTGTGGTTTGGATATAATTAGTGCTTTAATCAAAGAGAAAAATTCTGGCTTTAGGACAGTTATCAACAGTATACGAAATTAGAATTAATCTAATTGTTCCACGGGAATAAAGGAAGAACTTGTGAACTCTCCCCATTACAATGATCTCCTTTTGATTTAAATAATAAAACTCCCTTTCTTCCTTCACTCACACCACCAGCTTTTGCTGACTCAATGGTCCACAGAGGAGAAACTTCTTTTCCTAGCGAACACCACAGCTGGATGTGGCCATCGGATGAAATGTGGTTCACATGTAGCTGTGTGTACTGAAACACTATGGTATGTGAATAAAATTGATGTGCTCAGTTCCTAGGTCATGCCCCTGAAAATAAAACACCATGCACTCCACTTCTTTCCTTTTCCATCCTTGGAATTAAGAGTGGACATGTGGTATTGTTGAGACAGTCGATATCATGTGGATAAGGGCAATATACTGTAGGTTATGACAGAGTAACAAGATAGAAGGAGCCTGGGCCCTGAATGACCTCATGAAGCAGAGTCATCCTTCCAGACTGAGCTGGCCATACTGCTAACATAAAAGAGAAATAGATCGTATTTGAGCTGCTATCGTCTTTGTTCTCATTGTTACAGCAGCTTATAGGAACATCTTCTAATACAGGAGAGGTCAGACAAAAATGATAAATAATACAATTAAGATTTAACCATCAATTACATATTAAGAGTTGACTAAGGATTTTGAACATGGAGAATGATATATGCTACATTTTCAGCTGAAAAAGTATTATTCCACCATTCCAGTGTTAGGTATTATGTATAATATATACACTCTTTCTAGAAAAACTCTACTCTTAGAAATATTAGGGATGCCTGGGTGGCTCAGGCGGTTGAGTGTCCAACTTCAGGTCAGGTCATGATCTCATGGTCCCTGAGTCGAGCCTCGCGTTGGGTTCTGTGCTGACAGTTCAGAGCTCAGAGCCAGGAATCTACTTTGGATTCTCTGTCTCTCTCTTTCTTTCCTCCTCCCCTGCACATATTCTCCCTCCCTCCCTCCTTGTCTCTCTCTCTCTCTCTCTC
The DNA here is from genome assembly GCF_018350215.1 of Panthera leo. Taxonomy (NCBI): domain Eukaryota; kingdom Metazoa; phylum Chordata; class Mammalia; order Carnivora; family Felidae; genus Panthera; species Panthera leo. The sequence goes on from NC_056679.1 coordinate 96,013,569, forward strand.
AAAAATAAATAAACTAAAAAATAAAACGAAGGGCTCCTGGGTGACTCAATCGGTCATCCAACTCTTGATCTCAGCTCAGGTCTTGGTATCAGGGTCGTCAATTCAAGCCCTGCATTGGACTCTGCACTTTTAAAAGAAATACTGGAATTACTGTTTTTTTCATATCACGTGTGTGTGTGTGTGTGTGTGTGTGTGTGTATGTACGTATGGTTTTCTTTATATATATTCATGTGCGTCTGTGTATGTATATGAAAGAGTAGATACAAACAGAATAGATGGATATGTGGATTCATCCCAGCAATTGACACATCAAATTACAACAGCATTGAAACTGACGAAGTATGGAGACAGTTTGCCTAGTGAAGCTATTTGAAATTTCTAAGATAAAAATGTATCATGTACAGGATGATTAAGTGATACAAATATACTTATTTATGCCTCACATAGCATTCTCCAGTGTGACAGTATGACATTTTGCATTCCCATGAGACGCTTTATCTTTGAGAACTCATTAATTTATGGGACCCCCAACTCCCACTGCTGTGTATATCCCCTTCACACATGTATTTCTCCAAACCCAATGATTCTTCTGAGTCTGAAACCTAAGGGACGTACGTACAAAATTGAGGCAAGTATGTTTTTCTGCTCACAAGAAACTGAAGTAAACTTAGCTCCAAGAAGTTTGTGTGGTGCCTGGGACCAGTAACTCAGTGCCATGAGGTAGATCCTAGATTGGTGTTACGTAGAACATTGAAAGTGATCTCAATATGAAGTGCACTGCATTAGAAGATGGCAGATGAATCTATCCTCTTATAGGCCAATCAAGCACTGCAGTAGTGAAGAGTATGTAGATAAAATAAAATGTATATTTTGGCCTAAATGACCATCCAGACTCCCATTACTTCCAAGGTCCCAACTTTGTCGCCACCCATGTTTACACAGTGCCACATCTTGAGTGTTTGCTTCAAAAAACCACCTGTCTGAAATAATGTCCTTCATTTGTGACGATGCTGTTGCATAGGAAGCTTCAAAATCTAAGCTAGCCGGGTCCTCCTAATTAGAGTTTTAGCTACATTTACTGGAAATTCACTGCTGTGGTATGCCATTATTGGATTTTACTTTATTTTGTCATCTTAGAACCTCGAAGACTGACTGTGGGGGAAGATTTTTGCAAAAAACACAGGCATTCTCTAAAGAAAAATGAATGAGATGTTTTTCAGCCTCTGGAAAGTTGACACTTAATTCTAGCTTTATGAGGTTGGTTGCCATTCGTAAGTTTGCTTACAATTTTATATATGGTACTAAAAAACAATTTTTACGTGTCGGTGTAACGTAAGACACAAAGAATGTCCACTAGAAAAATATGGAGGGAAATCTTTGAAAATTTTGAGATGGAAACAGCTGCTTTGCCATTTCCACTAAAATGAGAAAGATGCTTCAATGAAATCATAAAGCACACAGGACTTTTTTGGCCTAGTAAAGATGAAAATCAAGATACTGAGTTTTAACACCTACTCTTCTGATTTTCCAGTCTGGTAATTTGGCCATGAGAAAATGAATGTGCCTTTGAAGAGTTTAGGAAGGCCAGGTAGAAGTGCAGGTTGTAATTCAGAAATCCCATAGCTGAGAAAGCCCAAAAGTCAGGAAGGGCATATTTATTGCCAAAGTGAAGACACCATATGGCCTAAATTAGCCTGAGAGCATACTCATAGAGTGAAAATGCTAAGCATTTAGGTGTCTTCAGATCTAATTCATCTCCTTAAATGGAAAAACTGCCTGGATAGAAAAAATGCCCAGCAGCGGAGGCAGTGGTAGAATTGATCTGGGTACATGCCCCACCCTCCACCCCCCCAATCCTTTCTATAAATGACGTCATAAACTTGCACGGGCCCGTGGGAAGTGAAATCATTAGCCATGCTCTATATAACGAAGTCTCGGTTCAACACATCACCAAATTAAAGGGCGGCCTGTCCTCTGCATTGCTAGACGCCATCTCTTGTTACGTTTCCTCCACGCTAGCCATCCTCATTTTTCTCTTTTCTGAACTCCCCGCCCGCACTTTGATGGAGCCAGTTAAACCTTCACTACCTCTGCTCTCCCCACTTCGCGAGGAAAAAAAAAATGTGGTTTAAAGTTCCAAAGGTGCTTGCTGCTACATGAATAAGGGCGGCAGGCCCTTGGCTCAGCAAAACAACAGCAGGTGAAACGTGGTGAAATGCACGTATTTATAGATGACCCTGCAGGATTTATAATGTGAAGCTAGAGTCTCTCTGGTGGAGGTCTGGCTCTCAGTGACTGCACCATCCAGGTCACTTCGAGGCAGCTGACTGGTTTTCTATATATGGCCCGGGGAACAGCTGTTAAGTTTTGAGACAAGAGCATTTAAAACAAGTCTCGGGCCTGTTCAAGTCTAATAATTAGAATGAGAAATGGCAGGATGGGGAGTTTCAGATGCCATAGTCCTGGCGTGAGGGAGATATTTCCCAAAGAAATGATTTTGTGTCAAGTTGTAGTTATTAAAACGAAGATATTTAATTATTTTTGTGGTCTGACTAGCAAGTAGAACAAAAAAATCAATGCAATAAAGTTTATAATTTTGATTCTGTGACTCTCTCATTGAGCAGCACTTGAGCAGAAAAGCAGATGGGCTCTGATTAGGCTTATAAATATAGAAATGTATTGATCATCCAGACAAAACTCCTTGAAGTGTTCCCTGCATGAGGTCAATGCATCTTTAAAAAACGTGAGCGAGAGAGAGAGGGGCTGGAGCCTGGCTTTCCAGGCTCCAACCACGTTTGTGGAGTTGACATCTCAATAAATTACAGGGCTGTATTGACTTCTTTATGGACTATGCGCAAACAAGCAGGGATTATGTTGAGCAGCCTTTAGACAAATGTGCAGAACCCTGTTTTGATTCCAGCGTATGACGTAAATTTTGTCAATGTTAACGAGTTCCAAGTAACAGAGGGAACTGAGGAGTCGACACACTTGCGCGAAGGGACCGGATTGCAGCGAAGTTGTGAATATTTTGGCTGCCGACCCCTTCTGGCCCGTGAACCTCAACCCCCCTCCCTCCTGTTTACACAGTGAATGAGCTCTGTTTTCACCCTCCAATATTCCTCTCCACCCCTATTTTTCATGCCTCTCGATGATCTCTTAGCACACTCGCTAACCCCAAACAAGAAACTGTGCGTGCTGAGCGTCATCAGATCGCGTTAGTTTCCCTTAAGGAATTTTGGCATCTGGATGGAAACTCCCTAATAGGCCCCTGGAAGCTTTCTCTTCTCAGATGTACATCTCTGGCTCCACTCCGTGTTTTCTCAGGGCAAATAGGGAACTATATCCTTTCTCTTAGTAACCCAAACCATATTTGTCATAAAATGATATTTATATGAAACTCACAGAAAATAGAAAAGAAAGCTAAGCCCTTCCCCATGGCCTACAAGATCAGTTAGAATCTTGGTTAGAAGATCAGTTATGTGCAATACCTCAATTATTTATTCATGGCGTGAAAACTCTAGAAACACTTTGAAGCAAAAGCTACCACTTATGTGTACCATTGCCATATCACTCCTGCTTTTTTAGGAGCAAGGCTCGCCCTAGCCATTTTAGAGCAGGCATTTTATCCAGACCATTAGAAATGTGACTCAGCCCAAAATAAACTAAGCTAAGATCTAAAGGGATTTATGCTAGAGACCTCTCTCTTCTACGATGTAAGTATTGAAACGTTATCCTCAAGTATGGTATCTTGTTTCTAGAGTCACATGACACATTTTATACACTTTACTATTTTGCATCCATATCTATGTCTTAGACAAGATTTAGAGAGAAATCGGTGAAAATCAAGATGATAGCTGTAAAATAATCAAACCTAAAGAAACATGGAAGATTAAAAAAATAGTGAAGTCTCTTGTTTCATGTATGTATTTCTTGAGGAGTCCCCTCAGTTCATAAAAGACAAAGTTATAACCGTTTACTATGTTCTAGGTAGACCGTGTGTTAAGGGCTTTGCAAATCTCATTTCAGCCATCTCGAGAACTCTTGAAAGTTGATGTTCCTAATGTGACTCCCATTTCATGAGTGGAAAAACTGAGGCCCAACTAAGTTAACAACCCACAGGTTGTCAGTAACAGGACAAGGAGTCCTATTTACCTCTTAAACACTGTAATACTGTATTTCTGCTTAGTGATGGGACAAAAAAATAACAAATGGTCTAGACCAACCAAGGTAGCTGAACTCGATGATCTACCTAATGGCGAAGCAAGAACTGAGGCCCACATCCCCTGACTCAGGATCATTGATACATTTGTACTACGTGAGAAAAAAAGAAATTCATGTTATTTGTATGAATGTGGTGTATTACAATACCATGGTATAATTTGCCAAGTACACTTGTAACTGTTACCTAATTGAGTCACTGTTAACTAATTATAACCTAATGTTATAAAAACAATAAAAATATATTTAGTGTTTTCTGGTTTACATGATAAAACTTTGGGACACCTGATTTCGCAGTTTGTGAGGTCGAGCCCCACGTCAGGCTCTGGGCTGACAGTGTGGAGCCTGCTTCAGATTCTCTCTCTTTCCCTCTCTCTCTGCCCCCCCCCCCCATGCGTGCTCTCTCTCTCTCTCTCTCTCTATCTCTCTCTCTCTCAAAAATAAATAAATAAACTTAAGGGGAAAAAAAGGGGTACCTGGGTGGCTCAGTTGGTTGAGCATCCAATTCTTGATTTCAGCTCAGGTCATGATCCCAGAGTCATGGGATCCAGTCCCACATCGGGCTCCACGCTGGACTGGAGTCTGCTTAGTATTCTTTCTCTCCCTTTGTCCCTCTCCCTTGCATGCTCTCTCTCTTCCTAAGGTAAAAAATAATAAACAAATAATATATATATAAATAAATGACAAAACTTTTCAATTTTGCCCATGTTTGGGAAAAGAGCCCTCAAGAACATCTCGTCTCTATATTCTTTCAGAAACCTTATGGAAAGTCCTTGAGAGAATTACTCAATAATAAATGAGTCATTCGCCATTCAGGGTGGTTTGTTTTAGCTGAATAATTCAATTACTCTCCTGTTAATAACTAGCTGCGTTTAATTGCATGGAAGGCATAGAAACGTAGTGGTCACCATTAATTGTTGAATTAATTAATTTTTGGTTGGTGCAGTGGAAGGATTTAGGAAGAGATTTGATTTTGGTGCCCCAGGCAATTTGTACAGAATACACCCGGATGAGCGTCAGCTGTGGAAGATGGTGAAAGATGATACCCCATGCTCCCAAGACTAGAGATAAATGCAAAGTCAGAAACTAGGAAAGCTGCCAAAAGGGATGTAAAAGGCACCACAGATACTTGAGCCACATGTTCGTTCTGCCAGGGAACCTGGCGCTAACTCCTTGTGGTGCTATTGGAAACACAGAAAGACAATGTCCCAAATAAAGAACAAGCCATTAGGACCGTGGGGGGTTGAGAATGAGAAGTGACAAGTTTGACTTGACTCACACTGCTTTCTCTTTTGGGGACACCCCTCCGTCTCTCTCCATCCACCTGTCGAATTCCACTGCCCATTCGGGGACACCCCTCCGTCTCCCTCCATCCACCTGTCGAATTTCACTGCCCACAGACAGCACTCTTTTCTCTCTCCATACCAGCAAAACAGACTGTTGCTAACTTTGTAAGGGTTGCTGATCTGTGGTTCAAAAATACAAATGCCTTCAGGAACCTGGCAAGTGACCCAAGTGAAGCAGGCAGTATTACTCTGTGTAGTCTGAAGGGGGCATCACTTCTAGACACTGAGGGGACGACATTTACTTGATCAAGTTGAGTTGAGATTTCTTTCCATAGGTTCCACCTCTTTCTCTGCTAGTGTAACTGTGCCCTCTGAGCATCATGACTCATGATTGCCTGAAGGAATTCGATTAGTATACTCCATGGTGGTGTTAAAGCCTGAAAGTTGCTGACTCATTTCTTTTAATATTAAATCGCTCCACAGGGCACTTGGGTGGCGCAGTTGGTTAAGCATTTGACTTTGGCTCATGCTTAACAGCTTTTTCTTTTACCTTCTGATTGGTTGTGGTTTAGGATCCTGATTACATAGCTTTTTGGAATTTTGTATAAAGGGAATAGATTTGAGTGAACAATCTTAGAAATATCTGTAAACTGCAAGATACACTTCCAAGGTAATATATGATAGATTGGAAGTAATGTGTATAACCTCTAGGTAAACTTTAAGGTTTAGCATTAAATGCTAACTATATATTTTTTTCAGTAAACTCTACCCCCAACGTGGAGCTCAAACTCACAGCCCTGACATCCAGAGTCACATGCTCTTCCAACTAAGCCAGCCAGGTGCCCCTAAGTATTAGCTATAAACTCACTATCAAACTTACTAACTATAAAATGGCAGGAATATTGATATTTGTTCCTAAATGCATCTCCTTAGTTCTCTACCGGAATTAACCACTACTCTCAACATTACCCATATCCTTTCTTTGTTGTTTTTAATGCTATTATTATGTGTTTAATGCTACTAAACAATGTGGCATCTAGTTTTCTTGTTGAAATTTATAAAAATGTTTATAAAAATACCAAACGTTGTGTTATCCACTTTTGATTGCATTTTCCCTCATTCTGTTTCTCAGATCTATCCACATTGTTTTATGTTGCCACAATTCTTTCTTCTTACTCCTTAATAAATGCCACCATGACATTGGTAAAATGTTATCCATACCCTTGGCTATGCATTGCTGCTAGGTTTTTTTGTTTGCTTCTCCCCTTATGTGAACAATCCTTTTGTGAATATCTTCTCTGGTGAACATCGGCAAGACTTTCTATTACATGGTGTTCAAACTCTACTATGATTCACGTTAAGGAATAAATTTTAGATTGTGGTCCAGTAGAGATTTTGAATAAAGAGCCTTCCAGTGCATGAATAGGGTATATTGCCCCACCTAACTTCAGTCTTTTAAATATCTCTCAGTAGGGGCGCCTGGGTGGCTCAGTTGATTGAGCATCCGACTTCAGCTCAGGTCATGATCTCACGGTTTGTGGGTTCGAGCCCCCTGTCGCTCTGTGCTGACAGCTCAGAGCCTGGAGCCTGCTTGGGATTCTGTGTCTCCCTCTCTCTGTGCCTCTCCCTCGCTCACGCTCTGCTCTCTCTCTTGAAATAAATAAACATTAAAAAACTTAAAAAAATATATATATCTTTCAATAAAGTTTCATTCTTTTTTCCATAGAGACCATTAGCCTGCTCCAGTCTCTATCTCTTCCTTCTAGAATTACAACTAGAAGATGAACTTCCCATTTATCCCTCATTTCTCTTGTTTAAATTTTCTGTTCCCTGTGCCTGAACTATGATGTAGGTATGTCCTTCAGACCTGTCTTACAGTTCTCTGATAGCCTGTGACCATTTTGTTACCTACCCATGGATTGTGAATTTGTATTCTAGAATTATACTTCTTTTCCAAATCACTCTTGTAATAGTTTCTTATTAATTATTCTCTTAAAAATTGCATTTTTTAACCTTGAACACTTTACATTATTTCATAATTTCTAATTCTATTATCTCAAGTCCTTGGAGATCTAAAGTTGTTGTCTTTTAGTTTCTGCCGAATTTCCTTCATGTTATTCTATTTTATAGGTTTTCTTGTGATTAAAATGTTTTTCTTTATTTGGTTGAACTTAATTTGTGATAAGACTGTGGTTCTGATGTAGAGGGAGAATTTAATTTGTTGTTGCTGAAGCCCAGAATTTGCTAATAACATGGGGTGCTTCTGTAATCGCCTTAGGGTTTCCATTGTAATTCAGGTTTTATTTTATTTTATTTTATTTTATTTTATTTTATTTTATTTTATTTTATTTTATTTTATTTTATTTTGTTATGTTTATTCTTGAGAAGGAGAGAGACAGAGTGCAAGCGGAGGAGGGGCAGAGAGAGAGGGAGACGCAGAATCCAAAGCAGGCTCCAGGCTCTGAGCCGATGGCACAGAGCCTGACGCGGGGCTCGAACTCACGAACCGTGAGATCGTGACCTGAGTCGAAGTCGGACACTTAACCGACTGAGCCACCCAGGCGCCCCAATTCAGGTATTTTAGATATAGCTCCTTCACTTTGTGGCATTCCCAAGACATTGGCTCTCATCTCAGCATCACTCTAGGTATTAGTGACTAGGGCCATCACATACCAGATACATATCACATACTCACCACAGGTGCCTTCTCTGATTAAAGTTCATAGTTGTTATTTTGGCTTAATATTTACCCTTGCAGATTTTTCTTGCTTGTCGTGAATCCATTATCTTTCTAAGCATATGTCTTCCAGACTTTAGCAGTATTGCAGGAGGAAGGCTTTTGAGTCACAAGTCTACCCCCTTCACTACGAGAAAGTGAAATCCAGGCACACGGCGTTGGTTTCATGGTTCCTTCAAGTCTACAGACAGGACAGCGTCCTTCATGAGGAGCATGGAGAACATAATCGGCAGGAAAGCATTAGGGCCTTTGTGTGTAAAGGCTGGGAAGTGTATTCGTGTCCGTGTGTTCGACTTATAAAAATCATATGTTATTTTGGAGGTCTGAAATCAACTTCTTGGGGGTTAGTTAGGTAGCAGAAAAAAAAAACAAACAAACAAACAAAAACCAAAAAAGAAAAAAACAGAGCCTGAATATTTTGATCTGCTGGATATAGTGTTGTGGGAATGTTAGTAGGGGTCAGATGCTAATTTCCATTAATAAGATGTCTCTGAGGCCATGCAAAAGAGGTTTTTGTTTCACTGATGGCAAAGTGAATCAACAGCCGTTAAGTGAAAACTTTTACTCTTCTGTGTCCACATTGAAATGAGCAGGCAAATTCTTTTTGGAAAGGCGCTGGTAGTGTTCCTTCCTTCTAATTGGTTTCACTCTTCTTTCTTCCTTTGGAAAACCACTTGGGAAATAGAAATTTCAGTGAGGTACATGCCAGTTGTTTTTAGACTAAAAGGGATTTAACAGGGTCTGCGTAAAGCCTTAACCTATCTGCTCATTGTTTTTTGCCCAGGAAATACCGTAAATCATCCAATTAACCTTAAAGTCGGTGGGTCTTTCCTTGTATATTGTGCATGTCATGTTTTGATAGACTCTTCGGCCTGCGTCGTGGTTTTGCTTTATCATCTTGGCAAGGGTAGTCACGTTAGGCATGTGCATCAGAATGGCTGACCATGTTTTTAGGACATGACGTGAGGTGGTGGCAGAGAAACCCCAGGATTGAGGGGGAAATACAGAATGCTGCTGAGGCATCATAATGTCAGCTTACTCCTGCGCCCAGCTCTTTGCCACAGGATGCTGGAGTCAGGGAGCATCCTGAGGTTAGGTGTCCAAAGCACACTGTGACTGGAATGCCCAATTTGAATTTTTTTTAATGTTTATTTTTGACAGAGAGAGACAGAGCACAAGCAGGGGAGGGGCAGCGAGGGAGACACAGAATCCGAAGCAGGCTCCAGTCTCTGAGCTGTCAGCACAGAGCCCGATACGGGCTCGAACCCACCAACCGTGAGATCATGACCTGAGCCGGAGACGGATGCTCAACCGACTGAGCCACCCAGGCACCCTTAGAATGCTTATTTTGAACAGTCAGTCAGAAATCTCTACCCAAATTTTGTCTACTGGATTTGTCTCTTTTGGCTGAACAGCACTCAGTATACACTTCTTTGTGCAGATTTGAGATTCGCTGGGACAATTTTAGACAGGCATGTTAAAGAACACAGGGCATTAACCAAAGCCAAAGAAACTAAAATGTTTATGTTTTCCAGCTAAATAATTGATTGCTTAATATATTCTGCCTACAATCAGCTCTGGGAAAAATAGGACTTTTGCGTTTGTTCCAGGGCCATAGCGAGGGAACTCTTTAATTTTTTTTTTTTTAATTTTTTTTTAACGTTTATTTTATTTTATTTTTTTATTTAAAAAAATTTTTTTAACATTTATTTATTTTTGAGACAGAGAGAGAGACAGAGCATGAACAGGGGAGGGGCAGAGAGAGAGGGAGACACAGAATCTGAAACAGGCTCCAGGCTCTGAGCTGTCAGCACAGAGCCTGACGTGGGGCTCGAACTCACGGACTGTGAGATCATGACCTGAGCCGAAGTCAGACACTCAACTGACCAAGCCACCCAGGCGCCCCTAACGTTTATTTTATTTTTGAGACAGAGAGAGACAGAGCATGAACAGGGGAGGGGCAGAGAGAGAGGGAGACACAGAATTGGAAGCAGGCTCCAGGCTCTGAGGCATCAGCCCAGAGCCTGACGCAGGGCTCGAACTCACGGACCGTGAGATCATGACCTGAGCTGAAGTCGGATGCTTAACCGACTGAGCCACCCAGGCGCCCCTCGAGGGAACTCTTTTAAATGCATTCTATGGTATTTGCTTAGATATACACTGCTAAAGTTAAAAACAAACAAAAAGAGTGAAACCTTATTACACTTAGACACACTGGGGCGCCTGAGTGGCTCAGTCGGTTAAGCCTCCAACTCTTGATTTCTGCTCAGGTCATGATCTCACGGTTCATGAGTTCAAGCCCCACATCAGGCTCTGCACTGACAGCTTGGAGATTGCTTGGGGTTTTCTCTCTCTTCCCCTCCCATGCTTTCTCAGTCTCTCTCTCTCTCTCTCTCTCAAAATAAAGAACTTACTTAGAAAAAGGAAAAACAAATTAGACATAATTAGGAATAATGTTAATTATAAGAAATATAAATTTCTGAAGATACTTAAAATAATAAGGCATTGTTAGACACGTACTTGGAAGTAAATAAATTCTTCTATAGTGCCTGAAAATTGTTTACTGAGTGAATTTTTTATGGATTGGTACTTCACATTTTGATGATTCTTAATGTTAATTATTGGAAGTAGACTAATCATAAGTGAGTGTCTAATTCACACGAAACCATGTAAAACAATAAACTTTATAAAATGAATTCAGCTAGGTTGCTGTGAATTCACTCTAGGTACAATGTAAAATCCTGGAACTGCCTTTTCCCTTAATCATAAAAATGGGTGTTCTTAATGACTTCCCCATAAAAATTCTTAAATATGCCTCATATTCTATGGCAAATATAAATATTAGAATTACTCTTTTGTGCCTAATTACAGAAAAGCAGGAGAATTTAATTCTCTGGGTAAGACATACAATACAAGAAACTGAACTCACAATATAGATCAAGCAGCTGGGAGAAAAGCCCATGATTGATTTGATAAAGAACTTCCTGAGAAATGCACAAAAGAATTGCTATAAATGCCTAGATTGTGATACATGTCGATAATCTAGTGGCTTATGTGATAGTAAAGTTTCAAAATGCAGTGTGTTCAGTTTTGCTCATAGAACAGCAATTTGAGCCTAAGTCTCCCAACTACCTTCAAAAAACTGCACGTGATAGATGTTAATCATTCCGTTTTTCCAAATGTGACAAAGAAGAGGGTTAGATTCAAAGTTAAGTGTATGAGGCTTTGCAGATGTCTGATTGTTGAAAATCTGGGTATCTGTGCCCACTTTTGTTTCTTTTCCTTTGGGAATAAGAATCATGGGTCACAGCACATAGGAAAAATGTCAAAATAGAACTGGAATTTGAAGAGAGATCTTTCTCAGAGAGCCAGCAAGCCTGAATAAGATCAGAGAGAAGAAATGAAATAATTCAGAGAAGAATTTAAACACTGTTGTGACAACTGGATAGGGAAAGGCCAATTGCAGAAAGCATAAAATATGTATGGGAAGATGAAAGCAACAGGGATGATGGGCCCATTGGGCAGGGAACAATGAGAAACGAAAAAAGTTATTTCTGTAAAGGCGTTGAGTCGTTTGTGAAGCCATGGCATGGCCTGTCACCTAGGAGGGAGGCTGATGATCTTATAGGAGTCATTTTTTTTTAAAGTTTATTTACTTAGGGGCGCCTGGGTGGCTCAGTAAGTTAAGCATCTGACTCTTCGTTTTGGCTCAGGTCACGATCTCACCGTTCCATGAGTTCGAGCCCCGCGTCAGGCTTTGCGCTGACAGCTCAGCTTGGAGCCGGCTTCACATTCTGTGTCTCCCTCTCTCTCTGCCCCTCCCCTGTGCACTCTCTCTTGAAAATAAACATTAAGTTTAAAAAAAATAAACTTTATTTACTTATTTTTGAGAATGATGGAGAGAGTGAGCAGGGGAGAGGCAGAGAGAGAGGGAGAGAGAGAATCCCAAGCAGGCTCCGCATTGTCAGTGAAGAGCCTGACATGGGGCTAACCAACCTCAGGAACCATGAGGTCATGACCTGAGCCGAAATCAAGAGTCCGTTGCTTAACCGGCTGAGCCATCCAGGGGCTCTTATACAAGTCTTTTTAACCTCCCACATAGATAGAAGCACTAAATACAGCTTGGTGAACTCTCTAAGAGGGACAGTTGGTCTTACTGTGGCAAACTCATGGCATGTATCTTATGACTGAGCAGTTCTTTTCCCCAGAATATATTCCATAGATAATCCATGGCAATTTTCATATACATGTGTGAAAGTGTTAATTACCACCGTGTTGCTGGTGATCAGAAGTTGGAGAGAATTTGGGTACCATGATGGAAAAAGTGCATAAATAACTGTATGTCATGGTGACTCTTTCAGTGATTCCAAACAGTGAATTAGCCATATACATAGCAACATGGAGAGATCTTTCTATTTTTTAAAGTCACGAATTATTAAGGAATAGTTCGCACCCATTGAATTTTACCTTTTTAAAGGTACTGTTTAATGAGTTTTGACTAACTTCCACACTCGGGTGTATGTAACAATGATCAATATAAATAAGATAGGAGAGTTCCATCAAGGTGGGCACATAGATCATTCCTGACTTTGCTCCCCCTCCCAACAACTAACAACTATTGATGAATAAGACACTACTGAGAAACTCCTAGAACACAAAGATGAGGCTGAAGCACCCCCCTGTAGCCCGCGATAGACTACGCTAGAAGGTAAGAGGGGTGGCTGCATGTGGACCACATTGCCTGTGTCCCAGGCCATTGCAGCACTACATGGAGAAATTCCCTTGAGATTCCCTAGAGCTTGCAGAGGAATATGTGGGGCCCAGCCACTGGGAGTCTGACAGTGATGGAGGAGGAGGTAGGGGCTTGAAATCAACAGCAAGATCTTGGCAGACTGAGGTCAGACCTGCAGTGCCCAAGTAGCAATCCCAATAGGGCCTTTACTCATCTCCAGAAGGAAGTCAAGCGTGCACTCTGCCCAGGACGCTTGCTGGGATGCATATTTGCCCGATCTAGATCCTCATAGGAGGATTTCTGCTGACCCTCAAATCCGTTTTATCCACACCCAGGCATGGAGCCCAATCATAGCCCCCTCCTGCTATGGAGAGGGCCTTCTAGCCCCATTTGACCAGAATGTCTGGAATCTGGAATCTGTGGGACCCAGTGGTGCTTGAGCTGACAGGTGGGCAGGCTCAGCTGATTGTCTCCAGAGTGAAGCCAGGACTGGGCACGCAGGCTTCCTGTGCATAGCATAAGGGGATTCCTTCATAGCCATGGTTGGGGGTACTTCCGGGTCCCTCCTAACTGGAGATCCTGTTGTGGAAATTAAGAGTAGGGTAGAACAATCCCTCACCCTCAAACCAGGCAAGAAGGGCACCAGAAAATTCCTGTAAGTTTTGCTCCTTGGCAGCACTTGACCTAAGAGAAGGACAGACAGAGCTGGTAGTTTGTAGAGCAAAGCTAGAGACTCTTTCAATCAGATACCTTGGGGTGTGGGTTGACTTGAGTCAAGACAACAACAACAAAAAGAGCTTTACAAGTTTTAGGGCTGATTCACCTGCTGCACCCAAGCAGGGAATCTAATGCAACGCCCTAGTCATTGCTGAATACAGCCTTGAGCCTGTCCAACCAGGAAACTAACCAGAGTGCAAGGGAAGCTATGTAGTGCCTTCAACAGCCTTACATACAGTGGCCCTTGAATGGAGAGCACAGCCTGTGGCTTCCTCCATTGGCAGAGTAAAACAGGTGACCTCACCTGACCAGGGATTTCAGTGCATCCTCAGGTCTGGTGTCGGTCTGCAATCAATCAGCTATATAGTCCCTGGGCCTTGGCCTGCTGCCCTGTTACTGTAGGAACATCTGTTATTGAAGATAGTACCCCATCCTGACTGTTTTGTAAGCCCAACCAAGAACCTAGGAAACCATGGGGCCTATCCTATAGCCTTATTTGAGTAGGTAACCAAGCTAGCAATTGAATCCAGCTGTTCTCAGCCAGTGGCATATCCTCTCATCTCCATCTTCAGAGCACAATCAGCTGCCTCATCCCAAAATAGACCATGACAACAGGTCCCACCTGCCGAAGTAGACACACCCAAAACCTAAACTGAGCTGACTGGTGAAGAACTGTCTCTGATGAAGCAAACCTGTAAAATCTGGAAGACGAGTGGCATTACTCAAGCGCACACATCCTCGCACAAAGAATCAAGGGTCATGAAAATAAGTAAATACGACACCACTAAAGGATACTAATAAAGCTCTAACAACTGACCCTAAAGAAAGGGAGACCTATGAACTGTCAGACAAAGAATTCAGCATACTCCTCTTAAGGAAGTTTAGTGAGCTACAAGAAAACACAGATAACTGACTGAAATTAAGAAAACAATGCATAAACAAAACAAGACCTTTGATAAGGAAACAGCAATCTTAACAAAATAAAAAATGGAAATCCTAGAGTTTAAAAAAATACAACAACTGAACTAAAGAATTTAATAGAGTTTCAAAATTAGACTTGACCATGCCAGAGGAAGAATCAGAGACTGAGAAGATAGAACATTGGAAATGACCCAGGCTGAGGAGCAAAAAGAAAAAAAAAAAAAAAAAAAGTAAAGAAAGTTAAGAGCCACAAAAGAAAAGAGAGAAGTTATATAAAAGAGACCTCCCATAAGATTACTGGAAGACTCTCAACAGAAACTTTTCAGACCAGGAGACTGGGTTGACATACTCAAAAATACTGAAAAATACTGTCAACCAAGAATTAGATACCAAGATTAGTATTATTTCCTTCAAAAATACAGCCTTTCCCAAAAGCTGAAGATATTATCACCAGACCTGCCTTATAAGAAATCTTAAAATGAGTTCTTAAAGCAGAAGTAAAAGAATGTTATTAACATAAAAAAAAAGATAATAGTAGTGTAAATTTCCCTGGTAATGGTAAATACATAGTAATAGTTAGAATTTATGATATGGTAATAGCTGTGTATAACTCACTTTAATTGACAAGTCAAAAAAAAAAAGACAACAGCAAAAATGCCCATAAATAGAATAACCTGTTATTAGATACACAATATAAAAATTATGTAAGTTGTATCAGCAATAACCTAATATGTAAGGGGAGAAGAGTAAAACTATGTGAATTTTATTGAAGTTAAGTTGTTATCCTTTTAAAACAGGGTGTCATTAGTTTAAGAGGTTTTAGGTAAGCGCACAGTAACCACAAGGGAAAATCTTGTATTAATTACAGGGAAGAACACAGTAGAGAAGTCAAAAATACTGATACCAAAAGTCATCAAAACACACACAAAAAGATAACAGGATCCAAAACAAAACAAAGTGGATCTGCAAAACAACCAGAAAACAAGTAGCAGGATGGAAATAGTAAACCCTTACCTGTCAACAATTATTTTAAATGTAAACAGATTAACTTCTCCAATCAAAAGATTGAAAACGTCTGAATGTATCAAAGAAGATCCAACAGTATGCTGCCTATAAGAGGTTCACTTGAGCATTAAAGACACACACAGATTGAGAGTGATTGGATAGAATAAGATGTTTCAAGCAAATCTTTTTTTTTCTTTTGAGAACATATTTATTTATTTTTGACAGAGAGACAGAGCATGAGTGGGGGAGGGGCAGAGAGAGAGGGCGACACAGAATCTGAAGCAGGCTCCAGGCTCTGAGCTGTCAGCACAGAGCCTGACACGGGGCTCAAACTCATAAGCTGCGAGATCATGACCTGAGCCGAAGTCGAATGCTCAACTGACTGAGGCACCCAGGCGCCACCCCCCACCTTTTTTTTTTTTTTTTAGAGTCAAGCAAATCTTTGAAAACAACAACAAAAAGCAGAGGTAGCTATACTTATATCAGATGAAATAGACTGTAAACTAAGAATGGTAAAAAGAGACAAAAGAGGCCATTAGATAATGATAAAGGGGTCAATCCATGGAGAAGATAGAACAATTATAAATATTTATGTGCCTAATATTGGAGTACCTAAACATACAAAGCAAAAGCTGAGAGGTAAAGGAGAAATAAACAATAATCCTAATTGTTGGGCATTTTTAACACCCCACTCTTAACAGTGGACAAATCATCCAGACAGAAAATCAATGAGGAAACCACAGATCTAAACAGTAGTATAGACCAAATGGACCCTACAGACGTAAAATGTTCTGTCAACAACAGCAGAATGCACTTTCTCTTCAAATACACATGGAACATTTTCTAGGATAGACCATATGTTAGTCCACAAAATAAATCTTAGCAAATTCAAGAAGATTGAAATCATACCAAGTATCCTTTTCTGATCACAGTGGCTTGAAACTAGAAATCAATAACTACAGGAAAACTTGAAAATTCATGAGCACATGGAAATTAAATAATACTCTCAGAACAACCAATGGGTCAAAGAAGAAATTAAAGGAGAAATAAAAATGTTTCTTGAAACAGAGATGGAAACACCAGAACTTAGGGATGCAGCAAATATAGTTCTGGGGAGATTCATAGCAAGAAATGCCTTTATTAAGAAGGAAGAAAGAACTCAAATAAACAACCTGTTTATGGCTTAAAAAACTAGGAAAAGAAGAATGAACTGAATCCAAAGTTTTCAGAAGAAAGGAAACAGTAAAGTTTAGAATATAACTAAATGAAATAGCAAACAGAAAACCTACAGAAAAAAACCAAACTAAGATTTGGTTCTTGGAAAAGAGGAACAAAATTGACAAATTAGCTAGACCAACCAAGGAAAAAAGTGAAAGGATCCACATCAATAAAATTATAAATAAAAAAAGAGACAACTGATAGTACAGAAATCCAAAGGCTTGGAAGAGGCTACTATGAACAACTATATGCAAGCAAACTGGACAACCTAGAAGAAATGGAAAAATTCGCAGAAACCTACAACTCCCCATGATTGAATTAGGAAAAAAATAGAAAATCTGAGTAGACTGATTACTAGTAAGATGATTGAATTAGCAATCAAAAATTTTCCCCAAAGAAAAGCCCAGGATCAGATGGCTTCAATGATAAATGTTACCAAACACGTAAAGAATTAGCACTAGTCCTTCTCAGACTCTTCCAAAAAGTGAAAGAGGAGAGAATACTATCAAATACACTTTATGAGGCTAGAGCTCTCCTGATTAAAAATTGAAAAAGGACAATGCTAAAAAACTATAGGCAAATATCCTTGATGAATATAGAGGCCAAAATCGTCAATGAATGCTACCAATCCAAATTCAGCAGCACATTAAAAGGGATCAATCACCATGATTAAGTGGGATTTGTCCCTGGGATGCAAAATTGGTTTAATATATGTAAATCAATCAGTGTGACACGTCACATGATCATCTCAATAGATGCATACTGATTTATTTTCTGTCCCCGAAGCTTGACATTTTTTTTAAACCATATTACAGAAACAGAATCATACTGTATGTAGTCGTTTTGCCTGGATCCTTTCCCTTAACATTACTTCTTTGTGATTCTTCTGGTATGAACATACGAACAGTTTTTGGTATTGCTGAGTAGTATTCTCTTATTGGGCTGTAACCTAAATGTGTTTGTTCTTTCACCAACTGAGGGATATTTGGGTTGTTCCTAGTTCCGGACTCTTTTAAATAAGCTGCTATTAAACATTTGCATGCAGATACTTGTGTGAACATATGTTTTCATTTCTTTTGAATAAACACCTGGAAGTTAAAGAGCTGGGTCATATGGAAAGTGTGCATTTAACTTGATAAGAAATTGATATACTGATTTCCAAGTGGAAATTTTACATTCCCACTTACAGTATACAAGTCCCATTGGCTAAACATTTACATCATCATTTGCTCATGTCAAGATTTTTAGTTTTAGTCATTCTAATGTTTATTAATATATTGTTAGAGATTTTATTTACATTTTCTTGATAGCTGATGCATTTGAATGTCACTGTCATGCACTTTATGAGCCATTTATTTATTGTGTGTGTTCAAATGTCGCAACCAATTTTTTGTCCTTTTTGTGTTAGCAAGTTTACATTCTTATATTCAGCAGCAAATGCTCTTTTTCTGTTGTGGCTGTAAGTCCTTTCATTAGATATATTTTTTGCAAATGTTTTCTCCCACTCCTTGTATTTTCATTTCCTAACAGTATCTTTGAGAACAGACATTTTGTGGGGGATGGGGAGTGAAAGAGAGAGAGAGAGAGAGAGAGAGTGCACATGAGTTGGGGAGGGGCAGAAGGAGAGGGAGAATCATACACCCTGTGTGGAGCCCACGTGGGGCTCCATTTTGTGACCTTGAGATCATGACCTGAGCTGAAATCAAGAGTTGGACATTTGACTGACTGAGCCATCCAGGCGCCTTGAGAACAGACATTTTTTTTTTATTTCTGTGTAGTCTGAATTATTTAATTTTCTTCTTTTTTGGTTGTGCTTTTGGCATCACATCTAAGACATACTTTGTTGTAATAAGTATTTTTCAGTGTTTTTTTGTCTCTATATTTTATATATCCAAGACTTAAACTTTTGTCTATAATCATTTTGAGTTAAAATTTGTGTAGGGTATTAGGTAAAGATCAAGGCAATTTTATATATATTTTTTTATTTTTATTTTATATTTTTATATATAAAATAAATTAATTTTATTAATTTATAATTATAAAAATTATATATATAATTTTTATAATTTTATAAATATATAAATATATATTTATATATAAAAATATATATAAATATATATAAATTTGTAAATATATATAAATTTGTAAATATATATAAATATGTAAATGTATATAAATATGTAAATATGTAAATATATAAAAATATATAAAAATATATAAAAATATATATAAATATATATAAATATATATAAATATATATTTACATTTATATATAATTATAAAAAAATAAATTATATATATATATATACACACATATATATATATATATATATGGATGCCCAATATTTTTAGTATCATGTTGAAAATACCTTTTTTTCTTTATTGAATTGATTTGGCACCATATATGCATGTATATGTGAGTATATTTCTATTTTGTTCCATTTTCAGATCTATGAGTCTTTCTGTATATCTCTCTTTCTCTCTTTCTCTCACTCATCCAGCATATAAGACCTGTAACATTCACTGATTACTATAGTTTTGTAGTACGTCCTGACATCAGGTAGTAGTATCCAGCTTTGTTCTTCAAAATTATGTTTTTTGCAATTTTACATCCTTTGCTTTTCAATACAATTTTCAATCAACTTCTAAATTCATGTAATATAAAAATATTCCTAGAATTTCAGTAAAAATTTGTTGAATTTCCCAGTCGGTAAATACAAAGAGAAAACCTTAATAATAATGAGACTTCTGATGATAAATATGGGTGACTTTCTGCATTTGCATGATTTTTGTCAATAATGTCTTGCAGTTTTCAGTGTACAGATCCTGCATATATTTTGTTATACTGGCCCTTAAGCATTTCATGCTTATTGATGGAACACTGAAAGCATATTGTTTTTAAAAATTAAAGTTACCTATTTTATTTGCCAATAAATAAAAATGTAGTTGATTTTGTATCTTGATTTGTATTCTGTGACCTTCATAAATTCACTTATTCAAGTGACTCTTTGCTTGATTTTTTGGAATTTTCTATGTAGAGGGTATGTTGCTATCAAATTACTTGTCCTTTCCAATATATGTGCTCTGCATTTATCTTTCTTTTCTAAATGATTTTTTAAAATATAATAGGGAATATTGGTATAAACTGCTTTATCTTGGAAATAAAGGCATTCTTAGCATTCTGTGTGTATGTATGTGTATATATATGTATATATATATATATGTATAATGCATATATAATGTACATGCACATTATATAATACAGTGCATGTTTTATATAATGTATATATGTGTATACATACACATACATACATGCATAATGTATACATTCATAGGGCACATTTTATATAATGTATATATGTGTATGCATACATAATGCACATTTTATATAATGTTTATATGTATATACATATGCATACATAATGCTATATATGTATGCTCTCTATAACATTATATAATACATTATACATTATATATGATGTATATATGTATATGTACATATATAATTGAAAAATAAATAAAATATGTATCCCTTTAAATTTGTATAGTTTACTGTATATTAATTCCATCTTTATAAATAAGTTTATAAAATACATGATGTCATGAAAAAAATACAAATAAAAAATACACAATGTCGTGTTTAATTAATAATAGTAACCTTACTGACTGTGTCACCATAGATTAGTTTATATTTTCTATACAGTTTTATATAAATGAAGACACGGCATACACTATTTTTCTTTGTTTTCTTTCACTCATTATAATTACTTCAAGTTTCACCCATGCTGTTACATGTGTTATTACTATTCAGCATTCCATTGTATGAATATACCAGTTTGTTTATTCATTTATCTGCTGATTAACATTTGCGTTGCTTCCAGTTTGGGGCTATTACACATAAAACTACTATAACTATTTAAACACAAATCTTGGAATTCACATATACTTCCTTTTATCTTAGGTAAATTCCTAGGAGTGGAATGGCTTGGTCATACCTTAGGTGAGTACTTAACTTTTTAAGAAACTATGAAACTTTTTTCCAAAGTGGATATATCATTCAGTGTGCCCCACTAAACACAGATGAGAGATTTCATCGCTTCACATATATACCAGTGCTTGCTGTGATCTTTTTTATTGTCGCCATGCAATTGGGTCTATTTCATTGTGTTTTTGATTTGTATTTCTCAAGGGTTGCATGGGCTTCTTGGCTGTGTGTGTATCTGTTCAGTAACACGTCCCTTCATATCTTTTGCCTTGTTTCTATCTGGATCACTTGTTCCTTCCTGTTGGGTGTTGAGAGTTGTTTTTTTAAATTAAGATAACATTTAAATAGAATATACTAGTTTTAGGTGTGGAACATAATTCACAATATGTATCTATTGTGAAATGAGCACCACAGCATGTCTAGTTGATATCAATCACCATGTAGTTAAAAGTTTTTGTGTCTTCTGACAAGAACTTCTAAGATCTGCTTTCTAAGCAACTTACAAATATACAATGCAGTGCTATTAACTATAGTCACTATGCTGTACATTTATATCCGCATGACATTTATTTTATAACTGGAAGTTTGTACTTTTTGACCATCTTTACTCATTTCCCCATCAATCTTTCTCCCCCCACCCCCGGCCCCCACCACCAAACTTTGAAGTTTCTGGAACCTCCAGTACAAGTTTAATGAAAAAGGGTAAGACTGAACATGTTTGTCTGCTTTTTTTTTAGTCACAGAGGTAAAGAATTGCATCTTTCACCACTAAGTAAAATGTTTTCGTGTTGGTTTTTCATAGATGGTGTTTATTAGTCTGAGGAAGCTCCCAGTTTGCTGAGAATTTTATCATGAATAAAATTTTAATTTTTTTCAAATGCATTTTCTGTCTCTTAAAATGATGGCATTATTTTGTAGTTTGTTATAGTGTGTAGTTATTGGTGAATCATACTCGTTGATTTTCAAGTGTTAAAAAATTCTTTCATTCCTGGATGAAGCTACCCATGTGTTGGGTCATATGTTGTTGGACTTAGATAATGTTTTGTTAAAGATTTTGAGCCTATGTTATAAGAGATATTGGTCTGTAATTTTCTTGGAATCTCTTTGTTATATCAGGATGATGTGGTCTCCTGAAATGTGGTAGAAACCATGATGTTATCGTGTATTTTTGAGAACAGTTTGTGTATAATTGGTGTTTAATCCTTAAATGTTTGTTAGAATTTACCATAATAGACACAGTGCTATACTCTTTTTCTCCCTGATGACTAGTAAGCTATATTTTTCTTTATCAATCTGCCTAGAATTTTACCATTTTCACAGATTGAGAAAAAAAAATTGTTGTATTTACTTTTTTCTTTGGTTTTATCTTTCCTATTTTATTCATTTTTGCATTTTATTATTTCCTTTCTTCTACTTGCATTTTGATTACTTTGCTCTTCTCTTTCCAGTTTATTATATTAGAAGCTGGCATCATTATTCTGAGACTTTCTTATCTTTTAATGTAAATATTTACTGCTATAAATTTGAATATAAGTATTGTTTTAGCTATGTTCTACAAGTTTTAGTGTTAGGTTTTCATATCCATTCAGTTCAAGATACTGCCTAATTTGCCTTATGGTTTCTTTGCACCAGAGCCTACATAGAAACTTGTCGTTGACTTTGTGATTACTTGAGTATTTTCCATACACATTGTTATTTAAAAAAAAATGGTGTTTATTTTTGAGAGAGAGAGAGAGAGAGAGAGAGAGAGAGAGACAGAGTGTGAGTGGGGGAGGGGCAGAGAGAGAGGGAAATAGAATCCGAAGCAGGCTCCAGTCTCCAAGTTGTCAGCACAGAGCCTGATGTGGGACTTGAACTCATGAATTGTGAGATCACGACCTGAGCTGAAGTCAGATGCTTAACCGACTAAGCCACCCAGGCGCCCCATGCATATTGCCTATTTATACTGATGGTTCAGTTTTGTTCTGGTCAGATGATATAATTTTTGAAGTTTACTCTTTGAGGTTACAGTCTATCTTCTTGAATGTTTTATGTCCCCTTGAAAAAATGACTGATTCTGATGTTGTGTTAGATGTTTTTAAATAATCAATTCATTGTTTTACTTTGGTAAAATTCCTTGTTTTGAAGTATACTTTCCTGATATTTGTAAAGCCACTACAATTTCCTTTTCATTATTATTTTCATTTTCCGTCATCTTTTAACAGCAGATAATTGGATATGGCTTTGTTACTTGCATTTACAGTCTCAAGCTTTCATTGCAGTATTTAGATAAAATACATAGAAAGCAATTATTGATATGTTAGGACTGTCATGTCATAGTGATATGATAGCAAATATTGATATCTTGTATCTTCTTACTTTTTGTTTTTAATTTGTCCCATCTGTTTCTTTTTTAATTTCCTTTTGTTATGAGTTGTTATGAGTTGTTATGAAGTATTAAGTGTTTTAGTGTTTCTCCACTAATAGCTTACTGGTTATGCCTCCTTTTATCGCCTAAGTGATTGTTCTAGGGTTACCAGTACATGTCTTGAGATGACAGTGATCTACCTTCAAAGAATATTGTACTACTTGACACATCGTGTGAGAGACTAGAATCTACTTCCATTTTCCGCCATCTTCATTTATATTATTGCCGTCATATGTTTTGTACATATTACAACCCCTAAAATACATTGTTATGATTTGGTTTACACTCTGTCACATAAAGAGATCAATAATGAGGAAAATGTAATGTCTATTTTCTTACATTTTTACTGGGCCTGTCACTTCATTTTTTGGCGTAGTTACAAACTTATCTGTTATCATATTCTGTTGGAATAACTTACTAACACTTACCTTAGAGTTCAGGGTTGACCGTTGTTTCTCTCAGTATTGTATGTCATTGTGGTCTTCTGACTCGCATACTTTCTGATGAGTTGTCTGAGGTCATTGCTGTCTTTGTTTTGCTATATGTAAAATGTTTCTAGCTTGGGCAACTTTAGTAATGTTTATTCATCTTTTATTTTCGGTAGTTTGTCTATGATGTACCTGTATATGTTATTTTTCTCATTATCCTGTTTTGCATTCTCTGAGGTTCTCACACCTGTGGTTTGTTGTCTTTCATTAGTTTTGTGAAGTTCTCACCCATTATCTTTTCAAGTATTTCTATGATCCTGGTCTCTTTCTCTTTTCTAGTATTGGGACTCCAATTACACATGCATTAGACTGTTTGCTAATGGACATGGGGATTTTGTTATCTTCTTTCCTTCACTCTCTTAATATGTATTTTCCCTTTGGAGAATTTCTCCCAAATATATTCTATTTGTTTATTATTATTTTTTTAATGCTTACTTATTTTTGAGAGACAGAGAGACAGAGCATAAGTGGGGGAGGGGCAGAGAGAGGGAGACAGAATCCGAAGCAGGCTCCACTCCGAGCTGTCAGCACAGAGCCCGACACGCGGCTTGAACCCATGAAATGTGAGATCATGACCTGAGCCAAATTTGGTCGCTTAACCGACTGAGCAATCCAATTGCTTGTTTACCAAAATGTATTCTAATTCATTGATTACGTTTAATGTGTCCAGTCTGCAAATAAGCCTATTAAAGGAAATTTTCAACTTTGATAGGAGTTTTAAAAAATTTCTGTCATTTTCTTTTAATGTTCCTACTGTATCCATCCTTCTTCCAGATTTCCCATCTGTTCATCCATGTTGTCCGTATTCTCGCTATATTCATAAACATACTATAGTTATTTTAAAGTCCCTGTCAGATATTGTTAATATATGGACCATCTCCAGGTCTGGTTCTCTTGACTCCTTTATCTTTTGGTGGTATGTCCTTTTTTTGGTATTTGTGTCTTCTGCAATTATTTTTCCATTAGATTTTGGATAGTATGAAGAAAAGAGGAGTAGAAAGTGAGACCTGTAAGATTCACTTTTAGAGATCGGTGTTCCTCTGCTTCTGTCAGGTTGTGTGTGGTTGAGGCAGTCTAATCATTACTTCCTGTGTCCCTGAACCCTCAGCATTATTGTCCTTCCTCACACAGCAGCCAAACTGCCTGTCCTAGATGGGGAGTCTGGCCCAGTGGTTCTGGGACGCAAACGAATTCTTGTTCACTTCCAAGGTCAATACCACTTGGCAGTTGTGTAGGATGCTTGAAACCAGAGACTTTCTTCCCTTCTGCTAGCAGCAGCTAACCTCTGCCTGTGGCAGGAAAAGGGAGGCTTTCCTGTTTTCCCTAAGAGGCAGACAGCTTTTGTTTTTACCCCTCCTTCAATGAAAGCTCACCTATTTCTGGGATCATAGGGAAGGAAGCTTCCTTGCCCTGTACCTAGAGGGAGACAGTTTTTGCTTTGAACGAGAGAAGAGTCTTAGCCACACTTACACTTCATGCCTGTTCCTCGGGTGATCATCATCTCTAGCTTTCTCAGGAGTCCTTTCTTGCCTCCTGTTGTCCTCATGGACACCTGCTGAAGGTTTATGAGAAAATCTGGCAGGTGGCTAGAGAGTCCTTTTGTTACTGGGATTCTCAGGGACTATACCCTGTCATACTAGCCCATATTCTGCCTTCATGTGTCTGTTGACATTTCAGTTACGGTATTTTTTTTTTCTTATCCATTGTAATGGGCGCTATTTTTCTGTCTTGTGCTTTGCCAGTGGAAAAACAGTTGGTACATCCTCTCTTTCCTTGGAGGAGTTTGTCACCCTTTGAAAGTCAATTCACCTTATTGCCTTCAGACTTCAGCTCACTGATAGACTAAACAAAACAAAACAAAACAAAACACTGCAAAACCTAGTCCCATATCCTTTGTCTGATTTTCTTATTGTTGGAATAAGAACAATGTTCTCTTGTGGTTTTCACATTCCAAACAGAAGCAAAGCTGTGAATGGGTCTTTAAGAATAATCCATATTGAAAAAATGAGCACTATAATGAGATACATAACACAATGCCATTTAACTAAATTAAAATATTTGTGTGTTATACAATTTGCCTTTTGTAAGAACGTATTCACATAAACAGAAACACACTGAATGTATTAAAATTGTTGCCTGGGATGAAGGGGAAGAAAGGGGCTATAAGGGTATGAACAAATGAACCAGAGAATGCACAGATACAGTAAGGGAGAAAACTTTCATTACGCAAGGTTGACACTGTGCAATAAACTGAGGAGTTTGATAAACTCAACCCCCTGTATCTGAGATCCAGGAAGTATTAATAAACAAACACAAGACAAATTAGACAATCTCATCTTATTCTCCTCATGTTGGAAGCAGTTGCTACTGTACCTGCATGTAATGTCTGTACAAGACAATACGCTATTTGCTTGCATCATTTTGATATTATTGAATACCGTATGAACTATAAAATTTGACTTAGTGCTTTGTTAAAATATTTTAAGAGCATTTTTAACTGTATGTAGCTCATTGGAAAATGAAGTACAATGTCTGATTAGCCTAACAGAATGTAAGAATTACTATATTTTGGCACAAAGAGTGGAAAAATACAGAGAACATGTATCACGGAGGAAATAACTGTATTTATTGATTTCATGGTAAATTATCACCTCGAAATAACTATAGTTCTGTTTGCCCATTTGAGATAAAGCAGTAGACAAAGTGATTTATCTAGACTGTGCACCATTTAGAGTAGCCGGGGTCAGCTATTTGGCCAAGTTTAAGCCCCGGCTTTTTTCACTGGACTCATGAAGTGACTACGTTTTAAGGTTACTTCCAAATCTTATGATAAGGAAGACCCAGAAGGAAATTGGCTGGCGGGACCTGAAGCAGTTTGGATAAGACACATGGAAAAAGCAACCCAAGATAGGCCGCTTTGATAAGGAAAAAAAGGAATGTTTGTAGGCTGGGATTCGCTGAAGTAGCTGAAAAAAGCAAAACCTATGGAATATTAAAAGAAAAAAGGGCAACTTTCACTGATGGCCTCTGGAGATTCAAGCCTTGAATGACATTGAATAAAATCTTTACTCTCCTGTGCCTGGATACACACCTCTGGATGAATCTTGTTGGCTCTGTAGATTGAGAGAAAACAGAGTTCTCCCACCAGACCGCTACCAGTATTTGTGAATAGGATTTAGAGTCCTCTCCAAATTAGCTTGGGTTTTTTGTTTTTTTTTTTTTTTTTTTTTTTTTTTTACTCAAAGCAGAGGCTAAACTAAGGATTTGTGTGTAGATGTGTTTTTTTTTGGGGGGGGGGAAGTGACAAGAGATCATTCTAGGGAACATAACAGGCAGCAGCCAGTGAGAGTCAGTCAAGAGAGGTGAAGGGTCCACGGGAGAGCACAGTGGGAGGTTGCTCCCTGGGCGTGGCCATTGGCATTTGATCCCTCTGAGATTTTCTGGGGAGTAAACATAACAGTTCTCAAAACGTCCACAAAAGATCTCCAAGGGAAAGCACTTGTCACCCTTGCTTTAGAGAGCTCCCCTGGGTGGGCGAGCACGTAATTTGTCACCCCCTCACACCAGGGCATTGGAAAAGCCCTGAAAGAAAGCAGAAATCACACGCAGCATATTTGAGCCAACGCACTGTCGACACAACCTCAGTCAAATCCCGCAGAAAACTCGTCAGGGAATCAGGTGGTGGAGAGGGTGCAGGACGCCCTATATGGGGGTGGGGGTTCGATAAACCTTCTGGACTTGTGAAATTTTGGCCAGGCAAGCAGACAGTTGAGTTCCCTCCGTCTGGAATGTGAGAGGCTGTCCTCTTGAGTGATCAGAGAGGAATTTTCTTCTTATTTTCTCCTACTGGGTTTCTGCCTATCCTTTTAATATACTCAAGGATCTGCACAGGGGTCTAGGAATGGGCCATTTTTCTCATACACTGTATTTCTGTTCCATGGAGAAACTAATATATTTTTAGGCATGGGGTTTAGACAGGGCTCCATTAATTCTCAGAGGTAAGCCCTCTTTGAAATAAGAAACAATTTTTTTCACTCCCATACATTTGAGATCACTTTCCCCTTCCAAGTGCTGGAGCAGGCTCCTTAAAAGCTTGCTTTCTTTAAGTTCCAATAAAACCTAAATCTGTATTATCCTTCTAGTACAGACTTAACGTGCTGGGTTTCGACAGATCATAATCAAGATTTTTAAAGTTGCGTCATTTCTGCCTCGCTTACCTGGACGATGCAAACACGGAGGAAAGCAGTGGCCTCTTCCTTTCTGGTGGAGGGATCTGTTGGACAGTAGTAACAGTTATGGAAAGTACATGTGAACTGTGTGTGAAAGATGCATTGATCTAAGAAAGGCAAAGTGATGAGGTTTCCACAAAAGTCCTTTTCAAAATAGGTATTTTGTTTATTTTGATCTGTTCAGAAAAGCAAAGCCCAAAAGTCCTTTAGGAAGGGTAATAGCATGTAATCTTCCATAGATGAAGGTTTAGAGACATACTTCTAAGAGAAAACAATACATTTGGCATCAATAAAAGCGATGTCAGTGGGTCAGTTTGAGGAGATTGGAAGTAAAATAGTAAGAGGAAAGGATGGAGGGAAGCCATCCGAGAGGTTAGATTTGGATCAGAGAACTCGGGGATAAATGGGTGAATCTTGGTGAAAAACATTACATACATTTTGAATAGTGAAAGAGAAAATAATATTAAGTCCCGGCTTCTGATTCAGGTTTTAAAATACCTGGGACTTGCTGTCCAGAATCTTAAAATAGTACATGCGATGTCCTTTCAGGGTGGTTTTATGCCTCTCACGGGACTTACATTGCTATAAACGTTTCTTCTTTCATAATTATTTACACAGCGTGCTCTCAGTGTGAAATGAAATATTATTTCATTACTTTTTGGTAGACCTTTATAAAAAGATTGTGCTACGAACTAATCAACAAAAGGTAAAGCTGACATTTAAAAAGCCATCCACCTCTTGGCGTTCTCTACTGTGAAATTCAAAGAAAGAAAAGAGGGAGCCAGCACTTGCCCCCCATGGTCACACGGATATTTCTCACAGGATACAAAAACATACAAATGGGTGGGTTGATGCCACTGTTGAATTGCATGCCCTATAGCTTCTTACGCAAGAACTGTCTAATATACCAGTGATCTTTGCTAATTCAAACGATTCCTAGGTTGCTCCTTTGGATATCAGGGTTGTATTTTCTTATAAAAGCAATGTTAGAAATTAGAGTCTCGGGACAAGAGGGTGGCTGGATGGCTCAGTCAGCTAAGTGTCTGACTTCAGGTCATGATCTCATGGTTCGTGGGTTCAAGCCCTATGTCGGGCTCTGTGCTGACAGCTTGGAGCCTGGAGCCTGCTTCAGATTCTGTGTCTCCCCCTCTCTCTCTCTGCCTCTCCACTGCTCATCCTCATGCTTTGTCTCTGTCTCTGTCTCCCTCTCAAAAATAAATAAACATTAAAAAAATTTTTTTTTTTTAAAAGGAGACCATCTTAGGGATTGAGGATTAATTGGGAGAAATTTTGAAATGGGAATTGGAAATAGAGATGAAGCTTCTCTAAAGACTGTTCAGTTCCATAGCCACCCACGCCTAGGTTTCCCTCCGTGGTAATTCCCCAGGCTGCCCACGACCCTCAGGTACATGATAAGAGGGACACCATATCATTCTGTCTAATGAGTTTTGACTGCTGTATTTATTACCTCTAATTCTCTCAAAGGGTTAAAAAGGAATATTTACGAATCTAAAGATCTGGCACTGGTTGCATTCTACAAGTGTAGCAAGGGAAGTCCAAAGGTCCTGTGACACAAAAGCAAAACTTTAGGTGGCTCTGCTGATTGCCATGCGTGTTGGGCCCCTTCAGTCCTCAAAGGACATCTTTGCTCCTTCTTAACTGGGCCATTTTGCTGCTTGAGAAACTCCTGCTTGTCTTTGAGGGTGAAGTTCAATGGCACCTCACCTGGCACAGTGTTGCAGTCTTCCACACTCTCCAAGCACTTGGCTGTGATTCGATCGAGCCAGAACTCTTTATTTTTAATAAACAAGGATGTAGAAAAAAGACAGGGAGGGACAGGGAGGAGGAAGAAGAGGAGAAGGGAAGAATGAGAAGAAAAGGAAGAGAAAAAAGTTTCTCCTCTGCTCTCTCTCCCTTTGCCCTCACGAGTCCTATCTAACTCATACCCAATGATATTATTAATATGCGGTGATTAAATACAATGAATTTTGCCTTTTTAAAAACTGATGATATCGGGGCACCTGCGTGGCTCAGTCGGGTGAGCATCCGACTTTGGCTCAGGTCATGATCTCACTGCTGGTGCATCCGAGCCCCAGCACAGAGCCTGTTTCGGATCCTCTGACCCCTTCTCTCTCTGCCCCTCTCTTGCTCACACACACATTCTGTCGCTCTAAAATAAATACACATTTAAAAACAAAATAAAAACTGATGGTAGTTAATACCTAAGAAGTGCCAATTGTCCAAATATTAACCTCAGCCTGTACATATTTTTGATTCATTAAAGGAAAGAATTATTTCCCAAAAGAAAATCCCTTCTGGGAGCCAGCTCCCTTGATACGTGGCATCCCATTGACCTGTTTTCTTATAAAGTCTCCCACGGTGTCTGGGGTTTGATGGATATTTATGGGGGAAAGGGGCTAAGAAATAGTCTGGAGGATGGGTGTTTGAGAAGTCCCATCCTCTGGCATTTTCCCGAACAGATAAGCAGCTAAGCCATAAATACAAGTGATGAGAGTTACATTCAGTGCTGCGAGGTCATATTTTTGACTCTTAGAAAATTCAGGCTATTGTCAGACATATGTCAGACATGAGGGAGACCCGACCAAAGTCATATTCAGGAGAGATGTGCAGAGGGGCTACACAGATTGTAGACTGAATCTCATTAAGTACATTATCCATCCGTGTGTGTGTGTCTGGACACAGACACATATGTAATGAGTTATTGTGAGTGTGTCTTAATTGATTTGAACAATGTATATGAGGTTTATGTATATGAGGGAGAAATGAACATTCTGGCTTATAGAATAGTGAAACAGAACTTTTTTTTTCTTTTTGAGAGAGAGAGAGAGAGAGAGAGAGAGAGGGCAGGAGCAGGGGAGGGACAGAGAGAGAGAGGCAGAGAGAGAGAATCCCAAGCAGGCTCTGCACTGTCAGCACAGAGCCCGACTCAGGACTCGATGCCATGCACTGTGAGATCGTGACCTGAGCTTAGATAAAGAGTTGGACACTTAACACCAACTGAGCCACCCAGGAACCCAAGACAGGACTTCTGAAAGGAATTTCATCACCCTTGCCCCTAGTTGGAGCAATCCCCCTTTCCCAGATTATTGCAATTACTTGCTTATTCATCATCTCCCACAGTGGATCCTGAACTTCCAGAGAATAAAAGTACCTTTTATCACCTTGATACTTCCCAGTACTTAGCAAAGTTCTTAATATAAGACAGGTGTTCAGTAAATATTGAATGATGCAATGGAAATTGTCCAAATGTTCTGCTTTCTGTAGCATCTCGTCATCCTTCTCAATTCACGGATCCTCTAATAGTTATTATTAAATTATTAATTCAATTAAACAGATGCTCCCTTGGGACGCCTGGAAGGGCTTCTACTCTGTAGCTGCAAAGTCAGCAAGCAGAGTCATTTGTGAAATTAGTATGAGGGGATGTTTCTCAATTCCTCTGAACCTCATTTTTAATTTAACAGACAGGTTCCTAAATGGATGAGACATGATTTTTGTGATACTTCTGTAATTACTTCAAGGAAACTTAAAGAATTCCTAATATAGATCTTCTTCATAAAAAGTGAATAATCAGGGGCGCCTGGGTAGCTCATTTGGTTAAGCGTCCAACTCTTGATTTCAGCTTAGGTCATGATCTCACAGTTCCTGAACAAGTCCCACCTCGGGCTCTGAGAGCGTGGAGCCTGTTTGGGATTCATTGTCTCTCTCCCCCTTTGTTCCTTCCCCCCTGCCCTCTCTTTTCTCTCAGAGTAAATTAAAAAAAAAAACATTAAATTTTTTTTAAAAAGTGAAGAATCATGTCTCCCCATCCGTAGTCTGAGTTTTACAGTCTATCTGTGTTCTTGGGTCCTATCAAGTTTTCTATACTCTAAGCTAAACTTTATTACTCAATTAGCACCTTCCTACAATATTTCTCTACTGTTCTCAAAAGTCCAGATAACAGGTACATAATCAGGGAGCTTAGTACAAGGATTTCACTCTAGATTTTCATTATTCTTTCCATCTTTTCCTAAAACCCCGCTATGGCTGAACAAACAAGATAACCACAGAAAGGATTCAAGAGAGAGTACATTTGTCTTCTAGATCCCTTTGAACTCTCTGGGCTGGTGACAGTAATTTTCTTGCTTGCCAGAGAAGGATCTCACTGCCCCTACAGTTTCTACAAAGGTATCACCTGAGGCATATAGTTCAAAAGATGGCTTATCCCCAGGACAACCTTCATTGCCTTCAACCTTCATTGCTTCAAGGTGGATAACCTGAGTTACCTTCCAGTACATCCAGGAAGGTATAGTCTGAGGCCTGGAGGAAATGGACGGCACGCGGAAGGAATCACAAGAGTTGGCTGGTCTACACTACCGGCAACCGAGGGAACACCTATGGGAGGGTTTCAGTGGACTGGAGATTTGTGCAGTGTTTCTCAAAGTGTGGTCAGCAAACAGTAGCATCAGGATCACCTACAAGCTTATTAGAAATGCAAATTTTAGGGGTGCCGGGGTGGCTCAGTTGGTTAAGCATCTGACTTTGGCTCAGGTCACGATCTCGTGGCTCCTAGGTTCAAGCCCCGCGTCAGGCTCTGTGCTGACAGCTCAGAGCCTGGAGCCTGCTTCCGAGTCTGTGTCTCCCTCTCTCTCTGCCCGTCCGCCACTCGTGCTCTGTCTCTCTCACTCTCAAAAATAAATAAACATTAAAAAAAAATTTTAAAAAGAAAAAGAACTGCAAATTTCATGCACCACCCCAGACCTACAATGTCAGTATCTCTGGGGTGGCCCCAGCATTTTGTATTTTACCAAAAGCTCTAGGGGTTCTGATGCCGGCAACAATTTGAGACCACTTCTCTTAGGGGCCACATCATTTTCTTTTATCCCCACTATGCCTTGTTCCAGCCCCTGCTTCTGGCCCTCTGTCCTGCATGGGCTCCAACAGATTTCCTACAGGTATAGCCTGATGGTGTCTCACCTCCTGCTGTACCCTACAACCTGTGTCTCTGGTCCTAGAGCTAACCTTTGGATTCCCAACACACAACAAGATTACGGGATTCAGCTTAGTATCCATACGTAAGCAGTCTGAAACCAAGGGGAATTTCCACCTTCCCTGAGGACCAATCTTGAACAAATAGGGGATCGGAATGAGGGAATATATTTTTTATCATTTCCTACCTTGGGATAGGGTATCTTGAATGTGGTTTGTATGATTTCTTAATGACATCAAGCCATCACTAGCCATCAGTTCAGAAACGTGTTCTTGGAAGTTTGCCTCTCTGCCGTGTCTCACTCTGCTGATCAGCTCTCTGGTATTGCCTTTCCTAAAAACAGGAGCAGCACAGAAGCCTTGGCCTCCGGCTCTTATTTCTGGAGGAAGTAGGCTAAAACAAAAGACACCTGAGACATGGGACTTATCGCACTATCATCCCTGCAGCTCTGGTGTGTCCTTTTGATATAGGAAAAAAAATGCAAAACTAATGTTTCCATAATAACCTATTAGAGTGGAAGTTGTGTTACATTTAACATTAAAGGATAAAGCCAATGCATCATGGCACATGTATTGAATACATGCATGTAATTTTCTCTTTGTTAGACAGTTCTGGAGCTTGATCGGACTTTTTTTTTTTTTTTAAATATATGAAATTCATTGTCAAATTGGTTTCCATACAACACCCAGTGCTCATCCCAAAAGGTGCCCTCCTCAATACCCATCACCCACCCTCCCCTCCCTCCCACCCCCCATCAACCCTCAGTTTGTTTTCAGTTTTTAAGAGTCTCCTATGCTTTGGCTCTCTCCCACTCTAACCTTTTTTTTTGATCGGACTTTAACACACTGTTTTCTCCTTTTGCTCTGTTTCTTCAAAAAACTGAACCGAGGTAGGAGTTCTTCAGTAGAATCACAAATGTTTGTAATATGTTCAGGAAAAGGGAGCCTGTTTTCTTCAGCCCTGGATTAGCCTTTCTTTTAAGCAGCCTGATTCTTAGACTGTTCTTTTGGATTTCCTCCCTTATGAATTATTCACTTTGTAAATCAGGTAATGAAGGTGAAGGTGAGTATACATTTCTATTTATTCTTTTAAAAAAAAATTTTTTAATATTTATTTATTTTCAAGAGACAGAGAGGCACAGTGTGAGCAGGGGAGGGGCAGAGAGAGAGGGAGAGACAGAATCTGAAGCAGGCCCCAGGCTCTGAGCTGTCAGCACAGAGCCCAACACGGGGCTCGAACTCACGAACTGTGAGATCATGACCTGAGCCAAAGTCAGACACCCAACCGACTGAGCCACCCAGGCGTCCCGAGACTCAGTGGATCTTAATAGTAATGGGTTCTGATGTGACAAAATCCCCCGCAGAGGGCAGAGCTGCACATATAAGGACAGGCTAATGATTTTGGTCATCTACCTGGGGGTCAGAAGTATTCAGTAATTCTTCCGTTATCTGAAAAGGTCACTGTGCTTCCTATGGTGCTTGATTCACTACAAGGGAATGTGTCCAGCTCTAAGAAAAATGTCTTTGAGATAGTGCCATCTTTGTGATTTGGAAAACGGTTTCAAAAAGTCTGTAAAAGAGCGCCTGGGCGGCTCAGTCTGTTGAGTGTCCGACTCTTTATTTTGGCTCAGCTCATGATCTCATGGTTCCTGGGGTCAAGCCCCATATCAGGCTCCATGGTAATAGCACAGAACCTGCTTGGGATTCTGTCTCTGTGCCTCGCCCCCACTCGCACACATGCACTCTCTCTTTTTCTTTCCCAAAATAAATAAAACCAAAAAACCTCTTGGGGCACCTATGTGGCTCAGTCGGCTAAGCGTCTGACTTTTGATTTCAGCTCAGGTCGTGATCTCACAGTTTGTGAGCTCGAGCCCCACATCGGGCTCTGCGCTGACAGTGCAGAGACCTCTTGGGATTTTCTCTCCCTCTCTCTCTCTCTGCCCGTCCCTACTGGCACTCTCTCTCACTCTCAAAATAAGTAAGTAAAAATAAATGTTTAAAAAATAAATAAAGGGGCGCCTGGGTGGCGCAGTTGGTTAAGCGTCCGACTTCAGCCAGGTCACGATCTCGCGGTCCGTGAGTTCGAGCCCCGCGTCAGGCTCTGGGCTGATGGCTCGGAGCCTGGAGCCTGTTCCAGATTCTGTGTCTCCCTCTCTCTCTGCCCCTCCCCCGTTCATGCTCTGTCTCTCTCTGTCCCAAAAATAAATAAAAAATGTTGAAAAAAAAATAAAAAATAAAAAATAAATAAATAAAAACCTCTAAAGTGAAATATTGCCTTAACGTGTTTACTGTAGTGTCTTACATTTCCCATTAGGGGTTGCTTTCTTGTTTTTCCCCCAGCTGTATTGAGATATAATTGACAAAATCAGTGTGTAAGTTTAAGGTCTACGGCATTTTGATTTGGTTTGGCACACTTAAATATTGCAAAATGATTACCATTATGGGGTTAGCTAACACCGCCATCTGGTCACATGATCACCACATCTTCTTTGGGGTGAGTATATGTGTGTGTATATATATATATGTGTATTTAAAATTTTTTAAACATCTTTATTTATTTTTGAGAGACAGAGCATGAGCAGGGGAAGGGCAGAGAGAGAGGGAGACACAGAATCTGAAGCAAGCTCCAGGCACTGAGCTGTCAGCACAGAGCCCGATGTGGGGCTCGAACCCACAGACCATGACATCATGACCTGAGCTGAAGTCAGACGCTCGACTGACTGAGCCACCCAGGTGCCCCTCAGTGCATCTTTTCTAGGCCCTCTGTACCTAGCTCACGATGGTGGAGTTGGGATATGTGTTAAATTTTTTCATGCGTGCTGAGACTGTTTCATGTTTCAGCATTGATGATCTCAACCTAGATGTGTCTCCTTTTCCTATTTCTACCTAACTATTTTAGGACCATTTCTCTGCTACCACTTCTGGCACCACTCCACAACTGATGTCTGGTCAACCCTCCATCTTACATTTACTGAATCCTCATCAGAACTCTACACCATGATTCCTGAAAGGAAGACCCATCATTTTGGATGTCCTCACTAACTCAGAGCCACATCCCTGAAGTTCATGCCAGCAAAGTGGGTGATTGGATACATGGTAGAGGTACTTACTGGAGAAGGAAAAGGAACAAAAAGCTAGTCCTTGGGGATTTTACATCTTAGAAATGGGAAGAGATACAAAAGAAAAATTTATCAACTGGTCATGAGATTGGGACACACTAAAACAATACAACTGCCATTTATTTAGGCTTTTCTTAATGTTTATTTACTTTTGAAAGAGAGAGAGAGTGCAGGGGAGGCGCAGAGAGAGAGAGAGGAAGAGAGAGAATCCCAAGCCAGCTCTCTGCTGACAGCACGGAGTCCAACATGGGGCTCAAACTCATAACTGTGGGATCATGACCTGAGCTGAAGTCAGAAACTTAACCGAGTCACCCAGATGCCCCCTTTTATTTAGTCTCCTAAAAAAATCTCAGTGTAACGACACACATTTCTATGGATTTCCTTATGTCACTTTTTAAAAAATGTTTGTTTTTGAGACAGAGAGTGAGAGAGAGAGAAAGAGTGCAGGGGAGGGTCAGAGAGAGTGGGAGACACAGCCTCCAGACTCTGAGCTGTCAGCCCAACGTGGGGCTCAAACTCCTGAACCATGAGATCATCACCTGATTCAAAGTCAGATGCTTCACCGACTGAACCATCCAGGTGCCCCAGTACGTCACTTTTAATTAAATGATAATTTTTACTAGTTTAAATATATTTATCCCACCTACATATGCTATACTGGTTTTAACCACTTCTGTATATGTGTCTCTGTTGATTCCAGTTTTATAAAGTTAAAAGCAATGAAAATCTGGTTCTGCACCACTGTAGTCCTCTTGTGTGAAAATATGGTCTTAGGATACATATTCCCAAAGGTAGAATTACTGAGTCAAACTGGATGAACTTGTTGCCTATGTCGTGTATTGTATATTACACAGGAAACAGCTGTGTTCAGTTGTATTAGTTTCATCACGGTTTGGAATATTTTCACTGAAGCAGAATTGTTTTACCCATAGTTTCAGAATACGGTGGTATCCTAAGAGGTGTTTATATTCCATTTTTTAACATTCTATTATTTTAATAACTGACAAAATTGTACATTCCCCTTGTCTTTATAATCTTCACTTATGTAAATGTTTGCTCATAATCTTTACCTTATTTAAAATGGAGAGTAAAGGGCACCTGGGGGGCTCAGTCAGGTAAGCATGCGACTCTGACTCTTGGTTTTGGCTCAGGTCATGATCTCCTGGCTAGTGAGTTAGCACCCTGCGTTGGGCTCTGCACTGACAGCCCGGAACCTGCTTAGGATACTCTACTCTCTCTCTCTTTCTCTCTCTGCCCTTCCTCTGCTCATGCTTGCTCTCTGTCTCTCTCTGTCAAAATAAATAAATAAACCTAAAAAATAATAAAATGAAGTGCAAGATCCCATTAAATTATCTTCAATTACCGCAGACTCTTTGAAAGGCACATTTGATGCATGTGTCCCCAGCATGACTTTTATATTAGCTGCTTTCATTCGTGCATAATTCTTACTATTTTATATTGTTAACCTGTCAGTTTGTTTTCCATCTGTCTTCTTCCCCTTTGCTGGACGTTGGCGTTGCTCATGGCATGAATACCGAGCGTATCATCTCTTCCGTATCTCTTTGTTTTCTTTAGTGATTTTGTCTCCCTCTCCTTTGGCCTTAAATAGCATTTGTGTGTAAATGATTCCCGATCTTTCTGTCCCGATTCACCCTTTGTCCTGAGCTTCATGCTCATGTGCACCTGAATTTCACAGGCACCCACCTGGCTTCAACTCTTGCTCCCTAAAGTACCCAGCAGAGGGCAGAGTCAAGCCCTTTCTTTGCACAGTTCAGATCACGTGATTCATCTACGGCCAACCCTCCGTTGGCTTCTCAACCACCATACGCCGCAGTTCACACTTCCTGCCCTGCTCAGTATATCCACGTTATGGATCCACACCTTTAAACCCATGCCGCCCAAGTCCTTGTTCATTTCTCTGTATTCACACTGTGTGATTGTCTGTCCTCAAGCATGCGCAGCCTGTTCGCCTCCAAGCTTTTTCTTCTGCTGGTCTCTCAGTGGAATGCGTGTCCTTTTGACATGTGCGTGCCTGCCCTCTTTCTTGTCAGGTCAGAGTTCAAAAGTCATCGTCTTCACTGTCCGTCCTCAGGCACTTGTCCACATCATAAAAACAAAACAAAACAAAACAAAAAAACCTCTTAAGTCACTATCTATAAAGTACGTTATTTTATCTTCGTCACGAGGCTGATACCCTCGTGGTTTTAGTTTTTTCTTTTTGAATGTGAATTGTCTGTTTTTTATTTTACTGCAATAAGTTTCAAGAGAATAGCCATCCTGCCAATCCCTGTTCAGTTCATTGTGTTATGTCCATCATCTTGAATAGTGGAAGTAACGCAATAATCCCTTGTTGAATGGACGAATGAATGAGTTTTTCTCTTGCTGTCAATCTCAGGGTGTCATTGTGTAATGAATCCGGACGTTTTACTTTATTTTACTTACTAGCATTTCATCTCATAGTTTCTCTCTTAATTTAAATTGAAATTTTTAAAAAATGTAATGTTTATTTTTGAGAGAGAGAGAGAGACAGAGCATGAGTAGGGGAGGGGCAGAGAGAGAGAGGGAGACACAGAATCCGAAGCAGGCTCCAGGCTCTGAGCTGTCTGCCCAGAGCCCGATGCAAGGCTCCAACCCATGAACCGTGAGATCATGACCTGAGCTGAAGTCGGTCGTTAAACCACCTGAGCTGCCCAGGTGCCCCTAAATTGAAACTTTTGGTCGAAAATTCATTGGCAAGCTTCCAAAATTTTGAGATAGAAAAGGTTTTGTATCCATGTCTCTTCTCCACATCTCCTTCCTCTCTTTTTCTCTTGTTCCCTCTTCCGTCGCTCAACTTGAGTAATCAAAGTATTTTTAGCTTCTGGTGCTAGTGCCTCCAGAGTTTTTGGTGTGTCTACAAATAACTACAAATGAATATTCTTATTTTCTACCTTTGCAAAACACAAAGGATAGCATAATATAAATACTGTCTGACTTACTCTTCTGTCATTTAATTATATATCCTGAAGGTTTTATGGAAAGTTCTTTCATGTCTCTCTAGAGCTGCATCATATTCCTATGGAAAGGATGTATTATAAGTATTTTAAACAGTCCTTGTCTCCATCAATGGGAATTTGATTTCCTTCCATTATTTTACTTGTAATAATTTGCAGAGAATTACCTTATCCCTACTTCATTATGCATATGAGCAGGTCTCTAGGACACCACCCAAAGTAGAATCACGGTGTCAAAATTACCATTATAATTTTGGTAAAATTTGCTGGCTTTCCCTTCATAAATTTTATACAAATTACATGACCCTCGGCGATGTATGCAAACGGTTTCTTCACAGCTTTACCAACAGGAAGTTTTATTAAGTAGGTGGATTTTTGCCAGTTTAATAGATAAAAAATGGAATAATTTATCTTACTATGATTAGGGCTTAAACACTGTTAAATATGTGTAAAAGCCATTTCTCATTTCTTTCTACAAAACACAGTCTTTGCTTAGTTTTTTTCTATGTGACTCAGCTATTCACTCAACAAATATTTCCTACATAACACTACTACATGGCAGGTAGTGTTTTATTTATTTGGATACAATAAGCATATATATGAGATATACATGGCGTATATGTATAGTATATACACATTGTATATATGAGATATACTTTCCTTGGGGCAGCGTTTAGATTTTGATCTGTAATTTATGTTTTATTTTGTTTCCAAACCTTATCTAGGAAGCTTCTGCTGCTGGCCTGCATATAAAGTATATAACTTTTGCACTGGTGAATGAATGCCTCTCTTTCGGGAACTGTATTTTTCTGTTTTTAAAGAACTGTTACTGCTGTGCCTCTTTCTACTGTCACTCTTCTTCCTCTTATGCAGCTTCTGACAAATCCCACTGACCTATCAATATACGTACATTCGTTGTATACATAGTATATACATAGTATTTCTCCTACTGTTATTGAATATGGTGGGTGTGTAGAAGTGATCTTATTGCTTGTATGTGATTTATAGGAGTAACAGGTATGGGGGCAGGAAGTTGATAAAGACAGCTGTATTCATACCAGAAGTCTCTGTGCCCATGTATTTATTTTTATAAGACACATATAATCACACCCCCAAAGTAGCCAAAAATCACCAAAAATAGTCAGAAAACATTTTTGGCTGATTCTGCAGTGGCCCGATAGGAGACTGATAGAAGACTCATTCTTCAAAGAGCACTGATATTGGAAGTGAATAGTCCAGTCCGAGCATCAGGAAGGTATAAGGCACAGAACTGGCGAGGACAAAATCTCGACGAACTTTCTAAGAGGCTATA
The DNA here is from genome assembly GCF_018350215.1 of Panthera leo. Lineage (NCBI taxonomy): Eukaryota > Metazoa > Chordata > Mammalia > Carnivora > Felidae > Panthera > Panthera leo. Next base: position 96,053,922 of record NC_056679.1, read on the forward strand.
ATTCTATATAAAATAGCTCATCCATTATCATAGCTGGCAAAAGTAAAGAAAGAAAGATGTTAAAGAGGAGCGCCTGGGTGGCTCAGTCGGCCAAGCATCCAACTTCAGCTCAGGTCATGATCTCACAGCTGGTGAGTTCGAGCCCCACATCAGGCTCTGTGCTGACGGCTCGGAGCCTGGAGCCTACTTCAGATTCTGTGTCTCCCTCTCTCTCTGCCCCTCCCCCATTCATGCTCTGTCTCTCTCTGTCTCAAAAATAAATAAACGTTAAAAAAAAAGTTATTTATACCTTTGGTAGAAAAGAGAATCCCATGAAAGGAGATCTCAGAGTATTATCTATGGTTTGAAGTACATGAAATTTGTTTCTTATTTGGTTATTGTTTTATGAAAAATATTTGTTCTGGGGGGTTTTTGGTCTTGGTAGCACCCGTTTTATATAGCATACGTTTCTAGACACAGAGAGCTGGTGATTAAGATGAAAAGCAAATTTTTTTTTTTATCACAAATCACCCAAGTAACTGGGGACTAGGTCTGACTGAGGTCCATCCTCCACCCCAGTACTGAAATGAGTACGGTTCACATTTTATTTTCTAGGTGCACTTTAACCCGTTTACAATTAGTGGTGGTTCAGACACAAAGGAACCAGCCAGTCTCTCTTTTCAGATAATAGTTTTGTAGAGCTGGTTATCGCCCTGCTCTGACTGGGTGGCTTGTGGTCCTCAATAGAGTAGAGGGGGACAAGAGGAAAGTAAAGCAAGGATACGTGATGAGATTGACACATTAAAAGCTTTAGGTTTAATCAACAAATGTCCACCTACATCTATTTTATATATTTTTTTGATGTTATAATCCATTTACTTGGACAAAATGCAAAAGCAAATTCACTGTTTTTCTGCTCTTACAAAATGAGGACCATGGATGTCATTGTGAAACCTGATTCCACCTAACGAATTATCCGCAGTGATGAGTGATGAAGGATATTGTCTTTATTGGACACAGAGTAACCTGTGTAAGATTGACGAACCATATTGGCATTTGCCAGTCAGTCAGACTGTGGACTCACAGTTGGAGCTTCCAGACATAGGAATAGATATTGAGCGTGAACAGCCCCAGAGAGGAGTAATCTGGAACTAATGAGGCGTCATCTGGAATTAAAGAATACTTTAATTCATTAAAAGAGCATTCTTTTTAAAATATTGCTTTGTATATACTTGACATACAATGTGACATTAGTTTCAGGGGTACAATACAGTGACTCAGCAACTCTACAGGTTATGCTGTGCTCACAAGTAGTGTAGCTAACCATCTGTTACCATACAGTACTGTGATCTCACTGATTGTATTCACTATGCTGTATCTTTTCTTGCCATGACTTCCAAAACTGGGCAACTTTATCTCCCATTTCCCTTTACACATTTTCCCCATCCCCCAACGCTCTTCCGTGTGGGAACGATTGGTTTGTTCTCTGTATTTATAGGTCTGATTTTGGTTTTTGTTTCTTTATTCATTTGTTTTTTTGATTACACATATGAGTATAATCATAGGATATTTGTCTTTCTCAGTCAGACATGGTTCATTTTCCATAATACCCTTGAGGTCTATGCATATTGTTGTAGTAGCATGATTCCATCCTTTTTTATGGCTGCCTAATATTCCATTGTGTGTCTATGCAGGTGTTGTATATTGTGTGTATATGTATGTGTGTGTCAACATGTATGTCTGAACTCCATGAATCCTAAATTCAGTACATACAAACCACCTTTTCCTAGACTATTCATTAGAAAAACACTTAATTTGGGGTGCCCGGATGGCTCAATCAGCTAAGTGACTGACTCTTGATTTTGGCTCCAGTCCTGATCTCATGGTTGTGAGATTGAGCCCTTCGATGGGTTCTGAAGTGGGTGTGCCTGCTTAAGATTCTCTCTCTCCCTCTGTCCCTCTCCTGCTTGGTTGGTTGTACATGATCTCTCTCTCTCTCTCTCTCTCTCTCTCTCTCAATTAGAAAAAGAAAAACAAGCAAGAAAGAAAAGAAAGGAAAAAAAACACTTACTAGGGAATAGCCTAGTAGGCTACAGGGCATAGTTTTAAGTTTATTTATCTGCAATTTAAGTCCATTTCTGATTTTAACAATGAGTAATGTTTTTCAAATTAAAGAGTCTTTTTTTTTAATTAAAACTGTAGATATTTATACCAAAGGAAGGCATCCTCTGGTCTTCACTGTAATAGGACAGAATTTATTAATGATTGAAACTCTTTATCTTTATACCCAAGTAAATGTGTTTGAAAATAAATTTAGATCAATAGGACACTGACAGCCAGATAATGAAATAAAACAAAGTATCTTTATAGTTTAAATGGGTAAAATTTGATTTTTTTTTTTTGCTGTGCTCTATTTCTGTCAAGTATGGGTATTAGTTTTTTTTTTTTTTAATGTTATTTTATGTTATCACACTATTTTATTTTTATTTAAATTTTAGTTAACATATATTGCAATGTTGGTTTCAGGAGTAGAATTCAGATTCATCACTTACATACAATACCCGGTGCTCATCCCAACAAGTGCCATCCTTAACACCAATCACCCATCTAGCCCATCTCCCACCCACCTCCCTCCATCAACCCATAGTTTGTTCTCTATCATTAAGAGTCTCTTGTGGTTTGTTTCCCTCTCTTGTCTTCCTTCCCCCCACTTCCCATATGTTCATCTGTTTTTTTCCTAAACTCCACATATAAGTGAAATTATATGGAATTTATCTTTCTCTGTTTGACTTATTTCACTTAGAATAATACATTCTACCTCCATCCACATCATGGCATATGGCAAGGTTTCATGTATTTTTGATGGCTGAGTAATATTCCATTTCTTGTGTATACTACTTCTTCTTTATTCATCAGTTGATGGACATTGGGCTCTCTCCATAGTTTGGCTATTGTTGATAGTGCTGCTATAAACATTGGGGTGCATGTACCCCTTCAAATCTGTATTTTTGTATCCTTTCGATAAATACCTAATAGTGCATTTGGTGGATCATAAGGTAGTTCTATTTTTATTTTCTTGAGGAGAGTCCATACTGTTCTCCAGAGTGGCTGCACCAGCTTGTATTCCCACCAACAATGCAAAAGAGATCCTCTTTCTCCGCATCCTCCCCAACATCTGTTGTTGCCTGAGTTGTTAATGTTAGCCATCCTGACAGGTGTGAGGTGATATCTCATTGTGGTTTTGATTTGTATTTTCCTGATGATGAGTAATGTGGAACATCTTTTCATGAGTCTGTTAGCCATCTAGATGTTTTCTCTGGAAAAGTGTCTATTCATGTCTTCTGTCCATTTCTTAACTGAGTTATTTGTTTTTTGGGTGTTGAGTTTGGTAAGTTCTTTATAGATTTTGGATAATAGCCCCTTATCTGATATGTCATTTGCAAGTATCTTCTCCCATTCCATATGATGCCTTTTAGTTTTGTTGATTGTTTCCTTCCTATGCAGAAGCTTTTTATCTTGATGAGGTCCCACTCATTCCCAAATGTTTGCTTTTGTTTTCTTTCCTTCAGAAGTTGCTCTGGCCAAAGCAAAGAGGTTGGTGCCTGTCTTATCCTCTAGGATTTGATGGTTTCCTGTCTCACATGTAGGACTTCCATCCATTTTGAATTTATTTTTGTGTGTGGTGTAAGAAACTGATTCAGGTTCATTCTTCTGCATGTCACTGTCCAGTTTCCTGAGCATCATCTGTTGAAGATACTGTCTTTTTTTCCATTGGATATTCTTTCCTGCTTTGTTGAAGATGAGTTGATTATATAAATGTAGGTCTATTTCTGGGTTTTCTACTCTGTTCCATTGATCTCTGTTTATGTTTTTGTGCCAGTACATAACTGTCTTGATGATCGCAGCTTTGTAATATAGCTTGAAATATGGAATCGTGATGCCTTTAGTTTTTTCTTTCTCAAGATTTTTTTGGCTATTCAGGGTCTTCTGTGGTTCCATACAGATTTTATGATTATTTGTTCTAGCTCTGTGTAAAGTGATGGTGGTATTTTGATAGGGATTTCATTAAATGTATAGACTGCATTGAGTAGTAGAGACATTTTAACAGTGTTTGTTCTTCCACTCCATGAGTATAGAATTCTTTTCCATTTCTTTGTGTTCTCTTCAGTTTCTTTCATAAGTGTCCTATTGTTTTCAGAGTGTAGGTAGATCTTTTATCTCCTTAGTTAGGTTTATTCCTAGGTATCTTGCTGTTTTTCTTTCAGTTGTGAATGGGATTGATTCCTTGCTTTCTTTTTCTGCCGCTTTATTATTGGTGTATAGAAATACAATAGATTTCTACATGTTAATTTTATATCCTGTGACTTTGCTGAATTCATGCATTAGTTCTAGCAAATTTTTTTTGAGTCTTTCAGGTTTTCTAGGCCGAGTCTCATGTCATCGGTAAATAGTGAAGGTCTGACTCCTTCCTTGCTAATTTGGGTGCTTTTTATTTCTTTTTGTTGTGTGATGCTGAGGCTAAGACTTCTAGACTACGTTAAATAGTAATGGTGAGAGTGAACATCCTTTTCTTGTTCCTGACCATAAGGGGAAGGCTCTCAGTTTTTGCTCATTGAGAATGATTTTAGCTGTGGGTCTTTCGTATATGACCTTTACGATGTTCAGGTATGCTCCATCTATTCCTGCTTCGTTGAGGGTTTTTATCAAGAATGGATGCTCAACTCTGCCAAATGCTTTTTCTGCATCTTTTGACAGGATAATGTGATTCTTATCCTTTCTTTTATTAATGTGGTGTATCACATTGATTGATTTGCAACTCTTAAACCAGTCCTGCAGCCCAGTAATAAATCCCACATGATTATGGTGAATAATTCTTTTAATGTATTGTTGAATTTGATTTGCTAATATATTGTTGAGAAATTTTACATCCATGTTCATCAGGGATATTGACCTGGAATTCTACCAGACATTTGAAGAAGAGTTAATACCTATTCTTCTCACATTGTTCCAAAAAATAGAAATAGAAGGAAAACTTCCAAACTCATTCTACAGAGCCAGCATTACCTTCATTCCAAAACTAGACAAAGGCCCCACTAAAAAGGAGAATTACAGGCATTATATGGTATTGCCCTCAAAAAAAGTAGGTTGTCATGTATTGAATAATGATCGGAGAAGGAGATAAATTTTATATTGTATAATGCTAATGAAAATGTCTTTTTTCCTCTATCTGAGGAATATGTACCACATCTATATTCATTGTACATATAGCCTAGAAAATCAATGAATTAAGATAATTATTCAGAAAATTTACAACGACAAAGACCCTGACTGAATTAGAATGATAATTTGCACAAAGTGTGCTCTTGCTAAATAAGTATTTCACACTTTGAATCAGAATAGAGTTATAAAATTAGTGAAATTAAGTGTGTTCGTGTATTTTACTTCAGTGTTATGGATTTATTGTGCCAATAATCATACTAAAAATAAAGTGTAAGGCATTACATGTGCATATATATAATAACTTTATTATCATATGTTTTCTCCCCTGTATTACTTGAGAATCACATTTTTCTATTGTTCCCATATTTTTTTCACAATAAATAATAGAATACTAGAATATTTGCTAGTATCCAATATATAGAATCAGATAAAAATCAATGACTTTTCACTTACCCATAAGTATGAATTCACAGTATTCTGGGAAATCACAATTCTTGAAGAAATAATAAAACTGTAAAGAAGAGGTGGAAATTTTGCAAATGCCTCATCCTGCAAAGCAGTTAGTTCATACATTCTGGACTTTTCCTTTTAAGGTAGATTTCCTCTGAGATGAATACAAAGGCCCTGCTTAAACCGGTGTCTTCCCTCTAGGGTTGTTTGGGTTTTTTTGTTTCTTCTTTTAAAATTTCATCACAAAATGGGTTTTAAAAGATTTTTTTACACTATTTATGCCAACTAGGTATGGCTCCAAAAAGAGTTATTATATTTTCTTTATAAGGCAGATGATTGAAAGTTAATCCTACAGGCAAATTGTTTCATGTTTTCACCCTCAAACATGTCCCTATAATTATTTATTCATAGCCTTTCACTGGTACATGCTCTGCACACAAGGAGAGCAAGTTAGTGATCTTCACTCCTGAGGTTTATTGTTTCCCAAATCCATAAAATTCAATTAACTCTTAAAATTTGCACACGTTGGTTTCTTTTATCACATAAATATTGGAAGGCCATTCACATTGTCTCTCACACTTTCCTACGTCACTTTTTAAAAGTTAGAGGAAGCGCTGAGTGACTGTTTCAAAATCAGGGACTTCATATCTTTGGCTTGTTTGAAGCCTTAAATTGCATATATTTCCTCTGAAGAGCTTTGTCACTCAAAGTTGGCTTTCCGCTGGGGAGGGGGTGTTTATCCAGTGGCAACATGACTATAAACGTCTCTCGCTGCCCTCCTTGCCAACTTCCCACTCCATTTATTGTAAGAGTCACAGTTTTGCTATGAAATATTCATGTTTGGGATGTCAGTCGGCTCCATCCTGTCAAGTGGATGACAGTCTGGAAGGCAGCTGTGCATGTAAAGTAAGCAACCTTACTTTATCTGCCCAAGTACATGTTCTGTTTCTTTGGGCTTGAAAAAATAAGCCACCATTTTCCAGTGGCCTGTGAGGCAAGTGTAGACCTGGGAGATTTTGTAGACTTGATTGTTTCGTTCTCCATTCTAGCAGACTATTTGGCATAATTGTCTCCTGGAGCATTTTGTGAACCCATTTATGGATATAAGGAGGCGACGCGATTGGCCTTCCTTACAAATATTCTGGAAAGGTGCATCAAGTTACCCAGGACCACAGAGACACTCAGTGAATTTTATTGGTTCCATATTGCGTTGTACTCTTGTCAGAGTCTGTTCCTTGAAAAACCTGGTGGAGAGTCATCTCAGCCCTCTGGGATTGGGGCCAAAGCAGCTACGTTGCACATGAATTTTCATTGAACCATGTAAAGTCCAAACACCCCACTTGGCATCTTTACAGGCTGGTTCTAACTGGTATTCTGCAGCTCCTATTAGCTCACTACCTTCCTGGCATGCTAACGTCTTCATATTCTTTGGCACAGGCCATCTCCTGTCTCTTCTCCATGCCTTTATGGTTTTCTCTGCATAGCCTATGCACTCCCTTACATATTTGAAAAACTCTTGCTCATTCTTAAAACCCAGCTCAAATATTTTCCCCAAATCTGAGTCTGGAGTCTCTCAACTCCATCTTTTATGTACCTAGAGCTCTTAGTGTGTTTGTAGCATCACATTATTTTTTTTTACATTAGGTTGCAGTTAAGTATTTGTTAATATGGTTCGCTGTTGGGTTTTGGATTCTCAAGGACAAAAATTAGTATTTTCTTTTTAATCTCTTCAATTATTGGATTTATTTTCTAACAGCATGTATTTTATTTGTGACAATCTATTAGACTCAAACTTAGGAAATACTTTTTAAAAATAGTAGAGAAACGTGAATTCTTTCCATAATATGTAAGGTATGTGTAAGGTAACATTTGCACACTTCCTCCCTTAAATATATATTTTAATTTAGAGATCATTTTGAGAGTTTTCCAAAATTAAGTCTGTAGACTATCATGAGTTCATGAATTTCAGTGTCGCTAAGTGACAAAAAATGCCCTTTTATCACTGTGAGATCCCTGTCAGTCACTTTTCACTGAAATTCAATTTGCAAGTTATTTTGAAGAGATATGTGACTTCTTCCAAAGTTCTTTAAGCTGTTGTTTTCTACTAATGAACCTTGATAAGAGCCATCACAGATCCACTTTCATTACCTTGTCTTCAGGTTGAACCCAAACCATTTATTTTTTATCAGCCTGCAGAAAAGGTGTCTGTAGCCTGAGTCATTTCAGTGATTAACAGTGCTCACTACCAAGACAATTTTATTTACTTTTAATCTGGATGACTCAGTGTAAGTCTATTTTCTTTGGTCCTCTTTTCAGGAAAAAAAAAAAAAAAGGAAAACAGGAGATCACCATCCTCTGCATAGAAATCCCTCATATATTTGAAGACTGTAAGTAAGCCATCTGCCTCCAGGCTCAACAACCTCTGTCCCTCTAATCTCTGAAAAAGCCCCCAAATTCCAACTGTTAACCACCTTTGTATCCCTTTTATGAACACTATCCCGACTTCATTAAGTTGTGGGTCCCATAATATTTTTCTAGGTGAGGAGTCATATGCATTGACTACAAACAAAACAGCATTTTTGTATAGGTAATTTAAGAACGTTAGGATCCCATATTTTCCAGAACACTCCTCACTGGAAACTCTTCCATGTGCTCCAAAGGTATTTAATATCAATACTTAAAAGTGCAAGAAATTATTTTATTAATTTCATTTTTTAAATAGTCCACTGCTACCATCTAGAAATGAAGCTGATTTTATATCCTGCAGTTTTACTGAATTTGTTTACAAGTCCTAACAAATCCTTTTCTCCCTCTCTCTCACTCTGTGTGTGTGTGGGGGTGGGGGCTGGGTGGGTGGGTATATGTATAGAGTCTTTAGAGTTTTGTACATATGAGACCATGTCATCTATAAAGAGAAATAATTTTATTTATTCTTCTCTGGTTTGGATGTCTTTGATATTTTTTCTTATTTACAATAGAATAAAAAATAATAAAATAGGAATAACATTAACTAAGAAGGTAAAATGTCTGTACCTTGAAAACTATAAACTATTGGTGAAAAAATTAAAGACAAATATAGTAAGTGGAAAGACATCCCATGTTTATGGATTGAAAGAATTAATATTGTTAAAATGTCCATACTACCAAGTGATGTACAGATTCAGTGCAATCCTTGTGAACATCCCAGTGGCATTCTTTACAGGAAGAATAAAAAGAATTCTAAAAATCATGTGGAATCACAAAAGACCTAAAATAGCCAAAGCAATTTTGAAAAGGAAAAGAAAAAAAAGGAAAACAGAAAAACAAAGGTGGAGAAATTACACTCCTGGATTTCAAAATATATACAAAGCTATGGTAATTAAAGCAGTACAATACTGACAAAAAGACATGTAGACCACGGAAACAGAATATAGAGTCCAGAAAAAAGCCCAAGCATATATGGTCAACTCATCTCTCAGAGAAGTGCCAAGAGCACACAGTGGGGAAATAATAGCATCTTCAAGAAATGGTTCTGAGAAAACTGGATATCCACATGCAAAAGAATGAAACTGGACTCTTTTTTTTTTACACAATAGGCAAGAGGAAAAGAAATTCAACTAAAAGTAGATTAAAGGCAAATGGACAATCTGAAACTCTAAAACTAATAGAAGAAAGCCCAGGGACAATCCTATGACATTGTTTTTGACAGTGATTACTTCGTTATGACATTAAAAGCACAAGCTGTGGCAGCAAAAATAGACAAGTGGGATAACATCAAACTAAAAAGCTACACATCAAAGGTAACAATTAACAATAGGAAAGGAACTTGTGGGATGGGAGAACATATTTTCTAGTAAGCAAAATAGGTAAGGAACACCTTAAATAGCTCCCTCTACTCCTGCAAATAATCAGTTAAACACAGGCAAAGGTCTTGAATAGATATTTCTCCAGAGAGGACATAGAAATGACCAACTGTGACATAAAAAAGATGATCAGCATCCCTAATCATAAGACAAAGGCAAATCCAGATGATAATGAGGTATCATCTCAGACCTTTTAGGATGGACATTATAAAAAACAAAAATCAAAAACAAAAATGAAAAGTCCAGAAGATAATAAGTATTGACAAGTATGTAGCAGAGCAGTAATTTTTATCCATTGTTACTGGGAATAGAAAATGGTGCAGCCACCATGGAAAACAGTATGGGGGGGGGTACCAAAAAAATAAAAATAAAAATAGGACTTACATGTAATCTAACAATCACACTCCTAGATGGTCGTCTGAAAGAATGGAGAGCAGGATCTCAAAAAGATACTAGTATTCATATGTTCATTGCAGCATTATTCACAATAGCCAAGACATGGAAACAACCCAGTGTTCACCAATGGATAAATGGGTTAAAAACGTGATGTATATACATGTTATAGAATGTTACTCAGCCTTGAAAAGGAAGAAAATCCTACCATATGCAATAACTTGGATGAGCCTTGAGGATACTATGCTAACTGAAATAAGCCAGTCACAGAAGAAAAATACTGTATGATTTCACTTTTATGAAATATTTAAAATGGTAAAACTTGTAGAAGCAAGGAATAGAACAATGGTTTGCCAGGGGCTTGGGAGAGGGGAAATGGAGAATTGGTATAAAATTTTACTTATGCAATATGAGTAAGTTCTTAGATCTGATGTACAGTATTATGCCTATTGTTAACACTTAAAGTGTGTTATGTGGATAGATTTCATGTTAAATTGCTTTTAGTGTAATTTAAGAAGCGTGCAAAAGAGCATATCTTAGGGATACTTTTATAATAATTTTGAAGGTGTATATTTAGGCAATTTTACATCGAGAGACTTTCCTAAATGGACAACTGTGACAACTGCAGCAATCCAAAATAATAAGTTATTTAGAACCTGGCTCCATTGAGTTTAGGTAGAGCTTAAATGGTTCAAGCTGATGCTATAATAAACTTGAATTTACAAATCCCTTGTACTTTGGTATAATATAGAGAATGAAAAAAGATTACAACCTGGCCACAAACAGGTCACTGTTTTAGCAATGATGATGAGCTAATTAGTGGATACAGACACATCAATTCTGGTTTTTCATTGGCTGTGCCTTGTGACCAGACATTTACAGGTGGCTCCAGTGTAATCTATGGCCAAGAAAAGATGGAGACTATAGCCTTACAAACTGTATTTCTCAAATAATAAGCCTTGAAAGTTGAAATTACTCCTTGAGTCAAGGGCTGCAGAATGGATGTTGTGTTACCAGGCATGTAAAAAATTTAATTACGTTGTCCATATCCATCAGAGCTCTTGGGTGACCAGGTGCTTCATCAGTGTGCAGTAATATTTTGAAAGAAGTTTTGTTTCTGAGCAGTAGTTCTCAAGATTGGGCTTAAAATATTCAGTAAACCATGTTGTAAACAGATGTGGTGTCATCCAGGCTTTGTTGTTCCCTTTATAGAGCTCGGGCAGAGTGGGCTTAGCTTCGTTCTTAAAGGCCCTAGGGTTTTTGAAATGGGGAACAAACATTAGCTTCAACTTCAGGCCATCAGCTTCATTAGCTCGTAACAAGAGAGTTGGCCTGTCGTTTGAAGCCTTGAAGCCAACCATTGACTTCTCTCGAGCTGTCAAAGTCCTAGATGGTATCATCTTCCAGTGTAAGGCTGTTCCATCTAAATTGAAGATCTGTTGTTTTAATGTAACCACTTTCATGGATTGTCTTGGTTCAGTCTTCCGGTAACCTAGCTGTAGCTTCTGCATGGCACTTGATGTTTCTCCTCGCACTTTTGTGTTATGGAGATGGCTTCTTTCCTTAAGCCCCCTGAACTCCGCTAGCTTCAAACTTCAGCAGCTTTCTATGTCTCTCAGCCTTTCCAGAATTGAAGAGAGTCTGTGCTTTATTCTTGGTTAGTCTTTGGCTTAGGAGAATGTTGTGGCTGGTTTGATCTTCTATCCAGACCAGTAAAACTGTATCCGCATCAGCAGTAAGGCTGTTTCTCTTTCTTATCATTCATATGTTCACTGGAGCAGCGCTTTTAATTTCCTTCAAGTACTTTTTTCTTTGCCTTCATGACTTGGCTCTTTGGCACAAGAGAGGTCTTGCTTTCAACCTGTCCTGACTGGTGACAGGCCTTCCTCACTAAACTTAATTATTTCTAGCTTTTGATTTAAAATGAGACATGTGTGACTCTCCCTTGAACACTCAGAGGCCCTTGTAAGATTATTAATTGGCCTGATTTGAATACTGTTGTGTCTCAAGGAGAAGGGAGGCCTGAAGAGAGGGAGAGAGATGGGGGAAAAGCCAGTCATTGGGACAGAGCACACACATTTATCAATTAAATTGGTCATTTTCTTTTTCTTTTTTTTTTTAATTTTTTTTAACATTTATTTATTTTTGAGACAGAGAGAGACAGAGTATGAATGGGGGAGGGTCAGAGAGAGAGGGAGACACAGAATCCAAAACAGGCTCCAGGCTCTGAGCCATCAGCACAGATGCCTGATGCGGGGCTTAAAATCATGAACCGCGAGATCATGACCTGAGCTGAAGTCGGACGCTTAACCAACTGGGCCACCCAGGCGCCCCTAAATTGGTCATTTTCTATGGGCATGGTTTGTGGTGCCCTAAGACAATTACAAGAGTAACATCAAAGATCACTGATGAATAGCAAATATAATGGTGAACATTTTGAAACATCCTGAGAATTACCGAAATGTGAAACAAAGTGAGGAAATGCTATTGGAAAAATGGTGCTCATTGACTTGCTTCATGCAGAGTTACCACACAACTTCAATTTGCAAAAAAAAAAATGCAGTGTCTGAAAACACAACAAGGTGAAGTGCCGTAAAATGTACTAAACTTGGATAAAGTCTCTGCTTCCTACCGCTCACACCTGCTCCAAGAACCCTGATGATGTATGTGAAGGCCAAGGCTATGTAGCTAAGGATGGAAGTTGAGATTTATAAGGAGATTCAAATTTGTATCTGGTGGCTTTTACTTTGTTAGTGTATAGGGTTTTTTGTGGGTTTTTTTAAAATCTTTTTTATTACTATATCTCCTCTTACTTATTGCCTCAATTAGAATTTCATTAGCTTGGATGCTACAACAAACTAAGCCTGGGGCTTTGTAAGGCTATGAAGGAAATGGTTGCCAGGAACAGATCAATTAGGAAACCGGGTGAAGGAGAGAGAAAGAAGCATTTTCACACCTCTTAGAAATAGTTTGTCTAGGCAAAAAAAAACATTCAATGTATCTTTATCTTTCTGTCTATGGAGAGAGGAAGAGACAGAAAGAGAGGCTGCAAGGAGCTGGTGTACATGATGGTGGGAACTAATGAAATAAGTTCGGAATCCATAGGGGAGAAATTCAGGAAGGGACGATCATGAGAAGACTGAAACTCCCTTGGGCATTGGCTGAAGGATCAGGAAAGGAAGAGCCTGTGAAGAGAAAACAAATTTTAGTCCTATAATTAAAGTATCTCTCAAGGGAATGCCAAAGTCTTTTAAAGGACCTCCACAGATGACATCAGATCTACCAGGCAGCCTCTCTTACGTAAAGCTGACCTGATTAGACCTTCTGCACGATCCCCTCACAGCAGCCCCCGGGTTAGTCTTTCATTAAAGGCTTGGAGGAAAATGTGTGCGTGTTACAAGATGGCAGCTGTGCCAACCTGCCTCGTCTTAATAGTGCCCTCAATTCAATACACCAGAAAGCCATTCCAGATAGGTGGTGTTTCTCTGGATCTTTCCCCTGGGCATTTTCTTCATTTGCTTTATGGCCACTGCAACTCTGAGAACAGCATTGGAATTCAGAGTTCTCATTTGACAAGGTGTAGGTAGGCTGTGGATTAAACCCTTATAACTAGCTTTAATTTAAAAACCAAATAGATGGCATATAACTTGAGAACTGAAAGGAATTTGGGGCATCTTACTCCCTCATACATTAAGAGCGTAAGTGATTTTCCTGTTATCACGCTGCAAGTTAGTAATGGAGTCCTATCTAATGGCCTAATCATATCATATCATGATAACAGAGATTTAAAGTCACTATTCTGTGATAGTCACATGTGGACACCAGGGAAAAGAGAAGTAACTTAAGTTACTATCAGGGATGTAGAACTGAACAGGTGGCCTGATTTCAAGGACTTTGTTTTTAACCTATGTGTTCAACTACCTGAGACTAGAATACACATCTTGTGACCAATGGCAAAGTAGTGTCTTTTCAGTAGTCTTTTACTTACCATGAAAAAAAAAATCCCAATTTACTTTTACCTTATGAAAGGAAAATCAACCAGCCAATGATCAGTTTTGTCCCCTTCCTTGTCTTTCCCCTCCTCCTCCTCCTTCTCCTCCTCCGCCTTCTTCTCCTCCTTACTGTGATTTCATCAAATGGATTTTATTGAAGAGGTTTTTGAGATGCCCTAGGGACCTGTGCTTATCTTCACTAGCTTTCCAAACTATAAAACTCAGCAGAGCTTCAACCTTTAATAGTTACTCTTTTCAAGTAGCTGAAGTCTAGAATTGTAGTTTAATATTCTTCCCTATCTCACACATCTAAAACCTTTAGACATGATACATACGAAAAAATGGCCACAAGTTTAGTATGGATATAGAAAATTATTATTTCTTAGGCTACATGAAATCCCCAAACTGATATTCCTTCTTAAGTTTCTCTTATAGATGTATTTCTACTAGATGTTAATAAGTAAATTTTCTGGGGTGCCTGGGTCGCTCAGTCGGTTGAGCGTCCAACTTCGGCTCGGGTCATGATCACATGGCTCGTGAGTTTGAGCCCCACGTCAGGCTCTGTGCTGACAGCTCATAGCCTGGATCCTGCTTCGGATTCTGTGTCTCCCTCTCTCGCTGTGCCCCTCCCTCATTCATGCTCTCTCTTTCTCTCAAGAATAAATAAAACATTAAAAAAAAAAAAAGTAAATTTTCATCCAAGAATAGGTTTTGGATGACTTCCTTCCATATGAAAGATGAAACTACATAAAAAAAAAAAAAAGGACAAAAGCAATAAACCAAAACTTTAGAGTAACCAAGAGAGCTAGGTAAGGATTATACAAGTGTAGGGGAAAAAGCAGGACACACATTTTTAACAGCTTTATTGAGATGTAATTTAGGTATCATAAAATTCCCCTTTTGGTTTTGCAATATATTTACAGTCATGAAACCATCTCCATAATTTTATTTTATAACATATCCATCACTCCAGGAAGAAATAGGGTACCCATTAGCCGTTATTCTCCATTTACCTCCATGTCTATCTGGAAGTAACTACTAATCTACTTACTGTCTCTATAGATTTTCCCATTCTGGACATTTCATATTAGTGGAGTCATACAATATGTGGCCCTTAGTGAGTGGCTTTTTTTCACTTAGTATAATGTTTTTGAGTTTTATCCATGTTCCAGCATATCTCATTACTTCATCCCTTTGTATTGATGGATCACTTTTTATTGTATAGTTGTTTATCCGTTCATCTGTTTTGGGGCATTAGGTGTGTTTTCACGTCAGGGTTATTATGACTAATGCTGCTGTGAATATTTATGTATACGTTTTTGTGTGAGCATGTCTTTCTATTTAGGGGATGTGCCTAGGAGTCAAATTATTGGTCATGTGCTAATTCTGTAGCCAACGTTTTGAGACACTGAAAAACATATTTATTTGGAGAAATACCTATTCAAACCCTTTCCCATTTTTAAATCGTGTGAATTGCCTTTTCTCTCATTGAGTTGTAAGTGTTCTTCATGCGTTCTGATACAAGTTCCTTATCAGATAAGATTTGAAAATGTTTTCTCCCATTCTTTGTGTAGTCTTCTACTTTCTGATGATGTTATTTGAACTACCATGGGTGTGGGGTGCCTGGTGGCTCAGTCGGTGAAGCCTCCCAACTCTTGATTTTGGCTCAGGTCATGATCCCACAATTGGTGGGATCGAGCCCCCTAGTAGGGCTCTGTGCTAACAAAGTAGACCCTGCTTGGCATTCTCTGTCTTCTTCTCTCTGCCCCTCCCCTACTTATGCGCTCCCTCTGTCTCTCAAAATAAAAATATAAACTTTAAAAAAAATTACAAGGGATTTATTTCTGAAATAAAATTTTACCATTTTCTTTAAATATTGACATTATGCTGAACTGATTAATTGGAGGAAGTCATATACTGGCAGTAATTCGAGGATCATTTAATAGAAATCAGAAGCAGACTGAGAACATAGTGTTCACGGACTGTATCTTGGTCAAGGATCATTGAAATGACTGACTTGATATTCTAAAATATTTGGAATGAGTGTTTACATCTGCTCTTTTGCATTAAGGTATTTTTTTCTGTTCAGTTAATACTCTCCGATAATGTATATCAGGATGTTTAAGGTAAGATATTTGAGTATTATCCCAGTCTTAGTTTACAGACATAATAAGATTCTGCCTACTGAATTTTGTTTTTCTAATGAGATTTGGTTAGCCTATTCCCTAGCAAACTAGGACAAATTTCTGTAATTAGTATCATAAATATTTATAAAAGACTACAGTAGACACAATTGCATTTTTTTTGAATTTTGCATAAATGCTACCTTATTCACTGTGTCAAATATTTCCCTTGCAAATGAGTTTTTTCATTTTCCTGCATTCAGAATCAATAAGTCTCAGGAGATTTCCTACATCTCTTAAACTAGAGATGACAAAATGCTGTCAAAATAAAATACAAGCAGATCCCCAATGTCAACATTTGTCTATGTTTTATATAGGATCCCAGAAAAAGAGGAGTCTTATCACAAAACTATCATAAATAACAGGAGTGAATTTCACTACACCATTTTATCATTCTCTGGTTGACTTACTCATTCAATTATCTAAACATACCCATAACTTTAAGCTCTTATATCTGAAATTAATCATCGTAATCTAGAATTACTTAAAGGTCATTACTTCATTTGTGATTTTTTGTGTCAGGATGGTGAGGGCTTTGCCATCTGTACACATTTCATATCACATTCAGCTTTAAAAGAGGTCCTTTATTAATCAGTGAACAAGCAGTTATTTGATATTGTAGTTAAAACCCAAATATCATGGGTTTGCCATTCATTTATATCATGAAAAGTGCATAGGAGATCTCCTATAATTTTAGTAGTGGAAGTGATGGGGATAAAAAAAATAATTGGGGCCATTTTTCTACTTAGAGAAACCAACACCACGTCAATGATAATTAAGCAACTGAGTTGAGTACAGTTACTGATTGGTTCCCTTGAATTACTCTCTCCTTTTCCATTTAACAAGGTTGTCTCCCACCTAATGATTCATTGTGAAATTATACATTTTTATGTAAAAAATATTGCAGTACAGTCATCACGATTTGTTGCCTTCTAGCAAGGACATCAAGCGACTCATGCATTCTAAAGAACAGCACACAATAATGTAAATTGTGGAAAGTGCAAGTTGTCATAGGTCATGGCAGATACACCCTCGATGGGGCGAGGTTGTCATTGACAAAGGCTTGTAAGAAGCGATAGGAAGAAATAGATTTCAGCCTCATATAAAGCCCATCTCCTTCTCAAGGGAAAGCCTGCTTATTTACATGACGTCTCTAATTTAACATGATGTGATTTGAATCCTGGTCCATAGAGGGCTTCATGCCTCTCTTTTATTATCCTGGGCCCAGCCCCTGCTGGGACAAGTCGGCCGTGGGAGATTGAAATTGCCCCCTTCCCTTCAGCTGCAGCTGCCAAGGCCTGTGTCTGCCTCTCGGGCCTGTGTTCACCAAAACAGTGATTATCTTGGACACTTGCGAAATGATGGAAACCTCATTTACACCTAAATACAGTCTACGTACATGAATAATAACTGCCCACCTTTCAGGGAAAATTATATAAACATACAGAGAAGGCACAATCTTGGACGTATTTATGGCAGCTTGGCTAAAAGTTTTCAAAAGTCATTACATCAGGCTAATTAATCTTTCAAATTTCGTGCAAGGCGGTCTGTCCACATTCACCAGTGCCAACCTTTCCTTCTCATCTCCTGCTGTTCCACATCTCAAACCAAACTGCTTTGCCCAGCCGAGGTCATCGAATATAGTTTTAACAGACAACGTTTACCTGGCATTTGACACACATGAGACCCTAAACTGAGAACTTTATGTGCATGATGAAGATTCTCTGTAATAGTGGAGAGGTGATCAAGGCATAATTATGAAAAAGAACACAAATATTATAATTAAATGTTTCTGAGTTCAAATATTGGTTATGACTCATGCCAGCCTGGACATAAACATGTTTCTTAAGTTTATGTATTTATTGTGTGTGTGTGTGTGTTTGTGTGTGAGAGAGAGAGAGAGAGAGAGAGAGAGAGAGAGAGAGAGAGACAGAGAGACAGAGAGAGGCAGAAAGAGAGGAAGAGAGAGAATCCCAAGCAGGCTCCACACTGTCAGTACAGAGCTTGACTTGGGGCTCGACCTTGGAAGCTGTGCCATCATGACCTGAGCTTAAATCAAGTCAGACACTTAACCAATGGGGCCATGCAGGCACCCCATGGACTTAAATTTTTTAAGCTTCACTTGCTTCACCTTTGCAGTAAGGTTGGTAATCACACCTTAGAGATGTGAAGTGACTCGTCCAAGGAAGCAGAACCAGCAATGTGTCAACATTCAAACTCCAGGTTAAAGCCCATGCCTTGAATCACTCTGTTTTACTTTACTGTCATTCTCTTGTAGCTTTTCTAGTTTTCACAAGAGTGTTGAGACACTTCACGATATTGAAAAACACTCTGCAACTCCTAGAGTATCAAACATAGGGAGGGACTGATGTTACCTGGTATTTCTGGACAGTTGAAATCCTACACTGCATCTTATTATTCTTTTTTTTTTTTTTTTTTACATTTATTTATTTTTGAGAGAGTGAGACAGCACAAGCAGGGGAACGGCAGAGAGAGAAGGAGATACAGAATCTCAAGCAGCTCCAGGATCAGAGCAGTCAGCACAGAGCCCGATGCGGGGCTCAAGCCCACGAGCTGCGAGCTCATGACCTGAGCCAAACTCAGACGCTCAAACAACTGAGCTCCCCAGGCACCCCTGCATCTTTTTCAAAACAACATTTTATTTGTAAGTCATCTCTGCCTCCAAAAGGGGGCTTGAATTCACATCCCTGAGATTAAAAATCACAAGCTCTAACAACTGAGCCAGCCAGGCGCACCCCCTACAGCACAGCTTACATTTGGAGAACTGTTCCGCAGTGTTCCTCACAGCTTGTACATCCCGTTCCTTCCTATTGTTTTCCTTATCTCCACTCTCGGGAGGAATCGTGTGCAGTGCGCATTGCTGTGCACGGGTATAGGGCAGCAGATGGTGGGATGTGTACAGAAGGAAGCAGGGGAATTGAGTCTAAGTCGTGAGTGTAAAGAAATTAAAACAAACAAACAAACAACCTTGTGACTCCAAGCTTTTTTGTAGGTGCTTGTTGAATACAAGGACAAAGTGAGTTTCACAACTGACGATTGTCTTTAATAACTAGAGCCTGTTGACTTTAATTGTGTTTTTAATACTAGTACAGAAGATGCAGAATATGGCAGGGGAGTGAATAAGAGAAGATTAAGAGTGCTTTTTAAAAAATATTTATTTTTTGAGGGATGGGGGAGGGGCAGAGAGAGAAGGAGACACAGAATCCGAAGCAGGCCCCAGGCTCTGAGCTGTCGGCACAGAGCCCCACACGGGGCTCGAACCCACGAACCGCGAGATCACGACCGGAGCCAAAGTCAGACGCTCAATCAACTGAGCCACCCAGACACATAAAGAATGCTTTTTGATATTACCGAAATCGGAGTAGTAACTGTAAAGGGTGACACAAATGAATGTAATTTCACAGGTCTTTAGAGTGAACTTTCATTTTGTTTTGTTTCATGAAGAACTTGGAGTGAACTCTTGAGCTGTTGTCATTATACGTACTTCACCCAAAACCATCTGACAGACTAGATTAGAGGAAACGTAATAGATTTTCAAAGGTTACTGTAACTCTCTTTATTGGCACTTTGTGCACACACAGAAATGTAATGTAACATTACAGAGCCCTGGCATTGTCCACGATAACCTGAAGATACCCACGAAACGGATCTTTGGATTTCATTGGATTGACACTTATTTTTATCCAGTGGAGTGCAGGTCAAAGGCACTCCATAAACCGAATGTGTATCTGTAGGAAGTGGCGTTCTGAACCAGAAAATAGGAAAAAGTATTAATCAAAAGTGAAAAGGTTCTTCTGAGAGCAGAGCAGCCTTGCAAACTGATTTTAAGATCACTTGCCTTGCACACAATTATTTTGTAGTTGCAGTTCATGCCAAGATTTTCAGGAAAACTGATAGAAAATCTCATTATTCAAGCAGGCACTGTAGATACAATGTAAACCCACTCATTCACCAGGACAAGGCAAAGGTGACATAAAGACAGATTCTTCACAAAAAAAAAAAAAAAATCACATCATCCCATATTGCACAAAGTGAGTTTTCATTGCAAATATTTGTTTCCATTGTGAGATCTACAGAGGCGTAATATTGTCAAAATGAGAGTAGTTTCTGAACTGAATAGACTTGTATGGATATTTTAAAATATGCCTCTAAAGTGATGAATGACTGGTGCTATTATTCCTTATTTTCATTTTATTCCCGTGTATTTTACCAGTTCAGGAAGGATCCAATTTAATATAAATTCCCGTCACAGTGTGTAACTTCCTCTTCATTTTCTTAGTAGTAACCCGAGCCCCTGCTTCAAACACAGTTAGCCTGTTAAAGGTGTTGAAGACACGGTTTTGTCATTTTTAAAAGACACTTCTTTAGAGAAGGAATAAGGTTGATAGACTGAAGATGAAGCAGGAGAGGAGCAGAGAAAATCCCAAGCAGGCTCCGCACCCTGGAGCCCTATGCAGGGCTCAAACCCATGAACCTGAGCAGAAACCAGGAGTCAGATACTGAACTGACTGAGCCGCCCTGGTAAAATACACTTGGGAGACTCACCACGAGGTCCACGGTGTGAAGATTAAACTTTATTTGTTCTAGTTTCCTGGCACCAATTCTGTGCTTCCAAAGCTCATTGTGCGAAGGAGAAGTGATTAAGTGGGTTCTGCAGGTTCCTTCTGATGCAATCACACCATTTTTCCTTCAGAGTCACCTAAGCAAACAATATAATCAATATGATACGTTGTACAATAAACTCAGCACACACCTCAGATATACTTTTGTCTAAGTGGCATCCTTTTTTCCATGGTTACCTTATTCTTTTGGAAAACGATTTTCATTTCTAGAGAGCTTATTTATCAATAGGTGTGTATATATATATATATATATATATATGTGTGTGTGTGTGTGTGTATAAAATATATAGATAATATATATAATATATAGTATATAATAATATATCATATATATAAAAATTATATATAATATATATGATCTATATTCCCATCATATAAATGCATGGAGCCTCAGTATATAGTAAACTCTCAATAAAATGAGTTTTTTAAATCTTATTTCCATAAGCTCTTAAATGGTTGATGCTCATGTCTCCTATGATGTATTTTTCATTTTAATAAGCTTTTCATTCAATCATCAAGTGTTTATCAACTGCCAGTTATAGCTATGTATATGACTATATGTTTTTAGCAAGTGCTTCCTGTGTTCCCATGATGTGAAAGAAATTATACCCTGCGATTTGGGTATAAAAATACACGGTCTTGTTGGTATTACGTTCAAAACTTATAAAATGCAAGGTAATGAGCCAAGTGCTGTTGAAAATTAAAAGTCACTGTGTAATTTTAAATACTTTTGTGCAGTCACTAAGGAAATGTTGCCATAGAAAATCTAATAGCTCATTGTAAGCACATTATTTACTTCAGTTTAGACAGAGAATACTTAAATTATAGTTGTGTCACACTTTACTTTGAATTGGGTAAGTTAAATATTTTTTTCAAATGCAGATGTACCTGATTTTGTGGAATATCTTAGTTCCTGATGACATTTCTAATTGTTATTTTTAATATCAGGACATTTTTAAATATATTGAAAGCGATTTATTTAAATGGACTTTAATGGTGAGTTCCTTAGTAAGGAAAATAATAACTGAAGGATTAGTCAGCAGAGGGAAATATGAAGTTACTGAGGGTTTTTGTATATTTTTAAATTTTTATGTTGAGGAAATAACTATTAAAAGCTGCCATGGAGGCACCTGGGTAGCTTGGTTGGTTGGGCATCTAATACTTGATCTCGGCTCAGGTCTTAGTCTCAGGGTCATGAGCTCAAGCCTCACATTGGGCCCTGTGCTGGGTGTGAAGGCTGCTTAGAATAGAATAGAATAGAATAGAATAGAATAGAATAGAATCTTCCATAGATTTATAGGACTGTTTTCTTTCTTAAATCAATCACATTGTAGCTAAAATGTTCTCATATGCATCTTCAGAGTCAAAGTCTGTTCATCACCAGTGCTTGACATAAGGAACACATAGATCCTAAAGAGCCATCCAGCTACATCTGCGTTGTCTTTCAGACAGGTGCCAAGAGGTGGCTTACAGTGAGGATGGAAAGCTACAACCACATATGATGCCAGGAGAATGTCCTGCCACATTCATGGGAACTAGGTGAAAAACTACTAACAGTGTACAGGGTGTGTTATTTTAAAAACAACTTAGTATATTTAATTGGAGCTAAGACCAAAAACTCTTAGAAGAAAACAAAGAGGTAAATATTCATGATCTTGGCAACAAAAGAAGAAAAAAATAGATAAATTGGATTCCATCAAAATTAAAATCATTCAGGACCCCTGGGTGGTTCAGTTGGTTGGGCAACTGACGCTTGATCTCAACTCAGATAATGATCTCACGGTTTGTGAGTTTGAGCCCCACATCGGGCTCTGTGCTGACAATGCAGAGCCTGCTTGGGATTCTGTCTCTTCCTCTCTCTGCCCCTTCCCCAAATGCGCACGCTCACTCTTTTTCTCTCTCTCAAAAATAAACAAACTTAAAAAAATTAAAATATTTTGTTTATCAAAGAACACTATCAAGAAAGTAAAAGGACAACCTTGAGATGGGGATAAAATATTTGCAAATCGTATGTTAGATAGGGCTTTAATATCCAAAATATATAAAGAACTCCTGAAACTCAACAAAAAACCCAAGCATCTCAAATAAAAAAAAAAAAATGGGCAGAGGACTTAAATAGACATTTCTCAAAAAAAAAACCACATTTAAGTGGCCAAAGAATACATGAAAAATGCTCAACATGCTTAGTCATTTAGTAAATATGCATCAAAACTATAGTGAGAAACAACTTTAAACTTTCTAAGATAGCAATCATCATCATCATCATCATCATCATCATCTAACAAGTCCTAGTGAGGATATGGAGAAACTGGAACCCTCATACATTGCGGGTGGAAGGGAAAATAGTGCAGCCACTGGGAAAATATGGGAATCCCTTTAAACGCTAGATGTGAAATTATGTGATCTTGCAATTCTACTACTAGACATATACTCCCTAGAATTGAAAACAGACACTCAGGTAGTTTTACCCCAGTGTTCATTGTAACCTTATTCCCAATGGCCAAAAGTGAAAATAAGTCAGTGTCCATCAACAGAAATGAGCAAACTGTAATATTTA
Organism: Panthera leo; assembly: GCF_018350215.1. Classification (NCBI taxonomy): domain Eukaryota; kingdom Metazoa; phylum Chordata; class Mammalia; order Carnivora; family Felidae; genus Panthera; species Panthera leo. Next base: position 96,077,181 of record NC_056679.1, read on the forward strand.
CATACAATGTAATATTAATATTATTCAGCCTTAGGAAGAAATGAAGCTCTGACATATGCTACAATATGAACGGATCCTGAAGATATTATATGAAGTGAAACAAGCCAGATACAAAAGGATGAATACTGAGTCCACTTGTATGATATATCTGGAATAGGCAAATTTATGCGAACACAAAGTCCCTTAGAGGTTACCAGGGACTGGAGGTGGGGATGGGAAGTTACTGCCTAATGGTTAGAGTTTCCATTTGCAGTGATGAAAACATTTTGCAAATAATCTGGATGGTTGCACAGCATTGTGAATATAAATTAATACCACTGACTTATACACTGAAAAATGGTAGAAAAATTATACATATGTATAGTTTTATTTATTCTATTTAGTTCATTTTAACTTATTTTATATACTTGGATACACATAATAGCTCTACAAGGAAAACAAATGTATTATTGCTATTCTTATTTTCCACTAATTACGTCAAGAAATTTTATCGAGTGCTATAATGGTCTAGGCTCTGATTTAAGAACTGTACAATTATTAGGTATTACTCATAAGAATCCTGTGAAGTATGATTTTTTATTACTTTAGGCATTTTACAAATAAGGACACTGAAAGAGGGGGGTGGAGTAACTCGTTCAAGGTGCAGGAGAGGGTCAGTGGCCAAGCTAAGCAAGAGCCCAAGCAGTCTGGTTCCAGAACTTCTCCTAACCTTGAGTCTTGGCCATTTTGACATTTTGTACTTAAACTACTCATCTTACAATGAAGTGTAGTGATCACACCCAGGCCTGTGAGTGATCATGTACCAGGGATGTGCATTCTTTTCAGTTCTTTGCTTTCACAGCAAATTTGTTACACCGTCTACCAGCTCTCCCTGGAAGGGATTTAATTGCTTCTGCTACCAGTTACTATTAAAAGGTGACAAGTGGTTATCATTGCTTTGGTGTTCAGACTATTACATGACATGTCTCCGTCAGTCTGCCCCTTGGAAATTAGACAGTGAGCACTCACTGAGAGTGGGATGCTTACAGGATAGTTAGAATACAGAATGTGGTACTGAAGGAGACTTTTCCACTCTTTTATGAACTTGCTGTCACAGGAGGCTGTCATCTTCACAGTGACATGAGGATAGATTAAATTACTTTCTTGCATACTGTGTCTAGTGCACCTGTGTGCCATCTCTGTGTCCCCAGCACAGGGCACAGTGCTTGGCTCACAGTAGGTTCTCAAGACCCTGTTGTTACATGAAGGATCGAAGGAAGGAAGAAGGAAGGGAGGGAGGAAGGAAGGAAGGAAGGAAAGAAAGAAGGAAGGAAAGAAGGAAGGAGGGAAGGAAGAAAGAAAAGAAGGAAAGAAAGAAGGAAGGAAGGAGGGAAGAAAGGAAGGAAGGAAGGAAAGAAGGAAGGAAAGAAGGAAGGAAAGAAGGAAGGAGGGAAGGAAGGAAAGAAAGAAGGAAGGAAGGAAGGAAGGAAGGAAGGAAGAAAGAAAAGAAGGAAAGAAAGAAGGAAGGAAGGAGGGAAGAAAGGAAGGAAGGAAGGAAAGAAGGAAGGAAAGAAGGAAGGAAAGAAGGAAGGAGGGAAGGAAGGAAAGAAAGAAGGAAGGAAAGAAGGAAGGAGGGAGGGAAGGAAGAAAGGAAGAAAGGAAGGAAGGAAGGGCACAAACACGCCTGAGTAGTTTTCTAAAGTCTCTTTAGAGTATCCTGATCCACTCTGTCCCATCAAAAGTATACAAAGTACAGAGTGTTGTCCTTTTTAGATATGTGTGCACTATATTTGAGTGTGAGCTCTGCCATATTTCCACAGTGGCCACGATGCCGTCACTGCACATTATGTTGTTTTCTCTTTGGAATATACATGCTTTGGATTTGAATGATTTGGTGATGTAAAATAGATCATTAGATGTGAAAGGGATTGAGGAGGAGGACGAATCATTTCTCAGTAAGACCTTGGATTGCAAGTAAATTTGTTCTGTAAGGGTTCCGCAAGAGGACCACACATTTCTAATAGATTTTAACTTGATAAATGAACCATATCTTGCAATCTGAGTAGTTCATGATGACAAACATCACATGATCACAACGGAGTCAATGGTTCTTGAAATTTGCTTTGATATACGAATGCTTTGGATTACAAGCATGTTTCCAGAAGGAATTATGCTCGCAAACCAAGGTTTTGCTTTACCTCCTTTTTTTGCAGTGCTTTTCGAATAAGTCTCAGCAGAACTAGAATGGGGCTCAGGGTGAAGGATGTGAGGCACTGGGGGTGCCCAATGTAGGGAGATATTTGCTCTTGGGTTTGTGCAAGGGCAGAGCTGGCACTGACGTGACCGTGACAGAAAGCACCTTCTATTGTTTGCAGCCTCGGCATCTCTCTTGCCCTGAGCCTAGGATCTAAGAATGAGTCTGGAGAAGACTGCAAGTGGAAGTCAAAGGCGGATTTTGAGATCTAAGGAGACTATGGCAGTGTTTAAAATGGGGAATCTTGCAGGGGGATGGCGTCCTTTGACATGTTATCATCAGGCTCCTCTTAAGCCCTTGTGACACTGGCCTCTGAATAAATCGAAAAGCTTCATTGGCAGGTGCTTTGTCTACAAGTGTGTGCAGGTATCCCATAGTTGGGGCCCAAGAGAGGACTTTACTCCTGAGGCAGAAGAGATGGGACCAGATCAGTGAAAACTGGAGGGGACTAAGGTGATATTAACTTCTAAAGAGGCCTGAATTCTGAGGATCAAGGTTGTGTGGTGGTCTTAACTTTTCAGTTCTAAGTAACTATGGAGTGTCGTGCTGTGGATGTGCTAGACGTGTTCTGTGGAATGGAAGACCTGGGATATTTTTGGATAATTGCAAAGCGTTGTGAATACTGCCCTTGTTTATCAGTTACTGCAAAATCATCTTTGCTCATGGATGAGGACAGCTATAAGAATCCGCATTGGTACTTGGTGAGTCTGCCGTACTGAATGCCATCAGCATTTCACCCAGACACCCTCGGTTTCCTTTTTACCGTTATTGGGTGACATCCCACTTGCCAGCCTCTGTGGGCTTTCTGCGTGCTTCTCTTTCCAACAGCTTGCACCTGCTTCTCTTTGCAGAGGGCTGACCTTGGCTGCTCCGTCCTGCCGTGCCCTCCCACACAGATAGCTGAGAGGGCCCGGAAGTTTCTCTGCCTTTCCAAACCAGATGGAGTGGAGGCCATACTCCTTAACATGCAATACATAGTCTTCTTGACTTGCTTCCTGCCTCTCTTGTGAGAAGCTCTTAGCGTCCTCCCTTGGTACTGCAACCCTTTCACCAGGCTCTAGGAGCCCTGCCCCTTATAGCTTTGGGCCCTTGTGCTGGAAGCAGCCTTTCCCTACTTCCTACTCCTCAACCAGATGACTCTGACTCATCCTTAAGGTCTCAGCTGAAAATAAAATTCCCTTATGGGAAATTATCCTTATCTCCTGCCTTGAGAAGTACCGCTGATGGAGTCCCAAAAATGCTTTATGCTTCCTTGACACAACTACATTTTATTAATTGGCTATTTGTACATGTTTAATTTATTCTCTGATCGAGTAGCCTGTGGACTTTGTGAGGGGGAGGGGAGGGGTTAAAGCTTTTGATTTCCTGGTGGGGACTCGAGGGTATAGCACGGTGCCTGGCGTAAACAAAGCACAGAATAAATGTGCATTGGCTTTAAGATTAAATGGATGAATGTGTTTGATTAATTGATCAATATGTGGCTTATAAATATAAATTAGTTGACACTACGTCTCATTTTCTTTGCTTACAGGCTTATACTCTGGGATCTGTACGCTTCCCCTGTGTATGTTATTATGAAGGATGTTAATACATGTATGGTACTCCCCCTTCTTAAAAAGAGTGCAAAACCATTTTAGGAATGAACACTTACACACATAAACAATTAAATGTTTACAGATAACTTCCTATTGATTTTTCTCAGGAGTGAGGGCTTAAATGGTAGCCAAAAATTCATGCTTATTCACAGAATGTATTTCCTAACTTGGGTCAATACCTGGCCACAAAAGAACCACTTGTCTTTCTACTCCTCTCTCAGCTTAAAAGCACCCATTTAAATATGTTAGAATTAGGGTTGAATTGGTTCCTTAGCCGCAAATATTTAATAAATAGTCTGTGTCTGTAACATGTCTTTCAGACAGAGAGAGCCTTTTAAGATCTTTTTCTAAAGCAGAATTTTCAGAATGCTGGAGTCTTAGCAAGAATCTCTCTAGAAAGCAGAGCCTGAGAAAAGGGTTGTTTGCAGATCATTTGTTGTGGTATTTTATCCCAAGGAGTGAAGGGCTTGGGAAATTAAAACAGAGGAGAAGAGAGGCCAACGTAAGGATGTGTTTTCATCCCTGGTGTACCACCATGGGTGATTACACTTGAACTCTCTGAAGAATCATGTACATGAGCTGGGATAGTCCAGACAAAAGCATGGGGAAGGAAACAATTATTACCTAGCATGGGCCCCACATTGGTCCATGTTTGCCCTGCTTCTATTTCCAGTTACTCAAACTTGAGCCCTGGGTTATTCCTGCAAGTATAACATGCCAAGGGGTCAGAAAAGCCCTGGGGCATAAAAGTGAAATCTATTCAGCGCTGCTGAAAAAAAGAAACTCTTAAGTTAGATTCCCAAGACAGGAACTTTCTGCCTCATCACTGTCTGGAGTCAAAATAAACTTAGAAGACATGAGTAGGGGAGCAAGAGTTATCTAACAATATGTTTGACCCGTGGGATGAACACCTACCTAGATGTCCTTTGTTGGGTCATTCCAGGGTCTCATTTTGTTCACTCGTTTGCCAGTGTTTAAAAACCATTAGAATTCAGGGTTGCCTGAATGGCTCAGTCAGTTAAAGCATCCAACGTTGGCTCAGGTCATGATCTGACCATTGGTGGGTACAAGCCTCTCATGGGGCTCTGCACTGACACTGTGGAGTCTGCTTCAGATCTTCGGTTCCCCCATTCTCTCTGCCCCTCCCTAGCCCTCTCTCACTCTCTCTCTCTCTCTCTCAAAAATAAAATGAAACATTAAAAAAATCATTAGAATTCACACCATAATATGCTTTATTTCCAGAAGGTGGGGTGAATATCTCACAGATATGGTTGGTTTGGTCATCCTAGAATCGAATTACTTTCCCACTGAATTACCAATGTTTCAAGGAGGGTTCATAGAATACTCTGGACTTCCTGCTTCATTTCCAAAGGTGGACCTTGAAGAAGTGTTGGATCTACATAACTCCAAGGCAGGCAGGAAGTTCTATGGGTGGTGTCCATGACCTTTAGGCTCATGTTGCTTCCTCTTCCCATTTGTGTACCTGTGTGTCCCCTGTAGACATTTGCACTGGAGTCCGCTGTTCTCAGACTGAAGCACTTCTTAAGGTGGATGGTTACTATGTCCACCCAGAAACATTGCACACCCGTCTTTACCTGCCTTTGGACCTGGGCAGCTGATCTGCACAGATTACTTCACGTAGGTTCCATTTCCCCTGTGGCTTTGGGTTGGTTTGGCCAATGAGAGGCTTTGCAAGAGATCCAAGGGCATGAGGAAAAACAAGTTGGGGAATGTTTTCTCCACTCCCTCCCAGCTTCAGCCTCACAGTTGCAAAAGTGGCTGCATCTTGTGTCATCACAACTGTCTTTCAGCCTGCAACTGGCCTCTAGGAATCTCAGCATTACTTTTGGGTTCTCTTGCACCTGCCCTTGTTTCTAGAAGTTTTCCGCTTATTAAATTCTCTTCGGTGACCCTATCTGATCAAAGTTCTGTTTCATACTGACTCATGCAGTAAAGCACTTATTGTGGTATGATAATTATTAATAAGGGAGCTATCCCCTCACCACGGGAGAGAAACTGCAGGCTGTTCTCTTCTGAGCTGCTTCCAGCATCATTGCTGATCATGATCCAGCCCTGTTTTCCTACTTAGCTGACCATGTGCACTACTGGGGCCTCATCTGCTGCCTTACTTTGGTCTGTGCTGTCTGCTTGGACCTGACAGCAGACTGATTGACCACTGGGCCAGGAGGCTCCTCGCTGGGCTCTCGGGTTTCCTGCTGTACTTGCCAAGGCTTCCAGTGGCCATAATGAGTTTCCCATGCACCAGCTGCAGCTCACCCCGTCTCGTTTGTAGCACGCAAGGGTAGTCAAGCCTCTTATCTTTGCTCCCTCCTCCAGAGCAGTGTTTGTGATTTTAGATTGTTTACTTTCTTGGTAACAATCTGTGTGAGAAGGCCTGTGGAGACCGCGTTTTGATCCTGGCGCTGCGGGCAAAGCTTCCTGCAGAAGGAAAGACCCTGGAAGCTTTATAGGGGCTGTGACTCTGAATCCTGCACAGCTGGGTATGATGAGTAAGCTTTGGATCACTGCGAGGTCCAGCTTGCAAGAGACCAGGGTGCCTGGCTCCCTGGGCGTCTGTAGGGTCCTGAAGACACTCTCAGCCTGTTCTGCAGCTCTCTGCAAGCCCCATCACACCAATTCCGGATTCATGATTTCAACAGCTCTTCAGTCTCCCGCTCTACACACTGCATCACAAATCCCGAACGAGATGGACTTGGGTTTGAACACCTGCTTTGCCAGTTTGAACACACTACCTAAATAATTCCTCTCCACCAAAGTTCTTCTGTCTTTAAAATGGGGATAAGAAGTCCACTTAGCAGGATGGAAACATACAAGTTACATCAATACAAAATATATGTTACATCAAGTCTAGCCTCTATTATATAATGGTCATTCAAAAAGTGTTAGTTTCTCTCATAAGATGAAATTGAAGCTTTTTCTCCAATGCTTGCCACGCATTGGCCAGTTTTATTCAGCTGTCAACCATAGGAACAGGGCTTAAGAATATAACCTGTAAAATCCATACTATCTGGGCTGAACTATGGTTCCATACCTTTCTAAATATTAGACATTGGAAAAGCATCTGATCTTTGATGCTTTAGTGTATTGTTTCTGGAATCACCTTGCCTTGGCTCACATCCCAGCTTTACACCCTTATTAGCTATGCACCCTTAGGCAATGTACTTCACTTCTCTGTACATCAGCTTCCTCATCTGTATGTAGATCTTAGTATTGGATATCATTCACCTCGTGGGGTCATTGAGATAATTAAATGGATTAGTTCTTATCAAGAGCTAAAAACAGTGCCTACTCGACAGAAGTGGGCAAAGACTAGCTTCTTTAGAAAGCTGGTGTGCTCATACTTATTCATACATTTACTGTGAATGTTATAGTAAATTAGGCAAAACCCGATGAAATTGCCATTATGTGACTATATGGGAATTTCATGTATTTTAACATATGTATATATATATATTTAATGACATAAATTGTTCAATAAATGGTACGTATTACCATTTCCTTCTCATTTGAAGATAAACTTGCAAAACACACTACTTATTTGGATGTAAATGATCCAATTAAGGGCCAGCCGGGTGGCTCAGTCAGTTAAGGGAATGACTCTTGACTTCCTCTCCGGTCATGATTTCACGGTTTGTGAGATCGAGCCCTGTGTCTGGCTCCCATGCTGGCAGTGTGGAGCCTGCTTGGGACTCTCTCTCTCTCTCTCTCTCTCTCTCTCTCTCTGCCTCTCCCCTGTGTGTGTGTTCTCTCTCCCTCTCAAAATAAATAAATAAATAAATAAATAAATAAATAAATAAATAAAATAACTTCAAAATTGATCCAATTCAGACCACATACCCTCCTGCCAATGGAGTTCCCACTGGCTGCCCATCCTTAGCAAGTGTGCTGTAAGTTTAGAATATTGGGTCTATCCAGTCTGAATGATATGGGCTCTCTTTCCTTATCCATCCGGTTTCTTGCATCTAACTGCTAAATGTTAAACGAATACACTCCCTTCATAGAGCTTCACAGAGACTCAGCCGAGATCTTCTCTAAAAAACATCGTGGAGTTCTCCCCCAGCCCCGAAGCTCTGTGATGCTGTGTACTGACCAAATCTCCATCTGGTTTGGGTCCCTTCCAGCTTGGGAATCAAGTTGGGATTCCATGGCTAGCTTCAAGGTTGCTGTTTAAAGACACCTTCATTCACTTTCCCAAGTTGGCTCCTGACCATCCACTGCCTTACAGTGACGGTTATTTCAGTGAAGAATTTATACCTTCTGGTGTGAAGCAAGACAGCAGCTGGCCAAAAACAAAAACAAAAACAAAAATATCGATAAGCTCTTTCAATGAGTTTAGCTAAGCACCTACCCCTTGAGTCCCACCTCAGAAATGCGGGATGGTAGTCTGCCCAGCAAACAAGGCAGGTTTTACCACAGTCACAGAGAGGGGTGAGGAGATGTCGCAGGGAAGCTTTGGCAATCAACACGTCTTGTGGTAGTTCCTGAGAAGATGCTTAAGGGGTAGGCTAAAAGGGCTTTCCGTTAGATACGGTGTTCAAGGATATTTATATAGATTGATGCAAACGCTTAAACTTATACAACCTCTATTTTGAATAGAACCCTGTGTTCAGGTCTGTCTCCCTAGTTCAGCAGGGCTGAATGAAAATCTCTGCAGAGGGTGTTTTAAAACTCGTATGTACTTAAGTGGCTAGATGAGGTAATGGCCAGTTCAGTAAAAATGTGCTGGGGGAGAACAAGGAGAAATCCTCGCCATAAAAATATTTTTATTTAATAATTGGAAGAACGGAATGAAACACCTGCACTTTATAAATCAAAGTTACCATGTGGCATATAACATTTGCTAATAAATTCTCAGAAGCGCAACCCTAGAAATGCAGCCTTTTTAAAAGTTTTGCTACAGTGCAATGCCATTTTATATTGGTTGACTTTATCCCATGGCTTTTCCCCCCCAAACTGTAAGCTAATAGATCATTAAATTGTACTTTAAAGACTATTTCAAACTCCTCTTAGTGATAAAAACACATAGCCGAGCAAATTACTGAGGAATGAATGGTAATGATAAATTAATGGTTGAGGCATTAGAATAATCTTTGTATATCTTTTCCTCACCTTTTTATGTTGATTCTTTAGGGTTAGTGGAAGAAATAGTTTGTCCATGGCAAGGTGGCCATAGCTAAGAATCCTTTCATTTTCAGTTAATATTAACCTCAAAAAAATTTTTCCAGCCATTCTTCCCTCTTTTGGGAAGAAAAATGCAGTAACAAAAATGACATCAAGACCACTACTTACACTTCTGTTAATTACTTTTGGTGTGCAAAAGAAGAAGGTCTCTTTTCAAGTAGGATAGTATCTTACTGAATCAAAGTCATGGACACCTTCTTGGGTACACACCGTTACAGACCCGGGTGTCTAATGTCCCAGCCCCCATTTACTTCCTAAGTATCTCATGCTAATTCTCATACCTTAACATTAACACTGACTCTGCAATGCAGGCACAGGGTTGCTAAAATATGTATTATATGCACACATATGACAGAGGATTGCTATTTCCAGCAGAACCCAAATAATGCCAATGTTTAAGTTTTCTCCATTAGTTTTGACTTGCCCTTGGTGTCTTGGCATATGCTTTTGAATATGTGTAATGATTCTAGCTCTTTGCCCTCTGATGATGGATTTAGTATTTCCAATTGTCCAAAGGGGTCTGGAAGCCAAGACTAGAGCAAAGGAGCACGAACAAGATTATTAGCAATAATTGCACTTATAAAATGTTAAGTCCCTTTTTTTCTATGTCTGTAAACTTATGAGCCATTTCCTGTTAAACAACTGAGTGTGTTGCCACTCTTACAGGTCAAAAAGAAAACTTGCCCAGAGTTATTTGTAGAAGTTAGAATGTAAACCTGACCTGAGGAATAAGGACGAATTTAAGATGAGTTAGATAGGTACTTCCAATCTGCTGGATATCCAGCAGCAATTTTATGTTCTGTAAAAGTTCTCTTCTAGAGCAAATATTGGTACACAATCCTGGTAAAAACTGAAAGCATAATATGCAAAAGGTGATTCACACTGAGCAAAAAAGATTACTACTGTCAGCCTTTCAGACAAAACGATTCAGTGTGTTAGAAGATCTCTCTCATCTCTACAATCACAATGTGTTGTCAAGTTAAGGCCACATAACAATCTCGTAGAGAGGTTTACACACACAATTTGAATACGCTACGGGTAACTTACTGTGAACAGGTTTTCAGGGAAATTAACTCTATGTCTGTTGCAGAAAACATTTGCAAAATTAAAATAGGGTTTTCCATTTATTTTCATACAATCTTTCTATATCTTTTTCTCTGCCTATTTTTTTCCTGCTTATTCTTTAGCCAAATAGTAAAGAGGTGAATTTTCAGTAATATAATCTGTTTACTAGTTGCGTGAAATCAGAAATCTGTTTTCACTATTTGCTATAATATATTGTAAATTATCCATTAAAATTAAAATGGTGTTTGGCAAAAATACCTTTGACCTTGCATACGTATCTAATATGGAAGAAAGTATTTTCTTTTTAGTCCAAGCCAAATATCATTTTTGTATCTACTTTTATTTTCCCCCTCATTTTCTATTTATCTTCTGAATCATTTTATGTGAGGTAAGTTAAGTAGAGATTTATGAATTTGTCATTTTAAGAATTAATAAGTATTTTGCATGAAGCTAATGGTAATGCAAACACAGTTATTAGCCAACTTTTTTTAATGTTTACTTATTTATTTTTGAGAGAGAGATAGCGTGAGCAGGAGAGGGGCAGAGAGAGAGGGAGACACAGAATCCGAAGCAGGCTCCAGGCTCTGAGCTGTCAGCACAAAGCCCAACGTGAGGCTCGAACCCACAGATGGTGATATCTTTACCTGAGCCAAAGTTGTACACTTAACTAACTGAAACACCCAGGCACCCCACCAAGTTTTTGGTTTTGTTTTTGGTTTTTTTGACACAAACCTCAAAATACTAGAGGCAGTTATTTAATAACCCCTTTTAAAATATGCCCAAACCCAACATTTCAAACTGAAATGTAACTAAGACTCTGAATGGCCATAGGAAGTCATGGCAATTATGTCTGGCATATCCACTCCAGTGAAGTCAGTTTTTATAGTCTTCAGCCTAATAAGACCTTGATTCCAGCCATGGTCATTGTCACCTCCAAAGCACAATACACTTTTCTGTCTCAAGAAAATGATGTAAACACTTGAATAAATTAACTTTAAAAGAAACCTACATACACCGATACTCTGAATGTTTGTCACCTCTTCTCCCTGGAAAGTGAAAGAACTCTCTATAAACTGAAACCTCACAAAGGACTAAGAAATTATAATGCCTTCTAAAGTACTGTGGGCTATTTGCTTTCTAACACATTTTAACTCTTTTTTACAAATGATGTAGAAAGAAATAGGAGATTTGACTTATGTTATTTCTAAAGAAGAGAAAAGCTCACAGAAACGATAGAAATGAGGTCAGTAAAAGGAAAGGTAAAATTCAAAGAGGCAACTAAGTGACTATTTCTTGAGGTTAAGCAAATGTATAACTACAGTAATGACCCAGATTCTTTTATTAAGCTACTTAAAAAAAATGTTTTTAAATGTTTATTTATTTTTAGGAGAAAAAGGTAGATAGAGTGTGAGTGGGGGAGGGACAGAGAGAGAGAATTCCAAGCAGGCTCCACATTCTCAGCAAGGAGCCTGATGCAGGACTTGAACTCCCAAACCTTGAGATCACGACCTGAGCTGAAATCAAGAGTTGGACACTTAAACTACTGAGCCACCCAGGCGCCCCAGAAGGACAAATATTTCTATGTTGTTATTTCATTCTGATTTCTTTGTCAGTATCTCATCCAAGCCTCTATCCTGACTGCAAATCTTTTGGTTTCATCTTTGCTTGATTTCTTTTCTTCTGCCCTTCTGTACTGGGTGTGGATAAGTGTATGCTCCAAATAGGTATCAGAGACGAAGGAAGGGCAGGATAAATAAGGAAGCTGGAGAAGAAAGGCTGAACTTACAGACTCTGTCCTTGTAATGTTCTGGGGGCCCCTTACCGATGGGAAATGTACACAATGAAATCTGGGGTTGTCTTTTCATGGCCTAAGCTTGTCAGAACATTGTTCTTTGTTTACTTTATTTTTTTTTTTAGTGTTTATTTTTGAGAGAAAAAGAGTGTGAGTGGGGGAGGGCAGAGAGAGAGGGAGACACAGAATCCGAGGCAGGCTCCAGGCTCTGAGCTGTCAGCATGGAGTCTAACACAGGGCTCACACTCACAAACTGAGATCATGACCAGAGCTGAAGTTGGCTGCTTAACCAACTGAACCACCCAGGTGCCACTTTAAAGCTATTTTTGATGCCAGAACCATCTTTTTGTTTGTTTATTATGTATTATTATTATTATTATTATTTTGAGAGAGAGAGAGAGAGACAGAGAGAGAGAGAGAGAGAGAGAGAAAGCACGAGTGGGAGAGGGGCAGAGAGAAGGGAAGACACAGAATCCAAAGCAGGCTCTAGGTTGACTTAGGGCTGGGCTCATGCACAGCTGAGACTAAAGGGGATCCAAGATATCCATGCATCTCTGGCCAAGGATGTCCTTGCATACATGCAGAAGAGAGATGAGATGGTCTGGTATGGAATAAGAGCCAGAGGAGATTTGAAAATGACCTAAATGTTTAATATATTTCTGGGCCACATAGAGATCTTTAATCGGAGACTGGAAGGCATACTGGCTGGGTATATTTGAGCACGACATCTATCAATCTTTGGTTGAATACCAAGATGTACAGACACAGCAAAACCACCTAAAGATCTAGGCTTAGAAATAAAAACAGCAACACTAAAAGATGAAAATAGAGATTGGCACTACAGGGAAAACAGATTTCACAGATTTAATTCAGAGGAGTTTGTTAATGGGCAAACAGACAAATCAAAACAATTATAATCCTCTAAGAAAATGTCAAAATCTAAGATTAGTAAAATCCATAAAATGACATACATTTGACAAAATCTTACAAGACAAGCAAAGAAATAACTTGCAAATGAGACTCCTACTGATGAGAAAAAAATCAATAGAACCTGTCATTAGTTGTCTGTAGATATTGGAGTTAGTAGACAAAGACAGCAAATCAGCAACATTCATATTTTCAAAAAACAGAAGGTAACCATATTTAAAGATTTAAAGAAAAGTGTGATGACAATGACTCAACAAAGAGCGGATATCAACAAAGAGAAATTATACAAACCAAACCAAATGGAAGTGCTTACCATAGGATTAACAAGCTTAGAATAACTACTGAAAAATTAAAAGTGTGAGAACCCCATCATTATCAAATGCTCTGGATACATCTTAAGCCCATTTTAAAGACTTAAGTTTTTCTCAACATGTGTATTGTTGTATATATTATTTAACAAATACTTCATCATTTATAAGTGGTGATTTCTTTTTTAAAAATCTTTTTAATGTTTATTTTTGAGAGAGGGAGAGAGACGCATCATGAGTGGGGGAGGGCAGAGAGGGAGACAGAATTTGAAGCAGGCTCTAGGCTCTGAGCTGTCAGCACAGAGCTAGACACAGGGCTTGAACTCACGAACTGTGAGATCATGACCTGAGCCCAAGTCAGATACTCAACCAACTGAGCCACCCAGGTCCCCCTAAGTGGTACCTTCTTTACGAAAAAATAGATTCTGGAATTTTCGGGAAGTTTTTTCATCCTTCCTCCTCCTATTCCAGAAATACTTGCTCAAATGCAGTAAGTAATCTACCCAACACATTGTACAAGGAACAGAAGAATAAAACCCAACTATCACAATTGTTTTATAAGCTAAGTAATAAAGAATAGATAAAATTAGTACATTATGTATTTTTTTTTTCTAGGAGAATAAGACTGAAAATCCACTCATAGGTGAAGATGTGTGTCAGTTGGCAAGAAAACAACAGAAACCAGTTGAAAATGGTTTTTGAATCAAATAGTTCATGTGTTGATGTTACCATCTCTACCTTCTTCAGGAGAAGGCTTACTTCATAAGAAGTAAATTGACAGAAGCATAATGGATTGGGCTTATTTCTGTTAGGGAATTTTATAACAGAAAGCAGTGTGAGATCAAGTTAAAGTAAGTACAGTAATATAAAGTGTCAGAAACATTCAGAGTTTGTGATCAGAAGAGCTTCACAGAAAAGTGATGTATAAGGCTGGTGTTGACCAATCTCAGCTCTCCAGACTGTGAGTGAACCATGACCGTTTGCAAGATTAATATGACTAGGTTATATACGTTTTTCACGGGAAAATTTGGAGCCATGGCTTGACAAGTAGGTTGAGATACAAGAGCTGAAGGCGAGACTAAGATCAGGACCTTGGATTCCTTTACCAAGCTGCTCAAAGATTATCGATGGTTCCCACTGCTAAATGCAAAATCCCATGTAGTAGTCATGCAAAGATGGATTAGACAGATAGATATTGGAGACAGAAAGATTTGAGAGCAAGGTATTTTCAGAACAGAGAGCTGGCATCAGAGGAGGCCTGTTGATCAGTTCCAGGCTTCCAAATCAAACCAAATGTTAAGCTTCATTTTTATTAACATGGACATCCCAAACTCCGACAAGATTCCATGCATAATGGAAAAGCCAGTGACCCCTGACTCAACTTAAACATTTTGCAGTGACTTGGCATTTTTCTTTTATATCTTACAGGCTTTATGAAATAAATATTTTCAAAAAACTTCCTTTCACACATAGCTTCTAACAATATAATTAAACTTACAGCTCAGCTGTAATATATATTTTTAAATACTATACACTATCATAAAAATGTTATATATAGCACCATCTGTTGGCTAAGGTATCTTTAACAGATGAAAAATGTTTTATGCAAATCAGATTAGAATATCATTAAATTTGAACAGAGAAAGGAAAAACAGCTTTAACTTTGAATAGGCAAAAGTGAACTCTCTGTGGTCACTGAGTAGTAATGAAGCCTGACAATTCAGATTATTTTGACCTCTGCAAACAGAATAACATCATTATGACAAATTGGCATAGTAATAATTTACCTTCATCAGAGATGATAAAATTGACAAAGCCATACCTTTTTAAAAAATTTTTTTAATGTTCATGTTTTGAGAGACAGAGGGAGACAGAGCATGAGTGGGGGAGGAGCAGAGAGAGAGGGAGACACAGAATGTGAAGTAGGTTCCAGGCTCTCAGCTGTCAGCACAGAGCCCCATGTGGGGCTCGAACTCACAGATGGCGAGATCATGACCTGTGCTGAAGTTGGATGCTTAACCGACTGAGCCACCCAGGCGCCCCATACTCCATACCTTTTAAGCACGCAAATCTCACCGAAAACGGGTATCAGCAGTGAATGTGGTCAGTTTGAAGATGAAACATAATGTATAAAAAACAATCTTATGAAATGGCACCATTTAAAATGAAGTTAGTGGATGAAATTAACCAAATTACATGTAGCTTACATATTTCTCCTTCCTTCGATTTGTGAATATTCATTGGCATAATATATGTGGACATGTAGTAAGTTAAAAGGAAATTTTAGCTATATTTAGTTAAATTTTAGTTATATTTAGTTGCATATCCTTGGGAATTGAGGAATGGAATGAATCTCTGTTCTTTACTCAGTATTTATCTTGATAAGGGCATAGGCAGATTCTTCTTTGGTTTAGTTTTTCTTGAGATTTTTGCTTTCAAGAAATACCAACAATTGGGGGTGCCTGGGTGGCTCAGTCATTTGCACATACTACTCGTGATTTTGGCTCAGGTCATGATCCCAGGGTCATGAGATTGAGCCCCCTTTTGGGTTCCACACTGAGCGTAGAGTCTGCTTCAGATTTTCTCCCCCCTCTGCCCCTCTCTCCAGCTCACACTCTCTGTAAAATAAAAAATAAATAAAATAAAATATAATAATATGCTAGTAATAATAATTATAATAAAATAAATACCAGCAACTGAAAGTTACCAAAGAAATAGAAGCATACTATTTTTAAATGTTGGATTTTCACCATCTACTGTGTTGGTGAATTAATGACTGTCCGTTGTGTTTCATGGCCTTATGCTAGCAATCCTTGTCTTTAAGGAGACTCTACTTTAAAATAAATTATAAGACTTTTCCATAAAGAACAATATGGAAAGAAGGGGAGTGTGAATTTAACATGTAAGGAATATTGAGGACAGGGAATGATAATGGTGTTGAAAGGAAAGGAGAGTTCTTCCAGATCTCCAGTGTAGATAAGACTCAATGCTTTATCTCTTGCCCCTTCCTTACTCTTTCAACAGCCACTAAACTCCAGCCCAAGTGCCTAATTGCTTTTCAATAAATAAGGCTTTTCTAGTTCTGTGTGTTTGCGGAGTGTCCTCCCTTTTTTCTGGGAATGCTTGTTCTCTCCCCCTTTTCTTGGTAAACTCAGATGCCCCCTTTTGATAGTCACCTCAGCAAGACTTTCCAGATGCTTTACAGTATGAGCTCTGCTTTTCTCCTCTGCTTCATTTCATGTCAGTTTCTCCAGCATGTGATATGCTTCCTTTATGGTGACCTTCCTTAAGTTTCTAGAATGTGTTGAATTTTCTTGTCTAGATGTTTGAATGTGCTCTTTAATGCAGCCCATGGTGATTTCTTTTTTTCAGCACATCGTAACCATTACTTTATAAATCTAGTTCATCCTTCCGCTCTCAGATGAGAAATTACATCCTTTTTTGAAGCTTTCTCTGATTTCCCGGAGTGAGTAAATGTTTCCTCTCAAGATTATCGACGGTCCGAAATGTTCTCAGGTATTTTTGTGTTTTAGTATATGCTACGACCATCATGTCAATTCTCAGTTCTTCTCTAGACAGCAGTTTTTATATATCTTTAAGACTGTGTATCAGTCTTACCAGCTAGTACACTTTATAATATGTAGGGTTGGCACGATAAATGTTTATAAGTAAATTAATATATGAATGTGTGATCTCTCTTTCACGAGAAGCACACTTAGTTATTCCTCTTTATTTTTCCAATGGATTTTTTTTTTTGGTTGAATTTTTGTCGTAACAGTGGCTGTATTTTTAAAGATTTGTTTGTCTTTAAGCTCAAGGTCAGGGATTGTCTGTGCAATTCCAAGCCTTAGCATTAGGTATGTTTTAAATCAATTTCTCTTAATGTATTGATGATGTTTAAAAATAAGGAATCAGACTGGATAGATCTAGATAATTGAGATACTATACTCTGCCTTTGATTCTCTTGCAAATCAATTGTGACCACAAATATTTCTTATCAGACAACCAAAACTGTAGTTCTTTACCTAATATTTTACATTTATTCCTCTTGTTCACTTGTCTCTGGGAGATAGCAGTGAATCTACTCGGTATATATTTAAAGTTTTAAGAGGGGTGCCTAGGTGGCTCAGTCAGTTAACTGTCCAACTTTGACTCAGGTCACGATCTCACAGATCGTGAGTTCAAGCCCCACGTCGGGCTCTGTGCCGATAGCTTGGAGCCGGAGCCTGCTTCAGATTCTGTGTCTCCCTCTCTCTCTCTGCCCCTCCCCTGCTCATGCTCTGTCTCTCTTTCTCTCTCTTAAAAATAAATAAACATTAAAAAATTTTTTGAGGAAATCTGTTTATTGTGGGCTTTGCTATTACTACTTGTTATTTCTATACTTTTACATTTACTGGGGCAATGACCATGAACAGAAGTAGCATGCATCCTTTGAACTGGCTTTATACACTAGAATTATGCAGAAGTTTTACCAGAACTTTAAACATGTACGTATTTATCTCTTAAAATCTTGAGTCGGACTACATATCTTGGAAAAAAGAGCAAGTAGTCTTAGGAGACTGAATTTAGGAAATTAAATATGTATGTATGCCAAATAATGTCTGGTAGTTTATAAGTAGTTATTGGACATCTACTAGACATCGTTCTAGATTCTGAGATACAGTAGTGGAAAACATGAATAATCCAAAGGGATTATAATTTTATATTATTTTTTAAAATATAGTTTATTTCTTTTTTGTTTGTTTATTTTTGAGAGACACAGGGAGAGCCAGCAGGGAAGGGGCAGAGAGAGAGGAAGAAAGAGAAAATCCCAAGCAGGCTCCACACTGTCAGGACAGAGCCTGATGCAGTACTCAAACTCATGACCTATGGGATCCTGACCTGAGCTGAAACCCAGAGTTAGACGCTAGACCAACTGAATCACTCAGGCACCCCAGGGGCTCATAGTTTTGAAGACTGCAAAAAATAAAAATAAAAAATAAATTCAAATAAAAATGAACAAGATAATTTAATATAGTGACACAGAATTATAACTTGCCTTGAGAAAAGTTAAATGAGTTAGCACCAAGGTTAAAAGGAGTAGAACTTTAAATACACTGCTCAGGAAAAGATGTGAGACCTGAAATATGTAATTGGTGAATGAGTGAAAGAAGGATGAGAGTGAGCGCATGAGGAGGGGAGGGGTAGAGAGAGAGGGAGACACAGAATCCGAAGCAGGCTCCAGGTTCTGAGCTGTCAGCCCAGAGCCCGACACGGGGCTCGAACTCACGAACTCCAAGACCATGACCTGAGCCGAAGTCAGACGCCCAATCGACCGAGCCACCCAGGCGCCCCTCATCTCCTTTAATACAATTTTATATTTTATTGGGAGTGTAGCCAAACCATACCTCTTGGGGGATCCCCCAGATCTGGCAGTCTAGAGTTAGGGCCACACAACTCCTTCCTACTCTACATAATAAGACTTGGTAGAGCACCACGCATTTAATAACTGCTTAGGAGTACCCGCTGACCCAATGTGAGTTTTTTTGTTTTTTTTTTTTTTACTGCCATATGTTGCCTTCTCTCTTCCCTGACAAGAATGGTTTTAAAATAAAACACATTGCCTAAAATCAGGACACAAAAACCTCAGAGACCATTATGTAAGGCAAGTCCATTTTTAAGCCTAACAAACTTGAAGGTGTCCCTTCGAGCAGGAAGTACTATAATGGGAAGATATAGCTTCATTACTGTGCCCTTTCTTGAAGAATAAGAACTATCAAAGCAGCTGGCTGTGTCTCATGGGGTATCATTTGGGCCTTGGAGAAAAAAATGTGAGACTCTTGGTCTGGTTGGAAATGCTTGTACGTGGTCATCTAAATCCCTAAAGAAACTCTCAAGGTTCTGGCCCAAGCTGCTGCTGTTGAAAAGAATAAATATGTTTTCAGAAACTTAGAGCCATAGAGAGTGAAATAATTCACCTGTAACCTTTTCAAAACTTTAGTTTCCTATTGGGAGCATGAATTTGGTCTTTTGCCTCATTTGACTATCAATTTGGAGTTGCTTCATTAAATTTTTCCCTGGGTTAGGGCCAGGTTTCAGGGGAGGGGGTAGCAAAGCACAGAAAATTGCAAGGATGTCCGCTGCTTTGGAAGCATGATTTCCCCTATGCTTTTGGGGTTTAATACATTTAAGGGTTTGGGGAGAAGGGGTTGTATTACCTGTAATGGGGGAAATCCTGCTGTTGCAAACATGAAATAATTGCTTTGTAAGTTAGCAATCATACATACAGAGAAACGTGTATTTGTATTTTTATTTACCACTCTAATTGTTAGGGTAAAGGGCTCGTTGGTGTAAACATTTAGTTTTGCCTTGTCGCTGTGGCCAGTGGAGCCACAAATTTGCAACGTTCCTTAGTTCAAGTCTTTGTGTATATTAGAGTAGACATTGTCTAGGGGAAATCTGCTTCTGGAAATTGACAGCCATGATCACCCTTCGTATGTGGAAATCATACAAACTTGACTTCAGGTTTTGATGTGTCAGTCCTTATCATCCTCATCACTACCCTCATCAGTGTCCTCAAGATCCATCCGGGAGCTTATGTGTTCCAGGAACTATTCTAAGTGCTTTATACACTTAGTCGCATTCAATATTCATAGTTATGTTATAGAACAAATATGTTTTATGGTTACATTTTATGGATGAAAACCATGGAGGCTTAGAAAGTTAAGGAACAAGCCCAAAGTCACTCCCCAAATACCCAAGTTTCATGCAAGGGAATTTTCAGTATCCATTAAATAGCCAATGGACAGATTCAGAGCAACACTTAGAGTAGGAGAATTTGGTTTTCTTTTATGAATGTTCCCAGCACCCTGTGATAATCTTAGTTCTCTTGTGGCAGCAAGAAACCGGGGTGATGCTCAAATTAAAGACATATTCTCTAAAAGCACTAAACATTCATGGTTTACAATTGCTTTCCATTAAAACAATTTATTAAAATAATCTCACTTGGGGGGACATGCACTGTGGTCAATTTTTCCTGTCAGGAGGTATCTGAAAGTGACACGTTGTCCCTTTTGTCTCTTACCCACCTGCAAAAATACCGGTGGCACAAAGTGTCAGCGGTATGATACACTGCTTCTGAAACCTTGTACACGTAGTCTCAAAGTTAACAATGGGATTTCTTATCAAGCCTTAACATTGTTTTTAACGCTTATTTATTTTTGAGAGAGAGACAGAGCATGAGCTGGAGAGAGGCAGAGAGAGGGAGACACAGAATCCGAGGCAGGCTCCAGGCTCTGAGCTGTCAGTGCAGAGCCTGACACGGGGCTTGAACCCATGATCTGTGAGATCATGACCTGAGCCGAAGTTGGACGCTTAATTGTCTGGGCCATGCGGTCGCTCCTCTTATCAGGTCTTAAGAAAGCAGAAGAGTGAGCCCGGAAGCATGAAAAGTGTTACTTGTACTTCTGTTTTGTAATCTAAGAAGCACCAGGTTTACATAGTGAACTCTGAGGTCATAAGATTTCTAGAAAAAGTGAGCAGAGAGGTTATTGATCTTTCCAGAGTGTCCCTGCAAAGATCCCACGAAGCAGAATCCCTCATACAATAAATGGAGATTATCAGAGAGTCAATGGGTCCAGACAATAACATTGGGGTCAGGGAGACTGGAATCCTCTGCCATGACTAAGTAACTGAGAGACCACGCCCTAAATCTCCCACCCTATCTGTTAGACCTTAGTTTATATCTAAGGTCTACCTCAGATGTTTTTAAAGATATACACGGATTGGGGCTCCTGAGTGGCTCATTCACTTAAGCGTCTGACTCTTGATTTCAGCTCAGGTCATGAGCTCATGGTCCTGGGGTCAAGCCAGGCGTGGGGTTCAATGCTGGATTATGGAGCCTGCTTATGATTCTCTGTCTCCCTCTGTTTTCCTGCCTTGCTCCCATGTTCATTGTCTCTCGCTCTCTCTCTCAAAAAAAAAAAAAAAAAAAAAAAAAAAAAAAAAAATATATATATATATATATATATATATATATATATATATATATATATATATACCGGTATATATATATATACAGGGGCTGGTGTGTATGTATATATGTATATATATATATATATATATATATATATATATATATATACATATACCTGGATTAATTATGTCCTTCACAACTTTCTCAGTGAGCCTCCCAGCTCACAGCATTCTCTTTTGGCCCCCAGAGCCATTGTCCGGTGGAGTTATGTACCCCATATCCTAGTTCACGACTGACCTGCAACCTCATCATTTACTGCTGCCACTTAATTTGTTACTATGAAAATAAAATTCACAAGTAGCGTTATGTCAACTATGTGTTTCGTAGCTAAACACTCTCCCTCCAGAATTTATTATACTTTTTGGCAAAGCCTGTGGGATCATGAGCCAACAGGAATTTCAAAGGCAGCTAAAAGAAATACCATTATTAAATGCAGTGTCTGGTGGTGAGGCGGGTTGCTTAAAGCAAGGAGGGCTGGTGTACTGTGAGGGAAAATACACAAACGGTTATAAAGAGAGGTCATGACACAAGTTCGCTCACATTTAAGCAGG
The DNA here is from genome assembly GCF_018350215.1 of Panthera leo. Taxonomy (NCBI): domain Eukaryota; kingdom Metazoa; phylum Chordata; class Mammalia; order Carnivora; family Felidae; genus Panthera; species Panthera leo. Next base: position 96,098,868 of record NC_056679.1, read on the forward strand.
CCCGAAATAAAAGAATCAGGTTATTTCTGAAAGTCGTTGTGAGTGAGATTGATGTTTCTAGTCTTAGGAAATCAATACTCTGTCGTCTCTATAGTACATCTTGATTTGTAATTCATACGGTGTTATGAAATGTTATAAATCTCAAGGAAGAAAAGGAGCTCGTAGCCCAAGGAGTTCATGCAAGAGAAACTGAAGTTATAGGAAAATGATGACTATCCCAGATTTTACACTGGTTTGCTTCTCTTTTACCTGTTACGTCTAGCTTTATGGTAAACAGCCATGGTCCCTGTCTAAAGATAGGACTGGAGGTCGAGCCGAATTTGCTTCTCAGTTATTGCGACTCTAGCTTACAAGTTAGTCAATATGTAGAACTGAGAGAGGTTTATATTTAATGCGACTTAGTTTAAGAAACTAAAGAGACATGCTATTTTTGAAAGGAAAAAATGCTTTTTCGTTACGATAGCATTTAATTCCATGCATTTGAACATATAGGTACCGTGAAAAAGATAGGAGTACAATCTCTTATCCTTGAATAGATTCAATCTGATAGGATATTTTAAATTTCAGTGAAAACTATGATAGCACTTTTAGGGCTGAGGCTAGTGTCTCTGCGCTCACATATAAAAATAGTTACGCACTTTATTAAGAAAGCCGGCAAATAGTCACTTAATCTTTTCTTGAAGTGTCATTCTAAATCCTGAGTCTAACTGATCTGTTTCTTTTCAGTGGTACATTATGTAATAATTTACATTCTCTGCTTTTAGAAGAAAAGGACTGCTTGTCTCCTGTGTTTATGTTTAGCCCACATACTGGATAGAAGAATTTAGGCACTTATTAGGGTCATAGTAAATAAATGCATATAAAGCAGCAGAACACAGCATATCATCAAATAGAGCAGAATAGAATAGGGGTTTTGTTTCTAACTCAGTGAAATCGATCTACATGTAATAGCAGAAAAATCAACACCTTACATGATTGTTCGTAATTAAAAAAAAAAAATGGTGGATCCTGACCAATGTACCTGCAAACCAAATGTCACACTGCTAAATTCCACTCTGGGTCAGATGGTAGAAATTTTCCATCAGTGAGGCCTGTCTATATTCCGCCTCTCATTTTTCTTTAGCACACCATAAGAGACTTCCTCGTCACAGTCATTACGGCGCTACACTCCACAACAGTCACTGTTAGAGAATCAACCAAACCACAGCTTACTTTATGATACAAATAGGTTCCAGCTCCCACACCCCCTGCTGCTTGCCAGCCTGGATGAGAAGAATCTTGGCCATTAACAAGAGGTCGTTAGCTCTACTGCAGGAGAAAATAGGATGATACTTCCGTAGCACTCTAGAGCCAGAACTCAGGAGAGTTCACAATTTTGAACATCTTTACTCGATTCTGCCTTCAGTGACAGCATGTTAGTAGCATTAATTTGGCCATGTTGGGAGTATTTACTTACACCACGGGGATTGGCAAACACTCAATCTATTTTTACCCCAATGAGTAGTTAAAAATGTACTAGCCTACCACTATTTTTTTTTTCTTAAAAGTACTCATTTTAAGGGTGCCTGGGTGTCTCAGTCAGTTAAGCTTTAACCTTGATTTCGCTCAGGGCATGACCTCATGACTTGCGGGATCGAGCCCCGTGTCGGGCTCTGCACTGACAGCTTGGAGCCTGCTTGGGATTCTCTCTCCCTCTCTCTCTCCTCCTCCCCTGCTCATGCTCTCTCTCTCTCTCTCTCTCTCTCTCTCAAAATAAATAAATAAATAAACACATTTTTAAAGAGCACTGTTTTTATTCTCTTTATTTTTTTAAAAAACAGGTAGCTTTTTAACTATTTTTATTATAACTCTAATAACGTAAGTGATCATAGCACCAGCCAAGCCCATCAATGTGAGATTTGTATATTTATTTTAAAATTTTTCAATGTGTATTTATTTTTGAGAGAGAGAGAGAGAGAGAGAGAGAGCATGAGCAGAGGAGGAGCATAGAGAGAGAGGGAGACAGAATCTGCAGCAGGCTCCAGGCTCCAAGCTGTCAGCACAGAGCCCGATGCGGGGCTCGAACTCACAAACTGTGAGATCATGACCTGAGCTGAGGTCGGACGCTTAACCCACTGAGTCACCCAGGTGCCCCAAGATTTATTTTAAAAAGGGGATATCTTAGTAATCATTTGCAGTAACTGTGTAAGCAAAGGGGAAAATATTGCTAGTTTTTAGTATTCATTACAAGTATATATTTTGATACATTGTGTTTCCATACTCAATATCTGACAGACCTGACAACCTTTGATAATTTAAAATTTAGAAAAAATGTCTTCATAGTTGAGTCCGTAACTTTGTTTCACTGGAAACTGAATTTTTCTTCTTATTCCCTACCTGCTAATCTTCACTTCTGGAGTTGTCTTCAAGCCCTGGTGAGTTGCAAAAACTCATTGTCTTTTAGGATGCAAGCAAAAATACAAAAAATATTTTTACAGATATATTTAACCGTTTAGGCTCATTGACTGTGCTTAAACGGTATTTTTTCCTCCTTTATTTTCTTTGTGGGTCTAGAAATTGTATAGTCTTCTCTCTCTCTCATCTTTAATCTAAATAGAATTATGAAATCAGTATGGAATTCACATGGGATGCTTTCCATTTGTTCCATTTTGTGTGTCAGAATACATATGATTTATACTTTTCTCTTTAAGTCAAACAACATTAGTTTTCTTTGAACATCTGGCTGGCATCTGGGAGATCTACTCCATGCACTATTAATCAGAATATCATTGTGAAGTTTGGGTAATGACCGATGTGAATAGAATATATTTCTATGCGGTAAAGTTCACTTTATTGATTTAATACTACTCGGCGTCCTGAAGTGCTTTGGTTTTCAACACAATTTAAATACGTTGCCAAAGCTTTATTTATTTAGTACATTTACACAGTATTTTTCTTCCCAAGTGCTATGGAGTAATGGCAACCAGGCGAGATACAAAAGGCACTTTGTCTTCCATATCCAGTTATTTTTACCGAGCACTTTCCTATAAGCTCACTGCAAAATTCAACAGCTGTCTGGTTTAGGATGCAACGCACTCTACTTTTCCCCCTCTTCTAGGCTCTTCCGTCTAGATCTTGTCACTTGTACTTGTCTGTTTTTCCAAGTCTCCCACCCAGCCCATCACCCTTTCTCTAATCTGTCTCTCCCTCCTCTTCAGGAATCATTCCAACATCCAGTGGAGAAAAGTGAAGACATATGACTTAAATCACTTTTTAAGCCTTGATATGTCATCTTAGTTTTCATGCAACTTTCCTCTCTAACCTACATGAATTTTCTGCTTTTGGATTGCTTTTCTCTGTGTGTCTCCTGTTCCTATCTTAATTTAAAATCCGTGTTGGACGGGACTCTTTATTGCTCTTTAGATGTTAGTGTGACTATCTCAATTTAAGAATGAAGAATATAATGAGAAAATGCTAAAAAATGTAGCTTTGAACACAACGCTAATAGCTTCTGGTGTTTAAGTTATTTTAAAAAAAAGTATTTTTCAAAATCAAACTTTCAATTAAAGAATGGACACCATGTTTAAGTTTTCTGCTCTTGATTTCCATCGCTTTTATATTTTCCTGAATGTCTCTCTGCTTCTGAGTTGTTTGTTAATTCTAAGGTTAAGGACCGCATTTAAATCAATGCACAGAGGGCATTGTGCTAAATAAACACTAAAGATGTGTTTCTCTAACATTTTAGAAAATCAGGAAAAAAAGGGGGGGTGGGGCACCTGGGAGGCTCATTTGGTTAAGCGTCTGACTTCAGCTCAGGTCATGATCTCTGGCTCCTGAGTTTGAGCCTCGTGTCAGGCTCTGTGCTGACAGCTCAGAGCCTCGAGCCTGCTTCAGATTCTGTCTCTGTCTCTCTGTCTCTGCCCCTCCCCTGCTCATGCTCTGTCTCTGTCTCTCTCTCAAAAATAAATAAAAACATTAAAAAAAAATTAAAGGTGGGTTTCCTGGTGATCAAAATAATCATTAAATTATAACTAGTTATTATTATCATTATTATTTCCCTTTACTTATGGTAACAAGTGTTCAGCCCACTGAGAGGCCAAAGGAGAGCCTGATCTCTGAAGTTCCTTTCCTTACAATACATCTCTAACGATGGGACATGAATATGTCTAATTGTGACCCACCAATTCTGAAACCAGAACTCCAGGAAAATCTGTGGAGCATCGCCTCTGGACAAATGAAGTCTGTTAGCACAGAATCACTAGTGACCACTGCTGTCTTCATCACAACAGATCATATGTGAGATGCCAGAGATCAATGACTGTTTCCCGATGGCTTGGGAAATACGGTGGCAACTAACCCTGGCCTTAAGCAGCAGTGCCTACTTTTAATTTCTGTGAAAAGACGAAATGCGGTATTTCTCTTTAGTTCCCATCCCCATTTCGAGGCGCCTTTGCCCTGGGATGATTATGTGCTATTACCCTCTGACCCAGATCTTCCCCAGATGTGGCTGTATGAGTCACCGGTTAAGGAGCGCCTTCACAGATGGCTGGAAAGTGCCCAGAGAGCTGGTGTAACGGAAGGTGTTTACTTATCAGCAGCCTCAGTAAATCAGAGACTGCTATTTAACCTCCAGGAAGCCTCATGAGCCAACGATGGCAGCAGAATAAAAGCGAAAGGGGTGGTGTTCATCCCACACATGGCTGTTAGGAGGAAGGCAAACCAGCTGTATCGATCATGCTGAGTGGGAGCAACGCAATGACCAATGGTACTCTTTCCCACCATGACTTTCACAATCAAGTTGAGCGCTTCGGCAGTCCCAGAGCGGTTCTGCCTCTAACAGCCGTCACGTATTAAAAATAATTTGAATAGACCTTGCTCTCCTTTATCAGCAAAAATCAGGCGGCATGCCGGGATTCATCTCACGGATAACAATGTAAAGGGGAATCTGAACGGAGGAGAGTAGAGGTACAGCGCACGAATGACCTCTGATTCCCTCCTTACTCTAGACACTGACTCTCCAGCCCCCTACGTAGCTCTTTTCTGCTGCTTATGGAGCTCATCATTATGCCTGGTTGATGTGCTGGCGATTGATTGTTTAACTCCTACATTCTGAGACGCGTTTTCTTTTTTGTACGTGTAGACCAGAAACGCAGACACATTGCCTTGTCTAATTAGACTGTGAGCCTGGACACTGTGACTTCTGAGATGAGGAATACTAATGGGGGAAAAAAGGAGGAAGGAAAAAGCAGCCTGAAATTGCAAAATTTAGCCGAGGGTTCTTCTTGGCCTACCCTAGCGAGAACTCTGTTTCTCTTGGGAAGCACCTGTTCCTGCTGATGGAACGGATGTTTATGAGCACATGGCTGAGGTGGAGATGGGAGACAGGAGAGGAAGAGAACCAAAAGCTCAACTTCGGTGCAAACCTACCATGTGATTTTAGAACAGAACGTGTGATGGAACAGTGGGGAGAAAATGCAAGTATTTGAGGGGAATAAAACCATTCCACTGTTCCATTAAACAAAGCTGAGTGGAGCTCACACATCTGTGGTGCACACACACACACACACACCCTAAGGGACTGTCAGTCACTCTTTGGTGCATTTATCTCTCAATTGACAATCGCAGTCATTGCCGTGACTCAGATTTCAATGCCTAAATAGTAGACGAGAGCAGAAAGAACTGTTTAGCCAAATTGTGCATTTTTGTTCCAAGTTTTCTGGTCCACTTAGAAATTCCCCATGAGAGCCAGGGATTTGAAACTCCGCTGGCGTGAGTGAAGGGCTGTACCTTTCCTTGATCCTGGTTCTGAGCCTGTGGACAGTCATGAACTTTTCATTTTATGTGATCTCATGGGTGAAAGAACGGCACACCTGCTTGGCTCATGCTAAACTACATTTTGCAAAGGCCTAAATACATAACAGATGCACCAGAGGATTCCATTCTGGGAGGAATTTGCTTATAAGATTCAGACAGTTAACACATCCCCCACAGTCCTAATCCTATCGCTATGCCGTAATTACGGTGTAGATTGGGAAAGTTGGCATTGTGTGTTCCTCATGGAAATGAATCCAATATTTTCCCACATACTTGTTAGATATGCTCAATAAAACATACTGCACATACATTTAAAATATGAGACAGTTTTATACATTTTATCGGAAATGTAACGTAGTTAAGCATTTCAAATGACAGCAGCAGTGGACAGGTAACATTCCATTTGCAAATCTTTCTAGAACCTATTGGGGTCACCAGATCTGTCAGATCACTCTTGAAACCAACTTCCTCCAGGAAATTTCCCTCAACTAATTAGGGGGTGACGCTGAAGCCTCCTGACATGGAAATTCCACAGACACTCTGTCCTCACAGTCTCTCTGAGTACCTTCGGCTCTACGGAATCAAAATGCTTTATTTATTCCTTCTGTTTTTTCTCAAGCCATTCTGTACCATCGCTCTTATTTGAGACAGATTTCATGATCTAAACTTCTTAAACTTCCCTTAGTTGTGTATTCCCATAAAATGTTTACCATATGCAAGTATAAACTCTCCTGCTAGTATTGGAATTTCATGAAATTGACTCACTTTTACACTCAGTCCTTTATTTGAAAGGGAAATGTTATATTACTATCATAGATGTGAAATTCATGCTTTTAATAAATAGAAGATAATTACATCCAGGTACATTAATGAAAACAATATGATGTAATCGAATTCCAGCACACATTATTCACCAGGTAATTTAAAGCCTGATTTTTGATTGGCAGAAAGGGAGAGAAGCAGGTTGACCAGAGATGCTCCATACTTAATAGTATCTTACTGAGACTTGCCTCTGATACAAGCACATGAACTAAAAAGGAATTAGAGAGGTGCCTGGGTAGCTCAGTCAGTCAAGCGTCTCACTCTTGGTTTTGGCTCAGGTCATGATCACATGGTTCGTGAGATCGAGCCCCACTTCAGACTCTTAGGATTCTCTCTCTTTCTCTCTCTCTGCCCCTCCCCTGCTCATACTGTCTCTGTTTTTCTCTCTCTCAAAAAAAATAAAAAATAAATAAACCCCCACAAAAAGATTCTTCAAAAGAATAAAAAGGTAAAATGAGTAAATTTTTTCATTATTCTTTAGTGAGGTATCAGTAATGCCAACAAAAGCCACCTTGGGTACCACGGCTGTATGTGTCTCAAATCTGGGGATACCCTGTCATGTTGTTGGAGAACATTAAAGTGTCTATAAAGTATGCAATATGATGTAAAGTGTAGTAAATTTTTACACAGTAAAACATAATATAATTCCATATGTAAAGTGGAAAGACCCTCTAATCAATGATGATTAGTGAAATTCATGGTTACCTTTGTGAGTCAATGCTGAGTACATCTGTGGCAAGTTCCTAGGGACTGGCAGCGAGACTGAGACTACTACTGTCTCAGTGTAGATGATAGTAACACGAGTGTGTTTACTTTGGGAAAACACACCCACCTGTACACTTCATACATGTGCATGTTTCGGTTGTGTGGCATGCTTCAATTCAATAATATTTAAAACTATATTAATAAAAAGTTGGGTTTGGCGGGGCACCTGGGTGGCTCAGTCGGTTAAGCGTCCAACTTTGTCTCAGGTCATGATCTTGCAGTCCGTGAGTTTGAGTCCCAGGTCAGGCTCTGTGCTGACAGCTCGGAGCCTGGAGCCTGCTTCGGATTCTGTGTCTCCCTCTCTCTCTGCCCCTCCCCCACTCATTCTCTGTCTCTCTCTGTCTCAGAAATAAATAAACATTAAAAAAAATTTTAAATAATAAATTATGTTAAAAATTAAGAGTGACAAGTACTTAAAACACATCACTTTCTAATTTAAAATAATTAGAATGCTCTTATTAATGCTCTTGAGATTATTTCCATCTTTTTTCTTTCGATGTTGGAAAAAAAAATTTCTTTCGATGTATAATGTTACTCTACTGCAACTCTGTGTTCAGTGACATGAGACCTTGAGTTGGCCACATGGTGGGTGCATTTACACCACAAAAATCAGTGCACATTATAAATCAGGGCATCCTTTACCCCTGAAGGGTTAGTTGTTAAACATTTATAGCACAGAACTGCTAAACCCAGTGTTTCAACAATGACATCAAGATCAAAAACATTTTTAATATGGGGGCGCCTGGGTGGCTCAGTCGGTTAAGTGTCCGACTTCGGCTCAGGTCATGATCTCCCGGTTTGTGGGTTTGAGCCCTGCGTCAGGCTCTGTGCTGATAGCTCGGGGCCTGGAGCCTGCTTCGGATTCTGTGTCTCCCTCTCTCTCTGCCCCTTCCCTGCTAGCACTCCATTTCTCTCTCTTTCAAAAATAAACATTAATTTTTTTTTTAAAAAAGAAACCAGTTTTATAAAAAAAAAAATTTGGAATATGTATAGCTGATAAAGGACCAATATCAAGAATATACAAAATTCCTACAAATCCACTAGAAAAGACATCCACACAAATCGAAAAATAGAAAATTGGAGCTTTACAAAAGGAGATATCTAAGTGATCCAATGACACCAAATGTGTTTTTCCTAATTAGTCATTAGGAAAATATAATTGACAATCATAGTGAGATACAAATAAGAATCTATCAGCGTGGATCAGTTAAAAACTGACAAATCCAAATGTTGGTGACACTGTGGAACAATTAGAAACTTCATACCCTGACAGCTGAAGTATACATTTGTGCAAATATTTTGAGAAACGCCATAGTGGCATTTCACAAAACTGAGCATGTGAATTCTCTGTGTCCTATCAGATCCCTTCCGAGGTATATACTCTGTGAGTATGCTTTCCTAGGTTCATCAAAGAATCTTCACAGCAGCCCTTCCCCTAGTAATTCCAAACTGAAAAATGTGGGGCACCTGGGTGGCTCAGTCCATTAAGCATCTGATCTTAATTTCAGCTCAGGTCATGAGCTCGCAGTTTGTGAGTTCAAGCCCCATGTCGGACTCTGCTGATGGTGGGGACCCCTGCTTGGGACTTCTTTCTCTCCCTCCCTGCTCCCTCACTCTCTCTCTCTCAAAATAAATAAACTTTAAAAAAAAACCCGAAGAACAAAATAAATGTCTGTCAACAGTAGCTTGGGTAAATAACTGTAATGATATGTAACAATGGAAACTATTGAACTGTCGCTGCATATAAATCATGGACGAATCTTATTAAAAAAAATTGAGAGAAAGCAAACTGACACACAGTATATTTCCAGTGGGATTACAGAACTGTGGGAAGAGTGATCTAGGGCGTTAGAAGACAGGGTAGTGGTTCCCTTTGTGAGAATAGTTAACCGGGAAGAGCCACTCAGGAAACTCGTAGGTTCTGGAAAGATTCTTTCTCTTTATCTGAATTCTGGCTACAGGGTCTATTTTACTTTGTGAAATACTGTTGCCAGCTGAAGGATTTTGTTGTTTGGCTGCCTACATCAACTGGAATATACATTCTTTGTCTGACCCTAGAGTGGTTTCTCGGTTCTCTATTTAAGAATAAGAAAGGGGGAAGGGGCGCCTGGGTGGCTCAGTCGGTTAAGCCTCCGACTTCGGCTCACGTCAGGATCTCATGGTTCATGGTTCGAGCCCGGCATTGGGCCCTGTGCTGACAGCTTGGAGCCTGAAGCCTGCTTCGGCTGTTGTGTCTCCATCTTTCTCTTCCCCTCCCCAGATCGTGCTCTGTCTCTCTGTGTCTCTCAAAATTAAATACATGTCTAAAAACAAAAAAAAAAGAAAAGAAAAAAGAGGAAAAGAAAGGTATGTAACTGGTAAGAAATTGTCCATAGTTACCACCAAGGAAATGATATTCCTTAATTTCAGTTCAAGGAACAGACTTCACTGGGTGTGAATTCTTAAAATCTTAAGCTATTTCGGGGCTCTTGGGTGGCTCATTCAGTTTACCATCGGACTCTTGATTTTGGCTCAGGTCATGCATGATCCCTGGGTGGTGGGATCAGGCCCCATGTTGGACCTCAAGCTGAACATAGAGCTTCCTTATGAATCTCTCTTGCTCTCCCTCCTCCCCTCTCCCCTGCTTGTGCTCACTTACATGTTCTCTGTCTTTCTCTCAAAAAACAAACAAACAAAAAATCTGTTAAGACTATTTAACAATGCAGGGAAGATAAAATAAATGTTGAAAAAATCATTTCTAACACCCAAGCCACTCTGGTGCTTATTGCTAGACACTTCTTAACTTGTGTTCTATACTTAAGCCTATTTTCAAGCCTTGAGAATTTTAAACATAGATCACATCCAAATTTACATTGTGATATAAAGTATTGTTAACCCCTTAAGAGCCAACGTGGGTGTTCTGAATGACATTTCTACTACTTGAACCAACCTTCGCAATCAGCTTAAATTTTCAACACAGTGGTCTAATTGTAATATAAAGAAAATAATTCATAATAAAGTAATGTTTCTTTATTAAAATATGTAGGATTAACTACACTAGTTGACATAACAATGGAGCTAGGTACTTGCAAACATTTTATAATGAAGAGAGGTTTTATTTAGGAGAAGGAAAATAATAATCAGTGGGCTGTTTTGATTTGTTTTCTTTATGCTTGACATTTTAATATGAGGGCCAACTAAGAATATGACTGTCAGCTACAATTACAAACTGATACACGTTACTTAACTTGTTCTGGCAACTCAAATACCATGGACAGCAATGTCATGAATTACAAGAGTTTTGAAATGGTCAGTAGCCCTTGGGAAATTTACAAACTAAACAAAAAAAATTTTTTTTGAGAGAGAGAGAGAGAAAGAGAGAGAGAGTGAGCTTGAATGGGGGCGGGGGGCGGGCACAGAGGGAGAGAGACTCTCATAAGCAGGCTCAATGCTCAGCAAGGAGCCCAACTCAGGGCTCGATCTCATGACCATAAACTCATGACCTGAGCTGAAATCCAGAGTCAGACACTTAACCAATCAAGCCACCCAGATGCCCCAACCAAAACAAATTCAAATCTTCCCCCTGAGTTACTCAGAAGTTGCATTTCTGGGAAATTCAACATATATTAAAACTTTAAATATTTCTGCTTAAATACAAAGCAGAGTTAGGCTCAAGTTGTATGAAATTATATAAACAGATTTTTCTTTGGTTTTCTCTTGGGAAATTTTCAAGTGACAGAACACACAGGCTATGTCTTTATTGTGTAAGATTGCCTTAATATTGAGAGATGTCTAGACACTATCCAAGAGTACTCCCCATTAGATGTCAGCAATGACTCAGAAACATGTGACAACTGAAAATACCCACCCCCCCAAATTTATAAAACACACCTAGAGCCATTAGTAAAAGGGTTCTATAAACAAACAAATAAACAAACAAAATTGGATAAACATGGATCCTAGAGTTAGAGAGATCTGGTTTTAATTCTTGACCCTATCCCTCATGCTTGATTTGAGAATGTTAATTCAAGGCCTTAGTTTTCTCTTCAGCAGAAGAGAAGTAATATCGTAGCCTTGGTTTTAGGACTGATGAACATACTACGCATAAAATAGATGCTCTTGAAAAGTTATCTTCTTTATCTTTCCATTCCTTGTTTCTTTCTCTTTATTTTCCTCCAGATTACTTGTTCTGGCATCTTTATTTGCTAAGAGGCTTTTACCAAGAGGGGAAAGCATAAATCAGAAATAGACTCCAATCTACTATAGGGGACTTTGGCAACCATATGGAAAAAATATGAAAAGATATAATTAATGATCCTTTCTTTCTTAAAGAGGGATAGTAGATGTCTGGTCCTTGCTATGCCTGCGTATTAACCCTTGAGTTCTTAAAATTTGTAAAATAAACTAAAACCTTCATCTCTACCAGCTTGAATTTTATACTGTGATTTGATCAAAGACACAGAACATGTAAATATCACCTCTCTACATAACACAAACAGTGTCATTACAGCAATTTTTTTCAAAATGACAATGCCAAGAAAATTCTGAGATAAGTAACCCCTCAATCCCTACAGTGATTATATTCAGCTGTGTGTGTGTGTGGGGGGGGGGGGTGCATGCGTGTGTGCATATGCGTGTGTGTGTAGTACATTTGCAAAGGGGCCCTTAAGTCAATTTTCTCTTGTTAGAAATTCACAGACTTCACTGGGAGCTACACCAGCACTTTCCTCCATTAGTTGATTACAAAATCCTGATTGATTGGTTAAATATTAAGGGGGATTATTTGTTGGCAAAGCTAGAAATACTTTGTTCATGTTCTTAAATGGTAAAACTGTCTTTTGTTCCCTGTAGCTGAGGTAGGTCTTTGACATGGATGTCTGCACGTGTGAGGTAGTTTGAAGGTTGTGAGCATAATAAACTTAGAGGTCACCAACCAGCTGCATAACACCAGTTGCCCTAAATATCAACAGTATCTTCATTAGAAATTTTACATTAGTTTTTCCATTATTTTTATTTTTGATTAGATGCTCTCCCAACAAGTAAATTCCTGGAAGAATGATATAATAAACATATAAAAAATATATACCCACACATAATAAATATATTAAGTGCAATACAGCCACATTTAGTAGAAATTACATTTTTAAGGATTAAAGTATTAGTACAATCAAAATAATCCATAGATGTTTTTTATCCTAATGTAGGTAACATATTGAATACTGATGTACCGCTTCTCAGTAATTCAGATGTTCTCAACTTGAAATAAAATTCAGTCTTGAAAGAAAATCCTAGCATTTTGATTGAGCAGCCTAATTTTTTGCGCTTAGGGTTTGTTTTCTGTGTGTGTGTGTAATAAACAAATCTTAAAACATTAAAAACATGTTTAATACATAGGAGATGTTCATACAATAAAAGATATTACAAACAGGCTCACGGAAGAAACAACAGATTTATGGTTTATAGAAAGAAGTGTAAAGGCTTTATATAAAAATATATTGTTGAAAGACACAAAATAAATCCTAGATTAAATGAAACTATAGTATTTTAATTGATGGGAAAACTCACTGTCTTAAAGATAACATTATTCTAGTCAAAGTTCCAACAGTGTTGATAGGAAATAAAAAATTTTGTATGAAATTTATATAGACGTATAGGGGCACCTGGGTGGCTCAGTCAGTTAAGCGTCCGACTTCAGCTCAAGTCATGATCTCACAGCCTGTGGGTTCAGGCCCCGGCTTGGGATCTCTGCTGACAGCTCAGAGCCTGGAGCCTGCTTCAGCTTCTTTGTCTTCCTTTCTCTCTGCCCCTCCCCTGCTCACTCTCTGCCTCTCTCTCTCTCTCCCTCTCTCTGAAAAATAAATAAAGGTTAAAAAAAAATGAAAACAAAGAAATTTATATAGAAGTTTAAATGTCCAAAAATAGCCAAGAATATATTAAAAACAAGGAAGGCGAGATTGATTTCCAAATATCAACACTTTTTATAAAGCTAGGTGATTAAAATTGTGCTATACTAAAACAGAAAAAGTCAAATAGATCAGTGGTACAGAGAATTCACAATGATACCTGTGACTCATAAAATCACAGAGTAAAACAGTGATGGTTGACAGTTCTTTACTTTCAGAACCTTAAAAATATTGTGCTACATCCTCTGGCCCCCCTGCTTTCAGATGGGAAATCCAGTGGCACCCAAATCATCAGTCCCCTGGAAGCTGTACAAAGTTCTTAGAATTGCCACAATTGAAATGAATGAACTGGATCAATGTCACAGTTTGAATAGTTGTCAAAAACACAGTATTGACATGAAAAGAAAAGCCAGTGGTAGAATAATGGACACATTTTAATAGAATTTATATAACCCTTTTAAAATGTTCAAGTTATATTGAACATATTTGTGTGTGTGTGCGTATGTCTCACAGTTATTAAATTGGTCTAGAAGTTTTCATGCACAATTTATTACTTGGATGTCTCTTAGAGGATGGGAAAGAATGGAATGGAAGGAGGAAAAAGTCACCTTCTCTATCATGTTCTCTTTCTTCTGTAAAATCACGTTTGAAGAAAATCTGAGAAACACAACGTTTTATTCTGAGCAGGACACAGGGGTTTCTTATCTTTTTTTGAAACGTATCTGTTTTTGATGAACATAGAGGAAGGGAAGGGAAAATAAAATAAGATAGAAAGAGAGAGCAAAGCAAACCATGAAAGACTCTTAAACATAGAGAACAAACTGAGGGTTGTTGGAGGAGACGTGGGTGCGGGGATGGGCTAAATGGGTGATGGGCATTGAAGACAGCACTTGTTGGGATGAGCACTGGGTGTTATATGTAAGTGATGAATCACTGAATCTCTACTCTTGAAACCAATATATGCTAACTAACTTGAATTTTTTTAAAAAATGCACCTATTTTTGTTATTTATATATATTATTTTAAGTATTTATTTTTGGGAGAGTGCAAGTTGGGGAGGGACAGAGAGAGGGGGACAGAGGATCCCAAATGGGCTCTGTGCTGACAGGCTGACAACAGCTAGCCTGATGTGTGGCTCAAACCCACGAAACCAAGATCATGACCTGAGCCCAAGATGGACGCTCAACCAAGTGAGCCACCCAGGTAACCTTGTTTTTGTTTTTTAATATCTAGAAAGTAAAAGCTGCCGTTTGTGAGTAACCTTTTTCTAAACTATCGTGCTGGTGGTAATTTTGATTGGCATAGGAAAAACATTAAGTTTAATATTACTTACAAAACAGGCTATAGAGAACGTGGTGAGGTTCATTGGACACATTTGGGAAAGTCACAGTGTCAACCATGCAGGAGGACCAATTACAGGTCACTCCATGGGATAAAATAAGGACATTCTGACTGAGAGCCATAAGTAGGCATAGCTCTCACTGAACTATAATTCTGTCCTGGGTGTGTAGAAGATGTATGCCCTGAATCAAAAGGGGAAATCTTATGATAGTAAGTCATTTATTCTCTTACCATAAATGACAGAATTGACCTCCAAATCTGTTATTTCTCCACGTAAACTACAGTAGGTGGTATTTTTTAAAAGTTATATTCTGTAAAGTAGTAAATTATAGGCTTCCTACTACTGGCCATCATAATTTCTCAAAACATAAAACTCTCCTCACTAATGCAATTGGATTTACCCAAAGTTAAGAGATATATTTAGGTGTTGAAAAATTTATATAACTGCTTCCATGCCAGAATATAACATTCGCAGATCTGTGTTAAAGTATTGACATTTTGATTTAGGCGTATACGAATTTCTCTTTATTAAAGATTTCTAATAAAGGAAAGGAAAAATAAAATAACAGCTTCCTGAAGAAGAAAGTTTTCGTTTTGAGGCTTCTAGCAGTAGTAAATCTCAACAACTTTTACCTTGTAAATCTGCAGTGCATATGGAATTTCATTTCTCCAGTGTAGAAGGCTTTAATAACCCCCACAGCAAATCTTCAGTGCTCTGCACACATCAGATATGAAGTTTGCTTTGTCAAATTATCATGGTTCTTGACCTGTCATATGAAGTAAATGCCAGGGACTTCTGAGTTCCCAACTAAGCTTTTGCTTATTTTATCAAGAGGATTAGAGAGAGATGTAGGAGAAAGTAGACTGGGGAAACTTCCCTTATAAGGATACTAAATAAACATATAAACAAAATAGCTTACACTTCTGTACCTCTTAGAGTGAGGAGATGCTGTTTGAAGCCCTTGAAAAATATTACTTAATTTTCACAACCATTCTCTGAGATTGTACAAAGAAAGACCTAGTCACAGAGAAGTGTAATCACTTGCCCGAGATCACACAGCGAGGAAACAAGAGGACTGGGATTGTAACCCAGGCATTCTGACTCCTGAGTCTATATTCTTGGCTGCTGTACATTGCTATGCAAAAATGAACGCAAGGTTGTGAAAAGATGGTGATCAAGAAAAAACAGAAGGATTGGCCGTGTTTTTTGCATCGTTACTGTTTCAGTTAGTGAAGCTTGAAATCTATTTTAAGACGTTTTTGCTCACCAAAATTGGTGTTTTCTTTTTCTCGTTGCGTGTCTTAGGACATGTGACCAGAAATCACCCAGGAACACAGGCTGAAAAGCTTAGATTCATCCTACATTCTTACCACTTTCATAATCCCTTCGTCAGTGGCCAAACCCTATTGATACATACGAATTTCAAACAATTTTCAGTTACTGAGCACCTATGGTCGGTCACAAACTATGCACGTTCCTTTTTCTATGATATATCAAGTTCCACGGATGAAATAGGTATTCTCATCCCTGCCTGAATCCATAAAGTTTCATTAGTTTCCTTAAATAACTACTGTAATAAGTCGCTGAGCTGGGATTGTATCTATGTCCCTATGCAAAGCCCATGTCTTTTGCAACCACAGCGGACTATATAAATTCTCAAATATTACTCCAGTGTAATCTAGCTTCCAGTCTCAGTGCCGTACCCCTATGTCATAATCCCATTATTGTCTCATCTCCACGCCCATAAAATCTTAACAAGTTTTCCCTGTTCTCATTGCTGTGGAAGTTCTCTTACTCTCATCCACTTAAATCCTGCTGACAAGTTATTACCTAAAGGATAAATTTGATCACGCCACACCTCTGTGAAAAACCGTCCTCATTTTCCACAAGATGCAGTTTCCTACATTCATGTGGCCTTTCCAAATGTCCACTTATTTGACTAGCTTCTTAGTTACCCAGATTACCCATGCCCACCCCCCCCCATCCCCGTATACACACTCTCCATGTTCTAGTGGAATTAACCCATGGGCAGGTCTCTGAAATGCATGTCAGAATTTCACGTTTATATATATTCATTTATTCACATTCCCTTTGTTACGATTGCCCTTGGATTTATTTTCCCTTAAACTATAAACTCAAACATTACTGCTTCATGGTATCTTCCCTCAACTTCCTGTTCCCCTGACCCCAGTCTGAGTTACGTATCCCTCTCCTCTGTATGTAGTTTTGTAATGAGACTATGTCATAATTGTTTGTTTTAATCTTTCTAGATATGACTTTCAACATAGGAGCTTTGAGGACAGAGTTTTAAAGAAAATGACGTTATCACATTTTTCAGATTTTAATGCAAGAACAAACAACGGAATTTCTGAATGGGCTTAATGAAATTAGTATATGAGGCAGTGGGCAGGGTCATACCCTCACAATTCCAATTTGATAGCATGTAGTTAAGCTAATAAATATTCCCTAAGTAGGCCTGCAAATGGACACTGCTTTGAAAGAAGGGTATGATATCGTTTGTTTCATTTGGAAAATAAACCCTTTTTAAGCAATGAAAAGAGGCATTAGAGGGTTGAGTAGGGAACAGCATGGGTAAATGGTTTTTGCTCTGTGTTGAGATGTATTAAATGTGGTTCAAGACAGCAAATGTATTTATGTGATACATTAGTCTCGATATCAAACTCATAAGGTTACTCTGGTAGTCGTGATGATAGGGAAATTATATTCAGTCATTTACTCAATGGGCATGTACTGAAAGTCCTAGATAGAGAAGAAGAGGGGGGAAGAGCACATTTGTGGGCACATTATGAGATGGGACATCCCTGGAGTGCTCTCCAGCAGATGAAGAACAAAGGATTAGGAATACGTAGTAGGCAACAGGAACCAGTGTGAATATGAAGGTCCTTGTATGCTAAGCTTAAAGCATTTGAAATTATCTTACAAGTACTGTAATCCATTGGAGAGTTTTAAACAAGGATTATCAGAAATGGGTTATAACATACTATGTTATATATATATATATATATATATATATATATATATATATATATAGTATATAATATATGGATATTTTAGGTATATCACTCTAGCACCATCCTTGAGTTAAATAGGAGGAGGCTAGTTGGGTATGGTTGCTGCAGGGTAAACTGATGATCAGAAGAAAAGATTAGGGGCTGGTCAAGTAGGTCTGCAGAGGAGGTAGGTATGATAGGTGGCATTGAATAAGTAATGACAAGGGATTAACCAAATGAGATCGTTTCTGCTGGGTAGTGATCATTGTATTAGTTTCCTATTGCTACTGTAACAAATTTCTGCAGACTTAGTGAGTTAAAATAACACCAATTTATTATCTTAGAGTTTTGGGGATCAAAGTCAGAAATCTGCTTCACTTGGCTCAACTCAAAGTGACAGAGGGCTGTGTTCTTCTGGAGGCTGTACGGGAGAATCCATTTCCTTGCCCTTTGTGGTTTCTACATGGCTCTAGATGCTCATGGCCCCTTCCTCCATCTTCACGGCGACACTGTAGCATCTTCAAAACCCTGCTTCTCTGACCTCAGCTTATGATCCTGCCTGTGTCTTATAAGGACTCTGTGACCGCATTGCACCCACCAGGATAATCTTCTCATCTCAAAAGCCTTACCAAAGTCATGTCAGCAAAATCTCTTTTGCCATGTAAGGTAGTGATCTCATAGGTTCCGTGGGTCCCGATGGGGACATTATGGAGACAGAGACCTTATCCTGTCAAGCTCAGGGATGAATGAAAGGTTGAGTTTTGGACGGAATGTTCATGTATTTGCCTTGGAAGTAGGAGTAATTCGTGATGTTGTTATCTGCCGCAAAAAAACCCAAAGAGGTTTGAAGGGAGAACGAATGCGTTTATTTGTGCACTCAGATTTTGAATTTGAGCTAACTCAACGTGGGACATCGTGTACTCAGCAAGTAGAAAGTTGGCATATATATTGAAAGCCAAAAAAGAGAGATGTGGCAGGATGTGTTGATTGTAGAGTCATCAAAAGTTACTTAAAGGTGGGAATGCTACTTCAGATCATCAAAGACTCACTGGTTCTGAACTACCCCTCGTCCTGTAAACAGCTATAAAATTTGACAAACACATAGGGTAGTGGTTTCTAGGCACTGGACAAATATTGAAGTGCTACATGAATTCTCCCAGTTTAATAAAATGCTCTGACTTTGAGATCTAACACATGAACACTAAGCAAGACAAGCAGAAGGAAAAACACACCTAGTTACACCAGGGAATATGCTGAAGAAATACTGTTAACGTGTTTTGGGTCTACATTTATTCACACTCTCCTGACAAAAAGAGAGGGATTATGGGTCAGAGAAGACATCAGTAGGTTACTCAGAAAGCATCTTAGTATAGGTTCTCCACCCCCATCCCTCATCAAGTGCCACAATGAGGACAGATGTCACCTGTATAGATGAGGGGTGTCTGGAACACAGCACAAACCTTATATGGTAAGGGTGGTGCCACCGGCAACCCTCCTTCCCCTGGAGAAGCAGAATGACCTTTGTCCTAGGTATTAAACAAATCCCGTTGGAAAAGAGGAGGGGAGGTCCCTAGGTTCGTTACACTTTGGAACACAACCCCCTGGCCCAAGTACAGATGAACCTGTGAGTGTCTCTGTAGATGTCTGTCATTTATAAATAACTACCAAGGATTATTTGCCCTTTGCTCATACTTTATCCCAGCCTGCCAGCAATTTGCGCTCAGAAAGCCCTGAACAGTGCCAAAGCTCAAAAAGTTTCCCAACTTGATGGCAATACATTTGATAATTTACATGAAATTGACAAGTTTCTCTAAAACTACAACTTAAAATTTACACATACACACTCAAAGAAATCTGAACAGGCCTTTACTCTGAAACTAAATTTATTGTCATCATCATTTCTACAAAGTAAACTGGGAGGTCAAAGTGGTGCATTCTGGCAACACTTTAGAAAAAAAATATGAAATATGCCCAACTCACATAAACTCAGAAATGAAAGGAGGAGGAAATGTTTTCCAGCTTATTTACTGAGACTGGCATAACCTTATGCCAGAACCAGATACACACATGCTAAAAAATAAATTAAAAGTTGTAGGTCTATATTTTGTGAACATAGAAATAAAAATCGAAATATCAAGAAGTTTAAACTAGCACCATATTGGAAAAAAAAAAACCTGATACAATATCAATGATATTGACGAGAGCTTCTTTATCTCACACACAGTTCTCAAATCCACCAATAAAATTCACATTAACAAAATAAAACAAAAATTACGTTATCATCTCAATAAATGCAGAAAAAATTCATGATAAGAAGACTCAAGAAATGACGGTTAGAAGGGAACTCTCTAAACTTGATAAAAGATACATAGGAAAAACCTACATCTAGCATTATACTTAATGATAAAATAGCAAGAACATTCCTGCTAAGACTGAGAATACAACAAAGAAATTCATGTTAACCATTTGTGTTCAACGTTTTTCTTAAAATGTTATTTTTGGTTCCAAATCTGCGTTAGTGCCCTATTGCAACTGAAACAAATTAGCACAGATTTAGTGACTTAATACAATACAACTTCTAAGATTGGAAATAAGGTAAGAATGTCAAGTAGTCAGTCATCTGAGAGGGGAGCTCATGCTCCCAGGTGGAATTTGTAAGGCTTCTCTGACCCAACTATAGAAGGCACAACATCACTTCTCCGACATTCAGTTGGTGATATGAGCCAAGGTTGAAGCGGAGAGGAATTCAAATCTATACCTCAATAGAAGGGGTAGTAAAATTTTATGTTCTTTAATCTATCACACCATGAATTCTCCTCAAATTGATAGATAATGTCAACATATTATCCACCAAAACCACATCATGCTGGTGTGTGTGTGTGTGTGTGTGTGTGTGTGTGTGTTTGCTTTAGCGTTTGGTGTTTTTTTGGTGTTGTTTTTTTTTTTTTAGAGAAATCAACAGACTGATTCTACAGCTTAGACTAGACATACAAAAGATACAGAATAGCCCAGATAGTTCTGAAAATTAAGAACACATTTGGAAAATATATACATGAAACCTATATAGTTCAAGGCAGTATGATACTTGTGTAAAGATAGAGAATTCAGATACAGGTTCACTGTATGGGGTCAGTTGATTTCAAGGCAGTACCATGATGGAGGAAAATGGTATTACTCACAAATAGTGCTGGAACAATTAGAAATGTGTGTGGAAAAATATGTCCCATGAGATCATGTGAAATCAAACACAGAATATATAAAAACTTATCATGGACCTAAATGTAAATTCATAAGTTTACAATGTCTAGAAGATACCTTTGTAAACTTGAGATGGGCGAAGATGATTGATAGGACACAAAAAGCACTAAAAAGAAAAGAAAAAGTTATAAATTGGACTCTTCAAAATTTAAAAATTTCTATACTTCAAAGGACATCCTTAAGAAAATAAAATGGCATGCAATGTCCAGGGAGAAAATATCTGAAAGACGTATTTCTGACAAAGTCTCTCTTTCTAGAATACAACTCAATAATAGCAATACCAACAACAACAACAACAAAAAGAACACAATTAAAATGAATGGACAGTGTTTGATTCGTCACTTCACAGTAGATTATAAAAATGGCCAATAGTGCATGAAATTGTTCTCAATGTCATATTCAACTGGGATATGCAAATAAAAATGGCAATGCAGACCAACTTCATAGACATTAGAATGGCAACAGTTAAAAAGTATTGGTGAGACTATTGGTGAGTACCTGCAAATTTATGCCATTGCTGGAGGAGACATAAAATGTCAACACTTGGGGAAACTCTTTGGTTGTTTCTTATAAACAAACAGGTGCCCATTCAACCCTCCTAGGATTTACTCAAAATAAATAGCAACCTATATCCACCAAAAGACTTGTATACAAATGTTCATAGCGGCTTTGTTAACAATTACCCAAAGTTGGAAATTGGTGTCCATCAATATGAGAATGAATAATGAAATTGTGGAATATTCAAACAATTGAATAGCACTTAATACTATAAAGAAATTATAACATAGATGAATTTCAAAAACAAAAAGTGATGAGTGGAAAAAGAACTTACACAAAAGATATGCTTACTCCATTTATGTGAAGTTCTAGAATTGATAAAACTAATTGGAGGAGTGACCATTTCTGGAGGAAATTTCTACTTTCTGGTGGAGGCAGTGAATGGCTCTGATAGGGGCTGAGGGAAACTCTTGGGGTTACAGGAACGTTCTGTAATGTGAAAGGGACTTACGTTGCATGCATTTGTCACAATTCAGCAAATGAGAGGCACCTGAGTGGCTCAGTCAATTAAGCTTCTGACTTTGGTTCAGGTCATGATCTCATTATTTCTGAGTTTGAGCCCCAGGTCAGTCTCTGTGCTCTCAGTGTGGAGTCCACTTAGGATCCTCTGGCCCCCTTTTCTGCCCCTCTCCTGCTCACACTCTCACTTATGTGCTCTCTCTTTCAAAAATAATTTTTTTTTTAAATGAGCAAATGAATACTAATCTTTGTCTACCTCATTGTATATAAGTTTCATTTTTTAAAAACTCTACATGAATACTGAACTTGAATTAATGATAGGCAGGTTGAAATACATAGGGAAATGTGCATATATGTCTGTAATATAATTTGATGTCTTCATTTTACTTTGGATGGGCAAGAAGGATGATACATGAGTAGATACATAATTAAATGAGTATAGAATAATGTTAATAGTAGAACTTAGATGGTGTGTAGATAGAAGTTCACTGCACAATTCTTAAAATATGGTTGTATGTTTGACATTGTTCACAATGAAGTTACACAAAAATAGGTAAAAAATTGTATAAACACATGTTCTTAATACATCAAAATACTATATGTGTGATAAGAATCCATTATTTTTTGTCAGGTATTATGTTGCCATTCCTTATAATGACCCTCCTGGGGAAAAGATTATAATCTCTACCCTACTGCATTGAGGGTTGGCCATTTGACTCATGAGTGGAAGTGATGAGTGTCCTTTCTAAACAGAAAAGCTAAGAACCGGAACACGGTTTTCCATTTTGTTGTTGTTGTTCTCCCTCTGTGATAAGGCTGAAGGTCCTCCAGATGGATCCTTCTCTGTGAGCCTGGCACTCCTGTGAAGATGATACAGGGCGGAGCTGTCACTCATCCAAAAATGGACATCCATTTCCAATGGAGATGTGGAAAACGAACAAAATAGTAATTTCTTAGAAGCCCCAGAGATGCTGCTTGTGGCCACAGCATAGTCAAATCTTTTCTGGTGTTTTAAGGAAGAGGAGAAGGTGGGGGAGAGATGATGGTAGGTAGGGAGGTAGAATTTGCTTTTACATTAACTAATAAACACATTTTAGGAAAGTGATCGAGCTTCTGGGAAGTATTAGCTTTAAAGTTCTCCTGTGCCATCAGGTAACCAACTAATAACATGAGATAGTATTTTAGAGTTTAAATCCTCTGCTATTCCTGATTTAGCTAGGAGTAGTCAAAGTATCTTCAGTAGTACAATATAGTTTGACTGGAGAATATGGCTTCTCTTGATCTCTTCATGTTCGTAGCAACACCCAGCTGCTCATCTGTGGCAGATGTTCTTTCATACACTGTGTTTGGTATCTTGGTGATTTATATTAGCAATTGCATTGAGGGACTGGGGCTAGAAGTGCTAAATTTTCTTGGTGTGAAATTAAGCCAGGGACAAAATGGAAAGCAATCTCAATAAATAGGACAGTTTATCATGTAAGGATGCTAAAATGTCCTTATGCTAAAATGTCCATCCCTAATTCTATATTGCCTTATCTTTGGAACTTCACTTCTTGCCATTGCATTTTTTTTTTTTTTTTGTAAATTCCATATTTCCACTATGAATAGCATACATCTTCTTCTGGTCCAACAATATTTGCATTTATCAGGTCTCTCAATACTTCATATTTGTATCTTTAGGTATAATCACCTTCAGATAAAAAATAAATATAAAAAGAAGGGGCGCCTGGGTGGCTCAGATGGTTAAGCATCCGACTTCAACTCGGGTCATGATCTCACGGTCCGTGAGTTTGAGCCCCGCGTCGGGCTCTGTGCTGACAGCTCAGAGCCTGGAGCCTGCTTCAGATTCTGTGTTTCCCTCTCTCTACACCCCTCCCCTGTTCATGCTCTGTCTCTCTCTGTCTCAAAAGTAAATAAAACATTAAATTTTTTTTTAACAAAAATAAAAAGAATAAGGAAATAAAGAAATCACCAAATCATACAGTACCCCTAATCTGATTGTAATTTCAAGGAATATCTAACATATGAAAAAGGTCAAACTGATAATAATGCATTACTAGGGTTTTCTTCAACAATGATATTGATCTTTTTTTGCTTTAACAGCATAACTGATTCTGTCTCTGGCACTGGGACTTGGGAGAAGATAAAAATACAGAATGATGGGATTGAGCAAAGAAAAATAAACTGGTCAGAGGGAAAATGAAGAATCACAAGGTGGAAAGAAACAATATATATGCAGATGTGGGGTGATAGAAACGCTTGAAAACGAAGAAAATACTGACATAAAGTAACGAACAGGGCACATTTCTTTGGAAGCTAAATTGTATATGACTTGGATGACAATCATAGTTGTGGGTTAACACAAAATAGGAATTAAGTTTTTTTCATTAACCTTTTCCTGGATCCAATATCAAGGGGATGCCCATTTGATTTCATTCAAGCAGGCTCAAAATACTGGTTTTACTTCAAAGGGAGTAGAGAGCCAAAGCATAAGAGACTCTTAAAAACTGAGAACAAACTGAAGGTTGATGGGGGGTGGGAGGGAGGGGAGGGTGAGTGATGGGTATTGAGGAGGGCACCTTTTGGGATGAGCACTGGGTGTCGTATGGAAACCAATTTGACAATAAATTTCATATGTTGAAAAAATAAATAAATAAATGAATAAATAAATAAATAAATACAATTAAAAAAAAGGGAGTAGATTCCTAATTTGGAAAAAAAGAACTGTTCTAGCAAATGATCATGATAAGAGGTAATATGATGTAAAATGGCTTGAGCTCAATGTAGAAACGTGATGGTGAATTAAATTTTCTAATTCCTCTTTCTGGGTTGTTACCTTTAAAAATAATTGTTTTTAAGGCTAATATGTGCTCAGTCTTTGAAAGCAGCCTAGATGTGAGAGTGGACAATCTCTGTGTGAGGTCAGCTGGCTGGTAACGCTGGAGGGTACAAATTGCATTGTGGTTGTTATCCCTCTAGCTTTTATTATTTAAGTTGTCTGAAGAAAATTGTCATAAGACAAAATAGGTAACTTTTTCTGTTGGGTCTCTTCTGTCACATTTCTCTCCCTGTTCCATCAAGAACAGTTGCTCAGTCTAGCGTGTGATGCTTCGGCCCTTTGCTCTCATTTTCCCCCTTTTATCTCTGTCTCTCCTGTCATGGGTTAACACTAAAACAAACAAACAAAAACCTTGTCACCCTGTGTCCTGCTTTGTGCATGGATGTGCTTGGGTCTAAACGTGTTTGTTTGTATGTGAAGGAAACATAAGACAAGGTGATGAGAAAGGGTGGTGTGAAAAAAGAAAAAATGTCACGAAAACTCTGAAAATCCTTACTGAATACTTACTGACAATGAGACAGGGACAAAGAGCAAAGAGACAAGAGGTCAAAAAAGGTTTTCGTGGAGATTTTTGGCCAGTATTCATATTAAAATAGAGTTGGGACATACTAGATTATACTTTAGGAGAACCATCATGGCTGTGCCGAAAGAGATTGGAAAGACGCCGCAAGAAAACACTAAATAAACTTGCCACACCCTTGGTACCTCTTTGTAGTAGAGGTAGGAACAATAGGAGAGCTGTTGTTAAGGGTTGAGGAAAGGCGAGTGAACTCAGAAGTAGCATCCACATGAAGTAACGAGAGATTGGAGAAAGAATGTCTAATGTTTGGTTTTGTTTTTAAAAAGGAGGGGGGAGAGATTTTCGAATAAATGGAAAATTTCATCAAACTAAGGGTTGCCCCAGAGAAGGAAATGGGAAAAAAAAGAAAAAAATCCAGGGAAAGGAGGAGATTGATTGAAAAAGTTGAGTGGGCATGTCCGGGGAGGATTTATAAGCTCTCATTTAGATTGGATTTGAAGCTAAGAGGAGAAAATCAGTGAAATGCTTAGAGGAAATAGTTGATTATTGCTCCACTTTGTGTAATCATGTAGTAGCCTGGCCTTAGGATGACCTTCCAAAGCTTAGAGAACCATGAGAGAAAAATTGTACCGGAGGGAACAGTAGTAGTTAGGAGTGAAAATTAGACTTCACTAGTCTAAGGTTCAGCATGGGGGTCAGTTCTAGCAATTTTCCATAACTATCACTCATCTGAGACCATGGACATGGGGATCAAGCTCGACTGGAGGTCAACAAAAGAAAGGCAGACACGGGCCCTAGAAATAAAGCAGAGTCTGAGGTAAGGAGGGGATACTTCAGAGACCTACAGCCAAGGGGATCTGGTGGCCATGGTGTTACTTTCCTTCCTTCTTAAACAAGGCAAGGAGACATCATTCTCAAAGCTTACAGAAGGAGGAAGTTGGTTCAAGTAGGAGTTGAGAATTCAGGAAGGGAGGTTAGAAAGAAACTGCTGATAGAAATGAACGCAAGTCAGCCAGGGCAATATTGGTTTCAGGAGTAGAATTCAGTGATTGATCACTTACATACAATATCCAATGCTCATCATAAGTGCCCTCCTTAGTACCCATCACCCATCTAGCCCATTTCCCACCCCTCTCTCTCCATTAACCCTCATTTTTTTCTCCATAGTTCAGAGTCTCTTGTGATTTATTTCCCTCTTCTCTCTCCCCTGACCCTATGTTCATCTGTTTGGTTTCTTAAATCCCCATGTGAGTGAAATAATATGGTATTTGTCTTTCTCTGATTGACTTATTTAGTTTTTTTTTTTTTAATTGAAGTACAGTTGACAATTTTATATTAGTTTCAAATGTACAACATAGTGATTCAACAATCACATATGTTATGAAATGCTTACAATAGTAAGGGTATTTGCCATCTCTCACCATACAAAGTTATTAAAAAATGACTGACTATATTCCCTATGTTGTACTTTTCATCCCCATGACTTGTTTACTTTAATAAAACTAAAATAGTTTAACTTGAAGCATTTAAGTAACACTATCTTCAATTCTAAAATTTTCACTTCTTTTTGAGTAAATAATACACTTTCCCAGGACTATCTGATTGTTTGCTGAGAATCTCAAGAAGAGAGGAGAAAAAAGAACAGGCATGGCTGGGAGTTGGGGTGAGTGGTGGCTCCTTTTTTTTGTATAAAGAGGAAGGAAATAAGATTTCTACACCTAATGCTGAAGGTCATCCAGTGGAGCCTATACACATTAAAATGTCCCTTATGATCAAAGAGGGAACATTCGAGTCACATTCCCTTATTGTACATATTATTTGATGATTGTGATAAATTGGATTTTGAAAACTGTAGTCAGGACCAGACAAGGAAAAGATCACTTAATAAAACTTCTAGAAGAGTCTAACCTTCCCCCAGGGCTTTGTCGATGCACATATGATTAACAAAAGCTCATGACTTAATGTC
This sequence comes from Panthera leo, assembly GCF_018350215.1. NCBI lineage: Eukaryota > Metazoa > Chordata > Mammalia > Carnivora > Felidae > Panthera > Panthera leo. The sequence continues at coordinate 96,126,083 of NC_056679.1, forward strand.
GGCTCTATTACTCTGAGTGGAAATTATTTTGGAGGCTACTAAGCAGTCTTTTTCAATCTAACATTATAACATGACACTTCATTCTATACGAATTTTCTCATTGTTGCGAAATAACACATTTCCCTTTATTCTTGACAAAATTGTCTAGACCTGGTAACAAAAAAGGGGAAATCAAATTACTGTGTTGATATCTCCCTTGGGGTCAGAGACCGGGCCACACCTGGGGGCTTGAGGAAAAGAAATGTGAATGAAAATATAACAGAGGGGGAACAGGATCACTCCTCTTTTCTGGGTGACAGAAAAGTGAAGATATACCAAAATCCTAGAGATGAATGGTTCCTATAGTTCCATACATACTCAACAGTGTAATACGACGCCTTTTCAATAAAAGTTACTTTTAGTGACTGTTCAAACTATGGATTAAGACGGTTTCTGTGCTCAGGAGGGTGAGGCTGTTGAAATTGTCCAAAAGCGCTCTGAGGTATGAGCAGAATGTTTAATTATACCAGGCCTGGTATTATATGAGTTCACGTTCTCTGTTCTGCTGTAGACCATTACGATATGAAGGTGATATTACCGCTCTAATTCTCAAAATTATGTAGCTAGACTTGTACCAAAGTATTTCTGCAGTAATTCAAAGCAGGTAAATATACATATGTATGTTTATTCACCTTTTGTTCTTTCTCCTTTACTTATTTATTATTCCTCCCCCTTTAAAATGCTGGTTGTGTTGCTTGCAACATTAAAACATGAACTTTGAGTCCTCATTTTTTAGTTGTGAAGATTTTACGAGATTTTAGAATGTGGCAAAATGTGCACATAGGACACACACACACAAGTTACCTTTTTAAAAATCTTTGCTTTTAAGGATACTTTTTAAAATGATTTCAGCGGTTAAGAGTTTAAGAGATAGACCACACATAAGTTGGTTAAACGGTGATGATTGTTCCTGTTCCTTTTTAACTTGCGGCTCATGTCGTAATTAAACCCTTGGTATATATGAAGTGGGAGTAGAGGTCAGAGAGGTAACAGGGCTTAGAGGGAGATGAGCAGGCTGGGAGAGTGTAGGCAAAGGTGTGTACGGTCAAGAGTAAGAAATAAACCAGAAAACAAGCAGGAAATGCAAAGTAAGGACTTTGCAATTATCCTGTGGCACAGAATAATGTGTCTCCATAACATGATGCAGAGAAATCAATTTCTGGTCTGTGCTAAAGCCAGGATATGACAGGTGGGTACACTCTACCCTCTATTAAATCCCAAGCCTCAATTATGCAGTGAATTCCCATCATTCTTTATATTTGTGTTTACTTTTCACAAGCACTAAAATAAATCATTGGTGAGGTGCAAAGAGGGAATGAGGTGGAGAATAGAGAAGAGAAAACAGCACATGCACTAAAAACTATTTCATGCAAGTTTCCTAGTCTCTTATAAGACCCTGTCCTATGACCTGAGCCCGTATCTTCTTAGTGAAGTAGCTGGAACTCGCACAGGAAAGACTGCTGCCACTTTAAGCTCATCTCTGCAATTTACTCACCTGTGTCTGTTAAACCCAGTTTTGAGGCACACACTGGAATTCAACTGTCTTTGGGCTTCAGTAGATTTCAAAAATGGGGTGTGGTACATTGTTTTGATATAACTTCTGACCTGGAAAGAACTATTTCTGAGCCTTAGAACAACTGTCGAAGGGTTAGAGCTTTCTAATAAGCTGGTTATTGGCACCATAAATAAAACCCAAGACAGATACGTCGTCTCTTTCCAAGTGCGTAAGATACACCTGAAGACTTTGTGTTTTCATCTACAGGGGACTTCGAAATACTGAAAGCTGTCTGCTCACCTTTGCCACGGTAGTCTAATGGTTGACCCTTGAGGTATGTATTTTATTCTTCGTAGGCGACCCAGTGAAAACTTTGGTGTAAAATGATGACAGAGCTTTTTAGGAGTTACTTGTCCTGACTTGATTCACACAATAGGCAGGCCTGGTTGAAAGGGAGACACCCAAGTCCATACAAGCAAGGCATCTAGAATTTAAAATTATTGTTGTTTTTTGTTGTTTTGTTGCATTTTGAAGCGTGTGAATCTCCCATAGCCACAGTTCATTTAAGAAAAAGAGCAGAGCCCAATTTTCAGTTGAGAAGGCAGTGAGGGCCTTGCAAAAATTCCTTTGTGTTCTTTGTAACATCAGGCATTACAGTTTTTCATTCAAAACATGTAGGTGGATGATGAAACACACGTAAAGCAGTAAGTGATTTCTTCAAGTTAGAGCAAAACACAGCGGGCTGTGTGGCCACTGTTTGGCAGGGGATTTTATATGCTCTGGTGACCACTTTCTACTTAATTTTCTTGTAGAACCTCTAAAGAAACTGTTAAAAGGGATTCTCTCACCTTTTCAGTGTGTGGGCAGGTTTTTCCTGCCACTTTGGCTTAAAATCGAAAACGTGAATTGTTGCATCGTGTTTACACTGACAGACAGGTGCCCTTCCTGGGTCTCCCAATGCTTGCAAAGGCACCAAGGTTCATCAGGATAATGAATGTGGAAGGAAAAGTAAACAGCTGTTTCCACTAGTTCCTTCTGGAAAGCTCCTCCTAAGGCCTGCGCTCTAGGCTGAGGCCAGCTGAAAGCTGTAGATAAAATTGGCTGCTGACCGTCAAGGTTGCAGATCCAAAAGGAACTCAGTCTCCTGCGGCGAGACTTACACTGTTCCGTTCTCCTTCCCAGTAACAACGGTAATAACAGCATAGCGACAACATCACGCGGTATCTGTAAGTACAATACAATTATCTGACAATAACGTTTGCAGCTACATTATAAACTTTTATACCCAGTAAATAACTGGTAAACAAAGGAATAAATCCTAAAACACATTACAGAGTGATTTGCAAATAGTTTTCTTTTGTAATCTCTTTAACAAATGTTAAGGTCTCTGTTTCACAGGCAAGTGCTATCCAGGTCATTGATATGATTGACTTGATTCCACATGGCTTAGTGAATGATAGAGGGGAGATCCAAATCAGTTTTCTGGTTCCGTGCTGATTTGTTTGGCCCGCGCCATGTGGAAAAATTAATTTCCAGATGCCAATTATTTCAACTGAGTCTGTCCCCTGGATAGCTAAGGCCATAACCCTTTATAGGTTGAGGGTGTTACCGGATTTTTCTCTACCCTTTATTTGATTGTCCTTCCTTCCTATTTAAGCTCACCCTGGGTTTCTCTGGAATCTCCAGCCGTTGTCAGCAAAGATTATTGTGACCTGGAAGACAAGTCCACAATTACCCAGGTCAAAGTACAAGGTGATAAACGCGTGCAACTTCATTTGCCCATATTTTAAGAAAGAGGCTTCCAGGGAAAAGGGCAGATACATTTTAACGTTCTCACTACACTAATGAGATTAAGTTCCACCACTTTTGTGTCAGAGACAGCGCTAATGATCTACTTAAAAAAAAAAAAAAAGTGAAAGAAAGAAAGGAAAAAGGCAAGTCTCCCATTTCCTTTGAGAAAAACGCATTTATCTGCTCAACCAAGTTTACTGAGCATCTCCTTTTTGATAAGAACCATGTGACATTCAAATGAGGGTGAGGGTGTGCAGATAGGCCATCACATGCTCCCTAAATGTGGGTGTATGTTTGGATGGATGAAAACACACATGAAATGATATTTTCTCTCAGCACTTGTCACTCATTGTAGTCATTGCCTTACAGAATTACCAGGATCACAGTGCCTCAGGCTTTGATTTCTGCTGGCAGGCATCTTCTCAGATGGAACAGGTTACATTCTCCTATAGGAACATAGAAGGGGAAATATCAGTGCTTGGAGTCCTCGGGGAAGGGGAGACATGCCCAAAGCAAGATCCAACTTCTGTGCTACCATGTACCTGGGGTACGTTCCTTGATAGGGCCTGAGGCCCCTGCTCAAGTCACATCCCCAGTCATTTGCCCTCATGGGCTGGGTCACAGTCACGGCTATGGGAGGATGTCTAGATTGGATGCCATGTGCTGGACTAGAGCTTTTTTAGTCCCATATATGGGAAATTAGGAATTAATATTCATAGATTACAGCAGCCCTTCATAGTAAGAGGGATTTATGAGGACATGGCTTTGCAAAAAGGAGATAGGCTGAGCATGGCAAGCCTACTGGCCTTGATTCTTCATACACTCTAGGAACATAGGGCTGGACGTCTCCCCTGAAACTTGGAAATGTCTTCGCAGTTAGAGGTGGGCCACCACCTCCATGGCTGTTACACACCATGACAATCCCCTAGCACCTCAACTGCCATCACATACCAGCACTCATGGGACGAAGAATTTGTGAGTGAACTGAAAGGTCAGAGTTATGAAAACGCCCAAGAGGGTGTTGGTTACGGGAGATTGGCAGACTATTAGCAGAGTATTGTTGATCCTCTTGGTTTGAGCTTCAAGAATTGATGGCTAACATCATAGGTCTCTGATCTTGCATGACTCTCTATCTGTTTCGATCCTTCATGTCAGAGCAGGGTATCACAAAGCACCAAAGGTGATCCTGTATGATTAATATAGAAGTGGAAATGTACTCAACCTCCCGCTGTACCTTGTCAGTACAAAAAGGTTTAGGTGTTTTAAAAAATGATTCCTGTGGGTGTTATGAACTTTGTAAGGATAAAAGGTCAGATTTTTAGGCTATATGACCTTTAGACATGTCTTCAACAAATGGGAGACCCCTTGCCCACATTGTTAGGGAAAGCGAGTTTGCCCTCACACTGGTCAATGCAAGAACCATGTAAGGATAGTCATAGAAAGGGTAATATAGTTGGTGGTGGACAGACAAATGGTGTCTAAGGGGAAAAGTCTCCTTTATGTCATATTTCCCAGTGTTTGCAGTGTAAATTCTTCCACCATGTTACTTTAACAAGTGGCTCTCAAGATTCCTGAACATTTAACAGTTGGCTTTTGCAAGCCTTTATAAGGTGGTTCCAGTAGAGGGTTTATAACTCATGCTTCCGACACAAAAAACAAATGTACCTTGATAGATCCTAGTTTACTTTTTTGGATCAGTGAAATTAATTACAAAAAGATCAATTCTCCCTCTCCATTTGGGTTGAGAATGCATGAGAATCAGATCATTCTGTTTTAGGTTGCCAGGCCCCAAAGTCCTATCCCAAGGACACCCTTACTCTTAACTGGGATACAGTGAGTTGAGCTTATAGACTTAGAGAGGTGTCAAAGTCAGGTGCACACAGAGCAGGCCTAAACTGGATTGTCACGAAGGGAATCTGAAGAATTGACAATGATGTAAGAAGTAAAAGAAGTAAAAATCAAGAATTGTAAAAATCCTCGAACACGAGAATTTATTTTTATCTTCATGCATTCCTTGAAAACTAACCAATTTTTGTCCTTACGGACCATATATACTCCTGTAAGGGGATGGAGAAATCAAAACACAAGTAGTTGAAGACAGTTAAAGGTAGCAGCATATGCAAACATTAATTAAAATTAAATGAGCTGTTGAAGTAGAAACTGACAGAGTTGAGGTTTAAAAATGGAATTCAGAGAAGATCATTCTGAAAAAGTAACATTCAAACCAAGACCTGAGTACTTAATCAGCAGGGCAAACACGTAGAGTCAGCCAGATAAAAGCAATAACAAATATAAGGTATCCTAAGCCAGGAAAATGCTCCGTAAGTTCAAGTGACACCTACTATGGCTGGGACCCCCTGAAGGAACTTGGAGAAGGTCTGTTGAAGATGAGGCCGAACGAATAAGCAGGCGTAGATGACATGGGGTCTTCATATGCCCTAGCAAGTCTTAGAATTCTTTTTAATTTTAATGAGAAATCTTTGGAGGGTTTAAAAGAGCTGGCGATGCCTGATTTGTCTTTTTCAAAAGATTGCTCCATTTGCTTACAGGGCATTTGGGCGGCAAAGGAATAATGGAGTGGATGAGTTTGGGCTGATCTGGAAAAATTCAGAGGCAGACCGCTATAGTCGCTCATCGACAACCCTAGCACAGATTTGCAGATGGACGGAGCTCAAAGGGGGCAAAATACAGGCTTGGCTCTAAAAGGAACTGACACCTTCTGTACTGAAGGAACATAGAATCACAGGTTTTTGTTAGCTTAACTGAGAGCAATGACACCCAGTGGTACAATGTGTCTGGCACAGCACAGTCCAATCCAACTTTGAAATTAAATGCTTGAATGAAATGGAGCCTACCTCAACTTTTATATTGATGGTTGCTACTGCAAATGATTGGTTGAGTCAGCAGAATGCTAGCAGAAAAGTGAAACTTGGAAACTCTCTGACAAATCACAGCTCAAAGAATAAAATTTAGTGAATAGCTTTCCCCAAAGAAATGAATTAAGGAGAGACCATTCATTTTCTGTTTAATTGGCAAAAAAGCCCTTCATGTGATGATTTTAATTGTGTATCCCATGGGCAGACATACGTTTCATGAATTCACTACGGATTTAGAAGGTCATAGACAACAAAAGCATTTCTTCCATCATGTCTATTTACGGATTCTAAGTTTCAGTAATTAACTCAGAAATGGAATAAACCATTTTTAATTAACCTGAACATGCAACCTGTAAGAGGTTCATTTTTCTATAAAGTTTTAAAATGATTCTTTATGAATTCATTCATTTTCATTACACAAAAGTAAAATTCTAGATTGAGGTTTTAGTCACATACTAATGGGCCTCAAAATTCATTAGTGTTACTTACCATTAAGAGATACACTTGAAAGATATATTTGCAAGTCTCGTTCATGATGAATTTTCAATCTTGTAATTATAATAAGACAATGGCAGTAAAATACAGTGGCTGCCATATGCCTTTGAAGTATTTCTCTTTAAAAAGTAATTTCTTATATTGTCTACAAATCAGATAGATGATGGCTGTGTTTGCAAATTTATTGCATTAAGCTGTTTCAGACCTACTATCAAAGACCAAAGATATGCTTGTTAAAAATAAATGATAACCAGCTCATGTCATTACCTTTGTAATTAACATCCAGTAGTTATTGACAATAAGCACAATATGTGAAGTACGTATCGTCATGTATGTATTGACAACATGACAGATTTACCTGAAACACATCCATACCCATCATATGTAGTCAGTTTCCTGAGTGTGAAATGTCCTCCAGCAAATCTTGCATGTAACAGCTGTTGATAGCATTGTCTAGGCTCAATATTTGTACGAATAGTAGCCTGTGACTTATAATGCGTTAACACTTAGGCTGACCACTAATACTGTTGACTGGGAAAATGGTAAGAGTATTCTGATGAGAGCTAGAGAGAGAGAAGAGGGGAGAAGAAGAAGGAGATGAAGATGATTAACTAGCATCAGAAGAACAAGAAGAGGAAGAGGAGGGAAAGGGAGGCAAGAAGGCAGAAGAGGAAATAATGGGGGTGGTGGAAACAGCTGTCCTATTCTTGGTTCATTGGGTGAATCTGGGAAGTGACAATCACCATCCACTTCCCCAATAGGAAATCCAGACTGTGTGTCACCATCTCCACCATCTTGACAATACCAAAACCTTATTTAGAATGTTACAATTTCACATAACATCTCCCAGGTCATTTTTTTTTTATGTGAAATTTATTGTCAAATTGGTTTCCATACAACACCTGTGCTCATCCCAACAGGTGCCCTCCTCAATGCCCATCACCGATCCTCCACTCCCTCCCACCCCATCAACCCTCAGTTTATTCTCAGTCTTTAAGAGTCTCGTACGGTTTGCCTCCTTCTCTCTCTATAACTTTTTTTTTCCCCTTCCCCTCCCTCATGGTCTTCTTTTTTTTTAATTTTTTTTTTCAACTTTTTTTTTTTTTGGGACAGAGAGAGACAGAGCATGAACGGGGGAGGGGCAGAGAGAGAGGGAGACACAGAATCGGAAACAGGCTCCAGGCTCCGAGCCATCAGCCCAGAGCCTGCCGCGGGGCTCGAACTCACAGACCGCGAGATCGTGACCTGGCTGAAGTCGGACGCTTAGCTGACTGCGCCACCCAGGCGCCCCTCCCTCATGGTCTTCTGTTAAGCTTCTCAGAATCCACATAAGAGTGAAAACATATGGTATCTATCTTTCTCTGTATGACTTATTTCACTTAGCATAACACTCTCCAGTTCCATCCACATTGCTACAAAAGGCCATATTTCATTCTTTCTCTGCAAAGTAGTATTCCATTGTATATATAAACCACGACTTCTTTTTCCATTCATCAGTTGATGGACTTTAGGCTCTTTCCATAATTTGGCTATTGCTAACAGTGCTGCTATAAACACTGGGGTACAAGTGGCCCTGTGCATCAGCACTCCTGTATCCCTTGGGTAAATTCCTAGCAGTGCTACTGCTGGGTCATAGGATAGATCTGTTTTTAATTTTTTGAGGAACTCCCACACTGTTTTCCAGAGTGGCTGCACCAATTTGCATTCCCACCAACAGTGCGAGAGGGTTCCCATTTCTCCATATCCTCTCTAGCATCTATAGTCTCCTGATTTGTTTATTTTACCCACCCTGACTGGCATGAGGTGATATTTCAGTGTGGTTTTGATTTGTATTTCCCTGATGAGGAGTGACATTGAGCATCTTTTCATGTGCCTGTTGGCCATCTGGATGGCTTCTTTAGAGAAGCGTCTATTCATGTTTTCTGCCTATTTCTTCACTGGATCATTTGTTTTTCAGGTGTGGAGTTTGGTGAGTTCTTTATAGATTTTGGATACTAGCCCTTTGTCTGATATGTCATTTGCAAATATCTTTTCCCATTCCATTGGTTGCGTTTTAGTTTTGTTGATTATTTCCTTTGCAGTGCAAAAGCTTTTTATCTTCATGAGGTCCCAGTAGTTCATTTTTGCTTTTAATTCCCTTGCCTTTGGAGATGTGTCAAGTAAGAAATTGCTGCGGCTGATGTCAGAGAGGTTTTTTCCTGCTTTCTCTAGGGTTTTGATGGTTTCGTGTCTCACATTCGGGTCCTTTATCCATTTCGAGTTTATTTTTGTGAATGGTGTAAGAAAGTGGTCTAGTTTCATTCTTCTGCATGTTGCTGTCCAGTTCTCCCAGCACCATTTGTTAAAGAGACTGTCTTTTTTCCATTGGATATTCTTTCCTGCCTTGTCAAAGATTAGTTGGGCATACTTTTGTGGGTCCAATTCTGGAGTCTCTATTCCATTGGTCTCTGTGTCTGTTTTTGTGCCAATACCATGCTGTCTTGTTGATTACAGCTTTGTCATAGGGGCTAATGTCTGGGGTTGTGATGCCTCCTGCTTTGGTCTTCTTCAATATTACGTTGGCTATTCGGGGTCTTTTGTGCTTCCATACAAATTTTAGGATTGCTTGTTCTAGCTTCGAGAAGAAAGCTGGTGCGATTTTGGTTGGGATTGCATTGAATGTGTAGATAACTTTGGGTAGTATTGACATTTTGACAATATTTATTCTTCCAATCCATGAGCACGGAATGTTTTTCCATTTCTTTATATCTTCTTCAATTTCTTTCATATGCTTTCTATAGTTTTCAGCATACAGATCTTTTACATCTTTGGTTAGGTTTTTTATATGCAAGCCAAGTATTTTTTAAGTCAAATAGAATTTTTGAGAGAGAGAATTTTCTCTTACTTGGGATCATACAGTGTTCTGCTTATGGAGAACAGACTCATTCAGGTTATTTCAACATTAGAAAGTTGTTTGTAAGGACACATCAGGACCACATGGGTCAGGCCTCTGAAAAAGAGCAGGAGCTACAGGATAACTATGCCTCATGATAGGTTCCCAGGATCCTTGGAAGTTTAGCTGAAGGGATTATTTGGTAAGCCTCTAGCAGTAGAATTTCACTGTTCTTTGCCTGCGTCTGTCAGTTATCAGTTAACTTTTCTCATTTATTCTCCCACTTAAACCAACTCATCCATTTCCCCTGAGTTTTTATTTAATTGCCACCTTTCTTATTTGGGAGGAGCTTTGGCATTATACTGTAAGAAAGACCCCTGGCAAACGAACCCATGAGTTCCTTTTTGAGTTGCATGTCACTCCTGTCCAATCCACTGTGATCAGGAGGCTGGGTCAATAGTCGCAACAGATTCCTTTCCAGGAGGGCCATGGGAATGGCTGCCATTTTGATGTTTGGTTTCTACAGTCACCAAATTTTTAAGATAGGATTCTGGTTTAGCTCCCAAAGCCCACCTTCCAGAATCTTAGTATCTCAGTAATCCATTTCATGGAAATAAAAGAAGGAAAACCATATCAAAGGGGGAAATTTTTATATAAAATTCTCATGGCCGTCTAGTCATACTGGAAAGTAAAATGTCTCTTAAAGTAAGCAAGCCCCTGAATTTCTGAAAGCACATTCATTTCGTTATTTATCACATTTATATTGACTTTTTTGAACTAAACAAATTCCCAGGCCCACCTTCCCGCCCCGCTGTCAGCTTTCATGGGTCTTAAATTATGTTAGTAAATGATGCTAGTGGGACTAGGAAGAATTTTATATTTGAAATTAAATGGTGATGTCTCTCTTCTGGCACAGTCTGCTCTGACAAGATGCTGCTAGAGAACTGCATAATGAGAACTGCTAGAGAACCAACCATAGTCATGACATTCAACTTCAGTGTCCAATTTCGCATTGCCTTAAAGTGATGAGGGATAATGGCATAAAATCGGTTTTTGAACATCAACTTTTGACCTAGCTCATTCAGTTCTTAAGGCAAAAATGGGTCCGTTGGCCAAGGTATTTGGGGCATTTTCTTCAGTTTTTAGCACAATGGTACTCTTAAAATAAAACATACATTGGCTTGCATGAAATGTTACTGTTATTTGGGACTGAGAAACTACCACCTGGAAGAGACTATTTCTCAAGAGCGATGGGACAGCACACACCATGAAATTATAGTAACAGCAGCTGAACACTGATCCATCTGGAAACTTTAAACAATGCATCTGGCAATTTACAGGTAATAACTTGCCACTTTTGATAGAAAAGGTCATAAATATTTCTTATTATTACCAAACAAGACACCTGTGAGCTCAGAGCGAACCCTTATAAATCTAGGGGCCATATTGGCTGGCTGTCCATAAAGTCAGCTAATCTTTCAAATTGGAAAATGTTATAAACATGCAAAGGAGTCATAAGATTTGTGAATAAAAGTAAACTGTTTGACAGTGGAGTGCAGTTGGATTTTAAATGTAAGTGGGTCTTGAACATGATAATCATGGATCCCTGTTTTCCTGGGACTCTGCTGGTTTATACCATTGGCCCTGTTGAATTGTTAAAGGTGTTCTTCTTTCACTCTGAAATGTGTTCTTGCCCCCCACATTGAAAGATAAATTATATCTTGTCCTTAGTCTTCACACATTTATGCTCCAGAGGTCAAAAAAAGTGGGAAAGAACTGAAGAAGAATTTAGGCCTCCAACTGTTATGAAAAATGGTAATGAAAAAGCTGTTGAGTTTTATTTGAGGACATCATTGCTTTAGTGTCACCTGTCATGTTATGTTCCCCTCTGAGAAGATAAGGAAGGCTTTCAGGAACAGCAGGCTGGATTGAGATAGACATATATAAATTTGTAGGTAGGTAGATGGATGGATGGATGGATAAAGATGCTAGGAAGATAGATGATAGGCAGATGATAAATAGATAGTAGATAGATAAAGAGAGATTAATATACATGATAAATACATGATAGTAGATAAAGATAGGTAAAATAGGTGATAGATTATGAAGATAGAGATGATAAAGAAAGAGATGATAGATTGATATAGGAGAGAGAGAAAGAAAGAGACACCTATATACATTATGTATAATGAGCTCAACTCTGTACTCAGCTAATTACAATTCCTCTAATGTTCTTTCTGAGAAGTAATGCTGAGCTGTTTGCATTTTCTAGCTCCCCAGTGATGCACCACTCTTTTGAAAATCAGTAGATATGTTTTATGCATCCTCTAAAAATCCATGCAAAGGAAGACACCATTTATAGAAAATCTCAACTCAAGCTTAATTTTGTAAAGACCAGGAATAACTGTATTGAACATAGAAATTCAAACTTCTAACTCAATGAATTAACTTAGTATGATGAAGATAACTTTATCACATCATCAATAATTTGAAAGATAGAACATTTTCAAAAGAATAGAGTTTTGAACTAATTGAACTTCACCAATATCCCTTTGGAACACATGGTAAAACTTTATTGCAACGAGCGATAGTTTGTTCCCGTTACAAACTAGCTCCTCCTTTCATGGGCCATCTTTCCTCATTTTTGAACTTCATCTTGTCCTCAAGTAACTTATTCAGCAAGAGGGGCTAGCATTTTCTACATAATGAAAATCAAGTAATTTAAATCTCAGGCTTTCATCAGCAGACGAAATTGAATTAAATCAACAAAGAAAAATAGGGTAGAAATATTCAAACCATGCTTTTCCTGAAGCAGTCAGTACACACATCCATGGAATGAGATCAAGGGTGAAACTGTGAGGGAAATTGGTGAAGTTTCATAATAATCTTTTAGGAGGCTAAACTAGAATGTTTGCAGTTATACAGTGTTGTTGTTTTTTTTTTTTTTTAACAAGACCTCAAAGTCATATTACCTATAGGTGTATATATCTTGGCTATAATTCACCAATGTGGCAAAAAGAAGGAAGATGAATACTAATGCATTCATTATCTTCTTGCCCTAGTTAACAATGCATTTTAATTAAGACGGCCCATTTCATTATCACCCCAAGATAGTCATGTAATATCTGAAATTCACAAGTTCTTTATAAAAATGTTGCTGTCATTGATAGTAAATTAAGCAATATATTGCTTTATTCATAATTAAGGTATAGGTACCCTCAAATTTAAATGGATACTGTCCAAAAGAGAAACATAAATAAGAATTGATGAGTGGAATTGAAAATATTATTTGAATTTAAAGCCACTAGTTATATTCATATTTATATCTTTTTAAGATCATCTTTATCTCTCTATACATGCCTGTATCACTATGCCGCTTTTGTTGGTGGTATAATGAGATAAGTTTTTGTCCATCCATCCATCCATCCTTACTCCATAGTGCTGCTTCAAGGTCACGTTGCAGAAAGAGTAGTGGCTTTGGGAAGCAGTGAGGTGAAGAAACACTCAAAAACTTCTTGGGTTTATAGATCTCTACAAGTCTTACCTTGATTGGTGGCAAAATCAAAGCAGTGCCTATTTAGCATAGCTCAAGAAATCCATCTCTGCGTACTAGGATACCTGTACTCCCTTGTCTCCGAAATACCAGGTCTGGAGATTATACTAGCTTGGAAGACAGGTATCTTAGTCATGGCCATGGAGGGCCCCTGGAGGATCTGACTTGAATATGTGTCTCATCTTGTCAAGTACTTATCCTTTATTGCCAGGGAACATTTTGGATTATATTGAGGATGGTCAGTGTTGTTACCCTTTACCTTTCTTTCTCTTCTCCTCCTTTTCTTCTTCTTACATTCATGGAAAGTATAGTTTCTCATTTCCGGGGAGGTCAGGAAAAGGGATCAATGACACCAATCTGCTGAAGATTTTTTGTTAGTTCATAATGAGTAGAATCTTTAATGGCTTCCTTCTGTATCTCTGGAGAATATTTTGTAACTGAATTAAACGGGGCCCTAAATATATGCAAACCTTCACTTTTAGAGACTATACTCCTGTTGTACAACTCATTTTTGTGCCTTTTTTTTTTTTTTTTATTTCCTACTCTTTTGTATTGCCAAGTAATCAGTCCTAAGAAGGAAACAGCCCTTCCTAATAGAAATGCTTCCAGATAGTGGATCAAGAATATAGCCCTTGAAACACCCACTAACATAATTAATTTGAAGTTCATACACTTCTCTCCCCAGGAGAGAAGAATGGCCTTTGCTTTTGAAGTCCCAGATGGACCAAGTTACTTGTGAATTAAAATACCTACTTCGTGTCTGTGTAACACTGAGTATTTTGTCTCAAAGTGTCAATAGTTAAAACATTTGAAATCATAGTAACAAATACAATTCTGAGTTGCTAAAAATTTACCTCTGGCATCACCTCTTTTCCCTGTCACATCTCCCTCCAAGATCTGGTGATGCCCCTCGACTGATTATCTGACCAGAATCCCCCTTTGGATTCTGGCTCAAATTACACTTTCCAGGTACCCCCACATATCTGGATGGAGATATCATGAATAGTGTGGAAAGCACATGAATCAGACAAGCTTCTGCCAGTTCCGGAACATTAAACAAGTAATTTTAGCACTTGAAATACTAACTTCCTTCTTTTTTTTAATGTTTATTTTGAGAGAGAAAGTGAGAGTGAGAGACAGAGTGCAAGTTGGGGGGGGGGGGCATAGAGAGAGGGAGAACACAGAATCTGAAGCAGGCTCCAGGCTCTGAGCTGTCAACACAGAGCCTGACGTGGGGCTTGAATTCGTGAACCACAAGCTCATGACTGGACGTGAAAGAAACTTTCTTCTTTCTAAGTGAGAAGACTACCACTTGTCCATTAAGTTTATTTTGAAAGTCAAATGATATAAAAGTTTAAATCACATTTCTGTCTGGCACATAGTAGGTACTCAGTATAGTCTTAAGTGTTCAGCTCTTTCTACCCTGCAACTAAACACATATATGCTAAATAATACAAATGCATTAATTTCAGTGTACTCATGGGTTAAGTGGGTCCTTAATGCCTTAATTTTCTTTTTCTTAATTTTCTTTACTGTGAAACACAAGAATTAAAATATTAGAACATCAAAGAAGCTAAATTTGATCCATAATTTTACCCACTTCTAAGCAGAATCTAGCTTTACTCTTTCCTTTTCTATATGTTTGAATGTATATGTAATTATAGATTTGTTAAAGTGTGTATATATTTGTATATCGTTATTTTCCAATTTTTAAGTTGCTATTTTCAAGATTTCTATGGTCTCATAGTTGTTGCATTTATGGTTGCATAATATCCTAATTAAATGCTATTGAAAACTTAAGAATATTTTCAGAATTTACCATGATAACTAATATGGCTAATAAACAGCTTGTTTCATGTATGTGCTTTTCAAGAATTCTAAGTGAAATAATTGAATGGGTCTGGGTAATCATTATCTTTTAAGTGGCTCTAAATATCAGTATGTAAAAGAACACAGTGTTTTTGAAGGTGTAGGGAAAGAAATTTTTTTCCTCTACCTTTTGAGTTCTTCTAGCTGATCTATGAATTAAATTGACATGAGACAGATTAACAGGAGAAGAAATACAAGGTTTTATTATGTGTGCATGACTGTGCAATAATAAAATTGAGTCCTGAACATATGATCAAGGCAGGCAATGTTTATACAGTTTAGATAAAGGGACAATAAATTCGTGAGAAATTGACAGGATAAAGAAGACATGTTTGTGGGCTTTGATTTGTATGGAATTCTAAATGGAATGTGAGTTGAGGTAGTAAGTTAGTAAAAAAAAAAAAAAAGTAGCTTTTTGCTATGGCTTTCTCAGTTTTAAAAATTCCTATCTCTGGTAGTAAGGATGTCTTTTGTACTTATTAGGACAGGGAGGGTACATTTTATATGAAAGATTAATTTCCTGCCTTGGGGGAGGTAGGGGAGATTCTGAGTATCCTTGCACTGGCTTCTTCTCAGTAGCTTCAGTACAAAATAATATGCCATTGCGGTATATTTAGGGTGGCCTGCCCTTGCCCTCTACAGTTGCAACACCTTTGTCTTTAATCAAAGCAGCCATGTTAAAATTGGAGTTTAATTAAAAGTGTCTTCCTAATGGCAAACCTTAGGGAAATACCTTTGAGCAGCCAGTGCCTTTGTCTTCTTCAATCCTTCCCTTAAGTATAAGACTGACTGCCTTACTCATGAACTTCGTAATAAATGTGTTCACTGTACAAATATAGATCTCTGTGACCAATAAGATATATTTATCAGAAATGCACCTTTGGTATAATCAATGTTTTCTTTTGTTTTATAAAAGATAGAATCAACAATTCTTATTGGGAAACACAAATTATAAAGCATTTCATCCAGTACAGGACTAATTCGTCCAGTACAGGACATTGGTAAATTTACTCATTGTTGTCTACTCTTTTGTCTACTCTCAAGCCGTGTTTGGATGACTCTTAACATCTTCACTTTTATCTGAAAATTATGGCATCTTTCTAATGCACATTTTTTTCTTGTCAGAATCTTAGCTCATTCAGAATACAGAAGGTTCTTTCCTAAAAAAATAATAATAAATTGCCCATTTAGTGCATATTTCATTTCCTTGGTATGAGTTTCTATGTTCAACCCAGTTAGGATATGTTTGACTTCTCTCTCTTGATTTATGTCGCTTTCTTTTGCCTTTTCTGCACAGCCTTCTTGCCTTCCAGCCTTTCCCATTCATTTGAGGATATGAAGGTTTTGATGCAGGTGAATTGGTCTCCCTAAAGACAAAGAGTTTGATACAGATTGCAGAAACTTTCCTATAAAGTTGTATATCAGCCGAAGAGTTGTTAAAAGAAATAGCTGCCTAAAGCATCTCATTTCACATTACCCAGAGAGGGAGTTTTTGTCAGAAACCATCATACTGAATAGGTGAAAATACGTTGCCCAACACCTCCTCCAACAACACATTATAGACATTACTCCCATGAATAATTGAAACTGTTTCCCACAGAGTTCACATGATTAGCATTCATTTGAGCAAGATGATAATAAATTCGGGGAAAAAACTCACTCTGAATATTTAATAATATTTTGCATTTTCGTGGTATGTTATATTTTGGAACTGAGGTTTAATGAATTATAATTAGTGAGTTCCACAGTATGTACCTTGGAGGTGAAAATCAAGCTCATCATGCCCATTTTGCAGTTTAAAAAATGGAGAACCTGAGAGATGAAAGGATTTGCTCTGTATATTTCTGTGAGCATGACATTAGAAGGAAATGACATAAGTCCTTTTACTATGTTTCACAGTCAGAAGACAACCATTCTGTTAAGAGAGGAAAAAAAATGAAGATAAAAATATAATATATGGTGTTTGTTACCAATATTCAAATATCCAAATAGTACTGACAGTAACTTCTCAATTAGGATGGTAGGTGAAACACAGGAAACTGGCGTCTGTTATTTATTTATTTATTTTTTAAAATCTTGCATAATAAAAGTGATTATAAGTAGGTATCAGGTATACAATGGTGATTTTTAGGTGATTTGTCCTTGAGATTCACGTCATGAGTAGTCTTCTTACACAAGAAGCAGTTTTACAAACTGATGTGTGGGCTTGCTGAAATACATGAAGTTCAGTGTCTTCCTAAGGACCCCCCTTTACTGCCCAATTCCAAAACATTTTGTAACCTGCTTTTAGAAATTCAAAGCCAAGTGGTATAATGTAGCCAGGCATTCGGAGCTATTAAAAACAGCTCCTAATTGTTGAAAAGTAACCAAGTGAGGAAGGCCCCTTCCCATATATTTCCATTTTGTCACTTCCAGTCAAGAAAAAAGAATTCTGGGGACAATTGGGTGGCTCATTGAGTTAAGTGTCTGACTCAATTTCAGCTCAGGTCATGAGCTCAGGTTCGTGAGATCAACCCCTGCATCAGGCTCTGCACTGAGAGCGTGGAACCTGCTTGGGATTCTCTCTCCTTTTCTTTCTGTCCCTCCCCTGCTTGTGCATGTGGATGCTTTCTCTCTCTCTCTCTCCCAAAAATGTTAAAAAATGAAAACAGAAGACAATTCTGAGTCATTAAACAATAGTGTGTATATGACATAGACTAAATATATAAACTACATGTATAAAGTATACATATAAATTATAGACATATAGTTTAGTTTTATTTTTTGCCAAAAATTATGAGGAAAAGTAGTCCATTGTGAGGCTTATAATACCAAAACTATGTGTTTACAAAAATAAAAGTATTCAGAGACATAAAAATGTATGTATGCTTATAGAGTTGTACAGTTGTTGTTTTTTTTGTTTTTTTTTTTTTTACTTTAGAAAATACATTCTTTCATGTAAATTATCCCATGATTAGGGTAGTGGAGTGTGATAAAATTATGACCCACTCATTTTCAACTGAGAAGTAAGTGTATCATCTAAACTTGTCTGATATTAAGTACAGCTATAAGATACATTATTTAAATCAAAACCTAATCAATGAAAGTGATAGAATGAAAAAAAAGCCTGAATTTTGCAGTTAACTTTGACATATTTCAGTACGAGTTCCAGAAGGTCCACCTTTGATGAATGTCCAAGTCAAAGCAAGATGGTATTTTCACATGACAGACTAAGAATGACAGTAGGAATCTGGAAACACTATATTAGTACCGAAAGAACCTAGGGGATCATCATGTACCTAACCTCTTAATTTACACAGGGTTATGTTGGGGTTCAGAATGATGTTATTCAATGCCCGAGAATTTATTAGTGGCAGAGATTACATCAGAGTCTTAATCCCTTGACCTTTACATTTTTTTTTTCTTTTATACTTTCTTCATCTTGTCTCTTGATGGAAAATGGCAGCAAGTTGAGAGATGCCATTTCTCATATTAATTTTTATATTTCATGACTATATATCACAGTGTTAAAGTGTTTATTGATTAAAATACAAACCTGATAGCAGCAGAAGCTTACAGTGTCAACCACTGTCCATCTGTCCCCTGCCCCCAGATCTTAATAGTTCTCTAATGATGACAGAATAAAATTCTACCCCTTTGGTTTGATGTGTAAGACATAACCTTATTTATCTGCAGATAAATATTTACCTTTATTTTATTTGACTTCGACTGCCATGGCCAACCTGTGTTCTGACCCAAACAAATTATTTATTTGGAGATTCTTTCTTTTCTGACCTCTCTGATTTTGTTCATGCTCTTCCAATTGTGCTGAATTCTACTTACTCTCTCTCCACACAGCCTGAATCTTCTAGTAGCAAAGCTAATGTAAAATTCCATATGTTCCATGGAATTTTCTCTGAACCCCTAAGCTGGAAGTGAGCTTTCTCTTCTCTGAACTTTGAGTGTATCCATCTTTATCACATACAGCCTGCTGGACTGCGAACTCTTTGCAGGTTAGATGTTTAGCTGATTGATCTTCACATGTCCAAGAACACTCCCACAGTGTCCTGCCTTTTCTTCATTCGTTCATTTGGTTGTTCACTCACCCATGCATCCAATATTGTTTTAGGGCCCTCTTGGTGCTAGGCACTACCCTACTGCTGAATAGGTACTCAGTAACTATTCTTTTTTTTTAATAAACAGGAGATAGCTAAAAAGAAGGGCCAATTTGAAAGGATTTAGAGGTCAAATAAGAAGGCTACCTGACAACACGGATAAAATCGACTTTCGTTTATTAAAATTTCATGCAGGTGAGCACTCACTGTTGTTGGGTAAATCCCATATACGGTGCTATATTGGTAACTTCCAGCAGGTGCCCTGCTTGTGGCTAGATAGAGTGAGTGAGTGTGTGTGTGTGTGTGTGTGTGTGTGTGTGTGTGTGTATTATATGCAAATTCTTTGCTTTCTTTAATATACCATAGCTGGCTGAATTAGCTTTTGCGATTCAGAATTAACTTTGAAAGTTAACATCACTTCTGAGGGGCTGATTTCCACTCCCCTCTCTATAGTTACTTATCTCTTCCACGTGGAAAACAGCTTCCTTTGAAGTCAGTAAGAATTCACATGTGGCAGAGATAAAAATATTAACAATAGTTCCTTAAAACTTACAGCAGACACACACAAGAAAACTTAGAGAAAGACCTAAGGAAATCTTTTTGCAAGACTGAACAAACAAAAACTTCTAAGAATATAAGTAAGTAAAAATCACACATCAAGATTCTTTTTCACATATCAGGATATTTAAGGCAGAAGATAAATACATCTATTTATTTGTGTCACATCCCAACAATTACTTGCAAAATTCTTGAAATACAGCTCATGAATGTGTATATGCTAAATGCCCACATTATATGCTGCTTTGGGCTTATTTAAAATATAAAAGTGATCGTTGCTGACATTTTCTGAGAAGTGCAATTTCCAACATTCATTTTTGCTTTGAAAAGATGGAAGCATACCTAGAATATAATGTTTGATTCCTTTCAAAAGCCTCTTTAAAGGCTGATAAGAATTCTTCATGGTGCATATCTTATTAGCAAACTGGAGCCCCAAATCTGAATTGTTAGGAAATAAGATAATCTCTCACTAGCCAATTTATTCTTTTCTGAGGGGGGAGAAGAGCCTGGGGAATTGTACATCAGTGATGGAAATTAAAAAGGAATTAAAAAAAATATTATCTTAGTTACACACTTGCTGTCAGCTTAGATGTAAACAAAACCCTACGCTGTGAAATGAAGTGTACTTGCTCTCATGCCCTCCTTTCTGTGACTGAATCGTGTTAGTAGAGGTTACAGTTTGGCAGGTAAGAGCGGGGCCATTGATTGTACTCCTAGGAGTGTTGATTGCAAGCCTTGATTATTTGGCTCAAATTGTTCAGCCCCCTGGGAAATCGATACTCTCTAACAATTTTACAAAGTTAAAAATACATGTATATATAAAGGTTGTAAATAGGGTCATCATGAGTGTCCCTTTTTTTGATATATTTTTTCCTGCAACAGTGTATTTAACTCTCAAAGTCTTCTCTGAGAAGGCAACTCTATGCTTCTTAAAACTGAGTAAACTGGGTTCCATTGTTCCATGGAAATTTCTCTTTTCTTCTGCATATTCTTCTAGCAATACTATTGGGGTCATTTGTTTCAACATAGCTGAGACCAGAGGAGCTCAGGACAGTGACTTCCTTGTTTTCTCTTTTCCATCTATTTCCTCGTCAATATCCTAGAGCGGGTTCTTTTTTACCTACTAGATTGTGATATTTATTCCAGCACTTCCAAGAGTACTTATAATCACTGTGAACTATCTGCACCTTATAAACAGGTACTTAAGGGTCCCACTCATACCCAATCATATATTTTCTTTTGATCATTTTCATTTCAAATTTTCATTTTCATTTCGAATTCAGCAGCATCCACAAACTTTGCAAATCTCATTTCAAATGTTGTCTGAAGACATTCTTTTCTTGACTCGTGTCACTATTTTAAGAACCTATGAATGCAAATTTTTTTTTGACTTCTTTAGTGTAAGAGGCTGTTGGGTTGTTTAAAATGTACCCAGGGTAAAAGGTGAAGATTTAAAAGGAAAATTTTTTACTTCTGTTTTCTTTACCTAATAATTCAACACTGTATTTTATAATGTCAGTGTCCAGGCATAATAAATAAATAATGATTAGCTACTCATAAGTACAGCTGCAAGGGTTCAGTTGTCATTTCAGGAGCAGTGTAATTAGGAAAAGTGAAGGATGGGGCATCTGGGTGGCTCAGTCAGTTAAGCATCTTACTTCGGCTCAGGTCATGACCTTGTGGGCCATGAGTTCAAGCCCCACCTCAGGCTCTGTGCTGGCAGCTCAGAGCCTGGAGCCTGCTTCGGATTCTGTGTCTCCCTCTCTCTCTCTAGTCTCTTCCACTCATGCTCTGTCTCTCTCTGTCTCTCAAAAATGAATAAATGTTAAAAAGGAAAAAGAAAACCAAAGAAAAGTGAAGGAAAAATGAGCAGTGCCCCACACAACTTGAGAGTAAGAACAAGCAAGTAAAAGAGATCAAATTCTATTAGAAGGAGAAAGGAAAATACTAACATTTTTGAAATTAAAACTCTTACCAGTCTTGAAAATCTCATATAAGTCTAACAAGATATGAAGACTAAAAATACAAAATAAGTATTTAGCATGTAAACCAGATTATAATATGCATATAAAGGTACATAATTCATGAGTGTATATAGATCAGTGAATTTTATCAGAGTGAATATAACCATTAAAGCATCACTCAGGTAAAAATATAGAATACTGATAGTTGCCAGAAACTTTCTTTGTATCACCAGAATGTGGCAAGCACCCCCCTAAAGTTTACTATAGTTGGACTTTTTATCATTTGATTACTTTGCTGGTTTTGAAATTTATAACTTTCTTTCCAGCCAGTGTTAAGTTTGTGATTCATCTATATAGATGCCTACAAAAATAGTTAATTTTCATCAACAAATATACAAATATGTGTACACACCCACACACACATGTATACGTATCTACATAGGTGTGTGTGGGTGTATGTGTGTGTATATATATATATATATATATATATATATATATATATATTTCAGTAGACTTTATTTTTTGGAACAGTTTTGGTACACAGAAAAATTGAGGGGAAAGCATACAGATTTTCCGTATATCCTCTGCCTCCCCAAATTCAGTCTCCCCCATGATCAACATCTCCCACCAAAGTGTTGGAGTTGTTACAGTAGATGAATCGGTATTGAGAAACATAATCATCCAAACCAGTAGTATGCATGAGGGTTCTCTCTTGGTGTTGTAAATTCTATGGATTTGAACAAATGTGTAATGACGTGTGTCCCTCATGACAGCATCATACAGAGTAGTTTTACTGCCCCTGAAATTCTCAGTGTTGTACCTGCTCATACTTTCATTCCCCTAACCATTGTCAGTCTCTTAGCTTTTTTACTGATTATACAGATTTGCCTTTTCAGAATGTCATTTAGTTGGAATCATACAGTATGCTGCCTTTTCAGATGGCCATTTTTCACTCAGTGAGCTGCCCTCGTGTTCCTTCTGTGTCTTTTCATGATTTGACAGCTCATTTTTTTATCAGTGAAAAATTTTCAGTTTTCTAGATGAATCACATTTTATCCATTCACCTACTAAAAGGCGTTATGGTTGCCTCCAAGTTTGGGCAATTATGAATAAAGCTGCTGTAAACATCCGTGTGCAAGATTTTGGTTGGAGTTCAGCTTTTGACTCCTCGGAGTAAATCCAAGGAGCATGATTGCTAGATCATTTGGTAAGAGTATGTGTAGTTATGTGAGAAACCACTAACCTACTCCACAGTGACTGTACCATTTTGCATTCGTGCCAGCAATCAATGAGAGGTCCCTTTGCTCCACATTTTCACCCGAATTTGGTATTGTCAGCATTCTGGATTTTGGCTGTTCTAATAGATTTTTGGGATATCTTGTTTTAACTTGCACTTATCTGATAGTGTCTGATGTGAAGCATCTTTTCAGATGCTTATCTGCCATTTTTATGTCATCTTCGGTGAAGTGTTCTGCAAAGGTCTTTGACTCACTTTTTGATCAAGTTGTTTTCCTACGATTTTAAGAACTCTTTGTATACTTTAGAGGACAGTCGTTTATAAGATATGCCTTCTGGGAACACCTGGGTGGCTCAGGAGGTTAAGCATTTGACACTTGGTTTGGGCTCAGGCCACGATCTCACAATTGGTGGGTTCGAGGCCCATGTCAAGTTCTGCACTACCAGTGCAGAGCCTGTTTGGGACTCTCTGTCTCCCCCTCTTGCTGCCCTCCCCCCACCCTCAAAATAAATAAATAAACCTAAAAAATAGATAAAAGATTTGCCTTCTGCAAATAACTTCTCCCAGTGTGTCTTATCTTCTCATTCTTGTAACAGTGTCTTTAATAGAAGAGACATATTTAACTTAATGAAGTCCAGCTTATCAATTATTTCCTTAGTAAATTGCACTTCTGTGTTAGTAAAAAACCATCATCAAAACCAAAGTCGTCTTGATTTTCTCCTAAGTTATCTGTTAGGAGTTTTATAATTTTATATTTAGGTGCGTGATCCTTTTGAATTAATTTTCATGAAGATGTGAGGACTCTGTCTACACTTTGTGCATTTGTTTTTTTTTTTTAATTTTTTTTTTAACGTTTATTTATTTTTGAGACAGAGAGACAGAGCATGAACGGGGGAGGGGCAGAGAGAGAGGGAGACACAGAACTGGAAGCAGGCTCCAGGCTCTGAGCCATCAGCCCAGAACCTGACGCGGGGCTCGAACTCACGGTCCATGAGATCGTGACCTGAGCTGAAGTCGGACGCTCAACCGACTGAGCCACCCAGGTGCCCCCACTTTGTGCATTTGAATGTCCTCTTGTTCCAGCATCATTTGTTGAAAAGACTCTCCTTACTCCATTGTACTTCATCCGTATCTTTGTCAGACATCAGTGGGCTGTATTTACACATATCTCTTCTGAGCTTTCTCTTCTGTTGCATTGATCTATTTAGTATTCTTCTGGCAATACCACGGTGTATTTATTACTGTAGTTTTATAGTAAGTTTTGAAGTTGGGTAGTTTCAGTTTTCCAACTTGTTCTTCTCCTTCAATACTGTGTTGACTATTCTGGTAACTTTGATTCTTTATATAAACTTCAGAATCACTTTATCCACAAAATAACTTGCTGATATTTTGATTGGGATTGCATTGAATCTGTAGCTCAATTTTGGAAGATATCCTGACTGTATTGGGTCTTATTCATGAACATGGAACGTCTTTCCTTCTATTTCTTCCTTGATATCTTTTATCAGAGTTTAGAAGTTTCTCTCATGGATCTTGTACATACTTTTTAGACTTACACCAAAGAATTTCATTTGGGGGTATTTACTATTATAAATTGTATTGTTTTTCATTTCAAATTGCACTTGTTTATTGTTGGTATATAGGAAGGTAGTATTTTTTACAAGTGTCTTTTTTTTAATTAGAGTATAATTGGCATACATTTTTGTGGTTGTTTCAGGTGTACAACATAGTGATATGATAGTTGTATACATACCTCACTGCCCACCACAAAAAGTATAATGGCCATCTGTCAACATACAATATTATTACAGTATTATTGACCATTATAGTATTTTTATTACATTGCACTTTTCATTTCCATGCCTCATTTGTTTAAAATTTTTTTTTAACGTTTATTTATTTTTGAGACAGAGACAGAGCATGAACGGGGGAGGGTCAGAGAGAGAGGGAGACACAGAATCTGAAACAGGCTCCAGGCTCTGAGCGGTCAGCCCAGAGCCCGACGCGGGGCTCAAACTCACGGACTGTGAGATCGTGACCTGAGCCAAGTCGGCCACTTAACCGACTGAGCCACCCAGGCTCCCTGCCTCATTTGTTTTAAAACTGGAAGCTAGTACCTTTTAATTCCCTTCACTTTCTTCACCCACCCTTCCCCCCGCCCATAGGAAACCAATTGACTTGTGTATATTAACTTTGTATACTGCAACACTGATATCATTACTTACTGGTTCCAAGTGGGTTTTTTTGTTTTTGTTTTTGTTTCATCGGTTCTTTCAGATTTTTAACATCTCATCTGTGAACCATAACAATTTTAGTTGTTGTTGTTGTTGTTGTTGTTGTTGTTGTTGTTCTTCTTCTTCTTCTTCTTCTTCTTCTTCTTCTTCTTCTTCTTTCTTCTTCTTCTTCTTCTTCTTTCTTCTTCTTCTTCTTTCTTCTTCTTCTTCTTCTTCTTCTTCTTCTTCTTCTTCTTCTTCTTCTTCTTCTTTCTTCTTCTTCTTCTTCTTCTTCTTCTTCTTCTTCTTCTTCTTTCTTCTTCTTCTTCTTTCTTCTTCTTCTTCTTCCTTCTTCTTCTTCTTCTTCTTCTTCTTCTTCTTCTTCTTCTTCTTTCTTCTTCTTCTTCTTCTTCTTCTTCTTCTTCTTCTTCTTCTTCTTCTTCTTCTTCTTCTTCTTCCTTTTCTTGTCTTACTGCATTAACTAGGACTTCTATGGGG
Organism: Panthera leo; assembly: GCF_018350215.1. Taxonomy (NCBI): domain Eukaryota; kingdom Metazoa; phylum Chordata; class Mammalia; order Carnivora; family Felidae; genus Panthera; species Panthera leo. The sequence goes on from NC_056679.1 coordinate 96,151,637, forward strand.
GCGCCTGGGTGGCTCAGTTGGTTGAGCGTCCAGCTTCGGCTCAGGTCATGATCTCACAGTTGGTGAGTTAGAGCCCTGCGTTGGGCTCTATGCTGACAGCTCAGAGCCTGGAGCCTCTTTCTGATTCTGTGTCTCCCTTTCTCCCTACTCCTCCCCTGCTTGTGCTCATTTGCTCTCTCTCTCTCAAAAATAATTAAACATTAGAAAAAGTAAAACAAAACAAAACTAGGACTTCTATGATGTTGAAAAGAAGTGGTGAGGGGGGACATCCTGCTTTGCTTTTGATCTTATAGGGAAAACTTCTACTCACCATTAATTACTGGTTGTAGGATTTTGTATACATTCTTTATCAAGTTGGGTAAGTTTCCCTCTAGTTCTAGTTTGTTGAGAATTGTTACCATGAATGTATGTTTGATTTTGTCAGTTGCTTTTTCTGCATCTATTGATGTGATAAAATGATATTTCTTCTTTAGCTTGTCATTGTCCATTCATGGAATAAATCCCATTTGGTCATGGTATGTAATTTTATTTTTACATTATATTTTGTTGAGAGTTTCACATCTATGTTCATGAGAATCAGTGGTCTGTAGTATTTTTTTTCTTATAATGTGTTTGTCTGGTTTTGTTATTTGGGTGATGTTTGTCTCCTAGAATGAGTTAGAAAGTATGACCTCTGCTTTTATGTACCAAAAGAGACTATAGATAATAGGTGTCAATTCTTCCTTAAGTATTTGTTAGAATTGACCAGGGAAACCTCTCTCAGTCTGGTGCTTTCTGTTTTTGGAAAGTTATTAATTATTTATTTAACTTCTTTAGTATATGTAGGTCTATTCAGCTGGCATATGTCTTGTGGATTTTGGCAGATTGTGTCTTTAATGAAATTCATCCATTTCTCGTAGGTTGTCAAATTTGTAGGTATGGACTTAATCATAGAATTTCTTGATTGTACTTCCTTTTTTCCAGTGTTTATATTTTTGAGAGAGACAGAGCATGAGCAGGGGAGGAGCAGAGAGAGGGAGACACAGAATCTGAAGCAGGCTTCAGGCTCTGAGCTGTCAGCACAGATCCCAATGTGGGGCTCAAACCCACAAACTGTGAGATCATGACCTGAGCCAAAGTCGGACGCTTAACCCATTGAGCCACCCAGGTGCCCCTTCTTGATTGTCCTTTCAATCTCCAGGGATGTTTCCACTTTTACTTCTGATATTAGGACTTTGTGTTCTCTCTTTCTTCTTTCCTGGCAAGTATGACTAGATTATAAATTTTATTCAGCTTTTTGAAGAACCAACTTCTGTTTTCCTTGATTGATTATATCGATTTCCTGTTTTCAGTTCATTGATTTCTACTCAAAATTTTATTATTTATTTTCTACATACTTTGAATTTTATTTGCTCATCTTTTTCTTGTTTCCTAAGGTAGGAGCTGACATTATAGACTTAAGTTTTTTCTTATATGTAACATATGCATTCAGTGCTATAAACTTCCTTCTAAGCACTGCTTTTCCTGTATCCTATGAATTTTGATAAATGATGTTTGAATTTTAATTTAACTCAAAATATTTTTAAACTTAAGATTTCTTTTTTGATCCATCTGTTATTTAAAAGTTCATTGTTTAATCTCCATGTACTTTGGAATTTTCCACCCCTTTTTCTGTTATTGATTTCTGGTTAAATTCCATCGTGGTATGAGAGCAGACATGGTATGATTTCTATTCTTAGAAGTTTAAGTTTTGTTTTAGGGCCCAGAATTGGTTCTCTATCTTGGTGAATATTCCAGGTGAGCTTGAGAAGAATGTGTATTCTGTCTTTGTTGGATGGAGAAAGTTTACAGATGTCCATTATATGTAATTGATTGATGGTGTTGTTGAGTTCAACTATGTCCTCACTAATTTTCTGCCTGCTGGATTTGTCCATTTCTGATAGAATGGTGTTGAAGCCTCCACCTGTAATGGTTGATTCATCAATTTCCCCTTGCAATTCTATCAGTTACTGTCTCACAAAGTTTGACACTCTCTTGTTAGGTGTGTGCATACACGTTAAGGATTGTTATGTATTCATGGAGAATTGACTTATTTATCATTCTTTCTCCTTGATAACTCTCCTTGGTCTACAGTCGGCTCTTTTCTGAAATTAATGTAACTACCCCTGCTATCTTTTGATTAATATTGATGTGATATGTCTTTCTCCATTTATTTACTTCAATCTCTATGTATCCTTATGTTGAAAGTCAATTTCTGGTAGACAATATATAGTTGGGCCTTGTTTTTTTTTTTTTTTAAATTTTTTTTTCAACGTTTTTTATTTATTTTTGGGACAGAGAGAGACAGAGCATGAACGGGGGAGGGGCAGAGAGAGGGAGACACAGAATCGGAAACAGGCTCCAGGCTCCGAGCCATCAGCCCAGAGCCTGACGCGGGGCTCGAACTCACAGACCGCGAGATCGTGACCTGGCTGAAGTCGGACGCTTAACCGACTGCGCCACCCAGGCGCCCCATTTTTTTTTAAATTTTTTTTTCAACGTTTTTTATTTATTTTTGGGACAGAGAGAGACAGAGCATGAACGGGGGGAGGGGCAGAGAGAGGGAGACACAGAATCGGAAACAGTCCTTGTTTTTTATCCACTCTGACAATGTCTTTCTTTAAACTCGTGTGTTTAAACCATTAATGTTCAAAGTAATAATTTTATATAGTTGGATTAATATCTTTCATATTGGTGCTTGTTTTCTCTTTGTTGCCCTTATTGTTAGTTCCTATTTTTGTCTTCCACTCTTTTTCTGCCTTTTGCAATTTTGATTGAGCATTGTATGTGATACTCTCTTCTCTTTTCCCTTAGCTTGTGGATTATACTTAGCTGTTTTCCAGGGTTCTCCTTCACTTCCCAATATATATTTATGACAAATCCAAGTCCATTTTCATATTATGCTATGTTACTTCACAAGTAATGTATTTTAAAAAACAAAATAATAATAACTCTCCTTCATCCTTCGTTCCATTGCTATCATTCCTCTTACTTATACAAAAGCCTATTATAGGCATATATAAATGCTTATATATATATATATGTATTTATATATATATATACATATATATATATACATATGTATATATATATATGTATATATATATGCATATATCCATATATGCATATATATATATACATATATATAATGTGTGTGTATACATACACACATATATGATTACATAATAAAATATATTGTTGGCATTATTTTTTAAAAATGTTTAATGTTTACTTTTGGGGGGGGAGGGAGGGAGGGAGATGGGCAGAGAGAACAGGAGATAAGAATGTGAAGGATACTCCAGGCTCCGAACTGTCAGCACAGAGACTGATACGCAGCTTGAACTCACCAACCATGAGATCATGACCTGAGCCAAAGTCCAATGCTCTATGCTCTTTATGTCGATCCAAGTTTTGATGTATTTCCTTTTCTTTTTCTCTGATGACTCTTGACAACATTTCTTGCACTACAGGTTTCCTGGCCATAGGTTTCCTCAATTTTTGTTTATCTGAGAAAGTGTTTATTTCTACTTTACTTTTGAATAAATTTTGTGGGATACAAAATTCTACATTTTTTTGTCAACAATTTAAACATTTCATTCTGCTCTCTTCTTGTTTGTGTAGATTTTGAGAAGTTGGATGTCATCCTATCTCTCCTCCTTATGCAAAGTTCTTTTGCCTCTGAGTTCTTTCAGATTTTTTTTATCTCATATTTTTTCATACTTTGAATATATGTGTAGGTGTATATTTTTTGGTATTTATTTAGTTTGTTTTTCCTGAGATTTCCGGATCTGTGTGTTCATATTTGACATTCATTTGAGGAAATTGTCAGTCGTTGGTTTTCATATTTCTCTTCTGTTTCCTTCTTTTGTTCTTTGGTGTCTGGAATTGCCATTACAAGTATTATAAGCCTTTTGTAATTGTCCCACTATTCTAGGATATTCTATTCTAGGGCTTTTGGGTTTTGTTTTTGTCTTATTTTTGTTCAAGTCTTTTTTTTCCTCTGGGCTTTTCAGCGTAGTCAGTTTCTACTGAAATATTCTCAAGCTCATAGATTCATTTCCCAGCTGTGTACATTCTCCTAATAAACTCATCAAAGGCATTTTTTCCTTCCATTATTGTGTTTTTGATCTTTGCCATTTCTCTCTTTCTTTCTTTCTGTTTATAGTTTTTTTTAGAACTTCTTTTCCTCTGCTTGCACTGACTGTACTTTTTTCATACTCTCTACCTTAGCCTTGAGAATCTTCAGCTTGTTAACTATAGTTGTTTTAAATTCTCAGTCTGATAATTCCAACACCTATGCCACATCTGAGTCTGTTTCTGATGTTTGCCCTCTCTCTTCAATTTGTGATTTTTGCCTGGTAGTATTTTTTGCAATTTTTTTTTCTTGATTGCTAGACCTGATGTACTGGGCAAGAGGGACTGCTATATAGTATTCTTTAGTAATGTGATGGTAAGGTGTTAGGGAAGAGAAAGCAATGTCTAGTCCAGGGATGAGGACGCGGTCTTTTAGTAAGCCTGTTTCTCTTGGCTGTGAACTTCAAGGGTGCTTCTCATTTACTTCCTCCTCACACAAAAGTGGGACAAGATAGGTAGAGGGGGCCAGAGATTGGTATTTTGCTTCTTCCATGTTGAAGGCTAGAACTAGCTAGAGTTGGGTATTTCACTTCCTCAGGGCATTCAGCCTTTGACAAAAACCCAATAGGTTAGGCTCTGGCTAAATAGTGTCTCTTCAAGTCAGAACTTGGTAAGGGTAGAAGGCTCTGGTTTATTTCAAAATGGTTCCTTTTCTCTCCCCAGGCAGGCGGCATGAGAGGATTTTTCTCTAATAATCACTGTGCCAACCCACTCAAGCTCCTGGAGGTAAAACTGAAAAGGTATGGGGGCTCCTATGATTGGGTTTTTCTGTGTTTTTTTTTTTTTGTTTGTTTTTGTTTTTTTTATCTCTGAGACTTGCCCCCACTGAGCCTTCAGCAATTGCTCAATTACACTTTAGGTTTTCCTTCCGTGTCCTGGTTCCTGTGTAATTTTTCATTGTGTGCTTCTGCTCTAGTAATTGTGATTCTATGCATTTGCTGGTCTGTCTATCCAATTCTGGGAGCACTGACATGCCCTGTGACCTCATTTCTTTCACACACATAAGAATCATTGATTTTTAAGCTTTTTAAAATGTGTTTGTTTTTAATATTTTACCTGGTATACAAACGTATCACATTCATCCATTCTAATGGTAATGGACATTTTTTTCATTTTTGGTTTTTGACTATAGCACATTTTTCTGCAAACATTTTTCATGTCTTTTGATCAAATATGTGCATTTTCATTTTATATATATATATATATATGTATATATGGCATACATATATTTCCTATATATGTATATATGTGTGTGTGTATATATGGAATATAATATCTAAGATGATAAATGTATATATGTGTGTGTGTGTGTGTGTGTATACACACACACACACACATATATGGCATATAATATCTAAGACTGGAACTGCTGAACCATTAAATATGTATATGTTTAGTTTAATTTTTAATTGAAAATATTATTTTTCATTTATCTTGACCACTTACCCAAAAAATAATTGATTATATAAATGTTGGCTTTTTTGTAGATTCTTATCCTCTTCCATTTATATATATGTCTTTCCTGGTATCCATAGCCCAGTATCTTAATTACAATAGTTCCATAATACGTCATTAAATCAAGTAGTATAAGTCCTTCAACAATGTTTTTGTTTCAAAATGATTTCCGCATTTCCAATTTTTTGCTAATCTATAAACATTTTAGAATCTGTTTATCAGACTATTTTCTTGGTTAAAAAAAACCTGCTAGGGTGGTAAGTGGGGTTGCATTATTTTATAAATCAGTTTGAGGCGAAATGGCACTTTAAAATTTTTGAGCTATCTGATTTGTAAGCATGGCATACCTCTCCATGTTTTTAGGTCTTTAATTTCCACCAGCTTGCACTCCTCATAAAAATCAGGATCAGAGAGCCTTGCCAGACTGGTTAATTTTTTTACCTCCTGCTCTCTGAGCCCAAAGAGACCACAGTGCCATGACAGATGGAACAGTGTGAAGTTCACTGGGATTCTTTCTTTGACTCTGTCAGTAGTCACATGTGGGTACCTAGACCTCTAACCATGCAGAAGCCAGACTTTTGGGAAAGGAAAACAGATTTTCCGAGTGTGTCACAGGGTGATGGTAAGTAGGGCCACTCACCGTCTTCCCCCTAGGTTCCCAGACTTATGCATTCTTTTTGTTGGGATATAGAACCACTGAAAAGTCTTTTGATTTCATGTGTATTCTTCATTCTGGCAAGTGGTGGCCCATCCTCATAGAAAATTACCTCCATGCTAGTCCTGATAATCTTAATTTCAGGAGCCAGATAATCTGAAGACACGAGGTCCAATTTATATTCAATTTGCCCTAACTCTTTATAATGTAGTTTTCATAATCCCGAGCCATTGGATTCTTCCTTCTCAGGACTAGAGCTCTCACTTTGTTGTGCTAACTGGGAAATCCCAACAAAAGTTCTATTCAACTTCCCAGCCTTTCAGCTTCTCTTCCAGAATATATGATACTCAGATATACATAATTGATAGAGAATAATGGAAATCCTTGTGATTTCTTTCTTGGGGTTTCTCTTAGTTTTGTGCCTTGGTAAATGCTTGTAGTTCTCTTAGTTTTGTGCCTTGGTAAATGCTTGTAATTATTTTTTTTTTCTTGCTTTAAGTGTTGCTGAGTCAATGTGGCTATAGTAGCTGTTTGTTTTATTGAAAATAATGCCATTGTGCATATTATTGCATGTTTGGATTTCCACCTCATAGAAATGTAGCCTTTGGGAAAAACCCAAGAAAATATGGGAGGGAGGACTTAATATGGAATTCATGTCATGGTTTAAAAGGAGTTGATTCTGGGGGGGTCTGGGTGGCTCCGTCGGTTGAACATCTGACTCTTGGTTTTGGCTCAGATCAGGATCTCCTGGTTCTGTCTGTTATAAATATATAAAATTTAAGGAAAAAAATAAACTTAAAGGAAAAAGGAGTTGATTCTGGATATCAACTTAGGATATGTGACTCTGGATGTAAATAGCAGGCGAAAACATATGGAGTAATTAAGTTTCTATTAAGTGCTAGGCCATAAACTAATGAACCTCCCTAAAATTACTGTTATTCATGGTGGATCTGGGTTTATTCATGGTGATGACAGGTGTTTAAACTTGATCCGGTTCTCCATGTCCCTTGTAGAATTCTATGCCCTACTCTATAAGGGACCATTCATTCGTAGGTTTGTTGATTTAATACACATATATTTAACACCTAATATATTACTGTCACCTTGAGAAATATTAAGGATGGAGAATGATGTAGTGAGCACAGAACTTGTTCAGGAGGAGTGTGTGGCCTAATAAAATGGACATTATTATGAGTTCAGTGAAGAAGCTATTAAGTGGCATGTTCTAAGAATGTGTGAACCTTCAAATTAGTAGTATAAAGTGAAGCAGATAGTATTTTTATCTTACATATTAAAAGGTCACTGTATTGTGGGGTTTTTTTTTGAGAGAGAGAGAGAGAGAGAGGGCACGAGCTGGGGGGAGAGGTTGACAGAGAGAGAGAGAGAGAGAGAGAGAGAGAGAGAGAGAGAGAATCCACACTCAGTGCAGAGCCCAATGTGGGGTTTGATCCCAGGATCCCATGATCCTGGGATCATGACCTAAGCCTGAAATTAAGATCCACCTGCTCAACTCACTGAGCCACCAAGGAACCTCCACTGGATACTTTTTATTGCTTGTGCATAATAGACAATACATATTTTTAATGGTTTGCTGTAATTTTCTATTACTTACTTTAATACACAACCATGTCTAAATATTTAGTTTTTCTAAAACTGGAGTATAGGTTACATGTATAACCTAGTTAAAGTATGTTTTTTCTTTCTTTCCAACACTTCACATAACATATTGACCTCATTATACATCCTCATAAATTGATAAAACAGTGGCTTTACTGCCATTGTAGATCATAAACTTTTTTTCAGTGAGTTATTTTATTTTATTTTTTATTTTGTTAATATAATTTATTGTCACATTGGCTTACATACAACACCCAGTGCTCATCCCAACAAGTGCCCTCTCAATGCCCATCACCCATTTCCCCCCATGGATTCGAATTATATACGGCTTGTATTGCTGCATGATTCCTGTTGAGATGCAGTGTTTAAAAATAAATGTGCGTTGAAATTCTGGGAAAATCATGGTCTTCAAATTCCAAAACATTTAGGTATGCCTCTTGCAGCCCCTCAGTCCAGGGACTCCTTGGAAAGAGTCCCTTGACATCGGAACTGCCATGAATGTCACTGCCTCCTTTAAGCAGAAGTTTAGGTTCTATGTAATCAACCCCTATAACAATCCAAGTAGTTTCAGATAAGTCCAGGATCATCGGAGCCCCTGAAGGTCTGATGAAACAATAACACTTCCGTACCACCTCCTATCCCATGTTGCACCAGACCAGGGCTTGTGGGGTAGGGGATTTCAGAAACATTTTTGAGGTCTCTCCAGTCTGAGAAATAGGTTCAAGGTCAGTCGCATGGATAGCTGTGCTCTTACTATGTGTCATGTATCAAGCAAGGCTGATACTATTTGCTCTCTGTTTTGTACTTATTTGTTTCTCATTGTGTAATTAAATGACAAGGAAAAGTTATCCGGAATTACTTTTCCAGCCCATGCCCGGTAATACTCAGAGATCTGTGTAGTTTTATCAAAAGGCAGAAGAGGTGGGACACCTCGGTGGCTCAGGTGGTTAAGTGTCCGCCTCTTGATTTCAGCTCAGGTCACAATCTCACCCTTCATGGGATCAAGCCCTGTGTTGGGCTCTGCACAGACAGCATGGAGGCTGCTTGGGATTCTTGCTCCCTCTTTCTCTGCCCCTCCCCTGTGCACATTCATTCTCTCTCTCTCTCAAAATAAATAAGCTTTTTAAAAAGGCAGAAAAGGAGAAGCAGCAGGCACTATCCATTGCCCCTAGGCTAATAATAGGATAACTTACCACGGGGTGCTTCTAGACCCCAGCACCAGAGGAGCATGTGTCCAGCACTAGGGCTGGGGCCAGACAACCCCAAATTGAATAAGACATAGTTCTTCTTTGAGGTGTAACCCATCTACAGATGGCCTTCTCCAGAATTTGCCTCTGTCTCAGACACATTCTTTTCTTAAAGATTTAGAGGATTTCATATGTTCAGAATTAGGTTTAAATCTTTGAGACTAGTTTGTGTTGTTTTTGGTAGAACAAGACAGTACGTTCTTGCAAATATCTGATGCAAAAATACTTACAGGTCTTCATACCAAAAAAAAAAAAAAATGGCTTTTTTTTTTTTAAACAAAGAAACAGAAGAATGGCTTCTCCTAAAAGTTTTTGGAAAATATACAAAATACTGTTCAAACAGTGATAGCTTCTAAGCCTAAATCCTGACCCCCCATAGATAGCAAGATTTGTTCCTATCAGTCAGGAAGATGACAAAATAAATCTATCTGATCTTGATTTTAACTGTCCATGAAGTCAGATGAGATGGACAGAGGATTAAGTCAGATGGCCAGAGAATTTCCAGGCCAGGAATGCTCGTCATCTTTTATAGTAGAAGGATTGCAGCGCCCTCGTATTTTTTAGACATTATTTTGTTATTACACGAGAAATGATGTTCGTGGCAAAATTAAAAAAAAAAAAAAACAAAAAAACTTCAACTATGTATAATAAAAGTGGAAGTCCTCTGTGTTTCCTCAACGAAATGTTCAGTGTAGTAAAAATTGTCTCATCAAAGGGGATTTTCAGTTGATAAGGCAGACAACACCCGAAGGAGAGTTTTGAACTCATTTAAATACCTGAATATAATAGTAGCTGGGAAATTTGGGGGATATTCAGAGAAGAGTCACCAGAAGGCTGGGGAATCCAGAAAGCACAGGGACCCACCAAAGGAACTGCTTGGGCTTACTCTACAGAAAAAGGAGACTACTAGGAAGGATGAACTCTTGTCTTTAAATTATTTAAAGGCCAGCAAGCAGAAAGCAAAGTAGACTTGTACCCGGCAGCACAGGACTAGCTTGTGTAAGGTAACAAGGAGATAGCACTTCTGTCCTGCATGAAAGTAAGCTTCCTAATCGTTGGTGATGATCAGTTATCAAATGGGCTGCTTCTAGAAAATCGAGCTTTCTATGGAGGATACACTTAAGAAAGGACTAGGTGGCCATCAGCCATGGGTACTGCAGTAGGGTTTCCAGTATTACGTAAGGCTTCTGTGTAGGGGTCCTTCTTTTCAGGACACACACCTCTGCATCCTCTCCTTGGCTCTGCCCTCTCTTTGCCTCTCATTTCAAACACCTTGATTCATGCAGGCAGAGCCCCCTCCCCAATAAAACATGAGAAGTAAGTCATTGGCTTATGACAGATGGACAAGGGAATGGTAGGAAGTATTTTCAGCACTTCCTGAAGGAAATCTCACATCTCTAAAGATAAGAGCCCTTGGCACTCTCTGTGCACAGAGCAGATGAATACAAGGAACACAGATGTGGGGCTTCCTTTCCTTTTGGTAAAGAGAATTCATATGTCTTTAGTATCCAGGACCTCACACCATTATGCCCATCTTAAAACAAACAGATTTTATTGCGTCCATACTACTTGGGAATCTCTAATTTGATTTCCCAGAAAAATGCATCTGAAACTCTTGAATGGATACAAAACTATAGGAAATGATATTTATACCTCATACGGCCTGGGTATTCGAAACTAATCAAAGCCTACGAGAATCTTTTATTCTTGTATTCACTGATTATCTCCTCCTCCTCCTCCGTTTCTAATTTCAGTTGAAGAGTTTCAAAAATAAGAAGAAAAATAACAGAACAGTAGGAGGAGACAGATGGCTCAGTTGATGACAAAATCCATTTGACTTTTACCATACTGAGAGATGGAGAGCTTGATTAATAGTTGGTCGGCCAGGGAACAATATGAAAAGAGAAGCTATTTGGTGAAATGCTTCTTAAATGAATATAAAACCTTATAATCGCTCAATACCAGTGTTCCTGGTAGAATCACCGTTTTGCATCACTCTTAAAGTTTGAACCAGCTCAAACAGCATAAAAATGTAGCTAGCATTAAGTCTAGAACATGAGCCAATATAAACGTATTTGAACAGCATTGACTGATGAGGTAGAAAAGAAAATGCAATTGAAAATTTAGTGCCTTTCCCGGGATGGCATTCTAATCTATTACAATTAACAGAGAAAAAAGGATCAAAGAGAGTCTGCCTATACAGAATATTCTTAGAATAATGGAACTTCAGATTTGGAAAGAGCCTGAAACTTCTTCTAGCCAATTACCTTATTCTTTTTTTTTTTTTTTTTACAAGCAAAATTAATGAGGGTCCACAGAATGAAATGGTTTTGCTGAGACCACGCAGTTTATCAGCACAACTTAGGCTAGAACCTTAGAATTCTATTGTTCTAATTCGTTATGCACTATTCTTTTCACTGGGCTTTACTGTATGTATAATTAGTATATCATAAATTTGGTATAATTATTTTTTTAAGTTGAAGGAGACACTAACAATGAAATTATACCTGTTTGTGCCATCAATGTATGTGAAATTTAAAGTCGTCTATCTCAAAGTAAAATTATGTGTGGGGCGCCTGGGTGGCTCAGTCATTGACCTTCTAACTCTTCATGTAGGCTCAGATCATTATCCCAGGGTCAAAGTAAACTTACGTGTATGGCATTATTTCAATGCCATTAAAAAGAACACACCTCCTTGTTGAAGCCTGAGATACATTACGATGTGTGTTCATTTTGACCAGATTTATTTTTAGATCTTGGTCTAACAGGGGAGAGAATTTTTAAGTCAGCAATGCACGTGATCATTGGCCAGATTGTTGGTGACACGGAGTTTTGTGAACCCCATTTGTGTTATTAGATGAAAAAATAGAGGGGCAAGGACTGTAGAGCAGATGTTCTTAGGAGCTAAACTTTTCTGGGGACATAAATGACAACACAGTTACAGAAATTTTGGCTTCAACCTGAGGGAAAAAAATGTTCACATGGTTATGACTATAGAGGTTATTAAGCTCTGATATATTATGTGGATGATTTTCTGGGGGTTATCTCTCTGTCTTTCTCTCTCTCTCTCTCATTTTACCATGCTGGAGTATTTATACAACTTTATTCATGGTGCTGCTCTTACTTCCTTGAGAGTATGGCCACATGCACATATACACAAGGTCTCTGCCTGTAACTGTGAAATGCCAAACAGTATCATCTGACATGTGTATTGCACATCAATTTTTGTGGCATTTTCTTTTGTTGGCACGTTTTATATAACTTAGGGCAGAGCTTCACACGTATGGTGTGTCCACTCATGTCTCTTGTATTCTTTCAGGTGAATGAAGGAAAAGGCTGATCTAATATAATTAGCCTCTTGGTGAGGGTTACATTTGTCCCCACTTCCAAACTGATTCTCATAGTGTGAATTGAAAAATTATTTGCAAAACTGGGTAAACCAAATGGTTATATTTCTAGCTGTCCACTTTAAAGAAAATTTTACATTTTAATAGCTTTTTTTCTACGTGAGAAGCTATTGATTATCTGTTTACAGTCCCTAGACTGGAATAAAGAATGCTCAGGATATACTTTCCTAAATGTGTATAGAATAGTTGTATGAATTAAAAATAGATATGCCCTAGAACTCATTAAATGGTATACTTTAGATTTGTATATTTCATTATATTAAGTTACCCCCCCTTCCCCCCTCACACATGAATCCACCTACAATTTTTGAACTGTAGTTGATAGTGGGTATGTTGAAGGATTTAGTGGCACATTATTTTGAAATATGTCAAAATAAATATGGATGCAAACATAGTTACATAGGCATGTGATAAAGCAAATAGAACAAAATATTAATTGTAAAATCTTTGAGGTCAGTATTTGGGTGTTCATTGAACCATTCTGTTAATATTTATGAATATTTTTAAATTTTCATTAAAATTATTTAAAAAACTTAGATATTCCCAAATTGTGGCTCTTACTAGAGATGTTCTTCAAGTTTCTCCAATCTCAGAGAAACTTTTAACAGTTCCAATAAAAAACAATCAAGTTGAATTTTATTTTATTTTATTTTATTTTATTTTATTTTATTTTATTTATTTAATGTTTATTCATTTATTTTGAGTGAGAGAAAGGCAGAGAGAGAGGGAGAGAGATAAAAACAGTGAGAGAGGGAGAGAGAGAATACCAAGCAGGTGCCGTGCTGTGAGTGCAGAGCCTGATGCGGGGCCCAAACTCTTGAACCACGGGATTGTGATCTGACTGGAGATCAAGATTCAAGATGTTTAACCAACTAAGCCACCCAGGCACCCCAAGTTAAATTTTTAATTTTAGAAATGACTTGCAACTAAACCAATTTTTTAAATGTCTATATTATTTTGAGAGAGAGAGAGTGCACAGAGGAGAGAGAGAGAGAACCCCAAGCACATTCTGTGCTATCAGCACAGAGCCTGATGAGAGGCATGAACCCACAAACCATGAGATCATGACCAGAGCTGAAATCAAGAGTTGGATGCTTAGGCAACTGAGCCATCCAAGCACCCCGGCAGCTCAACCAATTTTTAACTTTAATAATTATGGCCTCCAAAATGGATGACCTAGTAGGTTGGAGGCACTAAGTCTAATCACCAAGTCAGCCTGTCCCATTAAGCTGGGGATACAGCGAGCATTCCGGTCACTCGGACAGGCTTCAAGGACGCCAGGGATGGAAGCTGTCAGTCTTGAACATTATGTCTGCTGCCGTGTGTGGAACAATGGCATTTTAATTATGCGTTAGTTCAGATTCTTGAGCCGATCTGATGTCACTCTCTGGCAACCCCTTGGCTTACCTTCAAGTGCAGTACAGTGGTCTTCTACCTAAGGGAGAACATGTGTCAGATCATTAAACTCTCATCATGGAATGTCAACCAAAACGCTTCTGGAAAAATATGCCCTCAGTACAACAACTCCACAAATGTTTAACATGTGCTCTCTGTGCCAAGCCTTGTGCTAGATCCTAAGCACAAAGATGAGAAAAACACAGTGGAATATCGGGTTTTTACCAGGGCTTGAATAAAAAAAAGAGTAGGTCACTTGAGTCTTACTTAAAAAAGATTTTTTTAAGAAAGCAACTCGTTGAGGGGCACCTGGGTGCCTCAGTCAGTCAAGCGTCTGACTCTTGGTTTCAGCTCAGGTCATGACCTCACAGTTTCGCAGGTTTGAGCCCCACGTTGGTCTCTGTGCTGACAGCATGGAGCCTGCCTGGGATTCTCTCTCCCTCTCTCTTTGCCCCTCCCCTGTTTGCACATGCATGTGTCCTCTGTCTCTGAAAATAATAAATAAGCATTTAAAAAATTGGTTTAGTTACAAGTCATTTCTAAAATTTAAAATTTAACTTGGGACTCCTGCCTCTGTTGCTCTCAAAAATAAATTAAAAAAAGAAAAAGCAAGTCTTTGAGAAAGGCATGCATTCTATTAGATTTTCAAGTTGTAATTTAATTATTAGGGTAGACCAACAGATAGCCATGGATCTGTCTTTATTCAATTTTAATATTAAACTTAATGGTTTAATCAAAAGAAATAAAAAGAATAAAAAAAAACCCTTCTGTCTTGATGCTAAAACTCATTTCAAAGGCATGGTCTATATATGTTCTCTTGAAGATTAAAATAACCCATTAAGCTTCACATTCAATGTTAGCAAAAGTTTTGACACTGTAGAAAATTTGATAGACCACTTCTATCAAACAGTGAAAACCATGTAATCTCTGTTTGCCTACATTTACAAGAAAGTCAGAGCAAAATTAAATGTCTCATAATTGTGACTGTATTGCTTTTCTACTTCCATTTTAACAGTTGTGATATGAGGGTTTTAAAAAAATGTGACCTCCTGAAATCAAAAGACCTAAAACATTCGTCACTTTGGCATAAAATGTTGGTCACTTGCCTAAAAATATTAGTCATGTGTTCGGCCAAATATATGTGAAATATTTTAGATGAATTTGTTGAGTTGTATATTAATTTGTTGCATTGATAACAATGTCACCCTATATTTTCTGACTACAGAGTACTTGGACATTCTCTAAATGTCAAGGCAAAATATACATGAAAAACAATTGAAGATTTTTTGATGAGTTTTTAATTTTAATTCCAAGATAGTTAACAAGCAATATTACTTAGTTTCAGGTGTACAAAATAGTGGTTCAACAATTCTATACATTGCTCAGTGCTCATCATGATATGTGTGCTCTTGAATACCCTCCCCTCTTTTCTCTGTGCCCCCTCCAGCCCCCACCCCTCTGATAACCATGTTTGTTCTCTATAGTTACCCGTCTGTTTCTTGGTTTGCCTCTCTCTCTCTTTTTCTCTTTCTCCTTTATTCCTTTGCTCGTTTGTTTTGTTTCTTAAATTCCATATAACAGTGAAATCATGTGGTATTTGTCTTTCTCTGACAGACTTATCTTACTTGGTATTATACTCTGTAACTCCATGCATGTTGTTGCAAATGACAAGATCTCTTTCTCTTCTCTGGCTGAATAATATTCCAATGATATCCAATGATATATATATCTAATATATCCAATAATATCCAATGATATATATATATATGTATATATATATATATATGTATATATATATATATATATACACACACATATATATATATCATATCTTTTTTATCCATTTATCTTTTGGTGGACACTTGAGTTGTTTTCATAATTTGGCTATAGTAAATAATGCTGCATTTAACATTGGGGTACAGGTATCTCTTTGAAAGAGTGTTTTTGTGTTTGGGGGTAAATACCCAGAAGTTGCAATTACTGATTGTAGGATATTTCTATTTCTAACTTTTTGAGGAAACTCCATACTGTTTTCCAGAGTGGCTGCACCAGTTTGCATTTTCACCAAATGAGCACAAAGTTTCCTTTTTCTTCACGTCCTCATCTGAGCTTGTTCTTTCTGGTGTTTTCAGTGTTAGCCATTTTGACAGGTGTGAGGTTATCTTTCACTGTGGTTTTGATATGCATTTCCCTGAAGATGAGTCATATTGAACATCTTCTCGTGTGTCTGTTGGCCATCTGGATATCTTCTTTGGAGAAATATCTGTTCTTGTGTTCCGCCCTTTTTTAACTGGATTGTTTGTTTTTTGGGTGTTGAGTAGCCTAAGATCTTTATATATTTTGGATACTAACCCCTTATCACACAGTCATTTGCAAATACCTTCTCCCCTTCAGTAAGTTGCCTTTTAGTTTTCTTGATTATATCTTTGGCTGTGCAGAAGCTTTTTTATTTTGATGTAGTCACACAAGTTTATTTTTGCTTATATTTCCCTTGCCTCAGGAGACAGAGCTAGAAAAATGTTGCCGCAGCCAGTGTCAGAGAAATTATCCCTTGTCTTTTCTTTTAGAATTTTTATGGTTTCAGGCCTCACATTTCGATCTTTAATCCATTTTGAGCTTATTTTTTGTGTATGATATAGGAAAGTGGTCCAGGTTCATGCTTTTGCACAGAGCTGGCCAGTTTTCCCAACACCGTTTGTTGAAGATACTATCTTTTCCCATAATGTAGTCTTTCCTCCTTTGTTGAAGATGAATTCACCATATAATAGTGAGTTTATTTCTGGGTTTTCTATTCTGTTCTAGAGGTCAGCATTTTAGAGTTTACTGAGTACAGGCTTTTCACCTTTTTGGTTAAGTGCATTCCTAGGTACTTTAGTCTTTTTGGTGCAATTGTCACTGGGATTGTTTTCTTAATTTCTCTTTCTGCTGCTTCATTATTAGTGTATAGACATGCAACAGATTTCACTACATAAATTTTATATGCTGCACCTTCACTAAATTCATTTATCAGTTCTACTAGTTGTTTGTTTGTTTGTTTGTTGTCTTTTTTTGTGTGGAGACTTTGAGGTTTTCTGTATACAGTATCTTGTCACCTGCAAATAGTGAAAGTTTAATTTCTTCCTTAGCAATTTGGATGCCTTATATTTCTTTTCATTATCTGATTGCTATGGCTAGGACTTCCATTACTATGCTGAATAAAAGTTGTGAGAGTGGACATCCTTGTCTTGTCCCTGACCCTAGTGTAAAAACTCTGTTTTTCTTCATTGAGTATGATGTTTAATTTGGAATTTTTCATAGAAGGCTTTTATTGTGTTGAAGTATGTTCCTACTAAACCTATTTTGTTGAGGGTTTTTATCATGATGAATATTGTACTTTGTCAAATGCTCTGTCTGCATCTGTTGAAATGATCGTATGGCTTTTATCCTTTCTCTTACTGATGTGATGTATCACATTGATTGATTTGCATATGTTGAACCACCCTTGTATCCTATGTGCAAATCCCATTTGATCCTAGTGAATGATTTTTTATAACAATGTTTTAAAGTTTATATATTTACTTTGAGAGAGAGAGAGGGGGGGGGGATTGAGAGAGAATCCCAAACATGAATCCCAAATTCATGCTGTCATTGTGGAGACCAATGTATGGAGGCCTGAACCCATGAATCCTGAGATCATGACCTGAGCAGAAATCAAGAGTTGGACGTATAATTGACTGAGCCACTTAGGTGACCCTGGTAAGTGATTTTTTTAAAATGCATTGTTGGATTCAGTTCGCTAATATTTTGATGAAGAATTTTGCATCCACCTTCATCAGGGATATTGGCCTGTAGTTATCTCTCTCTCTCTCTCTCTCTCTCTCTCTCTCTTTTTGTCAAGCCTTTGTCTTGATTTGGTATCAGGAGAATACAGCCTCATAAAATGGATTTAGAAATTTTCCTTCCTCTTTTATTTTTTGGAATAGTTTGAGAATAAGAGGTATTGACTCTTGAAATTTGATAGAATTCGCTTGTGAAGTTTTCTGGTCCTGGACTTTTGTTTTTTGGGAGTTTTTAAATTCCTGAATCATTCCCATTGCTGGTAATCTTTGTGTTCAAACTTCCTATTTCTTCCAACTTTAGTTTTGGTAGGTTATATATTTCTAGCAGTTTACCAATTTCTTCTAGGTCGTCCAATTGAAGTTTTAAAAAATAAATCATTGAAATCATTTTATAGGGCAGCAAATCATATGTGTGTAGGCATTCTAAAGTCAAAAGAGGGTCACTTTATTTATATCTGTTGGTGGGTGATGTGATGACATTTATTTTCTCCTCCCTGTGTATCTTAAAGAAAGGTGAAAAATTAACTGCAAGGCTTCTGATACAGGCCCAGGAAATGAAATATGAAAAGAGCTAGAAGCATTTTCTGTGATAAACACAGAGCTCTCGAATTCATTTTTGCTTTGCTTTTGTTAGCCATTTTCAGGGTATCACATGGTCTCCCACATATGAGAAAAGAGATGTTGGCCAGAGCACAGAGGGAGGGGAGAGAGAAAGAAGGAAAGAAGGGAGAAAGAAAGAGAGAGAGGGATGGAGGGAGGAGGGGAGGGAGGCTTTATAAGGGTTTATTTGCCCATACTTTTTATTCACATTTATCCATTCCATATACCAAAAGATGCAGGAAAAATTAATGAAATAATGTTAACTCTAACACTCAGTACCTCAAAAAATTTTTTGTTGCCTTCGTATATTATTATTAGCTACATAGAAATAATCTCTGAAAAATACACTTATTTCATTGATGGCTGGAAAGTACTCCCTCCCTCAGGTAAATTTTGGATAGCTTACAGAATTTGTTTCATTATGGTATTAAAATGTCATCATTTCCCCCGAAGATCTTTTGGTCAAATATTTCATCATTCAGACAGTCTTTAAGAATTTTTTTTTTTTAATTTCAGTGAATGAAAGCCAATATAATGTTCCATTAAGTCTATATAAGTAATTGATCTATATTATCAGTCAATTATAAATGACTTAATACCATCTATGCTTATTACTCTGGAAAGTATGGGACAGAGTTCACTTGTTTTATCCCGTATCTAATACATTTCAGAAATATGATACTTAATCTCAAAATTACTAGGTCTGTCTCCACGAGTACCATATTATTTGTTCCGAGATAACATTAGTAAATAACCTTTGGCACTGATATTGTAACAAAGTTACAGTTATTCTCAAATGAAACCACCCAGTCTGTCTCTCTTTATTCATTCTTTCCTATAGCGGATAATTTCCAGTATTTCCAAGGCCGCCCTCATTTTAAGTTATTCTGTTCAGTGTCTCCAGCAAAGCACAGTATCTCGTGGTAATTATTACAGTGTATCACTCGTAGAAACATTTAAAATAACTTGATGACTTCTTGGTTAGAGAATATGGCATTTTATTCAAGTTAAATAGGAGATGCTCAGGAAAGGAGAATATATTTGGGCAATAGTATAAAGCCCATTTAACTCCTTCAGAATCTAAGCCTAATAAAAAACTGTTCTTTCAAGGGTGGTATCTTACTTGCTGTGGGTAAATCAGTGATTCTGTTACTGTGAACAACAGCAAACATATCTGGTTCACAGACTGCGTGCTAGACATCGTTTGTGCACATTTATGTATTAACTCATTTTATTTTCCCAGCAATCTATTATAGAGGACTATCGTTACTTCCATTTTGTAGATAAGGAAACTGAGGCACAGAGTGATTAGGCTGGCCAGTGTCACAACAAGAAAAAGGCAGAGCTGAGACCAGAACCCAGATCATCTCCTCCAGTGTCCATGCTTCTAAGCCCCTTTCTGAATGTCTTGTAGAAAAACACCTCTGAATAACTTCTAGATGTCAACCAGATCTCACAAACGCAATTTCCTTAGTAGCTTAGTGGTAGTACATTTTCAACACACAAGCGTGGGTTGCATTATCATGAAGTACAACTGAGTTTAAGAAGCCTACTACTTTATTTTTTTTGTCTTTTTTATTTTTTTTATTTTTTTATATATACATTTTCAATATATGAAGTTTTTGTCAAATTGGTTTCCAAACAACACCCAGTGCTCATCCCAAAAGGTGCCCTCCTCAATACCCATCACCCACCCTCCCCTCCCTCCCACCCCCCATCAACCCTCAGTTTGTTCTCAGTTTTTAAGAGTCTCTTATGCTTTGGCTCTCTTCCACTCTAACCTCTTTTTTTTTTTTTTTCCTTTCCCTCCCCCATGGGTTTCTGTTAAGTTTCTCAGGATCCACATAAGAGTGAAACCATATGGTATCTGTCTTTATCTGTATGGTTTATTTCACTTAGCATAACTGTCTCCAGTTCCATCCATGTAGCTACAAAGGGCCATATTTCATTCTTTCTCATTGCCACATAGTACTCCATTGTGTACATAAACCACAATTTCTTTATCCATTCATCAGTTGACGGACATTTAGGCTCTTTCCATAGTTTGGCTATTGTTGAGAGTGCTGCTATAAACATTGGGGTACAAGTGGCCCTATGCATCAGTACTCCTGTATCCCTTGGGTAAATTCCTAGCAGTGCTGTTGCTGGGTCATAGGGTAGGTCTATTTTTAATTTTTTGAGGAACCTCCACACTGTTTTCCAGAGTGGCTGCACCAGTTTGCATTCCCACCAACAGTGCAAGAGGGTTCCCGTTTCTCCACATCCTCTCCAGCATCTATAGTCTCCTGATTTGTTCATTTTGGCCACTCTGACTGGCGTGAGGTGATATCTGAGTGTGGTTTTGATTTGTATTTCCTTGATGAGGAGTGACGTTGAGCATCTTTTCATGTGCCTGTTGGCCATCTGGATGGCTTCTTTAGAGAAGTGTCTATTCATGTTTTCTGCCCATTTCTTCACTGGGTTATTTGTTTTTTGGGTGTGGAGTTTGGTGAGCTCTTTACAGATTTTGGATACTAGCCCTTTGTCTGATATGTCATTTGCAAATATCTTTTCCCATTCCGTTGGTTGCCTTTTAGTTTTGTTGGTTGTTTCCTTTGCTGTGCAGAAGCTTTTTATTTTCATAAGGTCCCAGTAGTTCATTTTTGCTTTTAATTCCCTTGCCTTTGGGGATGTGTCAAGTAAGAAATTGCTATGGCTGAGGTCAGAGAGGTCTTTTCCTGCTTTCTCCTCTAGGGTTTTGATGGTTTCCTGTCTCACATTCAGTCCCTTTATCCATTTTGAGTTTATTTTTGTGAATGGTGTGAGAAAGTGGTCTAGTTTCAATCTTCTGCATGTTGCTGTCCAGTTCTCCCAGCACCATTTGTTAAAAAGAATGTCTTTTTTTCCATTGGATGTTCTTTCCTGCTTTGTCAAAGATGAGTTGGCCATACGTTTGTGGGTCTAGTTCTGGGGTTTCTATTCTATTCCATTGGTCTATGTGTCTGTTTTTGTGCCAATACCATGCTGTCTTGATGATGACAGCTTTGTAGTAGAGGCTAACGTCTGGGATTGTGATGCCTCCTGCTTTGGTCTTCTTCTTCAAAATTACTTTGGCTATTTGGGGCCTTTTGTGGTTCCATATGAATTTTAGGATTGCTCATTCTAGCTTTGAGAAGAATGCTGGTGCAATTTTGATTGGGATTGCATTGAATGTATAGATAGCTTTGAGTAGTATTGACATTTTGACAATATTTATTCTTCCATTCCATGAGCACGGAATGTTTTTCCATTTCTTTATATCTTCTTCAATTTCCTTCATAAGCTTTCTATAGTTTTCAGCATACAGATCTTTCACATCTTTGGTTAGTTTTATTCCTAGGTATTTTATGCTTCTTGGTGCAATTGTGAATGGGATCAGTTTCTTTATTTGTCTTTCTGTTGCTTCATTATTAGTGTATAAGAATGCAACTGATTTCTGTACATTGATTTTGTATTCTGAAACTTTGCTAAATTCATGTATCAGTTCTATCAGACTTCTGGTGGAGTCTATCAGATTTTCCATGTATAATATCATGTCATCCGCAAAAAGTGAAAACTTCATCTTTGCTAATTTTGATGCCTTTGATTTCCTTTTGTTGTCTGGTTGCTGATGCTAGAACTTCCAGCACTATGTTAAACAACAGCGGTGAGAGTGGACATCCCTGTCGTGTTCCTGATCTCAGGGAGAAAGCTCTCAGTTTTTCCCCATTGAAGATGATGTTGGCTATGGGCTTTTCATAAATGTCTTTTATGATCTTTAAGTATGTTCCTTCTATCCCGACTTTCTCGAGGGTTTTTATTAAGAAAGTTTGCTGAATTTTGTCAAAGACCTTTTCTGCATCGATTGACAGGATCATATGGTTCTTATCTTTTCTTTTTTTAATGTGATGTATCACATTGATTGATTTGCAAATGTTGAACCAGCCCTGCATCCCAGGAATGAATCCCACTTGATCATGGTGAATAATTCTTTTTATATGCTGTTGAATTCGATTTGCTAGTATCTTATTGAGAATTTTTGCATCCATATTGATCAGGGATATTGGCCTGTAGTTCTCTTTTTTTACTGGGTCTCTGTCTGGTTTAGGAATCAAAGTAATACTGGAGAAGCCTACTACTTTAAAATCAGAATCGTGAAAAGTGAATTGGATGTTGGTATTTAGAGTACATTTGAATATTTTAATGCGTCCCATTCTGTAATGTATCTCATTCATTCTTGTGCACTGCTATAAGTTTTACACAATAAATTCTTAGCTTTTATCTTAGCTACCTGTGTGGTTTTAAAAGTATGTGTATGAAGATATTTGAGAAAAATTCTTGTTCCAATTAATTAAATGGATTCAATTGGTACTATATACAGGATGCCTTATCCAGTATTTTGGGTGATTCAAGAACAAACAACTTGGTGTCTTCTTTTGATGAGTTTATGAGTTTTAGAGGGGAAACCATGCAAGAAGCAGGAACTGTGGATGGTAAAAAGAGATTGAGAAGTCAGAGCACAAATGCAATGGCTTACAATAATGAATAAAAATCACTACGTTAGTAAGGAAAGGGAGGGGTACAATTGCATGTCATATAAATTGTAGATTTTAACTAATGAGAGAAGACAAACATTTTAGTGCTTCAGAGTGGTTCTTCAGATCTTGCCACAGTTAGAAATGGCAGTAAGGAGAAGTCTAGCCTAACACTGGACTTCTAATGCTAGATTCTTTAATGCTGAGAGTTTTCAGTAATACCTGTCAATTAGGAGGGAATCAGATAGATAGTGGGCATAAAGGCAACCCTCAGAAACCTTCTTACCAGAGCACCTGGGTGGCTCAGTCAGTTAAGTATCCAACTCTTGATTTCAGCTCAGGTCATGATCTCATGGTTCGGGAGTTTGAGCCCCATATCGGGCTTCATGCTGGCAGTGCAGAACCTGTTTGGGATTCTTTGTCTCTCTCTCTCTCTCTCTCTCTCTCTCTCTCTCTCTCTCTGCCCCTCCCCTGTGCTCTCTCTCTCTCTCTCAAAATAAATAAACTTAAAAAAAAAAACCCGTTTACCATGGCAAGATTTTAGAAGAGCGGCATCAGAAGGTAGTTAATTTTGCTGGATCTTAGATGACATTGGAGGAAAAGCTCAAGATGAGAGAAAAGAGATTCTCCCTGCCTGGATGGTGTTGACTCTGGTAATAGTCTGAGATTAGAAAGCATGGTTCAGCACACCAACAACAGGGCTGCCTACAGCTCCAATCTGGCTGCCCTCCTTGGCAACCCTCTGTTATCTTGAAACTACAGGAAAGTTGATAGAATACTTTAAGGCCGTGGTATAGGAAAAAGAAGTTTTGCAAGGCAGGAAAAGGCCTAAAGGGTGTTCAACTGTGTTATCTCAGGCAACAAGAAGGTTTGGACACATCTGTCCATGTAATCACAAAGGCATTATGAGACATGATATGGCAACTGTTCCCAAAAAACAAGTAATAAAAACAATAGACAAGAACACATTTCCAGGGCACCTGGGTGGCTCAGTTGGTTACGCATCAACTCTGCACTGACCATACAGAGCCTGCTTGGGAATCTCTCTCCCTCTCTCTGCCCCTCTTCTCACTTGCACATGCTCTTTCTCAAAATAAATAAATAACCTTTTTTTTTTTTTTTTTTAATAACACATTGCAAATGGGAAACAAAGGAGAAACCAGACTGGAAAAAAAAAATAATAACTTAGGGAACAAAAGAAAACTTGGTCGAGGCCATTTCTATTAATTTCCCATGCAGGATATCTGTGTAAGAACATAAATAAGCCAAGAGGCAAAAAATGAAATGACACAATGACAGATCAGTATGCTCAACTAAAAGAAGAAACTGAAACCCAGATTAGTTTCATTAAAGGACTAGACAGAAAAAAGGAAATCAGGTTCAAATATATATTCTGTTGAAAAGCAAATTAAGGGTGCCTGGTGGCTCAGTAGGTTGGGCATCCAGCTCTTCATTTCAAATCGGGTCATGATCTCAGGGTTGTGAATTTGAGCCCTACATTGGGCTCTGAGCTAGCAGTGTGGTGCTTGCTTGGGAATTCGGTCTTTCCTTTCTCTCTGCCCCTCCCCTGTGCTCTCTTTCTCACTCAAAATAAACAAACACTAAAAAAAAAAAAAAAAAAAGAAAAGAAAATCAAATTCATAACACAGTGTAAAGTTTTAGTTAATTGTATTATTAGTAGAGAATGAAATTTTAGAGATTTTGAGTGCTACAGGGAAGATTATAGATAGGGAAGGACATAAGGATAATTGGGACCCTCTGAGAAAGAAAATCCATTGTAATGAAGTAGCAGACAGTTTTCCCAGAATAAAAGAAGGACTTTATATGCATTTCAAAGGAATGCACTTAATTACAGGAAGGATGATACCAGAGCAGACACAGCCTGGTGGACTTACTGAACCTCAAAATTAAAAAAAAAAATTGGATGTGGAATCAGACGAATGCCAAGTCACCTTCAGGCTGGCATCCACACCAATATTCAATTTTGTGAAACAATAAAGAAATGTGTAAGTGCTGAGGGAAAGTTAATGCTCAGGTAGGTTGTAACTCAATTGTGCAAGAACCGCATTCTCACACATAAGAACTCAGCGGAATGTGGTTTTCTTCCTAGTTGTCTCCCTCATGAATGCCCATCAGACCAAAATGACTGTAGCAAGAAGTCGCTGTCATTTCCACATTCATAGCAACCGGGGACATAGGATTACAAATCAGAAATGTTTAGCAAAATTGCATCCCGATAGTATTCATAGTATGTTCTCTTGACCAGCAGAATCAGAATCACCTGGAAATTTGTTACCAAAGCACAAATTTGGGCACCGCCTCAGGCCAACTGAATCAGAAACTCCACGGGTGGACCCCAGAGGTCTTGCTTTTAGTACATTTTCCAGATAATTCTGACGTTCAGTCAAGTGCTAGAGTATTCCTTGTAGGGTAGGTGTTAATACTCAGGGATCAAAAGCCAAGGGCAGTCTAGATTATCTAGGAATAAGATTTTAGCAGCATTCCTGGGCTAGTGGTCCACATAGGGCATACACAAACCCTGTGGACAAGCTTATGTGCTGAGTGCTACATGTATGCCTCCGAGTATTGATTGAGTTGCTGCATCTGCCTGTGAAGGGTTTTCCAGAATGGAATTGGCCATCTTAAAAAGTTTACCACGACCAGTTAAGTCCACCGGCTCCGTGAAAGGCAACCGAGGAAACAGATGGCATATGAATTTGGATACAGGTTATGTAAGTGCACACAAAGAATGATAGGAAACGACACATAGGCACAGAACCTTGTTGGGATTTCTCTGTACATACGGCTACTGCCTTGGAATGGGCTAACATTCTGAAAGGAACCCTCACTGCAGGTGAATGGTGATGTGAGTGGCTGGTCTCCAGAATCAGGGCTGCTTTCACGGACAGGCAAAAGACAGATACCGTATGTGGGACAGGAAACATTACTACCTTATTTTCTATTTTATTTTATTCTTCTAAAATGTATTACATGAGTGTATGAGTCATAAACGGTAAGCTGGTACATGGTATCTTAAATCAATACATGCTGGAAAAGAATCAGAGACCACGTATGAATGTGTCTTGAAGCCCCTGCTTAATGATGAAATCTAGCCCATAGTGAAATAAGTAAAAAAAATACGGTGTTGTTGAAATAATTTCAATGAAGAGCAGACACCAAGTACCTTGAGAATTGTGGTTGCACAGCCGAAAGTGCTGTTTACGTTGAGAAAGAAAATATTTACCATGCAACCAGTGTGGATTGGAACGTGGGATGAATCACATTTGCCATATTGCACAAGTTTGGGGGCAGTCATTGCCGTGAAATGTGAATGGTGTTTCCAGTAGGAAGTCAGTGCAGGAAGTCAAGGAGCACGGACTGGAAAGTGAGGGAGACCAAAGTCCCTTATCACACCTCCTATCAGGTAGTCCACTAAAAGCTCTTAAAATTGAAATATAACATTGAAAGTGCACAGTGGCTCTACACTGAACCGCCTTTGTATTCAAAAACGTAGCTGTAATGTACCACTATCTTTTTCATAGAAATAATTGAGGTTTATTTAAATTCCTTCAGTTTTTCATTCAGTTGTATTTCTTCTGTTGAATTCCAGTAAAAAGAAATTCATCTTTTACTTAATAATGGCATGCATTGTCAAATCCCACTTTTTGATCCTTATCTGTGAGCAGTTTCTTGCGTTCTTTCTTATTTTGCCGGAATTTTTAATAATGAGCCTGTACCAAAAAAATTCGTTGTTATGAAAAAATTGTTTAAAAGCAAAGAATGTTCTTTTTAGCATTGTGACCTGTCCTGCTCATGGCTCCATGGTTTCACATTCACAGGAAAGGCAATTCAATTTCATTTTGCTAGTCAATGGATACTTTGTTATAAAGTCATGAAGCTAATCTTGTGTTCGGTCACAAACACTGAGTCTCGTTGTCAAGAATTTCTCTCCAGCTTGAATTTACAGAACTTCATATAACGAAAACAAAATGAGCAGTTAAAACAATAATGGCCGTCCTCATTCTCATGGGCCTTGTTGAAGGAGTGGGTTTTACTTACATATGCTCTCACATTAGAACTTCTCTGTCATTCAAGCCAACAAAGAAACACATACACACACACACACACACACACACACACACACACACACACACACATGCACACACACTTTTTTACTAGTATTTTAGGGCAAAAAGTTTTACAAGGGAAATATATAAATAAAAAGCACTTTAGATGTAGGAGGGAAAAATATAATAGTGATAGAATGGATTTTAATTCTCAGTGCTTCTATATGCCACCCCCCTTGATGCAGAAGACCTTACCCATCTCAATGTATACATAATACATAAACAAGCTTGATTAAAGGCATGTGCATTAATGTGATGACAGAAGTAGTTTGTAGAAAAACAAAAAGAAAAACTCCAATCATCAGAGTCGAATCAGGGGGATCTTGAGCCTTGCAGCCTGACTGAAGTGCCTAGCCATCCCTTTTATTGGAATTTTACATGAAGCGTATTTTTTTTCTAATTTAGAGAGCAATAATTACTCATTGTAACAATTTTCAGGGAGGAAACAGCCTGCCAAAAGAAGGGAAACATAATAAATATGATTCTTTTATCAAAAGATAAATGTGAGCAGAGCGGTGAGGACTTCAGGAAATTTAAGTGTGCTAAACATTTAATATGTGACCAAACCTTTTACTTACTTGATCTGTTTCTATCTCTAGACAGCTGTAATGAATCTCCTTTTTTCAAGATAAGTAAACTGAGGCTCAACGAGATGGTGTCCCTTGTCTAGTCTTTGAGGACTGGTTAGTTGTAAGGCTCAGGATTACACTCTGGCTTCGCATTTTCTCTCTGTCTTTTTCTAATGTTTTATTTATTTTTTGAGAGAGTGCAAGCAGGGGAGGGGGGGGGCGGACAGAGGATCCAAAGCGGGCTCTGAGCTGACAGCAGAGAGCCTGATGTGGGACTTGAACTCATGAACCATGAGGTCATGACCTGAGCGGAAGTTGGACAGTCAACTGACTGAGCCACCCTGGTGTCCCTGGCTTAGCATTTTCTAAAGCTCACCCGGAAAGCTCTGGACTAGTAGTCTTCAGTCCTGGCTATGCATTACGATCCCACCAGCGACCTTTTCTAAGTCATGGTGCCCACAGCAAGCACACAGAGATTCTGATTGGACTGGTCTGCAGTGTGGCTCGCTTTTTGGTTATTTTTGAATACATGTAACTCTGAGATCCCATCCCTGTGCCTGGGATCCAGATTATAAATACTTTATTTTTGGTTAGTGTTTTCAGGTACAAATAAAAATACTGGATATTGTCATCTCTCATGTCCAGTGTATGAATTGCCCTGACGAAGTTTAGTGTATGACACAAAAACATGCAAGAGCCTATTACATTCTAGCTAATGTGTCTCCTAATGGTACACCTTCTAAACATAGACCCCACCCTGAAATACACCTCTGAACTCAGCCCTACTCTGCATATTGTGAGGGTAGAGAAAGATTGTTGAAACAATGTTTGTCAGACTTGAATCTTACTGAGACTTTTAGGAAGTTCTAGGTTTAAGCCTTGCACTCATATCAATGAAGACTGGATCAATGCAGTTAGGTTTCTCCTCCAACAAGAATCAGAATGAATCAAATAGAGGGAAACATCTGCCTGAGCCCAGAACAGCTTGTGGGTTGATTTTTGTCGGAAGAGCCAAACCCGAGGTTTATCAGCTCTGCCCTCACCAACAGATGTCACTGCAGTCAAGAAGAATTAACTGTGGGGTTATCATGCTACAGGCAGTGTAATCAGATCAAGGTGCTAAAATTTAGTAACTCGGGAACACAAATGTTGATGTGTTTTTTTTTTTTTTTTCTTTTGGCTTGCGCACACGCACGTGGCAGGCAAGTGGTGGGTTGGGTTATAGCTAACTTGGGTATACTTACTATCAGATCTGTGTTTTTGGTTTTCATCTTCCCTTTTGATGATTATCAGTGATGTGGATTTTTATAGGTGAACAAATTGTGCCCTGTCATCGACACGTGCAAAGCAGCTAGACATCCTTAGTTAGTTCAGCAAGTTTTGAGTGGGCAAAAGTACTGAAACAGAAAAACAGAGCAAAGTGTACCAGAGTTAAACAAAAATAAGAAAAGGAAATGAAGACGAGATTCGTGTGACAGCACAAAGTCCAAGCTAGTGGCCTCCCATTGGGAAACAACAGGAAATACCCAAGAGCTGAAGAATGGAGGGGGCTGAAGAATGGAGGGACAGGCACCTGGGGGACCTGGAAATGTCAGTCCAGAAGGAAAGGCAAGTGTCCTGCTCACTTCCTACCAGCAACAAGGCTTCTTCTGCAGTGGTTCAGGGCTGGAAAACCCAGAGGTCTATGGATATGAATCATATCTAGAAACTTTATGTTATCATCTCTCAGGATGTGAACCAATTGTACACGAAGGAAGGACTTTCGTGCAATGCATACTCTGTGGTTTTACAACTGGAATAAGATGTTTAGAAGTGCTTCTCAGAGCTTCCAGATCTTATTGGAAACCACAGTTAAAAATAAACAAGGATATCCTTGGTCTGTCTTCTCCTTATATATTATTTTCCAGGGAAACCACCAGTATAAACTATCTGATTGTAATTTTTCAAAGTTGTTAAAGGAAACAATCAGGCTTCAGAGCTGTCCAGCACTTGAAACACCCACTAAAAATGGCATTAAGAACCTTCAAAAATAGAAAGCAAAAGAGAAGAGTCCTTTGTATCAGAATATTTGTTTATGGGCTGAATGGTATAAATCTGAGTGCCAGTACCACTCATATGAGGTGAAATTGGAAGATAGTTTTTTTTTTTTCCATCTCAACAGAGATACTCAACTTTGAGTTTCCACCAATTTTTATAAGTTTATTTATTTTGAAAGTTTTTGTTTTGACGTTTTGAAGTTTAAAGTTTTATTTTGAAAGTTCATTTTGAAAATAAGTTTATTTATTTATTTTGAGAGAGAGAGAGGGGTGCAGGGAGGAATTTGGGGGCACAGAGAGAAAGAGAAAATCCCAAGCAGGCTCCATGCAGTCGATGCAAAGCCTGACATGGGGCTCAAACTCACAGTCCGTGAGATCATGACCTGAGCTGAATTCAAGATTCAGATGCTTAACTGACTGAGACACGCACCTGGCCCTCCCACAGTTCTTTTTCATTTATTTATTTATTTATTTATTTATTTATTATTTTATTTTTAGGAAACAATATAACAAATAATGTAGAAGCCTACTGTGACAGAAAGCATGAAGTAGATGATTTAAAAAAAAATACTGCTCTGACAATTACTGGCAGTCAGTACCATTAAAGGGACATTACCAGGCTAATTCACTCTCCAAGTGTATCTTGCATTAAATGAGAACTCATTATCGTGTCTTGGTCAGGCATTTTAATACTTACCCTCAGGGCATTAGGGCAGAGTGGTGTTTTTTTTTTTAAACAAATATAACAAACATTTGCAATTCCAAATATGCTCTGAACAATACCTTCTGGTGCCTTAGAAGCATCATTGTCTTTATTTGCACACATACAAATCATGCATACTGACAATTTTGTGAAGCACTGAAAATCCAGAAGTCACAGATCAACTTGAGATTACCTCTGATTGCTATTCAGTGTGGTCAAATTATTTTCAAGCTGTCACAGTACTTTTAAAGGAGAACATCAAGGAGTTCACCAAAAAAATGGAGTTTGGTACCATGATACAAGTCAGAATAGTGGAGGTAGGGAGCAAATAAAGTAGAAAGCAATTATTGATTTGCAATACATCTTTGAAAAACTGGGAAGTGCAATGCTTTTTATTTCAGAGGATGAGATAAGATTATTGAACTGTATGAATCTCAATATGTTTGGATCCCAGGAATTTCCTTTTATGCAGGAAGTGGTCCAAACCCTTAAATAAATGGACTGGTGAATGAAATGTCATGGCACCATGTAATAAAACAATGGGTATCAGTCTTACTATATATATATATAGTGAGATTGTATATATACATATATATATGTATATATAGTATATTACTATATATATATATAATTCATATATATATATTAATATAATATACTATATATATACTATACTACATATATATAATTCATTATATTATATATATAATTCATGATATTATATATAAATATAATGAGTCAAGCTGTGCCCTTGTATCCTGCCCCTATTGTGTCTTTACTTCCTACCCAGTTATATGCATGTGCATAAGAGACTCCTACTTAATCTCTCAGCTTTAGAGCGAGAACCACACACTACATAGATATCAAAGAAGTTGGGGGAGAAAAGAACAAGCAAAACAAAAACAATGAAGTTTAGAGTTTCTCAACCTGAACATGAATGCCTGATTTAGTCCTTTGAACTATTAACAAGGGCAAGTCATTTATATTTTCTCTAACGTGGAGGTAAGAATATGAACTCTGAATTGTGGCAAGGAACAAATGAAACTGTACCTAGTTATGTATATGTGAGTGTGTTTTCTGTGTAAGGTGCTTGCAAATGTTGTGTAATATTAACTAGAGAAAGCATACTTCGTTTACTTACACAATGATTCATTAGGTGATAGGTTTAACTTCTCTAACATGGATTGCTGATCTGAGTTTGGTTCTTGTTTGGTAGATCTTACAAGAATTCAGATTGCTTTTTCCAGTTGGATTGAATGAGTTCCATAGCTGATTTCTTAAATCACAGTTGACCTACAGTATTATATTAATTTCAGGTATACAACATAGTGATTTGACAATCGTATACATTACAAAATGCTCAGCATGATAAGTGTAGTTACCATCTGTTACCATACAGGGTGATTACAATATTATTGACTTTGTACCCTATGCTGTGCGTTTCATCCCTGTGATTTATTTTATAACTAAAAGTTTGTCCTTCTTAATCCTGTTGAATCATTTTACCCATCCCCTCATCCCATTTGCCTCTGAAACCACCAGTTTATTTTCTGTACTTAAGAGTCTCTTTTTTGTTTCTTTTGTTTTGTTTTGATTTCACATTTAAATGAAAACATGTAACATTTGTCTTACTCTGTCCATTTATTTCACTTAGCATGATACTTTCCAGGTCCATCCATGATTTTTTTTTTTTTAATATTTTTTTAACGTTTATTTATTTTTGAGACAGAGAGAGACAGAGGATGAACAGGGGAGGAGCAGAGAGAGAGGGAGACACAGAATCTGAAACAGGCTCCAGGCTCTGAGCTGTCAGCACAGAGCCCGACACGGGGCTCGAACTCACGGACCATGAGATCGTGACCTGAGCCGAAGTCGGACGATTAACCGACCAAGCCACCCAGGCGCCCCGGTCCATCCATGATTTTGAGAATGGCAAGATCTTATTGTTGTCTTAGAGCTGAGTAATATTTCATTGTATATGTTTACTCCGTCTTCTTTATCCCTGTATCTATCAGTGGGCACACAGGCTATTTCCATATCTTGGCTATTGTAAATAATGCTGTCCTGAATGTAAGGGTACATAGATCTTGTATCAATTTTTTTTTTCATTTTCTTCAGGTAAATACCTAGAAGTGGAATTACCAGATCATATGGTACTTCTTTTTTTAATTTCTTGAGAAACTTCCATACTATTTTCCTTAGTGGCTTCACCAATTTACATTCCTACCAACATTGCAAGAGGGTTCCCTTTTATCCACATCCTTGCCAACACCTATTGTCTTTTTGATACTAGCCATTCGGACAGATGTGAAATGATATCTCACTGTGGTTTCAATTCACATTTCCCTGATTATTAGTAACATTGAGCATGTTTTCCTGTGTCTGTTGTCATGTGTAGATCTTTTGAAACATGTGTATTCAGATCTTGTATTTATTTTCTAATTAGATTTTTTTTTCTTGGTGTTGAGTTACAGAAGTTTTTTTTTTTCCCTTATATTGTCAATAATAATCCCTTATCAGATAAATCACTTGCAAATATCTTTTCTCATCCAGTAGGTTGACTTTGCATCTTGTGGGTGCTTTCCTTGTGCAAGAGGTTTTTAATTGGATATAGTCCCAAGAGAATGTCGCCAACATTGATGTCCAGGAGTTTACTGTGTATGGTTTCTTTGAGAAGTTTTTATGATTTCAGGTCCTCTATATAGGTGTTCAATCCATTTTGAGTTTATTTTTGAATATGGTATAAGAGAATGGTCCAGTTTCATTCTTTCATATATTGCTGTCTAGTTTTCCCAGCACCATTGGCTGAAGACACTTTTTTTTTTTCCATTGTATGTTCTTGTTTCCTTTGCCATAGATAACTTGACCATATAAGCATGGTTTTATTTCTGGGCACTTTATTTTGTTCTTTGGATATGTGTGTCTCTTTTTGAGCCAGTGCTCTACTACGTTAATTACTATCGCTTTATACTACAGTTTGAAATCTGAGATGGTGATACCTCTAGCTTTGTACTTCTTCAGCAAGATTGCTTTAGCTACTCAGGGTCTTTGGTGGTTCCATGCAAATTTTAGGTTTATTCTAGTTCTGTGAAAAACACTATTGGTGTCGTGCTAGAGATTGTATTGGATCTGCAGATTGCTTTGAGTAGTATGGACATTTTAACAATATTCTTCCAATTTGTGGGCCTGGTATATCTTTCCACTTACTGGTATCATCTTTAATTTCATACATCCATGTTTTAGGGTTTTCAGAGTTCAGGTCTTATATCTTCTTGGTTAAATTTATTCTAGGTATTTTATTCTTTTTGATTCAATTACAGATGGGATTGTTTCCTTAATTTCTCTTTCTGCTACTTAGTTCATAGTGTGTACAAACACAAGACATTCCTGTATATTAATTTTATATCTTACAACTTAATGGATTCATTTATTGGTTCTAATGGCTTATTTGTTGGGGTCTTTTGGGTATTCTATATTGAGTATTATGCCATCTATAAATAGTGACAGTTTTACTTCTTCCATACCAATTTAGATGGTATTTATTTCTTTTTCCTGTCTGGTTGCTTGCAGATAGGATTTCTGGTACTGTGTTGAATAAAAGTGGTGAGAATGGACATCCTTGTCTTATTCCTGATCTTAAATAAAAGCTCTCAGGTTTTCATCAGTGAGTATGGGCTTAGATGTGACTTTTTCATAGATGGCCTTTGTTATGTGGAGGTATTGTTCCTTCTAAACCCCCTTTCTGAGAGTTTTTACCACGGATGGATGTTGTATTTTGTCAAATGTTTTTTCTGCATCTATTCAGATGATCATATGGTTGTTATCCTTTCTCTAATTATTGCGATATGTTACATGGATTATTTTTTGTGAAAATTGAACCACTTTCACATCCCTGAAATAAATTCCCCTTGATCGTGGTGAATAATTATTTTAATGTATTCTTGAATTCAGTATGATCATATTTTATTCATTTTGCTTTTATGTTCGTCAGTGATATTAACCTGTAAGTTGGTTTCATTGTTCTGTCTTTATCTGGTTTTGGTACCATTAGAATGCTGGCCTGGTGGATTAAATCTGGAAACATTCCTTACTCTTCTACTTGATGGAAAAGTTTATGAGGAAGAGGTTTTAGCGTGTCTGTAAATGTTTGGTGAAATTCAGCTGTGAAGTCAGTCCTGGACTTGTGTTCATTGGCATGTTTTGATTATTGATTGAGTCTCCTTACACATAACTTGTTTGTTGAGATTTTCCTCCTGATTCACTCTTGGAAGATTGTATATTTCTATGACTTCATCCATTTCCCCTGGCTCTTCCAATTTGTTAGCTCATAATGTTTGTAGTAGTTTCTGACCATTCTTTGCACTTCTTTGGTTTGGGCTGTAATTTCTCTTTCATTCTGATTCTGTTTATTGGAGCCTTCTCTCTCTTTTTCCTTTTTTCTGGTGAAACCTAGTGCAGGTTTATCAATCGTATCTTTTCAGTGAGCCAGCTCTTAGTTCCATTGAATCTGTTCTATTCTTTTTGATCTTTTTGGTAGTCTTTTGTTTCAGCTC
Organism: Panthera leo; assembly: GCF_018350215.1. Classification (NCBI taxonomy): domain Eukaryota; kingdom Metazoa; phylum Chordata; class Mammalia; order Carnivora; family Felidae; genus Panthera; species Panthera leo. Next base: position 96,186,503 of record NC_056679.1, read on the forward strand.
TAGTACTTATTTTTCATTCCTTCTCCAAACATTGGGTTTCATTTATTTTTCTTCTTTTAATTCCTTTAAGTATAAATTACATTGTTTATTTGATATTTTTGTGTCTTCTTCAGGAAAGTCTGTATTGCATAGACTTGTCCCTTGGAACTGCTCTTGTTGGATCCCAAGTATTTTGAACCACTGTGTTTCTATTTTCATTTGCCTCCAGGTTTTTTTTTTTTTTTTTTAATTTCTGGTGTGTGTGTGTGTGCACGTGTGTGTGTGTGCGTGTTGACCATTGCTTTTTTAGTAGCATGTTGTTTAGCTTCCATGTAGTTTTGTTTAAGTTTTTTTCTTCTTGATTAATTTCAAGTTCCATAACGCTGTCATTAGAAAAGATGTTTGAGGGGCACTTGGGTGGCTCAGGCAGTTATGTGTCTGACTCTTGACTTTGGTTCAGGTCCTGATCTCATGGTTTGTGAGTTGGAGCCCCATGTCAGGCTCTGAATGTCAGCACAGAGCCTGCATGGTAGTCTCTGTCCCCCCTCTCTCTCTGTTTCTCTCCTGCCTGTTTGATTTCTCTCTCTCTCTCTCTCTCTCTCTCTCTCTCTCGCATCCAGCACAGATGCTACATGTGCAATTGAAAAGAATGCATATTCTGCTGTTTTTAGATGAAATGTTCTGTATATATCTATTAAGTCTATTTGGCCTAATGTCTCATTCTGCCAATGTTTCCTTATTGATTTTCTCTGTGGATAATTGATCCATTTATGTAGGTGGGATGTTAAAGTCCCCTATTATTTTATTACTGCTGCCAATTTCTTCCTTCATATCTGTTAATATTTGCTTTATTTATTTAGGTGCTCATATGTTGAGTGCATAGGTACTTAGATATGTTATATCTTCTTCTTGGATTGATCCCTTTCTTACTATGTAATGCCCTTTATTATCTTTTGTTATACTTTGCTTTAAAGTCTGTATTGTCTGATGTAAATACTGTTACACCAGTTTTTGTTTTCTCTTCCATTTGCATGGACTGTCTTTTACTATCCCTTCATTTTCAGTCTGTGTGTGTCTTTAGATCCAAATTGTCTCTTGCATACACTATGTAGATTATTCTTTTTTTTTATCCATCTACTCACCCTGTGTGCTTTACTTGGAGCATTTATTCCATTAATATTTAAAGTAATTATTGATGTGTATGTACTTATAACCATTTATTAAAAATTGTTCCCTGGTTGTTTTTGTAGTTCTTCTCTGTTCCTTTCTCCTCTTTTTCTATTCCTTGTGATTTAATGATTTTTTTAAAGTGTGGTGCTTGAATTCTTTTCTCTTTATTTTTTGTGTACCTATTATAGATTTTGGTTTTTGGTTACTGTGAAGTTCATATATGACATCCTATGTATATGGCAATCAATATTAAACTGGTGGTTGCTCAAGTTCAAACGTGTTCTAAAAGTATTACATTTTTAATCCTCCTCTGCTACACATTTTGTGTCTATAATGTCATAATTTACATCTTTTTATTTTGTGTATCCCTCGACTAGTTTTTCTACATATCATTGATTTTCTTTTGTCTTTTAAGCTTCATACTACTTCAGTAAGTGATTGATCTGTCTTACTGTATGTTGGCTTTTATCAGTGATTTTTTCCCCATAATTTTCTTATTTCTAGTTATGGCCTTTTCTTTTCTGATTAAAGAAGTGGCTTTAATATTTCTTACAATTCTAGTTTGGTAGTGATAAGCTCCTTTAACTTTTGTTTGGGAAACTCCATATCTCCTTTTCAGTTATGAATGATAACCTTGCTGGGTAGAGTGTTCTCAGTTGTAGGTCTTGTTCTTGACCTTGACCAAAGGTCAACACTTGGAATGTATCCTCTCATTCCCTTTTGGCCTGAAAAATTTCTGCTGAAAAATCAACCCATATCCTTAAGGATTTCTCTTGTACATAAATATTTACTTTTCTCTTGATGCTTTTAAGATTCTCTTTTTACCTTTAATTTTTGACTTTTTTAAAGAATGTTTTTGATGTTTATGCTTTGAGAGAGAGAGAGAGAGAGAGAGAGAGAGAGAGAGAGAGAGAGAAAGAACACATGAGCAGGGGAGGGACAGAGAGAAGGGGAGAGAGAATCCCAAGCAGGTTCCATGATGTCAGTGCAGAGCCTGACACGGGGCTCAAAACCATGAACCGTGAGATCATGACCTGAGCTGAAATCAAGAGTCGAACACTTAACCAACTGATCCACCCAAGCGTGCCATAATTTTTGACATTTTAATTATGTTTCTTGGAATGGACCTCTTGGAATGGATTCCTCTTGGAATGGATTCCTCTTGGAATGGATCTTTTTGGGAGGACTCTCCGTGCTTCCTAGACCTGGATATCTTTTTCCTTTCCCAGGTTAGAAAAGTGTTGAGCTATCAATCCTTCAAATAAATTTTCTTCCCTTTTATGTCTCTCCTCCTTCTGGGACCCCTACAGTGTGAATATTAATTTGCTAGATGTTGTTCCATGGGTCCTATAATCTATCCTCATTTTTTATATTCTTTTTTTTTTTTTTAATGCTGTTCAGCTTCTGTGATTTCCACTACACCGTCTTCCAGGTCGTTGATCTGTTTCTCCTCATCCTCCCCTCTCCTGTTGATTACCTCAAAAGCATTTTTTATTTCAGGTAATGTGCTCAGCTCTGTGGGTTTTTTTCTTTATTTGTATTTTCTGTCTTTTTTGAAGTTCTCATTGAATTCATCCACTCTTCTCTCAAATTGTGTAAATATCGGCAGGACCATAACTTTGAACTCTTTATCAGGTAGTTTGCTTATCTCCATTTTGTTTAATTCTGTTTCTGAGGTTTTATCTTGTTCTTTTATAGAACATGTTCCTCTTTCTCTTCACTTTGACTTTATGTATTCCTTTCTAAGAGTTAGGCAGAACTGTTACCTCTTCCATTACTGAAGGAGTGGTCTGATGTAAGAATGTCCCATCTTATGTGTGCCTGGAGGCTTTGACTGGGTGGCTGCAGCTACAACAAGTGTGGGCTAGGGGCCCGGGGAGCTCTGTGCTGGGAACCCCCTAGCAGATAGCTGGAGCTGAAACAAGAGTAAGCTAGGACACTGCCTGCATAGGTCATCCTGGTGGTTTAGCTGGAGTTAGAGTAGGTGCAGGCCAGGGGAGCACCTTGGGTAGATAGTTGAGTACTGGTTTGGGCTACGTGCCTGGGGCTTGCTGTGATGGCTGGAGTAGGCCACTTAGAATGCCTGGACCCTGTTCCTATTTTCAGTGTCAGGGTGGAAGGGGGGCATAAACAATGGTGCTCCCCTGTGCTTCCAGTCCGAGAGAGAATTCTTGTAGTTTCCTCACCATTTTGTGGGCATGCTAGGACTACTAAATGGACTTTCTCCACTAATAGTCTAGTTGTCCTTTAAACTACTGTTTGTTGGTTGGTTTTTTTCTCCCTTTGCTACAGAACAGGGGAATCTGTGTGAAAGCCCCTCAGTGATATCCCTGCCTACTGCAGGTAGTAGCATTAGGATTTGTTTGGGTTCCCATCATAAGCAGTACAGTAAGCCCTCAGTCCTTCTTCAGGAGGAGATGATTTATATATAGGTGTACATTCACTGTGTCCATGAAGGAGATGACTTCAGAGTCTTTTTATCCACCATCTTGGTTGGCCTCCTCTTATCTTCTCTGTCTCAGTACCTACCACCCCACCCAGCCTTCAAGCATCTCTGTATTTGGTAGCTGATTTTTAATGGGAAGCAGTGTAGAAACATAAACTATAGACTGGAGTGCCTACATCCTAACGCTGAGACCATCTGACTCCAAGCTCTTTGGCTGTGGATGGGTTACTTATCTTCTCTAAGTCTCAACTTTTCTCACCCATAAAATGGGGATAATAACTCATATGGCATTGTGAGAATTCAGTGTTTGATCAGTGCTTGGAGCCATAACTCAGATGTAATTCAAGTAAATATTAGATATAATAAGTATGAGTTGTTCTGGAAAGTCCTATGGCCCAACTTTTAAAGCTCCTAGACATATCAGCTATAGTCAGGTTAGCTGCAGATGGTCCAAGAAGCTATAGGGCATTTTTAGCCATGGTGGATGGCTGAAAAATTGCTAGAACTACCTTTTTATCTAAATTATATTTCCAACTGCTTTCATGTCAAGGAGCAAAATCCTGGTAAAAAGTACTTTTCCCAGAGGTCTTTATGAGGGCATTATTTGGTTTTATAAAGAGTTCAATTACCTGGGTCGAAATTAGAATAAATTTTTAAAAAGCTTTATTTAGAACCCAGCTCTCGCTCTCGCTCTCTCTCTCTCTCTCTCTCTCTCTCTCTCTCTCGACGTCATACAATAGATTATGATACAAAGTGGAAGTCCCATAACATATTATGATACAAAGTTAGGTAAAAAGAAAATTCACTAATTGTGTACCTAGAATGTGTTGGCTATGGTAAATGGAAGGAGACACAAATATAACTTAGGACATTTTCTCAGTGAATCTCATAGGGAAGAAAGTTATAGAAAACAAAATAACCATCATCAGAGTGATACTGCTATTATTGAAAATTGTACATAAAATTTTGTGAGAACTCAGAGGAAGATACAGGTAATTCTTTGTAGAATATCAGAGAAAATAGTAAACACACTATAAATGTTAAGTAATGATTAAAGAACATTTTTTTCAAGCAGACTGTGGAGAAGAGGGGATCTTCCAAACATAAATATGCAGAGAGATGATCTGATGACCTTTTGAAGCAATATTAAGCAATTAAATGTGCCAGACAGGTGTGTGTGTGTGTGTGTGTGTGTGTGTGTGTGTGTGTGCGCGCGACAGACATTGATAGTTTATAGACAGATGAGTGATGCTATCATAGAGAATACTTTCTACAAAATGGATAATGAATTCAATTGAGGAAAGGAAAGAACAGAAGGCCATTGAAGAAATAGTTAACATAGTCTGGATAGGACTTGATTAAGTATTAATTTAAGATGGCAGCAGTGGAAATGATAAAGAGAGAATAGATTGAAAGTATATGTCCTATTTAGAAAGGATATGGCTTGGTGATGTTGGAGGTGTAATAACAGTAGAAAAAGAAGTTGAGTAGTTTTATTAAGGAAGAGGGCAGATGATATGTCAAATACTGGGAGAATTTTAAAGAGTTGGAAATTGTATGTATTCATTTTTATTTTAGGGGTCAGAAGTTTTAGAGATGTGTTTGATTTGTTATCTCAAGCATGAGAAGCTTGTTACTAGAACCGGGACATACCCTCTTTATAGCTTCAACCCCTTATATCCAGAGTAACTTGGAGAAGGCAGATGTAGATTGGCCAAAAGAGATACTTAGAGATTTTCTAGACTACCATTCCATGTGGGGCTAGCAACATTCTGATTTATATCTCAATCCAGAGAAGGACTCTTTCAGCGATAAATATCTTAGGCTGAATGTTATAATATCATAATAACTTCATTTAATTCCTACAAATTCGACCCATGACTGACCGACAATCCTATAATAATTAATGCTGAGCTTTTGAAAATACAATGCAGTGAAAGAAAAGATAAATAAATCAACATTTACAATATGGAAACTTTTCAATACATATGTATATGCTATTACTACATATTTATTTAAATTAGAGAATTCTACTCATTTGGTACTTACACTCAAAAAGGTCTTAGGAACTTTAATTTTATTTTTATTTTTTTAATTTACATCCAAACTAGTTAGCATATAGTGCAAAAATGCTTTCAGGAGTAGATTCCATAATGCCCCTAGCCCATTTAGCCCATCCCCCCTCCCACAAGCCCTCCAGTAACCCTATGTTTGTTCTCCATATTTAAGAGTTTCTTATGCTTTGTCCCTCTCCCTGTTTTTATAGTATTTTTACTTCCCTTCCCTTATGTTCATCTGTTTTGAATCTTAAAGTCCTCATATGAGTGAAGTCATATGATATTTGTCTTTCTCTGATTGACTAATTTTGCTTCGCATAATCCCTCCAGTTCCATCTATGTAGTTGCAAATGGTAAGATTTAATTTCTTTTGATTGCCGAGTAATACTCCATTGTATATATATGTACCACATCTTCTTTATCCATTCATCCATCGATGGAAATTTGGGCTTTTTCCATACTTTGGCTATTGTCAATAGTGCTGCTATAAACATTGGGGTGCATGTGCCCTTCGAAACAGCATACCTGTATCCCTTGGATAAATACCTAGTAGTGCAATTGCTGGGTTGTAGGGTAGTACTATTTTTAGCTTTTTTGAGGCAGCTCCATACTGTTTTCCAGAGTGGCTGCACCAGTTTGGATTCCCACCAACAATGCAGAAGAGATCCTCTTTCTCCACATCCTCGCCCACATCTGTTGTTGCCTGAGTTGTTAATGTTAGCCATTCTGACAGGTGTGAGGTGTTATCTCATTGTGATTTTGCTTTGTATTGCCCTGATGATCAGTGATGTGGAGCATTTTTTCATGTGTCGGTTGGCCATCTGGATGTCCTTTGGAAAGGACATGTCTTTTGCCCATTTCTATTTATGTCTTTTGCCCATTTCTTCACTGGATTATTTGTTTTTTTGGGTGTTGAGTTCGATCACTTCTTTGTAGAGTTTGGATACTAACCCTTTATGTGATATGGTGTTTGCAAATATCTTCTCCCATTCTGTCGGTTGCCTTTTAGTTTTGCTGATTGTTTCCTTTGCTGTGTGGAAGCTTTTTATTTTGATGAGGTCCCACTAGTTTATTTTTGCTTTTGTTTCCCTTGCCTCTGAAGACGTGTTGAGTAAGAAGTTGCTGTGGCCAAGATCAAAGGTTTTTGCCTACTTTCTCCTAGAGGATTTTGATGGCTTCCTGTCTTACATTGAGGTCTTTCATCCATTTTGAGTTTAGTTTTGTGTATGATGTAAGAAAGTGGTCCAGGTTCATTCTTCTGCATGTTGCTGTCCAGTTTTCCCAGCTCCACTTGCTGAAGAGACTGTCTTTATTCCATTGGATATTCTTTCCTGCTTTGTCAAGGATTAGTTGGACCCATTAGTTCGTGGGTCCATTTATGGGTTCTCTGTTCTGTTCCATTCATCTGAATGTCTCTTCTTGTGCCAGTAACATACTGTCTTGATGATTATAGCTTTGTAGTTTTGCTTGATGTCCAGGATTGTGATGCCTCATGCTTTGGTTTTCTTTTTCAAGATGGCTTTGGCTATTCGGGGCCTTTTCTGGTTCCATACAAATTTTAGTATGATTTGTTCTAGCTCTGTGAAGAATGCTGGTGTTATTTTGATAGGTTTTGCATTGAATATATAGATTGCTTTGGGTAGTACTGACATTTTAACAATATTTGTTCTTTCTGTCCAGGAGCATGGAATCTTTTTCATTTTTTTGTGTCTTCTTCAATTTCTTTCATAAGCTTTCTATAGTTTCCAGTGTATAGATTTTTCATGTCTTTGGTTAGGTTTATTCCTAGGTATTTTATGGTTTTTTGGGAAACTGTAAATGGGATCGATTCCTTGATTTCTCTTTCTGTTGCTTCATCCTTGGTGAACAGGAATGCAACTGATTTCTGTGCATTGATTTTATATCCTACAACTTTACTGAATTCATGAATCAGTTCTAGGAGTTTTTCTTTTTGGTGGAATCATTTGGGTTTTCCATATAGAGTATTATGTCATCTGTGAAGAGTGAAAGTTTGACCTCCTCCTGGTCGATTTTGATACCTTTTATTTCTTTGTGTTTTCTGATTGCAGAGGCTAAGACTTCCAATACTATGTTGCATAACAGTGGTGAGAGTGGACATCCCTGTCTTATTCCTGACCGTAGGGAGAAAGCTCTTAGCTTTTCCCCATTGAGGATGATATTAGCATTGGGTCGTTCGTATATGGCCTTTATGATCTCAAGGTATGCTTCTTCTATCTCTACTTTCTTGAGGGTTTTTATCAAGAAAGACGCTGTATTTTGTCAAATGCTTTCTCTGCATCTATTGAAAGGATCATATGGTTCTTGTCCTTTCTTTTATTGATGTAATGAATCATGTTAATTGTTTTGTGGGTATTGAACCAGCCCAGGTATAAATCCCACTTGGTCGTAGTGAATAATTTTTTTAATGTACTGTTGGATCTGGTTAGCTAATATCTTGTTGAGGATTTTTGCATCCATGTTCATCAGGGAAATTGGTCTATAGTTCTCCTTTTTAGTGGGATCTCTGTCTTGTTTTGGAATCAAAGTGATGCTGGTCTCATACAAAGAGTTTGGGAGTTTCCCTTCCATTTGTATTTTTTGGAACAGATTCAAGAGAACAGGTGTTAACTCTTCCTTAAATGTTTGGTAGAATTCCCCTGAAAAGCCATCTGGCCCTAGACTCTTGTTTTTTTGGAAGATTTTGATTACTAATTCAATTTCCTTACTGGTTATGGGTCTGATCAAATTTTCTATTTCTTCCTGTTTCAGTTTTGGTAGTGCGTATGTTTCTAGGAATTTGTCCACTTCTTCCAGATTGGCCATTTTATTGGCATATAATTGCTCATAATATTCTCTTATTATTGTTTTTATTTCTGCTGTGTTGGTTGTGATCTCTCCTCTTTCATTCTCAATTTTATTTGGGTCCTTTTTCTTTTTGATCAAACTGGCTAGTGGTTTATCAATTTTGTTAATTCTTTCAAAGAAACAGCTTCTGGTTTCATTGATCTGTTCCACTGCTTTTGTTTTTGTTTTTGGTTTCAATAGCATTGATTTCTGTTCTAATCTTTATTATTTCCTGTCTTCTGCTGGTTTTGGGTTTTATTTGCTGTCCTTTTTCCAGCTCTTTAAGGTGTAAGGTTAGGTTGTGTATTTGAGATCTTTCTTCCTTCTTTAGGAAGGCCTGGATTGCTATATACTTTCCTCTTAGGACCGCCTCTGCTGCATCCAAAGTTTTGGGTTGTGGTGTTATCATTTTAATTGGCTTCCATATACCTTTTAATTTCCTCTTTAACTTCTTGGTTGGCTCATTCATTCTTTAGTAGGATGTCCTTTAGTCTTCAAGTATTTGTTACTTTTCCAAGTTTTTTTTCTTGTGGTTGATTTCGAGTTTCATAGCGTTGTGGTCTGGAAATATGCACAATATGATCTCAACCTTTTTGTACTTGCTGAGGGCTGATTTGTGTCCCAGTATGTGGTCTTTTCTGGAGAACATTCCGTGTGCATTGGAAAAGAATGTATATTCTGCTGCTTTAGGATGAAAGGTTCTGAATATATCTGTTAATCCATCTGGTCCAGTGTGTCATTCATAGCCATTGTTTCCTCATTGATTTTTTGATTAGATGATCTGTCCATTGATGTGAGTGGGGTGTTGACGTCTCCTACTATTATGGTATTACTATCGATGAGTTTCTCTATGTTTGTGATTAATTGATTTATATATTTGGGTGCTGCCACATTTGGCACATAACATTTACCATTGTTAGGTCTTCTTGGTGGATAGACCCCTTGATTATGATATAATGCCCTTCTGCATCTCTTAATAGAGTCTTTATTTTAAAGTCTAGATTGTCTGATATGAGTATGGCTACTCCAGCTTTCTTTTGTTGACCGTTAGCATGATAGGTGGTTCTCCATCCCCTTACTTTCAATCTGTAGGTGTCTTTAGGTCTAAAGTGGGTCTCTTGTAAGCAGCTTATAGATGGGTTTTGTTTTCTTATCCATTCTATTACCCTGTGTCTTTTGATTCGAGCATTGAGTCCATTGACATTTAGAGCGACTACTGAAAGACATGAATTTATTGCCATTCTGTTGCTTGTAGAGTTGGAGTTTCTGGCAGTGTTCTCTGGTCCTTTCTAATCTTTGTTGCTTTTGGTATTTATTTATGTATTCATTCATTCATTCATTCATTCACTCATGTTTTCTCCCCTCAGAGAGTCCCCCTTAAAATTTCTTGCAGGGCTGGTTTAGTGGTCACAAACTCCTTAATTTTTGTTTGTCTGGGAAACTTTTTATCTCTCCTTCTATTTTGAGTGACAGCCTTACTGGATGAAGAATTCTTGGCTGCATATTTTTCTGATTCAGCACATTGAATATATCCTGCCACTCCTTTCTGGCCTGCCAAGTTTCTGTGGATGGGTCTGCTGCAAACCTTATCTGTCTTCCCTTGTAGGTTAAGGACTTTTTTTCCCTTGCTGCTTTCATGATTTTCTCCTTGCCTGAGTATTTTGTGAATTTGACTATGATATGCCTTGTTGATGGTCAGTTTTTGTTTAATCTAATGGGGGTCGTCTGTGCTTTCTGGATTTTGATGTCTGTGTCTTTCCCCAGGCTAGGAAAGTTTTCCACTATGATTTGCTCACATAACCCTTCTTCTGTTTCTCTCTCTTCCTCTTCTGGGACCCCTATGATTCTGATGTTGTTCCTTTTTAATGAGTCACTGATTTCTCTAATTGTTAAATCGTGCTCTTTCACCTTAATCTCCCTCTTTCTTTCTGCTCCATTATTCTCCATTATTCTCCATCAGTTTCGCTGATTCTCTGTTCTGCCTCATCCATCCTTCTACCATTTGAGATTGTAGCATCTATTCGAGATTGCTGCCATGCATCCATTCAAGATTGCAGCTCAGTTATAGCATTTTTTATTTCATTCTGGCTAGTTTTTACTTCTTTTATCTCTGCAGAAAGGGATTCTAATCTATTTTGACTCCAGCTAGTATTCTCATTTTCATGATTCTAAATTCTGGTTCAGACATCTTGCTTGTATCTGTGTTGGTTAAGTCCCTGGCTGTCGTTTCTTCCTGCTCTTTCTTTTGGGGTGAATTCCTTTCTTTCTTCATTTTGAAGGGAGAAAAGGAATTAATGAGGTAGAAAAAATTAAAACAAAAAAATTTTAAAAATATTAAAAATAAAAATTAAAAACAAACATACATGCAAAAAATTGAATAAATGATGCTAGATCCTAGGTGTGTTTTGGTCTGGGTGTTGAAAGTGGCTTGATAGATTAGAGAAAAAGGGATAACAGAAAAAAAAAAGGAAATCGTTGGAAAATTTGAAAAAATGAATACATTAAAGTAGACTAAAATGAAATGATGGAAATAAAATTGAATTTGAAAATTTACACAGAAGTAAAAAATATAGTGGAAAAAATTGGAGAAAAAAATATTTTTTTTCAATATATGAAATTTATTGTCAAATTGGTTTCCATACAACACCCAGTGCTCATCCCAAAAGGTGCCCTCCTCAATACCCATCACCCACCCTTCCCTCCCTCCCACCCCCCATCAACCCTCAGTTTGTTCTCAGTTTTTAAGAGTTTCTTATGCTTTGGCTCTGGAGAAGAATATTTTTAATAAAAGTTGATAATAAAAAATGATTTTTTTCTCTTTCTGTATTCAAGAAAAAAGAAACAAAAAAAAAAGAGGAAAAAAAGAAAATTAAATAGTTGGACTGGTTAACAGACTGAATATGACTGAAATTACTTCGTTTTCCCCTAGGAGTCAAATTATGAAGCACTTCATAGTCCATAAGCTAAGCAGGTGGTGAGACTTTTGTTCTTGAAGAGTGAGGTTGGCCCAGTTGGGCAGGGCTCAGTGTAACAGCTCCGTTCTCCACTAGACGGTGCTGCTAGCCTACTGGGGTGGATTGTTGTGGTGCTGTTAGGTGTGTAGGTGCATGCATGGCAGTGGTGAAAATGGCGTCACCCAGCTACCTGGTCTCTAGTATCGGAACTCTGTTCTCCCCGATCATCAATCGCTCACCCATCCTCTGTTTTCAGCTTTTGTCCACTCCCTGCTTCCACACTGTCGGTGACCAAGCTCCAGGCAGCACCTCCCTCCAGAGTTTTGTCTCAGATGTGGCTGTTTTCCCCAGCCCTTTACTTCTGAAGGACTATGGGTTTGACCCATTCTGCCCCTCTGCGGAGGGTCTCACTGAGCAGTGGCCGGGTGCTGGTGGCACCCAGGAACGCTTGTGGGATGTGCTGCTGCCAATGCCCAGAGACTGCGGTCGGGTGCCAGCCCACCCCAGAAAAAGTTCACGAGATAGTGTAGCAGCAGCCTTTCAGGGATTATGGAAAATCACAGCACATATCTGTCACCAGGCTTCACCCTTCACAACTTTGTTCCAGCACCAGAGAATGTGGCTGTTCTCAGTGGTCTGCTGGGACCAGGTGGCCTCAATAGTCTCTACCAAGTATCCTTCCAGCAGTGGAACCACTTCTCCCCGTGTGGCCTGAGAACCTCCCAGACCCCACTCTGGGATTTGCCTGGGGGATTCACCCTTCCCACCAGAGCACCACCAGGTATCGAGCTGTAGACTTGCAGACTTTGCACTCCCCTTGTTTACAGTCTTAATGGAATTTAAACCCTCTCCTTTCTCCTTTCTCCCTTTTTAGTTCAGTTCCTGTGGCTGTTTCCAATGTTCAACTTTCTTTCCAGCTGCTTTTGGTGAGGGGTACTTTTCCCGTATTCTCCCCCCAACCCAAGTCTCTGTCCTCTCTCTGCTCTCAAAAGTGGCTCCCTACCCTCCGCAGCTTCTCTCTCCCCAAGTTCACCTCTCTGCACCATGTACCTGCTGAATTCTGTGGTTGAGGTTGTGCAGATTGTTGTGTTAATCCTCAGATAAGTGTTCTAGGTGTACAGGATAGTTTAGCGTTGGTCTCGTTGTATTTCATGGACATAAGACATACAGAAAACTTCCATGCTGTTCTGCCATCTTGGCTTCTCCTGCCTAGTCAGGACCTTTTATATTTTCATATCAAGAAAGCTGAGTGTCTATCAGAAGGCCCTGAAATAAAATGAAGAAAAATATGGTGGAAAGAATGAAAGCATTCACCATCACTTAGTTCAACAGCTATAATGTTAAGTCCTGAGTTACAGGAAATCTCTTTAAGGCAAGTATCTTACCTCAACAGGTAGCAGCACAATCTACTGTAACCCATTATTTTGTGGACACAGGTAAGCTATTACACCTGCTTGGCAGATGGCTGAGGCCTATTGGAAACTACATGGAAGGGGCCATCTCTAGGTGCCAGAGGTTAGAGATGAATGGAAAACATCTGTAGAGCCACTTAGGATCCTGGGATTCCAAAAGATTGTTGTAAATAAATAAAAGCCTATGCCGTGAGTAAGAGCACCAATAGAGAACAAAAGGGAGACTGTAGGAATAAAAGGAAAGACATCATGAAAATAAACTTGCCTTATTCATAAACTTGCCTAGGAATGGCCCTGGGCTAATTGGACTTTATTAAGTTGGCCTCTTATTTTGGACTTGAGATGGCTGAAGATATTCACTGACATCATCTTAATAACAACATATGGTAGAATACTGTATTGTAAACTAAATTCAACATGCTATATGTTAGATCCCTTGAACTTATCACTGGAAATTTATACCGTTTTTCTGACATCTCCCTCTTTCTCCTACTCTCTAGTCCCTAGTACTATTTCTACGAGTTGGGCTTTTCAAAAAAAAAAAATGTTTTTAACACTTACTTATCTTTTGAGAGAGAGAGAAAGACAGAGAGACAGAACATGAATAGGGAAGGGGCAGAGAGAAGGAGACACAGAATCTGAAGCGGGATCCAGGCTCTGAGCTGTCAGCACAGACCCTGACACAGGGCTTGAACTCATGAACTGAGAGATCGTGACCTGAGCCAAAGTCAGACACTCAACCGGCTAAGCCACCCAGGCACCCCAATGAGTTGGGCTTTTTAGATTCCACATAAAATTGATACAGTATAGCATTTGTCTTTCTCTACTTCACCTATCATAATGCTCTCTAGGGTCATTCATGTTGTGACCAAGGCCAAGATTTCCTTCTTTTTTGGTGGCTGAGTAATATTCCATCGCACCAATACCACTCTATGCATTCACTTAAACAGAATGCCTGAGGTCGTTTCCCTATCTTGACCATTGTGAATAATGCTTCCATGGATACAGAGATGACAATATTTCTTTGAAATCCTAATTTCACTTCCTTTAAATATATGTGCCAAAGTGGATTTGTTGAATCATGTGGATGTTCTGTATTTAACTAGATCTTAAATGTTCTTAACACACACACACACACACACACACACACACACACACACACACAGGTAATTATGTGAGGTGATGAAAGTATTTACTAACCCTGTAACCGTAATCATTTCGCAGTATATACATGTATGATATCATCATGTTGTATACCTTAAACTTACATAGTGTCATGTATCAATTGTACCTCAGGAAAGCTGCCAAAGGAATAAAAGCACAACATATCAATCAGAAGTTGTACTAAATTTTCAATCACATTCAGATAAATTGCTACAGAGACGAAATTTGAGTGCAAAACATAAATGATGTTTCTTCTGTTTCCTGGTCTAACAAAGCTCTTTTTTGTTGTTGTTGTTGCTGTTTCAACAATTTGCTAGACACTGTCTTAGAAACACCTTTCCAACTGGTTACAGTTTTAATTTGCAGATAATATATTTTCCTTGGACACTAGAAAATGTAAGGGGGCAACTGTAAGTCAACGATAATTGCAAGATTCAGTAGTGTGGTCAAATAAAAGAAAATTACAGTCAATAATATTTCTGTATAATAACAGTGATCACTTCTAAAAATGAAAAAGTGGTCCAATTTATAATAGAAAAATGATATTTTACAATGTATACATGTATAGCATTATAGTTTAATATTAATATTAAAGAGACTTCTCATGATATGCATAAGGAACATAAAAAAGACTGAAAGAAATAATATAAACCTGAATAAATACAGATATCTAATATATTTCTGTTTGGAAGAAAGACTTAAATATATTTTTTTAATTTTTTAATGTTTATTTTTGAGAGAGAGAGACACAGTGTGAGCAGGAGAGGGGCAGAGACAGGGAAGGAGACACAGAATTGGAAGCAGGCTCCAGACTCCCAGCTGTCAGTACAGAGCCTGATGCAGGGCTCAAACTCAGGAACCATGAGATCATGATCTAAGCCAGTTGGACACTTAACCAACTGAGCCACCCAGGTACCCCGAAACTTAAATATTTTTAAGTGAATAATTATTCCTATTTTAACTTAGGAATTCGGTGTCTCTCAAAATAAAATCCCCCAAATATTCTCAAATATTGGCAACATGTTTTTTTTTTTTCCTGAGATTCTCATTTGTATAGAGTGTAGAGAGAAGGAGAAAGGGAGAAATTCTAAGTCTGCTTTCCAATTGCAAGCTTTAAAATAAGAATGCAAAAGTAAATCTTTGTACTTGATGGCTTGTATTGACTGCAAAAAATATTTTTGTTCCTTGTGTTACATGGAAAGTTTTCACATCTGACACACCTAGAAAAATGATATTTTTTGTGTGGCAATCTGAAGATAGTTGACAAGGCTTGTTATGCCAAAAAAAAAAAAAAAAAAAAAAACTTACGAGCTCCCCCAAGTTCTAAAGGAAAGGGTTAGTGTCTTGGCAGGCTGGTGACCTACATCCTACTTTCCAGGGTGTCCTATTACACACCAGGTGAAAATCTCTTGTTAATACCCTGGACTACTCTTGCTTTTCTTAGGAAAATGACAGTATCTGAGGGAATAGGTGTATCATGGGCAATTAATGTGGACAACACAAAAAAGAATGATTGCAGTTACAGCTTATATTCTGCCTGGATCATCCTGGCCATCATTTTCTCCCTTGGGGAAAAACTAGATAAAATAGAATCAAGAGAGGGGAAAGAACTCAAAAGGTCTGAATTATCTGTGTCATTCCCATGACATTAAAAAATAAATAAATAAAGTTATTTAATATACCAAAGTTATTCTCTCTCTAGCAGTAAAATCCTTCTGTGCTAGATCTTTGAGGTAAAATGGTACCCATCACATATACTACATGTTAATAAATAATTATAAAAATAAAAGAAGGAAAGAAGAAAAAAGAGAAAGGAAGAAACCTAGGAGAAGGTAGGTACAAAAAAGAAATGTGAAAGACCAAACAAAAGAAAGAAAAATGCGGTATTTTACATGTGTTTGTCTTAACAAGTATATTACACACCTATGTTAAGACCCATCAGCAGGAAAGCATGAATCCTCTTCATTCCGCAGAACCGACGCTGCCACTCAGGTTCCCTGACCTATATTGATTAAGAAGCCAATCTTTCTTAGTTAATTTTACATGTGAACCTAATTTTAACAAGTTATTTTGTAAATTCAATATGGAGTGCAGTGTATTTTTAAAGCCTATTTATTTACGAACCTCTTATTTAGCAGACTGTTGCTAGTCACGTGAGAGCAACACAATAGTTCCTCTTAAAAACAAGGAGCAGAGAAAACAGCAGGGGGGTGGGGGTGGGGGTGAGGGGTGGGGAAAGGGTGATTTTGTACTCATTTGTCCTAAAAGCTGTCTCTTTTGTGAAATGTAAGCCTACCGGCATGACTGAACTATAGACTCCGAAATAGGTAAGTTCACAGTAGTTTGCAACCTGCTGTAGGTTATTGGTGAAGCAGCTACGTTCAATACTTTTTCCAGTCAATAGATACATTATGGATGAGTTCTCACATTTTCTAGTGAAGTTGTCCCTGTCATTTTGTATCAATTCTCTGTTACTTAGTTCCTGCCGTGAATCCATATTAGCCAGTATCATTTTGATTTAAAAAGAGCTGATAGAACACCAAAGGTTCTCACATATAAAAAGAAGGAAGGCAACTTTGTCCTTGACTGATAATGATTTTTTTTCTTGTTTTGGTAAGAAAAAATAGGGGGAACCTGAATATATTATATAACTGTAGGTAAGCTTTTGTTTTTTTCTCTTTGCTTTCTTTTCCTGAGTTACAACATTTAGGACGGAGAAAATTCATATCGTATCTCTGCATATAGAAACAATAGACTCTTCACTTCTTTTTTTAATTTTTTTTAATGTTTATTTATCTTTGAGAGACAGAGAGGGACAGAGCATGAGCAGGAGAGGGGCAGAGAGAGTGAGAGGGAGACACAGAAGCTGAAGCAGGATCCAGGCTCTGAGCTGTCAGCACAGAGCCCGATGTGGGGCTCGATCTCACAACCCTGGGATCATGACCTGAACTGAGGTCGAGTGGTACACTCAACTGAATGAGTCACCGGGACTCCTTGACCTATATTTATTAGGAATTAAATCTTTCTTAGTTAATTTTATATGTGAATCTAATTTTAAGAAGTTATAAATTCAACATGGAGTTCAGCATATGTTTAGATAAAATATTTTCCTTGGATGTCACAGATAATATCTTACATAAGCTATCAAAAACTGAATCTGCCTCAATAATAGTAGATAGACATATTTTTGTCTTGAATAGATTTACCGTAATTTAAAATAATGTGCACTTTTCATCACTATTTAAACACACTAGTGAGACTACTGAAAAAAATCAGTAGCTATTATAACTATTATTTACTGTAAGTATAATTCATCATCAGCTGTGTTTTTTACACTAAATATTTTATCTTCAACCTGGTTATGTGAGCAGCACCGACCAAGTGAAAATTGCTAGTCAAGATTTACTAGTGGGGAGAACCAAATAGTGCGTTTGAGGATGTGTGGTGGCAAATATGTAAAAATGTATTTTTACATTGTGATTTTTACATTGATTCATGGATAAAAGAATCTTTATGTTAGTGAGTTTTGTGCTAATTCATCTCAAGTGTTGTAATGTATATATCCTTAGTATATAGTCATAGACTGAAGCAGGTGTTTAAAAGGTGCAAATAAAACACATAGATGTGACCGTCATTGGGATTGGAAGAAGCTTACTGATATTCAGATATTTGGTATTTGAGTGTGTGATTAATTTTTCAGTGGGTAAGGCTTAACAATATTTTCCTCTCCCGTTTTGAATCATGATAAAAAAAAAACCATAGTTATGACCAAAGAGACCTAAATGTCAAGAACTCTAGAAACTTGGGTTTCTGAAGTCTGCAAAATGGCTCACGGTTGATTATCTCATATAATATAAAAACACATCCCTAGTTGAAATGTAATCCTTAAAGATGTCTGCCTTTCCTTTGTATGCTAAAAAACCTTTATTTTGTGTGAAATTAGGATATATCTGCTCCATCAAATATAGAACTTTTCTGTATAATTTGGGATGAGGATGTTGGTGGAATCCCCCTGACATATTAAGGGAATTATACGAAAAGATACATAGGTGTTGGCCAAATAAGTGGAAATATTGAAAAGTGTCATATAGGCACATACTCCAGGTCAAAGCCATAAATTTTGCAAAGGAAGAAATAAGGTAGTGAGTGTAGTTAGTGGCCATCAACATGGCAATGGGTAATAAGGCACACGTTTGTGCAGCCTTTGTATAAGATGATGGTATCGATCCACCTACAGCAGGGTATGTACTTGGAGCTGTTTGAGCTGAAAGGGATGATTGATTGGAGCTGATGTGCTTGGACTTCATTAGGAACAGCAGCTTGCTGTTGAGCAACAGACTTTTCTCTCCAATTGAATCTGACTGGCCTGAACTGACCTGATCCAAAGGACCCACCCCACCCACCCTGATCTGCATGTCTACCCCTGCTCTGGTAGGTAGCACTGTGAAATGAAGGCTGCTCATGCTTTGTTATTTATTTATGTTTCCTTTTTTTTCCCACACGCAGAAACCAAGTTTTTATTTAAATTCCAGTTAGTTCACAGCCAGTGTCATACTGGTTTCAGGTGTATACAATATATGATTCACCACTTGCACATGACAATTTTAGATTGTGTATTCTAACAAAACTATAACATCTGTTGTGGAGAGCCTTTGTTCTTTAAAGGTAAGGGATTCCATCCTACCAGTGGATTCGTACCCATTTAGATGGCTTAGACAGTGGTATTCACTCAGCCTCCTGCTGCACCCCTCCCCCTGTCTCATATGGACTGACTAAATACATTTCTGCCTCAGGAACGGTGACCCGGGTGTCGAGATACTATCTCTGATCTCCGTCTCATGGTTTTAATGTGGTTACGTAAAGACTCCAGGCCATAGAGTTAGGTTAGACTTGGTTTTGAATCCCACTATCATGATCTGCTATCTTGAGCAAATTTGTGAAATCCTGTGGGCCTGGGTTTTATCATCAATAAACAAGAATACTAATAAAAAGAGGACAGGTAAAACAAGAATACAAAGATTTCTCTTACAAAGTTGTTGTGAGAATTAACTGATGATCTGATTCACAGTAAGCACTAGAAAGTTTTAGTGCACATGCTCCTTCACCCCACACTCTTAATTCAATGTCTCTTTTCCAAGTTTGAGCCCAGAACAGGGTTATTATGGTGGACAATACATAGAGTCATTGCTACCTCCTGAAGCTTATGTTCTGGTTCCCTTTACCTACTTCTTCCAAATTTCTCTCCTCTCCTGCATTGATCATCTGTATGAGAGCAAGGAGAAAATTGTTCAGAGGTATCTCTGGCAAGATAGAAGTCAAGGAATTGACAGGAAAAGATGTGATAAAACACTACCTCTGGCTAATGTGGTCTGGGTACTAGCTTATTGGCAGCCACAACTTCATGCCTGAGCTTATTAGTTTCTTAAATGCATTTTTGCACTTTTGTCAGCATAGAGTAAATAGCATGACCTTTGTGAATTTCACGCCTTGTACAAGTTAAGATAAAATAATTGCAAGAAAAACTAAAAAGCTTGTGAAATACTTGTTAGCGTGTGATGCAGGATATACTCTCTCCTTTCTCCTGTAAATGTAGTGATCCCGAATAACACTACACAACAGTTACACATACTTACTGTGCTACACACTGTTTTAGTTGCTTTTACATATCCATGCTCTTAATCCTCACAGCCACCCAATGGGGGTAAAGATTATTAATTTGATATATTGCAGATAAGAAAAATGAGGCACGGTGTGGGTGACTTCTCTAAGTCACAGATGTTTGAAGTGACAGGACCAGGATTCGACCACACGTTGTAGCACTTTCAAAGGTCATTTGCTTCTTTGGTAGGGTAGCTTCAAGAAAAGCAGCAATTCAGTGATGCAATCAGCTAATGCATTCCATGCTCTATGTACATACCCACATCTTTAAAAAAATTTGTTTAATGTTTATGTATTTTTGAGAGAGAAAGAAAGAAAGAGAGCAGGGGAGGGGCAGAGAGATAGACCTAATCCCAAGTAGGCTCCACGCTGTCAGCACAGAACCCAATATGCGGCTCAAACCCACGAACCATAAGACCATGACCTGAGCCAAAAGCAAGAGTCAGATGCTTAACTGACAGAGTCCCCCCAGGCAGCCCAGACCCACGTCTTTTAAGACAATCTTACTTAGAAGTGAAATTGGATAAGGGTTGTAATTGTTAACTTGAAGTTAGCTTGGGAGATTTGGTGACCCCTGACCCATCCTAAACTCTATGTAGTCTCTTTCCAAAAAGTCTTAATTTGGGCTTTTTCTTTTGACTATGTTTCTCTGTTATTAACTGTTGCCTTCTATTCCCCAGTGTGTTAATTTCCTTTTGCTGCTGAAACAGGCTATCACAAACTTAACAGCTCAAAACACACACGTTTATTATCTTATGGCTCTGAAGGTTGGAAGTCCAATGTAGATCTGTAAATGGGCTAAAAATAAAAGGGTGGCATGCTGCATTCCTTCCGGAAGCTCTAGGGAAGAATCTATACTCTTGCCTTTTCTAGCTTCTGAAGGTGGCCGAAATGCCTTGACTCATGGGTTTATCTGTCATTGTCAAAGCCAGCAATGAAGCATATTCCCATTCCTCTCCCTGATTCTGGCCCTCCTGTCTCCTTCGAATGACTAGTGTGAATGCATCGGGCCACTTGGATAATCCAGGATAATCCTCCCATCTCAAGATCCTTGATTTGATCACATCTCAAAAGCCTTCTGGCTGTATCAGGTAGCCTCTTCACAGGTTCTGGGGATAAGGAAGTCAACATTTTTGGGACCACAGTTACCAGACCCAGTGTTCCTGAACTGTTTAATTTGATATTTGATTTATGACATGATTGTTCTTCTCTTCAGTAAAGTTCATTGGACGCAAAGTGGCCTTCAGTGATTCCAGCAAATTCTTTGTCCCCAACCACTGCTTCTTCAGATAATCTTGCTGACCGGGATCTCTTTTGTAATTAAGACCCTTCTGGTTGCAAACACCAGGGGTTATATTAAAAAATTCTTTCACTCCATGAAAAGTGTTCATTAGATAGGCCAAATCTATAAAACCTTTATTCGCCTTTTTACCAGTTTTACACAGAAATAAATCTGACACACATTCAACTCATTACGTCTGAGGGTTGTAGTTTCTTTAAGTCATGACACACTTGCATGTTAAAGAATTCAATTTATATTTTTATAAAGCCTAAACTTCTGCAGATTTCCCATGATAGGCTTCTTGCAGATGAAGTAGAAGCAAAAGTTGGTCCTTTGAACTGGGAACTCTGTAGAATATTACCGATACCTGATTTCATTCTCAAAACAATGATGTGACTGATCTCAATTCCAGCTATTTCTGTGGTCCAATTTCCTAACCCCCCTCACTGTTGCCCTGAGTGGCAGCCCCCCGGACTTCTTTGATTCTTCACGTATACCAGTCATGTTCTTTCTGTAGGGCCATTGTATTTGCTGTCCCCCAAAAGTCATAGGACTTCTTCATTTTATTCAGGTCTGCTCAAGTACTGGCTACGCATGAAGGATTTTGTGACATTTCTATCATAGAACTCAAAACTCTATGCTCTCCTTGCACTTATTTCTGTAGGACACTTTTTAGTATGGTCGGTGTATTTTCTTAAAAATTTCTCCAATCTCCGTATCTTCCATTAGTATGCCAGCACCGCAGAGATCCTGCAAATCTGGAATGAGGTCCAAAATTCTCTCACCAGTTTCAAAAATAACGTATGATGCAAGAGAAGCATCCACGAGGCACTTAGCAGGCCGAAGTAACTGAGATGTAACAAGGCTGAGCACCATTTTCAAGGTCACCATCGCTCTAAATACCCGTCCGTTACCTTATATCACCACTCTTCCCAAAGTCAACTTTAGTGCCTCGGTCCACTCTAGATAGAGGAGTATCTCCTAAATCAGACATAAGCAAAAATACACATAGTTGGTCTAAGAATCTCTGATACACATCTATGTTTTGTTTTGTTTTGTTTTTTTCTGGTATACGAAATACAAATAAGGGCTGCATTCCTTGATAGCAATTACATCCACCTTGCTCCTCCCTGTGGAGTGCTGCTCTCTGGCCTCTGCCATGCCAGGATCCCCTTGTCCCCCTTGATCCCAGGGAGCCTGGTGGTATAGCAGCCATCTCCTTTGGTCAAAGTCTGAACAGAGAAATAGCCACCACTCCTAAGGGACTTATTTCTTATGGCTTTAGTGGAGGGGGTGTTTTTTTTGGTACGGTCTTCAATGTCACATATTAAAGGCATTGTAATATTCCCAACTCCCTGAGTTTTTTGCAGTTTCCATGAATACTCATCTGAGTTTTATTAGCTTCTCCTCATTAGCCTGCTGGCTTTAGATGAAGCCAGTAACTACGTTTCAGCTGCCCTATGGAGAGAACATGTGTCCAGAAACAGAGAGCAGCTGCTGGCCAACAGCCCACAAAAAACTGAGGCCCTCAGTCCCCTGGACTCTAAGGAAGTGAATTCTGCCAATAACGATACAGACTGGGAAGTGGAGCTTTCCCCGGTCCAGCCTTGAGATGAAACTACAGCCCACGTCAATAACTGATTGCAGTCTTCTGAGACCTGCAGCAGAGGAAGTAGCTAAGCCATGCCCATACTTTGACTCATGGAAACAGGGATAATGAAAGTGAGGTCTTAGAAGCTGTTAAGTTTGTGGCAATTCTTACCCAGCGCTAGTTAACTAGTTAATGTGGTTAAGGGCAGTTACACAACCCTTGTCATAACATGATATCCTCTGTCCTGAAGAGTGTTCCTATGTCAGTGACTTTTCCCCCATCCAGAGTTACAGCCCATATGTCCCTCAGTCCAACATCTTCTGAATCTACTCTGCTTGTTTGTTTCTGCCAGTTACACACAAGTCAAGGCTTAGAGTTCTTCACAAATGGATGCTGTTTCCTCCAGAACAGAGAATACATTCCATGCTTGAGTTGGCCTCTAGTTATTGGCCTGCAAGCAGGGAGGAAATGGAGGGAAAGTGTTGAAGAGCACAAGTTTAATTTCACATGGCCCCTTCCTCGGGGGGGGGGGGGGTCTTCATGGTGTCTAGATAATGGGTGGCTGCTTGTTTATAAATGACCACTGCTGGCCCAGTGTGTACAGGGGACTCAGGGGTCGGGGCTTAAGACTATCAAGTTCATCTTGAAGCAAATACTAAGGTCCCACTATGTTCTTGTTCACTAAAATCTCCTATTTTGCCTCATTTGAGTTTCTCCTACCCATACAGTGTCGTCCTGAGGCTTTCTTGATGTTCCTATGCTTTGGGTTGATCATTGCTTGACTTAAGCCTATTATTTTATTTTCTTAAGGCTTCCAAAGCATGAAAGGGGGTAATTCTGCAATTCTTACAGTTACTCTTGATCCCGTAATGTCCAAGTGCCACAGATGCCACAGAGGCTGATGCTTCACTCGGAGATGTATGTCATCCCAACATACTTCTTAAGGATGCTGAATCCTCAGAATAGCATGGATTGACTACCTAGCTTGCATCAGCAACAAGATTTCTAGCACTATCTTCCTGGTATATAATCCAGTTCCAGAATGTCTTTCTGTGTGTTTGTTTTCTAACTTACTTGATAATTCCCTGGTATCACACATCTTAGCCTGAGTTCCCTCTGGGAAGCTGAACTGGTGAAAAAGGGCTTCCATGAAGCAATTTATTTTGGCCAGTGATCCCAGAGAATGGAGGTCTGCAGAGACTAAAATAGGGGACAGAAGTTCTCCTGCAGAGACAGGAGGTCACGGAGTTAGTCACTGCTGTAGGAAACTGGGATTTGTTTCCTGTGGGACTTGCTATGAAGTTGTTGAATATGTATCTCAGAATCATTCACCTGAAGAATATGAGACATATGGATTCTTCCGCTGGCACCCATCAGCAGTCAGGAGAGTGTAGACCCAGAGACTATTGTCTTTCCAACCTTTCTGAATTGCTCCTGAAACCTTTGAAGGAAGTGTGCCAATAGGTGTTTCCCATCACCAAGGGAGAAACCTGCTGGTAAAGGAAGTAAGAGAGGCCCAGATGCTGGAGACAGGATTACCCTTCTTGGGTCAAAGTGTTTAAGCCCCAGACCTTTGTGGACGTGGTTCTCTTGCCATCTGTTTATTGTGTATCACTGTTGACAAAGAGGAGTGTAGCCTCAGGTTTCTGCCTTCCGCGTAACTCATTCTAGCATCTAGGTAATGTAAGAAGTCTGTCTTTATCTTTGCATTTTAAATGTCATTCATTTTCCCAGAACACAGTGGGCCATACCTCATTTGCAATATCTATTCTTCCTTTATTTTAATTTTTTTAAAATAAATTTGAATCGTTTGGGTTGTTTTGATGTGTTCTCTCCTCTAGCGAACACATCACCATGAAATTAAATTATTTTCTGTCTGCCTTATTTATTATCTACTCTCAAATTGTTTTAATCTTGTATGATCATCTGCATTCACAGTAATTATATCAAGGTTTTCCTCTGTGTCACTTTATGGTTTATAACCATGCCCATTTTCTAATTGGATTATTTGTTTTACTGTTGAGTTTTGAAAGTTCTTTATATATTCCACTAGATAATTGGCCTTTGTCAGACATGTGCCTTACAAATATTTTCTTCTGGTCTTTAGCTTTTCTTTTTGTGCAGGGGCTTTTGCAGAGCAAAAGATGTTTCATGAGATCCAGTTTATCATGGTTTTTTTTTTTTTTTTCTGTGAACCATTTTATGTTTATTTTCAGCTATAGGATTTAAATAAACCGATAAGCTTACAGATGGGTTAGTCAAATGGAAGAAGTTGGCTGTACAGGAGAGGAGATTTCAGATAGAAGATTTCTGGGGAGGGAGGTGAGTTCAGATCCAAAACATGATTAGAGGGATCAACCACTGGCAGGTGAAATAAAACCGTGGAGAAATCAATATTAGGGAAGGTGCATACTTACAAGCTGCAGAAGTAGACAAGTTGGAGAATTGTAATCTTATGGCCGTTATTTTCTTCGAACGAAAAAGCTTTCCTCTTGGCCTGGGAAAGATAAGAGTCAGTAGTTTCAGATAAAATACAGGCTTGAAGTAAATGAAAGATAAGAGCTCTGAGAAGGGTACTTGGGAAGCACAGAAGCTCCCCATGGAGCTTAGGCTAGAGTTCTCAAAATCTTTCACCAGCCAACTTGTTTTATTAGGCTACTTGAGGAAATTAAAATAAATAATTTAAATGCCTTGTGCTCATCAAAACTACCTGGACCCTAGAGGAGCCTGGGTGGCTTAGTCGGTTAAGCGTCCGACTTCCGCTCAGGTCATGATCTTGTGGTCCATGGGTTTGAGCCTCGCATCGGGCTCCCTGCTGACAGCCTGGAGCCTGCTTCGGATTCTCTCTCTCTCTCTCTCTCTCTCTCTCTCTCTCTTTCTCTGCCCCTTCTTCTGTCTCTCGTGTTCTGTGTGTGTGTCTCTCTCAAAAATAAATAAATATTTTAAAAAATGAAATAAAAAAAAACTGCTTTGGTTCTAACGCTCCTTTGCCATACATGTTGTGCTCATATATGAGCTTGAGACTCCAATTTGGGACTGTGACTATGTTGTGACTTCAAAGACTTGGAATTAGCAAGGCCTTTGACCTTGGCTTTTCTCCCTTCTCAGTGCTACTGTGAACTGTAGCAAGAGTCATTACCTTAGCCAGTTCCCATGGACAATAAGGTTTAGGTGTCTTCTTCAGTCTCAGTGCTGGCTCACTCTAAAGATTGTGCTCTTTCTAATATTTCTTTCCCACAGCTGTCGAGCCTAGAAGGCCTTGCTGTTTTACTGGTTATTTTAAGTCCAGTGCACTTGCGTTTAGCAATTCAAGCTGTCATGTATATATTTTTGCCACCAAAATATTTTCACTATCAATAGGACATACAGTCTTTAGTATAAAATAGGGTGCATATATTAACTTCGTGGACCAAGAAAGTGTCCACATGCTTCGTTATATCCAAACTGGTTTGAAAATAGCCAAGTGGCAGATGGGGATTTGTAGGCCTTTTGACAGAGGAATGAATCAGAAAGCATTTGTCGGAAGCTCATAGTCTTTGATGGGAAGGGGCTTCACAGGGAAGAGCGTATCTGCAATATTACTGAGTGACTTTGAAAACCAGGATTTTTCCCAGAGCGGCAATGTTTTCAAAAACGATTTAAGGATGTTCCCTCTTCTGAATTGGATTTACAAAATTTTTATTTTTATTTTTTCTTTTTGGGAATCTAAGAGGTCCATTCTCATTGAGAATGCATCAAATGTACTGACAAGGCACAAGTGAGCCTTGACTCGGGTTTTACAGATAAATAATTTCAAGTCAAGAATGTGAAACATATTTCCAACTTGCAGCAGACAGTATCAGAATCAGAAGTTATAGTGCATATTATATGATCGAGTTCAACACTAGGGAATTCTTAACATTGCCGGGTGATGAATTATGCAAAAGAGGTCGCGAGGGTTCCAGTTTTAACTCAGAATGTGAACTTGATAGAATTTGAGCATTAGTGTCATTCTTTACATACTCAACAATGCCAAATTTTTTTTCTTTTTTTCAAAAAAGTTTAACACCATACAGCATTGTTTGTTTTCCAGGACACACAAGGAAGTATTTTAACTCTTTAAGGAATTTTCAATCTGGATATTTAGTAAGTGCTCCTATCTCGTTTGCAGATGTATAAGCAAGGGTGCGTTGGCAGAAACCCCGTAAGGTTATGTGGAAAACCTAAAACACCTGGGATTTTCTCTCCTTGTGAATCAGAGGTTTCTATTCCGTCACCAATAGCCAGTGATGGGAACAGAAATCGTGTATTGCATTAGAAAGCAAGATTTTACTTTTTGACATAATGTACTCCATTGTATATAGTAAGAGTGACGAAGAGACTCTTGTTAACCTGAACAGGGTAGTATGGTAGCAGTAGATCTGAAGATATTCTTGGCATTTCCTTCTAGCACATAGTGCTCTTCGTTCTTCCCTGCCCATCAAAGTCCTCGTGTTCATCGTCCTCACAGAGACTTGCCTTGCTACAAGTTCCAGCCAGCACCTTCGCTCATACAACTCCCCTTGCTGAAGGAACACAGCCCTCTCCTCGAGTAGGACATGATCTGTTTTCTGGTTACACATTGCGTGTTTCTAAAACGAAAAGGCAATCTGTTAAGCAGAGATGATGTCATGGTAAGAATGGAGGATCTGGGGATTTTTGTTGTTGTTGTTGTTGTTCAAATAACAATTCTACTACTACTCGAAGAGTTTCAATTCATTTCAGGTTGGGGAGGGACCCCAGTGTATTGATCAGTGTATTGAATCAGTGTATTGATTCGTTTGTTCATGTATTTACACTACAGATATTTACTGAGCATTTATAATGAGGTAATACTGTTAAAGATCTTCTGGATACTGCATTGTCCCCAGTACTGAATACATTATCTTGCATGTTTTAGGTTCTTAATGATCATTTAAATAATAAAAATAGATTTTAGGGACCAATTATAATACTAAAATGTTTCCAAAGGTGAATTATCCAGACGCTTCATTTTATCTGAGTATATGCACCTTGAAGGCAGATTTCTAAGCTACGAGGCCAATAGCATAGAAACTGTTAAGAAGAACATGCCTGATTTATCAGAGAATACATTATTTACCAAATTGATTTAAATAGAGTAAGATTTTTTTTTATGTGTAGAATTTTGAGGAACGTAAGTGGCTGATCTTCGAAAAAGCAGGCTATTATTTTGAGGACCTGAGGAAGACAGAAGTAAGTACAGCAAAAGTATGAGGGGAGGAAGCAAAATAGATTCAGCCAAGTTAGCAAAGACTCCACTGGTCCTTCCTAGACTCTTATATGCTCACATATCTCTAAACCCAGTCCCTTTGTTCTTATAGAATCGGTTTCCACGGGACTAGTGGATCTAGAATACCAAGAGTCTAAAATTACCCTCTATCCCTCATTATTTCTCTCTATATTAGAAGCTGGCCTCCTAGAACATAACAAAAATAAAATGCGCTCAGAGAAATAATCCAAGCATGAATCAGAACCGGCAAATTCATTTTTGGAAACCATACTCATTTGCAAAGGTTTATTATTAGAAGATGAAAGGAACAATTTATAAATGAGACAATTCCATTAGTAATGCATTTAACTTATTGGGAGGTGGGGTTTCATCCATGGAATTGACCTTAAAAAATAACTCGAGGTTGATCTACCCATTTACCCTGGTTCTCCTTTCAGATAGATTGATTACCATTTGTTGTCAAATACTTTTAAGCATTGATATTTTTGACACTGCCCTGGGTCTACAGTCTTGACTACTCTTACCTTTCTAGACTCGCTCATGTTTTATCTTTTCATGGGCTTGTAAAAACCTCTTGAAATGGTGAAAAAGACTTCAGAAATGGTGTCATTTACCAGAAACCTCCTTGGAGCTCCAGTTATGCAAGCTAGAATCTCAAGAATCATTCTTGGTTCTACATTCGCTCCTGCGTTCCCTATTCAGTCTACTGGCAAGTTATGGCATGTATGCTTCCTAAATATATTTCCCATCTGTCCATTTCTCTTCATCCATGCTGCCAACACAGAGTCCAAAATGCATCCTGATTACTATGCCTTCCTACACTAATCTCCTACTTCCTCTCTCACTTCCCTCAATCTTTATTTCACAAGGCCCGGTCAGAAAAATCTTAAAAACAATACATGACACTACTTTCCTACCCTTCTTAAAATCCAGTTGGCTGGCTCCAGTTCAGCCAACATCTGAATTATGTTTGGAGGCATCCAAGGTCTTCATGTTTTCCTGCCTTCTGGTATCTTTCACCATATCTTATTGCATTCCCTTATACTTTTCTGCATCAATGATGCTTGGCTTTTTTTTTTTTTTTCTTAGAAGCCATAATGTGCCAGGAGGGAAGAGGCTTTGCCTTGTTTCCATCTATGTCACTACAGGACTGAGTGTGTCTAGAACCCTGGAGATAACTGAAGTAGTGTGTATTTAAGGAATGAATGGGAGGGAGGGAGGGAGGGAGGAAAGGAAGGAAGGAAGGAAGGAAGGAAGGAAGGAAGGAAAGAAAGAAGGCAGGCAGGTTGTTTCTAAGTCAGTGAAAACAGATGTTTGAACCTAGCCCTCTCTGACTATACTCTCTGTAGAGAACTTAAATGTGTACATAGTGAACAACTGAAGAATTATCTCAGAATTTAGTGCAAAAAAACAGAGATGGAAAGTATGAGAAGAGTGAAGAGATAATATCAATCTAGAATTTTCTTTATCGGCCTAATAAGATTTCTTGGAGAAAATAGACAATGAAAGGCGGGGAAGGGGGGTGGGGAGGGAGGGAATTATCGAAATAAATAACAGGAAACAAGCTCTCAAAGTTGAAGAAAAATTGAAGGCCTCACGCTGAGACACTCACCAAAAGTCATACAGGATGATTGTAAAAAACCTTGGGGCTGGACACACCGCATGAAATTTCAGAAACCTAAAGATAAAGAGAAAAATCTTAAATATGTCCAGAGGGGAAAACCTAATGAACAAGCAATAAAATGCCAAAACAGGTTTTCCAAAAAGAAAGAAACATCATATTAGCATCACGTTTCTCAGAAACAAACTCAATTTCTATAAAACATGGAACATTGTCTTCAAAGTTCTGATGGAAAATGTTCTGAACCTGAATGAATATATTCAACCAAATTAACATTCTGGTGGAAAGACCAAAAAAAAAAAAAAAAAAAAATCGCAAAAGCAGCGATCTGTTTTATCCCCAGTAAAATGCAAAAACAAAAGTAAACAAAAAAGGAAATAAAAGTCCCAGATGATGTTAATATGAAATGTGGAAGAAGTTTCTTGCCTTGTTTGAGAAAATAAGCTAGAGGGTCTATTATTTCATAACACACAAAAGTATTTTTTAAACTATTTAGCTAAGAAGAAATGCTCTCTGTAAGCAAGCATGTATGAATCTTTTCTAATGAGATTGCATTTATTTATAACATAGGTAATTTCAAACAGCAATATTACAAAAAGAAGAAAAATGAATTGGAAACTCAGGGGAAGGCTACATGGTCACATAACCTGGAAACAGGGTCTGTGCCTTCACCTTTGCCGAATAATTAGCCAATGAAATAATACAAAGTTATCTGTGACATCAAACTTTATTTTCTTAAACTTCATTTACATTATGTCTGACCTTGGCAGGCAAGAAGGAAAGGAAGGATGGAGGAATCACCTGGGACTTTTATTTTTTTATTTTTTTTTATGTTTATTTTTGAGAGAAAGAGAGAGAGAGAGACCATGAGCAGAGGAGGGGCAGGCAGAGAGAGAGAGGGAGACACAGAATCTAAAGCAGGCTCCAAGCTCTGAGCTCTGAGCTGTCAGCACAGAGCCTGGCATGGGGCTCAAACTCACAAACCATGAGATCATGACCTGAGCTGAAGTCGGACGCTTAACCCACTGAGCTAACCAGGTGCCCCAAGAATTGCCTAGGACTTTAAAGTGAGTTAAGACTAGAAGAATAAAACCATGCTTGACTTGATTAAAACCCAGTCAGATAAAAATGTATAAAACAGAAAGAATAATGTAAGCCTCCAAAGAATCTCATATCAAATGTTCACTGCCTGATTGCTGGTCTCACCAGTCACAGTTTTAAAATACATTCGGTACAACATTATATCACTGTGTTTCATAAATCATCCTCTCTAGTTGTAAGGCTTTTTTTTTTTCTTTTTTCAATAAAGGAAAGAACACAAAATAGAATCAGCCTAAAGAAATTAGAATTTTGGAAAGCTCTGAAGGCCAAAAATGGATGGGGGGTTAGTTTTTCCTATTAATGATATTACTGATCATGATATGAATTGATAAACAAATTTCTTTCCTTGGAATGTGAATGATAACAGTTTTAAAGGGTTTATGGCAGCATGCTGTGCTGTCTCAGTAGGCAGTAAAGACAAATGTATTTTGGACTTTGGTATGTATTCATGAGGGAGAAAAAGTGAAAGTTAGCATGTGTTTCTATATGACACTATTTTAGGTGCATCCGGTTCGATTCACAAATGATTTCCAGTGGTTTGACTCTGCTTTGAAACAGGATTTCATTATGACAATTTCCTTTTTGACTTAATTATGTTCCTCGATTCTCTTGCTCCTTTTGAAAATGTTCCCTCAGGGTCTACCATGCAAAGTATTCTTTCTGGCTGTGGTGGAAAAATAGAAGGATGGATAAATGATCTTCCACCAAGCTTAAAGAGAAAACCAATCAAACAAACAAAAACATGCCATCTGAGGCGAGGTGAATACCGTAATTATGCCGCTTCCCTGCAGAATCTATCCCTTCACAGACAGACACAAAAAATTAGAAACAGTCATTTTCTGGGCACACCAGGAACCTGCTCACTGCAGCTTTTACTTACATACTCCTCAGTGAATACTTATTCTAATTCTAAATTATAAAGTCCCCACCACCTACTCTCCTACCAAAGAGACAGGAGATGTTTTACAAAAATTCAAAACAAGATACGGAGAAATGGAAAATTTAACCAAGACATCGTGAAAGAGGCATCAAAGAACAATGACATACCTTTGGCTATCTTTTTTAAACAAATTTTTAAAATTTTATTTATTTATGAGAGATAGAGACAGCAAGAGTGAGGGAGGGGCAGAGAGAGAGGGAGACACAGAATCCGAAGGAGGCTCCAGGCACTGAGCTATTAGCGCAGAGTCCGAGGTGGGGCTTGAACTCGCAAACCATGAGATCATGACCTGAGCCGAAGTCGGGACGCTTGACTGACTGAGCTACCCAGGTGCCCCTGGCTATCTTTTTACTGAGACAGGAAACGTTTTAGAACCCCAAACTCCAACATTCGTTAATGTACCTGTTACATTAGCAAGAACTTGGGGATGCTTCGAGACACTCCCCGCCTCAGCCCTCTTCTGGATGTCCCTTTATAAGTGGGACTCAGTGCTCCATTGTGTCATCACCCGCTACCGAAATTGAGGGGCTCAGGAATGGGAATCTGACCCAGGCTAGAGCAATGAATCGTCGCATGGCTCAGAACAATAGCTCTGCTCAACTTGGCTGACTCTTGACACCCAGCGGCAATGGCTGAACTGATCAGTTCTTATCCTTCTTAAGGGCTTGCGTTGTGAAATAGACAAGGTACCAGGATTCAGTAAAATAGCCCAGAAGCTGAGACACAGAGAGAGACTGCAATAAACATGAGCTATGAGAAAAATCTTGGGAGGTTTGGCAGCCACGAAAGAAAGACAATAGCTGGATAACCCTAAGCATTAAACACCAAGAAATGAAGTGCAAGGTGCCTCTCTTGAGGATTAGGTAGATAAGCTCAAGTTGGAGAGCTTACTTACTCTTATCTGTTGTGTACTTTGTGAGGCCTTCCAGCAAGACTGTTTACACTCCCCGCAGACTTCCCTTCTCTCCCATAAAATCTTGTAGTAAGACTCTCCCCACCCCCACCCCACCCCCCAATTTGTTAACTAAAGTAAGCTGAGAGTGTCTCATTCCCTTGCTGTACAACAGGATCCTTTCCGTATACAGCAGTGGCCTCGAACGAGATAGTCCTGACTCCGGGTTTCCACAGTCAGAGCCCCCCCCCCACCCCAGGTCTGTTTCCTCTGCCAAATATGTTTCTTGAAGGGTTTATGGAGATTGGCTTTCCGAGGGAATATTTTTATTAATAGAACCTAGAACCCAATGTATTACATCGGCACGGACAGCCCTCAGGTCATGTTTTCTGTAGTATTGTGCTAGCAACACCATCGAAGTGAACGGCTACAGTATGGCCACCCATGGATGGACGATGGTCATGACCTATACAGTTCAATTCAAGGTTATGTCTTAGTTTCATACATGTTGTCTTTATTTTCGTTTCTCTTTGATGTTTATTTTTGAGAGAGACACACACAGACACGCACACACAGAGGAGGGAGGAGCAGAGAGAGAGGAAGGCACAGAATCCAAAGCAGGCTCCAGGTTCTGAGCTGTCAACACCAAGCCCAACATAGGGCTCAAACTCAGGAACCATGAAATCATGATCACAGCTGAAGTTGGACATTTAACCACTTGGACACCCCCTAAATATGGTCTTTAGAAACAACTCGTATGAAATGTTATGAAGCTAATAAGGCAAATGTTTCCCACCAGAAAGGAATACTTTCCTTGGAAAAATGTGCTTCAAAAACCATCACCCATGGTCTATTTTACTTTTTTTGTTTCAGAATGTGTGCTCCTAATCTAATGAGGTAAATTTCCCAGGTAAAATAATTTGGACTTGTTTTTAATAATATTATTGCTTTTCTAATCTGTAATATCCCTTAACACACGTTTTAATTCTCTTACTGTCTTTTTAAATGAGGGAAAAACCACATGGCAGGTGAAATTTTGTATACTTGAGAGTCATTTTATTTTGACATGATACTAAGTATCATTATCTGAAAAAGAACAGAGACAATGCAGAAAATGCTGACCTGATATTATGTAGTCATTTGTCAATTATCAACAGTGTTAGTTCAAAATAATTAATAAGAAAATGTATTATCAGCCAGGAGAACATAAAGTAGACATGCTTCTAATGTCCATCAAAATAGGATTTTTTTAAAAGTTTATTTATTTTGAGAGCAAGAGTGAGGGAGAGAGGGAGAGCCCATGTGTGGGTGTGCCAGTGGGGGAGGGGCAGAAAAAGAGGGAGAGAGAGAATCCCAAGCAGGGTCCACACTGTCAATGTAGAGCCCTATGCGGGGCTTAAACTCACAAACCAGGAAATCATGACCTGAGCTGAAACCAAGACTCGGATGCTTAACCGACTGAGCCACCCAGGTGCCCCTCAAATTGGAATGTTTTAAAACATACTGCATCACAAAACCAATCAAAGCCGTAAAGTCATGATTGTCTAATAGATGCCAAAATTTTTTGATAATCATTGATCATACGTCTAGCAAAAAAAGTTTACAACAAAATTATTTTAAAATGATAATATAAATCATAAGAATGATGAGTGAAGAATGTGTCCCCGTACTATATAACAAAGCATCCTCCAACTATCCCATACTAAAATAAAACAGAATTTTGCACAGAAGGGAAAAATAAATTAATAGAATAGAAATTTAAGTGGTTCCAAATGTATGTGTATTTATATATGACACAGATGTCACGAAAATGATTTATATAACGACAGTGCTGACATATTGGTTATCCCTATGGAAAAAATCAACCTTACACCTTGTCTCATTTGTAAAAATGAATTGTAGATGGATTGGATAGAAATTTAAAATAAATATAAATAACAATAAAACACATGTATTGAGGAATCCTTATTAAGACATAGAACATTCAGAAGCCATAAAAGATAATACAGACATACATTCATCCAGAAAAAGATTGATTGAACACCTACCCTGTGACTCACCCTAGTTGGGATGCTCATGATAATCTAATAAATAAGGCAAAGAGCCCAGTTTTTCACTGCATGTACATCCTAGTGATGGAGGCCAAGCAAATAATGGAATAATTTTAGCTAGTGGTACCTACTGAAAAAAATAACAATTTTGGAATATGTTACAGTAAAAACGGAATGGAAAGCTACTTTAGATAACGTCACCAGAGAAACCTCTCTTTGGGGATGGCATTTTAGGCCTCAATAATAAAGAGACACACTGCAGAAAGTTCTAGAAAGGGGCATTCAACAAAGAGAAAAGAGTAAACCTAGAGTCTTGACAAATGCGGTGAGTGTGCCCTGTTAAAGAATTAGAAGCCATGCAGTGGGATGAACAAGCAGGCAGTCAGTAAAAGGGAGTTTGTAAAAGAAGAGAGAGGAGATGTGGTCAAGGGTAACACCGTCTAGGCCCTAGTCAGTCTGATAAAGGATTTGAATTTGACTTTAAGTGCATTGCCAAGCTATCAAAGAGTTTTAAGCCTGGAATAAATTGTTGTGGTTTTGGTTAGAAAAATACAATATTACTCTGGTGTTTTCAGAATGGATGGTATGGGACAAAAATGGATGAAGGGACATTTTTTGGGGTGTTACCCTAACTCAGTAACAGCTGATGGCACTTTGGGCTACAAGAGTCACAACAGGCATTGGGAGAAGCAGATAAAGACACAACATGTTTTACAGAATTGGCTAGAGAAATCGATGAAAGGCATTAAGGAAACTGAGGAAAGAAGAATAATGCCTAAGGATTTTGGCTTGCGCAGTTGAGTGAATGAAGGTGTCTGCAGTCTCGTGAAATGGAGAGGGTTGTAGAACTGGCAGGGGTGTGTGGCACAGATGGCAGGATTCTGTTCTGGACACGGGAAGTTTCAAGTGCGTATCCGATCTGCAATTAAAGATGTATAGCAGGAACTTATTCATACTGGTATGGAACTCAAGGAAGAGGTTAGATCTAGAGACACATTCTTTGGAAACATTTGTGTACAGATGATATTTAGAGCCACAGGACTAGATGAGATCCCTACATAAGAATATACAAATAAAGAGGAGGCATTAGAATATGCTTTTGTGCATAAAAATTAAAGTAACTAAGTATAGCCAACATAAAAGGGTTGAGCATTGAAGGTTAAAACTGGAAAAATACCTTCAATATACTCAAGCCAAGGGTTAATATATTTAATTTTAAAAGAGCTACAACAGATCAATAAAGAAAAAAATAAGCAGGTCATTGAAAAAACCGGATAAAAGATATTAATGGGCATTTCATAATAGAGGAAATTCGGTTGGCCAATAAATGCATGAACAGATGGTCAACCTCGCTGGCAATGAGGGAAATGCAAAGCATAACAATTGGATATCATTTTTCATTCATCAAATAAGCAAAAGTTAAGGAGAGCATTAAGTCCCTTGCTGGTAAAGATTTACGGAAATGGGTGCTCATAAATTGCTATTGGGAAGATGAATTTTTAGAGAGTCTTGGGAAATAAATTCAGCCTTAGTCCTGAATTGAATATTTGTATTTTCTGACTTAGCAATTTTCAATTATTTTGTTATTTTTTATATATATTTTAAAAACTTTAATGGGTATTTATTTTTGAGAGAGAGAGACAGAGAATGAGTGGGGGAGGGGCAGAGAGAGATGGAGACAGAATTCGAAACAGGCTTCAGGCTCTGAGCTGTCAGCCCAGAGCCCAAGGTAGGGCTCGAACTCACGAGCCATGAGATCATGACCTGGACTGAAGTCGGACACTTAAGCAACTGAACCACCCAGGTGTCCTCAATTTTTGAGATTGTAAGTGCTTAAAGATATGTTTATGAAGATGTTGATTATAATAATTGTTTCAGATGGATAAAATAAATTCACAGTTCATTGTAGGGGAGCAAAATATAGTATACTCATACTATGATATACACTTATAAAAAAGAATTATTCTAGATATTTGTAATATATCTTTTGTAAAATGGAGAGTTGGTTTTATATATTTAAAAAAATTTTTTAATGTTTTTTTTTATTTTCGAGAGAGACAGAGAGCAAGGGACAGAGAGAGAGACACACAGAATCTGAAGTAGGCTCCAGGCTCTGAACTGTCAACACAGAGCCCCACGTGGGGCGCCAACTCACAAGCCACAAGATTATGACTTGAGCCAAAAAGGGATGCTTAACTGACTGAGCCACTCAGGCGCCTCACTTAAAGTTGGTTTTAAAGTAAAGTTTGTGTGTTTGATGTGTATAGAAAGTTCTTTACTTTTATTGACATTTGTGTTACTTTAATTGTTGAAACAATGATATATTGCCTTTGTAATTATGTTAAATATACATGTAATCATTTCCAAGAGGTAAAGTGTAGGTATTTTTTAAAGAAAAGGGGGTAAATACATTTTCAGAACAGATTTTAAGACAGTCCTTTGATAATTGTCTGTTACCATTTTGTGAACCTTCTATATTTTTAATTAAGTATAGTTGACATATTAATTTCAGGTATACAACATGGTAATTTGACATTTATATACCTTATGAATGCTCACCAAAATAAGTCTATTCCTTGTGCTGTACTTTTCATCCCTATGATTTACGTATTTTATAACTGGTAGTTTATACCTCTTAATCCCCTTACCCATTTTGCCTATCCTCCTTCTCCTGTCCCCTCTGTCAACCACCAGTATGTTCTCTGTATTTATGAATCTGTTTGTGTTTTTTCGTTGTTTATTTTAGTTTTTTTTAGATTGCACATGTAAGTGAAATCATATGATATTTGTTTTTCTCTAACTGACTTATTTCACTTAGCCTAATACTCTCTAGGCTCATCCATGTCACAACTGTCAAGATCTCACTCTTTATCATGGCTGAGTAATATTCTGTTATATATATTTTTTCATCTATCTGTGAACACTAGG
The DNA here is from genome assembly GCF_018350215.1 of Panthera leo. Taxonomy (NCBI): domain Eukaryota; kingdom Metazoa; phylum Chordata; class Mammalia; order Carnivora; family Felidae; genus Panthera; species Panthera leo. Next base: position 96,223,862 of record NC_056679.1, read on the forward strand.
TTTCTTCCATTTCTTGGTTATTGTAAATAATGCTTCAGTAAATCTATGGGTGTATATATCTTTCCAGATTAGTGTTTTGGTGTTTTTTTTTTTTTTATGGTAAATGCTAAGAAGTAGAATTGCTGGATCATAATGGATTTCCATTTTTAATTTTCTAAGGAAACTTTTCCCACAAAACTGCATGAGGGTTTCTTTTGCTCTGTATCCTTGACAGTTCTAGGTATTTCTTATCTTTTTGACACTAGCCATTTTGACAGGTGTCAGGTGATAACTCATCGTGGTTTTGATTTGCAGTTCCCGGATGATGAGTGACGTTGAACATCTTCTCATGTTGTCTGTTGCCATCTGTATGTCTTCTGTGGAGAAATGTCTATTCAAGTCCTTGGTCCTTCTTTTAATCAACTTGTCTGTATATTTGTTTTGGTGTTAAATTGTATGAATTCTTTATACATTTTGGATATTAGCACCTTGTCAAATATATCACTTGCACATTTGTATCCCATTTGGTAAGTTACCTTTTCATTTTGTTGATGGTTTTCTTGGCTGTAGGAAAGGTTTTTAGTTGGATGTAGTCTTTATTATTTATTTTTGCTGTTGCTTCCCTTGCCTGTGAAGATATCCAAAAAAACTATTGCTAAGATTGATGTCCATGTTGTCTTTTAGGAGTCTTATGGTTTCAGGTCTTCCATTTAGGTTTTTAATTCATTTTGAGTTTATCTTTTCGTGGTCTGATCTCATTCCTTTACAGGGAACTGTCCAGCTTTCCTCACACTGCATAACAAAGAGACCATTTCTTCCCCACTGCATATCCTCACCTCCTTTGTTATAAATTAATCAAGCTTATACACATGGGTTTATATCTGAGCTCTCTATTCTTTCCTTTTGATCTATATGTTTGTTTTTATGGCAATAACATATTATTTTAATTACTATCATCTTTTAGTATTGTTTGAAATCTAAGATTGTAAAGCCTCCAACTTTGAACTTATTTCTCAAGATTCCTTTGGCATCAGAGTTCTTTTGTGGTCCCATATAAATTTTAGGACTAGTAGTTGTAGTTCTGTGGAAATTACTGTTGGTATTTCGCTAGGCATTATATTAAATCTTTGTATTGCCTTGGGTAATATGGACGTTTAAACAATAATTCTTTGACCCCCTAAGCACATTGTACCTTTCCATTTATTTCTGTTGTTTTCAGCTTCTTCCTTCATTGTCTTACAGTTTTCAGAACGTAGGTTTTTCACCTCCTTGGTTAAATGTATGCATAGGAATTTCATTCCTTTTGGTGGAATTTTAAATAGTATTATTTTCTTAATTTTCCTAATAGTTTGTTGTTAGTGTATAAGAAACACAAAATGTTTTTGTATATTAGTTACATATCCTGCAAACTTACTGAATTCATTTACCAGTCAGTAAAGTCTGTTGGGTGTTCTATATATGATATCATGTCATTTGAAAATAGTGACAGTTCAGGGGAGCTATGTAATATAATTGGCCTGAAAATAACGAGTACCTTATCCACAGACAAAAATACAAGACAAACTATAAAATAATAACATAAAATAAAATAAAATAACATAAAATGAAATAACATAAAATAAAATAAAATAACACAAAATAAAATAAAATAAAATAAAATAAAATAAAATAAAATAAAATAAAATAAATTCCAGGGAGGATATTTGGTGCTCTTCCCCTTCAGCAGTGAAAACAGAGAACCAATTTCATTAGATCTCTGTTTCCCTCTCAGTGATGGAGTCAGGCCACTAAAAACCATGACTGTGAAAACATCACAAGATCAACTGACTTTGTACCTCCAAACTTTTGTTCATTCACAGACATCTTCCATATTAGACCGTCCTGGATTTGAATCTAACTTTGCCACTTCCTAGCTGTGTGACCTTGGGCAAGTTGTTGAAAACACTTCTTGGCTTTGAACCTTTGTCTCCAGAGATTGATAGTGATGCCAAACCTAATTCTGATGTACGATGACCTGTCACGTTATAATGGTCAGAATAATAATAGTTAATAACAACCCCGAAGTTACTAAGTATATATTATCTCTCTAAGTGCCTTGCAGTTATCACATCTTTTCAACCTCACAAACTTATGGTATAAATATTTAGGACAATAATAGTATTACCCCTCTTTTAGAGATGATGAAATATCCTTTAGCTGATGAACTAAGGTTACCCAGCTAACTGGGGCCAGAATGCCAAACTGAGCAGTAGTGCTCCAAAGCTGTTCATTTTTGCATGTGTCCTTATTAAAAAGATCTCCATCCTTCTGTACATCATTGATAATACCTGTAGCATGGTGGGGGCATTAGGATCAAAAAGCAAAACAGCCCTAGTCAACAAGAGGAGGTATCCATTCACAGTTGATGTATAGCGTCCAAAGTTCACATACTATTACTTCATCAAGTACTTCTTCCCTTTATCCTGTCCTCCATACACGGATATCTTTTATCTCCACAATGTTACAGTAACCTTCTCGACAGTGGGAGGCATTCCAGGATTCGTGATTCTTGCCAATGTTTATGGATACCTAAATGACTACTCATATTCCATGTGTAGTCTCTCTCTCTCTCTCTCTGATCGTAAACAATCAAGGCATAGATATTGACCTGAAGTCTTACTAGTAGTCATGTCTTCCCAGTCTGCCAGGTTGATTGGTATGCATTTCAGATCAGGTCAGCTTGCAGTGGGATAGATGTCATTTACAAATTCCCTCTGGCTGTCTCTCGCCACTTAATTTCCCATGTACCTGCAGATGTCTGCTTGCAGTAAGAAAACGCAGCTCTTGGGTTGAATGCAGGCTGAGCCTTCCTCTTGTTAGAGAACATGACGATTCACTGCAGAACCGTTCACGTAAGCCCTGGGCTTATAAATAATCTTCACCTTGGCATAAAAACAATCATAAGGGATCCAAGGTGAATGGTGTTAAAATCCGGGAAAACAAAGGCAGATGGACAGTTTGCACCAAATGGTCTCCTGGGCACAAGCACATGTGAAAAGATGCAAACAGTAGGAAGAAAGTGTGAGTCTGTTCAAGATGTAATTTTACAAGCCGGTGAAGACCCAAACAGGAGAAGGTACATTGCATTAGGATTTTGAAGGTCCTGTCTGGCCCTACCGAATCGGTTTTCTTTGCCTGCTTTTATAAGAATCACATTCATTCGTTACAGATACTCAACCCCTGAATGCCCTGGCTTCTCTGAGTTATTTATTTTCTGACACAGTAAAGCAGAAATATTGCAAGTTAGAGTATTGCAGTCAACTGCTTGCTTAACTGCTACTCTTCTGAAATTCAGCTGTGCAGGCAAAGTCCTGAGTGGCCAATGACTGTGAGGAGGGATATTTGGGGAAGTGCCTTTTGGTGGAAGGCGTTAAACTTACTACGAATCAGATGCCTTAGTCAGATGCTTTCGGATGCCTGTCTCTACAAGTGGGACTAATGGGGGGCCTGGTGATGTGTAATGACTCAGCATATTGTTAGTGGGAGTAGGCGCTCACACCTTAAAAGTGGATATACACCTCTAGGAGGTAGAACCCATGTTCTTGCAGAGGACCTCTGCTCATTCATGGCCCTGCGCCTTTGCAACTGTTGCCTGTGATTTCTACACATTATTCATCCAGTGTGTGTGGAGTGTCAGCTTTGTACCAGGTATTATGCTGAGAACTTGGGAATATAAGGCAAGAGAAAACCAAGCAGTGTCCCTGCGTTCACGGAGCTTATATTTCAGGGGCAGTGAAACACAGTAAAGGTGTTAAATAAAGAAATGGGACAAGTAGTGGGGTGTATGACTTCCTTCTTTTTAATTGCTTTACAAACTAAATACCTTTTAAAAGTAAAGACTGTTGGGGCGCCTGGGTGGCTCAGTCAGTTAAGCGTCCGACTTCAGCTCAGGTCATGATCTCGCGGTCTGCGAGTTCGAGCCCCGTGTCGGGCTCTGGGCTGATGGCTCAGAGCCTGGATCCTGCTTCCAATTCTGTGTTTCCCTCTCTCTCTGCCCCTCCCCTGTTCATGCTGTGTCTCTCTCTGTTTCAAAAATAAATAAACGTTAAAAAAATTTTTTTTAAAAAGTAAAGATTGCTACACGATATGTACTGTGGACAGTGTAGAACAGGGACAATGTATGTAACAACTAAAGCACAATGTGTGAGGTAAAGTGGCTTAGTGGAAATACATTGTTGCATTTTACATTTTATGTGACAGGGTACAGTCTGAATTCTTTGCAGACTGAGATAAATCAAGGATGCATATTGGAATCCCTAGAATAGCCAAAATCAATTAATTAGTTAATTAATTAATCTGTAAAAAGACAAAGAAGTAACCAAAATGATGGATAAATTAAAATTAGGATTTTAATAAAATATTCAAATAATCCCAAATATGAAGAGTGGCAGGAACATAGCAACAGCAAACAGGTGAGATGGATGAAAACAGAAAATGCCTCAGTCAGTTAATGTCGGTCATTTTCTTTTCAAATGCAAATCGACTAAAGAAAACAAGATGTGAGACATACTAATGCCAGGAGGTGGACTTTGAATATGACGGTACCGATGGTTTGAGGCCAAATTACGGTGTAAGAGGTGTGTCATGCGAATGCAAACAGCACACGACAGCTGTAGAGACGATATTATCGTCAGATAAAATTGATTTCAAGCCGCAGCATGAGAAGAGGTCATGGTAAAGCATAATTGTGAAACATGATTAATTCAAAAGAAAGTTAATGGTCACAAATGCACATGCATTTACTAACATAGCTCCAAAACGGATGAGACAGATATTGACAGACCTCAAAGGAAGAAAAAGACAAATCCACAAATAAGAGCTGAAGATTTTCACACCCCGGATCAGTATTTGGAAGAAAACTAGACAAAAAGACCAAAAGACTTGGGAAGAGCTTTGGCATTCACCTTGATCCACATAACTGCGCTTACATATCCCTGTAGGCAACAAGTGCAGAATAAAGTCTTTCCAAGTATACATGAAATATTCATCAAAAATGAACTGTTGATTATATCACAAAATACAGATGACTGAAATCTTATAGAAGAAAATGCCTGACAACAAGAGAATTAAACCAGAAATCGGTAACAGTAAGGTGTGTTGAAAAGCCCCTCATATTTGAATATCGAGCATCCTACCTCTAAATAACTCATGGATCCAAGGAAGAAAGAAAACACAATGGAATATGGAAAATATCTTAAATGGAATGATAATGAAAACACATTATAGCAAAATTCGTGAGATGCACTTAAAGTATTTTCTATAGGAAACGTATCCAGTTAAGTGTTTATGTGAAAACAGAAGAAAAATCTACTTTAAGCTTTTTTTCTCTCCTAAAACTTAGGGGAGTAAAGGCATGTTAAGTTCTGCATCTGTGTTTAGGTAAATATGTTTCACTGGACCTGGCTGGCAGAGAAATCTTGGAGAAAAGAGCTAGACCAGACACTTCATAGTGATTGTTTCCTCTTCTATAATTCTAATTCTATACGTATTGCCATGAGTCTGTTGGGATCTGCTCTTTTCAGCCTTTAGAGTAAATGTCCTTACATTATCCCCATCCTACTATGACACCATCTCCCTTAAGCTCTGGAGCCAGTCGTGATAGAACCAGAGAATTTAGTATCCTTACTGTACTAACTAATGGAGCTCAGAATTGAGCGTTATCATTAATGGACACAACTCATGTTGGGCCAAGATGTTTCCTTGGATGATCAATCTCCAGACCACCCTGTTGCCCATGGACCTGCTAGCTCCAGCACCCCTAGAATTCTCCCCGTCCCACTCTTTTTCCTGTTAGGATAAAGGTCCTAAATCCATTATACTGGCTGTAGCCAGCATTTTTACCCCGGCCAGCGTATCCTTTCCTTAAAGGTAAGGGGATTCGGGCAGAAAGATGAAGTTACTGTTGAAAATGGCCTAGAAAGACTTTGCAAAGACAATGCTTTGTATTCATGTCCCAGGGTATACATATCTATGCTGTTCTCTTCTCTTATCCCTTGCACTTCTATAAATATTGATAGTCTGCTTAAAAAGTGTTCACAAATGTACACGTGGAAGCCACATAGGAGTAATGCTGCCACTTACCGGTTCTTTGACAAGTAGGAAGATATGTCCTTTGTCACCAACCAGAGGAAACTAGGGCCCTCAAGCTCCCCTTCACGTATATTTGTTCCTTTCCACATTTTTCCTGGAACGACTCTCTTAAATTTAAAAATTTGTAAATGTCTATTTATTTTTGAGAGAGAGAGAAAGAGAGAGAGCCAGCACAAACAGGGGAGGGGCAGGGAGAGAAGAAGACACAGAATCTGAAGCAGGATCCAGACTCTGAGATGTCAGCACAGAGGCTGACACTGGGCTCGAACTCACAAACCATGAGATCATGACCCGAGACGAATGCTAGGATGCTTAACTGACTGAGCCACCCAGGCCACCCTCTTTTGATTATTAAAGACATTGCATCTAAATTTTCCCCCACAGGCCAGGGGTCCCATGGCAAGAGCACTGGCCTAGTAACATGCAGTAGCCTTTGTATCTCCCAGGCTCTTTTACTTATGGGCTTATAGTGGGCTGTTAGCTCCTACTTTCTTGCAGGGCTTACTTTTTTTTTTTTTTTTTTTTTTGGAATGAGATCTAGGCTGCACAGCAGCTCTTCAGGATTCTGCTGAGATGTGAAAGTACTCAAGTGCCATGCTGGCTGTCATGATCATATTTAAAATTTAATCCCATCATGCTCAATTCCCAGAATTTCTTCTCCCACCAGAAAACCCATTTCCATGGAGAAATCAGGAAATATATTTACCCTCTGATCGGCCACTACCTATTTGAAGTGTCAACCACGCAATCCCCAAACCCCTTTGGGAAGATATGCAGTGACAGCAAAGTCAGAGCTAAAGATTTTCCTTATTAAAAATTGCTGATTGCTTTTCCATTCAGTGTAAAAATGTGCACCTAATATACAAAGCCTGGCACTTCGAATGTAATTAAAACACATCCATTACCTCACCAGAATTCAGTGACACACAAAACTACTTTAAATGGGCAAAGAGACCCCAAAAAAAGCTTTTCAAACACCAGTGGGAAGTAATTTCCTGTAATTATTTGATAGTGATCAAGGCAAAGAAAATTTCATGAAATAGTTTCTATTTCCATGACCAGTGGGGTAGTCTTCCTTGACACATTAAAAATAGCTGGTAATAGGTTAAAAAAAAACAACCCTTGACAGAAGGGATCAGCATTCTATATTTTGAAAGTATTGTGCCATATTTAAAAAAAAAAATTATTCACCTTCAAAAATCTGCTTTGAAGCGTGACACCAATCACTGCATGTCAGTTTATAGATCCTTCTTTCCAACTAACTTTACATTAAAGGCACTGTCACAATTATGGTTTTACTGCCTGTCACCATAGGTGCCTAGGATACTTGGGGCTTAAAATTGCTGGTATAGCTTGTGGTTTTTCCGAGAATCTGAGAACAGTGGCTCTTTTCTTTTCTTTTCTTTCCTCTTCTGTTCTTTCTTTCTTTCTTTCTTTCTTTCTTTCTTTCTTTCTTTCTTTCTTTCTTCCCCTTTCTTGACTATGATGTGATAAAGGCTGCAACATGAACAGATTTATTACAGGGCAGAAGACAAAAGCTGGTAGCTGACAAAAACACACAACAACAATAACACATTTGTTAATGTTCTGCTTTTTGGGTAAAGTCAAAGGCAGAAAGTTGGTCATATGAAGAGTCTACAGAGTGTTGAATGGATAAGTTGATAAAATTTTAAATGTTAGGAATGTTCTTCTAAAACTAGAGTTTTCTGAATTCTCTTGAAAGGTCAGGTCTTGAAATAACAGACCTACATCTTCCCGTGGTCACATTTAGCTGATTCTTGTGTTCAGAGTAGCTTTTCTCTAGCTGGCCACCTGGTCTCTTTCTTCTTTTCTTTTTTTTTTTCTTACATTTCCTCTAGGCCCTGTGGGAAGTTGTTTATGAGATCCCTAGGTGATGGCTTTGCTCCTTGTCAAACATCAACAGTCAAACAGTATCTTTTGGAAGAGTAAAACAGTGGCTGGGCCTTCTGGGTCATAATAGAATAGTGAGTTTGTTTATTGGATTACTTTAATGATTTTACTTAATAGTAACCCTTGCTATAACTTATTTGGGGAGACTCGTGGCTTTAAGTCTTACAAATCATGAACCTCAATGATTGAAGTCCCTCGACATTCATTTCTTAGTAGGAAGGGACTATTTTCCTTGAAATATCTGTTCTCTGCCAAATTTTGCCAAAAAAGTTACAGATGTGCTTGTATTGTCTGGGGAAATGCCTCACCGAGTCAGATGATAATCCTAGGAAATGATCTAGAAATCAAAAGGGTGCCTGTATGCAATTTTTAATTTTGGTTTAGTAACAGAATCAATTACCTTCAGATTTCCAAGCACAGTTGTCTCTTGTCAGTAATCTCTGGACATTTCCATAGTAGGGAAAATGTCAACATCCCTCAATCTACCTTGTCAATTGGGATAAACTTGCTAAGATATTGAGAGGCAGGCTTTACAGTGAATTGAATCTCCTACAAAATAACTTACATTCTTATGCATTAAAATTTCTACATGCTACTTTAGCCAACACATCCATATTGAGGGTTTTTATTACATTGCAAAACGCACATGGGCTTCCTAGACTGAAAAAACAAAACAAAAACAAAAAACAAAAAACAGACAACAATAACAACAACAAAAACCATGAGTTTTACTCACAGCTCTATCATTTTTAAGCCGTGTAACCTTAGGTAACATGCCTGACCTTTCAGAGCCTCACCAATAAAATAGGCATATAGTCCTGCTATTTCAGAGAGTTAGAAGGGTTCCATAAGGTGAGGTGCATGGCAATAGTTGACACACTGCTTGGCACTCAGTAGTCATTCAGTAAGTACTAGTTCCCCCTCCATTTAACAAGAAGAGCAGCCAGAAGAACTTCTTCCCTTCATTGCTATTTATCATGTACGTGGCACACTTCATATTGCAGACCAGCATCTCTACTTCTACTTCCACTAAGGTACAGCTGCATAGCGTCTGATAAAGTAGTTATTGGTAGACTTTCATTACAAGAGAGTCCGACTCAAATTTCAACAATGAAAATGAGGCACTAGCCCAGATGAAGACTTGGGGGATGGTTGGATCAAGGACTGCAATGACATGACCAGTGTTCACCTTCTTTCTCTCCATTCTTAGGATTGCTGCTTCATTATTCACACCCATGTAGGGCTGGCTTTATCCCATCATTCACAAATTACCATCACCCATACCAGGGACTGTTTTGATTCTCATTTCTACTCAATAAGAGATAGAAACCTTAGATCTAGGTCCCAGAATTGAGTCTGGTTGACCCAATTAACTTAACTTACATCATATCCCCACTGCGGTTGGGGAATTGGGGTATGTTTATTAGTAAAGTCAAATTAGAGTCCTTTCCCATAACTGTACATGTTTTTTTTTTCCTCCAAACATCATAGCTGGGAAATTTAAATTTCTAATAGGAAAATGAAAGTGAGAAGTGTGCAGTGAGGAAGCCACCAAGCCAGGATCCATTCACCTTTTAAGCCCAGCTTAAAAGCATTTCCTTTCTGATGCTGGATATTTTCTAACTATATGCCACCCTTTCCAGAACATGGATGATGCCTCCTTAGTTGTGCTCCCAGAGCCGTTCATTCTTCTTCACTTAGTAAACCGTTCCTTACTCTTCAACAAAATGTAGTTTCATGGAGCCATAGCCAGGGCTATCCAGAATTGTGGTAAAAATGGTGATTTTTGAAACCTGGTTCCTTGGATCTGCTTCTTACCAGCTATAGGCTCAATCATCTTTCTGATAATAGAGGACACAATGCCATCTTTCCCATGTGGAAGGTAAGGCATAGTTAACATTGCGCTTGGTTTATTTAAGTAAATAATGGCCCTTCTTATACTAATGAGATGATTTTTAGAGGATTTGTCCATAAAATATTTCCCAGCTTCTCCCAGGCAAAGCCCGTGTCTCACATCTGCTACTTTGTCCCTCAGACAAGCACACAAAGATAAGTGTAATCAGTGTGAGACGTAGCACGTTCCTGCCATTTCCCTGGTATAAAGTCACCTATTTTTATTTCTACTGGCCCATGAATGTATTAATATGTATGAAAAATTGCCATCCAGCCAATATTTATCATGGATTGCACCACAAAATGCTCAGCCCAAGTTTCGGTGGTGTTGGTTATTAACAAAAGGACACCATCACAATGTTATGGGTGCTTTCCAGGTAATAGAAGGGCCAGTGAAAAGGTAGGAACCTGCATAGGAAAGTGATATGGTTGGAACTCTAGGAGTTCCTCAGGGAGGGAAATGATTGAGGCTGAAGCAGGTAAGTACCTTCTCTCATGGTGGAATCAGGCCAGCTCTGAGATGCACCTGGCTAGAAGCTCTGGGAAAATAGAGCTTTTTTGTCCCCCTCTAGCTTTATTGAGGTATGGTTGACAAAAATTGTATATATTTAAGGTGTACAGTGTGATACTCTGATGTGTGTATACATTGTGAAGTGATTAATACAATCAAGTGGGACATCCATCTTTCTGTTTTCACCATCCTACAGTCCTTGGCAACCACCATTCTGCTCCCTAGTTTTATGAGTTTGACTTTTATGGATTCTGCATGCAAGTGAGATCATATACATTTGTTCTAAAGGGTACAACTTGTTTGTAGTAATGGGCAAACTTGGAGATGTGCTGATACCTCTGCCCAGAGAAAAGTGGAAAAAAGGCAGGTATGTGTAGACTAGAAATATGAAGGCAAAGAGTGACAACCAAAGAAATATAATGGGCAGGAAAAAAGGGAAGAAGCCCAGGACTGGCTACAGAGGATAACAGGTCTTACTTGTTAAAATTATAACCAGTGTCTCGTCTTATGAGATTCACTGGCCTTTTATATATTTTTCTTTCCACTCTTTCTTTCATCAACATAACCTCAAATCATTATGATTATTGTTTTTCTTTTACTTCACTACACATCAGATTTTCCCTTGTGGCATCATTTCCTGCTGCTGGAAAATGAAAACACAACAACACACACACACACACACACACTCTCTCTCTTTTACATTTTTATATGATTTGCCAATGACATCGCTTCCAATTTCTCCAATACTGCTATCTTAGCATCTGTAAGCATTTGGCATTGTCATCCTCATAAAAAGCACATTCCACATCCTTCTAAATTATGCAGAGGTTATTGAGGTATAACAATGCTACATCTGCTTTGATTCTAATAAATTCCAAACTAAGAGTGTTAAATCCAAAATATCTCTCTGCAGTAGCCCGTGCCATGTACAGGGAAAACACTGTTTTTGGTTCTCTTGACTACCTCCCAGATCACTTCATAAGCAAGTGGTTTGAATACAAAGAAAAGCTGTAAGAAACAGGGCTCAGTCATGGGGCAGTGCTGAAACCAGAGGCAGAGTTAGCAAGATGTGTCAATGGGGAGTTGGTGGACAGAAGGATGACAGCTGGAGTTGAAAGTGTTTAAATGTTTCCATGTTATGGATCCACTTTTTCATGAACCTGTGAGCACCTTGCAGTTTCAGGTACTTAATAAAATACTTTCCCCCCTGCAAATGTTTCTAATAAATGACACACGGTGTTTTCCACTGGTCCACCCCATAAAGAGTGAACTATCTTCTTCCCATGAGTACCTCACGGGAATTTCAGATTAGGAGACAGTTCCTATACAGCCAAGCAATGAGAAGTTTTTAAGGACTTTGGCTTCTTATTTTTAACATCAGATTGTTTCTTGTAAGTGATTTCTTTTTTCTCCCCTTATAACTTTATTTTGGGCACCTAGCCTTTAAGAGAAGTGATCTTATGGAGAACTAATCCTTACAGAAAGGACTGAAACCATTGTAAAGTTGGAACTAAGGATATAAGAATTTTCTGGCCAACTTTGTTACATTAGCTTAAAAGATAGTTCTAGGCCAGTCACATTGCTTTGCTGGATTTGGGCAGCATAAAGAAAGCAATTAAAATTGAACCAGATGAAAAATAGCTTTTTGTATTGTATTGTTGGCCTCTTAATTGCCACAACTTGTAAAATCCTGAGAGGTGTATTTTGGCAAGTGGAGAAACAGAGACTGAATCGGGATAAGCAGTAAGATTATGTTCACTCAAGACTGAGTAACGGAGTGAGGATTTGAAGGTAGTAAAAAAAAAAAAAGAATTTGAAGCTATATCCTCTAGTTCTACAACTACAAACCACTACAGTCTTACTATACTACAGTTATCAGCCCTTAGATGGTAGCCTTAGGATTCTATCACTATGTTCAAGTAAAGATTCTTGTCTTCCAAAAAAGGAGTTCAACAACTTTAAAAATAAACATTTATTGAATGCCTCTTTTATGCCAACTGATGGAACCAATGAAAAAGGATACTTTAATTCTTTTTTAAGAGGAAAGGTAAAATTTCATTGCACTTCAGGAACATAGAAGCATCTAATGCAGAGGCAAATCTCAATGTAAAGACAATTATAGGGCAACATGTTGAACAGTTGGATACAAGAAGGACATTTGTTACTCTGTCTTACACTATAGTAATTGACGTTATTAATAGCATCTTGAGAATAGAGGCTCTCTCCTGCCCAAATATTTCATTTCTTGCACAGCTTAGGATTTGGATAAGCATCCCTCATGTCATTAAGGGAAAGTCAAATTGTGGAAATCGCTGTGACATAACTGACATCACCAACTGTACTGCAAAAAAAAAAAAAAAAAAAAAAAAAAAAAAGTTTACTCTTGATAGATTAAAAGTAACCTAAAATAAGAATCTCTGTGGGAGAAGAAATTTAAGTGGTGCACAAGCTTTGCAGAGCATCAAGGGCTGAACATCCAAAGCTGTGGGGGCCACTCCATTTATTTTATTATTAGCACAGGGCCAAAGAGGATGGGAGGAAGTGGGAAATGGCCTGTAAGAATTCTCAAGTAAGGTAGTCAGGAGCTAGGTGATGGGTAGTTCAGGCAGAGGTCGTCAAAGGGAGATATAATGAACAAGATTCATTGGAATGTTAGGAGATAGAAGTTGCGGTTGTAAATAATAAAGGTAAGCATTCAACACCCAACAGAAACTTAGAAATGGCTTTTTATCAGTAGCCAAAAATATTTCCTTCAAGAGGGTCCTCCCTTTAAGTTGGGTTCTTTAGAATAATTCATCCTTGGAGTACAAGAGGATGCAGCTGTCAGGGGTCATTAAGAGGATCGTTATATATGTTACTTGGCTAGAAGCAGGTGCCTCAGGGTACAACAGAAAGAGATGCCTTTTCTGGAAGGGAATCTTTGAGCCACGTGCTACTCAAACCATCTATTAAAGGACCATTTTTTTTCAAAATGTCTGATCCATCATAAACCAACGTAACAAAAAATGAAAAATGAAGTAAAAGCGATGCACAATAGGAGCCTATTTTAACAAGTGTAATATTCAATAGACATAAAAAGTGCATTGTTCTGTGGCTATAAATCTTCTAAATTCTTACTCTCGATTTCTGTACTTAAATTGTCATGGACCAGTAGCAGTTTGCAGACTTTGCTAGACCATCTTTATGTAGTACTGGTTTAGTTCACTGACAATGTGGTTAGTCAAGATAACTTTAGCTGTGGTAACAAATACATCGCTAATATATAAGTTTATGTTTTTCTTGGAGCATTCACAGGTGCTAGTCCTCAATGCAGTAATGCCAGGAATAAGATTCTTCCAGCTTACAGCTTTGCCATACATAACGTGTCAAATATGGCATCTTCATCTCAGATGTCAAATATGGCATTTTTAAATATTCTTGACCCACAAGAAACATACATTACTTCTACTCCGATTGGTGAGAGTTAGGTGTGTGATCACACGTAGACACAAGGAAGTCTGGGCAATGTAATTATTGACCAGATAGCCACCTCCCATCAGTAACTGTATATTGTGGAAGAGGACGCATGAATGGTGGGGTCAGCCAGTTTCTTCTGCCTTGCCTCATCAAAACCTGATCATTGTGTGTTGTGTTGCAGTCTCTTTTTATAAGAGTAATGACAACAAAAAGAATGATTGTAAATAATGACAGATAACGGACAGTGTATATTGAAAACATCCTATATGCCAAGCACAGAGCTAAGGACTTGTAGTCATTTTATTGTAAATAGATAAATTGGCATATCACTCATTAGTAAGGACTTTTCAAAGGTTCAAAGGTTTGGGGTCTGATTGCCTCTGGGTAAACTAGGGAACAGAAATTCTAGACTTTTATAGCTGAAGACTAGATATTTTATATGAAGATTGTGTGTGTGTTGTTTTAGTATTTTCCACTGTAAGTGTATCATCAATAGAAGAACAGGATTATAGACATATGCCAGAGGTTATAGAGGAGATTCTCTAACTTGTATAGTATTTAGGGTTGGTGAGAGAATGATGATTTAAAACAGTGCTGTTTATCTTCCCACATTGGCTTGGATATTCTTAGCACAATGAGAAGTCTCTTTTCACATGCTTCAACAAATTTTCTGTATGATTATTTATCAACACCCCAGGCTGGATGGGGCACAGTGAAAATTTCCATTGTCATTGGGTCTGACTTGGAAAATGGTATCACATGGTTTCCAAGGAGAATTTTTAGATGTCTTCCCAAACATTGAAGTTTTCCTTTTCCTTCCTAAAAAAATGATTTTGAATGGGAATATTCTTCGTTTGATATCACAAAAAGAAAATAAGCATGTCTGAGGTGAAATGGAAACTACGAAAGAATAAAATAAAAGGAATGAGCTTAGTTGTCATTATACTATGTGATCATTCTACCCTCAGAATGGAGTGAAAGCCCAGAGCTGTATTTTAGATGCCCTGATGTGTCAACGAAGTCATTTGAGGAGAGACATTTTGCTCCTATGTTGTTGATTCCATTCTAACATAAGGAGAAATCCATATAAGCTGCAACATCATAACTTTTTTTTAGACCTTCAGAAAGTAGAGGTCATAAGGTAACCAGGTGAACTGAATTTCAAGGAAGATGAGACCCTTCTTGGAGAGACAAGGTACATGAACCTTAGACAGATAGAGGAGGTTAGGGCTCCATGAACATAGCAAAGGTGAAAATGTCTAAACTTTAATGGGTTCTTGCAGACTTAGTGATGACACATTTAATCCCTGAGAGCCCCAGATTCAAGGTGGTGGGGAGAACCTATGCATCTTGCCAACCCTTTTCTACAAGTCTCTGTATGGGTTCACAAGAAAGACTGGAGTTAGAGCAGAAGATGTGAGTGAGAGCTCTCTTGGTGTCACATAGGCAAAGAATCCTATTATCTTCCCAGATCCATTTTCTCTTCAGAGAAAAGCTTTAAGCTGTTGGGGGAAGGATAGGAAATACTTTCACACCAAGTGCTCAGGTATACAGAGCCCCCTGGAAACTCAGGACTCTGAAGTGATCAATCATGGGTGCACTCAAGAAACCAGACAAAATGAAGTAGTACCAGATCACTGTTATAGTGTGATGCACTGAAAGCAAATCCAATAACCAAAAATACAAGCTCGTTGTAGCTACTGACCAGTTGACTTACTGACTTAATCCCAATACACAGTCTGATGGAAGAGACATACTCATTTCTTTTATTTTCCTTTCTATAATTTATTTATTTTTTATAATTTACATCCAAGTTAGTTAGCACATGGTGCAACAGTGATTTCAGGAGTAGATTCCTTAAGCCCCTTACCATTTGGCCATCCCCCTCCCACAACCCTCTATTTGATCTCTATATTTAAGACTCCCTTATGTTGTGTCCCCCTCCTTGTTTTTATATTATTTTTGCTTCCCTTCCCTTATGTTCATCTGTTTTGTGTCTTAAAGTCCTCATATGAGTAAAGTAATATGATTTTTGTTTTTCTCTGACTAATTTCACTTATCATAATACTCTCCAGTTCCATCTATGTAGTGGCAAATGGCAAGATTTCTTTCTTCTTGATTGCCGAGTAATACTCCATTGCATGTATATACCACATCTTCTTTATCCATTCATCCATCAATAGACATTTGGGCTCTTTCCATACTTTGGCTATTGTGGATAGTGCTGCTATAATCTTTGGGGTGCATGTGCCCCTTCGAAAGAGCATACTTGTATCCCTTGGATACATACCTAGTAGTGCAATTGCTGGGTCATAGGGTAGTTCTAGTTTTAATTTTTTGAGGAACCTCCATCCTGTGTTCCAGAGTGGCTGCACCAGTTTGCATTCCCACCAGCAGTGCAAAGAGATCCTCTTTCTCCACATCCTCACCCATATCTGTTGTTGCCTGAATTGTTAATGTGAGCTATTCTGACAGGCATGAGGTGGAATCTCATTGTGGTTTTGATTTATATTTCCCTGATGATGAGTGATGTGGAGCATTTTTTCATATGTCGGTTGGCCATCTGGATATCTTCTTTGGAGAAGTGTTTATTCATGTCTTTTTCCCATTTCTTCACTGGATCATTTGTTTTTTGGGTGTTGAGTTTGCTAAGTTCTTGATAGATTTTGGATACTAACGCTTTATCTGATATGTCACTTGCAAGTATCTTCTCCCATTCTGTCGGTTATCTTTTAGTTTGCTGATTGTTTTCTTCACTGTGCAGAAGCTTTTTATTTTGATGAGATCCCAGTAGTTCATTTTTGCTTTCGTTTCTGTTGCTTCCAGAGACATGTTGAGTAAGAAGCTGCTGCGGCCGAGATCAAAGAGGTTTTTGCCTGCTTTCTCCTTGAAGATTTTAATGGCTTCCTGTCTTACATTTAGGTCTTTCATCAATTTTGAGTTTATTTTTGTGAATGGTATAAGAAAGTGGTCCAGGTTCATTCTTCTGCATGTAGCTGTCCAGTTTTCCCAGCACCACTTGCTGAAGAGATTGTCTTTATTCCATTGTATATTCTTTCCTGCTTTGTTAAAGATTAGTTAGCCATACATTTGTGGGTCCATTTCTGGGTTCTCTATTCTGTTCCATTGATCTGGTGTCTGTTCTTGTGCCAGTACCACATACTGTCTTAATGATTACAGCTTTGTAATAAATCTTGAAGTCCAGGATTGTGTTGCCTCCTGCTTTGTTTTTCTTTTTCAAGATTGCTTTGAAATCGACATTTTAACAATATTTTTTTTCTTCCTATCCAGGAGCATAGAATATTTTTCCATTTTTTTTTATGTCATGTTCAATTTCTTCCTAAGCTTTCTATAGTTTCAGTGTATAGATTTTTCACCTCTTTGGTTAGATTTATTCCTAGGCATTTCATGGGTTTTGGTACAATTGTAAATGGGATTGATTCCTTGATTTCTCTTTCTGTTGCTTCATTGCTGGTATATAGGAATGCAACTGATTTCTGTGCATTGATTTTATATCCTGCGATTTTGCTGAATGCATGGATCAGTTCTAGTAGTTTTTTTGGTGGAATCTTTTGGGTTTTTCATATAGAATATCATGTCATCCGTAAAGAGTGAAAATTTGACCTCCTCCTGGCCAATTTGGAGAGTCATCCTAAGTGCTGTTGACTTAAATCTCTACTGTCCTTCCACTTGCATTGGACAGTTTTGTTTGTTTGTTTGTTTGTTTGTTTGTTTGTTTAAGTGAGACCCACTGTTAAGTGATGATGAAGTTAATAAAAGCAGACCTGAAGTAAATCCCTTGGTTGGAATTATTCAAAAAGGACTATAAACATCTAGTTAGTAAATTATATGAAATAGTGGGAAAGCTAGAAAATATGCAGGAACAAGTGGACAATTTCTGCTCAAAAATGCGTTATAAACATTAATAAAAGAGAATGTCTTAAGTTGGAGATAGATGAATAATTCTTTCAATGACCTTATTAACAAAATGAATACAAAAAGATAAAGCACTAGGGACTCTAATGGCCAACCAATTAAAATGATCTACATGGAGAGGTGTGTGGGTGGCTCAGTCAGTTAAGTGGTCAACTCTTCATGTTGGCTCAGGTCATGATCTCATGGTTCATGGGTTTAAGCCCCACATTGGGCTCTGTGCTGATGGTGTGGTGCCTGCTTGGGATTCTCTCTCCCACCCTCTCTCTTCCCCTCCCCAACTCATATATTGTCTCTGTCAAAAATAAAATAAATAGACATTTTAAAAAAGATAAATAAAGGGATGCCTGAGTGGCTCAGTCAGATAAGTGTCCGACTGTTGGTTTCTGCTCAGGTCATGATCTTACGGTTCATGAGTTCAAGCCCTGCTTGGGCTTGGAGCTGACAGTGCAGAGCCTGCTTGGGATTCTGTCCCTCTCTGTCCCTCTTTCACTCATCCTCTCTGTCTCTTTCTCAAAATAAATAAATAAAAACTTGAAAAAATATTTAAAAAATAAAAATAAATAAAAATAAAATGATCCATTTGGAAAAGAAGGAAAACTATGGGAGTGAAAATACAACATAGAATGGAATAACTAACACTTGTAGGCAATATCATACAGGGTAACACAAGAATAAATGGAGTCCTAAAGGGAGAGGAGTGGGAGAATCAGGCAGAACAAATATTTAAAGAGATAACGGAGGAGAATTTTTACCATTTCTTACAAATTTAAACAGTGTGTTTCACAAGATTTAGCATTCTCACAGCTAGATATACCCAAGACAAATGAAAAATTATACCTACTCAAGGGTCCCTGGCTGGCTTAGTTGGTATAACACATGATTCTCAGTCTCAGGGTCATGAGTTCAAGTCCCACATTGGGCATGGAACCTACCAAAAAAAAAAAAAAAAAAAAAAAGAAAGAAAGAAAAAGAAAAGAAAGAAAGAAGAAAAAGAAAAGACAAAGTATGTTCACTAAATATTTTTGGCAATTTGATTCACAACCTCCACAAACTAGGAAGGACTGAAATGTCACTTGGGTGGTAAATGGATACAAAAGTTGTGTTAACATTTATGTAGTGGAATAATCCTCAGCATTCAAAAGGAGCACTCCTGATACATTCAACAAAATGTTTGAATCTCAGAAGCAAGATGGGGAATGAAAGAAGCAATGTGATTCCATCCAGCATTCTGGAAGAAATCAGATCACTGATTACCAGGGAGAGAATGGGAGAAGGGGAACTCCTCTCCAATGTACAGTTATAAAAGAACTTAGAAGGAAATTTATAACTGTTAAAAGGAAACGTTTTGGAGTGAAGAAAATATCTTAAATTTTCCTTTCAGAGGCAGAAAAGTGACTATATAATTGTCAAGTCTCATTGAGCTATATACTAAAGAAAGGACAAATTTTCTTATAAGTAAATGATACTTCAAGTTAGTAAACCTAACTTGAATTATTTGGGAGAAATTAAGGAAAGCGTGAAAGTCCTAGATGGAAATATTTTGATACAATAAGGTCTCCTGAGCACATTTTTTCTCCTAAAATTAAGGGGAAGTCTTTTTGCCATGTCTTAATAAGTGGAACCTCTTAGATTTATTAGTTCACTGATATGTTAGAAAATAGCCAAAGTGGGATTTTAGCTACAACTCCAGAGAATAGTTTTTGAAGAGCTGTCAATGAACTAGAAATAATAAAGTGACAGGCATGTAGGAAGAATCTACACATTGTGATAACTCTTCTTATCGGTAGTACTTTGTCTTTAAAATGGTTCTAAGACCTTTAACAATTTTTTAAATGGTCCCCTAGGAATCTTTGGAAAGACATGATCTTGTAAGTTACATTGAATCGCCTCAATTGATTATGAAGAAGATAGGAAGTTACAGTTGAGAAGAAAAAGGGTTATTTTACTTCTTAAAAACATGATAGTTGTTATTAAAAGATTTGTGTCTTTTGACCCAGAATTTCACTCTATACATCTAAAATAAGGAAGAAATAGAGAAAATCTTTTCAAAGGAATGAGAACGTTTATAAGTATTAATTTCCATAGTAAAAGTTTGAAGTATCTTAATTTTTATACTGTCCAACTCTATAAATTATTATGAAAAGTGTGATTAACATCAATACATCATGTTCTCTTTAAAAATAATTAAAAAGGTTATATATTAACATGAAAAGTTTAAGGCTATAATGTTAATACATATCAAGGCGAACACAAGGTTAGATGTGAAATGTGATTATAATTATGTCAAAAACAAGTACATAAGTTGTTTTAGGACTGAAAGAGTAATGAATATGCCATTTTCTTTATTTTACTTAGTTTTGCATGATACTACAGTTAGCATAAAAAATGCTTTTGAAAATTTTGTGCTTTCACCATTTTGTACCGTAAGTAGAGTTCAGAGGAGCAAAGATCATATGTTAAGTCACAGCTCTGAGCTAAAGGCTTTATTCTTGTGTGAGCAGCAAGGTTGGCTCTAGGTGAGAAAAGATAACTGAGAGAGGGGGTGGTTCCAAGAGAAAGATTGCTAACATGGTTTTCATGCATCAACTTTTGCTCTTACTGAGGTTTCTCCTCTGTTGCAGGCTGTAGGACAATGCATATTAACAATCAGAACTTGCACTCCTGTTGTTACATGGGTTATCTACTGCTGTGTAACAAATTATCCCAAAACTTACCAGCTTAGAACAAAAAATATCCTATACCTCACAGTTTTTGTGTTTCAAGAACCTGAGTGTGACTTAGTCACTTAGTGTGACTTAGCTGCAAGCCTCTGTCTCAAGCCTTCATGAAGTCACATTCAGGATGGCGGCAGGGTTTGCAACCAAATCAGTAGATTTGACTGAGCAAGAGGCATCTGTTTGCAAGCCTACGTGGTTGGAACCAGGCCTTGGCTCCTAAACATGAGAGTTCCATCATAGGCTGGTTGAGAATCCTCATGACATGGAAATTTGTGGAGAGGGGAGGGGAGAGTGAAGACAGAAGGACAGAGAGAGAGAGAGAGAGAGAGAGAGAGAGAGAGAGAGAGATGGAGTTGAGAGAGGGAAAGAAAGAGAGAGAAATCACCCAAGATGGAAGTCACAGTCTTTTTATAACTTTAAACTAAGCACTATACCTCTTCTGCCAAGTTCTGTAAATCTAGCCCACATTCAAGGGGAAAAGATTACATACAGGCATCAATACTAGAATACAGAATGACAGGGTGAGGTGATATGGGGGGGGGGTCAATTTAGAGTTTGCTTCTGTCTTTAGGTTTTCCTTTCCCTTCTAAGGTTCACCCTGACCCTGTAGGAAATCTTGGACCTCTTCCACCTGGCTTACTCCTGTGCAGGCTGACACACACACATACATGCTAATATGATCATTTCTAATCTTGATTACTGACATTCACACATTGATACTTCAAGTCAGATTTCTTCCTCAATGTGTTAACACTCTTTTTTAAAAAAAATTTAATGTTTTTTTTTTTTTGACAGAGAGAGACAGAGTACAAGCAGGAGGGGACAGAGAGAGAGAGAGAGACATAGAATCCAAAGCAGCCCCGTGTCAGACTTTGTGCTGACAGCTCAGAGCCTGGAGCCTGCTTTGGGTTCTTTGTCTCCCTCTTCTCTCTGACCCTCTCCTGCACTTATGCGCTCTTGCTCTCTCTCTCTCTCTCTCTCTCTCTCTCAGAAATAAAAGCATGAAATTTTTTTTAAAAAGTATACTTTCATACTATTTACATTGGGCAATGAATAAAAAATGAGAGGCAACATATACTGAACTGATTTGTGTTGAGTAGCATAAAACTTGTCATTATATAATTTATTTCTATAAATTTATAAATATATACATATTTATAATTTATTTACATAATAGGTTGGAAGAATGTATTGTGAGGACTGAATGCCTAAAAATGTAAAGTATATACACGAATATAATCCAGAGTGTAGGCAGTAGATGCTAAAGGTAATCTCAACGAATCCTAGATATTTCTTAGTGCGGAATAGAAATTAAACAACTTAGTCTAGAACCCCAATCCCAACTTGAACTTTGTGGGATTAAAAAATAACCCAAAGTCCAAATATTTGACTTCATTCAAGAATGAGAATGATATAAGCTTATTCAAATAAGACTCTCTTGGATTATCTCTGTGATCTACTACCATAAAACTCTGCCAGTCTGCTTCAGTGGGTAGTTGTGATTACATTTGTAAGTGATTTATGAATATTCAGTTTTATTTTCTTCTCCCCTAACTACCCAACCCTTATTTTGAAAGAGCACACTCTTTTGTAGAATTTGTTCACTCCTTCTCCCCACTATAGTTTGTATCTCTTGAGAGAATGTCCATTTCCTTCGATAACCTCTCTTTTTTCATCCAAATGGAGTGAGGGAACCTGAGTCATGTTGAGACATTCATCGTGGACTATCCTGTTGAACAGTCATTGACTTAACATTGGGCATGTGGGAGCCAATCAGAGCTTCACTCTGTGACATTTCGAATAAGCTAAAATGAAGAGCTCTTTCCTTCCATGTGGCAAAAGTGAGATGAAAACCTTGAGCTGCCTACAGCTGTCTGCATTCCAGAGTCATGGAATTGGTGGTGTTAATCATACAGACTCAGACAGGAGCCAGAGAGCACCCCTGAGGCTTTCATGTCCTTGGTGTCCGTCACCTCTTGCTCATACAGGTTACATGGTCAATAACCCCCTCCCCCCTTTTTTTAATCTAAGCTCAGTTAAGTTAATGTTACCAGATATCATCACATCTTAGCTCATGCAGAAATATTCACATTTATACAAGTAAGAGTGTTTAGGTGAGCCTTCAGAATAATGGTATTGATTTAAAAAGGGAAAACAGATATGGTTATAGTTTTTTGAGAGCCCACTATGTGCCAGGTGCTGAACCATTGCTTGAATATATATGGATAAACCTTTACAAATAATACCTTGGTGAGATTTTTTGAAATCCTGTGAGGCAGGAATTATTCTTTTCATTTCACTAATGACTACACGGACTGGGGATAGGGGTGGCGGTGGCTGAACTTACTTCAGGATGCGTCGTCAATGCAGAGTCAGAATAGGAACTAATATCTGTCTGACTCCAAGTCTATGGGAAGCCATGAGTACCCAGCTATTCTATAGGCAGTAGAGGATGAATACATTGGGTTTGTGTGTTTTTGTGTGTGTTTTTAAAGCAGGATGTACCTTTGTGAGATGGCTTTAGAATAGGAGTCTTTATAGCAGTGTGTAGAAATGGAAGAGAGAAGGGCATGTGTGAACAAGGCATTCAGAAACCGCCAGAAACAGTTCATGTGTGCAGTGATACTGGGGAATGTTTACAGTAAGTAAGATGACAGGGCTATGAGTGTCAGAAGCTTCCCGCTATCTGTGAAATGCAGGGCCAGATTTTGTATGCACAGTTTACTATTCTCCAGAAGGAATGTATTATAGAAACTCTGATTGTGAAGGTAAATATCTAAGGGGTATTTTTGTTTTTGTTTTTTTTGCCTGATCATACCTTATATCAGCAAAACCATCTTTTGCCTCTAGAACAGTAAGTTAAAGATGCAAGGCTCCCTGAAGCAGATTCACCGAGGCTCTGCTACCCAGCTTGGAATCGCTTGGAACTGCTGAGTTGATTTATAGTTATTACTTGTCCCTAGCCACCCAGTCATCTAGAAAACCACTTAAATCCACAGTTTACATCTCATTATTTCTAGTTTCTTCCTCCTTGCTTATAGTTCAGAATCACTCAGAAAATGAGGGATTGATTAATACACTTTATCACAGTCCTAGTAAGGATGACACACCTTTACTATCTGTTTGATTTTTCTCTACTTTCTCAGGAAGGAGTGTAATTCAGAGACAGGGCAAAGAGAAATCCCCGAACATCGCAAATTTCAAACTTTCAGTCTTCAGCCATATGCTTTATAATATGTCTGAAGAAATCACGTGATTTCAACATACCCTTGTTAAATACCTTGTATGTGTCAGGCACTGTGTTACATTTTAGGAGACACGGGGTCCCCAACCTCACTGAGATTTCAGCTTAGGAAGAGATTAAGTTCATGATCTCACTTTACCTGAGATCAATCACTGAATTAAGACAAAAGATACATTTATGCAGTAAATCAAGAATACACCATTCTCTTCAGACCTGGTGAATTAAAACCAACTTGGAGACTCAAACATCACAAGTACCTTGCAGGAATCAGTGACAGAAGCAATAGATTTGCTAATTACCATTGAAAGATGGTTAGAACCCACGCTGCTCCTGTGAGATATTTCCTCCACAATGATAATTTGGCTTCACTCTGGACTATCCATATATCAGCTGCCCATCAAGATGGCTTCCTAGGTTCTGGGGCTCTTTGTAAATGAAGCTCAGGGCATCAGATGTTACTTTTTCTGTTGTGCTCCAGTGAGGCCCACATGAATGCAAAAATACAACCTCAACTGAATTTACAGGAAATTGTAATGGAAAGAGGAAGAACTCGTTGGGGTGCTGTGGCATCACAAGGATTATCTTCAAAGCAAGTCATTATTAGCTTCACATCTGGATTAAATTTGTCAATACCGTTGTTCCCAGTAGCGAGTTTATGATTGTTTTAGTCCAGCTTTATGTATAGATGCAGAAATGTTCCTATTGACATCAGAGAGGTTCCAGAATTTCCTTAAGGGGGAATCAGGGTTTGAAATCTGGTTTTGGTTGGTCTAAAATAGGTTGTGTTTAATTTGCTTAACACATCATTTAAGTTTTTAAAACAACATGATGGTGTGTGAACAGGAAGGGTGCTTTTGACCTTGGGAGTGTGATTTGAACCCTCATGGGGTGAGCTCCTCTCACCACTGCCCCTTCTTCTATCAGACAGTCCTTGGAATTCTCATACACTGACATTTTGGGCTATTTTAGGATATCTAACAAAGTCCAAGTTCAGCCAAGTTTAACACAACTGATTTGAGGCTTTAAATTTCAGTCAACTTTCAATTATTTTATCTTCCTAATATCAAACAAACATTCTAACTGAAATGTTCACAGAAGTAACAGAATTGGTCAATTGTGACACTAGATAATAGTAGCCCAAAGCTACACTGCTACATTTAGAATGTGCAACCATATTAAAACCAAATATACAATTTAATCATTTGTAAAAATCAAAGCAAGTCATGGAAACTATTTCAGAGCTTATCTAGAAATTAGTGGGAATTGTAAATTTCCAAAAATGACATTTTTTCCTGTATAAATGAATTTTAGCAAATTAATTTGGTCTCTCTACAGTGAATTCTCTCCAGTTTAAAATTATTACTCATAGAATTATGAAGAGATAACATCTCCTTTAGGCAATGAAAAAAGCTTTTACTGAGTGCATACTGCAAACTTTTAATGATAGCTCATATTTACTGAGTGTTTCTAATGTGCCCAGCACTATAGACTAGCATTTCACATATTTTTTTACTATTCATTATTTTTTATGAGAAAATGGAAATACAGATAGATTGAGAAATTTGACCAGGGTGATGCATAAGAACTGAAGCCATAATTTAAGCTGGGTCAGGCTGAATTCAGAATATTTGCTGATAACTCCAATCCTAAATTGTCTCTTTTCTGGGAATCATGGAGAAAACAGAACGATGTAACTCATTATAATGACTCATTGGTAAAGTTGCATTTAATAAAGAAACTCATAATCTAATAAATTTTTTTGCCATATTTTTTCAGTCTTGGCCATTGGGAGCTCTTTCTGTAGGCATATGTGTGATTATCCCCATCTTTAACAGACCGTCATTTTTGTGATTTTGTTTTGAGCACTTCCTTACTTTATGACACTATAAGGTATCCGAAGTTCATCTTGTATATTTCTGTCCCAGAGCTAGAATCATCTCTGTCTCTTAGAGCACTAGTTCTTTCATTGGAGAATGGTATTAGAAGCCAAGACTTGGATAATAGCTGTGAAAGGTATCATTGTCATGGCCCTCTCAGCAGACAAAGCAAGAAATCTTGTGTGTGTGTGCTAACTCATGTGTATAAACATATCTGTGAATATTTGTGTATGTATCCATCTGTGTCTATGTTAAGCTAGGCACATAAGGTCATACCGATGCCTTCAACTCTGGGTCCATTGTTACGTGGAAAGTTGTAGCCTTCTTCCCTTGACTGTCTATAACTACCTACTCCAGCAGGGAGAAACCTGTCTCCTACTGTCAGCCATCCGTTTACTTGTGTAAGTATACATGTGTTGTGTTTTCTTATCAGAGTATTCATTATATCCTAAGATCCTCTGGCTTCCTAAATGATTTTGTTTTAATTGCGTACATCAGGATTCACTCTTTATGCTACAGAGTTTTAGGGATTTTCAAAAATTCACAGTACCGGGCATTCACCACTGCAGTATCATGAAGAATAGTTTCATATTTAAATTAATGTTAGAAAGCACACACATCTCCAGCACCAATGAATTTCAAATAAATTATGTAGATATTCCACCTTCGAGGAGATAGAGCATAACTCACCATTCCTTAAATGTGCGTTGCACCTAGTGATTCCCTTCCCAAAGGTATAGTAACTGTACAGTGGAGACTCCTTCAAACACTACCATAGCCAAGTGGTCAAGGTCATCACATCAACAATGTAAATCATGTGGTGAATCATGTTAGTGTCATGTACCATCGATGTGCTAGGAATGGCCCTTTATCTCTGTGACCTTCTTCCCAAATATCCATAATCCCAGTCTAATCATGAGAACAATAGTAGATAAAACCCACTTGAGGGATGTTCTACAAAATATCTCATTAGTACTCCTCAAAATTGTCACAGTCATTGAAAACGAAGCAAGTCTGAGTAATTGTCACAGTCTAGAGGAGCCTCAGGAGACAGGATGACCAAGTGCAATGTGGTATCCTGGCTGGGAGCCTGGAACGGAAAAAGGACATTAGGTAAAAAGTAAGAAAATCTGAATAAACTATGGACTTGAGTTCATAATGGCTTTTCAGTATTGGTTCATAAATTTTGACCAAATTATGTATGTAAGATGCTCACTATAGAGGAAACTGGGAGGGGAATACATGGAAACTTTCTTTACTATCTTCACAACTTTTACGTAAATCTAAAACTTTTCTTTTGTTAAGTTCATTTATTTATTATTAGGGAAAGAGAGCATGAGCATGAGCATGAGCATGGGAGAGGCAGAGAGAGAGAGAGAGAGAGAGAGAGAGAGAGAGAGAGAATGAATTCCAAGTAGGCTCCATGCTGTTAGCACAGAGTCCAATGTGGGACTCAAATTCATGAACCATGAGATTGTCATAACTGGACCCAAAATCAAGAGTTGGACGCTTCACGAACTGAGCCAGTCAGACACCCCTAGAACTATTCTAGTATAAAAATTTTTATTTTTAAAAAGTAGCATAGAGTATGAAGAATAACATTTAAGGAACACATATTAACTTCTTCTAAATTGCTTCATTTTTATCAACATGATGATGAGAAATTTCATGGAAAGGGTAACTCTTAGCGAAGAAACAGACTGTTAACTATAGAGAACTGACAGTTACCAGAGGGTTGGTGGGTAGGAGCTTGGGGGGAAATTCAGAATGGAACTTAAAGAATACCCTTATCCTGATGGAAAAAAAATGATAAAAAATAATAATGAATCTTATCCTAGCCACACACATTCACACATTTTTGTTATAGATCAATATCCAAATTTCTTCCTAATTCACTTGGCGGCAGAGGGGGGTGGGAGGGGGGCAGGGTCCAGAAAGAATACCTCTTAGGACTCCAAACTAGAATTTGAATGATAGGCATAAGCGAATTGGAGGCAAGAAGTTGTTCCAAACTGGAGGTGAGTTTTGGGAAATAGTTTGGATGAAATTTTTAAAATATGCTAAAATATTCAACATACAGAAGAAAGATACGAAATTTAACGACCATCTCTATTTTCAGGAATATACAAATATTTGAAGTGTGTAACTGGCAAATAAGATTTAGACAAATCTAAGCTTCACAGGTTTCTGGGAAAAGATGATAGCGCTTTTCAGAGAAGATGTTAATGGATCTGCTGAATTCCGTTGGCACACTGGAGAAACTTCCTTGAGAAGGCCAAGCATTGTGAGATTAGCTAATGTAATTTTACTTCTCCTATCCCAGAGATTTTCCTGACTTCTAAATCGAAGACTTATTTAAAGGTACCGGCTTTTACATATCTTTGAAAACAAGGCATTTCATAACAACCCAAAGAATTTTTTCTCTTCCAGTAGTCATTATGTTTCATATTCTTTTCTTCATCAATAGATGAATTCACAGGGTATTTTATTTTCCTTCTTTGTTAGGCAGAGTTTGTCTGAAGTACTTCTTTAGTCTGACAATGAGAAATGGGTGGTGTCTCCTACCGTGGGATTTGCATCCTGCTGAAAAGAAATTGGTCTTGTACATTTCAGCTGAGCAACCTTGTCTCCATTAATTATGATTTTACTCTGAATTTCCTCAGAGGAAGGAAGGAGGGGCGTAAGAAGAGATCTCTTGGGTTGACACTAAGCTTTTTCAAAGGTTTCTCTTTTCATGACTGTTGAAAAGTCCCAACTTTGTGACAATCATGACTCTAAAAGAATCAGCACAAAATGACAGCGATACCTTTCACAAAGAAAATAATGAGAGCTTGCTAATTTTTGAGCAAGTCTTACCATATATGAAAGGATCATATTCCAGCAAGTAGTCACACTCATACTTGTGGTTGATGATAAGACAGGCGGAGCTCTTTCTGGAAGGAGAGAATCTTGACAACCGTTGCAGCCAAATCCTTAAAATGGCCGCCAAACTTCTATCTCCTAGTGACTAATTCTTACACAGATTTTTGCTTAAATATAGCATCATGAATGCACAGCTGCAGAGGATGTGCAAAACAGCCAAAATTGTACACATTGCAATCTGTGAGGGATTTTTTTTTCCTTTCCTTTTTTGTCTGGGGCGTTGTTTCAAGCAACCATGTGGATGCTGTCTTTGGCAACCTGCCATTTTTCTAGCGCATTCATAAAACAATGGGAATGGCAGTACCTGGGTGCTGTTCACAAAGAGGCAAATAATGTGAAACAGCTGTTCTTCTATTGAAACCATTATCGAGTGTCAGTCTGAGAGATGAGCGGGCATTGGTTTGAGAATCGTTGATAAATAATGACAAAGTGGGCTTTCAAAGAAACGATCTGAGGTCCCTCTAGCATTTTTGCATTGGAGCTGCCTCTGAAAGAGCTCTAGAAGAACTTTAAACGTCAGTTAGATATGCTCTAACATTGACTTTGGCACAAAATGTTAACAGCCATGTCCTTGTCAAGAAGAATATTCTACAGTGAATCTGGAGAGATCATGGTCCTTAGGGATGATAGTGTATAGGATGTGTATGATTGGGAACAGAGAAAGCAGGAATTTCCAAAGGTTCATAGACTGTGAAGTAAAGGTTGGCTCTGTTGAAGATAGAAATTATTAACCACATCATTTGATGACAGTTTTCCTGTGTGTGCGCACGTTCATGTGCGCGAAATACCATTCTATCTGTGGCATATTTAGCAAATGTTTTAGTAAACATTCATTACACCCCATCTCTCTTGCTATCTATGTGTTAGGCAGTGAACTAGAAAAGAAAGTACAAAGAGAGTGAAGCCTCGACATGCCTGCCCATATGGAGTTTATTTTTAATGAGGGAGACTGTGTTTCACATAGCGATACAGTAAATATAAGAGAGGTATGAACATCGCGTATTCTTCCTTGTAAACTCCCAGTGTACCCACATTTCTCAGGAGGCACAAGAATAAAAAAGCTTCACAGGTCAGCAAGTTGAGCAGATTGAGGAGCTAGGTGGAAGACTGGAGCAGGCTGTTTCAGGGGCCAATCATGTTATCGGCAAAGGAGGGATCAAACTACAAAGCATGGTATTTGAAAACAGTAGATTTGGAACAGAAAGTGGGTATGAAGCAGAAGGACACGGACATTGGAAAGGAAGGGGGGCCAGCGAACTTTGTGTATTTGTGCTGAGAGGTGTGGACTTGACTATAGGCCAGCATTGCCCTGTGTACCTGTGAAATAGTTCCCTAAAAATGCTCTGTTTGAAAAAATAAATAAATACACTTTTCAGTGGAGAAATGCATTAGTAAAACTGACCTACAACCCTGTCTTAGAGATTCACAATTCGTATTAGGAAATAAAAGTCTTGAAGGAGAATAAGGATAAAGAAGACAGTTTAGGCAATCCTGAGCCAATGAAAATACATAAAGCAAGGAAATGTGCTAATAGGGTTTATTTTTGGGAGCACATTGTTCCAGCATTGTGGAAAGTGAAGCCCAGTAAGGAAGACTGGGAGAAGGGAGCACTCTCAGGGAGTCTGTGCGACAGTGACAAGACTCTGAGAGGGAGAAGTAAAATAGGGATGGGAAGAGTCAGATATGTTTCTCAGGAGAAAAAAAAAGGATGTGCTCATTGAGAATCATGGAGAATGTACATTTAAGAGCCTGTTTGCTTTGGGACTACAGTAAGTTTGGGGGAGGCGTATATTGCCATAGTGATGGTGGTAAAATTAGCTCTCATAAATTGAGTATCTATTCTTTGTTTCTCACCGGGCTAGACATTTTAAAAATCATCTCATTTTCTCTTCACAACAACCCAGCTAAGTAGGCATGTTTGAGGGAAATGATCCTCATAAAAGTTAGGTAAGCTAACCCATGATCATATACTTAGCAACTAACAGAGCTATAATGTGGTGGGTTTTGCGATTCCAGAGATTTTGTGCTTGTAGCACTGAGACCAAGAGCACACTCTGGAGAAGAACTTGTACCTGGAAAGGGCACCTCAGTGCAGATGCAGATGGTGGCAAAGTCATGTTCATTAAGACCAACATCCCATTTGGGGATGAGAGTCTTTTAACCCTTATGTGGTCATGCTCTAAAGACCAGAAAGTTTGGTGATAGCAATGGGGGGGGGGAGTTGGTTTGGGGAAGATGGATATTAGAAAATATAACGTGAGGGTTACATGGGTGGCTCAATGGGTTCAGTGTCCGAGTCTTGATGTTGGCTCAGGTCATGAGCTTATGTTTTGTGGGATCGAGCCCCACATCGGGCTCTTCACTGAAAGCACAAAGCCCACTTGGGATTCTCTCTTTCCCTCTCTCTCTGCCCCTCCCTTGCTCATGCTTTCTGTCTCTCAAAATAAATAAATAAATAAAGTTAAAAAAAAAAGAAAATATAGCGTGACTCTAAATACTTACAATGTTACCCTGTTTTCACAGAGACTATTCAGCCCATTCACGTAGGTAGGCCTTTACAGTTTTTTCCAAAAACAGGATGAAGAATGGAGTCTTCTTAACAGCCACAGCTGATGGAGGGACGTCCGTGTGCAAGTGTTTGTGCACCTAACTTCCTGGTTTTGGATTTTCATCAAGTCTCTAATTTCATCCAATTCAGATCAAATTATGAACTAGGTTGTAATCTAATTCCTTAGAGTTCAGCTATGGAATGCATAGTCATTGATGAGTATAGGTTGCAGCTGGAACCAGCACAGAGAGAGAAGCAAGTATGGAACACAGAAGGAGGATAGCCATTTCTGAATGAAAAAAATATATACATTCAAAGAGTACATGCTCAGTAGCAAATTTATGAAGAACAGACACAGAAAGCATGATAAGAATGAAGTGTCAAGGGTAATTTTTCGTTCATCTGTTTATTCTACAAAATGAATTAGACACCTCGTGGGTGCCAGGTTCTGTATTTAAGTCTGGGTGAGCTGAAATACACAAGACATAAATGTGTACATGGATATGGTGATCTGATGATATTCCCTACCTAGCCCCTGAGGTAAAGATTGAAAACGTATCCTTTCTTTCTTACCAGGGAATCCTTTCTAACATCTCACTTGATGGGCTGTTCAAGAGAGAGTTGGGATTCCATTATATGTGAGTGTGGCCATAACGGCAGAGCCTGATGGAGATCAGATTGCCCAGTGGCTTAGGAGATCCTGGAGCCAAGAACCCTTTCTGCTGGGTGTTTGTTACAGTACACAGTGACTGTTGGGTGATTTTTGACAACAGCACAGAGCTTTTTGATGAGTAGATTTGCTCCTGTTAGCCTAGAACCACTGTCACTCTCTCCAGCACTTGGAGCAGTATTTCTTGAATCCACCTCTTTGTGAGCGGAACTAGCTAAAGACATGGAAGTTGGAAGTGAAGGGAATCATTAATCTTGAGATGGTTATAGCCAAGCGAATGTAGACAGATGAGAGATTCAGAAGTCAAAAACATATTTCTTAATGGTAAAATTTGAAATAACACCATAAAACGGATTAAAGACAGTCGTCTAAAATACAATTAACTCTAATAAGTTGTTTATTATGAAACAGCTACACAAACTGTAAAACCATATTCTGGAAATTGAAGTCAGGGCATCACTTTCATGCAAGGATTAACACCGAGATGAAGCAGGCAGCTAATTTATAATAGTATTTCAAACGATGTCTTTCTTGGGAGAAACACAGAAGGAGATGTCTCTTTCTCAGGTTCCAACACAGCGCTGGATAAGAAAAGAGCTCCTCCAGCAGGGAATACCCCTTAGTTCTTATTTGGCTGGAGATCAGGCCAATAATCCCGATTTTGACAGAAATTCAGAATTTCCAGCCATGGAGAAGAGGAGGGAGACTTTTCACGCTCAGAGAATAATGAAAGAGCTTCTTGTAGTTAAAATGAGTCCTCATGCTGCCTCAGCCGATCCAGTTACTGGCCAGGATGGTATAAGGCAGGTGTTTTTGTAGAGAGCTAAGGCAGAAGAAGAAAGAAAAAAGTAATCAGACAGGAAACCCCAAAGACAAACTAACTTCATTTCTAATACTGCAGAGAAGCCCAGGCCTGTAGGTGGCCACAATAGCATGGCCACAATGGAGGAAGACGAACCACTTTTCTACCACCTTCTATGCAGACACCATGAACTGACTTAAACAAACTCAGCTCCAAAAGAGAAAAAACCATTCTATTTGTGCTGAGAAATGTTGAAGGATTGTAAAATCGCAAAATTTGAAAAACACAAGCATTTTAGCACTGGGGTCTGAAAGAAAATACGAAAACAAAGTTGATCAGCCAGTATGACTCTTTTCCTTGGGATGGCAGCATTATAATCTTGGAACTGATTAGATTAATACTGATCTTCATGGTAGTTTCATTTTAAAATGTCAAACTAGGGTCAAGGAGCAAACTGTCTTCTTTGGCAAATTTATTCTTGATAACATTTTATAGCACAATGGTGAAACAATTAGTCATGAATCCCAAGTTACGTATATTTGAAAGACATGCCAAATCATTGAACTGGTTTTTTAAATAGTACATAAATACTAAAACACAAAACAAAATAAAGCACAAAACTTTAATACCTGGGCTATTTCCTCTGCATGAAAAAACTCTCCTGTGGGACATTGCCATGGTAAATATATTTCATCCACATTCAGAAAGACGTACGATGTGCGTAACTAAATCAGGATTTTGAGTAGTTTCAACACACAAGTTTTTTTCTCTGCTTTTCTATCTTTACTCCATCTCTGAATCCACTTACCTGGATTGAAGCTTAAGAAAGTTTGAAATCATTGCTCAAATCCCTAAATGGTCCTATCTGAATTAACCTCAATGAGAGTGAGACACAGCAACTGAGGCGAACATTGCCCAGTCCAAGATTTGGCCAGAAGTTCTGGATTTCCTTCATTCACACCAGCCAAAGGAGGGTTTCTCCCAACCCTTCTCTTCACAGCCACTAAAACCCAATGCAGACTCAAATCCCCCCAACATGTCCCTCCCCTTCCTCTCTCCACCATGTAAGTCCTTGGATATTTCCTTCAGGGATAAATGCTGGAGGATTTTAGGAGCTAATTGTCACCAATACTTGAAGTGTAATCATAGTGATAAAGGGCGAGTGTTTGGCCTTTATAGTTTTCTAAAGTGCCTATATTGAAAGCATGAAGTATGGTTCCAGAAACACTGGAGAGTGGATACTTGTGTTTTCTACTTGATTCTCATGAGGGCTTTTCAGCTCTAATGCTTATTTTGCAAGATTAATGCAGGCTATAGTCACTACAGTCAAACTTCAGCTCTTGACCACACTTCAGACTTAAAGTCCAGAAGAGAAAAGAATAATTGGACATTTAAAATATAGAGTAGGTAATAATGCTTTTTGACAGCTTATAGTGCTGAACACCAACCAAAATGGCTTGTTAAAAAAAATACCATTTTATTTGAACTTTCAAATTATTCTTCCTATAAGCACAAAAGATATGGGCACAAGATGTACTCCACTTACAGTATCTGTGAATCTGGGTAGCCACTGTGCTTATAGTTATCTCTAGCAGGGAATCCCACCTACCTATTCTTGCTTTTATTGTTATGTCCGGCTGTCAGAATGATTTCCACCAACCTCTCAGACTGCAGTAAAAACAGGCTACAATACTGGGGTGTCGGGGTGGCTCAGCTGGTTAAGTGCTGGATTCTTGATCTCTGCTCCAGTCATGATTTCACGGTTTGTGACTTTGGGCTCCACGTTGGACTGTGCTCTGATGGCACAGAGCCTGCTTGGGATTCTCTCTCCCCCTCCCTCTCATCCCCCACTTGCATCCATGCTCTCTTTCTTAAAATAAGTAAACTTTAAAAAATGAAAAAAAAAAAACTGAAATGGTCATCCCCTCAAAAAAGGGAAATTCTCAATGATAAATAAGTAAGCCTAGTCTTCCAGTGAGAGCACCATATTCCCTGCTTGAAAGATTTCCCTGGCTTCTCACAATGACAACAAAAAATGCATCCTTGCTTTTGTTTTTTCCCAAAGCCCCCTGGCCCCACCTGAGAGGATATTTATCATGTTTAAAGCAAAGTTGCTATGAGTTGCTGTGCCCATTCTACCGCTGAGACTTGGAGAACACGCTAAAAACCACTGCAATTTCAGGGGAACACCACTGAGACTTTTAACTAAGATTTTTTTAACACCATGTGCCAAGAGTCAGATCCAGCTGATACCAAGAAGTCTAACCCATTTCTCCCTAATAGGCTCACCCTTCTGTTCCAATAATCGTGTGAGGTTCTCCTCACCCTGACAAAAACGGGGTTTTGTGAAGCTCTCTGCCTCAGACCAGGCTTCTGTCACGTCTCTTAGGTCACCTACTGACGTGCCATCATTGCATTTTTTCATCAAAAACCAACAAGATGCTATTTAAGTATGTCTTCCTGGAGTGTTTGAAAGCACCTGTCTCTTCCTCAGGTTGCGAGATAAAAGATAAGCTTCAGAAAATCATTCTTTCTCTGCAGATACTTCCTTTTGTAAGTGACAATGTTTTGGGGATTGGGAATTAAATTTCAAAAGATAAATTGTTTTTTTTTCTTAAGTTTTTGGGTTTATTTCCATTCTTCCATATGTTCACTGTTTAAAATGTTCACCGGAGGTCGGCTTTGAAATACTATGTCAGTTGCTCCGTAGCTCCAAATCTGAAATGCTTTGACACTTTCATGATTCTACATATCCCACACTTAAGTACAGAATTGTTTTTACTGAAAGAACTTTTAAATGTTCAGAGTTGGTGTGAGTCTGCTACTCTGACCCAGTGACACCCTTCCACTTGGAAAGAGCCATTTGGGGTTGACATGATTGACCTATGTTTCTGATAAGACATTCCAGTAGGAGGATTAATATTCTAAATAGATCTGATTTCTAAGGGCAGGAACTTCCATTGCTGGCAGTTATCTGGGAATGATTATACATATATTGGAAGTTTTACCCTGAGTTGCTTTTCTCAATCACAGAAGGACTATAAAAACCCATTTAAACTGGTTTTAAATTTTTTCTATTAATATAAGAATAGAGGTTAAAAATGGGGTGACCTATTTGTTTTTGGTGTCTTGAGTTGACCGTAAAACAGTAATAATTTCTAATCAAAGTTTTTCAGTGTGTTATACAATCAAGCAAATAAACAGCTTTGGGACCTTGGGAGCAGACTTTGAACTGTCATGTTTTAAGTAAAACCTACTTTTGCTATTGTCTTAAAATTAAACAATGACTTCTTTATATTCTACCAGAGGTGAATGTTCTAAAATTATTAATTCTTTCCCAATTAGCTTTACAACACTTAGATCATTAAAAAAAAATTAGTCCTTCCGTAACCATAAATACGTGTTTTATAAAATGATTTCTTCTGGAGGAAAATCCACAAAACACTTAAAACCTAGTCTTCCATCTAGTTTCAATAAGTGAAATAAAATGTATGGAGAAGTGGGAAAGAGCCACATATTGAAATTTTCAGAAAGGAAAACATACATCATTTTCATCGGATGTAAAGCGTAGATGTAGTACTCAGCCCCTGGCTCGAGGAAATAATACTTTACCAGGGTGGGGTGTGGAAGGGGGTCTGTAATTGCTGGGCCTGGAGTTAGGAGGACCTATGTGTGTTGCCTCAAAATGATTGACACACCTCATTCATTTTTATTATTTTTTTAATTTTTTAAATTTGTATTTATTTTTGAGAGAGAGAGAAAAAGAGAGCACGAATCAGAGGAGGGGCAGAGAGAGAAGGACACACAGAATCTGAAGCAGGTTGCAGGCTCTGAGCTGTCAGCACAGAGCCCAATGAGGGGCTCGAACCCATGAGCCGTGAGATCGTGACCTGAGCCAAAGTCGGACACTTAACCGACTGAGCTACCCAGGCACCATGACACACCTCATTTTGAAAAGCAAGTATGCCTAATGCTCATAAACACATGAATTCATATGAAAATACCAGAAGAAGGGAATCGAGTCTGCATTCACAATTCTTTTCAAAAACGTGTTTGCCAGGTAAACTGTTGCTGTAGCCAGGTTGCTGAGGGTGGCCACTGTGAGAGGGAAGCACAGCTTCTTAGGCTTTTTACTTACACTTGTAACTTTAGGGCAATGATGAAAATTCAGTGGCAGGGCACCTGGGTGGCTCAGTCAGTTGAGAGTCCAACTCTTGATTTCAGTTCAGGTTCATAATCCCAGCATCACGGGATCCAGTCCAGCGTCCATGCTCAGCATGCAGCCTGCTTAAGATTCTTTCTCTCTCTCCATCGTCCCCTCTCCCCTGCACTCTGTCTCTAAAAATAAAAATAAATCTAAAAAAAAAAAAAAAGAAAGAAATTTAGTGCCAAACTGCTTTGAAGGAATAGTGGGTTACGTACAGACGTGGTCATTTTCGTGAACTTGGTTGTACTAGTCATCAAAGTAAGGGAGATTAAACAAGACAATGCAAGATTTATTTTTAAAATTTTGTTCCAAACCAAAGCTTTAGTATAAATCTCATTAGCGTTCTTACCCAGATATACAAACCATATACATATATATATATATATATATATATATATATATATATATATATGTATTCTGAAAGTCAGAAAGGTAGGAATCTCTCATAACATCTATTTGGAAAAAAATTGCATGCAGATCCCAAGCAAAAAAACAAACAAACAAACAAAAAAACAAAAAAAACAAAAAAAAAATCCAAGTGAGCTGCTAAACCCTTAAGGATTTCTCTGTCATAGATTCTCCAAATCTCTATCCAGAATTTGGCAAAATATAACAGGTAAACAGCAAATTACCTATGTCTGAATTTTTTTTTGGCCAGAGTCTGTCTAAAGGAAAGTAGTTTGATCTTTTCTGGGTCTGGCTGTGGAAATTTCAAATGTGAAAAGTAGCTCACTTTGTTCCCATACTAAATATTGCTGGATATAGAAAGACTAATTAGCGGAGAGAAAATAAAGCCAAAAAAAAAAAAGTTTAAAATGGCCTCTAGAAAGAAAGTATCCAAAATGACTGCATTCTTGCCAAGGAAGAATTTGACAAATTAAAGAATTTATATACTTGATAGGCATATTAAAGTAATTATAATAATTTGTTGTGTAAATACTGTCTTCATCATGCCATACGTGTTTACCTTACTGGCACTGTTCATACTATCTAATTCACAAGACTGATCATCCCCTCTATACTCAGCTCTACACATCAGAACACAGAATGGTGACTGCAGAGTTAAAGTCTGAGGATAGCCTTATCGAGAATTAAAATGCAGTTATGAGAAACTGTCAGCATGCACCCGGGAATTTCTAGAACACTGATTTGAAATGCTCATTTCCATTGTTTTTCAAAGAGTATTAACAATCAACAGAGCTGACATTGGATCAAAAAATAAAACATGATTTCTGTGGTTATATTTTTAGATAGAGGTTAATAGAGATAGATATGAAAATGGGCATAAATAGATACTGTGTGTTCTGGAAGAGTATTTTATTCACTGGGCTTTACACCTGTTAGGTGGTTGGAGTTGTGATCAGTGAAGCATGGAGCTGTGTTTGTCACAGAGAAATGCAGTAGTTCAGGCAGGAAACTCATTCTGGAGGATGGGGATGTTAACAAAGAGGGGTACTGAGGCACCATGGCATCCGCGGCAACAACAACAACAACAACAACAAACAATTCAGAATAATTGTAGGGGTTATCAGAGCACATATCTGCCAACAGATCTCCAGGAACAGCTTAGTAAGAAAGACCCAACTCATTATCAGTTAGGCAAAACCCCTGTGAACTTTCACTTTATAGTAACTAATTTTAAAGAAATAAAAGTAACATTGTATGTATTTTGTGTAGCAGAGATCATTGCTGATGAAATGATGGTCCTGTTGTAAGGTAGCCTGAGTTCCCTAGGATGATCTCCTGAATATGTTCATGTCCAGACAGCCCTTTCCATGGAGAAGGCTGGACCAGCATGGTGAGGGCTGAGTATACTCTTCTCCCCTGGCTTGTGACTCTAGATATGACCAGCATCCATACAAGGGTATAGGAGGTCATCAAAATATTAGACGCTGATCAAAATTGGTCAAGTGAAAGAACTGAAATCAAAAGCAACCTGAGTATGTATATGAATTAGAAGATTGATAGTTTACCTGTTTGTTTCCTTTTCCCAGACCTTGGGGCAATAACGTCTCCTAAAATTGCATATCCCACTTACCAGCATCCCTCATGGAGCTCTGAAACATTTCTATTTCCCTTTTCTTAAAAAATAAACAGACAAGTTCTGCTTATTCCATAAAAACTCCTGCAGTTAGTGTCTTTTACAAGTTTATTGAAAGATACTCTCTTTCAAAATGCCTCATAATCGTGGAAATATGTATATGGGGTGGGTATGAGTGTTCACACACGTGCATAACAGAACAGTGAACAGGAAACTCATAACCGTGCTTACTTCTGGAGAGTCTGTTAAATGATGGAAGTAACAGCACAGTAGCTGGTAATTAGCTGCTTTTTTGGTTCAGATGAGTATCCCCTTACCTTACTAGCCCTCACTTGTCCCTCTTCCAACCAGGTCTTTTGAAGATCCCAGCACTGGAGGGGTGGCCCCTTGAGCATAGTAGGGGGCTCCAAAGGAGCCCCAAAGTTTGGCCAGCTTCAGTTTTCCTCATCTGTGCCTCCATTTTTCTTTTCTTAGATAATTTGTAGGTCACCCCTGGGCCTGCTGTGTTATTTGCGCCTTTATTTTTGGGGACGCTTATTGTATTAGGAATTGAACAGAAAACAAATAAAAGGTGAGAAAGAGGATGAAAAGACAGGGGGATAATTGAAGTGAGCATTCCTCTGTGTTTCTGATAGTTCTTTCCAAGCGTCCTGACTTATCATACCATAGGCTTTAGTGCATTTTTTCTCTTCTACTTCTAACTGGGGCCCAGCCGGGAAATTTATCCTACATGTTTTCCTGGAAGACATAATCCTCACTGACATTATCAATACTGGAGCACTGCCCAGGGAGTGAGATTCAATATTAATTATTATTACTTATCGACCATTGGCTGTGTACTCTGGATTCCTTAAAACACAGGAGACAAGATCTCTGGCCTGAGGGTGTGCATAAAGCTTCAATTAGTGAGACAAGAGAATTGAGCTGATGCATGGGTAGGAGAGTCTGAGATGGTATTTCCTCTGCTGGCTGCCTAGTTATTTCTCATCACATAAGATTAAAACGTTGGCCAGGTCACGATTAATCTTGCTAGAGATCTCGGTCAAAGAGTTTATGAGCTTGTTGTTTTTGACTTTTATTACATGTTTGGTTAGTTTTAAAGCCTGTCTACATCCTTACTTATAGGCAGCTTTTGTTTGTATGTTTTTATATGAAATTTATTATCAAATTGGTTTCCATACAACACCCAATGCTCATCCGAACAGGTGCTTTTGAAATGATGCTATTGGAGGAATGCTAAATGATCTTTTTTCCTACTGTATTTCCAAAAAAAAAAAAAAAAAGGCAGCTTTTGTTTTTAGCTACGTTTCAAAGAATATGCTAAAAATTTGGATATATTTTTAAATGTTCACTAATTGTAAAAACAAACTTTTGGTATAAGGGTAAGAGTTTTTAAGTGTAAGAACATAATAAGCATTTTCAAATGGGAGGGTTTAAAAAAAAAAAAAAGCCGGATCCTTCTTAGGAAGAAAACTCTCGTTTTGTTACTGGGCATATTTTGGTGTGAAGAAGTGAATTTCCTCACTTGGCCAGCACTCTGGTAATCGTCCCTGAGGAGAGGTTGTAATTTACAGTGCTCTGCCTGTGGACATAAATGGAAATCTAGAAGTTTGTATCCAGAAACTGGAGTGCCTAAAGCCTGAGATACTTTATATTTGGAAATCAAGAGACATGTAAGGAAAAGAGGAAAGTCCCACCAAAGGACTAGAGGCTGGGGGCCCAGCTGAAGGACAAGTGCATCAAGTCATTCTCCCAGGCAAGGAATAGCTAAGTTTTTCAGGACAATGATACCTGATACTCTATTTTAAGCATTCTGGATGTCATTGTAGTTTTCTCTACTAACCCACATTGTGAGTAAAGTCTATTACATTCACCTGGTACAGATGATACTCCGATAGAATGAACAGAAGCGTGATAAGTAGAACATTTGCTCAAAGCTGTCCCAGGCTAATCTGCAGAATCTGTTTGACTTACCCTGAGAAGAACTCAGTGTTTCTGAGTCCACTGTTTCTTCCAAGGTGAATGGGGTCACATGAGAAGGCATGTGGATCACCTTGGGGACTTGGGAGTGGCCCCCGGCTGACGGCCAGTGAGGAAACTGGGACCTTAGTCCTATATCCACAAAGAACTGAATTCTGCATAAACGAGTTTAAACTTGGATTCTTTCCCAGAGATTCCACATAATAGCTGAGTCCAGCCAACACCTTGATTTCAGTCTTGATCATGAATCTATTCAAGCTCGTTGCGATCTACAAAATTTGAGCTAATGAATGGATATTGAATCAAGCTGCTAAGGTTGTGCTAACGCGTTACACAGAACTAGAAAGCTAATATGAATCCTACTAATCATGGGCCAAAAGGAGTGGGCATAGCAAAGGAATCACAAGATATAAGAGAGCATTGGGGCCCTAGGCGGCTCAGTGAGTTAGGTATCCAACTCACGATTTTGACTCAGGTCATGATCTTACAGGTTTGTGAGTTCGAGGCCCACAGTGGGCTCCTCATGCGCACAGTGTGGAGCCTGTTTGGGATTCTCTACCCCCCCCCCCCCGCCCCTCCCATACATGCTTTCTCTCCCATTTTCTTCTTCAAAATAAATAAATAAACTTAAAAGGGAGAGAGAGAGGAGAGCCTAAACAGAAAATAAAATCCACATAAAAGATGGGCTGGTAGGTAAGCTGCCGCAGGGCTCAAGGTTTCCCACAGTAGACTGGACGCTCATGCTTTCACTTTACATTTTAAATGAATATGAACACCCGATTCCCCAGATTTGGGGGAACATTTTGTGGTAAAGATATAAAATTATTTGGGCGCTTGGGTGGCTCAGTCGGTTGAGCATCCGACTTTGGCTCAGGTCAGATCTCACGGTTTGTGGGTTCGAGCCCTGCATCTAGCTCTGTGCTGACAGCTCAGAGCCTGGATCCTGCTTCGGATTCTGTGTGTGTCTCCCTCTCTCTCTGCTCCTAACCCATTCGCATTCTGTCTCTGTATCTCTCAAAAATAAATAAACATTAAACAAATTTAAAAAAAAAGATATAAAATTATTGCCCCTACTTTGTGAAAGAATTGGCGAGTAGGAGATTTCAGTGAGCTGGACCAGGAGGGAAGGTGGAAATTTCTTAGCTTGGATGAATACATAAAATTATACTTATCCTACCTTAAAGTAATCCATTTTTTTCTAGATAGATCCTAGGAAGTTATAAGGGTATAAACTATCAACCATCTCGTATTTCAGAGGCAGCAGAGATCAGATGTCTTATTCTATGGTCTTGAAGATATTAGCAAGTAAATCTGTGGATAAAAGCATGTTCTTGACTATGGTGATATTATATGTGGAATTGAATGACATTAAATTAAGATGGGAATATCAAAGATCAGAATACACACACACACACACTCGTGTGTATGTATAGGTGTAGATTTGGATATAGATACAGATATAGATATATAGATATAGATATATAGATATAGATATATAGAGAGGGAGAATATATATACAAACATTTTCTAAAGACTACCAATTAAATGCGGAAAACTGATCACACATACTTACTGCTAATCTCATCACAAATCCTACTAAAATGCAGGTTAAAGGATTTGGGGAAAGCATAAACCTGAAAGTACAAAGGAAACAGGAGAGGCAAATTCAACAACACAAATTGGAAACCAGACAACACTTGGGTAAATGGTTCTTGACCTAAGAGTGCTGCTAAAGACCTGAGAAAACTGGGGGCACCTGGGTGGCTCAGGCCTCCCACTCTTGACTCCCACTCAGGTCATGAACTCACAGTTTGTGGGTTCGAGCCCTCGTCAGGCTCTGTGCTGACAGCATGAAGCCTGCTTGGGATTTTCTCTCTTCTCTCTCTCCCCCTCTGGCTCTGCCTCCCCCTCTCTCTGTTAAAAATCTCCCCCAGAGATGGGGGAGGCCATCTCCAGGCACATTCATGATTTAACACCTTGGGAAAGCTTGAAAATTGAAGGCATATTACAGCTGATAGTAGGGAAGCAGGTGATGCTGAAAACAGCTGTACTGTTTTAGTGTCTCCTAGATTATTTGCCACTCTCTATAGAGTTGCTTACTCTTCTTTACTCTTCATGGCCAAAGACCGAAAATTTACTTCTTCGAGATGAACAGAGGCACTTCAATCCCAGAAACACTAGCTACAGCTGAAGAGGGGATATCTTATTGAAACCAGGGAGATTGAGCCCAAGACAATATAGTAACTGGCAACGTGTTAGGTTTCCTTCTTTTGCTAGACTCTGAATATAGGCAGCTGAGTTCAGAGGTCTGAGAGGTGATGAGGGCAGGGGTTGAAAGAATTGGCCTGCTGCCTGTTTTTATAAAGTTTTATTGCAACATAGGCACTACCTTCGTTTATGTATTTTTTATGGCTGCTTCTGTGCTACAACAGCAGAATTGTATAGTTGTACCAAATACTTCTGTAGCTGATGAAGCATAACATATTTGCTATCTGGCCTTTTACAGAGAAAGTTTGCTAACCTCTGGACTAAAGACATTTTAAGGAAACTGACTGGGACACGAGAAAAAAAAATCTATAGATTTAGAATTTTCAAATGAAATGGCTCTGCAAGTTTACCATAAAAAAAGACCACCAATTAACAAAGCCAACCTATGCAAATACAATTTATAAACATCTTGGCAACGCTTGACATCCCATTACATATAAAAGAACAGTCAAGGATTACCAGGG
The DNA here is from genome assembly GCF_018350215.1 of Panthera leo. Classification (NCBI taxonomy): domain Eukaryota; kingdom Metazoa; phylum Chordata; class Mammalia; order Carnivora; family Felidae; genus Panthera; species Panthera leo. The sequence goes on from NC_056679.1 coordinate 96,267,417, forward strand.
GTTTAAACAAAGCATCTGACATGAAATACAAAGATGAGGGAAAATAAAAAAGTGAAAGAAATCACAATAGAGTCAATGAAAATAGGAAAAGAAAACTCAAAACAGAAAACCAAAATAAAAATATACATACATATGTGTGTATATACACATATATGATTATATGATAAACTAAATATATATAAACGTATATGTAAGCTGTATATACTATATATGTGGATATCATTAGAAACTAAACTGATAGTTTGATAGATACCAAAGAGAAAGTGGGGCTATATAAAAAGAGCACTGAGATCAGAAAAGCTTTCTTAAAATGAATATACAATAGCAGAAAGAAGATCAGAAGAAATTCTGAACAATAAAGTTCTTAAAAATCTAGAAAGTAGAACAAGGGAAGGAAGATGTCAAATAACGAGTTCTAGATATTTCCTAAAACAGAAATACTAATGTTTCCAGATTGAGAAGTGCCACCATTGCCTAGGGCTCTTATACAACGGCCGATAATCCACAAGCTTTTCAAACTGAGCAGAATTTACATAATACAGTTTGGAAGAAGCACTAAAATATAGCCAATTAAACCAGTTTTAGTTCTAGTAATCTGATATATGTGTGTGTGTGTGTGTGTGTGTGTGTGTGTGTGTGTGTATAATGCTTCTATAGATGTATATGAGTTTATATGTAGAATATAATCAGTTAATATATTATAAAATTTTATAAATTATACCTGTAAGTGCATGTGTGTGTGCGTGTGTGTGTGTGTATGTATATATATATATATATATATATATATATATACATAAATTACATATATACATACATATAAAATTCTGCAAAATTTTAAAGACTAGAAATTACATATAAAATTCCGGATTCATGGCTTCAATTGAACCATCAGGAGACTTTGCCACATAAAGATCCTTATACCTGGCAATAATCAACTAGAACAAAAGAAAGGTTTTGCCCTCTAAATAGAGTGCATGCTCTATACTTTGCCATAGTCTCTGCCACTGTCCAGTGTATCACAAATGAACCACCTTGTTCATTTATGGCGCTGTCTTGTCTCCTGTAGATCTTTATATTGGAAACCCCTGGTTTGTGCCTACTCCATGAAAACATCTCTGGCTATTCCATTCCCTTGAGATCCCTGCTTCTGGATGCTCCTGTAAATTTCTTACTTGCTTCTCTTTCATTCTTTATATTAACAACAAAACAAACAAATGAATACAGTCTATAACCAAAAGCGACATTAGATGTCTTTATCCCCTAATGCGTTTTAAACCCCTTCAGAGTTTGGATGAAGTGTCATTTGATGTTTTTCCCCCCAAGGACCTTAGCACAGTAAAGTACCAGTATTCAGCAAATATTTTTTCAAGAGGGTGAATGAGTAGATAATTAAGTTTCCCCAGAATGTATTTTCAATAGGTTCAATTTATCATTTCCGTTAAAATGGCAAATACAGAAGTATAGCTCAAGAGAGAGGGCCATACATAAGAATCATTTGGAATTTTCAGTTATGTAGATAACAAAAATTTTGTATTTTGCCCTTCATATCTAAATAAATTTGGTATTCGTCAAACTGTATTTGGTTGTCTCATCTGCACATGTGTTTTCCTCATCTTTTCTGCAATTATCTTAATGGAATCCTTACTTGGACCCTCACACCTCTAGCCATATGGAAATAAGTTGTTATTTGATATGACCTTGTATCATTACTTCAGCCTCTTAAGACACTTTTGTATTCAAAGCACAAAAACCTGTCTTCATTAGTGGTAGAGTGATTTGTTCAAGGGCAGGGAGTTATTGAATCTCACAGTTAACCTGTTAAACCCAAATTGCTTAGAAGATCATAAATTTGGAGGCATTGGTCTTCTCTTTAAGTTGGATAAAACAGAGTTTCGTCTCATGGACTCTTGATCTCAGGTTTGTTTGAATGGTTTAAGCACCTGGCTCCAGGGGATTAGACAGAATGAACTAATATTCAATAAATTGGCTAACTAAAATGTAGCTTTTCAAACAATAAAAATTGACTAATGGATGACTTTTGAAATTACAGCATAACTCTCGATAGGAAGCCCTAAGTTTCTTCTTTATCATTGGATTTCGGAGAAGAGAGGCATAAATGGTCTCTCTGCTCCTTAAAATTGGACCTTCACTCAACCTTCTGAATACTCTTGCTTTTGTATTCTTGTTTTGTATTCTTGAGCTCTGGGGGGGAAATGAATGATAAGCTCATCAAGAGAATTAAAGTGCAGTGGTTGTATATTAGTCTAATGGAATTGTCAAGTCTCATTAATAATAGGAATGTATCATTTGCAATCAATCAGCTATTCATTGATAGAAACAGCAATGCTGTCTTCATTTTTTTTTTTTTTAAATACCATTAAGTTAGACTGGGATTCTTTCTACATGTTTTATAATTCTTTTACAAACCATTTTAAAATTACTGTCATTTTTACTTTTTTGGAAGAGTTCATCTCTGTCATATCGATGTGACTGGGAAAGAATCAGATTAATTTAAAAGATTTGGTTTGGCTGATTTATTCACCACTAAGTGGTTTCTTCTTTTCCTTGGTAAATCAGACAGTAATGTTCTAGTTTGAAGGTAGAGACATCTTATATGGCTCATTACATGTGTGTGTAAAGAATTAAAAATGAGCCAGTTGGACTGATGCTAGCCTGAGCACGGGCAGGGAAATATGTTAAATTGGAGGGTAAAGGTTAACTTTGTGACTCCCCTTGACTTGTGAAAATTTCTGCTAAGCCAGCGAGACTGAGTCTAATCTGCTTTCTACTCTAGTGACTTTTTAAGAATCTCAAGCCAAGAAATAGCCTTTTCCTCTCCAGCAGAACAGGAAAAATGTACAAGTTTCAAGAAGAAAGTGAAAACTGATGGCTTTCAAAATGCTGGAAAAAGTAAAATATAAGTATTTTTGATACTTGCATACCTATTATTTTTAATATAATTTCAGAAATAGGTAAAGGTTTCTGGTATCATTCACCAGGTTTCTTTGTGCAAAACCAAAGTATATGGCCTCAGTCTCATTATGCAAACCATTAATTTTTAAAAACTCATCAACAGATTCTGTTATTTACAGCTAGTGGACTTCTTAGCACACATCTAAATGATACATTTTATTTTATTTTAGGTAAATTTTTATTGAAGCATCATGTACCAATGGGAAAGCACCCAGATCATAATTATACAGCTTATTCTGTATAATTACATGCACAGTGAGCCTACCCATGTAACCAGTACCCAGATTTAGAGGTGGGACATTCCAAACAACCTGAAATCATCCCCTATCTCCTCCCAGGACCTATCCTCTGAAAGGTAACTAACATCTTGAATTCTAATACATACATGATTTCTTTTGTTGTTTCTCAAAGTACGGTTGTACTCTTTTGGTTTTCTCTCTCCGTTATATTTTTAAATTTGTCCACGTTATTGGCTGAAGCAACAGTGTGTTTGATCTAATCACGTATTGCATCCCATTGGATGAAGTATTTGATTGAGTTCTCCATGGAGGCTATGATAAGTAATATTCTATTGGGATGATTAAATATGTCTTTCTGTTGAGCATGCGTCTGGGCCTGACATCACTAGGTTAAATGATAAGCTTAGACTCAGCTTGGTGGATGTTGCCAAAATCATTTTCAAGGTGATTTTTCCCAGTCTTTATTCCCCCTAATGGTGTATGAGGGTTCCAGCTGTGCTTTTACCTTGTCAACACTTGGTATTGTCCATCTTTTCATTTCAGCCATTCCTCTAGCGGAATAGATGTATCACATTGTGATCTCATTTGCTTTCTTCTAGTGACTAATTAAGCACCTTTTGTAATGTTTATTTGCTAGATTGGTGGGTATTCCTTTTTTTTTTTAATGTTTATTTTTGAGAGCGACAGACAGAGTGTGAACAGGGGATGGGGCAGAGAGAGAGAGAGAGAAAGGGAGACACAGAATCAAGCAGTCTCCAGACTTTGAGCTGTCAGCCCAGAGCCCATTGTGGGGCTCAAACTCAGAGACTGTGAGATAATGACCTGAGCCGAAGTCGATGCTTAACTGACTGGGCCACCCAGGCGCCCCTAGGTTGGTTGGTATTCTTAAGGGTGTGAACAAACTCAAATGTCTTCTAAGTCGGTTGTTAACATTAGGGCTCAGAATGTTGAGAATGAGACCACCCTAGTGGATCTGAAGCCTCCATGCCCTTGGGAATAAAATTGTTAGACAAAAACATTTTGCTTTAGCTTCATCAGTTTCATCATTGGAACTGACTGGAAGTCTTGGACAAGTAGATTTTGTCAGGGTAAAGAGAGATTGGGTAGATAGAGAAGATATCTAAGGGAGCTAAAGAAAAAAAATGTCATGGCATTTATAATTTTCCTATTGTGGGAAGTAGGTTTAACCTCAAAAACTCCTGTCAAACAGACTGAAAATGTTTATATCATAACCCTGCTCACCCAGAATTAAGACTGAGGAAGGTGTGATGGAACACAGTCCTTCCCTGCATTCTTGGGTTCACATTGAGGGAAACAGACCCCCGCACTTATCTGCTAACACTGCTGTGAAGGAACTGAAAACCAGTGCACATGCAAATACTTACAGCTTCCAAAAAGATAGCGGGGACCCTAAAACAAGAAAACGGCAACCACTGACGAGCAGTAATGGATGATAGTAGCAAGCCACACAGGGAAGAAATAGAAACTCTTCTCCTGGTCACGCTCATTTTGACACCTTAGAAGGTACTTAGCAAAGGGTGTCTAGGGAACTTTATTAGACCAAAGCTGTATAGGACTTAATGTCTCTACCTGAACGGAATAGATCAGGTTGCGGGGGGGTTAGTGGAAGTGAATGTGTCCTTTAGACAAATTATCTTTGCTCTCTTCTTAAATACAGGTAATCCCAAGTGGCCTAAGTGAAGGCATATCTAAGACAGAGTAAATTAAGAAAGAAGAAAGGGAAAGAGAGATCATTGGGACAAGTTATTTGGAAAGCAAAGAGAGAGAACTAATTAGCCCGTATATATTGAACGTGTTTTGTGTTCAGTGCTCGGGAGTAAAGCATCTATTTGGGATGAGGTTTACAAGCCTGGAGACAAAAATCAGCAGGGCAGGATTAATTCCACTCAGCAATCCTTGGAGGCATCCTATGGCCACTGAGGCCCCATTGATGACGCCATGCAAAAGGAGCCACAAGGTGCACTCTACTTGGTCTTGGTCAACCCAGAATTTTCTATGAAGCCAATATAAACAGATAGATAGGGCCATTGGAGTAAAGTTCTCTTTTCTTTCAAAATCAGACATTCTAATACATTTTCCATCCATTGTGTCTTGCGAATGGATCTTTGCCTTTTGGCATTTTGAGAGATACAGCTTCTCTCCTGCCATGTCCACCTTCTTCGTTCCCCTCTTTGCCACACCCTTCTCCATTTATCTTTTTAAAGAGACACGCCTCTCTCCATGTATTTTACAGGGGAGTCTGAGTGGGTGGGAGAAAGGGCTATTTTTCCCATTGGCATGCAGTTGGGCATTTGTGGCCTGCCGCAGTTAAGACCGTGTGTCGATTATTGAATTGTATATCAGTCTTTCTTAATGTGATCCCCGCATAAAACTGTCCACCCAAACGTACACATTTATATTTTTTATTTTATAGCCGGGGAATAAGGGTCTTTCAGCTCTGAAATAACAACCAGCAGATTGTGGTTGCTGCCTGCCTCCTGAATAGTTTATTGAGAGCATAGTTAAATTAACATGAGCTTTGTCATAACACTCCATCTTTGGAGCAGGATTCATGATTTGGCTGACATTCTGCGCCCCCCTGCCCCTTATTCCACGGTTAGATGTATTTTCACTCTATGGAGCTCAGCATTGGCCTCACTCAATTAGGAACTTGGACATGCCATCTTACCTATTTTTTTTTTTTTAAGAATTCAGGCTTGAGGAATAAACTTGCAGGTCTAATGAAAGATTGCATGGTGTTCAAGTTGGTAAGTCTCTCAACACGTTATATAAAAGAGGCTACCAGGTTCTATTTGTGAGGAAGCTCGACCAGCAGGACAGTCCACCTGTCTTTCTGAAGTGGTGTATCTCTCATCTTCCATCCTGCCCCTGGGAACTCTAACTTCATTTATTTTGTTCTACCTATGCAGATAAAAAAGTGCAGGGATGGAAAAAGGAAATCTCTTGTGGTCTCAGAGAAGTATTGTCAAGTTGGAGGGCAGGTTAGCCCTTGGGAGTTTATTTGTTGGGTCACGTGGAGTCTCCACGCTAAAGAATTACTCTGCTGAGGGGCGCCTGGGTGGCTCAGTGGGTTAAGCGTCTGGCATCGGCTCAGGTTATGATCTCATGGTTCATGGGTTTGAGCCCTGCATTGGGCTCTGTGCTGACAGCTCAGAGCCTGGAGCCTGCTTCGGATTCTGTGTCTCCCTCTCTCTCTGCCCCTCCTCTGCTTGCACTCTGTCTCTTTCTCTCTCAGAAATAAATACACATTAAAAAAAAAATAAAAAAAATACCTTGCTTGTTTTGATCCATATAAATCACTATTCTGTGAAGAGCAGGACACCCTAAAAGCATCTACCCAGAAGTTGTACTTTCTGGGCTTTCATAGATGGGCACGTTTGGTTCCTTCTCTCCTGTTCTCACCTCACTTCTCCAAAAAAGAGTGTAATTAAGCATTAGCTTCTGGGCTACCATTTCTGTTCAGGATTTCAGTAAAGATCAATGGGCAACACTAAGGCATAAGTCCAGGTTTCATGAATACATTTCCCCCAACCATGAAATTCAAATACGTTCATCTGAGTGCCTCGTAGAAAGCTAGAGCCAGAAGGCTCCCAAATACAATTGCAGGGAATAGCTTCAGCAGGGAAATAATGGTCTGGCAGATACAGCTCTCCATGAGGGGTAAGTGACAGCATCGTGAAGCTGGAATTGGGGCTCATTACAGGAAATTGGGAGCATTTGTCTCAGACTCTACCACCCTGCGACCCCAGGCTTCCTGAGGGAAAGAGTCCAAATGAATACATCTGGGACATAATAAGCCAAACCACAGAGATTTTGTGCTGAGAAACAGAAAGCAGCAAGGCTGGAAGAGTGCCAAGGTTACAGTAAGGCATGAGCATATCATATAATATGGATGTCTGAGATGAAATATGGACATGCCCATGTGATGAACGGCATATGGCCAGAACAGAAAGCACGTCTGCCCTTTGACTTGAAGTTCCAGGCCTCTACACATGGGAGACATTTCTGTGAAGGGAAAAGTGCTCAAGAATGGAAAGGAAAGTCATTGAGAAGTTGATTTTGATGGAAAGATTACTCAGGTTAAATAGGCTGCCTGTTACGGACAAGAAGGTAGAGAAAGGGTTAAACGAGACCTTGAAGAATGCGTTCTGTATAACCCTGATACCTAGCAGAGTTCCAGGCACATAGTTAGTGTTCAGTAAATATCCGTTAAATGAATGAATAGCTTTCAAGGATAAATTTTATTACATTAAAAAAAAAAAAAAAAAAGGAGTCACTGTTCTCTAGAAAAATGTACAACCGCAAGTTATTTTTAGTGCCCTCCTCTAGAGGATTGGTAAGTAACTTAAAGAGGGCAGACTCAGCTTATTATCTCTAAACAAGAGACAAATCTTATGTACTTTTCTAACACACAAAGGGAAAGTGAACTTCCTCGTGATGTCGCTTCCAACGTCCTCATGGATGAGAGACGTTCCAGGCCTATGCTTAAGTCCCTTCAGTTGTGTTAGAACAGTCATAGACCAAAGCAGGAGCTTTTAGTATGGTATAGATCATAGAATCTTCAAAAGAAATGCGAACTATGAAAGCTTGCACCCCACACGCCACCCAGAACCTTCTTATTCCTCATACTTGGATGTCTAAAGGAAACTTAAATTGCACTTCACCATCTCTATGAGGATTTTTGGCTTTGCCTTGGCTTTGCTGAATAACTTCAGCAGTGGAATTATACCGTAAATCTCGGCTGATTTTTAAATAGACAAAATGTATTCACTCTATGGCTGCAAACATTTCATGTGGCATGCATTTGATCAAAACTTTAATAAAACGCAAGAAAAGATATATGTTTCCCATATGGGAAGTTGGAAGTGAAATGGTAATGCTATGGCTCAACAATGCCATGTTTAAATCGTTGTCCCTGGTAAAATTAATCCAGAGTTCTAGCCCTGGAGAGGAGATCAAAGGGAAAATTAGGGAAACTGGGCCCATCTCTGGCAGAACACCAGCAGCTAAAACGAAAAAGGAATAACTTGTATCAGACGATCGGGATGTATGAGTACTGAAGATTACTCAAAGGTCCATTCAATAGTTCTTCTTTTAACACAGTTCAAATGGTCTCCGCAGATGCATGCATGTTGTCCACAGAGCTTTTGGACGTGGTGGTAGAGTCTGTCTTGTGGCCTCCCTGCTCCCTCTGGCTAGCATTAAGCAGTAAGTGTAAGAAGATGTGAAGTAGATGACTGGAAAATACACTTACCAGCCTCGGGATGGGCTGCCATGCCACTGGATCACCTTCTGCTTCTAAGTAGTGACGTAGAGTCCTTTGTGGTTAGTATTAGTTTCCTATTGGGTGGGGCTATCCTTGGACTCCACATCCAAGATGGGCCATCAGATGCAATTTTTACCATGCTCAATTCCTGTCGATGCAAGGTACTTTTTAAGTGTTGAGTCATCATGATGTGTAATTATGAATTTATTGGGATAACATGCAGGCAGTGTAACCAGAAGAGGCACACACCTCACACCATTTCAAAGTCTCAAAATAAAGGGGAAGTCAGGTGGGCCCTCTCCTGGTTTATAGCACCCACTTTCTTTGTTTTTTTAATAGATTTTTTTTCATGTTTACTTATTTTTGAGAGAGAGAGAGAGAAAGACAGAGTATGAGCAGGGGAGGGACAGAGAGAGAGGGAGACACAGAATCTGAAGTGAACTCCAGGCTCTGAGCTGTCAGCACAGAGCCCGATGCAGGGTTCGAATCCACAGCCCGTGAGGTCATGACCTGAGCGGAAGTCGGACGCCTAACGGACTGAGCCACCCAGGCGCCCCACTCCCACTTTCTGTTGTACGTGGCACAGGGTAGTTTCAAGCTAAGCCCCTCTCATATGACTCTTCCCTTTGATAAGTTAGCAGCGAAGCCCCAGCCACAAACCCTGGGTCTCTCTCAAGCCTAGCTTCCTGGCTTTCTCTACAGTATTTGTCTATGTGTTCCCATTCCAGGGTAGTCAATTGTCCCACCTCCCCCCTTCTCTCTGAACCTCCTATCCCCATCCCTTCTGTTAGTGTAAATCTCCCACCAAATTCTGCCTTCAGACCACTTTTCTTCTCCCTTCTGGTGCCTCATCACTCATCCCACCCGTTATGTCAATAACTATACCTTTTACTTGTAAGGGCCCGTGGGCCATGTCTCCATGAACCATCTCAAATCTGACCTGGTCTACAGCTAAGCCTCCACTTTCTTCTTATATATGCTATTCTGCTTTTGCTCCCCATAATCCTTGGAGAGACCGGGACACAAACTACTGGTTCTTAGAGTCCTTCCTACAGCAGTTCTCCATTACAAACCGAATGTTAAGTTTTGTAAGGTAGGAAGGAAGGAGAACTTACTTCCTTAGTGTATTCTACATATGCCCCTTTATTTTCTCCTACTGCTAATAACGATCTAATTAAGAACTGTCTTCTCTCCATTGGGACCAATATCAGTAAGAGGATGTTTTGTACTACAATTCCTTATTTGAATTCATTGTGTGCAATAGTGAGGCAAATATGGTTAAAGCACACCTCTGATTAAAAGGTCCCTAATCACATAAATTTTAGTTGTTTTCAAATAATTCTTTAAAAAAATTTTTTTTACATTTATTGATTTTTGGGAGACAGAGAGAGACAGAGCACAAGTGGGGGAGGGACAGAGAAGGAATGAGACATAGAATCTGAAGCGGGCTCCAGGCCCTGAGCTGTCAGCACAGACAGAGCCTGACGCGGGGCTCGAACTCACAACCCATGAGAGCATGACCTGAACTGAAGTCGGACGCCCAACCGACTGAGCCACCCAGGAGCCCCCCAAATAATTCTTGAGTAAGTAAAATGTAGGAAACATGAGGAAGATTAATTCCAAAGCAGAGGGCATTGGGTTAGATAAGAAGAAGAGTGGAGGAAGTCTTAAAGAGTAATAGCAAATATTTTCCCTAAATAAACAGGAGGACTCTGGATCTGTGGTCAGGTATGACCAAAGGTATCATGCTATCTTTATGATGTGTAAAGAATCATAATGTCCTTGTCTAGATCATTACCATCCTGTACAACTTCCTTCCTTGAATTCTCAATATCATTTTATAGATGCACATTTATACCATTAACATACTGCTCAACGATGTATTGTGGGATTTGATCAATTTCATGATTGTTGACGTAGGTCTGGGAAAACGAGTGAGGAGCCTGTGGACTGATAAGGCTTAGGGTAGCCTCTGAAAGGCTGAGAAGCTTCTGTCTTGGGCTGAGTCATAAGGAAGCCTCTTCTGATACATTTCTAAATATCACCAGATCTCTTTTGTGTCAGTAATTAGTGACTATCTAGAAAGGAAAGTACTACTTTTAAGGGTTAACAGCCCTTCCCAATCCGTATCAACCAGATTTATTTCTGAAGAAACACTTCGATGCCCCCAAAGCTCTAGAGCAAAATTACAGCTTCTTTCTGAAAGATCTCCTTACAGCTAACAGTAAAAATTACAAATAATTTTTCAAATCCAGAGAAAATTCCATTTTCCATTGAGCCTTTCTAAGCCATTAGAAAAGTGTGGTCCTGTACATTTTATAGCATTTTGTCTGAACCTGAGTTAAAATTTATTCTGTTATGTCAGGTGTCGAAGTTACCTACTTTTTTTTTTTTTTTGAACACATTCTGTATTCATTGATGGCTACAATGGAACTTCTGTGTTTTCTTGGGAAGAACATAAAGTACAGAATTAGAAGGATTGAGTTTGAGAAACATCTCTGGCATGTATGAGTTCTGATGGGCTTTGAGTGCAGCCCGTTACTTTTCAGAGATCCACTTTTGCCAACTGCAAAGAACAGTAATAACGATCTTTCCTCAAACACGTGGTTGCAATATCTTTGCTGATCTCTATGCGAGTAGTTGGCAAATGAGAATGTGTTCTGTGAATATTACTTACTAAGCACATTGCACAGCACATCTGACCAGTTATCTTTTACAGATGAGGTCCTCAGTAAATGCTTGCAGAATCAAATTGAATTTCAACCCTCCAAGGTGAAATGAGAAATGTTTATTCAAACAAAATTTAGAAAATATACTTTATATCCAAAGATGGCTTTTATAGATAAATGATTCCCCAAGAGAATCCAAACTGATGGGAGATTGTATTAGCAGTAGCTCAGTATCTGGAACGTTCTGGTTTGAACTCCAGTCTATCTTCATCATTTTTATTGGGCGTTAGCAAGAAAATAGAACAGAGTCAGTTTTGATAGTATCGCCTTTGGCTCCAAAAGACCGAAAGTTCATGTTTATAAGAGAGAGACAGATAGAAAGTGAATGGGAAAAGATAAATTCACCCCTGCGGAGAGAGACAAAGAATATGTATCTCCACCCTAATGAATACTATAATTGCACTTGCCTGCTTTCACATGAGTGGGGCGGGTGAACATCCAGAGTAACAAGGAGAAATACTGATTTTGATAAGAAGGAGCAACGTTTTCTGAAATCTGATCAGACCGAGTCAGACCTTAAGTTGGAGGTGAAGAAACAAGGTTGGTTTGGATACTAGATATTCCACACTTCATTTTTATGAGGACCAATAGGATACATGTTCTCTTGTCCCCCCTCTCCAGTAGAGAAACCTGAAACACAGAGAAGGCTTTCTCATTGATGCCTAGGGGGAAATTTTTAACAGGGCCCCATGTGATGTTGCATCTTTGTCTAGGAAAGAAGCATGCATGGCACAGGGGGGAATATTCTCTACAGAAACCACTGTCTCAACCGCATCAGTGACATTTATCTCTCAGGCCTGGGAGGCAACACCCTGGTCACAGACGTCAGTGTTCACATGGAGAGGCCAACCGTAGTCTCCTTGGAGACCTTAGGGCTTTTCAGGAAGCAGTCCTTAGGGACTTAGGGAAAGAGAGCCTGAGACCCTGGGAAAAAATAGCGCAGTCCTAGTAACAGTAATAACAGTGCCTAGCATTTTCTGAATGCTCACTATGTGCCAGGCAATATCTCCCATTTTTTTAAGCTTATTTATTTCTTTTGAGAGAGAAAGAGAGCACGTGAGGGAGGGGCAGAGAGAGAGGGAGAGAGAGAGAGAATCCCAAGCAGGCTCCCCACAGTCAGACGCGGGGCTCACACTCACAAACTGTGAGATTAGGACCTGAGCCAGGATCAAGAGTCAGGCGCGTAACCAATTGAGCCCCTTTGGGGCCCCCAGTAATATCACTGTTCCTTCAATGAATTCTCACAACAACCCCATGAGGCAGGCGTTCTTATTATCCCAATATTACAGTTCCAGAAATGGAGGCCGAAATGAAATACTTTGTCCACGGTTATGTAAATGATGTCAGTCAATTCCAAAAGTTTGCTCTTAACCATTCAAAACAATGCCTTCTTGCTGCCTTAACTTCATGAAATAACTGAAGCTGGCAAAGTGTTGATGGATGGGCGTGCCAGGTAACACACCTGGAAGTGCCTGTAAGCAATCTGATAAGCTTGAGACAGATCTATGTGAATGGGTAGGGAGGTAAGTCCTAATGGACTTTTCACTGCTCACAACCCAAGTTTTCCCAGCCTTTGCTAGCCCAGAAGTGCAAATGCTCATGAGGCTCATGTTCCTCTCAGAAAATTTTCCTTAATTTTCTGCGATCCGGATGTAGAAGGACAAATATTTCTTTTGTGTTTTAGGTTTATGTATTTATTTTCACATAGAGAGCATGAGCGGGGTAAGGGCAGAGAGAGAGGAAGAGAGAGAATCCCAAGCAGGCTCTGCGCTCTCAGCAAGGAGCCCAATGCAGGACTTGAACTCATGAACTGTGAGGTCATGACCCGAGCCGAAATCGAGAATCCTACACTTAACCGGCTGAGCCACCCAGGTGCCCCAGAAGGACAAATATTTCTATGTCATTATTTCATTCCAATTTCTTTGTCAGTATCTCATCAAAGCGTCTATCCTGATTGCAAATCTTTCGGTTTCATCTTTGCCTGATTTCTTTTCCTCTGCCCTTCTGTACTGGGTGTGGACAAGTGTATGCTCCAAACAGGTATCAGAGATGAAGGAAGGGCAGGATAAATAAGGAAGCTGGAGAAGAAAGGCTGACTTTATAGACTCTGTCCTTGTAATGTTCTGGGGCTCCTTACTGGTGGGAAGTGTATACAATGAAGTCTGGGTTGTTTTTTGATGGCCCCAGCTTGTCAGAACATTGTTCCTTTTTTATTTTTATTTTTTTTAAATCTAATGTTCATTTATTTTTGAGAGAGAGAGACAGAGAGAGAGCGAGAGACAGAGACAGAGAGAGAGAGACAGAGACAGAGAGAGAGAGACAGAGTGAGTGGGGGAGGGGCAGAGAGAGAGGGAGACACAGAATCTGAAGCAGGCTCCAGGCTCTGAGCTGTCAGCACAGCCGCATATCGTTCTTTATCCATGAGTTTTCTCTGCCCCTGAATGGATGAAGTAGCCCTCTGATTTGTGAAAACTGCTTCCCGATCCTGCCTTTCAAATGCATAATGATTGAAAGCAGTCCTTCTTAAACTGAACCTCTTTATGTCGTGGGCCATGTCGGCAGATGCCCAGTGATGCCTCTGGAACCCCTTCTTGGAATGGTGTTTGCAAATACATAAAATATTCTTCAAAACATGTGAAGAGAATGTATTAAGAGAATACTATAAAATAATGATTATAAAGTTATGTGTAAGAAAAGTATGTTAATAATATTAACATAAAGTATGTTAAAATAGCATAATGGACATCATAGACATTGAAATATAGTTATAAAAATTTTAAACACATTGGTAATATGTGTCCTTTAATTAGCCCACAAATGTTCTGGCAACAAGTCTAGTAATTACTGTAATTTCTGGATAATGGTGAAGGTAAACCGCATTTTGCCATTTTTGCAACAACCGTAGATAATAGAAAATACCTGTGCTTTTCTATTGGTGACAAAGTCACCACGGCTGCTAATATCACTACATGTCATGTACATTAGCCATTGAAAATAATACTAAATTTCAGTTGGCGATTAGTGAAAATAAAGATGTACTGTTTCTCCATCCTTGATTTCCCTTCATAGATGTCTTGGGGATTCTTTGGACTCAAGGTTGAGAACACTGAATTAAGTGGTGTCCTATAGGTTCTACTGCAGATTTTTAAGCTTATGAATGACAAACTGCTGAATTTTAAATATCAGTGATTAGGTGGGAGACGTTGGAGCCAGCCATTGGTTTCTTCACATTCCTAGGGTACAGGCTACACCCATGTACGTTCCTGAGACTCCTTTTTTTTTCTTGCCTTTTTTTTTTTTTTTTGTCACCATTAGCCATCAAAGCAGCAGAAAGTTGCTACTTGCATAGGATAACACATGGAAAAATTTTAATTGTTATTTAGATTCACATCCTGTTGTGTATCTAGTTAGGAGCCAAGAAGCCAAAGAAAGAAGTCACAGTCTCAGTAATTTTGAATTAGAGAAAGAATATCTTTAAAACATTAAAAAAGGAAAAATGGCTCCTTTATATTAAGTGCTAAAGTGGCACAAGAGGCAGTAAGAATATTTGAAGTCTTTTTTTCCTTTTTTTGGTTCTTTGGGGGGCTGGTTCTTAGACAATGGCGAGAATGGGGATGTGTATCAGTACTGTGCCTGTGCTATAGCTGGAAGTGGAGTGAAAAAAAGAAAGCTGAGATGCGAAGAGACAGCAAGACAGCAGCAGATGTATGTGTGTGTCCATGTATACTCCTGTTTATGCGAAGACTTTGCCCACTGCCAAAGCCTCTGGGTGCATTTGCATAATGAAAAACAGTAACATAATCAGCAAGCTGGAAAAACAGCAGCAACCAGACGAGGGCCCCACACTTACAGTCTTCTGAACATTCTTGAGCAAATGCAGGTTTCTGGTGAACTCCATCAGTCACGACAGCCTGAGCCGATTATTGGGACCTCTCCAGCGCCCTGATAGTCAACGCTCTATGCTTTTTGAATCAGCATGGATGTGGTTCTTCATACCGTGGGAGCTTTGACTAGGAATATCCTTTCCCATACAGAACTTTCCTGGGGCACCTGGGTGGCTCAGTCAGTTAAGCGTCCGACTTTGCCTCAGGTCACAATCCCAGGGTTTGTGAGTTCGAGCCTTGCATCGGGCTCTCTGCTCTCAGCGCGTGGAGCCTGCTTGGGATCCTCTGTCTTCTCCTCTCTCTCTGCCCCTCCCCTGTTTGCTCTCTCTCTCTGTCTCTCTCTGTCAAAAATAAATAAACATTTAAAAAATAAAATAACTTTTCTCTAGTGATCTCTAAATTCAGCAGAGCTCTTAAGAAAATAAGTGGCTTCTTTGGTGGGAGAATAAAACAATCCTTGCATGTTGCTACTGGAAACGCTTGGGGGATGCGGCTGTCCAGGAATGGAACAGTTTGTGAGGCGTCCAGGACAGGAGGAATTTCAAAGAACCGGCTGCTGGCATCTACAGCTGCAGCCAGCCAGCCCCTCCTCCTGCCCTCTCCCTCCCCTCCCCCTCTCTGTCTCTGCAACCTCTGGAAGGTTCACTCCTGCTCACTCCACAGTGAGGCTCTAGTGAAGCTTATTTCTACCTGAAATGCTCTGTGCCTTCTTAAAATGTAGACATGGTTCCCAGTCAGGTTCAAAGTCTTCAATGTCTCGGTTTGTTTCTTGGCTCTCTCGAAGCAGTGCGGACAGAATTCTCAAAAGAATTGTTGATGGACGACAGGTCAAGAGGACCAAGTCTCTTCCCCGTAGGTTCCCACTTACACACTCCTAAGGGAAAGATGCATGTCCTGTAGGGTGAACAGGGCTCTGAGACAGTAGTGACTTACTGGCTTTCAGAATGGGAACGGGGCTGATCTTCTGCCCATGTGTATTGTAGACACAAATCAGAATGCATGTGTTCTTGCCACAAAGATACATCCTGTTGCTTCCGCTTTCTCTATGCAAAACAGAGTCTGGAACCTGGATGAGTCGGAGAACAAGAATCCTTAGATGCAAAATAATTAGCCTTGTGAAGTTCCATCTTCATAAATTAGCATGCAAAGGATCGAGATGTTCAGCCTCCGTGGATTGGATGGCTCCCTTTTAGTGAAAACTATTGATTGCCCCAGAAGTATGGTGTGGTGTTGAAAGGGACATTTACCCCAATGGAGACTGATGACTTGGAAACGTTCATTGGCTTTGAGCTTTAAGTTTTCTTTTGCCCTGCTGGCACTTCTCTGGAGAACGTCACACGTGCTAAGACATGGTGACATCATACATCAACAGTGCAATATGTGGATTGGATAAACCTGTGGATGGACATAAGGTGAAACGGAGCTCAAAATACACCTAAAGATAGAAAGGTCGCTTCTCTCCTACAGTTTTCCTATAGAGATTGTGATTCTCACTTTGACTCCAGTTTCATCGTTGTTTTTTGTTTTTGTTTTTTTGTTTTGTTTTCTTTTGTTTTTTTGTTTTTCCTGCACCACCTTGCAGAAAGGAAGACATTCCCCTATGGAATGCACGCAGCTCATATCCACAATCTTCAGGCTGTTCGCTGTCAAGTTCAGCTTCAACTCACATTGCCCCATTCCCCGGTATTTTCTCCTTTCACCATTTATGCACAGGCCTCCATCTCCTGTTAGATTTTAAGCTCCTGGGAGATCCAAATCGTATTTTTATTCCTTCTTCTGTAGCTTCCAACTTTGCGCGAACACAGCATTTTGTAATCACTAATCTTTAAATAAACACTTGTTGGGGACAGAACCAGAGGACAGTATTGTCGAAAGGGAGCTACGTGACACGATCGCCAACTGTAAACATATTAATCTCTTTATCTTAATAATATAATTATGTTATGCTTATTAAAATTACATAACATACATCACATCTGTAATTTTAATGATATCCTCGTGACAAGTTAAAAAGGAGACTATCCAAAGAATGAACGTTAACCACATTCAATAAATACCGATTTATGTGAGCATGGCAAGGATTTTGACCCTGGTGTGTTTGAGAAGCAATAGTATAAGGAAAGCAAGGGGTCCGTGACTAACTAACAAGTATTTATTACTTTCAGCGAGTTTGAGTGGAGAAAACAAAATGCGGAAGGCAGTTTCAGGGCAAGAAATAGATCCTAGGGCCCTTTTCAAATGATGCTGGGAGTTTGAGCCTGTACATAGTCTAAATTTTGATGTTCTCATCTTAAAACAGCAGGTGATTGGACTAGATGGTATGGTCTGTCCTGGGCCCCTAAGAGCATACATAGGAACCTAATGAACGTATTTAAAGATGGCCATGTGTACTTTAGAGACCAGCTACATTGTTGTTTTGTCTCTTAAGTAACTTCTCTTTGTTCACTCTCAGTTTATACAACATGGCTCTAATCCAATTTGCTGCCAACCACAACATGATCCGTCTTTTTATTATATAGCCCAGAATGTGAGGATAAGCTGATTTGGGGCTCTGGAAAGTCAGGTCTTGGAATGGTATAGCTCCCCTGGTAGTAATTCAGGCACGTTTCGATGTCCTTCCAGAGTATGTGATTGCAGGGGCTTTATATGTTTTTTCTTACCTGCAGAAATTAGAGTTTTAGATAGTATCCTTCTCCTTGTAAGTAACACATTCTTTATAACTATTTTGTGCTCCCATATGTTACTCTTGATGCTTTCTTTCTAAGAGGGACTTGCTGAGCCCGTGCAGCCTTGTTTCATCCAAAAACAACAACAATAACAACACAACAACAACAACAACAAAAACAGATTTATATTGCTTCCATGAGCTCTAAAGTAGTACATTTTCTCTAAATAAGACTTGTGGTAGACATATTGAATTATAGACTCAAAGTACATATTTATAGAGCTACCGTGTTACTAGAAGCTCATGCCAAATGCATTTGATGCTAACTAATACAATATTCCCCATTTGGTACAACCTCGCCAGCATATAGTTCTACCTGATCCTAATGTGGGTATTTGCCAGTTTCCTATATATAACTTTCAGAAAATGAGAGTTTTTGAATGAAATTACTTGTATGTGTTTCTTAAGTCTTTTCTTTTTCTCTGACTTTACCTTCCCTAACCATCCACTGTGTGGGATCTATTATTATGAACAATTAGAAAAAGATTCCCTCTTGCTACCAGGTCTGTTTAAACTTAAAAGGAACAGACAATTTTACTTTGTCCCATGCATGAAACTATATGAATTTTAACAGTCTAATATGAAATGTGATTGCTCTAGCAATGCTTGAAACTGGCTTCTGAGGAATGGTATTTGAAGATCTCAGTGGGACATTAATTCAGCCGAAAATATTGTATCTCTCAGGTTAACCGCCCCCCCCCACTTCCCAGTTTTTCTTTAGTGACATAGTATGACACCATGGATGTGTGTTCACAATCAAACTTACCGTCCTAAGCAGATGACACAGCCCATCTTTTATTCACCTGGGTCAGCCGGCCTGAGCTAAGCAAAATGCCTTATTAGATGAAACGTTCCCAGTTACTCTGTGGATTAATCCAAATCTGTTTATCTGAACCTGCAGCTGGCAATGTAAACCCTTCTCCGAGTTCATTGCTAACATTCAAAAGAAGAAGGTCACATTCCTGAAGGGGGATGAAGAGAAGAAAAAGAATAAGCAGTTCACTTCTTTTAGACCAGTGAGGCATGCTTTTGTACAGCCTGCAAAACAATCACCTGGAGACCTTGTACCCTAAAAGGAGATCGGGAGTCATCCTAAGCAATCTGTGACAATCAACAAAGCACTAGGGGACCATTTGCAAATACTTCCTTGAGTATCCAAAACATCACTTTTTACCTTAAAACTTATGGACCAGCAACTCAGGACTCCCAGATAGGTTTTTTTTTTTTTTCAAATTCACATAATTGTCTTAATTTTTCATTTCACTTTGGCAACCAATGCATAGTCATAAGGAGAACACATATTTACTTAGCTTCCTCTTTTTAAGTTTATTTATTGATTTTGAGAAAGAGAGACAGAAAGAGAGAGAGGTCAAATTCCAAGCAGGCTCTGCACTCAGCATGGAGCCCAGCGCAGGGCTCAAGCTCATCAACTGTGAGATCATGACTTGAGCTGAAATCAAGAGTCTATTGCTTAACTGAGCCACCCAGGTGCCCCTATTTATTTAGTTTCTGCCATGAACCAACCAGCGCTTTAGGCATAATTATGTAATTTTCTTAGTGAATCTCCTTAATAATCATATTAATAAACTTGTTATCCCTTTCATCTAAGTGAGGAAATAGAGACTCAAGGAAATTAAGTAATTTTTCCCAAGGTCACAGAACTAATAGTTACAGAAAATGGGATTTCATTATAGTCTAGCATGGCTCTAAGGTCCATGTTCTCTGTACATATGACAGTTCTCAAAATACTAGATTGAGTCATATAAAATTGCTGTTTTTATTGGTCATCACCAATAGAACATAGGCAACTAAATGATTCAACCTAATGTATTTGAAATTGTTGGGGTTTAGATGATGTCTAGAACAGGTTGCTTGGCAATGGGGGGGGGGGGCTCTGAGTTTGAAGGACCACAAAACCCCAATAAGTAGCTTTGGAAAAGTTTGGAGATGGTATTTAGTATAATGACCTATAGACTTTTGACAGGGAGTAGATCAGTGCTTCCCAAACTTTTGTGTGTACAGTCATCCAGGGATCGTGTTAGTATGCGGAGTCTGACTATGTCAGTCTGGCACACTGCCTTGAATTCTGCATTTCTAACAAGCTTCCAAGCGATGTCAGTGTTGCTGGTCTGAGAACGTGAGACACCTCTTCTTTAAAAGGAGCATCCACTCTTCAAGAATTGTCTGGCACTTACGGCAACTGTTACTAGCCTAGAAAATGACTGAGTGTCGTAACTGCTATGCTTTGCTCTGCCGAGTGCAGAAATGGGAGCTCCACAGGGCTGGGGGCAAGGATCCCTGGACTCTGCAGGAAACACCATGGCACGTGATGTGGGCTCTGTTCTCTTTCTCGCTCTGTTCAGCCTCTTCCACCCCTAAACACATAGCGAATATTTAGAGAACTTACTCCTTCATCCTAGATAGACATCACCAGCTCTGCAATAGATTATACTAGTTATAAGCAGTGAGAAAAAATAAGTTCAAGAAATTCCTATTATGGCTAACCTAGGAAGACCATTTTGTTTTCTAGGCCTGGAAGTTGGTGCCATTTCCCCCTAAATTTCTTGTTACAATCTGAGTAGTTCTTTCTTCAGGGCATTGGCATCTTCCTCTCTCTTAGCGTACATAACCATAAATATCCATGGGTACTTTGAACGTTCAGTTTGGAGATTTCCTCAGCTAAAACCCGAGTTGATTAGGTATACTTTCTGTCTTCCAAGTGATCACAGGTGACATTTGCCAATTGTTTTGTTACTGTAGAACACGGGCTGTTATTTTTCCACTCTGTTCTAGAAATTTCCATGCTATTTTTCCAGATTTTACTAAGGCTTTGTTTGCTACCCATTGTTCTATCTAGAGTTTACTAACAGATCGTGCAGTCTCTTCCTGCTTCCTGGTCCCAAGTCTGATACCACATGGTGTATGTTTTTGTTTACCAGCACTGTGCTTCTAGGTATCAGTTTCTGTTTCAGCCTTTTCTGTATAACAATTTGCCCCAACACCTAGTGGCTCAAAACATTATACATTTATTTATTTTTTCTAAAAATCCTATGGATTTTCCGGGCAGTTCTCATATCATGACTTCTCACCCACAGAAGACGAGTCTGACTTTCTGTGTATGATGATCTCAGGGTTCCTAACAGAAAGAGTGGCAGGTCCCAGGGTGAAAATATTTTTCAAAATGTTGCTTTTGTCCCATTTGCTGTTGTCCACTAACCAATGAAAGTCACGTGGCCAAGCAGCAATTCAAGGAGTAGAGAAATAGATTTCACATCCTGATGAGTGGAGCTATTAAATATTATGGTTGATTTTAAGTATGTATGTATGTATGTATTATTTATTTATTTTGAGAGAGAGAGAGAGAGGAGAGAGAGAGAGGAGGAAACGAGAACAAGTGGGGAAGGGGCAGAGAGAGAATCCCAAGCAAGTTCTACACTGTCAGGCAGAGCCCAACACAGGGCTCGATTCCACACACCATGAGATCATGAAGTGAACTGAAATCAAGAGTCAGATGCTTAACCGACTGAGCCACCCAGGTGCCCCAAACACTGTGTATTTTTTTCAAACTGCTACTCTAGCCTGCAAAGAAGCATCATCTTAATTTATTATAACACTATTTGGACTAATAAAAATGCACGTATTTATTTACCTGGAACATAATGATAGAATTGGCATTTCATGAAAAACATAAATATATGCACACATGTTTAGATAAATATAGATGTATAATGTATACATGCATACATACACATGTACACACATAAACATAAGTATATATGTATTTATGCGTATGTGTGTGTATATATATGTGTGTGTGTGCATATGTGTGTGTATATATACATATACCATATATATATGCACACATATACCATATTTATACATATATACATATATACATATACATATATATATGGTATATGTGCATTCCTGAAAGGATTTCTGGACCCAATTCCAAAGTGTATGTATGTATATGTGAAGGCTTCTCCACACCAAGCAATTCTTGGTGTCTGCCAATTCAACTCACTTCTGACACTGTCTACCCTGAGATAGAATCCAATTCCAGACGCAAAGGGTTCACTCCCTTAAGAGTGCCCTCCACCTCAGAAGCCAATCACAAGTCTTAGTTGTTACCTATACTCCTTCTGACTGACTGGCTATAAATCAGAGGTTCCCATCATCCCCTCCTTGAGTTTGATTAATTTGATAGAATGGCACACAGAATTTAGGATACACATTTATTTACCAGATTACTGATTTATTTAAAAAGATATGAAAAAAATACAAATCAACAGCCAGATGAAGAAATGCACTGGGCAAAGTCCCCAGTGAAGAAACGTCTGTTCTTGTGGAGCTTGGGGAATACCATGGTAGCACCTAGAAACATTCTGGTTTCCCAAGATAGAAGCAAATCCTCTCCTTTGGGCTTTTTTGGAGGCTTCATTACATAAGTGTGATTGGTTAAATCATTGGCCTTTAGTGACTGAATCTAGCCCCTCCTCCTTCTCCAGAGGTCATGGGTGGGACTGAAAGTTCCAAGCCTCTATTCATGGTTGGTTCCCTTGGCAACCAGCTCTCATCCTTAGGTATTTTCCCATCATTAATGGAATCTCAGTTGTGGTGGAAAGGTGAACAACCAGACACCCATTGCAATGGAGTCCAAGAGACCAAATAATGTAACAAAAGAGTCTTCCATTTTTCTCATCACTCAGAACAGTCTAAGGATTTGGGAGCTCTGAGCCAGAACTAGTAATCTGAATGAGCACATAAATATTTTATATACATATTTATTTAAATATATATTTATATTATACATCATATTTATATACACACACATACACATACACATACACATATATATGTTTATATACAAATTTTCTACAAATCACAGTATCACATTTCCCAAATCAGATGATTCTCTTCTGAATAAAAAGTGTGGGGCTCATCTTTTTTTTTTTTTTTTTTTTTTTTTACAAATCCTGTTGCATTTTTTTTTCTTTTTCATTTTATTTTACAGTTACAATAATACTCTTTATCCTAATTCACTTCATTTGTCTCAGGACCCTTCAAGATGAGAATTTAGTCAAAATGGTACTATTTACTTATATATGTAATTTAACCTCTATGGTTTCATTCTATCAATCAAACTCTCAATTATTTTTTTATACACAGCCACATGATACTTTTTATTTCTGAAAATGTTCTTTTAAGATCCTCATTCCTATAATAGATTATATACTTTGTGGGTTTTTTGAAGATATTTTACTTTTTTTAAGTCATCTCTACACCCAACGTGGGGATTTAACTCACAACACTGAGATCAAGAGTTGCACAGTCTACTCTGAATATCGTCAACCTTAAAGATCAAATATCTGTTATGTTTCTCAAAATCAACCATGGCGGAGGGGAGGGGGGAAAAAAGTTACAGAGAAGGAGGGAGACAAACCATAAGAGACTCTTAAGGACTGAGAACAAACTAAGGGTAGATGGGGGTTGGGGGAGAGGGGAAAGTGGGTGATGGGCAGGGAGGAGGGCATTTGTTGGGATGAGCACTGGGTATTGTATGGAAAGCAACTTGACAACAAATTATATTAAAAAAAAAAAAAAAGATCAAATAGCCAGCGAATTTGCTACCAAAATGAGTTCATTCAGAAATAGTAGAGCAATTGCCGTACAGCACAGGAAAGCTAGAGTAAACCATAGGTCAGTCCAAAGACAACAAGGGAAGATCAGCTTGTATGAGGTTTTAGGGGGAAATCGGGGAGGATTATTTTGAACAGAAGTTCCTTGGAGAAGAACAAGAGTTAGAGGCTGTAGTAGTTTCGCACTGGTTGCAAGCAGTGCCTGGTGTATTGCTGGGGTGGAGAGGGATCTTGCTTCTTTTTCTTATAACCAGGAGATGAATTTCCTGTGTGAAAGGTGCCCTCCCTTGTCAAGATAGTTCTTATCTTCCTTCTTTCTCCTGGTTGTACAGACCCCAACAAGTAATACTTGCACCAGAGTCCCGGCTTCAGAACTTCCCCCTTCCATTTTAAGTGCCATTTCCTTTATTTTTTTCATGCTGTGTATTTCAGTTTGGTAGAATTGAGTGGTTACATTTAGTTTCCAGACTTTGTCTTTAGTGTTCTAATTACAATTACACGTTTAGGGGCCCCTGGGTGGCTCAGTTGGTTGAGCGGCTGAACTCTGCTCAGGTCATAAATTCACGGTTCATGAATTATAGCCCCACGTTGGGCTCTGTGCTGACAGCATGGAGCCTGCTTGGGATTGTGTCTGTTCTTTCTTTCTCTCTCTCTGCGCCTCCCTCACTCACACTCTCTCTGAAAATTAAAGATTAAGAAAATTAAGATTACACATTTAAATCATTCTAAGTAAGACAAATGATAATTTTCCTTAATTGGGATTTTTTTTTTAAACCTAAGACATGTAGCCAATTACTTCAATATTGAAAATTTAATTCATCTTAGAAAGATTAGTGTGTACGTGTAATCAGGAAGTTTATCCACATTCTGTTAGGGTCTAGAGTGTTTAATTATGGAGATATTTTGATAGTATAATTACAAAACAATAATTATAGCTTTTATTTGTCCATGACAACCCAGAGCACAATTTTTCTTATACAATACCTTAATTGATGCAGAACTTACTTATCTAGGAAGTGGAATTATTTTAAACATATTTAAAAGCCAAGTAATAACAAGGGGACTAAAATAATGTGTCATTGAAGAATGAATGAATGAATTGATGAATGAATGAATGAATGATTTGACATTAGACCCAGTTCCAAAGTCCTGAGGCCCTATGCAATACATAGTTACTCTCCTTTTACCAAAGATCACTTAGCAAAGAGGTTCTGAACACCAATTTATATCAAAGAGATGCTAGGGATAGAATAATGAGGAAGTCACTGTCCATCTTGCTCTTAGTGACCAGAAGATGAGACAGGCAAGGAACAAGACAATCATGACACGATGTGGTTTTGATTAGAGGCACTGGAAGAAGAGTTCTCATTAGCCCAGTGTAGAAACTACAAGTCAGAATTGAGGAAGTAAAATAAGATTTGCCCCAAAATGACTTCTAAACTGAAACCTGGAGGATCAATCCAATTTTATCACAGAAAAGGTATGGTAAAGAGGGGCAGGAAGGAAAGGAGGCTATTCGGGGAGAGGAACAGCATTCACAAAGACCTGTTGATGATAGAGAGTGGCTCTCCAGGACTCTTAGTTTGGCCATTTTGAGGCCAAATTTCAAACAGTCTGGTTCTGTCTGAAATTTCTCCTCACCCCACACTCTTGCTCAGACGACGTATAATCCGATTTCTGCCCTACACTTTACCTCTTCAGAGAATGAAGACAAAATTAAGGTCATTTTGGGGGTGCCTGGGTGGCTCAGTCAGTTAAGCATCTGATTCTTGGTTTCTCACAGTTCATGAGTTCGAGTCCCAAGCCGGGCTCTGTGCTGGCAGTGTGGAGCTTGCTTGGGACTCTGTATCTTCCTCTGTCCCTCTGCACCTCTCCTGCTCATGCTCTCTCAAAAAAATAAATTAAAAAAAAAAAAAAAACCTTGTAAAAGAATAAGGTCATTTTTCCTATTTGAATGCTCTCATAGAACACCATATTTTGCCTTCGTAATACTTAAAACAACTGAATTAGATAATTAAGCAGTGAACTGTTTATTGCCTTTTTGTTCTTATAGAGTCAAAGCTCCACCAAGGCAAGGACTATGCCTATTTTGATAACCATGGCTTATCAAATATATTTCACAGAATTGACTATAACTTTTTTGTTCCATAAATGTATGAACATATGAGAAAGCGCTCATTGTTGGATAGCATGTTATTGTTATATTTTGTATCTTTGGCATCACTAAGTAACTGCATGGTACAGGCATGGATGAGACTTCTAGAATTTATTGGATGTTGGTGCTTTGTATGGGGCCAATAATTAAAAGATAATGCTACAAGAATATTGTATAAATATTGGAAAGACATATCAGGTGATATACCACAGATTCTAAGCTGAAAAGGAAACTGAATGCAAGAAATTGATAGAGACAGAAAAAGTACAAGGTTAATGTGATTAAAGATCTCCAAAAAGGTATGTAAAAAGAGCTGGAGGGGTACCTGAGTGGCTTAGTCGGTTGAACATTGGACTCTTGATTTCGACTCAGGTCAAGATCCCAGGGTGTGGGATTGAGCCCCCTGTTGGGCTCCATGCTGAGTGTGGAGCCTGCTTAAGATATTCTCTCTCCCTCTCTCTCTCTCTCTCTCTCTCTCTCTCTCTCTACCTCTCTACCTCTCTACCTCTCTACCTCTCTACCTCTCTCAAAATAAAAAATAAAATTGTTAAAAAAAAAAGATCTCAAAAGAAGACAGAAATAGAGAAGTGGTAATGAGAGAATTATAGACCTGTTCCTCAGAATATCTATCTCCCTGTTAATATTTACAAGGAGACTGTCTCTTGGTTTTCAATTTCACAGTGTAAAAGAATAAATGTATCAGTGTTAATTGTTTCAACCAATGTTTACAATGGAAAATATTCAATTATGCATTTTTTGACTCCGTATAACATTTAAAAGCTATTAATCTTTCTTTTGCTTCCTATTTTCATCACCTTTTACATAGAAACGGAGTCAAATAGTTGAAAAAGGTTTCTTTTAAATACAACAATCCACCTTTCATTTTTCATTTCCCTCTTTTGAGTTACTTGGCTATACAGAGAATGTAAGAATGCTTACTGATTTTCAATTTTAAGCATTATCTTTTGATTGGTCACTGTGGATGGGGACCTAACTCTCTTTTGTTTCCTCTTCATTGCCACTCCACACCTCCTCCTTTTCATACTTACATACTCCCTAATATTATAATTGAGGTTAGATATATGTCTAGTATTTTTATTAACTTATATTATTACTATGACTGCATATCCTTTTACTATCGTCCAGGGTAAATGTCCTTTGTGTCTCTTTTGTATTGTATCTCTTGTTCCTTGCCTCCCCCAAATGTCTCCTTTCTTGGTTTACTCCCTAATTATGGGAGATCAGACCTCCAATAACTTCCTGAGAAAGGATACCTATGGGATTATAGGAAGTGTTCTTACATGATGATGATTTGACTAGATAAAAAATTCTGTATTGGAAATAATTTCTCCTTAGAATTTTGGAGGCATGTTGCTGCTGAAAAGGTCCAAATCATTCTGATATTCTGATTCCCACTACCATGGGGCTGTACATCTTCCTCCCTCGCCATTACCTTCATGGAAACTTGTAAGGTTTTCTCTTCAAACGTAGCCCTTTGAGATTTGGAAGAGTTGCTGTGATAAGCTTTAATCATGTGCAGGTAATCAGCAAGGTCTCTCAATCTGACAGTGAAAGTTCTTTGGTTCTTGGAAATATTCTTGAATTATTTCAGAGATGGTTTCCTCCATTTGCTTTTTCCTTTTCCTTTTTTTTTTTTTGGAGCTTCTTGTATTAAGGTGTTGAACTTTTTATTTAATTTTCTTGTGTTTTTCTCAAATATTTTCCAACCATGATTTGTGTGTTTGTGTGTGCACGTGTGCACATCTGCCCACACACGTCTGCCCTCTGTGAGATATTTTTTTAACTTATTTTTTTCTACCATTCTGTGAGTTTTCCAAGTATTACTTTCTGCTATCCTTTTTGTTTGTTTGTTTGTTTTTAATTTTCAAGACCTTTTGGTTCTCTGAATATTTTTAAATTTTATCTTCTTTTATTTTTTAATTTTTTTTCTGAGCATTCTTTTATAAAAGTACCCTACTCTTGTTTTATAGATTCAATATTTCCTTTCAGTCATCTGAAGATATTAATGATAGTTTATTTGAAGAAGTGGTCTCAAAACAAAGTATTCTCTCTGCATAATTTTTCTGTATGTTGCTTTTGTTTACATGTGTGTGCATGAGCATGTGTTGGTAATTATAAATTTTACACTGAAGTCTTTTCTCAGATATGATTTTTAATTCATATTGGCCTTTAATTTTTTTAATGTTTATTTATTTTGAGAGAGAGAGTGAGGGAGGGGCAGAGAGAGAGGGAAACATAGAATCTGAAACAGGGTCAGGCTCTGAGCTGTCAGCATAGAGTCCTACGCGGGGCTTGAACCCACGGACCAGACCACGAGATCATGACCTGAGCCAAAGTCAGACGCTTAACCAACTGAGCTACCTAGGCACTCCTAACTTGATTTTTTTAAGACTTTGTCATATAGAAATTAATCCATGATTTTCTGCTCATATTAAAGAGTAGAATGCTGAAAACAGGATTGGAATCTCATAGACTTGCTGACTAGTTTACACTATTAAGTGTTCTGCCTGAGCACGTAATTTTGCAATTTTCCTCTTGCCAGCTGAGTCCAATTCACCCAGAGAGGGATGATTCCGTCTCCTGCCAACATTCTGGAAGCCAGTTGGCAGAAGAGGGTTCAGGAGCCTCAGGAATTGGTATGCAAATTCCAATACCATATTTCAGTACAGTATTCCTACCCACAACTGTGGCTCATTTCTCCCACCCTGGAGTGTGTCCTATTTACCTTCCTGAGAGAGCAAACCTCCAGAGTTCTACTAAAGTACATGTGGCGTGGTTGCCTGGCAACAGTTAGAGGGCTAACTGAGAGTGGGGACTAGATCAGAGATGTACACAGCTCATCAGGGGAACTCCTAGGCTTCAACTAAGCACTCACGTTTACAACACTGTCATGGCTCATGCTAGGACCAGGCTGCTCAGAGAGATACATGCAGGAAGGACAACTTGGCAGAAGGGCAACATAGGCATTCCTTCTAAAAGTGTCCTTATGGCAAGCAGACCATGTAGCAGTCTACACAACCATCCAGTAGCTGTCCTGCCCCTGGATGACAGTGCAAAGACTGGGAGGGGAGTCCACATAAGGAGATGCAAGTGTCACTCTGGCTTTAAAACTCATGCTCCACAGAATGTGATAGCTCTTGTCAGAATTCTGTAGGTATAGATTCCAGAGTCTGCACAAAGGACGTACAAGTTATAAGAGCCACCATACTCAGGGAGGACTAAAGCTACATCCCATTCACGTGTAGTTTTTCAGGGCTCATTTTTTGTTTATTTATTTATTTTGAAAGAGGGAGAGGGGCATAGAGAGGTAGGGAGAGAGAATCCCAAGCAGGCTCTGCACTGTCAGCACAGAGCCCCACACAAGGTTTGAATTCAGTAACCAGGAGATCGTGACCTGAGCTGAAATCAAGAGTCAGATGTTCAACTGGCTGAGCCACTCAAGCGTCCCAGGGGTGTTACTTTTGTTATAAGCAATAATTACATACCATTTTTTATCAGATACTGGACAAACAGAGTTAGAGCTCTAAATGAAGTTCAAGTTCTCTGGTCCAAAGGAATGGACTTTATTAAGCCTTTATCCACAGAACCTAATTGCTTCTTTTACATTTTTGTTATTATTGATGAAACAGGAGGGAAAGAAACACATGGATAGACAGGTGGGAAATGCGGCAGGTTAACGTAGTATGAAGTAAGGGCACTTCTGCTTCTATATTCTCAAAGTACATGAGGTTAAAAATACGGTCGTGGAGTAAGGATGGAGAATGAGGTGTGAGTGAGTAGCAGTAGGGGAGAGTGAGTGAGAATTAGGCCATTTTGTAAAAGTACTTGATCTGGACCTCAATTCAAAAAAAAATGTTATATTTAGGATTTCCAAATAAATTTCCAAAAAAAAATGTTGTATTTAGGATTTTTTTCTTTTCTTTTTTTAAGTTTGTTTACTTATTTTGAGAGTTAGAGAGAGACAGAGAGAGAGAACGAGTAGGGGAGGGGCAGAGAGAGAGAGAGTGAGAAGGGGACAGAGGATCTGAAAGGGGCTCCAGTAGAATGCCCGATACAGGGCTCAAACTCACACATTGTGAGATCATGACCTGAGCCAAAATCAGATGCTTAACCGACTGAGCTTCCCTTGTGCCCCTAGGATTTTTTTTTCTTGATAAAGATGATGTATTCCTTAGGATATTCTCAATATAGTAACAAGTTTACTCCAAGATATATAATGGTCCAAACACAGTAGAAGTCTGTTCCATGCTCATGTAAAAGCTTTAGGCAGGGACGTAGGGTGTTAGGAGGATCCTCCTCCATGCAATTGGTTTGGAACACCTACTGGCAGAGCCTGTACCATTTACAAAGCTGACTTCCAAAGTTACTGGCTCCTCTTTCTTTCAGCCAGAATGGAAGAGTTCAAAGGGGCATGGGTTGTTTGAAGTAGATCTTAAAATCTTCACCCTCTAGGGGCACCAGGGTGCCTCAGTCTGTTGGGTGTCCGACTTTGGCTTAGGTCATGATCTCATGGCTCCTGAGTTCAAGCTCTGCATCAGGCTCTGTGCTGATGGCTCAAATCCTGGAGCCTGCTTTGGATTCTATGTCTCCCTCTCTCTCTGCCCTTCCCCAACTTGTGCTCTGTCTCTGTCTCTCTCTCTCTCTCTCTCTCAAAAATAAATTTTAAAAATGAAAAGAAAAACTTCACCCTCTGGAACTAAGATCAGTAGCCACACTGAATCTCCAGAAGGGCTGAGTAACGTAGTCTAGCTATGTGCTCACGATAAGGAGGGAAATTGGATTTTATTGAACAGTAGTATGGGCATTTAGATTTTAGAATGATTTCTATTAAATACATTCTATTAAACATATAGTGGACATTATTTTAGAATCCAAGGATATAGTCAATTATTTTTAAAGGGCTTATTTGAAACATTTAATTCCTTAAAAAGGTCAGGTCATTAAAATGGTATTTTTAAACTCAGCACTGATCATTTCTGTAGCACCACATTAAAGGTGAATCATCATGTCATTATGTTCATGATTTACATGTCTATGACACAAATGTATACTGTTCTATATAAAACGTACTCCTTGACTTGGCAAAACTGACCACAGGTCGATTACCTTCATAGTAAATGAAGTACTCATCTTGATTTTTAAAGAAAACTTACTTTTTTCTATCTTGATGACTTATTTTCATAGATGTTTACTTCTTTCAATTCAGGTAGCAGAGTACTTTATTCAATTCGACACGGCACCAAATGACCACATCACAGCAGATATGACATTTTAAGGGATCAAACAAAACCAAATATCAAAAGAAACCAAACCAAGCAGAAACATCCCATTTATTAAAATGCTTCTGTTACTCTGCCTGACACTGACTGAGGTTCTATTCTTTGCTTATCTTGCTTTTCCTAATGGAACATGGGAGCTGCCGGGAAGCTGAACAAATACCATTTGTACTTCAAAACACACTAGAGAACACTAAAATAAACTAATAATTGGAAAATAAATCTTTCTACCTCATACATTCAAATTAAATGTCCAAGAGTGTATGCACCCTCCCCTTAGTTCATAAATGTGAATTGTTTTGATTTTCTCACTCATTTCTACCAGTTTTAAACATATATGAGGGGTCCTTTGCTTCACTTATGGTGGTTTGAAGCACACCTATTTTTTTTTCTTTTTAATAAAGTGACCTCACAAAAAAAAAAAAAAAAAAAAAAAAGAAGAGAAAAAGAGCCAACTCAGTGTTTGATCGCATGTTTCCATTCATTCACATCTTTCTGTAAAATTATCCTTCTGATCTAACAGATTCCAGTAAAAGATGAAAGTTTTCATGGTGTGTGAGCCAAACGCACATTGCTGTGTTTTTTTTTAAGTTACACAGTGATGAAAAGAAAATGCTGTCCCTGTACTTTGATTATTTTTGCATATGTGTAACTTAGAAGGTGACTCTAAAAATTGAAACTTTCCATGGGTCTAGTTTGCAAAAGGAAGCCTCTCAAGGCCAATTTAGAAAAACAAGCATCCAAAATTCTGAATGTTTGAAAAATTACTTCAAGGCCAGTTCTGTGGCATTTCAAACATTTCACCTCACCCTTTTTAAGTGCCAGTCTTATCTATTGCCGAGGAAATTCACACATATGGCATAACTATATTTTACGTACACGGTGGTGGCGTCTTTGGTATTGGTATTTTTTTCTTTTTAACTCTTGGGTTGGTGGAATGACAGTGAACTTCAGTGACTCTGAATTTCAATACTCCTTTTTTGCACAACGTATCAGTGTTTCTGTAATCCTTCAACTTTAGGACTGAGGATCCAATGACAAAGGAGAGTAAGTCTGAATACGTTCAGCCTACTTACTTCCTACGCTTTTTAAAAAGAAGGGGAAGAGACATACATTTGTTTAGACCCTAAAAATCCTCAAGAAACATATTTCTCACCAGGGTGAGAACAAAATGTTCATGTACTTAATTTGATTTGAGGGAAAGACAAAATTTGTTTTAAATTTTGCTTTTAACATCTTTGCCAAATGATACGTGTCAGAATTTAATACTGAAAATTAAACTATGGAATTAAAAGTGACCCTAAAGACTATCTTATAACCACCCCCCTTTCTGTTGATGATTAAAGTAAAAGCAAGTGATATCATGAATTGAAGATGATGGAAATCACAGGCTTGAATTCAGTATAATAATCAAGATTAGCGGACGCAGGTGATACTGATGTATCTCACGGGGTTTTTAATATTATACCAAAACAAGCGTAGAATCTGAGGACCACTTTGCTGAAAACCATGAGCAGAATGCCAGAACAAGTAGATTTCTGCTTTTTTTTTTTCTTGGTGAGAACTTCAAACTTATATATTATGGAGATTATATATCTCTAAAACATCACTCCCTTAAGTTTTGGTGATATATTGATTTCACTGATCAGTGTCAAGACCTTTGGTCTTAGACAAATGAACATGTCAAAGGAGATTTTAAAAGTTCTTTATGTATCAAAGTAATTTAGGAATGTATCATGTGAGAAGTCGCATTTTTTTTTTCAAAATTTACAGTACGAAGACAAGTGATTGATTCCATTATTTAGCATAAATATGATAAGACAGAGAGGGCCGGTGAAAATCCTACCATCCACCCTCCCTAGGAATCCTTCCTCCCATAGATCACACACTGCTGTCCCTTCTTCCCCCCACCCCCCCAACCCCCCCCTCCCCCCCCCCCCCCCCCCCCCCCCCCCCCCCCCCCGCCATGCTTTCCTCTACACTTACACCCTCATTGTCTTTCATTTGGTTTCTTTGTCTTATCTCTTAACAGTCTTGCTCTGTACCATTGCCGGAATGTTCTACATAAAATGTATGCCTGACCATACAATCTTCTCTTCCACGTAAAGACTATTTTTTTTTATTTTACCATGCCTAAAGAATAAAATCTAGACTCTTTAACAGGGCCCTAGACATAATTTCTTCCATTCACTTCCTCCCTCCCACTTTTCCTCATCTCTTTTCTCTGTGAGCCAAGCACCAATCAGAAATGCCTCAAAGCCACATCATTTCATGCCTTCTTTCCCCTTTTGTTTTATTTTCAATGCCATACTGCTCTCCTCTCCCCTTATATGCTTTTAAAACCTTTGAAATAAAAAATTCTAAATATCTTTAACACATCTCTTACATACATAACCATCGCCTAGATAATAGCCTTACCTGGGGACGGAAGGACCTTACCTCGACACTCCTGCTATAATTTTGTGATTATTCTTAAAGTCACATTCATCCTGCACCTTCAAACATCAGCGTAGACCTTGAATGAAAAATAAAATGCCTGGTTTGTGCACCGGTGGAGATATTAACGTGGTGAGCTCTATGTTCACACCCTCTCATGCTTTTTTTTTGCACAGAATCATACTTAAATTTGGAGGAATGGATTTCTGCTACTACCCCCATGAAAATTATGTGCATTGCATACTTGAGGGATGTGATGACTTTCAGATACTTCTGATGCTTTGGGGCAAATGCAGATTGAATATGCTGTTGGGCAATTGACTGATGGTTCCACTAACTGATATTCAAGTGACTTGAGAGTTAATGTAAAGGTAAATGGCTTCGATACCAAGACAAAAAAAAATGTGTTTGACTATATCTGAGTCATACATTCTCATTACTGTTGGAAAGAAGGATTTGTATTTGGCAGATCTTTTCAGTTACACACTATAAAGGAAGAAAATGTTTTGTTCAGCCTGGCAAGAACAGTATTTTCCCTTTTAGATTTATTTTTAAAAATAAGTTGCTGATTGAAAAGTCACACAGGTAAATCAACTTCTATAGAAGTAATGACATTCCCAGACCAGCAGGCTTTAGTTCAAAATACTAAACCACGCACCGTCTGGAATATTCATTTCCAAATGCTGTGCCAATGGGATCAAACCCTGGCATGCTCAACCTATATTTGAATGAGTAACATACTTTTAAAATAGAACTGGTAAATCAAACGTTTAGATTTGGCTCAGAGATAATACTGACATGCTTCATGTTGAGTTTACATTTTAATAGGGAGCATCAACACCTGGCTGTATAGCAATCATGGAAGAAAGTGATAATTGTTACAAAAAACAAAAAAACAAAAAACACACAAGGTTGTCCAGAAGCAAAGTCTCTGTTTTAAATGTATAGTAGATGGTTTTTGAGTCTAGGTGAGGTTAACAGGACCATTTTGACTAGGAGAACTGAAATGTTCTTAGGTCCTGTTAACCTCACCTAGACTTTCTGCTGCACAAGTTAGTCACTATTCAAGAGTCCTGTGCTTTTCTGATTTCATCCTAAATTGTGTAAGAGTAAGGTACAGATTTCTTCTGTAGTCTCCCTTCCTTCTTTAATGTATTCAGCGTTTATTGGGTGCCTGCTATTTTCCTAACGGCAATACTTAGGGATGCAAATACAAGTATCAGTGTCCCCTACTCTTGAGAATTTCAGTGTAATGAGAAAAACAGATATGAAAACAAATAATGACAGTGTATTGGGAAGTGGGGCACACTACAGGCATGTAAGGAATGTTATGAGACAAGAGAGGGAAAAGCCACATTGGTCTGGGAAGTTGGGGAAAGATTCCCGGAGATCAGTTTGGGCTCAGCCTTGAAGAGTCAGTAGGATTTAAACCAGAGCAAGAAGGACGAGAATACTTTAGGTAACTACAAAGTCCAGAAGGTCCTGAAGGACCCATTGTGCTTACATTGTTGCCCAATTAGCTTTGGCTGGAAGTAAACACCTTCCCCAGAAATCTTGCTATAATTATATGAGTTCTGTAACAGTAATGAGAATATTATACGAATGTAAATTCTCAGCAATATAATACAGCAGAAGTGTGTGGTTTA
The DNA here is from genome assembly GCF_018350215.1 of Panthera leo. NCBI lineage: Eukaryota > Metazoa > Chordata > Mammalia > Carnivora > Felidae > Panthera > Panthera leo. The sequence goes on from NC_056679.1 coordinate 96,302,427, forward strand.
AGGCAAGTAATTTGGACCCAGACTGCCTGGGTCTGACTTCCAACCTGAACACATAAATGCTGTGTGACTTTCAGCAAGTGATGTAACTGCCAAGAGCCTCAGTGCCCTGGCGTGCCAACTGAGGGAGATATTAGTACTTGGCTCGTAAATATTGTCCAGCTTAAATAAAATAATCCTTAAACATTTCTAAGAAAAATGATGACTATTTGAAAACTTTTCATAAATATTAGCGACAAATGTTTGATTTACTCACTATTTTAACAGTATTATTGAATTATAATTTATATACCATACACGTCACCCATTTGAAAAGCACAAGTTAATGATTTTTAATAAATTTGCAGTTGTGCAAGCATCCCCTCTGTCTGATTTTAGAATGTTTTCTTTCCCTCAAAAAGATACCTATGGATAGACATTCTCTATTTCTACTGTTCTCTCTAGGTCTAAATTCAGTCTCTATAGATCAGCCTATACTGGATATTTCATATAAAAGTAGTCATAAAAAGTCGTAAAAATTGTGGCCATTTGTGTCTATCTTCTTTCCCATTTTTTTTTTTCCTTTTTTAAGTTTGTTTATTTATTTTGAGAGAGAGAGAGAGCTTGGGAGGGACAGAGAGAGAGAATCCCAAGCAGGTTCCATGCTGTCAGTGCAGTCTGTTGTGGGGCTTAAGCCCACAAACCATAAGATCATGACCTGAGCCGAAACCGAGAGTTGGAAGCTTAATCGAGTGAGCAACCCACACACCCTTCCACCTTCTTTCCTGTAGCGTAATGTTTTCAAGTTTCATCCATACTGTAGTGTGTATCAGTATTTCATTCCTTTTTATGGCTGAGTAATATTCCCTTGAATGAAATGCCACATATATTTATTCATCAGTTGGTGGATGTTTTGAATATTCTACTTAGTGGATACTATTGATTTTCCTGAGAATATTTATGTGCAAGTTTTTGCATGGATGCATATTTTCATTTGTCTTGCTTATGTACACAGTGGTATAGTTGCTAGGTCATGTGCTAACGGTATCCTTAACATTTTGAAAAATTGCCAAACTGTTTTCCAAAACAGCTGCACAACTTTACTTACCATCTGGAAAATGTGACAAGGTTTTAATGTATTTACATCCTCACCATGATTGTATTATCTATTTGTATGAAAAATGCCAATGGAATTTTGACAGGAATTGCATTGAATCTATAGAAAAGCTGAAGGTACTATGAACATTTTAACAATGTTCACTCTTATGATCCATGAACATGGGCTATTTTCCACTTATTTGTATCTTCTTTAATTTATCAATGTCCTACAGTTTTTGGTATATAGATCTTTCACTTTCTTGGTTAAATTTATTGGATTTTTAAAAATTTTTTAAATGTTTATTTGTTATTGAGAGACAGACAGAGCATGAACATGGGAGGGGCAGAGAGAGGGGGAGACACAGAATCTGAAGCTGCCTCCAGGCTTGGAGTTGTCAGCACCAGAGCCCAAAGCAGGGCTCAAACTCACAAACCATGAGATCATGACCTGAGCTGAAGTCAGACGCTTAACCGACTGAGCCACCCAGGCGCTCCAAATTTATTCTTTTTGATGCTATTGTAGATGAGAATGTTTTCTTTATTTCTGCTTTAAATAGTTGATTGTTTGGGTAAAAACACAACCTATTTTTGTCTGTTGATTTTGTATCCTGGAACTTAACTGGATTCACTGATTAGTTCTAACAGTCTTTAGGATTTTCTACATACAAGATCATGCCAGCAGCAACCAGGCATGATTGTACTAATTACTTCCAGATTTTGGATGAGTTTTATTTATTTTTCTTGTGCGATTCCTCTGGTTAGGACTTCTAGTACTATGTTGAACAGGAGTAGTGAAATTGGGTAGCTTTGTCTTGTTCTAGATCTTAAAGGGGAAGTTTTCAACCTTTTACTGTTGAGTGTGATGTGACTTGTAGACTTGTTAAATATGGTCTTTATTATGTTGAGTTACTTTCAGTCTACACTCATTTTGTTGACAGTTTCTATCTTGAAAGGATGTTGAATTTTGTTCAATGTTTTTGCTGCATCTGCTCAGATGATCATGTGATTTTTTTTTCATTCTCTTGTGATACACCACAGTAATAATTGATTTGCCAGTATTGAAACTTTCTTGCATCTCAGTGATAAATTACACTTTTTTATGGTGTTTGATTCTTTTCTTGTGCTGATGAGTTTGGTTTGCTGGTATTTTGCTCAGCATGTTTGCATCTGTATTCATCAGGGATGTTAGCCTGGAGTTTTCTCTTCTTGTAGTATCCTTATTTCGCTTTAGTATCAAGGTAATGCTGGTCTTGCAAAATGATCGTGGGAGTGTTCCTTCACTTTCAAATTTTGGAAAACGTTTGAAAAGGATTGGCATCACTTCTTTTGTAAGTATTTGCTTGAATTCTTCTGTGAAGCCACCTGATCCTAGGCTTTTCTTGGTTGGGAGGTTTATGAATACTGATTGAATCTCATTACTCATTGTGGCACTGATCACTTTTTCTGTTTCTTCATAATTCAGTCTTGGTAGGTTGTATGTTCCTAGGAATTAATGTTTCTTCTGAGTTGTCCAGTTCATTGGTGTATATTTGTCTGTAGTCGTCTCTTACGATCCTTTGTATTTCCATGGTATAAGTTGTAACACCTCCATTAATTCTTTTATTTATCTGAGTCATTTCTTTTTTTTTTCTTAGTAGATCTAGCTAAAGGTTTATCAATTTTGTTTACCTAAAAAAACAAAACAAAAAAAAACACCAAAAAAAAACAAAACACAAGAACTCCTAGCTGCATTTGTCGTTCTATGTTATTCTAGTCTCTTTTTCATTTATTTCTACTCTAGCCATTATTATTTCTCATTCTGATAACTGTGGCTTTAGTTCTTCTTGTTTAGTTCGGAAAACTTGTGGCTGCCTTATTATTTTATTTGTATTGTGGTGTTACCAGCTTCCTCTTAATTGTTCTCCACCAAATCCCCAATGCTCTTAGACATGTAGTTCTCCATGTTCTGTTTCAAATAAATTCAGTCCCCATCAATTCTCATGGTCTGCCTTTACCCTGAGCAGAACTTCAGAACTACTACACTGGAACCTGAGGAGGCAGGCAGGGTTTGATTGTGCTGAAGTGATGTCCTCATTCTATGAGTGGTCATGGGGTAGATGTGATACCTTGTGGTCTTGTGTTTGACTCTTCCAGCATAGACCTTCCACCCTAGAAGCAATCTGAGGAAGGAACATTTGGACCTCTTTATTCTTACCCTGCCACATTTAGAGTAGATCTTCTGTTCTATGCATAGGGTGCAATAGGGGGCTACAGACCTGATCCTTTCAGCCTAGTTGGCTGGAATAGAACCTTCTGCAACAAGCAATAGGAGATGAGAAACCCTAGCATCCTCCTTCTCCAAGGGTGAAATATTATCCCCAGACTGGATAATGTGTGTGCAAGAGAGAGAGGTCCCCCATCTTCTTAGTCCTCACCTGAAAATCATAGAACATTTAGGATTACAGAACATTACATTACATTACAGAACTGGTGGAGTCAGGAAGGTTGGTGGTGGTAAGGCTACGCTCAAAACCACAGTCATGTTCTTGCTTAAATTTAGCAGGTTTTCTTTAATGAATGTTTCTCCATTTTGCTTTTTTCCCTTAGGACAAATTGTAGAAACGTTTTAATAATTGTGGGTTTGATTTTGTTTTTATTTAACAAAATGTGTGCAAACTAAACTGTTGTTTTGTTGGGGAGAGGGTCCACCAAGCTTTTTACTTTGCCATTCAGGAGGTTTTGCCCTCCTTAGTTATTTTCGCCATTGCATTATTTTTCATCTATTGTGATGGAGTGTTCATCACTTCATCCCTTTCTACTAGTGCATGTTGCCATCTGTTTTTATAAGAAAGTGCATTTCTTCACGTTTGATGAGAACCTCTGTAATTAAAAAAAAGTGAGGGGCGCCTGGGTGGCGCAGTCGGTTAAGCGTCCGACTTCAGCCAGGTCACGATCTCGCGGTCCGTGAGTTTGAGCCCCGCGTCAGGCTCTGGGCTGATGGCTCGGAGCCTGGAGCCTGGAGCCTGTTTCCGATTCTGTGTCTCCCTCTCTCTCTGCCCCTCCCCCGTTCATGCTCTGTCTCTCTCTGTCCCAAAAATAAATTAAAAAAAAAAAAAAAAAGTGATGTGCTCATGTTTTGAATCTGTGTTAATAGACCCCTCTTGGATAGTCATATTTCTAATTAGAATATTCAAGGATGTTGAATCATACACAGAGGAAAGTGGACTGTTTATAAAGTCTCTTTATAAAGCAATGTTTACTGGAAATGTGGCCATGTTAAGTAAGGGTGTAGAAACAAGAATAGAACAAAATGTGTGATCTAAAAGTTGGAGGTCATAATGGAAACAGATGCAGGCATTAGGTGCTCAGATACAACCAGGTCCTGTGCAGAAATCTCTCTCAACAGAGGTCAATGGAGGTGTATCTCTGCCATGACAATATGCAACATATACACTCTAGCTCTCTGCTATTGTCATCCAGGGATAAGAAGGGATAGTGAGGAGACAACCCTTACTTGATCATATATTTACTGCCACAGATGGGCTTTAAACTAAAAATGACTGTTATCTTGGTTATACAAGGGTAAATTTCCTCTCTGGCATAGACTGAATTTTTATGTCCCCCTAAAACTCTATGTTGAAACTCAGTCCCCAGTGTGATGGTATTTGGAGGTGGAGCCTTTGGAAGGTGACTGTCATGAAGGCAGCTCCCTCATGAATGGAATTCGTGACATTATAAAACAGACCCCAGACAGTTCCCCTGCCCTCTCTGCCATGTGAGGACTCAGGGAGAAGTCAGCAGTCTGCAACCCAGAAGAGGATCCTCCCTAGAACTCAATTATACTAGCACCATGTTTCCAGACTTCCAGACCCCAGGACTGTGAGAAATAGATTTCTCTCGTTTATAAGCCACATTGTCTGTGGTATCCTGTTACAGTAGATGCCTTCCAAGCATAAATGAGTAAACCAGATCAAAGTTTATTTCTGTTAGAGACATAAAAGGAAGTTACATATTTGAACACTTGAATTTTATGATTCCAAATTCACACCTGCTACATTGTCTTGCACTTTTCGTATGTAGAGGCCACTTGAAAAATCCAAATAATGTAAAACACAAGTTGAAAAGAAGAATCAGACAATATTATAATGAAGGAAAGTCTGCCCTCCTGTAAAAAGACTAATATATGTTGCTAAAATATTAAACGTAACAGACACCTCTTATGCCACCTCCCATGCATACATGCATGGGAGACCAAACCTCCCCCCCACACACACACACCACCCAGTTCCAATATACTCATAAAAAGTTGACTCTTAAACTTCTTTTACTATTCCAGGCTAATGATGATAATGCGTTAACATCAAGTGATTGAAATTATATACAATTCATAAGATCCCCATTATATATCACTGATAATAATTCGGACAGATAAGCCAAACCAGATTTTTTTATGCTGATTCTGAAGGAAAGATATGTTCTAAAAAAAAAAAATCATGGTATGTAAGCAGACCACTTGGGAAATCTCTAAGAACCTTAAGAGTATACAAATACTTTTGAAGCAGCCCCAGGTAATTTATAAGCTTTTATTTATAAAGGAATTGCTGGGAGTTAATGTAGGAGATATGCCTAGCTATTCATTTAAGTAAGCCCCGTAGGACAATTAAAATGTAGCAGTTAGGTGAGTTCTACTTACTGTACTCGGAAACAAAATGCAGTTGAAACATACAGCCTTATGCATGTCTCCCGATTTCATGTCAGAATAGATTTCTAAAAAGATGTTTGCATTCTCCCTAATTCTCACACCTTTATCTTGTGAATTAGTACCTCTTCCACTTGTATCTTATTTCAGTTCCATTATCTGTCTCTCAGTCTCAAAAAAAATTTTTTAGAGCTCCCTCCTTTTTCTTCTCCTTTGTATATTTTATCCCTTAGACCCAAATCACTCTACCACAACATTGCTTTAGATTGGAACTTTCCAGATGAACAAAACAATTGTAAGCAATTCCTCTTTGGGGATCGTGTCTTTCCTTCTCTCAGCAGACAGAACCTTTCTTTCTTACCTGCTATCTCTCTGCAACAAAATGCTGTGTGTGAAATAAAGGATTCAGGCATGTTTATATTGGGCTGCAGTATTTTTTTTTTTTTTTCATAGCTCTGAATACTGCATACCATGATGCGAGACTGTCCATTAGCTTTTAAAAAAGGGTCGAAGTTAATAAAAGTGATACATACCTGCTTCCCAGCAGCCACAGCTACGGACTTCCTTACTCCTTCCAAATGGATCTCCCAACTGGGCCTCTCCTGGAGCTGTCAGGGAACTGCTAGATAGGAATTTGTTCTGAGTTCTGACACACTTAGAAAATAAGACACATGATGATCGGATCTGCCGGCTGGATGAGAACGGTGACCCTCTTCGGGTCCATGGCCATCCGCGGTAGCATTCCGTTTTACGAGCTATCGTTTGGTAGCGTTTGGCGTGCTCTGCTCCAAAGTCAAATCTCCGGAAGATAGAATCACACGTATCTCTCTTATACAAACCTTACTGCAAGTTGCAGCCTTAAAAATTACCCGTGCATATCCAACATCACATGGTTAATAGGACGTTAGAAACCCGGGGGGGGGGGGGGGGGAAGTTTTGCCATTTAACTTGGACGTGTTTTCCATTACGTTGCAAGCATTTTAAGATTGCTTGCTGGGAATTCCTTTTTAGGAATCCCTTCATAGTTCGTGCATAATAAACGATACGTTTTCCAGATACGTTAGTGTTTGAAAAATAATTCTTGTGTACATAGTCTTTTCTTTATTAATGCCAAACTCTTCTAAACCAAGGGTTCTAAAATAGGGATGACTTTTTGCCTCCAGTGGCTAATGTGATCACTAGCATAAACTGTGGAGTCTCCTTGGCGGATGTTCTCTATCTCTAGGGTGCCGTACAGACTGGGCCTGTGAAGCGCTGTTTGGTTATTTGCTGTTTTCAACCTTGTGCAGAGTCTTTATTGGATTTTCAGAAAAGAAATAAATGGTATGAATATTCAGGCTTATTCTAACTTCACATAAAGCTCCAATATAATAAGTCGCTTGTTACACTACATGACCTCACACAAATGCCTTTTATATTAATGCAGGAACCAAATAAAATGTTTAAACCCTCTTGAAAGCACATCTAAGGCTCAGTTAAGATGTTGGCTCTATAGGAGCCCCTGGCATTAGGAAGCCCACATGGTTAACAGCCTTTTCTTTTGCCTGCTGAAGCTCATACGGGTCTTTCTCTCCTCACCGGCCAAACATTTAAACTCTTTTTGAAGAGAAAGTAAGATGTACCCACCTTGGATGCAATGGCTTCCTCAGAAGATAGAAAAGAAATTTTGTGTGTGTTATTGAGAGGTGGTAGCAGGTATTTTATTTTTTGCATGGAAAGCCCACTGATCTTCCACAGACATGGTAACAAAGTCTGGGATTCTTGTGGGGAAGATATCGGCCTTGTAGAAGGGAGCTACGGTGGTTCAGTCTATGGACGCAAATCTTTCTGACATTCTTCAGTCAAGAAGCAGGATATTCCCTCCTTTTGTGTTTTGTTTTGTTTTTAATGTGTGTTTATTTATTTTGAGACAGAGTGAGAGTGCATGCAAGCAGGGGAGGGGCAGACAGAGAAGGGAAAGAGGGAATCGCAAGCAGGCTCTGTGCTGTCAGCATAGATCCTGACATGGGCCTTGATCCTCGAACTGTGAAATCATGACGGGAGCCAATATCAAGTGTCGGACACTTAACCAACTGAGCCACCCGGATGCTCCCACCCTTCTTTTTGAATTTGAATGGCTGATGACTGACTCCTTTGATCAGAAGGGTTTGGCAGAGGTAAGGTTATATGATTTCCTAGCTGAAGTTACAAATGCAATCCAGTGTCCAGCTTTCTTCTGGGACATTCAATTTTTGGGGATCCTTGAACCCCAAACAATTGTTTCTTCAACTGTTTCTTCAAGCCACAAGGAATGGCCACATATAGGCACCCTTTATAATAGTCATAGCTGGGCACACAGTATGTAGCCAGAATTAAAAACTGCCCAGCCAAATCCTTTCCAAATTCGTAGTGAGCAAAATAAAATAGTTGATTCAGATCAGTTTTAAAATAATAAGTTATGCAGCAATGAATAACTAGAACTGGAATTAACCAACAGTCGTCTGAAAACTCAAAAGAGAAGTTTTAAAATGAAAAGTAGTTTGGAGTTGTTATACATGGGACTGGAAGAATTTTTGTTACTTCAAAAATAGAGACCATTAATATATTATTTGAGGACATCAAAAAAAGTAATGAGACTGTCTTATATTTCATTCTGGGAGGAAAGGTATGCCCCACAGAGCTGATTAAAAATAGCAGTTGTAAAAAGTAATTATGTTGCTTCCTTCTTGCATCATGCTGAGTCTAGCTTATTTAATAAATCCGGTTCCAAGCTACATAGAACACCACCAACTCCATCATCACCATTGCCATTATAAGAAATTAGTGTGTCCTGATGAAGTTGTTAAAGGCTTGTATTAAAACACATTTATTTTGGCAGACATAATCTCTCCTTAACCCGATTTTAGTGATTAGCTAATTACCATTGGGTTAGTTGTAGATGATTCTGTAAAAGACAGATCCTTTTGAACGAGATGTTGCAGCCCAGGAAGCCAGACTCAGTGCCTCAGAAGACTGCAGAGAAAGAGAATTGAAAGAATCAGAAAGAGAGAGTAAACCCAAAAGACAGTGATTTTGTATTTTCCTAATTCCATCTACATACGGAAATTATCTTCTACGTGAATTATCTTCAGCTTCTTTTTATGTGCGACCCATCTTCTTCCCTGAACGATGAAAGCAGTGAGTTTAAGCTTCCTCTATGACTGACCCACAGCAAAGGAATCTTGTTAGCCATGATTCACCCCTAGCATTCTTACAGAGCACGAGGAGAGCATTGAATGAACTTCTCTCTAATTTAACCACAAAAAATAATTATTTTGTTCCAATGCCCTGCCTATGTGACTCACTGTTGTAGGGCACATTCTGAGATGATCTCCAGTGACGCATATCCCTGTATAATCTCTTCCACCTTGAGTGTGGGTGCACCCCGTATGCTATGTCACTCCAGTGATGAGGTTTGTGAAGGTAGACTCTGTTTCTGGCTTTGAAGCTTTGAAGATGTGGGCTGGAGCAGGAAGCAGGTGGTAAGAAATGCAAGGACCATCTATGATCTGACAGCAACCCCCAGCCAAAAGCCAGTGGGAAAATGGGACCCCAAGCCTCAAATCACAGAACACTGATTCTGCCTACAACCTCAATGAATTGGGAAGCAGATTCTTTCCCATAGCCTCCGTGAAGGAGCACAAGTCAGCTGACACCTAATTTTCACCTATAAGATCCTGAGCAATAGACCAGCCACCTCAAGCCCAGATATGTGACCTCCAGAACTGTGAGCTCCTATGTAGGTATTCTGCTAAAGTGCTGAATTAGACATAATTTGTTCACAGAAATAGAAAATTAATACGGGACATAGATCATAATTTTACTAGATCTAATCCACCTCCAGAAACATAAGGTTAATTGTGTGTCAACTTTTTTAACATTAGAAATCACTTTTGGGGCGCCTGGGTGGCTCAGTCGGTTAAGCATCCGACTTCGGCTCAGGTCATGATCTAGCAGTTGATAGGTTTGAGCCCCGTGTCGGGCTCTGTGCTGACAGCTCGGAGCCTGGAGCCTGCTTTGGATTCTGTGTCTTCCTCTCTCTCTCTGTTCCTACCCTGCTTGTGCTCTCTCAAAAATAAATAAAGGTTAAAAAATGTTTTTAAAAAGAAATCACTTTTGTATGTACGTTATTGAGTCCAAATAAAAGCCAAATCCACATATAAAATATGTATCAGGTGTCTTCGGGAATTTTTTAATTTTAAAATTTTATTTTTTTATATTTAGTAGACAGAGTGCATGTGTGCTGCATGTGCAGGCTGGGGAGAGGCAAAGGGAGAGGGAGGGAGAGAGTCTCAAGCAGTCTCCAGGCTCAGGGTGGAGATTGATGCAGGGCTCAATGTCAGGACCTAGAGATCCTGACCTGAGCCAAAATCTAGGGGTGGTGACTGACTGAACCATCCATGTGACTCATGGGGATTACTAGTTTTGGGGTTTTTCTTATTTTTTTAAATATTTATTTACATTTGAGAGACAGAGACAGAGCATGAGTGAGGGGAGGGGCAGTGAGAGAGGGAGACACAGAATCCGAAGCAGGCTCCAGGCTCTGAGCTGTCAGCACAGAGCCTGCCACGGGGCTCAAACCCACGAACTGTGACCTGAGCCAAAGTCAGACACTCAACCGACTGAGCCACCCAGGTGCCCGGGGAATTATTAGTTTTAAATAAATGTATCCTGTAATTACTTTTCTTTTTTTTTCATTATTCTTGTTTTCATCATGATAAGTGTCCTCTTAAATCCCCATCACCTATTTCAGCCATCTACCACCCACCGCCCCTCTGGTAATCATCAGTTCTCTAGAGTTAAGGGTCTGTTTCTTGGTTTGTCTTTCTCTCTCTCTCTTTTTTTTCCTTTGCTCATTTGTTTCATTTCTTAAATTCCACATATGAGTGAAATCATATGGTATTTGTCTTTCTGTGATGGACTGACTTTCTTAGCATTATTCTAGCTCCATTCGTGTTGTTACAAATGGTAAGATTTCATTCCTTTTGCCGCTGAATAATAGTCCATTGTATACATGCCACATCTTCTTTATCCATTCATCAGTCAGTGGGCACTTGGGCTCTTTACATAATTTGGCTATTATACATAATACTGCAACTAATATAGGGGTGTATATATCCCTTTGAAGTAGTGTTTTTGTATTTTTGGAGTAAATACCCAGTAGTGGGATTACTAGATCATAATGTGGTTCTATTTTGAATTTTTTGAAGAACTTCCATACTGTTTTCCAGAGTGGCTGCACCAATTTGTATTCCCACCAACAGTGCACAAGTGCTCTTTTCTCCACCTCCTCACCAACACTTGTTTCTTGTGTTTTTTATTTTAGCCATTCTGATAGGTGTGAGGTGATACCTCGTAGTTTTGGTTTGCATTTCCCTGATCATGAGTGATGTTGATGTTCTTATGTCTGTTGGCCATCTGCATGTCTTCTATGGAGAAATGTCTGATCATGTCTTCTTCCCATTTTTTAATTGGATTGTTTCTTGGGTGTTGAGTTCAATCATTCCTTATATATTTTGGATATTAACCCTTTATCAGATAGGTCATTTGCAAATATCTTCTTTCCTTCTATAGGTTGCCTTTTAGTTTTGTTGCTTGTTTCCTTTGCTGTACAGAAGCTTTTTATTTTGATGCAGTCCATTTTTGTTTTTATTTCCTTTGCCTCAGGAGACATATCTGGAAAAATGTTGCTGTGACAGATACCAGAAAATTACTGCTTGTGCTCTCTTCAAGGATGTCTCTGGTTTCAGGTCTCCATTTTGAGTTTACTTTTATGTATGGTGAAAAGAAAGTGGTTCAAGTTCATTCTTTTGCATGTAGCTGTCCCATTTTCCCAACACCATTTGTTGAAGAGACTGTCAAAGATGTGCTCACTTCGGCAGCACATATGCTAAAATTGGAATGGTACAGAGAATATACGCATAGCCCCTGCTCAAGGATGAGATGAAGAGACTTAATGAGATGAGATGAGATGAAGAGTAATTAACCATGTCATTGTGAGGTTATTTCTGGAGTTTCTGTTGCATTCCTTTGATCTATGCGTCTAATTTTTATGCCAATACCATACTGTCTTAATTATTACTGCTTTGTAATATAACTTGAAATTTGGAATTGTGATACCTTCACATTTTTCTTTTTCAAGGTTGCTTTAGTATTTGAGGGTTTTTTTGTTGTTGTAGTTCCACACAAATTTTAGGATTATTTACTACATTTCTATGAAAATGCTCTTGGTAGTTAGCTAGGGATTCCATTAAATGTGTGGATTGCTTTGGGTAGTACTGGCATTTTAACAATATTTGTTTTTCCCATCCATGAGTGTGGAATGTCTTTCCATTTGTTTGTGTCCTCTTGAATTTCTTTCATCAGTGTTGTGTAGTTTTCAGAGTACAGGTCTTTCACCTCCTTGGTTAAATTTATTCCTAGATATTTTATTGTTTTGGGTGCATTTGTAAATGGGACTGATTTCTTAATTTCTCTTTCTGCTGCTTCATTATTGGTATATAGGAATGCAATGGATTTGTGTATGTTGATTTTGTATCCTGTGACTTTGCTGAATTCATTTATCAGTTCTAGTAGTTTTTGTTGGAATCTTTAGTGTTTTCTATATGTAGAATCATGTCATCTGAAAATAGTTAGAGTTTGACTTCTTCCTTACTAGTTTGGATGCCTTTTATTTCTTTATGTTGTCTAATTGCTGTGGATAGGACATTGAATCCTATGTTGAATAACAGTGGTGAGAGTGGACATTCTTGTCCTGTTCTTGACATTAGAGGACAAGGTCCCAGGTTTTTTCCGTTGAGTATCATGTTGGCTGTGGGTTTTTCATGTAAGGCCTTCTTTATTATGTTGAGGTATATTTCCACTAGAACTACTTCGCAAAGAGTTTTTATCATGCATGGATATTGTACTTTGTCAAATGCTTTTTCTGCATCTGTTGAAATGATCATATAATACTTATCCTTTCTCTTATTAATGTGATGTATCATGTTTATTGTTTTGTGAATATTGAACCACACTTGCATCCTATGGATAAACCACACTTGATTGTGGTATATGATGTTTTTAATGTATTGTTGGATTCAGTTTGCTAATATTTTGTTGAAAATTTTTGCATCTATATTCATGAGAAATCTTGGTCTTTAGTTCTCTTTTATTGTGTGGTGTCTTTATATAGTTTTGGTATGAGGGTGATAATGGCCTCGTAGAATGAATTTGGAATTTTTTTGTCCTCTTCTATTTTTTGGAATCTTCTCTTTTTGAAATGTTTGGTGGAATTCACCTGTGAAATTGTTTGGTCCTGAACTTTTGTTTGGGGGAGATTTTTTTATTACTGATTCAATTTAATTGTTGGTAATTAGTCTGTTCAAAATTTCTGTTTTTTCCTGCATTAGAGTTGATAGGTTATATGTTTTCAGGAGTTTCCAGGAGTTTAATCCATTTCTTCTAAATTTTCTAATTTGTGGGCATATAGGTTTTCATAATACTATCATATGGCTGTTTGTATTTCACTGGTGTTTGTTGTTATTTCTCCTCTTTCATTAGTTATTAGTGATTTTTTTTATTGGCGTCCTTTTTCTTTTTTAAGTGAGTCTGGCTACTGGTTTGTCAATTTTGTTGAGCTTTCCAAAGAACCAGCTCCTGATTTCATTGATCTGTTCTGTTTTTTTTTTTTTTTAATTATTGTATCATTTATTTCTGCTCTAATCTTTATTATTTCCTTCCTTTGGCTCTGTTTGGGTTTTGTTTGTTGTTGTTGTTCCAGCTCCTTTAGGAGCTTTAGGAGCTAGGAGCTATAAAGTTAGGTTGTTTATTTGAGATTTTTCTTGATTCTTGAGGTAGGCCTGTATTGCTACAAACTTCCCTCATTTTGTTGCATCTCAAAGGTTTTGGACTCTCATGTTTTTATTTTCACTTGTTTCCATGTAATTTTTCATTTATTCTTTGATTTCTTGGTTGACCCATTCATTGTTTAGTAGCATGCTATTTAACCTCCATGTATTTGTGCTCTTTCCATGTTTTTTCTTGTAGTTGATTTCTAGTTTCATAGTGTAGAACTACTTTTTTACTCCAAGAAATACACTGTACTTCACTGTTGTCCTCTTTCACAAGACTTGGCCTATTAGCAATGAGTCCACTTCAAAGAAATTAAATAATAGCTCTAAACATATTCACCAAAATATGCTCACAACTTCTTCATTGGGGAGAACTTTTATTTCAACTAACTCTATAGGGGGACATGAGTCTCAGACCCTTGTCTCTTTGGTAATATTTTTCTCCCTAAATGTTACCTGCTCTTTTGGAAAGGTGTATATCGTGCATTCATGTCTCTCCATGTCTCTCTAAAGTTACATATGAACTTTACGATCCTGTATTTATATAAATGCTATCTGTTCTCCACACTGATATTGGATGAGTTTCTGGAGTGTCCAGGTCCATGAAAAGGCTCATTTAGTAAATGACTAACTAAGGTTCCAAGAGAACACCCTCCCTTCTCTTGAAAATACCCTCTTCTCTTCCCTCTCCCCTTGATTTATAGCCTGATTTCTAGAAAACACAGTATGAAGCAAATGCTGACATACTAACCCTGTATCAGAGAATGCAATCCCAGATAATCACTTGTGATGGAGAAAGAGAAGTATGGCAGGGAAGGAGAGAGCAAATGCATGAGGATATGTACCAAACTAGATGCAGCTTCGGGATTCATTGTTCAGACTCAGGAAATATCTGCAGAAAATTGTATAAGAAACTACTACATTGTACAGTAGTTGTACTATTCAGGACTTGGGGAATGAAGGAAGATGCATTTACTTTTTAGGTTTCTTCTACCTCATCACCACCTGGTCAAAATCCACCCTCCAGGGCCTTAATACCTGTGCTGTTGTGGAATGTGACCATGCCTCAGTATGACCACTGAGGAACAAAGAGTCTGTATGAATCTATTTTTGCAATCTTTACCATATAGGGTTTTTCTGCAGGTAGTTTCTTGTAATAAAAGTACACCCATCTGGCAAATAACCAAAAGAATGAAACAAGCCATTTTTATAACTCTTCTGTTAGGAAATGAGAAGGGCCTGAGGTTTCAAGAAGAGCATGGGACATGATCTAAGATGTCACACAGGCAGATTCAGGAACATCGCAAAGCTTACCACCTTACATGGGGTTGTCTATAAAAGACCATTAGGACCTGTGCTTCATCTCATAGTTTGCACAATGAACACAAGAAACACAAGACACCAAGGTGGCCACTTATCAGTGGACTCCTTCTTTCATACAGCTTTCTTACAATCTCTGATACAAATTACATCTCTATCCCTTCTCATTCTCTCAAACATTTTCATAGAGTCATCTGGAACTCATGGTCTAATATCATATGTTTCTATTCACTCATTCATTCATTCATTTATTCATTCAGAACAGGGTGGGAAGAGAGAGAGAGAGAGCGAGAGAGAGAGAGAGAGAGAGCGAGAGAGCACCCAAGGAGGCTCTGTGCTGTCAGCCCGGAGCCCAACACAGGGCTTGATCTCACAAACCATGAAATCATGACCTGATCTGAAATCAAGAGTATGATGCTTAACCCACTGAGCTACCCAGGAAACCCTGATATCACCTAATTTTTAATATTCTCTATCTCTTCATGGTGCCTTGGTGGCTCAGTCAGTTAAGCATCTGACTTCGGCTCAGGTCATGATCTCTCAGTCTGTGAGTTCAAGCCCCGCATTGGGCTCTGCGCTGACAACTCAGAGCCTGGAGCCTGCTTCAGATTCTGTGTCTCCCTCTCTCTGCCCCTCCCTGCTCACACTCCCTCTCTCCCTCTCTCTCAAAAATAAACATTTAAAAAATTAAAAGAAAACCTCAATCTCTTCTCTGAAGGAACTTTCACATATGCCTTCTAGTTTATCCAGAAATTAAGTTGAAATTTATCACAGAGCTAAATGTAAAAGGCACTACTATATTTCTAGAAGAAAAATAGGAAAAAAATCTGTTGGCTTTATATTAGACAATTATTAGATACTAAAAAAAATGAAAAATTGGATTTCATGAAATTACAAGTTTTGCTCTTTGGAATAAACTAAGAGAAAAAAATTATTCAAACACTAGGAGAAAATATTTGTACATCATATGTGTGATCAAGGACTTGTAACTAACATAGATACAGAAGTCTCAAAACTTAATATTAAGAGAACAACCTAATAGAAATGGGCAAAGCATTTTATTGTTTTTTTTAAATGTATATTCATTTTTTGAGAGAGCGACAGAGAGACAGAGCTCAATCAGAGAAGGGGCAGAGAGAGAGGGAGACACAGATTCTGAAGCAGGCTCCAGGCTCTGAGCTGTCAGCACAGGGCCTGACACAGGGCTTGAAATCAAGGACCATGACATCATGACCTGAGCTGAAGTTGGACACTCAACTGACTGAGTCACCCAGATGCCCAAGGAAATGTGGAAAGTGTTTGAACAGACACTTCACCAAAGTCATGCAAATGGCAAATAAGCACACAAGAAGATATTCAGCATCATTAATCACTTGAGAAATGAAAACCTAGTTCAAAATCTTTATGTAAATATTTATAGCAACTTTGTTCAAAATTACTCATATCATAAACCAACCTGAATATTCTTCAGCTGGTGAATGGATAGACAAATCATGTGGTATATCCATACTATGGAACAATGGAAAGAACATTTATACGTGTACATCTCACATTATGGTTAGGCAAAGGAGCCAGGCCCAAAAGGTTACATATTCTGTGACTGAATTTATACAGCATTCAGGAGCTGGCCCCCCAAAATCCACTCTTATTGAGAAATAATTGATGTACATTACTGTATAAGTTGAAGGCATACAATGTGATGGTTTGATTTTCATATATCATGAAATGATTGCCAGAAGAGGTTAACATATATCATCTTATAGAGATAGAATAAAAAGAAGAGAAAAAAATTTTCCTCATGATGAGAACTTTTAGTATCTACTCTCTTAATAATTTCCTGTACATTGTATAGCAGTATTAGCTATGGTCATCCTGTCGTACGTTATATCCTTACTGCTCATTTGTCTTCTACCTGGATGTTTCTACCTTTTGACCACCTTCTTCCAACTTCCCCTCCCCCTATCACCCAGCTCTGGTAACCACAAACCTTATCTCTTTCCCTATGATTTTCCTGGGTTTACTTATTTATTCTTATTACTTTTCAATATTTTACATATAAGTGAAATACTTTCTCTCTTTGACTTATTTTAGTTAGCACAATGGTAAAAAGCAAACTTTTCAGGTAAGAGGATAGACCAATTTATTCTCGTCATTAAGGGTGGGAAGTAGTTGACTAAAAAATACGATAAGGGAATGTTTGGAGGGGTGAAGGAAGAGTTTTGTGTACTGAGTGTGGTGTTGGTTTACATCACTGTGCATTTTTCATAATTCATACAATCCTTCTTTATCTTAATATTGTGTATTTTTTTAGTTAGGTCAGAAATGCACTGTACACTTTTTTTTTTTGATTACTTGGAATTTCCACTTATTTGCTATGTTTTCTTATGGATTAAGCAGGCTTGTTCCTTTGTAGAATAGAATATCTTTCTGAATGTGAAATTTTCTTGAACTTAAACTGGGAAATGCACTTGCGATTTATTTTCCTTCCTGATCTAGTTGTCCAAGTCTCTTAAAAAATCTTAAATTCTCTGTCTTACTTTTGCTAAAATTGAGTATTCAATGTTGATTAAAAAAAAAAACATATATCATTAAAAGATAAAATAATTGGGCCATGCTCTTGTATGATGAATTGGGCATGAAGCGATTCAGGTCAGGGTCTTCTCAAATGTTGAAGTTACTGCTCCATTGTCTTCTGGCATCTTTTCTTAATTTAATATCATGAGGAAAGAAGATTATCTGCTGTTTGTATGAAATCTGTTTATTCCTTGTTCTGTCTCTCTCAAAAGTTTTTTAGTATTTCTTCTTTGTGTTCTACTACTTGACCATGGTACTTCTAGATGTGGTTTTTAATCGTTCCTTGTGCTAAGCATTCGCTCAATGTCTTCCAGGTTAAAATTTTTTTTTCAGATATGGAACATTTTTTTCCTGTTATTTCTTTGACCTCCCCTCCCACTCTCTCATACACACACCTTAATTTTCTTTGTTTCCTCTTTTTAGAAAAGCTATTTGAAGCAGGTTAGATTTGTTGTATGGTGTTTATTGTATCAGTTTATGTGTCCTAACTTTTCTCTTAGATTTTTCATCTTTCAGATTTTGTTCTTTGATATAAAAGACTTTCTGGAGTCTATTTTCCAGGTCTCCTATTAAACTATTTCATTTTGATAAACACATGTGTGATTTTCAGAAATTGCTCTATTATTCTGATTACTTTGTTTATATAACAGCTTCCAACAATTTCAATAGCCTTTCAAAATTTCCCATCAGAGTATTAATCAGAATTTCCCAAAATTCTTTTCAATTACCTTAAATATATAGCATTTTTCAAGCATCATTGTTTAATTTGTTTGTTTAGATTCTTTGAGCACATTGATTTGTCTCTAATCTCAGCCATCCTGGTTTTCTGCTCATATCTATAAGGAGAAAATTTGACTTATCAAAATCTGTTATTGTTCAGCCTTTTGTTTGTGAACAAGAAGTGTTGACTGTGAGACTGTATTTTTAATTAACTTTTGATTGGGAAATTATTTGCAAGATAACTAAACTTTGTAAAAATAAAAATGGTACACAGAATGCCCATATATCATTCACCCACATGCACCTATCATTAGCATTTCACCTAATTTTGTTTGCTCTATCTTTATATGTGTGTATATGCATATATATAATCTATAAATATAAATGAATAAATATATAGTATGTATAAATATTGTATATATATATGGTATATATAAATATATAAAATATAAACTTAATATATAAATAAATGTAAAATATATAAATATAAAATGTAAATATACTTATATATTTATATATACTATATTTATATGTACTATATATTTATATATATATAAGTATATTTATATTTTTGTATTTATAGTTATATATTTAATAACTGAGGGTAAGTTTCATACATCATTGCCTTTTTATCCCTCAATATTTTATTGTGCATTTCCTAAAGATAGAGATAATCTAATGTCTTTATAGCATTTTTTCCTTCCAGTATAGGATCAAGTCTAGGATCATGTATTTCATTTAATTATCATGTTTCTTTAGCTTCCTTTAATCTACAACATTCTCACAGCGTGTCTTCCTCTTCTATGACATTGACATAGCTTGAAGACTATAACCCTTCCTTTGGGAAAAAACAGTTTCTCATTTTGTTTGTCAGATCTTTCCTCATGATTAATTTAAGAGTCTGCATTCTCACCTGAGATATTGCACAGGTGAAGTTGTGTCCTTCTCAGGGCATCACATCTGGAACCACATAGGACCATCTGTAACCAATTATATTAATTTTGATCACCTGGTCCAGGTATTATGAAAATTTTTCATTGTATAATTACTGTTTTTACCCCTTGCAACTAATAACCAGTCCATGGGGAGACACTTAAAAATCATGTAAATACCTGATTCTCATCAAAAGGTTCCCTGGACTTGCATCCATTGATGATTTTTGTTTGATCTAACCTGTCCTGATGGTTACAAAATAATGATTTTCATCTACCTTTATGAGCCAGCCTTTACATTCTCCTATAAGCAAGGACCCTCAATTCTATTCCTTTTATTTATGTGCTTATTCATCTTGTTATTTTTGGTTATGGGTGTAAATTCCTATTTTTTGATGGTTTCATTTTTTTTTTTTTTGCTGTATTTTATTATTTTGGTGTTCCAACTGTCATATGTTTGACCAATCCAGTCCTCTAAGCTGACGCCTTCATCCCTGTGCCAGTCCCAGATCCTTGAAGGGAGGAAGGGAGACTTGCTTTTGTTCTGTCACAGCATGAAGTTCCAGTCTCATCCTGTATCTCCTCTGTCCTAGGTCTGGGAAAAAAGCCTTTTCTCTGACAAGTCTTCATTCCTTTTTTGTTTTGTTTTGTTTTGTTTTGTGTTCTTTAGTTTTTAGGCGGTGGGAAATTTCCGCTTACGACAGTTCTATATTTTGGGAGAGAAGAGGAGAGGTCCATATATTCCTTTCATTGTCTTCAAATTATTTCCTGGAAGCTCAGTCCCAGTTTTTATAACTCCCTTTAACTCATGATAATACTAGGAAATGTTGGCTCTGTGGACTGATATTATTTCATGAGTCAAAAGACTTCTGCTCATTGGAGCCTACGGAATCTTTACATTTACTTCCAAATTGAAAATAAAACAAAAACAATAGCTGTCTATCTAGAAGGCAAAAAAAGCATCTCTGTGGGATTTTCCTCTGATGAAGAAAGTGATATTAGCTGATATTCATGGTAAGGGCAGACTGTGGTAAGCTTTACGTTTCTTTCGTATTATATTTTTTGTTTTAGGACTTACTGAAAAATTCACTCATGTTATTCTTAGGGGAGGAAGGCAACCATTGATTAACAGAGGCAACTCTTACCATCCCTGATATGATATGTTTGTGTTGGTGTGTGTTCTATGGAAGACAAATGGATATCAGACATTCACAAATATCTGCTGAATGAATAAAGATAAGCCATTGACATCTTCTGTAATGAGGGAAATAATTTGAAATTCAAGAGAGAAAAAGAAATTAGAGAGATTCTTATCAGTTTTATTTATATCTTTTCAGCTAATTACATCAGGCAAAATAATAAAATTTTGCCATAATAACATATGTAAATTACATAATACACTGCCACATGGTGCATTTAATTTCATTTTTAAAGCGAAGCAAAACAGTGATAATTTGTCCTTCCTTTGGGTTTAGCACAAAATGCAATTTTTTTTTAATGGTAACTTATTTAACAAGCCTGGCCCCTGTCTATAATCTTCAAAGTATATTGGATGATGAACATTTTCAAATTACATGGTCTGCAGTTCCTGGTTCCACTACATTTACACCTGCTTTCAGACTCACTGAACTGCATTTGATGAGGCTGCATTTGGTCCAGAATCTTTCTTTGGGTACATAATTGAAACTGTTCTACCAAATCTGTTTCAGTTAGACAGTCTATAGCCACATCATTCTGTCAGCCACTGAGAAATACCTACACTGCCACACACACTTAGCACGGGTGTTAAAATTCCAGTTAATCACTTTTCTAGGGTGTGAGTGACACTCAACCCAACTGTTCAGTGACAGTCCAGGATGGCAGGTTCCATGATGAAAAATTGAATATTCTAATGGGTGTGGTCTCTGGGGACTAGGAGGAAGAATTCATACATGAACATATTGCATAAAAATGAGTATTAAAACACTGGTCCCCAATTTCACAAACAGGTGTCTGTCTACAAAGCTTAAAGCGAAGACTTCCATTTGCCCAGTCAGTTACAGCTCTTGGTTTTTTGGCTCCCTGTTCCTCCGACAGGGACATTGTAAAGCATCAGAGGGTTTAGACAGTTGCATAAACAGGTACTAACTACACTTCTCTCAGCCACCTTTGTTTTCCCCCCATTCCCATACTTAGAAAATGATTAATTCAGTTCTCTAGTCAGGCATAGAGCAATAATGGCCAGCTTGTAAGGTTGTCTTTATTCTGTACCAGAAGAAAATCTCCCTCCAGGCTTTCTTCAGAAGTACATGTTTACCTAAAGTGGAAAATGAAAAAAAAATGGTACCTGTTCACTAGAGACATTAATAACAAAGGGGACATGCTAAAGCACAGGACAGGACGTTAGTTTTACTCGGGTCGATGTCAAGATGCATATGAAGAAAAGTAGATGCTGTTGTTAAAGTGCCTCCAAAGTCACTGAATGAAAAATGCATGGAAATGGCACAGCCTTTAGAATGTTCCTGCTGGTAATGCTAAAGAACATATCAGCCAGCAGCCCTCTTTGATGAAAATGGGAGTCAAAGATGCAGACTAATTTTTTCAGTTTTTATTTAGATGAGGGACTCTGAGATGCAGTGTTATCCTTTGCTACGATAATGGCAGGGACTTTAAAGAAGCTGAGAGAGAATGGCTTTGAAACATGGGGCAGTAGAATTCCACACTCCTACCTAGAAAATCTAGACTGAAATCTCATTGCCTTATCCTGTATGGGACCTTCCACTGGACACATAAACTGTGTTGTACATCAGCTTCCTCAAGTGCAAAACATAGCAATAGCAATGAGTAATCCCTATGCCATAAACATTTTCAAAATGACCGAGTGAGAATACGTTTTGTCAGCTAGAAAGTGCTAAATACATCGAAGCTCTTTCTGAAATAGTGAGCTCTTTTCAGGAAAGATTTCTTTGTTCTCTAGGTTGGATTAGTTGCTCTGGCCTTCCTCTTTTCGTGGCATACCATGCCCCCCTCTAAGCTCAAAGACATTAACTATAACATGATGTGATAAATGCTCTCTAACTTGAAGAAAGAGAGCTACTGTGGCAGAGAAGGACTGCATCTGATTTATTTCTCTATCTCCAGGGCCTAAAATAGTGCATGGCACTTAACGGACACTCCACAAATTTGTGATCAAATTGTTGTATAACCAAGTATAATCAACTTGGAATAAAATGTGAATACATTACTTATACGGCATATACAAAATCATAAGTGTTGGACAAGGGTAAACACAAAAACACCAAGCTTATTCTATCACTCACCCATCCCAGTCAAAGTTAGTTCCCTTTGCCATATAACTACAAAAATACGTAATCCATGAAGACCATGGTTTGTCAGAATAGGAAGCACTAGAGGACTTGGTAATGTAATTTAAAATAGGGGTTGGCTGAGTATTTGGGAAAAAATGGACTCAGAAGAATTCAGACGTCACTTTCCAGCAAGAAAAAGGAAAGTCAAAATGAAAAGGAGAAAGTAATAGCACACAGAAGAAAAATACAAAAACCTGGACTTGATGCAAGGACAGGAAAACTGACTCTTTCTTTCCCTTCCTTTCAGTGTTCACTGAGTAAGCAGATGTTTTCAGAATATGCCAGTGATTGCATAGGTGGTGTTTGACTCTAGGAAATGATGCCCTTTTGGTGTTCTGAGCACCACTTTCCAGTGTATGGGTGTTGAGAGGGCAGTGTTTTTTTTCTACACCAACCAACAATTCTTGGACAAGAGCTGGGGGTCTAAGAATTCTGACATTCAACTCAATTCTGACACTGTGTACCAGGAGATAGCGTCATACTTTATGGATTGAAGTCTCCATATTACAAGACTGAACAGTTTCTGCCCCCCAGCCCCCCAACTTCAGATGCCATTGGCAGGTCCAGGTTATTATCTGTACTTCAGATCAACTAGCTCTCTCAGTAAGAGGTTCCTCCGACCTCCTCCTCAGGTTTGATTTATTAGCTAGAGCAACTCACAGAACTCAGAGAAACACTTGCTGACTAGATGGCCAGTTTACTATAAAAGGATACAACTGAGGAACAGCCACAATCAATGACACGCATAGGACAAGGTATGGGGAAGGTGTAGGGAGCTTCTATGCCATCCTCAGGATGTACCACTCTCTTCACCTCTCCAACTGTTCACCTGGAAGTTCTCTGAAATTTGTCTTCTGGGTCTTTATGGAGCTTTCATCACATAGACATAATTCATAAAGCATTGGCCATTGGCAGTTCATTTAACCTCAAGTTCCTCTTCTCTCCCTGGAGGTCAGAGAGTAGGACTGAAATTTCCAACCCTCTATCAAATGGTTGGCTCCACTGGCAACCAGCCCCCATCCTTAAGTGCTTTGCCAAAAAAAGCCACCTCACTGACCTAACCAAACACACCTTAATCACTCCTAACACTTAGGAAATTCCAAAGATTTTGGGAACTGTGAGCCAGAAATGGAGACGAATACTATATATATATATATATATATATATATATATATATATATATATATATATATATATATGCATTACAACCTTGATCTGGGAGCATAATCCATTCTGGCAACATGCTTGTAATCCACCGCACTCATTTATCAAAGTGAATTTCAAGAACCATTGGCTCGGTTGTTATCACGTGACATTCGACATCATGTACTACTCCTCTTGCAAGACATCGCTCATTTATCAAGTTAAAATTTATGAGAAACATTTGATGGTCTTGCATAACACTCATAGAACAGGTTACTTGCAATCCAAGGTTTCTTTGTATGTTTATATCTTAGGATAAATCCCAGTATGACGACATGGTTTCCATTGTAATAGTTTAAGAATACATGGATAAATAAAAAAGCCCCTTAGATTGGGAACTTAGTAACATTCAGTGACTTACAGTTCATGCTTTGTCTCACCAATCAAGCTTGAGTTCATATAACCTATGGAACATATGTTAGCAAGGGAAAAGCCTTGTCAGAGTATTTGTCCAGAGCTGCTAATAATATCAGGGTTTCATATGTCAGCAAGGCAAATACACTTAACAGAGAACTGACAGAAGCTTGTTCAGTTTTGGGTGTTATTTATAATTCAAACCCAATTCTTTGTTAGCTTATTTTAAATAATGCATGACATAATGTTTACTATTTCCCCTAGGATACTATTCTTTGTTGATTCCACTTTTTTCCTCCAACTTAGACTCATTTGACTATTCTTAAATTACATGTTATTATTTCTACCAACTTTGAGCTCAGATACAAGATTCTCATTTTCCACATTTTCCTAACACTCCTAGTTTGCGTATTACTTAGCAAATTAAATACACATGTTCCTTTAATCTTTGCTCATGCATAAATTTTTCCATTTTATGTATCATTATTTTTCTTTGAACTATGTCTAGATGTTTGGGTTCCGGGTTCTGGGATCTCACTTATCTTCCGGGATCGTTAAGTGCTTAGAAACCATTAGAAGACCACCAGTTAAGGCTGGTCACCTAGCCAGAGTGATGAGAACAGAGATTTAAACTCTTGAGTTCTTATTTTTCTTGAACAATGCATTTTATACTGGGAGAAGAAAAGCACTCCCTGTCTTACTAAATGGTTTATTCATTTATCCAGCTCATTTTAAATACATTTTAAGACTTAGAAATGTCATGAGCAAGGGAAAAGAACTCCGAAGTGGGACTCTGAAAACCTGAGTTTTCGGGACTCTGCAAAATAAGACCTAAATCATCATAGAATGTTTTTCACTTGTGAAAATAAGGAAATGGCATCAGCTTCAGAAGGCCTGCCTTGCTTTCTCTGTAGAGGTGTTGTGAGCTCCACAAGCTCCACGTGAGATACAGGTGATAAACATGCCTTGTAACCTCCATAGTATATTAAAATTATAAAGTAGATTTAGTCCTTCATGCTTTGCGTATTGGCATAGAAAAATGGTAACACTGCTACTTTTCCATGCAATCATTTATAACTGGGTTTAACTCGGTGACCATGAATTCACATAAAACCATAAGCCCCTGATGAGAAAGTATTTCATAGATGACATCTCAAGCTATTACCAGGAAGAGGGTTGAGAAGGTTACAAATAGCCACATTAGAGCAGGGGAATGACTAAGCATTTGAAAAGAGAAGGAAGAATGTGATTATTTTATTAGAAGGAAGGCAAGAGGTCAGAAATTAAAAAAAAAAAAAAGAAGAAGAAGAAGAAGAAACAGGGAGCTCAGAAATGGGAAGAATCATGGAGTCCATTAGGTGCAGAAGGGCTGTTCCAGATGGCCAGAGGAAGCGTGGGAGAGCTGTCCTCTGGGACAGGGACTCAGACAATTGCAACAGACTGTGACTGAGGCTGATAATTGTAAATCAGGCACTGTTCTCTTTTTTGGGGGGAAAATAATACCCACAGAAACATTACTCTCTACCTCCTGTCACACCCCACTTTTAACCTTTTCTTTTAGGGTACGCTTCTAAACATTGTCCTAAATTTTTTTAAGTCCTGCAGTTACATTTTTTAAAAAGGTTTTCTAGAAATTAACTACATTCATAGAATTTCCCAATAACATAGGGGGAATAATATAAATGGTTTGAAGCACCACCAGGTTAAGAGTCTTGCCCAAACACAGCAAAGGGGTCTCCCAGATGACTTAGTCTTGTCATATTCCAATCATTCTTCAAGAAAAGCTCCCATGAAGTTTAGTAACTGTATCAAAAAAAAAAAACAACCCACAAAAAGTCCTGTTAGGCTCGATATGTTGACAATCTTGTAGAAAGGGAGTAAAACGAAATTAGGTTTCTCCGATTTCATACCAGCAGTATCATCCACCTAAGAACACAACTTAAAAAACTGAGACATTAACAATAGATCTCCACCAATTCAGCATCCTCAGAGTGTCTGAAATCCTACCTTTCCTCTTTATCTCTCTGAATCTGCAGATTAATTAATGCTTTTGTTCTATTCTCTGGGAAGGGATAGCTCTCTCAGTAGCCTCTGGTCCACTCTCCTTGCACACCAGTATGCTCATCTTAGTTGTTCTTCAGGGTAGTTTTCATTCAAGTTTTATGTATTCATTTTGAGAGAAAGAGAGAGAAGAGAGAAGAGAAGAGAGAAGAGAAGAGGAGAGGAAAGAAGAGGAGAGGAGAGAAGAGGAAAGAAAAGGGAGGGGAGGGGAGAGGAGGAAAGAGGAGGAGAGGAGGAGAGGAGAGGAGAGGGAGGGCAGGGGAGGAAAGTGACAGAGAGAGGGAAAGAGAACCCCATGCAGGCTCCACACAATCTGTGCAGTGCCTGACTTGGGGCTCCATCTCATGAACTGTGAGATCATGACCTGAGCCGAAATCAAGAATCAGATGCTTAGCTGACTGATTCACCCAGGTGCCCTGTGGGTAGTTTCTTTAAATGGCAGTCCTCGAATGTTGTTAATCAAGACCATTTTACACTTAAAAATTATTGAGGATCCCAAGGAATTTTGTTGATGTGGGTTACATCTATTGATATTTACTCTACAGGTTGTCCTCAGTTTGTATGTTACTGTGCTACCTGTAACTCATTAACGTCCAAGATTTTACCCGAGTTACCACAAAGCTGTGTAAGAACCAAAATCATGGTTCCAGTAGACATGGATTTCATTCCACATAGCAGATTGTAAAGTGGGGATTGCTTATATTAGACATTAAAGTTGAAACATATACAAAATGTGTAGTTACTAATTTATTTTAAAATGACAACAACAAATGAATCATCTGCAAACATAAATAGAAACCATGTTTTCCAAAACAATAGGAAATTGGCAAGAACACATTGTTTTACACTTTTACAAATCTTTAATGTATGGCTTAACAGAAGACCACTAATTCAGCATTCAGAATTCAGACAACTGAATTCTCTCGTCTAGATCTGCCTTCAATCTGTTAACATCTGTTTGGGTTAAGGTACATAAAAAGAATGTGGACTCAACAGACTTGTAGTTGGAAAAAGGAGAAGTTTATTAGTCTTTTCAGATTATTGGTAATACCATTTGATACTACATCAAAACTCAACAAGAGGTAGAATCTTAAAGATTGAATGCAGTTAAGAACATCAAACTATATCAATTGACTTTTGATAATCTTTTAGATTAAAATCCACTGGTTTACCTTGCATTTCAATGGATTTTACCCAGGCACTATTATTTTTAGCATGATGCAGTGGTTATTAGCAAAGCATTAATTCATTGAATTATGTCAGTCTTCCAAATGTTGACCTATTTCATTATAAAATATCAATAAGAAAGCACTCATTAGCCCCACTGGTCTCATCAGGTATGACTGTATGTATTCGCCATTAAGCTATCAAAGGCAAATACAAGTTTTCAAAATTCCAAGTTTCCTTGAAAACACAAATGATACTGATGTGGAAATTGAAGTTTGGAGCCAATGGCCAAGAAAGAATTCTTGAGACATCTTTGGTGCAAAAAGGTGTTCTTATTAGAACATGGTACAGGACCCATAGGCAGAAGGAGGTGCACTGGGGTTGCGACAGGTGATTATATGCCTTCAACTTGGAAGGGGTCAGGGATAGCAGGAGGTCTCCAAGGAATTTTGGAAGCAAGGTTTCTAGGACCTTGAGGGGGGCTAGCTATTGTTAGGAAAAGGTCATTTCTTATTGTCTAGTGAAACCTCATTCGTAAGACCCTTCAGATGTAAACCAATGGGCCATATGCTTGGAAGATGATTGCTAACATATATTTGGGGGGTAGAGATAAAGGAAGTTTCCAGAGAAATTTCTGTATGTTAAAGTAGACTTAGGGGATCCTGGAGGTTGGTCTAACAGTGCCTTTTGCCCTTAGCAAAGTGACATCATCGAGGCAGCTGTGCTCCTAGAGCAATGTCACTCTGCCTGTGTCAAGGACTTGTCAATGGGCTATAAGTTGTAAGGAAATTTAACTTTTCATTTTCCTTTATTTTCCACATCAATATCATTTGTAACAAATACTCTCTATTGCTGTTTTAAGTACATGCTACTGAATCGAACACACTTTCTGTTGTTTTCCCTGAAGTGACAGCCACGCTTCATTCATTTTTTGAAATATATCGGTGAAATACCCAAGTCTACATAACCGTCCATTATTTCTTAACTATTCTTTCAAGTAAAAATTATTTTTTGTGACCTAGTTCAACTTGACATTCCAACAAAAATGTTTTTCCCTGAGCGAGCTCTAGTTCACACCACAAATGCTTTGTGTATACTTTCCGTGTTATTACACAGAATATTCAAGACATGGTCTCAGGATAATAATTGAATAAAACCAGCAATTTGTGTTACCTCATCAAGGTCATTCCTAAGTGAAACTGGCTGTTTCTTTTTAATTGCAAGTACATGGCAATGAGGAATATAAACACTACTGGTGTACTTGGCTGCCCTGAACTTCACAGGGGCTGAGACACCAGGAGTTTTAGCCACTATTGCTTTTCAAACATCAGTGCAAATGGCAAACCACTGGGGGGAGGGAAGGAATAATGTCAGTTTTATTATGAAAACACACACACACACACACACACACACACACACACACACACACACACTTTGAGAATCATTGCTTTAAAACAGATCTGATGTGGGTGTCCTGGGTAGCTCAGTCAGAGTGTCTGACTCTGGCTCCGGTCATGACCACCATGGTTTGTGGGTTCAAGCCCCACATCGGACTCACTGCTGTTGGTGTGGAGCCTTCTTGGGATCCTCTCTCTCTCTTTCTCTGCACCTCATCTGCTCATGCTCTCTCTCTCTCTCAAAAATAAATAAACATTAAAAAAAAATTAAAACAGATCTGATCTTACCAAGCCCCTCCTTCACAGTCTTTTATCTTTTGTCCTTGTGTCAAACAAATTCTAAAATTGACCTCCAGAACTTTGACAGTCTGGACCCCACCTGCCTTTAGGCTGCCATGACTTTGGGATGTGTACCCTCTGCTCCTACAACCCTGAGCTACTCACTGCGCATCTCAGTCTGTGCCTTTTATCACTCTGGCTTCCATGCAAGCATTACTTTGTGCCTGACATCTTTCCATCTCTGTTTACCTAAAATGCTCCTCATTCTTTAAGATCCAGTTCGACACTCAGCACCCATGAGAAGGCTTTTCTGTCACTCCTAGCCAGCTGGCCAGCACTAAACACTTCTTCCCCTGGGCCTCCCTAGTACTTCATGTATTCATTCAACAAAATACCAGGAGCATATTCATGCCAGGCACTATTCTCAGAACAGAGATGAACAAGACAGAAAAGAACCATAATGTAATCTTTTACAACTGATCTAATAGAGTTTAAATATTGATGGGGTGATAGACAAAATACAATGAATAATAAAGTCTTAGGGTTTCAGATGATGATAATTACTATGAAAAAAATAGAATAAAGGGGTGGAGAATCACTGAATAAGTCACGAGTCCTAGTTCAGGGAAGGGTTCTCTGTGGAGGTAATATTTGAGCTTAGTCCCAGGAGACTTAAAGGATTCAAGTCGAGAAAAGAGGAAAGGCTCTATGGATAGTGAAATGGTAGATATCAGAGGGTAATAATGCACTTAGGCTACCGGAAGGACAGAGGAAACCCTAAAACAACTGATACTAAAGTATCAGTTGCTAAGAACCTTGACTCCTAAAACAGTCCTCACTACATATTTTTGTGGCACTTAGGACCAGGTAATCTAGGGAGTAAATGTGGGATGAGGGAGTAAAGGTAAACTCTCTTCACTGCCTTGGTATTCATTACCCCTCCAGATAGATAAGGCCACCTAATAAACTCCTTCCTGTTGGTCCCCTCGGTTCCTCCAATTTGAGCAATTATGGATGAACTTTTGAGGGCATTATGCTAAATAAAATCAGTCAGACAGAAAGAGAAAGGTATTTCAGGATCTCACATACAGGTGGAATCTAAAAATATCAAACTCATAGAAACACTTATTTCATATAAACACTTATTTAAAAGTTACTCTCATCCCAAAGCACACTCCAGAAAAAAAAGAAAAAAACAGAATAATATCAGACGAAATATCTTGGCACCGTGGCCCAGCCAAGTTAATGCATGAAATTAACAAATAAACCCACCCATTCACTCTGATTTTGGACAGAATCACCCAGTCATTGTGCTTTTTTTTTTTTTTTTAACACTAGCAGACTTTTTAGTTTTTTAGTTTTTATTAGTCTGAAGATCCATGATTTATGGGAATGCCAGCGTAGAATGCCTCAGAGCGAACCATGTAATCATTGAGTATGTCTTCAGGCAATTACAAGGAAAGGTCAAGGTAAAGCTCCTGTTGAATACCAAAATCATGTTGAATGTAAAGTGTAGGTTGCTTCACCTCTGGTGAAATTTATCCTGACTCATGGAAGTCGAATTCATTGAGATGGATAACCCAAGTTTTACTTGCTTTGTAAATCTTTTAGTGAAAAAGAGGTAGAGATAATTGGCAGCTTTCCAATCTGGGTGGTAGAGAAGAATGCATATGGACACTGTTCTTGAAAGACCTACAGTCTAGGAACGAGATAAAAGGTGATAATCAATACAAGATGACAGTGCACACACCCACACACATTCCTGGAAAATTGTTGTTCTTTTTAATAATTCAGAGAATGATATTCTTGATTAAAAAAATGGAGAGAATCCTTAACCACTGAAGTCATCTTTCCTGGAGCAAAGGACATTATGTCTGGGACATTAAGATGGATAGAATTTGAAAAATCGAAGGCTACTCAAGAGCCAAACAAAGGGGACAAACGTAAAATGAAGACAGTGACATAGCTTGGCTGGGAGTAAATGGAAGATGGCTTGAGGGAGAATAAATTTGATAATGATGAGACCTTCAAGTTTCACGAAATTTGCAAATGCCACTTACAGTTCATTTCACCTTCCATAAATTCAATGAAATATAACTGCTGAAATATTTATGAAAGTTCTCCAGACAATTAATTATCTTCAAAATACAAAAGCAAAGTTCCTAGCTAGAAATCACTTCTCTGACCTCTTTACTTTCGGGTAATTTGCATTACCAACAATTTCAATTCTTTTCCTTCCCGGAGACATTTTACATAAAGTGCAAAACAATTTATTGGGTCAAAGGAACTCCTGTATACTTAATAAGAAACAGACAAAAAAACATTTCTCTTTGAACTCAAGATTCACTCCTGACCACTAGCTTCAGAATATGGGCAGTCGGAATATGTATCTGAAACATGGAAGGAACCAGAGATCTCAAACAGTCAACGTCATTTATAGCATCGTGTTTAAGCTTAGGACCTCTGGACCAAAATTGCCTTCAGAATACTTAGAATTTCATATGGAACATGGAACATATAATAATTTCAAGCTATTTTTTTAAATTTTTTAAGTTTTTAAGAGAGAGAGAGAGAGAGCGCGCCCATGAGCAGGGGAGGGGCAGAGAGAGAGGGAGACACCGAATCCGAAGCCCTGAGCTGTCAGCACAGAGCCTGATGCGGGGCTCGAACCCATGAACCGTGAGATCATGGCCTGAGCTGAAGTCAGATGCTTAATCGACTGACTCACCCAGACGCCCCAATAATTTCAAGCTCTTAACCGTGTTTAAGAAAAATATACAGGCCATCTGGGGTAGTATCAACTTATTGACAGAACTGAAAAATTAAATAGGAAATGTAACGTGCAAGCGGACTTTGAAAGTGTTTTTTTTTTTAATAAAGGTGAGGATAAAATATGAAGAAAATGGAATGTTTGTCATAGCTTTTATCCCCCATCTTAACATGCTGAAATTTTGCGAGGGCTACCAGATTAGGCTGTGGGTAACGATCTTGTTTGGGTCAAGTTCTAGAAATGTATTTTTTCCTACTTCATTTTTATCAATTGTCCTATTTTAAAACATAGATGATTTCTTTCTGGAAAGCATATTCCAATTCCTTTCCATGAAATGAAATTCAAGCCTCACATGCTGATAACACTCCGTTACAACCAGCATTCCTATAAAAGAATATAAATCATTTTCAGGATTTCTATGTTATTCACCGTGTAGTAGTTAGAGCTAATCCACACTGTTGTATTTTCAAGGGCACTACTGCTATTATGCAGGACATAATGCTGATTTTCTTATCTCACCAATGCCGCCTAAAGTTATTTTTGTGATCTTGATTCTCCTGAATCCTTTTTTTTTTGTTGTTGTTTTTTTGCGGAGATTCAAAACAGTATTTCTTTTGTCCTGATTTTCTCCTCATGAGTTTAAAATAGAATTTTGACTTTGAGTGTTTCGTGTGTACATAACAAAGGAACCTGAAAACTTTCTTCATGGTATTGTGATTGATTTGTATTCTTGAAAGGGACTTAAAAAAAAAAATCCTTCTGCTGTTACAGAAATCAGATACCTCTCCTGTCTAACATAAAAAGCACCTGCCATTCCATTTCTTTTGTGATGTTGGCATGCCATATGCATTCAATTCAATAATCTAATGGCATGATTTTTACTCATAATTTACATATTCTATCCATATCTTTACATAGTCATGACTTACTGAGACAAGGTGAAAATGTCTTACTATCCCTAGATCTTACTAAATAGTTTCTACTCCACATGGGTTAGGGTACATAGCCCACAAAATGTACAAGCCTGAGAGATGAGTTCTACTCACTTTTGGTTTGGTAGACATTTTCTACTCTGTCTCCCAGTAAGTTTTCTAACATGTCAAAAACAAAACAAAACAAAACAAAAAACCCACATTGCGATTCCATTCCTTGTTTCCATAAACAGTTCTAATACATCTTAGTAGATGGAAAATAACATTACAAACCCGCTTGGGCTTCAAGATCCTGCCAAGTGAACCTACTAAACTCTTACAAAAAAGGAAATGAAAACATTCAGTACTATATCTTTAGCCGGATTCCTTTGGTGGATTTAGTTAAACAGGGCTACAGCTGTCAGTTAGAAATGCCTAGGCTA
This sequence comes from Panthera leo, assembly GCF_018350215.1. NCBI lineage: Eukaryota > Metazoa > Chordata > Mammalia > Carnivora > Felidae > Panthera > Panthera leo. Next base: position 96,335,507 of record NC_056679.1, read on the forward strand.
CCGTACCTTTCTCCTTTTTCTTCTGCAAAAAAGAAAATAATAATAATAAATAAATAAATAAATAAATAAATAAATAAATCAGAATTATTCAAGACATTAAAGAAACTTTGCTCTAAACTAATGAAAGAGGAAAATGGCAACATGTACAAGTTTTCATTTTGAGCAATTTTTTCACCAGGTACTTTGAGTTATTCTGAACCTATGTACCTACAGCAGATCCTGCTGTAAAATGCTGAAGTGCAGAATATGGGATCATTAATTTGTCTCGGGAAAGCGAACACTGGTTTCTTCAGTACTCAAGACTGAAGGTATTTTAAAGTCCCTGGATAGAAATTCTTCATTCTAGAATAGGTTAATTTGAAAAGTTATAATTATCCTACAATTAAAGTTTATTCTCAACATCTAAGAAAACTCTCTGGCAGCAATGCAAAGCCGTTTCTACACTTGGTATGTATCTCTCATAATTTAAAAAAATGTCCTTTCCAAATTGTTAAAATGATGAATTTCTGTAATGATAAACCCATGTATTTGGTGCTAACTACAGCTCATCATTAAACAGTCTGTGTCAGCCTGTTCATAAAGAATCTGTTTTTTTTTAATTGATATATATATATATATATATATATATATATATATATACACACACACATATATATACATATATATATGAAATGGGTTCATACATATGAAACAATTTTTAAATGTATGTTTAAATTTATATATTTATTATTTATTGTATATATAATTTTATGTGTAAATATGAAATAGTGAGTAAATAACTATATGAATGGATCTGCAGATAGAATGATGTGTTACTATCATGCCATCCCAATTAGTGTTTTAAGAAAAAAATATAACGTAAATATAAAAGTCAGAGATAAGATTTAGAGCAGAAAATATGAACGTGGGCGGTAATGACCAGGAAGTAGCTTTAAATAACTTGAGCTACATTTACAGGAGAATCTGGTGTACCATTCGGAGTAGAAAAGAGTACAAAAGTCATGTGGGGTCACAGATCTGACAGATGAAGGGGAGATAGTCCAGCACTACTGTGGGATAGATGGGGGTGAAGCTGGTGTAGGCAGGGGCTCAAATGCAGGAAAGGGAGAGCAGGATGTTTTCCAGGAGCTAAGAGAAGTTGTGAGCACAGCCGGGGGCTGGGGGCGGGGGGGGTGGGGGTGGTGGGGGGAGCTGGTGAGCAAGGCGGATTAGACATCAATAGATGAGAGATTGCATAGGACCTTGTAAGCCACCTAAAAGGCTTCGGACTGAATTTTAAGCACAGTAGGGACCTTGTGGTAGGCTTTTAGTCAGAGGAGCTTCACAATCGAATTTGAGTTTTAGGACAATTCCCTTGGCTCTTACGTGAATGGATAGAGGGCAGGGTCTCTAAGCTAAGAAGACAGTACTTTGGTTAGCAGTCATTAATGTATTGTTGGAAGGAGATGATGACGACCTATAGTAGGCAAGTACCATTGAGAATAGAGTGAGGGAAGTCAAATCCAGAGACAGATGGATGTATTAGTGTCAAGCACATGAAAGGGAGAAGGCAGAGTTGTGAACAGCATCCAGAGCGCTGTCTTGGGCCCCGGACTGGTGGCCCGTTGGGCCATCCTCTGGCAAAGTAGACTAAAATGGAAAAGCAGTTGAGGGGGATGAGGAAGATGGTTAACAAAGTTGATGAGTTCACATTTGCCCATATTGAGTAGGGTCTTCCTTGGGTCATGTAAGTGACTCTGGGCCTGGGTAGTTGGATAAAGAGATAAAAGGTTTAGGAGAAGAATCTGGATTCGCGTTAAAGACTTGAAATTAATTCTTCGTTAAATGTACAGTTTACTCTTAAAACAACATGGGCTTTAACTGCATGAGTTCACTTATATACCTGTTGTTTTATGAACACAGTACCGTGCTGTAAATGTATTTTCCTTATACAATCATATAATTATTTTTAAATTTTTTAATGTTTACTTATTGAGTAAGAGTGTGTAAGTGGGAGAGGGCAGAGAGAGAGGGAGACACAGAATACGAAGTAGGTTCCAGGCTCTGAGCTGTCAGCACAGAGCCCAACACAGGGCTTAATCTTGCGAAGCGTGAGATCATGACCTGAGCTGAAGTTGGACGCCTAACCGACTGAGCTACCCAGGCGCCCCTAACATTGTATAATTTTATTAACAACACTTTCTTTCTGTAGCTTACTTATTGCAAAAATACAGTTCATAGTATATATGACATACAAAATATGTGTTAATCAACTGTTCATGTTATGGGTAAGCCTTCTGGTCAACAGTAAGCTAGTAGTAGTTGAAAGTTGAGGGAGTCAAAGACAAGAATTTTCAGCTGTACAGGGCACAGTTAGTGCTGTTTGAGTTTTAGGGTCACCTGTGCTGTTCAGGAGTCACCTGTAATTGAAGACAGGAATGGTTCAAATCTCTCAGAATTATGGGGAGAAAGAAAAGAAAGGAACCCCAACAATGGACCCCTAAGAAATGTTGACGTTAAAGAACAGGCTAAGAAAGAAAAGACTGAAAAAGGACTGTCAGAAAGGTAGAAAGGAAACTTATTTTAATCATAGAAATCACTATCGTAAAGAGATATTTTGCACCCTATAAGGCTAATCTACATTTTAACAGTGTTACTGTAATATGTCAGAAAAGGAATGAAAATAAACAGAGCGATGTTGGGAGGCAGAAATACCAGGGAAAAATGAAGTGAAGGAATCACATTCATTTTTTCATTCATGCATTGCTACATTCAGGAGCTTGCTATTAAGCATGCATTGTGAAGTACTATACAAGATGTTGTAGCCAATATAAACATTAACCAAGCACAGAGTCTGGCTTTCAGGAGCTTATCCACCATGGTAAGAGATGAGACGTGTGCTTTAATAAATAACTTAAGATAGAACATGTCATGTTTCCTGAAGAAAGCACAGAGGACATACTACGGCAGGTCCCAGGGAGAAAACAGCCCTGCCCCGGGGTCAGGAACAGTGGAGCATCTCAGCGTGTACACACTGAATCAGCTTGTGCCGTCCAGCTGGAACCTTAAAAAAAGCTTTCTGTACCAGTTGGCGTTTGCCATTAAAATAAGAGAATTCTTATATTTAAATATAAGAGCAGGGATTTGGATAAATCAGTGGCAGGTATGAGGGCAGCAGCTGGAGCTACTTAATCTGGGGTAAAGACCTGAGAAGTGGATTTATTTTAAAAATACTGTGAGCATCTCTGCTAATCTCAAGTTACAAGCTAAAGAAAACAACTCCTTTTGGGGGCAGTGACAGTTGCACGGATCAGGAGCTAAACACGGTCCAGTCACATCCATTCAACAATTTATAGCTCCCCAAACCTTTTGAATAGATTTTCTGTTTAATCCTCAAAGGCAAATTTAATGATCAAGACAGTGATTCCTGTGCATGTGCACTGAGATCCGAGTGGTAAGCTGTAATAGAATGTAAGCCCTTGCACCGCCCTGCCCCTTATGTTTTAGAATGTTCTGGACATTTTCATGGTGACATCGCACTAGATAATTTTGGACTAATTAAAGATTTGTAAGGGCATGAAAAAGAATAAAATTCTGGGTCATATCAGCTGAGCATAAGAGTGCCTTTAAGAATTAGTGGAGTGTGTGTGTGTGTATTGGGTTGTCTGTCTCGTATATGGTGAGGGCTACAGAAGGAAATGACCGAAATGCTGTAAATGAAGGGCTTCCGCACAGACTTTGATTATTTAAAGAGAGGACTTACCAAAACACAGTGAGGAAATTTAAGTGATCTGAGGTTGGAGCGATGGTACGCAAGCCTAGTTTCTGGCCCTCCATTTGTGGGTTGATCTTTGATCCGTTGCTGACTCCCTGAATTACAACAGTTGTTCTTCTCCAGGGTTATAGAGAAGATCATAACATTTGTAGGCATGTGAGGGGGTCCTTGAGGAAAGGACCATACTCCAAAGACCTATCTGGAAGATAGTGTCACCCAGTGAGAAGAGGTGTATGGTTTTTACTGTCAAGAGTCTGTGTATGTTTCTACTGGGTACATAATAGGGGGATGGGTCATCTATTTCTATCCACTCATTGTGCGCTAGCTAGGTATATACCCGTGTTATCATACAACCCATAAAATTCACGATGCAGCTTCTAATGAGCTGCTTTTTATTTGAAATAATTCTTCCCGGGGTATTCAATATGTAAATAATAGCACTTGATGCTATAAGAAGGCCTGTTAACTGAGATGTCTGAATTTCAAAATAGACTAATACACAGTTCTTTCTGAGTAAGGTATTTTTTTGTACTCTCCTCTTAAAGTAGTGTAACAGAAAGCACTTAATAGCCTTACATTTCTAATGAACATTCTCAAATACACTCCCAAAATTTTTATCCGAGTGAACCTGTTGTATGTTAGCAACATATGACGGTACTTACAGTCTATCTTTTGCTCAGTACAAATACGTTCAGGTTATAATTTTTAAATACCTCCCCTTGATATGTATTGCATGAATGTAATATCCCTAATGAATGGTGATGTAATATACCCTCTTTGGCTCTTTGACAAGGAGTATAATGAAGAAGGGTGTGAGGTGCCTCTTAGGCCCTTGGCTAGCCCCTCAATCACTAAATGCGCTCCGTGAATGCGCCTGAGACAGAGTGGTGCACAGGTATTGGTTTCTGCCAAACCTCCATTTACTATTCTTGAACGGTAGCCAATTTTAGCTCTCTGCCTTAAGTTTAATACCTTTGCCTGACATGCATTAAGTAAAATTGCTTCCAGTGCTCCCACCGAAAAGCATCCCTTTCACAGGAAGTCAGAAGGACATGCTATTTTCATGTTATGAGTGGTAGTAAAAATAAAGAAGAATTAGTTTGGATTCCAACATACAGATCTGAGTTACTCTTGGTTAGAAAGCACTTTTAAAGTTTATTTTTCCTATCCCTATACTAAATCATTATTGATGTTTTTGAGAATCTTAAATCTTGCTAGGACTTTTGTGGGCTTTTAGGAGAAACTAGAGCAGATTTTATTTTCTTTTTGTCCCTGGAAAAACAAAACAAAACAAAACAAAACACAAGAACTAACACTCAAGAAAATTTACAAGCATGAACCTACCTATGTTTTCTGAATGGCGGGCCATACCGAAGACTGTTTTCAATAAGTGTGTGTGCTTGTATATGTCATCTAGGCCCTTAAAGCATAGTGTGTATACATATTCTTACATACAAAAGTCATCAGCAAGAAAATGGAGGTTACCCATACGAAACAGATATATAGGAAAATCGTCTACTTTGATTTTCCTGAAGATCACTTAATGTCTTACTGAAAATAAAGATTTGTAGGAAGCAGATCTGGGAGACAGAGTCTGTACTTTTCCAAGGGCCTGTTCTTTATATTCCATGAAAGCAAGACCACCCACCGAAGCCCATTGACCTCCTGAGTTTAGAAAGCTTATGGGCTCCTGGGTGGCTCAGTCGGTTAAGTGTCTGACCTTGACTCAGGTCATGATCTCATGGTTCCTGGGTTTAAGTCCTGCATGGGGCTCCGTGCTGACAGCTCAGAGCCTGGAGCCTGCTTCAGATTCTGTGTCTCCCTCTCTCTCTGCCCCTCTCCCACTCTCACTCTGTCTCTCTGTCTCTCAAAAAATAAGTGTTAAGAAAAGAAAAAAGAAAAAAATATTCTGCATTCTCATAGCAATGAGATCATACATCATTTTTTTTCCGTGGGCATTTTAGGGTACAACCACAAAGCTGTTGATATCAAAATCTCTGGTGCTTAGAAAGGAAGTTCATCACAGTAGACGCCTTTGGGTTCAGTCGCAACAGTTAACAAAAAAGACTATATCATAGGATAGTGTCATGAACCTATTTTGAAATTCAGTTAATTTGCCAAGAAAAAATATATATGTTTTCTGTCATCCATTTTTATTTCTTTCCACAGTAATCATAGCATGAAATATCTACTGCAAATAGCACAAATGGATTGTAACAGACACATCCTACCGAGTCCAGATGAGTTGTATCTAGGGTAGGGTCTGTAATTTGATTGGACACACTAGTAAAAACAAGCACCACTTTCCTAAATTAGAAATCTAGATTGTGAATTTTCCAGGCTGACATAGTAAAAGTTGGCTGTGTGTATTTGCTGTTGTGCAAGAAAGGAGATCAAGTCTTTTTTTTTAATTAATTTTTTTTTTTTTTTTTAGTATTTATTTATTTTTGAGACAATGCAGGAGACAGAGTGCAAGCAGCAGAGGGGCAGACAGAGCGAGACACAGAATCTGAAGCAGGCTCCAGGCTCTGAGCTGTCAGCCCAGAGCCCGATGCAGGGCTCGAACTCAGAAACTGTGAGATCATGACCTGAGCCGAAGTCAGACACTTAACTGACTGAGCCACTCAAGCGCCCCTTTTAAATTTTTTTTTAATGTTTATTTACTTTTAAGAGGGCGGGGAGGGGCAGAGAGAGAGAGGGAGATACAGAATCTGAAGCAGGCTTCAGGCTTCGAGCTGTCAGCACAGAGTCTGACATGAGGCTCGAACTCACCAACTGTGAGATCATGACCTGAGCCAAAGTCAGGTGCATAACCGACTGACCCACCCAGGCACCCCAAGATCAAGTTGTTTTAATGACATAAGCCAAAAGCCCAAATGCCACGCTGCCTCCTTAAAGTGAACATATATACAGCTTTTTAATGTGTCTTTACATATTCAGGGCAAGTTCAAAACTTGGCATCTTCAGGATATTAGAATCCATGCAAGCCAAAGATAAGAAGAATTACAAGGGCATGGCTTTTTGTAGAATTATGTAGTTAACCCTCTAAATTCATGCCTAGACATACATGTTTCCTTTGCAGCACCTTTATCCTTAATGATTTACTTAATATTTTACTTTGATAGTATATTCTGTGTGAGACTGGAAATGTATGAGGGTAGGAAATGTGTTTCACTTACTCCTAGACCCCAGCACCCAATATGGTATCTGGCCTGTGATAGGCTCTGAACAATTACTTCCCCTTGCCATCCTTTCCCCCTACCAAGATAAACTTGGCCTTTCCTCCTTCCTCTCTTTGTTCTTCCTGTCATTACTGAATGGCTTGCTGGAAGTTTCCAGAACCACGCCAAACTGGTGCCAGGGAGCCATACTTTTAGCCAGACTTCCACACTTTCCTTCTTCCTATTTCTTACAACTGTGATACCAAATGTAGACAAAGTCTTTCAAATTGTGCCACTTTAATCTTTTTTTTAATGTTTTTTATTTTTGAGACAGAGCGCATAGCGGGCAAGGGGTAGAGAGAGTGAGAGAGGGACGGAGGATCCAAAGCAGGCTCTGTGCTGACAGCAGTGAGCCCTACACGGGAGAGGGGCAAGCCCTTGAACCACAAGATCACAACCTGACCAAAAGTCGGCTGCTCAACAGACTGAGCCACCCAGGTGCCCCTAATCTTTTGATTCTACATTTCACTTCCCATCAAGGACTTCATTGGTCTTTCTCCAGTGTGAAGCCTGGAGTAATGAATACATGGAAGGGGGTGTTGTAGATTCCGGTTGATGCTGTGTCCCTGCTGTGTGGTGAAGAATGCTTCTTTCTGGGATGGGGTTTTACTCTCCTTAGCTGTAAGCATCCCAGTTGAGTTCCCTCATATCTAACCACACTTTCCTACAAGTAAGATGTCAGCAGCATTACCTAAAGTCCTAGGGCTTCCTCTGAGTATATAAAAAGGAAAAAAATAATAATGTGATCACCCAAGCAATGACATTACAAATAAGAACGTATCTAAGTCAACAAGATCCTCAGTAGAATATCCATCCAACAAATGGATGTCACAAAGAGTTCCGAGTGCAGGCAGCTTCCCCCAGTAGGAAGATTGGCTACAAAAGCCTGAATTCATCTTTCAGAGTCCAAGATGATCATGTTTAGTTTGCCTAAATATACAACATGATATGACGAGTTTTGTCATTTTTTTTCTATTTTTTTCTAAAGTTTATTTACTTATTTTGATGGGGAGAGGGGCAGAGGGTGAGGGAGATAGAATCTCAAGCAGCCTCCCCACTGTCCGTGCAGGGCTCAATGTGGGTCTCAAACTCGGGAATCGTGAAATCATGACCTGAGCCGAAGTCAGATGCTTAACTGAACGAGCCACCCAGGCGCCCGCGGTTTTGTAAATTTTTAAGCTTGTCAATATCAGAGACAATATCAAGGGATTTCTGCTTTCTGGTAATGGCTAAGTCATTCGTATCACCCTTCCTTCAGCAAAACTAATTTTAACTGCCACATGAAACACTTCTTAACTTTTTCTTTAAAGCAAGTGTAATGTGAAAAGATAATAGGGAATCACTAGGATAAAACTAAAAGGAAAGAGAGAACCAGGGGCATAAGCAAGGATTAAAGCTGTTTTTCATCTGGGTGGCATTTGCTGGTCCCAGGCAATTTGGACTTGTGCTCTGAAAGCCTTGGAGGCAAGAGGAATAAAAAGCAAATCAGTGCCTACAACAGGGAAGCCTTCTGAAGGAAGCTTACCATAATATGCTGGGACCCCAGAAGGCTAAACCCTCATGGTGTGATGCTAGAAATAAATAGTCCACATGTAGTCTTTAACCCGAAAATTCTACTTCGGTGTTTGTGAGCATATGCTCACAAATAATGAACAGAAAGGAGCTTTAAACAACTCAAGCTGGGTTTATGGGAGAAGCCAGTATATGTGAGGAGTGTGTAAGAGTGCAAGAGTGGTGTGGGCTCTAAGATCTGGCAGACGAGGAGGGCACCACTGTAGGGTGGGTGGGCATACGCTGGAGTGGGCAGGCGTTCATATGTGGAAAGCAAAGTTGTGTTCCAGAAACTAAGGCAAGTACACTTCCTAAAATATTTGATGACCTCCGTGGTTTTTAGTATTTTTTTTTCTTTTTTTTTCAAATGTGTCTGCAGCTTACCTTCACTTAGGTAACATTTCCATATTAGCAGTAATTAGAAGAATTCAGGGAAGCACATTACTTAGACTTCAATTCAGATCCAATATACTCACTGGATACCTACTTGTCTTTTGAGCTCAAACCCACAAATAGTGAGATCGTGACCTGAGCTGAAGTCTGATGCTTAACCAACTGAGCCACCCAGGCACCCCTAAGTAGGTGGTTATTTAAACTTTGCTCATCCAAAGAATAATTCCTCCATTTTCCCACTTGCAAAATTAGCTCTCCTTTGACCTATGCACTCCTTCTAAGCCCAAATGAAGTTCGATCGGTCCCCTTACATTAAAGCCCCATAAAATGTTTTGAACTCCTTCACTAAGTTAAAAAGCTCTGAAAGGAACTTCTCAGGCCTGGCACTTCTAAGTACAGGATTAATGTTAATGATGCTGTGGTTGGTGACGTTCTAAGGAAAAATCAACAAAATAACCACCATAAGGGGAGATTTAACGTACTTCTTTTTTTTTAATGTTTTTAAGTTATTTATTTTTTTACTTATTTTTAATCAATTTATTTTTTATTTTATTTTTTATTTAATTTATTATTTTATTTTATTTTTTTAAGATACTTCTTGGAATAATTGATAAAATAATGGATCAAAATGAATAGGATATAGAACATCTAAGCAACACTACTACTAAGTTTGAGTTAATGGCGTATAAAGAAGCCATAGAAAAATGTTACCTTTCTTCTCTTAATATTTACTGAGCTTTTCTTTTCCTGTTATTTTATTTTGATCTTACTGTGTTCTTGAATTTTTCTTAATGTTTATTTTTGAGAGAGAGAGAGAGAGAGAGAGAGAGAGAACACGTGCATGAGTGGGGGAGGAGCCGAGAGCAAGGGAGACACAGAATCCGAAGCAGGTTCCAGGCTCTGAGCTGTCGCACAGAGCCCGATGAGGGGCCTGAACCCACAAACCATGAGATCATGACCTGAGCTGAAGTGAGACGCTTAACTGACTGAGCCACCCAGGCTCCCCTATCTTACTATATTCTTATATTTTAAGTCTGTCTCTTGTAAATAGCACAAAGCTAATTTTTTTAAAAGAGTATCATTGACAAGTTTATGGATAGCGTACATAATGGTATTTTTAGGCTTTTAAAAAAATCATATTTCTTCCATTTTTTCCTCTTTCCTTTGCTTTTATTTATTCATTTCCTGTTTTTCGTGTTGGGGTGGATAGGTAAATGTTCCTCTCTCTTGAATTCTTCTTTCTTTTATTTTCTCACATCTTTTCTATTTTCTCACCTCTCCATTCTCTTTGTATTCCTTTAATTCAAACCCTTGATATTTTACCACACTTACTAATGAATTTTGGAATTTATGCATATCCTAACCTCTTCCAAAACAGTACAAATTATAATACTCTCATTCCATTATGCCTCTGACTTACATACTCTTTTGTAAAATATACTCTGTTTTTGACTCTGTCACATGTATTCATCTCTCTCTCTCCTTCTCTCTCCCTTCCTCTCTCCACACTTAGTGAAATGCTCTGTTGGGCTACTCCTCTATCTTCCAGTGGAAGCTTTTCACAAATGCCTCGTGAGTCTTGGCCGCTAGTTCCTATTTAAGAAAGATTCATGAGAAGCTCTGTGTTGGTGAGTAGGCTTTGCCACTAATGGGCCTCTGTGCAATATGAAGAGGAAACACTTCTGGCTGCATGTATTTCAGTATCTGAGGGTCCTCTCTCTGAGATCTTTGAGCTGTGAAAAGGAACACAATGCCAGACGGAATGAACAGGCAAGAAAGACTTGATTCAATATTATTACAATGAAGGAGAGAGATTGAACTCAACTCCTCTGCTATGGAAGATGGGGGTACACTGGAGTGTCCTACTGGAAAAGTACTGGAATTTGCTGGGAGGAGGCTGGTCTGTGTGGCTAGGTCCCCTGTGTAACAGCTAATTGGCACCCACGGAAGTTGGGCCCCTGCCCTCCCACAGACCTTAGAGGTTGAGGCACTGTCTCTCTTGATGATTGCATTTCAAAGGGAAAGCGTCTGTGTCCTGGAGAAAGATATTCCTGGGTTGCTGAAGATTTACATCTCACAGGGCAAAGAAAGAATTTATTACTGCAAGTTGTCCAAAGTAAATGCTCTAAGAAAAAGGGAGGTCATGTGCCTCCTGTCAGGAAGAAAGCTGTCTAAATTTCAGTCAGAGTGAGGGAAACGTTAAGGTTACGTTGGTCAGAGGTTCAACGAAAAGTATTACACAGATGGGATTGTCTGCTTTCTGAGGATGAATGGGGAGGAAGTGTGGAGACCTCATAGTTTACTGAAGACTCATCCAGATTGTCCCCACCATCAGCCCCGCCCTGCCACATACCCTCCTCTGTGAGGAAGGATGTCCATGGTCGGCAGGCAGGCATCCTCTGGTCTCCTGCAGGTATTGGGAGACAGCCTTCTACCGTTTCTCCCTATTTTTTCCATCCCAAGCCTCATGTTGGCCTTCAGTGTTCCTGGAGCTTTCTTGGGTCTCTAACGGGCAGACTTTTCCTCCTCATTATTCCTTTCTAGAAGCATTTAGCCCTCTCCATTACCCTTATGACTCCTCTGCTGTCTTTCTTCCATCTTCCCACAACTAGTTGGATTCTCTACTCACTGTTTTCTCATTTATCATTCTCTTAGTGCTATGTGGATATACTTTTTTGTGTCGGTGATGTTTTCCTTTGTTCATTTGATTTTAGTCATTCATGTGAACATAAAGGTGAATAAGTGTCATCAACTTACCATGATAAACTATAAATTTGAGGTCTTAACTTCCAACTTTAATTCACATATGGTCACTTGCCTGCAATGTGGCAAGAGATGGCCACAAGTGGAAAGAGTTGGATTGTACCCAATACTCTCACTTGCTGTGAAAGTGTATGAAGTGGGTAAGCAGTGCATGCCAGTGAAATGTACCCAAAGGTTGTTCTTGCTGGTAGCGGGGACCACACAAGAGGTCTCAGGACCTTGGGGAGCCTGGGTGGCTCATTTGGTTGAGTGTCCGGCTTCGGCTCGCAGTTCGTTGAGTTTGAACCCCATATTGTGCTCTGTGCTGACAGCACAGAGCTCACTTCGGATCCTCGCTTCCCCCTCTCTTTCTGCCCCTCCCCCTCACTTCAAACATAAATAAACATTAAAAGAATAAAAAAAAGAGCCTCAGGACGTCTCTGCCTCTTGCCTTTGAAAAAACACTCTTGGAAGTGGTGTTTCTTCATCATGCTACATTAAGTGTAAAAAAAAAAAAAAACAGATAAAACTGGGACTATAAAAATGTAAGACAGAGAACCAAGAGTTGGAATTATTAGTATTTTCAACAAAAAAATTGAAAATGTTTCAAATGGCAAATAAAAATTCTGAAATTATTTTTTAAAAAGCTCTCAGGGTGGGAGGGAACTCTAAGGGGAAAAAACTAGGGAGATGTAACCCACAAGTGAAATTTTCTGAAAGGGCCCACAACACTTGGGACAGCAGCAGAGTATTTGCAAAATGTGTCCCTGAGATGACAAAGGGATCCCTTTCCACAAATCACATGCATTCCAGGCAAAATTAGGGCAAACTAAGTGCCAGCACAGCACTTAGATTTCAAACATAAACTTTAAAATTTCTAGGGGCACCTGGGTGGCCATCCAACTTCATTGGGCATCCAACTCTTGATTTTGGCTCAGGTCATGATCTCGTGGTTCTTGAGATTGAGCCTTGCGTCCAGCTCTGCTCTAACAACACAGAGCCTGCTTGGGATTCCCCGCCCCCGCCATGCTCTCTCTCTCTCTCTCTCTCTCTCTCTCTGCTCCTCCCCCTCTCACAGGCACATGCTCTTTCTCTCTCAAAATAAATAAATGAACTTAAAAAAGTCATAAGGCTTCTACACAGAGAGAGAGAGAAAGAAAGAGTATTGCTGCTTAAAAATAATCACAAAGTAGGCTGGCTTCAAAATTCACACTTAAAATTGAGACTGAATGATGTTAAAATAAGAACACAGGATACAGAAATGATTATGTAATATGATCTCAGTAGATAAGATAAAAATCTGGAAAAATAAGAACATTGGGAGAACTTATGCCAAAATATTAGTGGCTGTTTTTTTTTAATTTTTTTAAATGTTTTATTTTATTTTTGGGAGAGAGAGTATGAGTTGGGAGGGGAAGAGAGAGAGGGAGACAGAATCTGAAACAGGCTCCAGGCTCTGGGCTGTCAGCACAGAGCCCAACGTGGGGCTCAAATCCACAAATGGCAAGATCGTGACCTGAGCCCAAGTCGGATGCTTAACTGACTGAGCCACCCAGGTGCCCCTGATAGTGGCTGCTTCTGATTGGTGACAACTTTATTAATGAATGTTGTGATATTTTATAATTTTGTTGCTACTTTCTAGATGTTCTAGAAGGGTCACGTATTACAATAACAATTAGGATACATAGAGGTAAAAAGTAAAGAAAAAGAAAAAAAAAAGCATTTTCCCCATGGACATTCTTTGGGGCGCAGACCTGTCACATTGGGATCATATCATTCTGAAGCCATTTCTCAAGTTCACTTGTCCTTTAGCCCTGGCTACACCTTAATGATTCAGGTAAGCCTGTGACATTTCAATCAAACATTAGGTGAGTTTCAAAATCTTACCAGGAGCTTCCCACAATCTTAAACTTTAAAAAATTCTTTGCAGCACTTTGGAGTCATAAAAGAAAACTTTCCATAAAAAAAAAATTATTTTTTCTTGAGAGCTAAAACTTAAAATTTCTGCAGAGGCAATTATTTGGCCAAACAAAATTCCCTCAGAGATATAAATCATGGCAGCTTGCCCCTGGTCTGATTTGTGCTGTTTCTGCTTGAGTTAGATTGGAGATAAAGAACCATCTCCCTGGCATTGTTGGGTTTGTGTTTTCTGAAAGCTGGTGTAAAAATTGCATGGTTTATTTTATATAGGATACAATGACAGTACAGATGAATAATACTGTCCTCTTCCAAGGAAGTTAGAAAATTACAACTAAGGGACCCAATACAACTTATGTGCCTGCTTTGTTCCACTTACATATTTTTATTTTTATTTTTATTTTTTTGGAAATTTATTTTCGAGAGAGAGAGACAGAGCATGAGTGGGGGAGGGGCAGAGAGAGAGGGAGACACAGAATCCGAAGCAGGCTCCAGGCTCAGAGCTGTCAGCACAGAGCCCGATGTGGGGCTCGAACTCACAAACTGTGAGGTCCTGAGCTGAGCTGAAGTCAGATGCTTAACCGACTGAGCCACCCAGGGGCCCCATGCTTGCATATTTTTAAAATGAATCGGTGGTCACAATTTATAAATCACGAGATTGTCCCCCCAGATTTCTGGATTTTGAGGCTTCTCTTAAATAATTGGAGAATCTGGGGGTGCCTGGGTGGCTCATTCATTTGAGCACTCAACTTCAGCTCAAATCATGATTTGCTGGTTCATGGGTTTGAACCCTGTGTTGGGCTCTGTGCTGACAACTCCAAGCCTGAAACCTGCTTTGGATTCTGTGTCTCCCTCTGTCTCTCTCTCTGCCCCTCCTCTGCTCATGCTTTCTCTCTCTCTCTCTCTCTCAAAAATAAATATTAAAAAAATTTAAAAAACAGGGGCGCCTGGGTGGCTCAGTCGGTTGAGCATCCCACTTCAGCTCAGGTCATGATCTTACAGTCCGTGAGTTCAAGCCCCACATCAGGCTCTGTGCTGACAGCTCAGAGCCTGGAGCCTGCTTCGGATTCTGTGTCTCCCTCTCTCTCTGTCCCTCCCCTGCTCATGCTCTGTCTCTCTCTGTCTCAAAAATAAATAAAGACATTAAAAAGAAATTAAAAACATAAAAATTGGAAATGTGGGCAGCAATTTGTTGGAAGCAAGCTTGCAGTTTCTTAAGGTACATCTCCATTCTCCGGGCTTCCTAAAACCTACCTTCACCATTTGGGTTAACTGCCTGGCTCCAGTGGATAGTTGGACTGGTGAATTCTGTTTGTAAAGACTGATGGTAATTCTCATTGACAGCTATAATTATTCAGTGAAAAATGTGTACCTGTGGAGGCTAGTCATGGTGTTTCTGTGAAAAATTGTTTCTGGCTTTTGAGTCAGACATCATGGATTGTGTATCAAGCAAGATGACTTGGGATGTGGCTCAAATGGATTCCGCAAAGTTAAATGAATTTCTCCTCAAAGTAAGAAGGCCTGAGCTGAAGCAGCTCTGAGGTTGGTCAGTTTAGGAGCACACAGATGCCCTCAGGGATCTAGAAATTTTCTCTCTAACTGCTCTGCCATCCTCAGAGAATTGGTCTTACTCTCATGCTGGCTCTTCTCAAGGACACAAAATTGCTGACACAGAAGTTGTCACATGCAAAGATAGTGCACAGCAGAAAAAGAGGGCAACTCTCTTTTTTGAGTCTCTTTTTAAGATGGGGGAAAAAACAGACACCTGGGTGTCTCAGTCGGTTAAGCTTCTGATTTTGGCGCATGTCATGATTTCATGGTTCAGGAGTTCAAGTCCCACATTGGGTTCTATGCTGACAGCTCAGACCCTGGATCCTGCTTTGGATTCTTTGTGTGTGTCTCTCTCTTTGTGCCTCCTCTGCTTACACTCTGTCTCTTTCTCTCTCAAAAATAAATAAACATTAAAAAATCTAAAAAAAAATGAATATCCACACAGGGGGGTGCCTGGGTAGCTGAGTTCGTTAAGCTTCTGTCTTTTGATTTTGGCTAAGGTCCTCATCTCACAGTTTGTGGGTTCAAATCCCATGGCGGGTTCTGTGCTGACAGCTCAGAGCCTGAAGCCTGCTTTGAATTCTGTGTCTTCCTCTCTCTCTGTTCCTCCCCTAGTCATTCTCTCTCTCTCTCTCTCTCTCTCAAAAATAAATAAATATTAGAAACTTTTTTTTCCCTTGGTTAAAGAGCAAAAAACAATTAAACAACTTTCCAGAATCCCTCACTAGCATATCTTCCTTAATATAACTTTGGTCAGAACTGTGCCCTAGGGCCCCTAGGTGGCTCAGTTGATTAAGCATCAAACTTCAGCTCAGGTTCTCATGGTTCGTGAGTTCGAGGGATCTCTGCTGTCAGCACAGAGCCTGCTTTAGATCCTCTGTCCCCCTCTCCCTCTCCCCACCTCTCTCTCTCTCAGAATAAATATATAAATATGTAAATGTAGGCATAGAGCATGGTAGAGTACCTGTGATAAGTTTAGAAGATTCAGCTTCTAAGCTAGACAGAATATTCCCTTCCCTTACCACAAGGTGGGTCACATTGGGGGAAAATGCCCCCAGAGTAAACCTTGGATCTATCACAGGAAAGAAATGGGAAGGGGAAACTGATTTTATGTACATAATGACCAATACCTGCTACAAATTAAGAGCCATTCTCTAGCTTTGTAAGAACCTTGGGCATCTTTAAACTTTACCAACGTCAAGTTCTTTGTAAATTAGGAATAGCAGTGCCCTTTTCATGGGTTTAATAGAAACCTTAAACATTGTAACATGTGATAGTGTAGTTATTTAATATACGTTTGCTTTTTTTGAAGTGCGGATATATTTCTGAAAATGGAAAATAGCAAAAGGTAAATTGTAAGGGTTGCAGAAACTTCAATGAAACTGGTTGAAGCGTTTTGAAAACTTTTGCTAAATGCTGTTTCAGGTGCAGGTTTACTTAGCATAAGATGTATTTTCACTTCTACTCCACTAATGGATGAGAAGAGCCACTCACAACTTGAAAGTAGACAGTTGTGTTTATGAGGTTTAGGTATTTGTCTACCATTATTTTTTGTGAAAGAGAAAAGTGGGGGCGCCTGAGTAGCTCAGTCAGTCGGTGAAGTGTCCAATTTCGGCTCAGGTCACGATATTACAGTTCATGAGTTCGAGCCCCATGCCGGGCTCTGTGCTGACAGGTCTGAGCCTGGAGCCTGCTTCGGATTCTGTGTCTCCCTTTGTCTCTGCCCATCCCCCACTGGCACTCTGTCTTTCTCTCTCAAAGATAAGTAAACATTAAACAATATTTAATTAGAAAAACAAGAAAGAAAAGCGAATGTGTTACCCTAGAGACAGAGCTGAACTTTGGCACAGTTCGATATGGACTCCTTTTCCCTCCGCCCTGTCATTTGGATACAGGAGACTATTTGGTTGTTTGATGTTCTACCAGAAGGGATGCTCTGTGGCAAGGCACTGTATAAAGCAGGTGCTACAGCATGCTCGACTGGGCGGGATGACAAGTGATGGCTTCCCCAGAGTCAGAGCACAAGACAGATTCAGTGAATCTTGCCCTATGATGGAGAATCCACACACCAGGCCTGCAGATTAAACTGCTGAAGTGGGAGTGTTTGCATTCCTACTCCCAAGAGAGCTTTCATCAAGTGGCAGGAGAGAGGGGAGCTCTGAAGTCTGCATATAACACAGTCACCACCTGATGATCCCTATCAAGAGGACTACAAAATCAAATTAAGACCTCGGAAAACAACAGATGTAGGAATCTTGCAAATCCCTGTGGTTGCAAGGATGTTACTAGTTCCTAGGGGGGGAAATAAAATAAAACAGGACAGGAACCTTGCAAGGTGATCCAAATAGCAACCAGGCATTCCAGAGGGTTCTGAGCATTCTTTGCTTTTATGAGTTGGCGGAATTCAGCTCCTTGGAGATCATCTATCAAAGGGTATCGCTTGCTGACATTTTTGGTCACTTGTGGCCTCCGTGATGACAATGTACTCATGTTTGGCCTTGAAAACATAATGAAACCACCCACAAAGGCTTCAGCCTCTAGTTAATCAAGCGTGTTTCAACATAGTTTTAAAAAAGAAAAGGAAAAGATTGCCTCAGTAAGAAGACTGTAATTCTAATCCTAGTTTCCTCTGCAGGTATCAATGCCTCAGGACTGTAAGCAAAGTCTTCTAATTTCTACACCTCACTGCCTCCAACTGTACGATGATGATAATAAAATCTACACTTCCTATATTATTCCTGTTCCGATTCAGTGCCAAATAGGCTTTCAATAGGAATATTCCAAAATTATTATGGAGCAGGTACTGCCCAGAATGGTCAAGCCATGTACATTCATCATAAGAAAATAATATTCACATTCTTATTCCTTGGGGGAGAGGGACTGAAGCGTTTGATAAGTTGCAGAGGTCATCGTGACCCTGTGCCCTTAAATATTTCTCTCACTTAGCCACTGAGTAAATGTAAGAAATTTAACACTGATATATTATCATTATGTAATACAGTGTGCATTCAAATTTCACTGATGGTACTCACAGTGCTTTTTCTCTCCTTTAATATATGCCAGCCTCTCCGCCCCCTCCCCCTGCTTTTTTCTTTTTTCTTTTCTTTTTTTTTTTTTTTTTTTTTTTTTTTTTTGGCCTTTCATGACCTGACCTTGGCCTTTGAAAGAGAACAGGTGGCGCACCTGTGTGGTTCAGTGGGTTGAGTGTCTGATTTCTTGATTTTGGCTTAGGTTGTGATGTCATGGTTCATGGGTTTGAGTCCCACATCTGGCTGCGTGCTGACAGGGCATGGCCTGCTTGGGATTCTCTGTCTCTCTCCCTCTCTCACTTTCTCTCTCTCTGCCCCTCCTCTGCTCTCTCTCTCTCAAAATAAAGAAATAAACATTAAAAAACATCACAGGCCCAGTGGTTGGTAGCATATTCCCCACTTTGGGTTTTTCTCTTTTTTTCCCATTATCCAATTCAGCTTACACCGTTGGTTGTCAGAAAGATTTCATACGTGATACAGCATCTTTCTCAAAGCAACCTGTTGGGAGGCACTGGGTGTCCATTTGTTCCATTCATGGTTCTATTAACTTGATCCCTTAGGTAAGGGAGTTTCGGCCAGATTTCCTTCCTTTTAAAGACATCCCTTTATAATGAGTTAGTCATCTATTGCAAGATACTTTAAAACTATGTAAATATTTTATTTGTCAACAAACTTGAACCTTTGGTTTTCAGCATCCAGCCATGACAGTTGTCCATATAAATTTTTCCTGTTTTTGTGCACATTTAGTGGTTTTCTAACTCTGTCATTTGGGAAAGTTAATTCATTTATCAGGACCCACAAAACAGAAGCGGTCTGGGTGGCCTGGAGCGCATCCCAAATCTGAACGTGAGTAAGCCAGCCAGCATGTATGGGAAACACCTGTCAAGGAATTAGAACATAAACCAATCAGGGACGCCTGGGTGGCTCAGTTGGTTAAGCATCCAAATTTAGTTCAGGTCATGATCTCACAGTTCATGAGTCTGAGCCCCACATCAGGCTCTGTGCTGACAGCTCAGAGCCTGGAGCCTGCTTCAGATTCTGTGTCTCCCTCTCTCTCTGCCCCTCCCCCACTTGTTCCATCTCTCTCTCTCTCCCTCTCTCTCTCTTTCTCAAAAATAAAGATTAAAAATAAAAAGAAAAACTTAAAAAAAAAAAAAAAAAGGAGGACATAAGCCAATCAGAATCCCTCATCTCAGCCTTAGCTGGCTTACCTTACTGTGGCAGATAGGATCTGCTGGCCTTAAGGAGATCCCTGTTCTCCTGGCCAAGCACGCTGTGTTTCCCAGTGGCCTATCCTAACTCCCTGTGAAACCAGATCCCTCAGGAAGAGTGCTCCATGCTTGTGAGGTGTTGTGCTCCCCCAACCCATGGATTGGTTCCCTGTAAATGAAGGACATTAAACTCGTTATTCAATTGTATTATTTTTGTCATTTGACATGTTCCTTCTGCCTTCATCATGTATTTGTTACTTGCTTATCAGTAGCAGTGTATTTTTCCAACATGGTAACAGTTAAGGGCCATTGTTCATTTTTGGTGCTTAAGTTGTTCTAGATTTGGTAAGTGGAAGCCCCATCAGATTGGTTCCTATGTTATTTTGTTCCTCTCTCTCTCTCTCTCTTTTTTTTTTTTTTTTTTTGTACTCTCCAGAATAATGAGATTCAGGCTCCTCTCATGCTTTCCCTGAACCAGCCTGGGCTCTCCTAAGAGTGCTGGTTCCATTTGGCAAAGAAGTGTATTTGGAAACAAATCTCTGGGACCTAGGGGTACACATACCTAATCGGAAAAAAATCCTATCAATTTTTATTTAAAATAAAAAATTTTAGAGGCACCTGGGTGGCTCAGTCGGTTAAGCGTCCGACTTCGGCTCAGATCATGATCTCGTGGTCCATAAGTTCGAGCCCCACGTCGGGCTCTGTGCTGACAGCTCAGAGCCTGGAGCCTGTTTCAGATTCTGTGTCTCCCTCTCTCTCTCTGCCCCTCCCCCGTTCATGCTCTGTCTCTCTCTGTCTCAAAAAAAACGTTAAAAAAATTAAAAAAAATAAATAAAAATAAATAAAAATAAAATAAAAAATTTTAGGAGCACCTGGGTGGCTCAGTGGGTTGAGTTTCTGACTCATGACTTTGGCTCAGGTCATAATCTCATGGTTTGTGAGTTCAAGGCCCACACTGGGATCTGTGCTGGCAGTGTGGAGCCTGCCTGGCATTCTGTCTCTCTCTCTCTCTCTCTCTCTTTCTCTCTCTCTCTCTCTCTCTGTCTCTCTGACCCTCCTCTGCTTGCTCTCAATCTGTCTCTCAAAGTAAATAAAAATAAACTTTAAAAAAAATTTAGTTTTTTAAAGTTTTATTTATTTATTTTGACAGAGAGAGAGAGAGAGAGAGAGCAAGCATGAGCCAAGCATGAGTGGGGGGGAGGCAGAGAGAAAGGGAGAGAGAGCATCTCAAGCGCATTCTGCATGACCTGAGCCAAAACCAAGAGTCAGACGCTCAACTGACTGTGCCACCCAGGCGCCCCATATTTAAAAATGTTTAAGCAAAGTAAAAGTAAAAACTAGTACCTCATGGATTTGTCAGGAGGAAGATAAAATGGGAGTTAAGTTCTACAGTTGGTGGACGTGTAAACCAATCTGTCAGTATGTAGTTAGGTTTAAGACATTCACACCTGATTCACCAGCAATTTAGTTTTGAGGCATTCACCCTGGGGGTGCTCTCCCATCAGTGCAAAAAGAGGCATGTTCAGGAAAGTTCACTTGGCATGACTGATTATAGCCAAAATAGGGGATGTGATAAAGAAACTCTGGTATATTTACCAGATGGAAACCTTTTTCGCAGGTGGAATTCATGGATTAGAAATACATGTCTTAATATGCAATTCAAACATAAAATGTAAAAAAGGAAGAAATAAAACGTTATACCAAAGAGATCTACAGTATTATATTGTAATTTGTTTAAAACAGACACCAGTGCTGCTTAGGGTTTACGTGCCTATACTTCCATTATAAAAACATGAATTCGAATGACCAGGCTGCCGTGGTGCCTGGGTGGCTCAGTTGGTTAAGTGTAGGACTTCAGCTCAGGTCACGATCTCACGGTTCGTGGGTTCGGGCCCCGCTTTGGGCTCTGTGCTGACAGCTCTGAGCCTGGAGTCTGCTTCAGATTCTGTGTCTCCCTCTCTCTCTGCCCCTCCCCTGCTCATGCTCTGTCTCTCTGTGTCTCAAAAAATTAAAAAAATAAAAAAAATAAAAAGAATGACAAGGCTGCCTTCATGTTAACAGTTGCTTTCGGAGAAAGAAAATTGGAAGCAATTAGGTAGAGCTTCAGCTCTATGCCTTAAGTTTTATTTCTTTGTGATTAAAAACAGAAATAGGTAATTTTATAGCTTTTCAAATGTTTTATAAAAATTTATGTAATTATATATTATCATATGGGATTTTATCAAGCAATATGGACATTTAGCCCAGTGCTTGTGAAGAAAATAGAACAATGATTCGGGAGAACCAGAAATCCAGAAACCGAGGAACATTAGCTGTGTTTCAGCCTAAGTGTTTTCTTCTTTTTTGGAGAAGGTGGACCTTTTTCCCCCTGTTTTTCAGTGGGGTATGAAAAGGTGTAATCCTCACGGTATCTTCCTGTGAGGGAAAAGGGCATTTGTAACGTGTTGTTCAATCATTCTGAGCTGCTGTGGAAGTAAATTGTAGCATTGCCACGAAATGCAGGGTGCATTTTACATCCTTGACTAGGACACATTTCGAAAATTGAACATTCTAGAGAAGGAAGGTCATTTCAACTGAATCCAGTGTTAGAAGATATCAGAGGAGGCAGAATTAGGAACTGGTTGTCTGAGGGGAAATTAGCATCGCAGAAAGAGAATCAAATCTGGCAGATCTAACGCAGAGGCTAAGGAAGTACTTATCAGTAGGAATGGCAGAGAAAGGAGAAGAAGGTATTCAGTCAGCAACAGGCCAGTTACTTTCATAGGCCACAATTATGAGATAATAAGACAATTTCCTTTCCCCCACATACAAAAGAGATACACATGAGAGAGGAAAAGGGAGATTTGTCTTAAACTAGGGTGTGGGTGGATGGGCACAGTAAGAAGCCAGCAAAATTCAGAATGGTGCCAGGCTTTGGGGTGTATGAAATAACGTGAACAGAATTCATTAAATCGTGCCTAAGCCCTAGGTTCTAACCCCAGTTCCAATTATTTGATGACCTGTAGTAAGACACTTGACTTCTCTGAACCTCAGCTTTGTCATCTGTAAATAAGGAGGATATACTCAATTATCTAATTACTTTCCTACTTTAGCACTTATGATTCTGTGACATTCAAATCATCGAGTCCCATAGATAACCATATTTATCAAGTATCTGCAAATGTGCAACGTATTCTTCCTGGGGACTTTATGTCATCTCATCTCATCAAGTAGGTTTTACCAGATTTTTGCAGGGTACCCAAAAGTTTATCAAGGTTTAGTAGCTTGCTCAAGCAAGTTGGTGAGCTAGCTGGTGAGGGATGTAGAATCGACCTGGAATGTGCAGTGTTCTTGTCTGAAATATTTTGCCACATAGCGAAGCACCTGGGTAAGCAATGTATGTGTGTGTGTGTGTATATACACACACACACACATACATTGCTTACATATGTAAGCACACGCACATATACACATATATACACACACACATTGCTTACATACATTGTACATGTGTATGTATATGTATGTACATATATACATATCTATGTATATGTATACGTGCATATATATATATATATATATATATATATATATATATATATATACATATGTATATATGCACATACATACACACACGCACACCAGTATTTCTCTGGTCGAGTACCGAAGGAAAATCATGAAGGATACAGCAGGGAGATGTATAGACCTATAGAGTGAGAGATTTCAAATAACCCAAAAGCAGAAAAATAAAAGGCACTGGAGAGCTTATAGGACAGGAAAGAAGAAACTTGAAGCCTAAAAAGAACTCAACAAGAAAGAAAAACAGCCCAAAATATGTGCTACTTAGAATGCAATTCCAGAATTCTGGCACAATCCAGTGTCCCCCAAATACTGAATGAGTACATCAACTTCTTTGAAAATGACATTTCCCCAAGGCAGCTCATTGTCCTCTTTCTTGCACTCATCTGTTTTCTCTGGTTCAGTAAGTAAACATTTCTGTAGCTCCCCACCTAAGTCTCACTTTTGTTACCAATGAAGTCAGGGTAGGGGGTGGGATCAGCAAAGAAAAGAAGAAAAAGACAATGACAAAACAGCTTTTAGAGAAGAGAAATACATTCAATTATTAACTCACCTCCTCTTTTTCCCACTGTAACAATCTCCCATGGTGATGTTTGCTGAATTTATCACCATGATATTTCAGAATTAACCCTCCTTACCACCCACCTACTTTAATGATATTTAGTAAATACTATGAAAACGAGAAATGGCCTTCATTTCCCTTTTCTCTTGCTTATTTTACTTTCTAGTTTGTGGGGGGAAATATTCAGATTAATCTTTAGAAAGCATGGATAAGATCCATAATATTATTTCCTAAATTTAGTTTCCTGAGAAGTATCCCCCAACACCTTTATTTAAAAATGAAAAAAAATAAATGAGGTTTTTTTTCTTTGATTTAGGGAAAAAGCACCTTAGTTTCAACTATCTTACTATTTTAAGTCAAAGGTGATTTAGGTTTGAACTAAGGGTAAATATTTTTCTTTATTCAAAAAGCCTGATTTAGACACTCACTCTACAAGACTCAGATGGCCATGTTTAAATTATTAGAGGCCTTGGTGAGCCTGCTGTTTTCTGTTTCTGGATCATTTACATTTGTCTGTTTATTTGTTTGATGGTTTTCATATTCTAGCTACTGGGTTCAAGTACCACATCACAGTTCTAAATTATATTTCAATCCATGCTTCATATAAATGGCCCAGTGGAAGGATTGCAATAAAAGTGTACTTTGTAATCCTGAGTCTACTCAGGCCATTACAGAAAGCACAATGTCAGCACTTTCACTTCCATTATACACCCTATTTGTTCAGAAATTACATACACAGCCATAAAAATTTGCTTGGCTGCGAGGTATTAGCTCAGCCCACGAATAAACAATTAGATAAAAACCATAAAATGGCTAAGACAATTGATTAAGAGTAAAGTTTGGGCCAACTATGTATGTGACCTGGGTTCAATGTCACTTAGACACTCTTTCTTCCATACCAAGAAAAGAGCCATGAAACAAGGGATTCCTAGGCTGGAGGAAAATCCTGAGGCGGGTTCTTCATGGGGTAGAGTTGAGAATTTCTTTGCCTTATTTGGGAAAGAAAAGGAATTACGGTGAGAATAAAATTTCTGCCTTGATGATATTATGGTATATCAGGAGAGCTTTGGACCAAAGATCAGGAAAATAGTCATGAAAACTTCTCTACAAAGAAGAAGTTCCATCTTATAAATCATGGGGTGAAAGAATTCTAGAGAACAGACAGCAATCAGTCTTTTTTTTCTTTCTTATCAATATTCTTTTATAGTTAGGAGAATATTAAGTACGAATCTAGGTACTACTCACATGGATTTCTCAACCATCTGGTGGTATTTTAGCCAGCTTTGGTTCCAACAACAAAATATCATAGACTGTGTAGCTTACTCAGTAGCCATTTATTTCTCACAGTTCTGGAGGGGAGAAGTCTGAGATGAGGGTGGTAGCATAGCATGGGCTCTTTTTCTGGCTTGCAGATGACCTCCTTCTCACCGTGACCTCACATGGCAGAGGGAGGGAGAGTCTAATCTCACATCTTACTCTTGGAAGGCTACCAGTCCCACCTTAAGGACCTCATTCTCATCACCTCATCTCACCTAGTCGCCTCCTTTGGGAGGCCTCTCTTCTCAACACCATCATATTGGGCATTTGGATTTCAACATAGGAATTTGGGGGGATGCAAACATTCAGTCCCTAACACATGGTTAGGTTTTCTCTTTGGGCTTCTCTGTTTTAAAAGATCAAATAAAGATTTCAAAAGCCTGCTGTCTCAGTGGTCACTTACCTTGGACGAGACTTAGTTTGTCCCTATATGATTGACCCAAGATGACTCACAGCGATAACACCACTTGATCTGTTTGATCTGTTTAATTTCTCATTTGCATCACTGAAGGGGGATCCTCTCCTATATTCTCTGGGGAAAAAAAAGACAAGAAAGAAAAAAGAAAGAAAGAAAAAGATGTTTTAAAGTATAAAATGTGGGGAAAAAAAAAGAACCCTCATGATATTATATAAACACTATGGAATGTTCCATGCTTTGGTATATTCTAAAAGCCCTACTGTCTGGATTTTAATTTCTGTTCTGCAACTTAGTAGGTATGTGAGTCTGAGTAAGCCACTTAACCTCTCTGTTCTTCAGCTCCCTCATCTTTTATATGAAGATAAAAATAGTATCCAGCTCACAGGTTGTTATGAGTATTGTATCAGTTGATAAATGGTAAATATCTAGACTAATGCTTGACACCCAGGAACAAATAAATAATTCCTAGGTGGGGAAGGCAGTGGTGTAAGTTTTGCTAGACTATGTTCTCCTAGCAAGAATTCTCCAAATCCATATACTCAGAGATAAAGAAAACTTCACAGTTGTTTTGACCAGAAAAGAAGTCCCCCTCCTATGGCCTTAGATGGTCCAAGTGTCAATGACATAAAGGCAAAGCAAAATGAAAAGAGAAAAAAAGACAATCCATGAATTCCTCAACTCTTAAGCTTCACTGGAGAATACAAAAATAGGATATCCATTATTTTAACATTTCATAAGTTCATTGTCAAGTGTTAAATAATCAGTGGAGCTATTAAAATACTTACCTTAAGTATTACTTAATAGGGGCGCCTGGGTGGCTCCATTGGTTAAACGCTTGACTTTGGCTCAGGTTAGGATCTCACCATTACCTAGTTCAAGCCCTGTGTCGGGCTCTGTGCTGACAGCTTGGAGCCTGGAGCCTGTTTCAGATTCTGTGTCTCTGTCTTTCTCGGCCCCTCCCCTGGACTGTTTCTCTCATGCTCTTCCTCTCTCTCTCTGTCTCAAAAATAAAATATTTTTAAAATTAAGTATTACTTAATAGTTGTTTCTTTTTTTCCTTTAAAAAAGTGAACAAATGCAATAATTAATGTCATATTCAGTGCTTCTTTTTCCAGAAAACCATTTCACAGAATTTATTCTCAAAGATAAAGTTATTTAACCAAAATCTAGTGAGCTTTTACCGTCGGGGGAAAAAAAAAAAAAACAGTTTAAAAAAAATGAAAGGTGGAATTATTTCAGTCAAGTCTAGACTTACTTACAGACTGATTTTGGAAAAGCATTATTTGCTCAAAAGAAAATTAATATTTCCTTTGGCTTTTCTGAAATAGGCAACATTCCATTTTCTCACAGACAATTATGAATTTCATTAGAAGGGTTGATGAATCCAAAAGCAAATTGGTTTGGCTTATATAAGACTGTAAAGCTGCTTAAATTAAATCAAATTAAAGTATTAGATCTAATGCCCTTAAAGACAGAAGCATTAAACTCATTTTGTTGGGAGAGAAATAGAGGTGTCTAATGCAAACTTCTCTTTCTGAACCTACACCTTTAAAGTGAAGGAAAGAGCAAGATCTTCTGTTATAAATTTCCCCCATTTGAAGTATTGAGTGCATAATCACATTGTATGTTGTGTTTTTTGTTGTTGTTGTTGTTGAACGAGTCCATAAAACTTAAGTCCATTCATCAAATAGTGCTTCCATCACAACATGAGAACATAGCCTACAAGGTGCATTAAACCTGTAGAAGGAAATTACTAGTATACAAATATTTCTCTGGTGCTCAAGGTGCGTGCTTCTTCCTGTCACTGGGAAGAAGTCCCCACCACTGCTCCATTTCTAACAGGCTGCAGTCAAATATGAAACTCATTAACTTGTGTTGGCAGAGGATGAAGAGTGCCAGTTATCCAGCCAAGTTCATGACAGAGTGAAGATGCCCCAGACAGAAAACACCACAGCACCTGTCTGGGGAGAAAGGGAAGTGAAATCAAGATAGGGGAGACCAATGACCTCTTAAAGTAGAGGATCGATCGCCTCCAAAGCTAAGCTGACGAACCACCACTGTCCGTGAGCTTGCCCTTAGACCTTCATTGCTAATGCCCGCACAATGGCAATGCACTTCTGCCTGTCATCACTTCCTAGGAGCCCACAATTAAGTCATATTTCCAATGTGTGTGACAGCTGGAGAAGCTGGAGAAGTTTTATTTGTCTCTAAAACTTCCGTGAAAACATCTGAATCCCGAAGAAGAAAGCATAATAAAAGAAACATGGGTTCCATGTTGGAAAAGATGAGATATTTCAGCTAAGGCTAGAGAACATGAGGGGAGATGAAAGAAAAGGCAATTGCCTCTTGTCTGCTTAAGAATAATGTGCATAGGAATAACTATAGTAAGCAGTGGTACAATCCCATTCACATCTTTGACCTGTAGGGTCAGAGGTAAGGCCACCTGTGCTGCAGGACAATCAGGAGACCTATTTCAAGCTAATAGATGCCTATAGCAAGTGTTCTGTTTGCTTAAAGCCACAATGAGCAGAAAGCCTCATGCTCCGTTAAAGGGACCTGTAGGGACTGGCTTCTGACAAGAGCAGCCCTGGCAGGCCCTAAACAGGACTCCTGATGGTTTTGGGAAACATGAAACAGAAAGTGTTCATTGCAAAGCCACACTTTTTCATTCCCACTCTCATTTTCTCACTCTTCCTGGGCCGCCATATCTCTGGATTTGCATAGTAAATGTTTCCAATCCCCATGAAAGCCAGAGGAAATAATAGATTTACTGTAATTTGAGATAGATATCCTCACCAATCCCAAAGGAAGTTTATTTCTGTTTCAGCATATTCATCTTTATCAATGAGATTAATACTTACACAGTAAATAGAAAAAAATAGCATATCTTGAAAAGGATAATACAATATGTTCCAAAGAAAGCAGAGCAAATATATCCTCTGAAATAGAGTAGTGCAAAGAAGAAAATGACATTTTCAAATGTTTAATTTGTATTTTTAATAAGATTTTTGAGATATTGCATCTGTGAAACTACAATAGCCCCATGCAGAGGTGAGGAAAATCATTCCTTCTGCAAGTATTTATTGCTTAGCTGCCCCAAGCTACTCTCTGAGTACCCCATTATGAACAAAGAAGACACCCTTCTTGACCTTAACGAAGTTTGCATTCAGATGGTAGCCACTCGCCTAAGCCCACTTACTTAAAATTAATTATGAGTGTCCACAGTGCTACGGAGATGAACTGTACCACATGTCACACAGATAACAGGGGGCCGCTCATCAAATCTGTGCAATCAAGGAAGGCTTACCCTGAGCAAGTGATATTTAAAGCAAGACAGAGATTAGCCAGGCCAAGACCTGGGGAAAATATGAAGCACGTGGAAGAAAAATCAAATGGGAAGCTTTAAAAAGAAGAAAAAAAAAGTATATGATCAAAGAACCAAGGGGCCAGGAGAGTGTGAAAGCAAACCTGTAAAAGATTAGGCTGGACAGGGAAGCAAGGGCTAGGTTATCTCCAGTCTAGGAAGCCATACTGAGGAATTGAAATTTTACCTTAAGACTAGTGGAAACGGGGCGCCTGGATGGCGCAGTCGGTTAAGCGTCCGACTTCAGCCAGGTCACGATCTCGCGGTCCGTGAGTTCGAGCCCCGCGTCAGGCTCTGGGCTGATGGCTCAGAGCCTGGAGCCTGTTTCTGATTCTGTGTCTCCCTCTCTCTCTGCCCCTCCCCCGTTCATGCTCTGTCTCTCTCTGTCCCAAAAATAAATAAAAAAAAAGTTGAAAAAAAAAAAAAAATTAAAAAAAAAAAAAAGACTAGTGGAAGCAACTATAGAACTATAAGTAAGAAAATGACATGAGCACATGTGTTTTTAGAATATAATTCTAGAAACTCTGGAGACTAGGTTGCAGAAGGTGGGAGATTATGGGGCAGGGAGTCTAGGAATGCGTTCAAGCAGTCAGGAGGAGAGGTGACAGTTGCTTGTAATATAAAGTCATTCCAATAGATAGGAATCATTGGAATCCTGAAATAATTCATGGAAATGAAAAGCATTACTGCTGATGAAAATCTGCAATGGAGAAAATTATTGGTAAATTGAAAAAAAACAACTTAAACTAGAGGCCATGACATTCTTGTAGAATCCATAGGAAAAGACCAAAAAGATGAATACAGTGACAGAAATATTAGGAGGAGAGGTCTAAGGGATCACACATTAGGGGATCTAAGAGGTGAGAATGGCCAAATGAAATTGAAAAAAAAAAATGGAGCAGAGAAAAGATACAAGATGGTAGGGATTAAAGAAAGGAGCTAGGGGTGCCTGGGTGGCTCAGTGAGTTAAGGTCTGACTCTTGGTTTTGGCTTAAGTCACGGTCTCACAGTTGGTGAGCTCAAGCCCCAAATCAGGCTCTGTGCTGACAGTGCAGAGCCTGCTTGGGATCCTCTCTCCCCTCTCTCTCAGCCCCTACCCCACTCACTCTCTCCTTCTCTCTCTGTTTCAAAATAATTCAACTTAAAAAAAATAAAAGGAGCTACCAAATTACAAAATACATGGAAGAAACTTAAATCCATATTGCTAAGTGAAAGAAGTTGGTTTGTAAAAGACCCCTACTGTATGTTTCCAACAACAGGATGTTCTAGAAAAGTCAAAACCACAGAGATAATAAAACATCAGTGTTTGCTAGGGGTTCAGAGAGAGGGAGTAGGGATGAAGAGTTCGAACATACAGCACTTTTAAGGCAGCAAGACTATTCTCTCTGATACTGTAATGGTGGGTACATATCATTCCAGACTTGTCAAAACTCGTAGAACTGAACAATACAAAACATGAAACTTAATGTAAATGATAGATTTTAGTTCATCATGTATCAACATGAGTGCATTCATTATAAAACATGTACCTTCTGCACTAATGAAAGATGTTAGTTAATTGGTAAAACTGTATTTGAGGGATGGTTGGAGAAAGGAATATATGGGGATTCTGTGTAGTCTGCAATTTTTCTGAAAACCTACAACTGCTCTTAAACAAATAAAATCTAATAAATAATACAAAACAAACTTCCAAAGGCAAAAAAAAAAAAAAAAAAAGCCAGAATTTACAGAAAAAAAATGTTTACCAAGGATCTGGCACAATTGCTTGGCCCTGAGTCAATGACACCTAATGAAAGTAAAGCCAGACTGAAAAATGAGGTGTTTGGTAGTAATTAAAGTCAGCTAACAGAGAAACAGAAGAAGGACATAGACGGAGAGCAGGGGGGGAAAAAAAAAAAAGGTAACTGTGGACCATCTGGGATTAACTTTTAAAATAGGCAAAACACAAGGGAAAAAATATCCAGAATATCTTAAGTGAGAAACTGGAGCCCATGTTAGCCACCAGTCAGAGCAGACTGGACATGGAAAGACAGCATTTCCTTGGGTCTGGTCTGTATGGTACATTCAGGTGGCTCTGGTCGCAGATGACATGCATAGAACTGAAAATGAAATGGTGAATCCTATCTGTTGAGCAAAAGCCTGGGCAGGCTAGAAAAAAAAAGTGAAATGAGGGTCGCCTGGGTGACTTAGTCCGTTAAGCTCTTGATTTCGGCTCAGGTCATGATCTCACAGTTTGTGAGTTCAAGCCCCGTGTTGGGCTCTGTGCTGGCAGCACGGAGCCTGCTTAGGATTCTCTTTCTCCCTTTTATCTCTACCCCTCCCCTGCTTGTGCTCTGTCTCTCTCAAAATAAATAAATAAACATTTTTTTATAAAAAAGTGAAATGAGAAGAAACGGTTGTTGGAAGACATAAATACATATTTTAGATATGAGCATTCCCACAAGTGGCTCATTTCCTTGGGCAGATGGGGCAGCTGTAGGATACAATCACACTGGTTAGCATTGTATGCTTCTCCGTTGTGTGTTAACATATTTTGGGGCTAAAGTAAAACTAGCAAAACTTTACTCTTTCTTGCCTTCTTCCAAAATCATCCCTTTTGCTGGAGCACAAGAATATTTCTTCTATTCTTCTTCTGTTTTATTCTGGGTTAACCAGCTATCCCTTAGAGGGTGAGCTCTGGTACTCATTCCTAGGAATAAGCGTTATATCTCTTTCTTTGTCTAAGAGCATATGTTTTTCAGACCTTTGAGTACTTTCCACAGTGTTTTCTCATACTACCCTTAGTTGTTGTTTTTTTTGTTTTTGTTTTTGTTTTTTTTTTTTTTTTCCACAGTTAGAAGGACTGGAATATCGAGAGTTATAGAATCTCTTTGAAATTCATTGGCTGGATCAATAACACTGGGTGTTTTTGAATGGCAAAAGTTGAAAAAACCAAAATGCTCAATGGGAGACAGCATTGGTGATAGGGGATAAGGCCAACCTTTCCCTGCAAAGTACTAAAAACCATTTATTCATGAGAAAAGTTGGGAAGCTACAACCAGAAAAGCCAAGACCAGTGGGTTCTTCCCCAAGAATGTATGAAAAATGTCTCTCTTAATGCATAAATACAAACAGTGATGAGCAAAACAATTACATTGCGGAGGAAGAAAAGGGAGGTCTTCTTGAAAAGAGACATAATAAGCAAATTCATTTTACTGGGATTACAATAGTATCTCGAGGGTTGACTAGGAACTTAAACTTGTAGAGAGCTTGTTTTTTCTTAGATGAGTTGCCATTTTTCATTGTGAGCAAGGAAGAAAACTCTTCTAAGTATCATGATCATCTTTTTTTTCCTAACTGTGATTCTGTATCAGTTAATATTTTCATAAGGGCAATTTTTAGAAGGAAAGAGAATTTGGCTACATTGAATAAATGAATATGCTTTATAACGCAACAAAAATAAGACGAGATCAATAAATTCCCCTAATAACTGTTCCCTGCTCATGTATATTAGGCCAAGTTCACTGGACATCACATTGATTTTTATATAAATCCCAATGATTATTTCTGACAGACTGCAAAAATTAAAAGGATACAGGGGCATCTGTAGTACTGCATGAAACTTCTCTGATGAAGCAATAACCCCAGATAGAAGAATCATGAAAGTTAGGGTAAGAGTGATTCTTGAGTTTATCTTGGCTGTTGAGAGAGTAAGAAAGGAAGATAGAAAAAGATCAGAGGACCTTTGGCTTGAATGTTGAACCAACCATGCCTTTGGTCTCTGACACTGACCAATCTTGGACAATGGGCATTGAATCTTAGTTCAGACCTATTAATGAGTACTAATGCTATAGTGATAGAACTGTTTCGGAAGTTACATCAACCAATTAAAATATAGGTGACAGTTCTCGATTCATTGAATGACACACAGAGAGACTCCAATTTAAAAGACTAGATGGTTCATAAAGTAACCTTTGTAAACATAACAACATATAATAAGGCGTATGCTTTCAAGTCAACTTCTAGTCCTTGGCTCAGTCAGTTTTGGACAAAGGAGTGAGTCACAGCACAAAGCACCGTGACCTATGAGTAAAAAATTGTTCAGAGGTGCCTGGGTGGCTCACTCAGTTAAGCATCCATCTCTTGATTTTGGCTCTCAGGTCATGATCTGATAGTTCAAGGATTCGAGCCCCACAGCAGGCTCTGTGCCGGTAACATGGAGCCTGCGTGGGATTCTCTCTCTCCCTCACTCTCTGCATCCCCCTGCTTGCACACACACTCTCTCAAAATAAATAAATAAACTTAAAAAATTATTTTTGTTCCATCCAGCTAGTACTTTCGGAGGTGTCTTGGAGTAGAGCTTCCTGTACTGATTAATAATTAATATTGATTGTGATTGATTCATCCAATCAACTCTATTTAGAGGAGACTCCATGTGACATTCTCCTCCCACTGCTGGCCATCTGGGCTTCCATTGTGACATCAGGGAGGAGGGATAATCATGCCTCTCTGGAAAGATTGGAAGATCAGGTCACCATAGCATTGTTTATTCATATTACAAAGGTCGTTTGGATGACTATAAATCACAAATAGCAACACATTCATCTTTGCAACCTGACTCTGAAGCTTTTGAGAAGTCCCCTTGTTTTTCTGCATATGTTTATAATAGAGAATGTTGTGGATAATAGTGAATGTGAATATACCTGGTCGATGCTTCTTGAAACTACCTAATAAGTTAGTGTAGAATTCACCCCATCATTAAATAAAATTACACACTAAACACATTTAAATAAAATTGAAATTAAACATTTTTTTTTTTTTATTGCAAGACATCAGAATGTGTAAGATAGCTTATGAGTGTTGTGACTTTGTTAACATTTGCTAAGCAGAGACCTGGGGTGTCAGATGGTTCAGCAAAAGATCACAATGGAAATTGCAGTAGAGAAGTAGATTGCACTGAGGTATTAGAGGAAATGTACTGCAGGCCTTAAGAGGCCACCACATGGGGAGGTATATATTGGGAGAGTATGTATATATTAGGTATATATATATATACCTAATCTTTACAATGCAATTGTATAAAAATTGTTTCTGAACGCTGTTTATTTTAATTTTAATATTTTTAAATTTTTAATTGAAGTATAGTTTAGATATAATAATACTTTCAGAAGCAAAACATAGTGATATGGCAATTACATACATTATGAAATGCTTCATCACGGTAAGTGTAATTACCATCTGTCACTATACAGAGTTATTACAATCTATTTGACCACGTTCCCTATGCTGTACTTTACATCCTGTGACTTGTTTTATAATCTGAAGTCTTTATCTCTTAATTCCCTTATTTTGGTTATTCCCTGCAATATAGCTTTGGAGAATAGTTTCAAATCTAGGATTGTGATACCCAAAGCTTTGTTCTTCTTTCTCAAAATTGCTCTGGTTATTTAGAATCTTGTGATTTCATACAAATTTTAGAATTACTTGTCTTACTACTGGGAAAAATACTTCTGGTATTTAGATAGGGATTGAATTAAATTTTCCGATTCCTTTCAGTAGCATGGACGGTTTAATAATATTCTTCCAGTACATGAGCATGATGTAGCTTCCATTTATTTGTGCCACCTTTAATTTCTTTCATCAGTGAAAACATTTTTATAGTTTTTAGACTGTTTTTATAGTTTTTAGAGTGTATATCCTTGGTGAAATTTATTCTTAGGTATTTAATCTTTTTGATGCAATCATAACTGAGAATGTTTTCATACTTCCCTTTTTCTGCTACTTTGTTATTAGTGTGTAGAAATGAAACAGATTTCTGTGTGCTCACTTTGTATCCTTCACATGTTCTGAATTCATTTATTACTTATAATAGTTTTTGGTGGAGCCTTTGTAGGATTTTCCATATACAGTATCTGGTCATCTGCCAATAGTGACAGTTTTAGTTCTTCACCAATTTGGATTTCTTTTATTTCTTTTCCATGTCTGACTGCTATGGCTAGGGCTTTCAGCACTTTGTTGAATACAGGTGGTTATAGGGGATATTCTCATCTTATTCCTGATGTTCGAGGAGAGTTTTAAGCCTTTTACCATTGACTATGATATTAGCTATGGGTTTTTCATATATGGCCTTTATTATGTTGAGGCATGCTCATTCGGTGCCCACTTTGTTGAATGCATTTACCATAAATGACTGTTACATTTTCTTAAATGCTTTTTCTGCATCTATTGAGATTATTGTGGGTTTTTTTTCTTATTCTTCATTTTGTTAATGTGGTGTATCATACTGACTAAATGCAGATGGTGAACCGTCCTTGTATCCTTGATATAAATCCCAGTTGGTCATTGTGAATGATCCTTTTAATGTATTTTTGAATTCCATTTGCTAATATTTTGTTGAGGATTTTTGTATTTATGCTCATCAGAGATATTGATGTGTGATTTTTTTTTTTTTGTAGTATCTTTGTCCAGTTTTGGTATCAGAGTAACGCTAGCCTCATAAAATGAATTTGGAAGCATTTGTTCCTTTTCCATTTTTCACAACTGTCTGAAAACTATAGGTATTAATTCTTCTTTAAATGTTTTGTCGAATTTACCTGTGAAGCCATCTGGTCATGGACTTTATTTTGTCTGGAGTTGTTGTTGTTGTTGTTGTTGTTGTTGTTGTTTTTATTACGAGTTCAACTTTATTAGTAGTCACTGTTCATATTTTCTATTTCTTCCTGATTCAGTCTCAGAAGATTGTGCTTTTAGGAATTTATCCAGTTCTTCTAGGTTGTCTGATTTGTCAGAATATTATGTTTTGTAGCAGTCTCTTAAAATCCTTTGTATTTCTGTGGTGTTGGTTATAACTTTTTCTCTTTCATTTTTGATTTTATTTATTTAAATGTTCTCTCTGTTTCCTTGATGAATCTAGCTAAAGGTTTAACACTTTTGTTTATCTTTTTAAAGAAACAGTTCTTAGTTTCATTGATCTCTTATAATTATTTCTTAGTCTCATTTTCTTGCTTTCTGCTCTGAACTCTATTATCCTCCCTCCCCGGACTAACTTTGAGCTTTCTTTTTCTTTTTTTTTTTTTTTAATTCCTTGAGGTATAAGGTTAGATTGCTTGTATAAAAATTTGTTTCTTGAGGTTAGCCTATATCACTGTAAACTTCCCTCTTAGAACTGCTTTTGCTGCTTCTCAAAGATTTTGAACAATTGTGTTTCTGTTTTCATTGTTTTTCTAACTAACCCTCTTTGATTTCTTTGTTCACCCATTTTCTATTTAGTAGCATGTTGTTTAGCCTCCATGTATCCATGTATTTGTGGGGGTTTTCCTACCTTTTTTTTTTTTTTTTTTTTTTTACTGGTAGTTGATTCCTAGTTTCATACTGTTATGGTCAGAAAAAAAATGCCAACAATGATTTCAATCTTCTTAAGTTGATTGAGACTTGTTCTCTGATTTAACCTGTGATATATCCTGGAGAATATTCCATGTGTACTTGAAGAGAATGTGCATTTTGCTGTTTTGGCGTGGAATATTCTGTCTATATCTGTTAAATCCACCTGGTCTAATGTGTCATTCAAAGCTACCATTTCCTTATTGATTTTCTGTCTGGATGATATATTCATTGATACAAGTGGGGTGTTACAGTCCTCAACTATTATTGTATTACTGTCAACTTATCCCTCTGTGTCTATTAATATTTACATTTTATATTTAGGTGATCTTCTGTTGGCTACATAGATATTAATAATTGCTAAGTCCCCATGTTGCATTGATGACTGTATCATTATGTAATGCTCTCATCTCTTGTCGTACTTTGTTTTAAAGAGTGTTTTGTCTAATCTAAATATTGCTCCCCAAGTTTTGTTTTGTTTTTACTTCCATTCAAATGGAAAATCTTTTTCCATCCCTTCACTTGGAGTGTGCATGTATCTTTAGGTCTGAAGTGTATCTATGGTAAGCAGCACATCAACTTGTTCTTTTTGTATTTTCTATCTCTTGAAGTTCTATCTCTTACAGTTTTTATGTTTTCTATCTCTTGAAGTTCTCACTGAGTTTATTTATCTTCTCTCACACTGATGAACATCTTTATGACCATTGGAACTGTTTATTAGGTAGATTCCTTAGCTCTGTTTCTGTTTTTTCTGTCTTATTCTTTCATTTGGAACATATTACTCTGTTTCATTTTGTCATACTGTCTGTGTTCATTACTTTGTCTGAAGTAAGTCAGCTCTTTCCTGGTCTTGAAAGTAATGGCTTCATATAAAAGTAATCCATTGGTGCCCTGTGGCACAATCCCCCCCTGCCCCCCACCCTGCGATCACCAGAACCAGATGCCCCGGGGATGTCCCCTGTGTGGCCTGTGTTTGCCATTCTGTTCTCCTGGTCTTTGCCATGGTTGCACTAGTGGGC
Source organism: Panthera leo (assembly GCF_018350215.1). Taxonomy (NCBI): domain Eukaryota; kingdom Metazoa; phylum Chordata; class Mammalia; order Carnivora; family Felidae; genus Panthera; species Panthera leo. Next base: position 96,372,473 of record NC_056679.1, read on the forward strand.
AAGGGATGCCCCAGCTTGGCTGACTGACAGGTCACCTGTAGCTACTGTGGGCACCCTGGTGTTTAGGGCTAATTCCCCTCTCCCTGGGGCTGGGGTTAGTCTGGAGTACTGCCATTTCACACCCAGTAGCCAGGCCATAGTCGCTCTGTGGAGATGCCGGTCCAACTGAGGCTGCCTGCTGGGTGTGGCAGGGCTGGAGCCACATGGAGGGGCACTTTCCCAGGTGGTTGTGTTGGGTGGGGCAGGTCTGCAGGGGGACACCAGAGTGGGGCAATATGCGTAAGCAAGGTAGATAGAGAATGTTAGAACTGACTCCTGAAGATGTCTGATAAGTTGAAAGAAAGCAAGAAAAATGGCATCCACCAATTCTTCTATCCTTGGAGAAAGCTCCTTCAGATTCTTCTTCCTCCAGCACATGTCCTAAAATTATTCGGCACATTTCCATATATAACCCAGGCTTTTTTCATACTTCTACCTCTGATCTAAGTATCATACTGATTGATACAGCATGCTGTCTGTCCCTTTACATTTGGAGACTCCATTTCCTACAGCCCTCTGACTCTTTCAGAGTTAAGCCCTGTTGATTTTCAAAGCCAGATATTACGTATCTCTTGTTCCTAGTGAAGGTCCTGAAGGCCAAGGGTGCCCAGTGTGGGGCTTGATCTCCTTACTCCTCTGTGCTTGTAATATCCCTCCCTTTTGTGGGCAACCACACGGGGCATTTGGTTCCTAACCGTGTCTCTGCTGCTTTTCCCCTTTGCTGTGTGGCCTTCTCTTTATATCTTCAACTATGGAAGGTGTTTTTTGCCTGTTTTCAGGTTGTTTTCAGAGTGAGAAGCATTACATGTAGTTGTCTTGGTGTGTCCAGGGGAGGAGGTGAGCTCAGGATCTTCCTCCTACACTGCCATCATCCCCGAGAGTCTGTTCAACAATTCACTTTCTTAAATACATACGTACATGCCTTGTAATTTTGTTCACTTTAGTTATCTGCTTTTTGATAAAAAGAAAAGCTATTTATATTATTCTAAGTGAATAAGGTGCACTATAAATCCAGAACAGCCTCAGGCTCTGAATGAAGCAGCCAGAACTGCTGAGAAAAAAAAGGCAACTTTAAGTTATCCATTATGGACATGTACTTTCCAGCCCTAACTGAATACTTTCAAATAGAATCCCCATCAATCTTCGGGTGTGTAGGTTTTGATTCTCCAAAAACTAAGAATTTGACTCAAAATGAATGATCCATATCTGTAAATGGCAACCTTCAAAATATCCCAGTAGTAAAATTGGGTAGAATTCTTTAAGAATGCATGCAAAAGGAACTCTGTCATTAAATGGAAACAAATGCTGCTATTTCTTTAAAGGATTATGACTCTGGTTTTCTAACTTTATCCACGTTATAGTCAGGTAAGAATATTTATGCATAGACACAGGACTAGGTAAAGATGAGCTGCCCTGTGGGTTAAAAGAACTCCCCAGGTCAATTGTTTCATCTTAAAACCTAAACACATTCTTATAAAACTTAATAGACTTGTACATTGGTTGGTTAACTACATAATAAATAAAATTTTACCACAGGCCAAACATATGTCTTACAGGAGCAAATGTAAAAAAAAAAATAATCACAAAAAGCAAACCTCTTCTCTTTTCTGTGTGTTTTCTAATAAAAGAGATGTCAATTCTATAAAGTAGCCAGTGGTTTTTAAAAGAAAAAATAGCATGGATTCTTTAACTCTTAATGAGGCAATATTTCCATAGGATTGACTCATTAAAAACAGATTGATTCCATGTCATAATTAAACTATATGGCCTAAAGTTTGTGTTTAGATTGAAAAATAAAAATAAATGATAGTTGCTGTCAAGACACAATGCACAAGATCATTAAGGAGATGGTTTTATTCAGTTCAGTGAAATATGGAGAATTTTCATTAATGAGAAACATCTCACAGGAAGGACAACTGGGTTTGATAAAAGGGGACATTCATTAGGAAGGGCAGAAGTGCGTGGTATCTTGAAACACACAAGGTTCCAAGTTGGCCTTTGCAGATAGCAGTGTCTCAGAATGCAAACAATGTATGTGGGGGTATGGGGGTTAGAGAGAAAATAATGGAGGAATTTATTAACTATTTTTTTTCTGACAGTACAGGCTCAAAAGTTCAACATTGTCACTGTCACTTATTTAAACCTTCAAAAACCTTGCTAGAATAGTTACACATTAGACATACACATACAGATCTCAAAACTCCTTAGTATTTATTGTCCCCACTTTACCAGTGCAGAGATAAATGTACTTGGGGGTAATTTGGAGTAGGGTACCAGCCTGTTCCACTGAAAAATTCAGCTTGGGTGTAAGAAGAAAAGGTTATTGTCTCAACTTTAGTATCCATAAAAGTTCTACCTAATGGCAATGCAATAGCCATTTCCTAAACTTTATTTATTTTCATCACATTATGGGTACAATAAAATCTGCAGATTTGATTTTTAATGAAATGGAAGAAAGTTGCCATGAAATACTTAAGGAGCTCTGGAATTACACACTGGCCTGACTGGGCTGCTAGACACAAAAGAATAGATGAAGGACAGAGGAACAGACTCTGCCCATGGCTGGGCATGCATCTCATGTTGCGAGCATGGGCTTCTGGGGAAAAAAAAAATGGGCATCAGGTAGAGGGCCAGAAAAATGGTGGGAGATAGTTTGGTTTTTAATGTGATCTTTCCTTACAAATTTCAAATTAAAGAAATGTTCATAAAAAATAAAAATAAAAATAAAACCATGATTGATTAGTAATGCCTGGTAAGGGCATGGATTAGTAAATGGTAGCATACATGCTATATGTTTGACTTCCATGCCCTTTAATAGCATGAGCGAACAGATCATGAACACATCAGTATGACTTTCACTCTATTTTCTTTCCTTTTTTTAATTTTTGGAGTACACACTTGCCTTCTACGTTTTAGTATTTAGTATAGAATAAAAGTCTTAGCTTCCTCGGCAATAAATTTCTAGCACTGGGAAGCAAGTAATGGAGACACTTGGTTGGGAGGACAGCACTGCCTTTCCAAAATTGTGTCATATGATACAACAACTCACTTCACTCTGGCTGAAATTGCTCCTTCATTTTTGTGACTCCACAAATTTATTTGCCTTAGACAAATGGAAGATTTACCTTAATAATCTTCCCTTAATAAAAGTTCTACTCACAACCTAAAAAAAAATGATTCAAGTGTTCTGAAAAGTCTGTGAATACGTGGCAACAGTGAACATACCGTGATGTTGCCATTGCTTCCAGGCCATTCTGTCACAGCCTGTGTATCTTGTGTATGTTGTGGTTGATGAATCCGAGGAATTACATACTTCAGAATGATCTCTAGAAGGTTTCACATGAAATCTCTCTGGCAAATTATAAGTGTGACTTCATCTAAGGAACCATTGGGTTTTCCCTTATCTGAATGCGATGATTCCTTATTGATTCATAGAATCCCTTTTGTTTTGGTGCCTGGGAAGCTCTTAGTCAAGTTTGAACACTCTTGAATTATGTTCTCCCAAAACAACATGTTGACATCCTAACCCCAGTACCTCTCAATGTAACCTTATTTGGAAATAACAGCATGATTCACAGGCTGTATCATGGAAGAAAGGTCCACCAATATATTTTTCAAGTGATAAATTGAGAACAATTTTACTGCCCCCTGCATTTGTTACTTAATTGATCAGTATAAACAAATTTACTCTAAATTTTTTTTTAATGATTATTTTTGACAGGGAGAGAGACAGAGCATGAGTCAGGGAGGGTCAGAGAGAGGGAGACACAGAATCCAAAGCAGGCTCCAGGCTCTGAGCTGTCAGCACAGAGCCCAACGCGGGGCTCGAACCCACGGACTGAGAGATCATGACCTGAGCCGAAGTCGGACGCTCAACCGACTGAGCCACGCAGGCGCCCCTAAACAAATTTACTTTAAAACTTAGTATACTGCCAAGAGTTGGATTCTGTCGTGAGCCCAGGTCATAGGAGACCTGTGCCTGTGCCCCGTCTGCGTAATAGCCAGTATTGACACCACTCAACCTCCCTCAACATCTACGGATGGCTCATTGAGGTCCTTATCTGCTCCTAAGTGCAAATGTTCCATTTTTAGAATTTTAGGTCTCATCCACTATCTGTAATGTCTTCCCAAAGTGCTAACACTTATTTATAAAGACCATTGCCTCTGGTTTTCCTAACTGCTCCCAAGCCCAGGCTTGAGCTAGGTTTCTCCACACTAGCTGGGAATTTGATCTGCCTTCCAGTAGCATTCTGGGGGAGCGTATTAGTTTCCCAGAGCTACCATAATAAAGTACCACAAACTGGGTGGCTTTGAAAAACAGATACTCTCTCAGTTCTGGAGGCTGAGTTTGAGCTCCAAACAGACAGAACATAGTTTGCTCTGTCTGAAGGTTCTGGGGGATGATCAGTACAATGTCTTTCCCTTAGCTTCTGGTGTTGCTGGCAATCCTTGACTTACAAATGCTTCACTCCAATCCCCACTCTTGTCAACACGTGGCATTCTCTCTCTCCGTTTCCTCACATGCCTTCTCTGTGATTATCATCTATCTCTGTGTCTTTTCTCTTCTTACAAGGACACAGTCATATTGCATTAGAAGCCACTCTACTCCAGTATCATCTTACAAATATATCAGTGGACCTTTACTTTCCTGATAGAACCTGATAATCACACTATATCTTTAGGCTTTTATCTCCATTCATCCTTCCTCAGTGTATAGTGTTCAACATCACACACGTAAAACGTGGCTTGACAAAAGTCTTTAAAAACATGTATATGGAGTGATTCAAAATTAGAAAAATAAAGATATTTCCAAATGTTACTGAATGTAGGAGAAGAAAACTTTTCCTTCTTCTCTTCTCGGTTCTCTGTCTATTCTCTAATTATATGAAGTCCCAAAGATAGGAGGCTCAAAGAAGTGACCGGACAGCCTTTATACCCTTTAGATAAAGAAACAATACATTTGTGTAGAATTGACAAAACAAAGGATTTTGGACTTGGGGTAGTAAATAAGTGAAGAAGTAACAATCTTTTTTTATGCAGTTTTCTTAGCCCTGAATTTCCTATCTCTGGTGATAAGGATGCTTTCTTTCCTCCTGGTATAGGGACGGTTCCCTCCCATAGGAAATTCATTTCCTGCTCTCAGAGAGACACTGGAGGGTCAGAATGTCCTTGCCCCTGCTGTTTCTTAAATAACTTTAATTCAAAATAATCAGTATGTCAAACTGGTATTTTTTGAGGAGGCATATTCTGCCCCCCCTCAGGTTGTGTTCAGTAGGTTCTAACTCCTGTTACAGCACAGGAGTACCCCGTAAATGCATGAGGCAAAAGAAATCATCACAGCAAGACCCTGATCTTCAGTCTCAGAAGGCAAGGATAGCAAACAATAATGAGCTTATTTCTAGCCAAATGAGCCTTTTATTACTTACCCTTAACTTCTGAATATTTCATCAGTGCTTCACTGAGACAGAAATGACACTGTATTATTTTTTTAAATAAGTTATCAGTGAATACGTGGTAATGGTTATTGAATCAGAAAATTTGTTCTAAGGAGAGTATAAATAAAAGTTATGGTAAAGAGGCTACAGCACCTTTATCGCACCAGGCTTTCATTCCAAAGAACCAGACTTTTGATAAATGTGCAGTCTAGTTGTTTTAATAAGATTGAAGTTTGCAGTGGAGGTTAGATTACATCCCTTCAGAGTGGCTCATTAAATTCTACTATCACTGCTTGTCCATTACCGAACAGTGTCCAGCCTTCATGGGAGAAAAAGGGGGGAAAAGTGTTCTAAGGTTCTTTACATAAAGATACAACTACATTTTATGCTGTGTCCCTAAACTTTTCCTACTTTTTTCAGTAAAATATCTATTTCAGGTACTTATTTTCTTTTTAAGACACAGGTGATATTTACCCAGATCATCAAATTTACCAATATTCACTCAGTGTACATTTAGTTATCTTCAAGATCTATGGAAAAGTTATTTTCTGGGCTTGGTTGATTAATGAGGGGAAGTTTCACATTTCCCTATGTTTGCATTGAGTCCATCAGGAGTTGATGTCATTGTTGTAGCCGATCCCATATGGAGTTACCAGCAGCCTCCTTCCTTAGTATTACCAGACTAAATAGTAATGTAGTTTTTTGTACATTTGTTTGTAGCTGCTAGTTTCCTGAACACATCATCCTTTGGAAGATCCCATTCTTTTTCACCAGTCTAATAAATTATTTCTCACTGAATTAAAAAAGTATTTAATTTTTAGTCATCCAAGGAGTGAGATCAGAATAAGCTATTCCTATATTAAAAGGAGGGAAATAAAAGTGACCTCCATCCCCAGCCAACCCCCCCAAGACAAAAGGAAAGAAATGTCTAAGTTTCTTTTTTTTTTTTAATTTTTTTAATGTTTGTTTATTTTTAAGACACAGAGAGACAGAGCATGAACGGGGGAGGGTCAGAGACAGAGGGAGACACAGAATCTGAAGCAGGCTCCAGGCTTCGAGCTGTCAGCACAGAGCCCAACACAGGGCCCGAACTCACTGACCGTGAGATCATGACCTGAGCCAAAATAGGATGCCCAAACGACTGAGCCACCCACGCACCCCTGAAATGTCTAAGTTTCAACTCCTGTTTTTAAAACTCTTCTCCTCCCAAAATTCTTCATAAGATGGAATTCAGCTAATTCTGATTCACCTAAGCATTTGCCATGTTCTGTCACTACCAAAATGTGTAAATGTAGAATAAGTAATAATTATAGCATAGTTAGGGGTTTCTTATGGTTGCTTGGTGTTGTATGGCAGACTCCTGGAAGGCAGGGATGATTCCCACTGTTTATTTGTGGCTTTCATAGTGTCAACTACGAAATCATAACAAGGCAGTGATGCCTGTTATCAACATTGTTTTTCATATGTATAAGATACATTTTTTCCTTATCATTTCCAGTGCAATAGCAAGGAATGGTGTTAGACATTGACAGCCAAGCATACAGGGACTACAGAATCAACTTTCCAGGTCTTTTCCCTACTATTCCCCTTTGGAAACTCACCAAGACTAGTCAAGGCATTATCTGCCATTTTCCCCAGTTAAAATAATGCTCACTCTGGCCCTTTCATTGGCATAAGTGAGCCCTTTCTACTGAAATATATATTTTTCGATGTTACCCTTCTTTTCCTGTCACCTCTACTTAAAAGTTTTCTGAGAAACAAACTTCACTTACTAGCTAGTTAACTATAACAATGCCTTTAAAATGTTGAAGGATTTTAAGATCTGCCTTCTTTATTCACTAGTCTAGATTATATGAGATAATACACTTTTGTATATTCATCATTTGTAGCTTCACTTAATTGTCAGCATTCTTGAAAGTTTACTTCTGCATTATTCCCATAAACCAGGCCATAAAAATTGTTTAAAAAAAAAAAACACAAATAAGAAAGTTGAATGAATCACTTTCTCTCCATTTAGAAAGTTTGCCTTTTACTGTGTCAATAAAAGCTTCTATCATTCTATATTCTTTACCACTTGAGGAAAAAAAAAGGATACTATATAAATTATATCACAGTATTATTTTTTAAAGTACCAGCTCTGTAACTATAACAGTATATAATACCAAGAGTATTTTTAACTAAACTTTAGAAAGTTATGTATAATGAATAAGAATTTAGTTTACATTTTGACACAAACGACAATTTAATATTTTCTTTTTATGAATCTAAGTATGTGAAATCAAAGATTTGGGGAAGGTTTATTTTTATTTTTATTTGAAATGCCAGCATAAAATATTATATTAGCTTTAGTTGTACAACATAGTGAATTGACAATTACGTGCACTACAAAATGCTTACCACGATAAATGTAGCTACCATCTGCCACCATGCAAAGCTGGCACAATATTTTTATTATAGTCCCTATGTGTACTTTTCATTCCCCTTACTTGCTTATTTTATAACTGGAAGTTTGGACCTTTTAATCCCCTTTACCCATTCCGCATGTGCCCCCTACCCACCCTTCTAACTACCACCAGTTTGTTCTCTCTGCTCATGAGTCTGTTTCTGTTTTTTTGTCAGTTTGTTTTGTTTTTCAGATTGCACATTTAAGTGAAATCACATGGTATTGGTCTTTCTCTGACTTACTTACTTTGCACGAAACCTTCTATGTCCGTTCACATTCTCCTGAATAGCAAGATCTCACTCTTTTTATGGCTGAGTAATAGTTCATCAGATATGCCACATCTTCTTTCTCCGTGCATCTATCAGTGCATAGTTAGAGTGTTTGCACATCTTTGCAACTGTAAATACTGATGCAATAAACAGAGGGGTGCATATATCTTTTTGAATTAGTATTTTAATTCAAGTAAAAATTCAGAAGTAGAATTAGATCATCGTGTATTTCTATTTTAATCTGAGGAATCTCCATACTGTTTTCCACAGTAGCTGCACCATTTTTCATTTCTACTAACAGTGCATGAGGGTTCATTTCCACACATTCTCTCTGACACATGTTATTTCTTGTCAGTTTGATACTAGCCATTCTGACTAGTGTGACTTGCTATCTCCTTGTGGTTTTGATTTGCATTTCCCTAATAATTAGTGATGTTGAACATCTTTTAATGTGCCCTGTGGCCACCTTTCTGTCTTTGGAAAAGTATCTATTCAGGTCCTCTACCCATTTTTTAAACAGATGTTTTTGTTGTTGTTGAGTTGTAACAGTATATTTTATGTTTTGGATATTAATCTCTTAGCAAATATATAATTTATAAATATATTTTCCCATTCAGAAGGCTGACTTTTCATTTTGTTGTTGGTTTCCTTCATTCTGGAAGAGCTTTTTAGTTTGATGTTGTCACAACTATTTATTTTTGCTTTTGTTTCCCTTGTCTGCGGAGACATATGAAGAGAAATAATGCTAAGGCCACTGTCCAAAAGTTTATTGCATGTGCTTTCTTTTAGGAGTTTTTTCAGTCCATTTTGAGTTTATTTTTGAGTACAGTCAAAAAACTAGTCCAGTTTCATTCTTTGGCTCATAGCTGTCACATTGCCAGCATCATTTATTGAAAAGAAGGTCTTTTCCCCATTGAATATTCTTGCTTCCTTTGTCATAGTTTACTTTACTATATAAATATGGATTTATTTCTGGACTTTCTATTCTCCAATGATCTATGTATCTACTTTTGTGCCAGTGCCATACTGTTTTAATTAGTATAGCTTTTTAGTATATCTTGAGCTTTGGGATTATGATACCTCCAGCTTTGTTCTTTATCAAGTTTTCTTTGGCTAGTCAGGGTCTTTTGTACTTCCATATGTATTTTAGGATGTTCATTTTAGTTCTGTGAAAAATACTCTTGGTATTTTGATCTACACTGCATTAAATCAATAGATTACTTTGGGTAGTATGGGCATTTAAGAATATTAATTCTTATAATCCACGCACATGGAATATCTTTCCATTTGTTTCTGTTGTCTTCAATATCTTTCATCAGTGTCTTAAAGTTTTTAGAGTACAAATATTTCACCTCCTTTTTTAAAATGTATTCCTAGGTATTTTACTCTTTTTTTTAAATTTTTTTTTAACGTTTTATTTATTTTTGAGACAGGGAGAGACAGAGCATGAACAGGGGAGGGTCAGAGAGAGGGAGACACAGAATCTGAAACAGGCTCCAGGCTCTGAGCTGTCAGCACAGAGCCCGACGCAGGGCTCGAACTCACGGACCATGATATCATGACCTGAGCCGAAGTCGGCCACTTAACCAACTGAACCGCCCATGCGCCCCGGTATTTTCCTCTTTTTAATGCAACTGTAAACATCCTTGTTTTCTTAATTTCTCTTTCTGTCATTTCATTACTAGTGGAGAGAAACACAACAGATTTCTAAATAGTCATTTGTATCCTGCAACTTTATTGAAACTATTTATTTATTACATCTACTTTTATTTTTCTTCAGTCTTTAGAGCTTTACATATATGGAATCATTTCATCTGCAAATGGTGACAGTCGAATCTTCCTTACCAATTTGGATGCCTGTTATTTCTTTTTCTTGTCTGATTGGCCTGATTATGACTTCATAAACTACGTTGAAAACACGTGGTGAAAGTAGATCTCTTAGTCTTGTCTGATCTTAGAAGAAAAGCTTTCAGCTTTTCCCTGCTAAGTATGAAGTTAGCCGTGGTTTTGTAATATATGGCCTTTATTATGGTGAGGTAGGTTTCTTCTTTTCGTACTTTGTTGAGAATTTCTATCATGAATTGGTGTTGTATTTTGTCAAATGCTCTTTCCGCATCTATTGAGGTGATAATACAATTTTTATATTTCATTTTGATAATGTGTACTGTGCTGATTAATTTGCATAATTGAATCATCCTTGATCCCTGAACAAACTCCCACTTAGTCTTTGTGTATGATCCTTTCTATTCATTTTTAAATTCTGTATGTTAATATTTTATTGAGGATCTTTGCATCTAAGTTAATCAGGGATATTGGTCTGTAATTTTTTTTTTTTTTTCCTACTGTCATTGTGTGGTTTTGGAATCAAGGTAATGCTGGCTCTACAGAATGAGTTTGGAAGGATTCATTCCTCTTCTGTTTTCCAGAATAGTTTGAGAAGGATAAGTATTAACTCTTCTTTAGATGCTTAGTAGATTTCATCTGTGAGGCCATCTGGTCTCGGAGTTTTTTGTTGGCAGCTTTTTTATTGCCAACACTATTTCATTATTAATAATTGATCTATTCAGATTTTTTATTTCTTCTTGATTCAGTTTTGGGCATTTTAGATTTCTTGGAATTTATCCATTTATTCTAAGTTGTCCAATTTCCTTCTAGGTTGTCCAATTTTTCACTGTTGTGTCTTACAATCTTTTGTATTTCTGTGGTATTAATTTTAACTTCTGTTTCATTTCTGGTCCTCTCTCATTTCTTGATGAATCCAGCTAAAGCTTTATCAATTTTGTTTATTTTCAAAAAGCAACGTCTTAGTTTTATCTTTTGTTGGCATTGTTGTTTTTTTACTATTTCTTTCTTTTTTTTTCTGCTCTAATCTTTATTATTTCCTTCCTTCTACTAAATTTGGGCTTTGTTTTTTTTCTTCTTTTTCTAGTTCTTTGGGTATAAGTTTGGACTGTTTAATTGAAATTTTTCTTGTTTCTTCAAATAGACCTGTATCACTAGCAACTTCCCTCTTAGAACTGCTTTTGCTTTGTACAAAGATTTTGAACTGTTGTGTTTCCATTGACATTAGCCTCAAGGTATTTTTTGGCCCATTGGTTATTTAGGAGCATGTTATTTACCCATAGTTGGTTTATGTTTTTTCCACATTTCTTATTGTAATTGATTCCTAGTTTCATAACCACTGTGGTTGGAAAATAAGTTTGATATTATTTCAGTGTCCTTGAAATTTGTGAGACTTTTTCTGTGATACAATGTGTGAAGTATCCTGGATAATAGTCCACATGTACTTGAAAAGAATATTAATTCTGCTGTTAGGGCAAGGAATATTCTGTATGTATCTTTTATGTCCATTTCATCTAGCGTGTCATTTAAAGTGTTTTTCCTTAGTGATTTTTTGTCTGGACGATCTGTCCACTGATGTAAGTGGGGTGTTAAAGTCTCCTACTATTATTGTATTATTGTCAATTTCTCCCTTTCTATCTGTTAGTATTTGCCTTTTGTATTTAGGTACTCCTGTGTTGGGTGCATCGATATTTACAATTGCTATATCCTATTGCTGGATTGATCCTTTTGTCATTACATAATACCCTTCTTGGTCTCTTATTATAGTCTTTGTTTTAAAGTCTACTTTGTCTGAGTAGTGCTACCTAAAATTTTTTCGCTTGTATTCACATGAATTACCTTTCTCCAATCTTTCACTTTCAGTCTATATATGTCTTTATGTCTCAAGTCTGTCTTTGGCAGGCAACAAATACATTGTTCTTGTTTTTTTGTTTTTGTTGTTGTTTCTCTTTTTGTTTGGTTTTTAATTCAGTCACTCTGTATTTTTTGATTGGAACATTTAGTCTATTTACATTCAAGGTAATTATTGATAGGTATGTACTGATTGCTGTTTTCAGGTTATTTTTGTAGTTCTTTGTTCCTTTCTACTTCTTTTGATCTCTTTTCCTGTTATTTGATGACTTTTTTTAGTGTTATGCTTAGGTTCCTTTCTCTCTATTTTTTGTGAATCTTTTATACGTTTTTAGTTTGTGATTATCATGAGGTTTATATATAACATCCTATGTATATAGCTCTGTGCATTAAATTAATGGTTGCTCAAGTTTAACACTTATGTTTTGCTATATGTGATATATCTTTTTACTTTGTGTATTCCTTGACAAATATTTATAGATATATTGATTTTACTATTTTAACCTTTATACTAGCTTTATAAGTAATTGATTCGCCACCTGTACTGTATGTTTGATTTTATCAGTGATTTTTTTTTTTTTTTTTAATTTCAGAGAGTGTGAGTGGGGAAGAGGAGCAGAGGGAGAGAGACAGAATCTCAAGCAGGCCCCACACCTAGTGTGGATCCACATGCAGGGCTCCATCTCCTAAGTGCAAGATCAAGATCTGAGCCAAAATCAAGAATCAGACACTTAATTGACTGAGCAACCCAGGTACCCTGATTTTTTTTTATATTTATAATTTTATTCCTTCTAGTTATGGACTTTTCTCTTCCACTTCAAGAAGTCCTTTTATCATTTCTTGTCAGGTCATTTTAGTGGTGATAAAGTCCTTTAATTTTTGTTTGTCCAGGAAATTCTTCCTCTCTTTATCTCTCCTTCAATTCTTAATGATATCTTGGTTATTCCTGGATATGTTTTTTTTTCTTTTTATCAATTTGATTTTATCATTTACTTCTTTTTTGTTGTTGTTGTTTTTGTTTGTTTGCTTGCTTGCTTTTCTAGTATCACTCCTTACTGGCCTGTAAATTTTCTCCTGGAAAATCAGCTGTTAGCTTTTTGGGATTTCCCTTGCATGTAACTGTTTGCTTTTCTTTCGCTGCTTTTAAGATTATCTTTAATTTTTGCCATTTTAATGATTATATGTCCTGTTGGGGTCCTCCTTGGGCTCGTCTGGTTTGGGGTTTGCTATGCTTCCTGAACCTGGATGTCTCTTTCCTTCCCCAGGTTAGAGATGTTTCCAACTATTGTTTCTTTGGTAGGTTCTCTTCTCTCCCTTCTCCTCCTAGGATCCCTGTGATGCAAATTTTTGTGTTTAGTGTTGTCCCAGATGTCCCTTAACCTATTGTCATTTTTTAATCCTTTTGTTGTTGTTGTTCAGCTTGGGTGCTTTCCACGACTCTCTCTTCTAGACTGGGATCTTGTCTTCTGCCTCCTATAATCTGGTGTTGCTTACCTCTACTATATTTTTCATTTCAGGGAGTGTACTCCTCTGCTATGACTCATTCTTTTTTCTATTTTCCATCTTTGTTGAAGTTCTGAGTTCATCCACTCTTCCCTCAGGCCTGCTGAGCATGTTTATGACCATTACTTTGAACTTTTTATCAGGTTTTTAACTCCATTTTGTTTAACTCTTTTTCTGAGGGTTTGTCGTACTCTGTGATTTGCAGCATATTTCTATGTCTCCACATCTTGCCTTTCTGTGTTTATTTCTATGTATTACATCAGCTATATCTCTTGGTCTTAAAAGTATGTATGCCTTATGTAGAAGGTATCCTTTGGTGCCAAACAGCACAACACCCCCACCCCTTGTCACAAGAACCACGCACTCCAAGGCATGTCTCTTGTCTGGACTGCCTGTGCATTGTTATTATGGCTGGACTCATCTGCTGTGGGTGACCTTGTTGGTGAGGCCAGCCCCTAGCCCAAATGGCTGTGGCGCACAGTTGTGGCTGTTTCAGGTGCATTACTGGGTGGGGTGGACCCTCAGCCTAAATTTCAGCAATGAATGTCTGGGATTACTATGAATGTACTGTGGTCAGGGGTAGGTTCCCCCCTCCTCGAGGCAGGAATCACTCTGGATGGAAACCAGTCCCAATTGATGCTGCCTGGTGAATGTGGCAAGATGGTAGTCACTCTTTGGGGATGCCAGTCCCTACTCAGTCTGCCTGCCAGGTGTGGCAGTGTGTGAAGCAGTTTAGAGGGCTACCCACCAACGTGAGCTTATTGGATGGGGCAGATCCACTGGGGAATGCCAGGGCAGGGCAACTAGTGCTAGCAAGGTAGATGGAAAGCATCATAACTGGCCCATGCAAGCATTCAGACAGCTAGGGCAGAAGAGGGACAAACAAAAAAAATGGTGCCCACAAGCACTTCCATTTCCAGAGGGATCTCCAGCAGATTACTGCCTTTCTAGCAGCTCTCCTAAAATTGGTCAATAAATCTCCTTCTTGTATAACCCAGGTTCTTTTCAAACTGCTGCTTCTCTGCTGTACTTTGGATGGAGTAATATAGCAAGCTGGCCCTTTAAAAGAGGAGGCTCATTTTTCCTTAACCCTCTGGTTCTACTGGCGTTCGGCCCCACTGATTTTTAAAGCTCCCAGGGGTGAGCCCCCGGTTTTCAAAGCCATGCGTTATGAGGGATCATGATCTAGTGCAGGGCTGGGTTGTTGGATGTGGGGCTTGATTTCCTCTCTCCCCTATGCCTATGATATCTGTCCCACTTGAGGGTCACAGTGCTGAGGGTCTGGTTCCTAACTGTACTCCTGTTGCTCCTACCCTTCTTGAGGTGGCCTCTTTTTTTATGTCCTTAGGTGTGAAATATTTGCTCTGCTAGTTTTTAGGTCATTTTCAGAGCAAATTGCGGTGCATGTAGTTGTTGCTTTAGTGTGCCTGTGGGAGGAGGTGAGCTGAGGGTCCTCCCACTCTGCCATCCTCCCTGAGAGTCCTGAAATGGAAATTTTAGATGCTGAAAACATAGCTGCTGCATACACAGAGCTAGTCCAATGGTACAAGGTACATATAAATTAATGAATTTCTATAAGTCCTAGAAAGGGACTTATATTCTAATAATTAAAGACATAGGTGAAGCTAATATACAAAGTTTTTTCATAATAATCAGTTGCTTATCAAAGCCTCTTTTCTGTTAGGTATTCAATTCTGAGAATTAGACATACTGGTATCACTTGTGTTTCGATGAATTACATAGAACCCTTTCTCAAATTGTAAAGGAGGTTTGAGAATGGGCTCTGAGTTTCTCCATAGACAATGAGAAAAGAATGAGTATTCATTTCCCTATATATACTTCCAAGCAAAACACACTGGATGCCAACCTTATTTTAGGCGTTGTGCTTACACTGGTGCTATAAAAAAATTAAGACAAGAAATTCTTCCCTGGACATGGTAATTAAAGACAGAAATTTAGCTCCTTTTAAAAGCAAATGTTAAGGACTCCTGGGTGACTCCCTTGGTTGAGCATCCAACTCTTGGTTTTGGCTCAGGTCATGATCCCAGGGTCGTGGGATTGAGCCCCGTGTCAGGCTCTGCACTGAGCAGGGAGCCTGCTTGAGATTCTCTCTTTCCCTCTGCCCCTCTCCCCTGAACTAACTAACTCACTCTCTCTCTCTCTCTCTCTCTGTCTCTCTCTCTCAAGTAAATAAAATGAAAAATAAATTAAGTGTTTAAACTTTTTCTAGCATATAAACCTTTGCCAGAAAAGTAACTGGATTGGTAGAGACAGACACACTATCGTCTTTACTTATCAGATTTGTTCCAGTGACAATTAATGGTTTTCCGATTACTGGGGACAGAGAACATTTTTTTAAAGTGTGTGTTATTTTTAGAGTGTTGATACTTAAACACAATTGTCAATATAACAAATTAGAGGAAGGGGGAGGGGGACGGTCAACAAGAGGAAAACAGCATTGTTTATATACACATTACATTCCATGAATTATGTTTACTTCATGTATTTTTCTTAACAGGTCTTCTGAGATAGCAGTTATTACCCTATTCCTGATAAGAAACTCATAACATTTAGAGATTGATGAATTTAATGAAAGTCATTCAGCTACTATATGGACAAAGATTTGAACCTATGTGGGCCTCTTCCATAGTCCACCCTCTTGCCTCTACACCATGTTCTCTTCTCCAAGTAATAGAAAAAATGTAAAGAATCATTCAACAAGCCCACTGGTTTTGTTACTAATAGGATAGTAAGCAGTTTGAATTTTTTTCTTTTGAAATGATAAATTGATTACTTACGGTTTCCTTGAAATGCAATGGTTAAACAACATGGCTTCAAAGTTACTGAGGCAATAAATGAAGACCACCCAAATGAAAACAGAGGCTATTTATTCAGAGCCTGTTAGAGCAATGTAATCATCCACCATCACTTGCATTTGGCAGAGATTCCAAGGCAGACAGCGTTGGAAGAAGAGTTTTATAGGAAAAAAGATGGAAGTCTCCAGGTACACTCCAGTTGAAGGGTCATTGACATGAGGTAGCTGGAGGCAAGCTAACCAGAGTGGGACAACCCTTGTGTTTGGTTTGGGGAGCATATTTGGCTTTGTCTCCTTGGTTCTGAGTTGGAATAAGGAGTAATCTACAGAGAGGGTGGCATGCATTGACCAAGCTATGACTGTTCTACACAGAGGGTGTTTTGACTTTTTGGGCCAATTGCTGCAGAAGCTGTAGGTCAGAGATCTGTTGTCATATGTGGTCTGGCTATTGATTTGTATATCTAGCCTCAATATTAATGACATGAAAGTATTTCTTAGAATTCAAGGTATTTGATGCTATGATTAGACTGTATAAATCTGAAAGTATGCACAACAGAATTCATGGCTTCCTATATTTTCCCTACCTGTTTACACTCACCTATTTATGGCAAACTGTCTAAACTCTCCTCTCTTAGCAAAGTTCCCACCTCTAGTTCTCTTACGTCATCACTCATGTACTGAGCACACTGACTCATTTGCAGAGAAAAAGTAAAAGGCACATTTAGAAAATGATACCCATGGGGCACCTGGGTAGCTCAGTTCGTTGAGTGTCTGAGCTCTTGATTTCAGCTTAGGTCAAGATCTCATGATCGTGAGATCCAGCCCTGTGTCAGGTTCCATGCATGGAACCTGCTTTAGACTCCCTCTCTCCCTCTGTCCCTTTCCTGCTTACACACATACACTCTCTCAAAAATAAATAAACTCTTTAAAAAGCCAGAAAAAAAAGAAAAGGATATCCATCGTTTCCCAATACTTCCTTTACTCATCTTCCTGCAAATGCTCCTGTGTTCCATCTCCCTTCCTGTTACTCCTAATGAATTGTCTACACTCACATGTAACACCAGTCTTGCTACTCACATACTGGATTTCATGCCCTTCACCCACTCAAGGGTATCTCTCCAGTATGTCTCCCTTTCCTCAGATTAAACATTTTTCCATTTCCTCTGTATTATTTCCAGGAGCATATTTAACATGTCATAAATTATACCATCTTAAAACAGTCTTCTTTAGACCTTATATTATCCTTAAATAGCCCTGTTGTTTTTTTTATTTTTTTAATGTTTATTTTTGAGAGAAAGAGTATGAGCAGGGGAGGGGCAGAGAGAGAGGGAGACACAGAATCTGAAGCAGGCTCTAGGCTCTGAGCTGTAGGCACAGAGCCCGACACAGGACTCGAACCTACGAGCCGTGAGATCATGACCTGAGCCAAAGTCAGATGCCCAACCGACTGAGCTACCCAGGTGCCCCTCAATAGCCGCATTTCTAAGGAACTTATAGCAAAAGCCACAAAGAAAAAAATTCCATTCCCTCTATCTCACCATTATTATTTTCACGAATCCAAATCTGTTTGATTTTTACTACTATGTGCTCTTTTTCTGAAATTACGTGGTTAAAAGGCCACTTGTGTTTTTGACCTATAGATCAATAGGATGGTATGGAAATTTTCAAGTTTTTTGTAGAATGTAAGCAGGAAAAGGTATACAACAAAATACACTAAAATATAGATTATGAAGATTTCCTCTTTCCATTTATTAATTCTAGTTTTCATTCAAATATATACTTGGGGCCTAGAAGTATGTATCAGTTACAAAATATTCAACAAGGTATACCTTTTTGACATTCTAGTAGATTTTGGAGTTCAGTTTTTAAATACGCTTTCTCTAAAATATGAGGAATATTTCCAATAGGGTTTCTAGGTGGGAAGCAGTGAAGCATGACAAAACACCCAAAAAATGTCGAGAAGGTAGCAATTTATTAGATTCCTCAGGGCTTGACATCTTATTATGATTCATTTGCCATGTAAATGGGCTTTAAAAAGATTAAGCTTTATGTGATAATCATTCACTCAAACGTTGTAAGAAATTTTTCTTTGAAATCCCTAATCATACTTGCCCAAAGAGATTTACTACTTTTTTGTCTTATATTTGAAATAACTTAAAACTTTATTCAATTAAGAGAGGATTATTAGGATAATTGACAAACAGAATTCTGTACATAAAGATTAAAAAGGTCACTTCTTGACTCAGGATGTAGTATTCCTAGGATGTAGTATTCCAGGATAACTCAGGATTTGATATTCCAGTTGAATGGACAGGACAAGGAGTTTAGAAAAATGTGTTGAGGCATTCGTCAATACATATTTTTAAATTAATCTTATTATTTATAGCTATTTTATATTTATAGAAAAATTGATTTGAAAATGCAAAAATTTTCATATACACCTCTCTTGACCCTCTACAGTTTACCATATTATTTACATTTTGTATTAGTGTGGTACATTTATTAAAATCAATGAATATATCTACATTATTATTAAAGTCCATCGTTTACATTAGTCCCATTAGTTCTATAGACTTGTGCTGTTTTATAGACTTGAACAAGTATATAATGTGTCCGTCATTATCCTATCGTACAAAATAGTTTTGGTGTCTCAAAAAATCTCGTTTTCTACCTATTCATGGCCCCTCCTTCCCTGGCAACCACTGAACCCTTTACTGAATTTTTTTAGAATGCCATATTATTGGAATCATACAGTGTGCAGTCTTTTCAGATGGGCTCTTTTGGTTTATGAATATATTTTTAAAGTTTCTCCATGTCTTTTTGTTGCTTGATACCTCATTCATTTTTATTGCTATGTAATATTCCATTCTCTGGATGTACAATAGTTGATCCATTTACCTACTGAAGGACACCTTGGTTGCTTCCAAATTTTGCTATTGGTGAGAAAAAAAAACCATGAACATTTATGTGCAAGTTTTTGGTCAGACATCCGTTTTTAACCTCATTTGGGTAAACACCAAGGAGTGTCATAGATGGATGGTACATTAAGAGTATATTTAGTTTAGAAACTAAGAAAGCCTACCAAACTGTTTTCCAAAATGGCTGTACCATTTTCCATTTCCACGAGCAGTGAGTAAGAATTCCTCTTGCTCTACATCCTTGTCAGCATTTGGTATTGTTGGTGTTTTGAATTTTAACCACTCTACTATATGTGTAATAGTATCTGATTGTTGTTTTAATTTGTAATTCCTTCATGACACACGACGTTGCACAACTTTTCATGTGTTTATTTGCCAGCTGTTGATCTTTTTTTTCCCCCTGAAGAACACATTTTAATGAACCCTATTTACCAATCACTGCATTATATGGCAGGAATATTTGTTAATCTTTCACACAGGAAAATATATACTGAATTTACTATATTGTTGTTGCTCAAAAAAGTCAATTCACTTTCTAAGGAAAGTGGCAGGTTAGCCAATGGCAGAAGCCATCTCATTCAGAGGGAAATTCACCATGGAGCCCCTATTCTTAAATTACACAGGGGGCACCTGGGTGGCTCAGTCGGTTGGGTGTCCTACTTCGGCTCAGGTCATGATCTCGCAGTCCGTGAGTTCGAGCCCCGCGTCAGGCTCTGTGCTGACAACTCAGAGCCTGGAGCCTGTTTCAGATTCTGTGTCTCCCTCTCTCTCTGACCCTCCCCCATTCATGCTCTGTCTCTCTCTGTCTCAAAAATAAATAAATGGAAAAAAAAATTTTTTTAAAATAAAAAAAAAATTACACAGAAAACATAGAAGCATAAAGATGTATATTTGTATTCTGCATAGCTTTTGTATCTGAGTGTGTGTGTGTGTATGTGTGTGTGTGTGTGTATAATATAGGTACATATACATATATATACACATATTTAATATATATAATTTCCATATCTTAACAGTCTTTATTTCTACTTCTATTTAATCTTTTTATTTGTAATTGAAATCTAGTTTATATGTAGTATTATATTTGTTTCAGGTGTTCCAGGTAGTTATTTGCCTTTTATATACATTATGAAATGCTTACCCCAATAAGTATAGTTACAATCTGTCACCAAAGTTATTACAGTATTGTTGACAATTTTCTCTATGCTGTACTTTCCATCACTTTGACTTATATTGTAACTGACAGTTAGTACCTCGTAAACCCATCCCTTCTATCACCTATCTCCCCCAAGCCCTCCCTGCTGGTAACCACCAGTTTGTTCTTTGTATTTATCAGCCTGTCTCTGTTTTGTATTGTTTGAGGGCTGGTTGATTTGTTTCTTTTGTTTTTTAGATTCCATACATAAGCAAAATTATTTGGTATTTTTTTTTAATCTGGCTTATTTCACGTAGCATGATACCCTCTTGGTCCATCTATGTTGTCCACAATGGCAAATTTCATTCTTTTTTTATAGGAGACTAATATTCCATTGTGTATATATTCCTTATCTTTTCTATCCATTCATCTGCTGATAGACATTTTGATTGCCTTCATATCTTGGAAACTGTAAACAATGCTGTAGTAAACACAGGAGTGTGAATATTCTTCTAAATTAGCTGTGTATGTTTTCTTTGGGCAAATGCCCACAAGGAGAATTACTGGGTCATGTGGAATTTCTATTTTTAATTTTTTGGGCACCCTCCATACTGTATGCCATAGTGGCTGCACCAATTTACATACCCACCATAACACAAATGGGTTCCTTCCATTTTTACCACATCCTCAACAATGCTTGTTTTTATTTCTTCTCTTTTTGACACAAGCCATTCAGACAGGTGTCAAGTGACATCTCACTGGGGTTTTGATTTGCATTTCCCTAATGACTACTGATGTTGACTATCTTTTCAGGTGTTTGTGGCCATTTCTATGTTTCCTTTAAAAAAAAAAATATTCAGGTACTCTGTCCATTTTTTACTGGATTATTTGGGGATTTTTTTTGCTGTAGAGTTGTAGCAGTTCTTTATATACCTTCTTCCATTCAGTAGACTGCCTTTTCATTTTGTTGATAGTTTACTTCGTGCAAAAGTTTTTCAGTTTGAGGTAGTCCCAATTATTAATTTTTGCTTTGTTTCTTTTGCCTGTAAGGAAAGATCTAGAGAAGTACTGTGAAAAAGATGTAGAAGTTTACTACTTATATTTTCTTTTAGGTGTTTTATGTGTTCACATGTAACATTTAGGACTTTGATCCATTTTGAGTATGATTAAGAAAATGGTCCAGTTTTCTGGGTACCATTTATTGAAGAGAATGTCTTTTCCTGATTTTCTACCTTGTCCCCTGTGCCATGGATAGAATGACCAGAGATGTGAGATTATTTTGGGGCTATTTTCCAATGGTCTATGTATATTTTTTGTTCCAGTACCATCCTATTTTGATACCTAGAGCCTACTATTATAGTTCCAAGTCTGGGATTGTGACACCTCCAGCTTTGTTCCTCTCAGATTGCTTTGGGTAGCCTGGACAGCTTAACATTATTAATTCTTCCATTCCTTGAGCATGAGTATCTTTCCATTTATTTGTGTCATCTTCAATCCCTTTCATCAGCATTTTATAGATTTCAGAGTACAGTTCTTTGGTCAAATTTATTCTTAGGTATTTTATTCCTTTTGACACAACTATAAATGGGAATGTTTTCTGTATACTGATTTGTATAGCTTTTCTGAATTAGTTCATTTGTCCTAATAGTTTTTTGGCAGGTCTGTTTATTTTCTCTATATATTATCATCTGTAGATAGTGACAATTTCACTTGTTCCTTACCACTGTGAAAACATTTTTTTTTTCTTGTCTGATTGCTGTGTCTAGGACTTCCAGTCCTTAAATGAATAAAAGTGGTGAAAGTGGACATCTTTGTTTTGTTCCTGATCTTGAAGGAGAAATCTTTAGCATTTCACCATTGAGTATGATGTCCCCTGTGGGTTTGTCATATATGGTCTTTATTATGTTAAGGGATGTTCCCTCTAAAGCCACTCAATGGAAAGTTTTTATTATGAACAGACAGTGAATTTTGTCAAATGCTTTTTTTCTATTGACAAGTTCATATTATGTTTATTATGCATTTTGTTAACGTGGTGTACACATTGATTTGCAAATAATGAACCATTCTTGCAACCTTGGAATAAATCCCATGTGATTGTGGTAAACGATCCTTTTAATGTATTGTTAAACTTGACTTGCTGATACTGTGTTGAGGATTTTTGCATCTTAATCGTCAAGGAGATTAGCCTGTAATATTTTTGTGGTATAGTTGTCTAGTTTTGGTATCAGGGTCATGCTAGCCTTACAGGATGAATCTGTAAGCATTACTTTGAGCCTGAGAAGTATAGGTATTAACTATTCATTAAATATTTGGTAAATCACCTGTGAAGCCATTTGATTCTAGACATTTGTTTGTTGGAAATGTTTTCATTACCAGGTCAATTTTATTACTAGCAATCAAATTTTTAAGATTTTCTATTTCTTCCTGATTCTCTTTTGGAGCATTCTAGTTTTCTATAAATTGATGCATTTCTTCTCACGTGTCTAAATTGTTTGCATTTTTTTTCATAGTACTCTTGTAATCCTTTTGATTAACTTCTCTTTCATTCCAAGTTTATTTTGTTTTCCTACCCAAGTTTTAATTTAAATTCCACTTAGTTAACATTTGGTGTAATATTAGTTTCAGGTATAGAATTTAGTGATTTATCACTTATATACAACACCTGGTTCTCATCACAAGTACCCTCCTTACTAACCATCACCTGTTTCACCCATCCTCCCTGCCCACCTCCCTTCTGGTAACCATGACTTTGTTCCCTAGGGTTAAGAATCTGTTTACTGGTCTTCCTTTCTCTTCTTTTACCAACCCTATGTACACTTGTTCTATTTTTAAATTCCACATATGCGTGGAATCATGGGGTATTTATCTTTCTTTGACTTATTTCACTTAGCATAATAACTCTGTAGCTCCATCCACATCATTTTTATCTCATTTTTTTGTTAATTTTTGGATGATTATTCGTTTGGGGATGAATCCTGAGAATCAGGATGAGTGAGGTGATTAGGGGTGTTTTACTTCATGTTTGTGATAGGGATAATGTTGTTGTAGCAGAGATGTGTATGAGTAGTATGAAGGTGGCTAATGTTGCTGTTATATAACCTATATGGACGATTGAGGAGTATGCTAGGATTTTTCACAGTTGTGTTGGGTTGAGTCCCCTTCATCCCCCTGATTGACTGACATGATAGCTATTGTTAGGAGTAGATTGGGATTGATGGTGGTGGGCGAAATTTGGTAGAGGACAGATGATGGTGCGATTTTTTGTCATGTTAATAAATTAGGCCTGAGGATAGGAAGATTCCTTGTTCAACTTCAGGAATTCAGAAGTGAAATGGGGCCAAGCCCAGTTTTATTGCTAAAGCAGCAGTTATTATAATCGATGCTATGGGGTCGAGACTTTTTTGATATCGTTCATTGTCCTGAATATAGGTTAACGATAATTCCTATCACTAGGAGTATGGATGTGGTTGCTTGTGTTGGGAAGTATTTTGTGGATACTTCTATGGCTCGTTAATTTTTTTATAAGAACAGGGATAATGGCTAGTATATTTATTTCAAAGCCAATTCAGATTATTAGTGAGAGCTTGTTACTACAATTATGGTTCCTGAGATGACAGTTTCTGTGGAACTCTGTGTCTGTTTTTGTGCCAGTACCATACTGTCTTGATGACTACAGCTTTGTAACGTAACTTGATGTCTGGAATTGTGATGCCTCCAGCTTTGCTTTTCTTCTCCAAGATTGCTTTGGTTATTTGTGGTCTTTTGTGATTTCATACAAATTTTAGGATTGTATGGTCTCTGTACAAAACGCTGGTGGTTTTTGACAGGAATTGCACTAACTGTGTAGACTGCTTTGGGTATTTTAAACATTTTAACAATATTTGTTCTTCCAATTTGTGACCATGGAATATTTTTCCATTTCTTTGTGTTGTCTTCAATTTCTTTTATCAGCATTTTAAAAAGTATAGACATTTACTTCTTTGGTTAGGTTTATTCCCGGGTATCTTAAGATTTTTGGTGCAACTGTAAATGAGATCAATTCCTTTATTTTTCTGTCTGCTGCTCCATTATTTGTGTATAGAAATGCAAAAGAATTCTGTAGGTTGATTTGGCATTCTGTGATTTTACTGAATTCATGAATCAGTTGTATAAATTTTTCTGGTGGTGTCTTTTGGTTTTCCATATAGGGTATCACGTCATTTACAAATACTGAAAGTTTCACTTCTTCCTTGCCAGTTTAGATTCCTTTTATTACTGTGTATTGTCTGATGACTATGGTTAGGACTTCCAATACAAAGTTAAATAAAAACAGTGAAAATGGACATCCCTGTCTTGTTCCTGACCATACAGGAGAACCTCTCAGGGTTGCCCCATTTATGATGATATTTGCTGTGGGTTTTTTGTATATGGCTTTTATGATGTTGAGGATTTTTTTTTATCAAGAAAGGATGCTGTATTTTGTCTAATACTTTTTCTGCATCTATTGATAGGATCATATGGTTTCTATCCTTTCTTTTATTCATGTGGTGTATCTCAATGATTGATTTGGGAATAATGAAACACCCTTGGATTTATTCCAGCCCAGGAATAAATCTCACTGGATCATGGTGAATGATTCTTTTAATGTACTGTTGCATTCGGTTTGGTACTATCTTTTTGAGGATATCTGCATCCATTTTCATGAGGGATATTGACCTGTAATTCTCCTTTTTAGTGGAGTTTTTGTCTGGTTTTCATATCATAATAATTCAGGCCTCATAGAATGTGTTTGAAACATTTCCTTCCATTTCTATTTTTTTGGAATAATTCAAGAAGAGTAAGTATTAACTGATTTAAGTGTTTGGTAGAATTCATCATTGAAGCCATCTGGCCCTGCACTTTGGTTTGTTGAGAAAGTTCTGATTATTTATTCAGTTTCTTTGCTGGTTATCAATATGTTCAAATTTTCTCTTTCTTACTGCTTCAGTTGTGATCATTTATGTTTCTGGATATTTATCCATTTCTTCCAGGTTGTCCAATTTGTTGTCATATAGTTTTTCATAACATTCTTTTAGAATTGTTTATATTTTTTGTGGTGTTGGTTATTTCTCATCTCTCCTTCATGTTTTTATCTATTTGGGTCATTTATTTTTTCTTTTTCATAATTCTGCCTAGGAGGTTATCAGTTTTATTAATTTTTTCCAAGAAACAGCTCCTGGTTTCATTGATCTGTTCTATTGTTTTTTAGTTTCTCTATCATTTATTTTTGCTCTAATCTTTATTATTTCCCTTCTTGCTGGCTTTAGGCTTCATTTGTTTTTTTTATAGTTCCTTTAGGTGTTAAGGACAGGTTGTTAGAGATTTTTTTTTTTTTTTTCTTCTTGAGGTAGTTCTGTATTGCTATATACTTTCCTCTTAAAACTACTTTTGCTGCAACCCAAAGGTTTGGGACTGTGGTGTTTTCATTTGCTTCCATATATATTTTTACTTTTTTGATTTCCTGGTTGACCCATTCATTGTTTAGTAGTACATTGTTTGACCGCCATGTATTTATAGTCCTTCCAGATTTCTTCTTGTGGTTGGCTTCAGTTTCATAGCATTGTCATCTCATGCATGGTATGATTTCAATCTTTTTGAACATTTTGATGATTTGTGACCTAGTATGTGATCGATTCTGGAGAATGTACCATGTACATTTTAAAAGAATGTGTATTCTGCTTCATGATGAAAAGTTCTGAATATGTCTGTCATGTCCATCTGGTCCAGGAAGTCATTCAAAACTATTGTTTCCTTGTTGATTTTCTGCTTAGTGCTTACATTAATGGACACATCATCTATGTTAAATTCCCCTAGAATATTATATTATTATCAATAAGTTTCTTTGTGTTTATTAATGTTTTATATATTTGGCTGCCCACATGTTGGATTCATAAATATTTACAACTGTTAGACCTTCTTGTTGGATGGTTCCCTTTATTATTATATATTGTCCATCGTCATCTCTTGTTACAGATTTTGGTTTAAAATCTAGGTTGTCTGTGGCCTCTGGGTAGCTCAGTTGATTGTATGACTCTTGGTTTTGACCCAGGACATGATCTCAGGGCCATGAGATCAAGCCCTGTGTTGGGCTCTGTGCTGGGTGTAGAGCCTGCTTAAGATTCTTTCTTTCTTTCTCCCTCTGTCCCTCCCTCCCTCTATAGCTTGTGTTCTTTTTCTCTCTCAAATAAATAGAGTAGAATAGAATCTACTTTATCTTATATAAGTATTATGACTGTGGCTTTGTTTTGATGTCCATTTGCAGGATAAATGTTTCTTATCCCCTCACTTTCTATCTGAAAGTGTCCTGAAGTCTAAAATCATTCTCTTAAAGGCAGCATATCAATAGGTCTTGGGTTTTTGTTTTGTTTGAGTTTTTTTTGTTTTTTTTTAAATCCATTCTGACATCCTAAGTCTTCAGGAGAGGGTTTAGTCCATTTACATTCTGAGTAATTATGTGTGTGTGCGTGTATGTGTATGTGTGTAACACAAGTGCCATTGTGTTACTTGTTTTGTCACAATTTCTGGAGATTTTCCCTGGTCCTTTCTTGTCTTTGTCCCTATGGTCTTTCCTTTTCATTCAAAGAGTTCCTTTTAATATTATTTCTTGCAGGGTTGGTTTAGTGGTCATGTACTCCTTTAGTTTTTGTTTGGGAAACTCTTTATCTCTACTTCTTTTCTGATTACTAGCCTTGCTGGATAGTGTATTCTTGGCTGCAGATTTTGTACCATTCAGCATGTTGAATATATCATGCCACTTCTTTCTGACTTGCCAAGTTTCTGTGGAGGGATCTATAGCTAGCCTTATTGGTCTTCCCTTTTAAGTTAGAGACTGCTTTTAAGATATTTTTTCTTTCTCACTACATTTTGCAAATCTAATTACAGTAAGTCTTGGCATTGTCCTGCTTTTGTTGATTTTGATGGGAGTTCTCTGTTTCCCCTGGATTTGTGTCTTTTTCCTTCTCTAGATTAGGAAAGCTTTAACTTTGATTTCTTCAAATAAATTTTCTGCCCCCTTCTCTCTCTTCTTCTTCTTCTGGGACTCCTATAATACAAATGTTATGTTTGGTGAAGTCATTGAGTTCCCTAAGGCTATTTTTGTGTTCCATAATTCTTCTTTGTCTCTTTTGTTCACCTATGTAATCTTGTATTTCATTTATGCGTTCCTCTGCTTTAACCATACTTATGTACACTGCATCCAGTCTGTTTCAAATCTCACTTTATTTTTCACATCTGAATTTTTAAAATCTTTTACCTATGCCATAAGGGCCTCCCTTAAGACATCCATTCTCTTCTCAAACCCAGTGAGTATCCCTACAATTATGGCTTTAACTCTCCATCAGGCATATTACTTATCTCTCTTTCAATTAGATCTCTGGCTGTAACCTTATCTTGTTTCACGCACCATGAATGCCACAGTGTTAGCACTTTGACTAAGTCTCTCTCTTCTTTTCTGTGTTAGAAAAACCTGTTATGTTTCCTGCTCCTAAGAGTAAGGGCTTCATCATTTCTGATATTATTTTAATCTTTTCTCTTTTTTTCCTAATCAATTTTGTAAACATCTTGCAATATTTTATTAATTGTGTAAGTATTTTAAAGTCTCAGCTATTAGTTTCATTGATCTTCTGTAATTTCTATAGGCTTTATTTCCTTTATTCTACTAACTTTGGATATTATTTGTTCTTCTTTTTTCCAGTTCTTTTAGGTATAATGTTAGATTGTGTATTTGAGAATTTTCTTATTTCCTGAGGCAAGCCCGAATCCCCATAAACTTCCCTCTTAGAACTCTGATCATGTCAAAGGGTTGGAACTGATGTTTCCATTTTCATTTGTGTTAAGGTATTGAGTTCCTCTTTGGTTCTTTCATTGATACATTGGTTTCTTGATGCATGCTGTTTAGCTTCCATGTATTAGTATCTTTTTTTTTCTTAAAATTGATTTCTACTTTCATACTATTATAGTTTGAAATTATACAGATATGATTTCAAACTTCTGAAATTTATTGAGACTTTTTTTGTGGCCTGGAATGTGTCTATATCACAGGGAAATGTTTCCTGTGATTTGCTGTTTGGGGATGGAACATTCGGTATATAAGTGTTAAAGTACATCTGTCCTAATGTGTGGTTCAAAGCTACTTTTTTCCTTATTGATTTTCTTTCTGGATGGTCTATGCATTGATGTGAGTGAGGTGTTAAAGTCCTTTACTATTGTTGTATTATTGCAGTGTCTCCCTTTATGACTGTTAATATGTGATTTATATATTTAGAAGCTATTATAGTGGGTTCACAGGTATTTACCATTGTATGTTCTGGTTGCATTGATAACTTTATCATTATGGAATGCCCTTCTTTATGTCCTATTAGAGTCTATTTAAAATCTAGTCTGAAATAAGTAATGCTAGCCAACCTTTTGTTTTGTTTTCCTTCCATTTGCATGGAATACATTTTCCATTACTTTACTTTTAGTCTGTATGTCTTTAGGTCTGTAGCAAATCTCTTGTAGACAGCACATAGATGAGCCTTGTTCTTTCATCCATTCATTAATCTTATGTCTTTTCATTGGAGCACGTAGTCCACTTATATTTAAAATAATTATTGATAGGTATTATTCCCATTTTGTTGATCGACTGTTTTCATAGTTCTCTTTTCCTTTCTTCTTCTACTGATCTACTTCCCTTGAGATGGTCTCTTTGGCATCATGTTTAGATTCCTTTATTTTTTGTGTATCTATTTTAGATTTTTGGTTTGTGGTATCCATGACGTTCATATGTAACATCCTATGTATATAGTAGTGTTTATTAAGTGGATGGTAGCTTAAGAACACATTTTAAAAGCACATTTTTATTTGCAAATCAATGTTTTATGATATGATGTTATTTTTTTACATCTTTTAAATTGTGTATCCATTGACTAATTTTTATAGATGTAATTGATTTTACTATCGTCTTTTAAACTTCATAGTAGCTTTAAAAATGATTGATCTACTACCTTTACTGTGT
Organism: Panthera leo; assembly: GCF_018350215.1. Classification (NCBI taxonomy): domain Eukaryota; kingdom Metazoa; phylum Chordata; class Mammalia; order Carnivora; family Felidae; genus Panthera; species Panthera leo. The sequence continues at coordinate 96,401,736 of NC_056679.1, forward strand.
GTATGCTTTTACAAGTGAAATTTTTTCCTTTCATAATTTTCTTCTAATTATGGCTTTTTCTTTTCCACTTAAAAGATTCCCTTTAATATTTTTTGTAACATCAATTTAGTGGTAATTAACTCCTTTAACTTTTGTTTGTCTGGGACACTCTTTATTTTTCCTTTAATCTTGAATGATAACCTTGATCCATAGGGTATTCTGGGTTGTAGGGATTTTCTCCCCCTTAGCTATTTGCAAGCCAGAAAGGAGAGGCATGATATATTCAATGTTTCTCCTGAAAATCCTGCTGATAGTCTTATGGATTTTCCTTCTATGTAATTCTTTCCTTTTCTCTTGCTACTTGTAACATTCTCTCTTTAATTTTTGCTATTATAATTACTGTGTGCTTTTATACAGAATTCTTTAGCTTCATATTGTTTGGATCTCTCTGCTTCCTGGATGTCTGCTCATTTGCAGATTTTTCAGCTATTATTTATTCAAATAAGCTTTATGCTCCTTTCTCTCTCTCTTCTTCTGGGAACCCCTATATAGCGCCAACAAACATTAGGATGCTTGATGTTGGTACAGAGGTCTTTTAACCTATCCTTTTTTTTCTTCTTCTCTGTTCACCCTGGTTACTCTCCACTATTCTTTCAGATTGCTGATCCACTCTTCTGCATCCTCTAGTCGACTGTTCATCCAGTCTTCTCTCAAGTCTCGTGAGTATGTATATGACCATTTTTGAGCTTTTTAACAGATAGATTAGGAAAGAACCAAAAGAAACAGAAATAACCAGAGTTTTGTCTTGTTCTTGTTCCTGTGTATTAAGTCTCCTAGTCTTGGAAGTATTGACGTTAGGTAGAAGTATAATGTAGTGCCCAGCAGTGCAATCCCCCATGGTTATCAGAATCAGGTGTTCTAGGGGCATCCCCCCTGTGATGTGTATGCACCCTCCTATTATGGCTGGGCTGTGACTGTTTGCAGGTGCACTGGTCAGCAGGGCTTGCCCCCCAGTTAAGTGCCTGAGAGGCCTGGCTACAGGGGCTTTGGGAGCACTTGTGGCTGAGGATAGACCTCAGCCTGGCTGTTTTCAGTGACTCAGTGCAAAGACTTTAGGTGTGTTGATCGGAATATCCTCCCCCCCCCCCCACACACACACTTTCTCAAAGCAGAAGTTGCTTGAGAAAGGCAGCAATAACTGGGGGGTTTCAGGACCCAACTATGTCTGCCTGGCAGGTATGTTGGGTGGGGCAGGTTCATAGGGGAGTACTAGGGCAGGGCATGCCTGTTAGCAAAATAAATGAAGAGTATCACAATTAGTTCCTACAAGTGTCCAACCACCTAGGCTGGAGGGCAAGAACAATGGGAGAGAGAAAAGATCCCTCTCCCTCCAGCACATAATAAATCTCCATGATCTTTCAAATCTTTTGTTTGGTGCTGGGTCACAGACTAAGTGATATAGCATGCTAGTTCTTTATGAGCCAAGAATCATTTTACTATAACATTCTGGCTCTCTTGGACTCAAACCTTTCTAATTTTCAAAAGTCCTAGAGATGAGACCTACTAATTAAAAAAAAAAAAATTAGGGGTCACCTTCCTACTGCACTTCCTACTGCAGGGTCCCATGGCTGGGGGTGCTCAATGTGGGGTTTGACCAGCTTTCTTGTCAGGGACAACGTCCCTGCCTGTGATATCCTTTCCATATTTGCACTGGCCACACTATACCCATTCTGGTTCCTAATCATGTGTCTCCCCTCCCTATCCTTTTGATGGGGTCTTCTCTTTATGTCCCTAGTCCTTAGACTTAAGGGTTATTTGGGACTGAGTTTATTACATGTAGTTGTAGCCTTCTTGGGTCCTAGGAGGACATGAGCTCAGCATCCTCCTACTCGGCCATCTTCCCCATTCTCTTCATTATCCTTTGGAATCATAATATATGGTTATCAGTTTGCAAATAAGTCACAATGGATATTCAAACTGTATAATGGGGAGTACATTACTGACAGGGATTCCTTCACGATATAATTATGTGTGTGTATTTATTTTTCCTGGCCATGCTCTAACAAATAACAGTGTGACTGTGTAAGATAGCAAAGTACATAACATGGGCCATGCAGTTCTGTAGTGCACAGTATCTTCAGCGTGGGCACCAGTAGACCATAGTGTCACATTTTGGTACTACTGAAATGTATTTACAAAAGGAGAATACCTTAAGAATGTTTCCAGTTTTAAAGATTCTGTTTAGCTCACCAATCTATTGGTAAGTTCATTCATGAATACCACTCTTCTTCATACAGCTATTTTCAAATCCTACCCTAACTCCTCATATTGCTAAGCTAAAAACAAACAAAAAAAAGTTTTAGCCACATGCTCCTCAAGCCTAGTTAGAGTACTGGAAGGAAATATTTTATTTCCTAGGGAGGAAAAAGCAAAGGCAGGGGGAACCTTGGATAGGAAGGGTGAGATCTTGGACCATCTGGCGATAGTGTTAACTGTCCAATGTTTCATTAAGAATTAAGCTAGTTGGAGAGAGTGGGGAAAGATGGCCGAGTAGGAGGATCCTGACCTCACCTCCTCCCATGGAAACACCAAAGCAACAACTACATGTATTGCAACTCATTCTGAAATTGACCTGAAGACTGGCACAACAGATCTTCCACAGCTACAGATATAAGGGAAAGGCCACAGAGAGGAGCACAGGATGGGCTGAGACACAGTTGGGAACCATACTCCTGGAGCAGGAATGTACACACAGGAGAGAGATCACAGGTGTGGAGGAATAAGAGGGATCAAGCCTCACACCTGGGAACCCACACAAAGAAGATGAGCCTCTCCCGCTGCCCCCCCCCCCCACCTGATGTGTGGCTTTCAAAATCAGCTGGGCTTACCTCCAGGAACATCAGAGGGGTATAGAACACTGACTAGCTGCTCATAAGGAGCCAGTGCTTTATCATCCGGTCCAAGACTCAGCTCCAATGCAGCAGTTTGGCACCTGAGTTACACAAGACAGAGATTTATTGACTAATTTTAGAATGTGTGCCAGAGAGACATGTAGCAGAAGTTTACCCCGAGGATGGAAGAGCTGGCAGGTACTATTTGTATTGCCCTTTTTCAGTGTAGCTACCTGGAAACTTACTAGGGCCTGTTCTGACATTCTCCATTTACCTTGCTAGCACTCTTTGCCCCATTCAGGCAGGGACCCCTGCAAAACAACTGCCAACTTACCACACATCCCGTATGTCTCAGTTAGGACTATTGTCCTCTCGGGGTGACCAGCCCAATGCTTCACTCAGTGGCCAGCACCAGAGCCCCTAAAGAATCATTCCTGCTCCAGGGATGGGGAAGCTAGTCCTATCCACCAACATGGCCCCAGTAGTGAAATTCATGCCTCTCAGGCAGCTGTACCAGGTGCAAGTCTTGCCTGCCAGTGCACACAGGGTTCTGGTGAGTCACTGCTGACAGCCAGGTTGAGGGATGAGCCTGCCTACAAGCATGCACACAGCCACTGGGGACATCTAGAGCATTTGGTTCTGGTGACCCGAGGGGATTGCTAACAAGGCACCACAAGACACCTACCTAGGGCCACAGAGACAGAGACCCAATGAGGAGTAGAATATGTTGCAAATGAAAGAACAAAACTTCAGAAAAAGAGCTAATGGAAATAGATATAAGGAACTACCTGATAAAGAGTTCAAAGTAATGGCCATAAAGCTACTCACCCAACTGAGAGAAGACTGAATGAGAACTTCAACAAAGAGAAAATAGAAAAAGTATCAGATCTGAAAGACACAATAACTGAAATATACAATATACTACAAGGAATCAACAGCAGATAAGAAGACACAGAAGAATACAGCTGGAAGACGGTCCTAGAAAGCAACTACCCTGAACAAAAAGAAAGCCAAATTAAAAATAAAAGAAATGGGTTAAGGGACAAATTCAAGCATATTAAAATTCACATATTAAGGGTCCTAGAAGGGAAAGGGGCAGAAGACACATGTGAAGGAAGGATACCTGAATACTTCCCCACCTGGGGAAAAAATCAGACGTCCAGGAAGCACAAAGAGCCCAAAACAAGATGAACCTAAGTGGCACACAACAACACATAGTAATTACAATGTTGAAAATTTAAAGACATAATCTTAAAAGCAGCAAGAGAAAAGGAAACAGTTACATTCATTTCAGCTAAAACTTTATAGGCCACTGGGAATAGCATGACATATTCAAAGTGCTGAAAGAAAAACAAAAAACTTACTACCAAGAACACTCTAACTTCAATTCATTCAGAATTGAAGGAGAAACAGTTTCCCAGACAAAAGTTTATGAGATATTAAAGAGACTTCTTTGAGTGGAGAAGAAAATGCCATAGCTAGAAGTAAATTTCACTGGGTAAAGCAAACATGGAGTTTGTGTATCAGTCACTTATATCTACAAAAGTAGTCAAATGAAACAATACACAAAGAGGTAAAGTATGACATGTACAGAAAACATGGATGAGGAAGTGAAAGTACAGTGTTTTAGAATGTATTTGAACTTCAGCAACCATCAAGTTAATATAGACAGACTGCTAAATACATAGGATTTTATATGAAACTCATGGCAACCACAAACCAAACACCTACAGTAGATACACAGCAATCATGTAAATCAAATCACAAGGGAAAACAACACGAGAAGAAAAAAAGGGAGCAGACCCATAAAAATAACAGAAAAATCCCCATGTAAAAATGGCAATAAATACATAAATATCAACAATTATTTTAAATGTACATGGATTACATGCTCTAAAAGATATAGAATGACTGAATATATTAAAAAAACAAAACCAATGATGCTGCCTATAAGGGACTTAATTCAGACCTAAAAACACATACAGACTGAAAGTGAAGGTATGGGACAACATATTTCATGCCAGTGTTGTGGGGCGGGGGGAGGTTGGGGTAGCAATATTCATACCAGACAAAATCTACTTCAAAATAAAGACTGTCAAAAGAGACAAAGAGGGCATGACATAATGATAAAAGGTTCAATCCAACAATAGGATATAACAGTGGTAAATATCTATGCATCCAACATTGGAGCACCTAAATACATAAAGCAAATATTAACAAATTTAGAGGGAAGAATTTTTTAGTATATATACACTAAGAGCAAAGTAGCAGAAAGAGAATTTACAAAACCAACCACATTTAAAATTGCATCAAAAAGAAGTCAATACCTGGGAATAAATTTAATCAAAGAGGTAAAAAAACTGGTACTCTGAAAACAGTAAGACTTTGATGAAAGAAATTGAAGACAACACAAATAAATGGAAAGATAAACCATGCGCCTGGATTTTAAGAATTAATGATGTTACAATGTCCATACTATCAAAAGCAATTGACAGATTCAATGCTGTCCCTACCAAAATACTAATAGCACTTTTCACAGAACTGTAACAAATAATTCTACAACTTGTATTGAACCACAACAGATGCCAAATAGCCAAAGCAATCTTGAGAAAGAACAATAGCCCTGGAGATTTTCACAATCCCAGATTTCAAACTCTATTACAAAGCTACATTAATAAAAACAGTATGGTATTGGCACAAAAATAAACACAAAGATTAATGAAACAGAAAAGAGAGCCCAGAAATACACCCATGTTTATATGGTAAATTAATCTATGACAAAGGAGGTAAGAATATACAATGAGAAATAGTCACTTCAATAAATGGTGCTGAGAAAATGGAATAGCTACATTCCAAAGAATGAAATTGGGTCACTTTCCTGCACCATACACAAAAATTAATTCAAATTATACTAAAGACCTAAATGTAAGACCCTAAACTGTGAAACTCCTAAAGGAAAGTGTAGGCAGCTAAGTCTTGGACATTGGCTTTTGCATATCTTTTTGGATATAACTCCCCAACCAAGAGAAACCTAAGCAAAAATAAGCAATCAGGACACACACTAAAAATCTTTTGCACAGTGACGAAAACCATAACCCAAACAAAAAGACAACCTACTGAATGGGATGTGATATTTGCAAATGATACATTCAATAAGGGGTTAATATCCAAAATATATAAGGAATTTACACATCTCAATGCCAGAACAAAACAAAAACACATAGAATCTGATTATAAAATGCATACAAAGGACATGGATGGACTTTTTTCTAAAGACAACATACAGATGGTCAGCAAACACCTGCAAAGATATGTAAAATTTCACACCAGCCAGATTTGCTAAGGGAAGATCAGGCATAGCAAGTGTTGGTGGGCAAGAGAGGAGAGAGAAATAAATAACTCAGTATTTATTGAGTAAATATTTATGAGAAATACTGAGTATTACTGAGTATTACTCAGGTACCTGAGTAATAAATTTCTCATGTACTGATGGTAGGAATGTAAATTGGTGTAGCCACTGTGAAAAACATACCTTGTGACCAAGGAATTCTACTGGCAGGTACCTGCTCAAAGTAAACAAAAACTCCAATATGTGTACCCTATGCTCTTTGTAGCATTATTTACAACAGCCAAGATATTGAAGCAACCTAAGTGTGTACTGACAGGTGAATGGATAAAGAAAATGTGGTATATAAGCACAATGGAATAATATTGAACCATAAAAAAGAATGGTTATCTTGCCACTTACAACATAGTTGGACCAAGAAGGCATTTTACTAAGAGAAAGAAATCAGAAAGAGAAACACAGCTATTTCATGAACAATAAAAATGAATGAGATCATAAATACACAGAACAAACTTGCCAAAGGGGAGGTTTGTGGGGAAACAGATGAAGTAGGGGAAGGGAATTAAGAGGTACAAACTTCCAGTTATAAGATAAATAAGTCATGGGGATGAAAAGTACAAAACAGAGAATATACTCAAAAATATTTTAATAACTTTGTATAGTGACAGTAACTACACTTACTGTGGTACACATTTTATAATGTATATAATTGTAGACTTACTATGTTGTACATGGAAGCCAATATATATCAACTACACTTCAATCAAAAATAAAATTTAGGGGCACCTGGGTGGCTCAGTTGGTTAAGAGTCTGACTTCAGCTCAAGTCATGATCTCATCCGTGAGTTTGAGCCCCGTGTCAGGCTCTGTGCTGACAGCTCAGAGCCTGGAGCATGCTTTGCATTCTGTGTCCCCCTCTCTCTCTGCCTCTCAAAAAAAATTTAAAAATCAAATTAAAAAAAGAATTAATTTGGATGGAACTAGAGTGAACCAGTCAGTGGCAACAGCAGAAAAAATAGTGCTATAATTTTGGGGGTCATTAATCTAGCAGTAACTGATCATCTATCTTCCGCAAATCAAGTGATTATGTGAAAACTCCTACAAGTGGGGGCTTTGTGTTACTCTTCGAAGTAACTGGGTCATTCTGTTTCCAAGTCTGATCACATTATAATTTCTGTGGCAGGGATCAATGATGTACCAAATAAGACTGGTAGTTAGAAATGGAATTAGACATGGTCTATAGTACAAAGTGCTAGAAGCAAACATTCTATAGCTCCCATTTCAAGGCAGATGTCTTGAAAATGTCACAATATTTGGGTTTAAAAAATATATTAGAAAGATTCATACTACGATCGTGTTATTTCCAATATATCAAACATGAAAAACCAAACTTTGAGGTGATGAAATCACATATATACTTGTCCGCTTCTAATAGCCATTCGTAAAATGGAGGAAATAGGAAAATATATTTTAAAATTCTTTCTGCATATCATTTAAATTGCAGGCCTGACTTTCTAAACTGACCAGCTGCTAATCTGATGTGGAAGTCTTCTTTGTGCAATGAGTCCGCTGTTTCCAAGGCTTTTAGAAATGCTTGGTTTGCCACTAAACTAGCTTCAATACGACATTCCCTGGAGCTATGTTCATCAGCGGAGTATTCCAAGTCTTCCCAGAACACACAACCCAGCATTCATGCATATGTACATACAAGCATTTGCATACTACTCACTGTTTATGGATTTTAGAAGACATACCAAGTTGGAGACACAGGACAGTTGGCACTATTGATTAGATCGTCATTAGGAATACCATCGTCCTTATTAAACAAGGATGTTCTCGATGGTGATTAAACTTTCTGTCCAGCTGTTTCATAGAGATGATAGTGATGCTGCTAATATCTAAATCTTACTTACCGTGTGCCGAAGCTGTTGTAAGCATTTTCATATGCCATATATAAACTTCTCTCACTAGTTCTATGGGGTTGCTACTATTTTACAGCAGACAAAACTGCAGTATAGCAATGTTGAATACAACGTAAGTGTACATAGCTATAAGTAAAGACCTTTGTTTCATGAAGTGTATTCAATAAATATGTGTAAAATAGATGGATAATGACCTCAGAAAGAAAGTCTGAGGCATGTACAATTGAACTGCACATTTGTCACCCCCAGTACTCAAAGAATATCATTCAAACTATTTCGGATCGGCCTAAAATTTTTCAGAGCAATTCGAGGTTCTGTTCAATTCCATTAAAAAGTGAATTTTGTTTTGTTGTGCTTTAGTTTCATCTCAATACTGGAAATACTCCGACATATTTTATATTGCCCTCAACCCTCTAAATGCATGTTTTGCTTCAGCTAGATAGTTTAAAAAAAATACTGAGGAGAAAATGAAGAAGCCTAGCCTCACAAACTTATTTTAAAAAGAGCACTGGGGTAGGGGCTGAATAAAGCTGTAAATGAAAAATAAGAAGTCAAATATCCCTCTAACCACATCAGATAAAATGCTTAAAAATGTTTCAGAATGGGATACTTTCAATCCAAATGTAATGAAAATAGAAAACTTCTATGGAAAACCAAATATGTTAACCAGTTGAATAAATTAGGCTCAAGAAAACATGAGAAAGTACACTGGAAGAAATAATCTTGTTTAGAGGAGCAAATAGATTGGATAATATTATTTTGGGAAAAAAAAAAAAAAAAAACTAAAACTAAAAACATGCCTTAATGTTGACTAAGTACCTAGATCCATTTCCTAGGATTTTGAGGAAAATAAAGTCATTATGTTTACTCCCACTTTTAACATTATATCAAAATTTGTATCAAAATCTAAAAATCAACTTTGATTAAAACATAACATTTATATTAGTAAGTGAAAAGTAAGAAGACAATCTCTACACTGCTCTGGCATGGATATGATGCTTAGAAAGTAGCTGGAGGGTCAGGATTTAGCAACCGTATGCTAAATCCATAAAACCAGGTCTGAGTTTTTTAATTGAATATCTGTGAGGAAAGTATACTACCTTACTAAAGAGACAAATACACAGGGAAAAGTATTCGAGGATAAATTTCATAGTTAAAAGTAAGTGGGACTGTTCCAAAAAGGAAAAAAGTGATAGAGAAAGGATTAAATCAGAGGAACCCTACTGATAAGAATGAAGAATATGTGGGATTCTTTAATGAGTTGGTCAACACAGTAACAAATGCCTTGCCTGATAATCCAACCGTCAACAAGCCTAAGGTCCTTACTATAATTAAATGATTGTGCAGTAAACTGTTATATCTGACTACAACCATATACTTTAGGCTCCAAAATGCCAGACCCCATATAATTGCTTCCTCACCGAGAGGTAAGGTAAAGGTAAAATCTTTATGAATATATTCAGGAAACAGAAGCAAATGTGTACTAATTCTGAACCCTCACAACACAAAAGGTACAAAACAACCTTGTATTAAAAATTCAAATGGACCTTAGAGGTCCAAGATGGCAGCCACACAACCTACAACTACATATGGAGGAATGCCTCTTGAGGAAGAACTAAGGGGTGATTGAATGCTTCTGCACAACAGAAAGTAGAGGGAAGCTACATAGAAAGGCAGGGTGACAGAGAAACAGTAACCCATCACTGTTGCTGCAAAATGCTGAACAGAGGGAGATCAGTGAGGGGCCCATGTGTAGATTTCTTGCCCTTAAAAAAAAAAAGTGATTTGAAGGACAGCTACACTTTAAGTGAAGGGAATCCATTTACTAACCCTAGAACTTTCCCACATGTGGGAGAATTAGTGGATCTTTCTCCCAGCATCACAGGCACTGGCAAGTGCCGTAGTTTATGGTCCCCCTCCAACATGATAGCACAGACAGAACAGTCTAGGTGCTCTAGCCAGCCTTCTAGGGCAGCCACAGTGATCCCTGGGCTCCCAGCCCATACTAGCTCCAGCTGGCCCACCAAGGGAACTATAGTGTGGCCTTCATGAGGAGAACCCGAACCTGTTTCCAGTCTAACTCCAGCCACCTTAACAGGCGGCCTGCACACACCTGAGAAGCATGTGGCCAGTGCCCACTCGAATGCCAACTGTCTCACCGCAGCACCCACTGTATGGAGTACCCCAGCCTATGCCTGCTCTACCTCCAATTATCTTGCCAGCATGGTCCAGGCATGGAGTACCCTTGTCCATACCCACTCCAGTCACCCTGCCAAGGTGAATGCAACACCCCATCAGGCATCTGTTCCAGTTGTCCCTCTAGGCTGGCCCCCATATGGAGTGTCCCAGGACTTCCAGCACATGCCAGCTCCAGCTGTAGCTATTCCTATGTAAGGAACACTGCAGGCATTGCCCGCTTCAGCTTTAGACTTTCTGCCATTGTGGCTCTGGTGCAAAGCATCCTGGAGATACCTGGTCTGGGGCCCTTACAGCTCCAGCTATCCTTTTGGGGTGGCCATAGTGCAGAGCAACCCAGGAACCAGATCCTACACCTGCTCTAACCAGCCAGCCAAAGCCACAAGGTACGTACAATTTATACACAGTACATTCCTACACAAGGCACCTCGTTTAAGACAGGAAAAGTAGCTGTTCCACCTAATTCATAGAAACAAATATAGAAAAGAACACAGAGTGAGAAAGCATAAAACTGTGTTCCAAATGAAAGAACAAAACCTTAGAAAGAACCACCTGAAATGGAGATAAGCCATCTACTTGGTAAAAAGTACAAAGTAATGATCACAAAGGTGCTCCAGGGACTTGAGAGAAAGGTGGATGTATTCAGGGACAATGTCAACAAAGAGACAGAAAATACGAAAAAAAATATCAAATTTGAATAAAATGAAAATTAGAATAGAAAGAATCAACAGCAGATTGGACCATGCAGAAGAACTGATCAGTGATTTACAAGACAGGGTGGTGGAAAGCACCCAAGCTGAACAGCAGAAAGAAAGAAGAATTTAAAAATTAGGATGGCTTAAGGAAATTCTGTGATGAAGTCAAGAACAATAACTTTCACATTATGGCCCTCCCAGAAGAAGAAGAGACAGAGGAGGTAAAACACTTATTTGAAAAAATGATAGCTTAAAGTATCTCCAACATGGGAAAATAAGCAAATATCCAGGCCTATGAAATACAGAAAGCCTTTTCGAAGATTAACACCAAAGAGGTACACAACAAGACATATAATAATTAAAATGGCAAAAATAAAAGAGAACCTAAAAGTGGAAAGACAAAAAAACAAAAGTTACATACCAGAGAAACCCAATAAGGCTATCACTGATTGTTCAGTAGAAACGTTGCTGACCAGAAGGGTGGGACATGAAATATTCAAAGGGCTGAAAGAAAAAACAAAAACAAAAATATAACCAAAAATATTTTGCACAGCAAGATTATCATTTAGAATTGAAGAAGGAATAAAGAATTTTAAAGAAAAACGTGATTTAAAGGGGTTCATCACCATTAAACCAGCCTTACCAGAAACATTAAAGGGACTTCTCTATATGGAAAAGAAAAGGTCATCAGAAGAAAATTATGAAAAGAAAAAAAAATTTCATTGGTAAAAGCAAACATACAATAAAAGTAGTAGATTAATCACTTACAAAGGTAGTATAACATTAAAAGACACTAATAGTAAAATCAAGTCTATCTAAAAAAATTAAGGGTACACAAAATGACATAAAATGTGACAGTTACATTTAAAAATACGGAGGGGGAAAATAAAAACGTAGCTCTTTTAGAAGGTGTTCATACTGCTATATACATAGGATTTTATATATGGACCTCACAGTTCACAAAACGAAAACCTATGATTCATTCACAAAGGTAAAGAGAAAGGATTCCAAACATGACACTAAAGAAAATCATCATATCTATCCCAAGGGAAGAGAAAAAAGAAGGAACAGAGAACTACAAAAAAACAACCCGGAAAACAATTAAGAAAATGGCAGTAAGTACCTATCTATCAATAACCACTTTAATGTAAATGAAATAAATGATCCAATCAAAAGACAGAGTATCTAAATGGATAAAACAAAACAAAAACAAAAACAAAAATGAAGTACATTCTTCCCACAATAGATTCACTTCAGAACTAAAGACACATATACTCTGAAAGTAAAGGTGTGGAAAAATATACTCCACCTAAAAGAAAGAAGAAAAATAAGGCTGGATTAGCAATAGACATTATGTATGTATGTATGTATGTACTTATTTATTTCATGTTTGCTTATTTGAGAGAGAGAGAGCGTGAGCAGAGGAGGGGCAGAGAGAGGGAGACAGAATCCAAAGCAGGCTCCAGGATCTGAGCTGCCAACACAGGGCCAGACGTGGTGCTCCAACCCACAAACCCTGAGATCATGAACCGAGCTGAAGTCAACTGACTGAGCCACCCAAGCACCCCAGCAATAGACTTTAAAATCAAAACTGTAACAAGAGACAGAGAAGGGTATTACAGAATGATAAAAGGCTGAGTCCAACAAGAGGAAGTAACAATTGTAAATATCTGTGCTTCCAACACAGGAGGATCTAAATATAGAAAGTAAATATTAACAGATAATAAAGGAAGAAACCGATAATAATATAATAATAGTAGGGATTTTAACACCCCACTTGTATCAATGGATAAATCATCCAGATAGAAAATCAACAGGGAAACAATGGCTTTAAATGACACCTTAGACCAGATGGACTAAAAAGATATATGCAGAACATTCTATCCAAAATCAACATAATAAACGTTCTTTTCAGGTGCATATGGAACATTCTCCAGGATGTATCACTTTAGGCCACAAAAGAAGTTTCAAACATTTTTAAATGGTTGAACTCATAAAGCTTATTCTCTGGCCACAAGGTTATGAAACTAGAAATAAATTTCAAGAAGAAAAAAATCAACAAAACACAAATGGAGGCAAAAAAAAAAAAAGTTACTCAAAACCTAGAGGCTAAGGAGCAAAATCAGAGAGAAAATTTAAAAATATCTAGAGACTGACAAAAAAAGAAAGAAAAAGAATGTTTAAAATTTGGGGGAATGCAGCAAAAGTTATTCTAAATGGGAAATTTATAGCAAAATAAGCCTACCTCAAAAATAAGGAAAAATCTCAAAAATAACACAATCTAAACTTTGCCTAGAGGAATTAATAATAAGGACAAAGTCCAAAGTTAGGAGAAGGAAGGAAATCATTATGATCATGTAAACTATTAAGAAAACAATAGGGGAGCACCTGTGTGGCTCAGTCAGTTGACTGCCCAACTCTCGATTTGGGCTCAGGTCATAACAACAGTCGTGAGATCGAGCCCTGCATAGGGCTCCATGGTGAACATGGAAACTGCTTGGGATTCTCTCTCTCCCTCTCTCTCTGCCTCTTTTTCTCTTCCTCTCAAAATAAACAAACATTAAAAAAAAAGAAAATAGGAAAAAAATCAAAACTGAGAGTTGGTTCTTTGAAAACATAAACAAAATTGATAAATGTTTATCCAGAGTTATCAAAACAAAAAAACAAAAAAGGAGGACTCAAATAAAAGTAGAAATAAAAGTTAAAACTGACACCCAGAAACAGAAATACAAAAAGTAAAAGAGACTCGGTAAAAATTATAAATCAGGGGCACCTGGGTGGCTCAGTAAGTGTCCAACTTTAGCTCAGGTCATGATCTCAGGGTTTGTGAGTCTGATCCCCACATTGGGCTCTGTGCTGACAGCTCACAGCCTAGAGCTTGCTTCACATTCTGTGTCTCCTTCTTTCTCTGCCCCTCCCTGCTTGTCCTCTCTCTGTCTCTCAAAATCAAATAATCATTAAAAATTATAAATCAACAAATTGGAAAACCTAGCAGAAATTGATAAATTCCTAGAAACATATCTTTAAAAACTGAATCAGGAGAAAATAGAAAACCTAAAAAGACCAATTACTAGTAATGAAATAAAATCAGTGATCAAAAGCTCCCAATGAACACAAGTCCAGGACCAGGTGGCTTCACATATTAATTTTATCAAAATTTAAAGAAGAGCTAATATATATCCTTGCCAGAATATTCCAAAAATTTGATGAAGAAACTTTTCCCAATTTCTATTATGAGCCTGCATTACCCTGAAACCATAACCAGACAAAGACACTATAAAAAAAGTTAAAATTAGGAGCGCCTGGGTGGCAGTCGGTTCAGCATCTGACTTCGGCTCAGGTCATGATCTCAGGGCTCGTGGGTTCGAGCCCCACATCAGGCTCTGTGCTGACAGCTCAGAGCCTGGAGCCTGCTTCGGATTCTGTGCCTCCCTCTCTCTCTGACCCTGACCCACTTGCATTCTGTCTCTCTCTCAAAAATAAATAAACATTAAAAAAAAAAAAAAGTCAAAATTACAGGAGCCCCTGGGTGACTCAGTTGGTTAAGTTCCAGACTTTGGCTCAGGTTCTTTGAAAACATAAACAAAATTGATAAATATTTATCCAGAATTATCAAAACAAAAAACAAAAACAAACAAAAAAAGGAAGACTCAAATAAAGTTAAAACTGACACCCAGGAACACAAATACAAATATTAAAAGAGACTGTAAAAATTATAAATCAGGGGCACCTGGGTGGCTCAGTCATTTAAGTGTCCAGCTTTGGCTCAGGTCATGATCTCATGGTTTGTGAGTTTGAGCCCTGTACTGGGCTCTGTGCTGACAGCTTAGAGCCTGGAGTCTGCTTCAGGTTCTGTGTCTCCCCCTCTCACTGCTCCTCCCCTGCTCACAGTTTGTCTCTATCTCTCAAAAATAAATAAAACATTAAAAAAAATTAAAATTACAGACTAATATCCCTGATGAACATAGTTCCAAAAATCCTCCACAAAATATTAGCAAACCAAATCCAACAATACATTAAGAGGATCATTCACCACCATCACCTGGGTTTTATTCAGGGGATGCAAGGATGGTTCAATATCTGTAAATCAATTAACATATATATCACATTAATAAAAAAAAAATCACATGATTATCTCAACAAATGGAAAAAAGGCATATGACAAAATTAAACATCGATTTGTGATAAAAAAAAAAATCTCAACAGAGTGGGATTAGAGGGAACACAGCTCAACATAATAAAGGCCATACATGAAAAACCCACACCTAACATTGTATTCAAAGGTGAAAAGCTAAAGATTTCTCTTTAAGATTAGGAACAAGGCAAAGTTGTCCACTCTTACTACTTTTATTCTGCATAGTACTAGAAGTCCTGGATACAGCAGCAAGACCAGAAATGAAATAAAAGTGTCCAAATTGATAAGGAAGAAGTTATACTGTCACTCTTTGTAGTGACATATTCCATATAGAAAATCCTGAAGACTCCATCAGAAAACTAAACATATAAATAATTTCAGTCAAGGTATAGGAATCAATAATCAATATACAGCATCTGGTACGTTTTTACACACTAAAAACAAAGTAGCAAAAAGAGAAAATAAGAAAACAGTTCCATTTACAATTGCATCATAAAAAATAAAATACCTAGGAATAAATTTAACAAAGGAGATGAAAGTCCTGTATTCTGAAAATTATAAAACCTGGATAAATCAAATTAGAGATGGCACAAGTAAATAAAAAAATATATACCACTAATAAGAATATTATTAAAAAACCTATTCCACCGAAACCATTCAGTGCAGTCCCTAACATGATACCAATAGTATTTTTCGCAGACCTAAACAAAAAAATCCTAAAATTTATAGGGAAGGACAAAACACCCTGAACAGCTAAAGCAATCTTGAGATAAAACAACAACAACAACAACAAAACAAAACAAAAAACAAAACAAAACAAAAAAACTAGAGAGCTATCACAATCTCAGAACGCAAGCTATTTTATAAAGGTATAGCAATCAAAACAGTATGGTACTATACAAAGTAGACATGTAGATGAGTGGAACAGAATAGAGAACCCAGAAATAATCCCATGCTTATATGGTCACTTAATCTTCAATAAAGGAGGCAGGAATCTACTATAGGAAAAGGCAGTCTTTAATAAATGGTTATGGGAAAACTGGACAGCTACATACAAAAGAATGAAACTAGACCATTTTCTTACACTACAGACAAAAATAAACCCAAATGTATTAAAGACCTGTATTAAGACCTAAAACCATAAAACTCCTAGAAGAAAATATAAACAGTAATCTCTTGAACATTGATCTGAATCTGTCTCTTCAGGCAAGGGAAACAAAAGCAAAAATAAACTATTAGGACTACATCAAACCAAAAAGTTTTGCAAAGCAAAGGTAACCATCAACAAGATGAAAAGGCAGCCTACTGAATGGAAGATGTTTGAAGATGATTTAGCTGATAGGATGTTAATTTCCAAAATATATAAAGTCCTCCTACAACTCAAAAAAAAAAAAAAAGATTAAAAAATGGGCAGAGGACGCGAATATATATATTTCCAAAGACTTACAGATGGGCAACAGACAAGTGAAAAGATGCTCAACATCGCTAATCATCAGAGAAATGCAAATCAAAACTACAATTGCGTATCACTCTTTTGGCTAGTGTCAAAAAGACAATAAATGACAAGTGTTGGCAAGGATGTGGAGAAAAGGGGACCCTCATGCACTGTTGGCAGGAATATAAAACTAGGGCAGCCAGTATGGAAAACTGTATGGGGGATCCTCAAAAAAGTAAAAAGAGAAATACCATACGACCCAGTAATTTCACTCCTGGTTATCTGCCATAAGAAAATGGAAATCCCAATAAAAAAAATGAAAATACTAATTCAAAATATATATGGATATATGCAGTCCTATGTTTACTGCAACATTACTTACTATTTGCAATAGCCACAATATGAAAGCAACCTAAGTGTCCAACTGGATAAAGAAGATGTGGTATACCAAATGAAATATCACTTATTCATAGAAATAGATATAATTTTGCCAGTTCCAGCATCACAGACTGACTTAGAGGATATTATGCTAAGTGAAATAAATGAGACAGAAAAAGTCAGAGACAGTAGGATTTCACTTATTTGTACACTTAAAAAGCAAAACCCACAACAAAAATAGAAATAGACTGATAATTATAGACAACAAAGCAGTGGTTTCCAGAAGGGGAGTCTGTGGGGGGATAGGTGAAATACATAGAAGAGATTAAAAGGTACAAACTTGCAGTTATGAAATAAATAATTCATGAGCATCTAAAGTATAGCATGGGAAATTCAGTCAACAATATTATAATAATTTTATATGGTGACAGATGGTAACTAGATTTACAGTGATCATTTTATAATGGATACAATTGTTGAATCACTATGTTTTTGAAATATTGTACAACTATATTTGAATTAAAAATTTAAAAATACAAATAGAAAAGGAGAAGCAGTCTTTATATTAAAGAGAAAGGATAACCCTAAAACTTATCTTTTCAGCTGGAAAAGTGCTATCTATTCAGAGACCTTGATAGAAGATCATGAGATCTTTATGAGCAAAGATTTAATGTTTTCATTCCCAATACATTTACATTGGTGTACACAATGTTTACTATAGAATAGACTCTCAATAAATATATATTTCAAATAAAATCTTATCATGTTACATCTACTATGGAACTTCCCTTTTGAAAATATTTAACCAGAATTCTATAAATCCTTTACATTCAATTTCTGACTTACAATGCAAAGGATAGAGGAACACTTTCAATGGCATCAAAAGAAACAATGTGAGAAATCTAGAATGTAAGACATTTTATTAGACAACTGGTGGGGTTTCTTCAAAACTCCATGAAAGTCATAAAAAGGTATTTTTAAAATTAAAAGAAACACAAATTAATTATAACATTAATATGTTATGATCAAGAGGTTTTGCATGAAACTGAATATGATGTAAATGTTAGATGGTGTCAGGGAATTACTGGTAGGTATGATAAAGGTATTAAGTGGTACTTAACACAATGTCCTTATTTCCTATTGATCCCATACTGAAGTACATAAGGTGAATGCTATGATGTTTGTACCTCACTATAAAATTATTCTAGCAAGTAGATGAAACAAATATGCCAAATGTTAACAGCTGCTAAGCCAGTGTTGGGTATATTGTTACTCATTATATAATTATTTTCATATGTTTGAAAATATTATAATAAAAAATAAAGTTATAAAAGAAAAAAGAGAATTATTGATGGAGTAGCAAAGACTTTTTCCCCAATCTACATCAATATATGAATTGACATTTTTATTTAATACAAGTCTCAAAATTCCTTATTTGGGGAATAAAAACTTTCTAAGAATTCTATCCCTTTGATACATTAATTTCAGGTTTGATATGATACATTCTATAATAGCATTTTTATTTCCTTTGTGCATTCAATACCTTCCTCTTCAATAATGTCTTCTAAGAAAGATGAAAAAAAGGAAGAAAGAAAGAAGGGAGAAATGGAGGGAAGAAATAAAAGAAGGAAGGAGAGAATGAAAAAAGGAAGGCAGGCAGACAGGCTGGCAAGCTGGATTACACTTGATTGGATGCAACTAAACTTTCTCATCAGTTAAAATTTCCCACAAGGTCCTTGCTTGAGGGGTTATAGGAAAACATAGAAAGTGACTCCTAAATGCAGGCGTCTCTTATGAATGGCATGCATTTTTTGAGCATTATCTGCAATTTCAGAGATAACCCAGTGATATATCAGTATTAAGAAATTCATCACATGAATGGGTAAAGAAATTGTGGTTTATATACACCATGGAATACTACGTGGCAATGAGAAAGAATGAAATCTGGCCTTTTGTAGCAAGGTGGATGGAACTGGAGAGTGTTATTCTAAGTGAAATAAGTCATACAGAGAAAGACAGATACCATATGTTTTCACTCTTATGTGGATCCTGAGAAACTTGACAGAAGACCATGGAGGGAGGGAAGGGGAAAAAGTAAAGTTAGAGAGGGAGGGAGCCAAAACATAAGAGACTCTTAAGGACTGAGAACAAACTAAGGGTAGATGGGGGTTGGGGGAGAGGGGAAAGTGGGTGATGGGCATTGAAGAGGGCACCTGTTGGGATGAGCACTGGGTGTTGTATGGAAACCAATGTGACAATAAATTACATGTTAAAAAAAAAAGAAATTCATCACAGTATTTCTTATGACAAATTTCATGGAATTCTGTTTTTTCTTTGGTTTTCATTTTTGTTTTTCCCGTGGCTATCAATGCCGTGTTTGCCATTGGTCACTAATAGTTATTGCTACTCTTGAAACCAATACTACATGGTATGGTAACTAACTTGAAGTTAAATAAATAAATTTAAAAAACAGTTATGGTTTTTTAAAGTTTTCTGTTGGTCCAAAAAGCCGAGGAAATTAAGAGTTAAACCAAACAGGCAAACTTATGTGCGAAACTTTTCAAATCCTTAAATATAGCACAATATTAGTGCTTTCCTAATTTAGTCTGGAATAAAACTTTAAAAAATTATCTTGAGGTTGATGTGTTCTACCTAACATCCTGAGAAAAGCTGCTTCCAATTTTTCCCCCAGACCAGGGAATATAAAATGAAGACTATTAAAGTTTGAGTCCCTCTGTAAACCAGAGCCTGAGACAATCTTCTTTAAATAGGTAAATATATTATGGGAACTTATCCCAGGGAATATGAATGAAAAACTAGTTATTATGAAACTGGTAAGGCATTTGAAATAACCAATTCAAGGATGCAATGAGTTGCTCACTGCCATGGGCAACTTGGAATTTATGCTTGTTGGCATTCTTCCATGAACCATGGAGAAAAAAAAATGCTGAATTGTCCAGCTGGGAGACTGTAGTTCCCTATTAATTAAGAATTTTCTGATAAGTCGTTAATTAGCTCACACTTGCAAGTTCATGCCTGAGTTAGAATGGATGCCTAGATCCATGTGGGTTCTGCACACCATGCAGCTTTGGCAAGATGTTGGCCCAGAATATGTGAAGCAGAAGTCAAGACAGATCACGCTGCAGTGGGTCAGCAAAAATGGACACTGGCCTGGGGCTGGATACTGAAATCATTGATGGAACGATAGAGAGGAGTGCATAAAGAGAAGAGAGGTACTAAGATATCTTTCTGTGTCAGAGAACTAAATGTGAACAGAGTAGGACATGTATTAGAAGAAATACATCGAGTAAACCATTAACAAGTAGGACAAAGTGTGCTTGAGGAAAGGTGAATATATAGGAACAGGTGACTGAACCCATGAAGTCTTCTGAAAAGAAAGTAACTCTTCTCTTGTGGAATTCTCACCACTTCTTGTCCCTGTGGGGGTATCTGTTGTTGCGCATCAGCCTTCTAATAAAGGACTGGCATTCTAATTATCATACTCTTGTAGCACCATGGCAGCAACCCTTCATAAAACCAAGCAATCTTAGCTGACAGTTGCACGAACTAGTGCTGAAGTTTATAGCAACAGTACTACTAGATTCACAGACAGAGTATACTTTCTTGGTGTATTGTCATCAAACAGCTAAGTCAGCTCAGTCCTTCTAGTTGATTTCTGTCATCGTTTTGTATTACTTCAATTGGCATCCAAGACTTTAGATCTAATAGTCACTGATCTTGTTTCACACTGTCAGCACACAGGCTCCTGCTAATACTATTATCTTGCTTGCCTATCTTGGTTTGTGTACTAAGCCTTCGCTCTTTGCAGCCACATATCCAGGATCCTGGCTTCTCATTATATCAAGGTGAATCTCTTGGAACTGGGAATAAGACTCCTTTAAATGTGCTTAAACCATTGTGATTCCTGATAGTGACACTTTATTGTACAGTTATGATAGATGGACAATCAGGTTGCATTACCCATTCTGGAAGTCCCAGCCTAAATTAATTCTCATGAGAAATGTGTAAGAATGTTTCAGTCCCCATTTACATTCCTAGACACATCTTTTGAAGGATAGGAGACAAACTGACCCAACTAGATTCCCTTTTTTTTTCCATCCTTTACCTTCATGGGGAGGAAAAAAAAATTTCCTTCTACCCTTCTAGGTTCTTTGGGTGGTCCAATAATGAAACTAACCTAACACAGATTCACAGGAGAAAAACAAATTTAATGATACATGCAAGGGCCCCAAAAGAAAGTCAGACCCAAGAAGAAGCTATATTCTATATAGAAGAAGCTATATAATACCCAAGAAGAAGCCAAGTGAGGCTTATATGCCATTTTGAGGTAAGGAATGGGATAGAGCCCAGCCTTCAAATGGGAAGAGGGTAATTCACATACAATAACAAGAGCAGATGTTTGGCAATTAAATGTTTCTCTTTCCATACAGATAGGCCATTCAGATGAAAAAAAAAAGTTATCTCTTGGTACTAGCTCTCTTTCTGGATGAGGCTGTCTATCTAAATTATTTTAAGTAGTTTAAGGGTGAAAGTGTTTTTTCTTGAGTCTTCTGGGTTTGAATTGCCTTCAGTTCAAAATAGTCCACATGCCAAAGTGGCAGATTTTGGGGTGACTTACTCTAAATGCCTTCACTTTTCCATCTTTATTTCAAGGTTACAGAGTATCTCTATAATTTGCAAAAAAGAAAATAAAAAAGAATAGAATGTATAGGTATGAACTCCCAATTAATTGCTAATGAAAGCATGTTACCCCCCATATGAATTTTATACAGCAAGTTAAAAGTCTGAATTTGTAAATTGAGTTCATTCAAGCTTAAACTGGATTTGAGCTTCAAAAGCTCATAGCATTTGGTTTTGCTTATAAATAGTGCTTGACACTTCCCAAATTCAATTAGTTTCGATTCTTGCAAAGTCACATTATAAGCAAAACTTGAGTCTATAAGCCTATTTTAAAGTAGCCTAAGTATATTTTGGTGTGTGAGATTATATTTTTGCTTTATTTCTTAAATTGTTACTTCATTTCCAGAAATAGATTAGTCCATTTTTTTATCATGAGTATTGCACTATTGGATATTTGGGGGACTGAAGGCTTTTTGTTTGATCCTTTTCAGTTTTTGCACTCTTTTTTTTTTTAACGTTTTATTTATTTTTGAGACAGGGAGAGACAGAGCATGAACAGGGGAGGGTCAGAGAGAGGAAGACACAGAATCTGAAACAGGCTCCAGGCTCTGAGCTGTCAGCACAGAGCCCTACGCGGGGCTCAAACTCACGGAAGCAAGATCATGACCTGAGCCGAAGTCAGCCGCTTAACTGACTGAGCCACCCAGGCGCCCCCAGTTTTTGCACTCTTTAATGACTTCCTTTCAGTGCTGAAATCAGGGAAACTATGATTCAGTTTTTCTTGCCTTGTGTAAGCTAGAAATGCCTTAAGTAGGTTTTTACTTGCTGTCAGAAACTCTATGGAGAGATTTTTTTCATTTACTTCTTTTCTCTTTAAGACTAACAAGTATTTAGAATACAGTAAGCAAACATTATATACACTTAAAGCCATGATTAGAGATATCCATTGTTTGTGAAATGTTATTTTGAGATGTCTTTTTCCTAAATCACATGGTGTCTTTAAGAGCCTGATTACAAGACAAAATAAGACAGCAAAAAGAGGAACCATCTCCTATATATCTTTTTTATTATAATGATAAGATAGGTTTACAGAGGAACATTTAGAAAAGAGAGGTCAACACAACATAAAACAATCTTCTATACTCTCAACACTCAAAGATAAATTTTAACAGTTTTATGCACACCCTCACTGACTCTTCTCTACGCATATGAGATTAAAAATATAAGACTATATGGGGTTCTTGGATGGCTCAGTCAGTAAGTGTACCACTCTTGATTTCAGCTGAGGTCATGATCTCATGGTTCATGACTTCAATCCCCACATCAAGCTGTGTTCTGACCTTGTGGAGCCTGCTTGGGGATTCTCTCTCTCCTCTCTCTGCCCCTCTCTCACTCTCTCTTTCTCAAATAAACATTACATATATACATATATATGTAAAATATAATGTACATATATATGAAATATAAGAATCACTTGAAAAGTGACCAGCAATGTCAATATTCATCATTGTTGTTATAGCTACATTTAGGCCACTTGATAGTGTGTTAGATCAGCCATTCATATATTCATCCAACACATCATTTGACTATCTACTATGCTTTAGGCACTATTCCTGGAGATGAGGAAAAAGCAATAGAAAAAGCAGGTAACAATCCTTATTCTTTTGGAATTTACATTCCAGTGGAAGCAGATATGCTAGGGTGTATGTGTGTGTGTGTGTGTGTGTGTGTGTGTGTGAGAGAGAGAGAGAGAGAGAGAGAGAGAGATAAAGAGACAGGTAAGTAGTACAGTAAGTGCTCTGTGCTATGAAGTGTTAAGTGCTATGAAGAATGTAAAGCAACGTAAAAGAACAAGGAGGCAACAATAGATGGTGGGAAAATGGTGTAATTTAAAATAAGTCAGTTAGGAAGGCATCACTTGTATTAAGGGAATATTTTAACAGGCTTTAAAAAGGTAAGGGAGACAATTATGGGCAAATTTTGGAACAGACCATTCCTGGAAGCCAGTGAATGCCAAGCATGGAGATGAAGTTAAGTGTGATAAGGTAAGGGTTGCTGCTCTTGCCTTTCTTACTTATTCTGTTTTGTGCCATCCTGGCTTTCTTGCTCTTCTTAGACATTTTCCCACAATCTATTGTGGTGGAAATTCACTAGCAAAAACAAACATACGTTACAGGTAGTAGATCAATCACTTATAAAGCTACTAGGAAGATTAAAAGACAATGGTAGTTAAATCAATTATATTGATGAAAACTAGTGAAGGGATACACAAAGTGAAAAGATGGAAAATATGACATCATATATATGAAGTGGGGAGGGAGGAGGAAAAATGTGCTTTTAGAATGTGTTTAAACTTAGGCTACCATTGACTTATTATAGACTGCTATATGCATAGGATGTTATAGATGAACATCATGGTAACCACAAACCAAAAACCTATTGCAGTATAAAAAATATAAAAAGAAAGGAATCTATGTATAACACTAAAGAAAATCATCAAATTACAAAGGAAAAGAGCATATAAAAAAAAGAAACAGATAACTACAAATACAACCAGAAAACAATGACAAAATGACAATAGGTACATACCTATGAGCAATTACTTTAAATATAAATTGAATAAATACTCCACTCAAAAGACATAAGGTGACTGAAGGGATTAAAAAATAAAAGACCCATCAATATGCTGCCTACAAGAAACGCACTTTAGATTTAAAGACACATACAGACTGAAAGCGAAGAGATGGAAAAAGATATTCCAAGCAAATGAAGAGAAAAATAATCTGGGAGAACAATACATATATCAGGCAAAATACACTTTAAAACAAAGACTGAAAGGAGCACTTGGGTGGCTCAGTTGGTTAAGTGTCCGACTTGGCTCAGCTCATGATCTCACTGTTTGTGGGTTCAAGCCCCACATCAGGCTCCATGCTCTGTCTCTCTCAAAAATAAATAAATGTTAAAAATTAAAAAAAAAAAAAACACAGACTGAAAAAATACAAGGAAGAATATTACATAATGATAAAAAGATCAATTCAACAAGAGAATATAATAATTGTAAATACCTATGCACTTAACAGAGAAGCACCTAAATATAAAAAGCAAATACTAACATATATAAAGGGAAAGTTAACAGTACTATAATAACAGTAAGGAACTTTACCACTCCACCTATACCAATGGATATTTCATCCAGATACAAAAGTAGTATGAAAAAGGGTTAGAATGACACATTAGAACAGAGGGACTTAACATATATTCACATAACATTCGATCCAAAAACAGCTTAATATACTCCTTTGCAAGTACACATGGGTCATTTTCCAAGATAGATCATGTATTAGGCCACAAAATAAGTTTCAACAAATTTAAGAAGACTGAAATCATATCAGGCATCTTTTCTATATTCACAACAATATAAACTCAAAATCATTACATGAAAATAAAAATGGAAAAAAAAAAAAAAAACCAGGACAAAACAAAATAGAAACATGTGGAGCCTAAACTATGTGCCACTAAACAACCAATGCTTCATACAAGAAATCAAGAAGAAAACTAAAATTACCTGGAGAAAAATACAAATGGAAAAAAATGGTTCAAAAAGTGATGCGGCAGGGGTGCCTGGGCGGCTCAATCAGTTAAGCATTGGACTTCAGCTCAGGTCATGATCTCAAGGTTTGTGAGTTTGAGCCCAGCATTGGACTCTGTCCTGACAGCTCAGAGCCTGAGCCTCCTTTGGATTCTATGTCCCGCCCTCTCTCTGCCCCTTCCCCACTCACTCTCTGTCTCCATCTTGGTCTCTCAAAAATAAATAAACATTTTTTAAAAAAGTGATGCAGCAAAAGTAGTTCTAAAAGGAAACTTCGTACTGATTAAGTCCTCCCTTAGCAAACTAGAAAAATCTCCAACAATCTAACCTGAAACCTAGAGAAATGAAAACAATGACAAAGTTTAAAGTTATTAGAACACACATTAATAAAGACCAGAGTTGAAATAGAGACCAAAAAATTGTTTTTTCATGGAAAAAAATCAATGAAACTAAGAGCTGGTTTTTTGAAGACATAAACAAAATTGATAAACTTTTGTCTACAACTCATCACGGGAAGAAAAAAAGGGCCAAAATAAAATTCAGAAAAGAAAATTCCAAATGGCATACAGAAATAAAAATATTTTAAAGACTACAGTGAAAAATTACAGACAAAAAATATTTTAAAAACTGCAATAAATATTACAATGAAAAATTAATAAATTCCTAGAACATACAATCTTCTAATACTGTATCAGGAAAAAATAGAAAATCTGAACAAACTGCTTACTAGTAATGAAATTAAATCATTATTTAAAAAAATCTAATAAACTAAAATCCATTATCAGAATGTTTCACAAGTGATTCATACCAAGCATTTAAAAAGTTAATACCTATCGTTCTCAAACTATTCCAAAAATAGAAGAGGAAGGATGTAATTTGGATGTTTCCAAATTAATTCTATAAGGCATTACCCAGATACTAACACCAAATATACTACTATAGAAAAGCAATTATAGGTCAATACCCCTGATGAACAAGATGTAAAAATTCTCAACAAAATATTAGTAAACCAACTCAAATACATTAAAGGAATCCATCACCACAATCAAGTAGGATGTAAATGGTTATGAGGGGATAGTTCAGTATTTGAAAAATAATCATGATATAGAAAATTAACAAAATGAAAGGTAAAAATCATATGATCATCTCAATAAGTAAAGAAAAAACTTGACAAAATTCAACACCCATTCATGATAAAAAAAAAAAAAAAACTCTTAACAAAGATGGTAAGGAGGTAATATACCTCAACATAATAAAGGCCTTATATGATGAATCTAGCTGACATCCTACTCAATGGTAGAAAGCTGAAAGCTTTTTCTCTAAGCTTAGAACAAAAGTAGTAGGTCCACCTTTATCACTTTTATTCAACACAGTACTCGAATTCCTAGCTACAACAATCAAACAAGAGAAAGAAATAAGTCATCCAAATTGAAAATGAAGAAATAAAACTGTCAATGTTTGCAGTTGACATGACACTATACATAGAAAAACCTATAGACCCCAACAAATAACCCTTAGAACTAATGAATGAATTCAGTAAAATTCCAGGATACAAAATCAGTAAACAAAAATGTGTTGTATTTCTATACACCAATAACAAAGTAGCAGAAAGAAAAATTAAGAAAACAATCCCACGTACAATTTTATTTAGAAGAAAATACCTAGGAATAGATTTAATGTAGAAGAAAGAAATTGGAGAGGACACAAATAAATGAAAAGATATTCAAAGTTCATGGATTGGAAAAATTAATATTGTTAAAATGCCTATATCACCCACAGCAATGTTCAGAATCGGTGCTATCTCAATCAAAATATCAAGAATATTTTTCACAGAACTAAAATGAGTAATACTAAAATTGGTATGGAACCATAAAAGACCCCAAATAACCAACAGAATATTGAAAAAGAAGAATAACCTGGAGGTATCATGATCCCAGTTTCCAACCTATACTATAAAGCTATAGTAATCCAAACTGTGGTGCTGCCATAAAGACAGATACACAGATCAATAAAACACAGTAGGGAGCCCGGTAATAAACCCATGCATATAGGAGCAATTACACTATGACAGAAAAGACAATAATATACAATGGAAAAAAGTCTCTTCAATTGGGAAAACTATACCAATTCATGCAAAGAATGAATGTGGACCACTTTTCTTACACCAGATTCAAAAATACACTTAAAATAGTTAAGGAACTAAATGTATGACATGAAGCCATCAAAGTCCTAAAAGAAAATATAGACAAACTTATGGACATCACCCTTAGTGATATATTTCCAGATCTGTCTCCTCAGTCAAGGAAAACAAAGCTTTAACAAACAGATGGGATCACATCAAACTAAAAAGCTTATGCACAATTAACAAAATCATCAACAAAATGTCAAGGCAACCAAGTGAATGGAAGGTATTTGAAAATGGTATGTCTGATAGAAAAAGTTAATATGCAATAAATATAAAAAGTTAGACAACTCAACAGGAAACAAAACAAATAATCTGATTGGAAAGGGGCAAAGAACCTGAATGGACATTTTGCCAAAGAAGACCTACAGATAGCCAACAATCACATGAAAATTTGATCTACGTCACTAATCACCATGGAAATGCAAACTGAAACCACAGTGAGATATCACTTCATACTAGTCACAATGGCTACTATCAAATATGTATGAAATAATAAGAGTTTCCAAGGATGTAGATAAAAGGGAACCCTCATGTCTTATTGGTAAAAATATAAATTGGAGCAGCCACTATAGAAAATAGTAACAAAGTTTCTCAAAAATTAAAAATACTATATGATCTAGTAAATATTTTTCTGTGTATTTACCCAAAGAAAATGAAATCGCTCACTTGAAAGGACATAAGCACCTCTAGGTTTATTGTAGCATTATTTACAATAGCCAACAAACAGAGCAATCTAAGTGTTCATTAATAGACTAAAAGATAAAGAAGATGTAGTATATATACAATGGAAAATTACTCTGCCATAAAAACGAATGCTATCTTGTCATCTGTGACAACATGGATGGACATGGAAGGTATTATGGCAAGTGAAATACATCAGATAGAGAAAGACTAATACCACATGATTTCACTTATATTTTTTATCTAAAAATAAATAAAACAAACTATCAAACAAAACACACACGCACGTACACACGCACACACAGGGAAAAACAAACAAACCAACAAACAGAAATAAACCCATAAATACAGAGAACAAAAATAGGCAGCTGCCCCCAGGGTGAGGGGATAGGTGAAGGAGATTAGGAGGTATAAACTTCCAGTTTTAAAATAAGTAAGTCATAGGGATGAAAGTACATAATAGAGAATATAGTCAAGAATACTGTAACAACTTTGGTTGTAACAGTTTGTAATTACACTTAGCGTGGGGAGCATTTTATAATGTAGGAATTGTAGAATCACTATGTTGTACACCTACAAATAATGTCAACTACACTTCAATTAAAAATTATTTTAAAATTGTATCACAGATTATATAATGACCTAAATTATGACCACAGAACTATGACCACAGGAAAGAAGTAGCATTGGAGAGAATCAGGAGATAAAATCTTCAAGGTCTGAGGGGGTATAGCTTGGGGTTAGTAGATGACTGAGAGATAGTGGGCCACATAATATGACATTCAGAGCTGAAGGTTTTTGGGAGAAGGGAGGAAGGATAATATGGATATGGTAATGAGCAAACAGGGAGGATCTCTCTTTTACTTTGGATCCAACAGTATGAGAGATGTGGAAAAAAAAAAAAAAAGAGAGCCAGCATTTGAGAAGCTTCAAAGAAAACAGTTAATTTAGGAAAAGTGCAGGTTTTTATTAGAGTCAGAAGAGAGAAGAACGGTAAAATATAGAGGAGTTCACTAATTATTGATTTTGGCTTTTAAAGAGCACAGTGGAAGGATTAAAGAAGTTAGAGAATGGAGGGAGATGGGATTCAAAAAAATTAAAAGGGTGGTATTAAAAGCCTGAAATATGTTAGAATCCAGAGCATAATGAAATAACTGGAAGTCTTGAGCTTTTGGCAATCCCTGACATAACCATTATCCTGATGGTACAATTACCGTTAGTCCTACTGGTCTCAAGGCAGTGTTGTCTTGCAAGTTAAGAATTAAGGGTAATGAGAGCAGCGATCTCTTTGACATTGGCCTGAGGAACATTTTTCTAGGTATGTCTCCTCAAGCAAAGGAGAAAACAAACAAACATAAACTATTAGGACTACACCAAAATAAAAAGTTTTTCTTTTTTTTTTTAATTTTTTTTAATGTTTATTTATTTTTGAGACAGAGAGAGACAGAGCATGAACAGGAGAGGGTCTGAGAGAGAGGGAGACACAGAATCTGAAACAGGCTCCGGGCTCCGAGCTGTCAGCACAGAGCCCGATGCGGGGCTCGAACCCACGGACCGCGAGATCATGACCTGGGCCGAAGTTGGACACTCAACCGACTGAGCCACCCAGGCACCCCAATAAAAAGCTTTTCAACAGTGAAGGAAACCATCAACAAACAAAAAGCCGCCTGAACCAAAGTATAGAAGGAACTCATACAACTCAACACTGAAACAGAACAAAACAAAAGAAAACCCACAAGTAATCCAATTGAAAAATGAGCTGAGCGCCTGACTAGGCGTTTGTCCAATGAAGACATAAAGATGGGCAACCAACACATGAAAAGATGCTCAACATCATTAATCATCAGGGAAATGTATATGAAAACAACAATGAGCTGTCACCTTATACATGTCAGAATGGCTAGTAACAGACATGGAGAGATAACCAGTGTTGGCAAGGATATGGGTAAAAAAAAAACAAACAAAACACTAATCCAGAGAGATATATGCAGCATTACTTATCATAACCAAGGTATGGAAGCAACCCAAGACTCCAGCAATAAATGAATGGATAAAGAAGAGGTAATACACACACACACACACACACACACACACACACACACACACACACCATGGAATATTATTCAGCCATAAAAAAGAATGAGATCTTGCCATTTGCAACAACATGGATGGACCTTATACTAAGTGAGTTGTGCAGAAAAAAACAAATACCCTATGATTGCACTTATATCTGGAATTGAAAAAACAAAACAAGGTAAAAACAGACCTATAACTTAAGAGAACAAAGTGGTGGTTACCAGATGGAACAGGGGTGCAGGTAGGAGCCAAATGGGTGAATGGGAGTGGGAATTACAGGCTTCTAGCTATGAAATGTATAAGTCATAGGTATGAATGGTACAACACAGGGGATAGAGTCAAAGGTATTGTAATAGCAGTGTATGGCGACACATGGTAGCTACACTTGTGTTGAACACAACATAACATAAAATTGTTGAAACACTACATTGGATCACCTGAAACCAAGGTAACATTGTATCAAGTACAATTCAGTGAAAAAATTAAGTGTAGTGGGTGAGGGGATAATTGCTTTTGGTTAGCTCTATGTCAAGAGCCATTACTGAAGTCATCAAATATGCTATGACCTCACTGTAATGGATGAAGTGAATTCTATTGTATAGACACAAAATAATTCACAAAGTTAACTCAATAAGCACTATTAAATGCCTACAAGGTGCTAGTCGCAAATGCTAGGGAGGCAGCCCAGAAATTCCACTACGGATTTTGCCTTGATTGAACTGGAAATACAACAGGGAAATATACAGGATGAGAAAGGGAATGAGCAATCCTAAATTACTATCAATGCTCAGGAGCAGTGGGCATGGGATAGAGGGTGGTGAGAAGTGAATGAAGCTGAATTACTAGGCAGAGATAAAAGTGTTGGATTGAATGAGAAAATAAACAGCACCTCTGGAGAACTAAAAGGACATAAAGCTTGAGACGACAGTGGATGGTGACTGGACAGTGGCATAAAGCCGAAGCAATGAGCAAATGCAGAACACACGGCCTTGTACATCTTGGTACAGATTTTTGTTTCCTTTCATTTTGCAACTACTAGACAGTTGTATAGTTGTCACTTTTTTGCTATTATGCATGACCTGTTTGTTGTTTATGACAATGACTGTGTCTTAAATTTTTTTTAATGTTTATTTATTTTTGAAGGAGAGAGAGACAGAGTGTGAGTGCGGGAGGGGCAGAGAGAGACACACACATAGAATCTGAAGCAGGCTCCAGGCTCTGAGCTGTCAGCACAGAGCCCGACGCGGGGCTCAAACTCACAAACCCGAGATCATGACCTGAACCGAAGTCGGACGCTCAACCGACTGAGCCTTCCAGGCACCCCAACAATGACTGTGTCCGAATCTTTCCCTTTGGATGCTCTCTCTAGAATTGTTCAGTGGGAAGAAAAACAACATGAATATTTTAATCTAATTTTAAAATAATCTTTAATTAGTAAAGCCTCTTCCCCTTTGCTTTTCCCAAAACTTTGTATGACCATTTTTAAATTCTTTATGATAGATGAAACTCGAAGTCTCATTTTATTTCTTTACTTGTGATACTGAGCATTTCTTTTTCACTTAAACTTGGCTATATCTATTTCCTCTTCCCCTACCAGCCTAGTACATGCCTTTTGCGTATTTTTATTAGAATTTTTTTCTTTACTTGATTTTGAGAGTTTATTCTTATTGGTGTAATTAGTTTTTCACCTTATAATAATATTTTTCTGGTTTATCTCTGTCTTGACTTTTATATGATGTTGTTGCTATACAAAGATGTATTCTTGTTTTTTTACATTTATAGTTTTTATGGTCAATTTTTTTTTTGAGGGAGGGAGGGAGGGAGGGAGAGAGAGAGAGAGAGAGAGAGAGAGAGAGAATCCCAAGCAGGCTCTATGACCAGTGCAGAGCCTGACGCAGGGCTCATTCTCACAACCATGAGATCATGACCTGAGCCAAAATCCAGAGTAGGATGCTTAGCCCGATAAGCCACCCAGGCACCCCTCCAGTAAAAAATTTTAATAGTCTTTTCATTTATGATTAAATATGTTATACTTAGAAAGGCTTTTCCCATTGTGAGATCTGTGGGGGTTTTTACTAGAATATCTGTGATTTGTCTTTATTTTTTGTTCTTTGTAATTTTTATACAACTAGAATATGGAGTCTGAGGAAAAATGGCTCAAAGATGTCCCTAGAATTTAAACCTACAGATTAAGAAACTAAACATGCCATTACTTAAAAGAAAAAAGTACAGGAAGAGGTGCCAAGGAGTAGCTCATGGTAGAAACAGTTTTGTTTTGGGGGCTGGAATATTACTTACCTTCCAGAATTCTCAATTAACAGCTCCTTAAAAAAAAAAAAAAAAAAAAAAAAAAAAAAAAAAAAGGTTAAATGATCCTAATTGCCTTATAAGATTATGACACTCAAAAAAACCCAAGAGCTTTAGAAAGAAGCCCAGGTATCAGTCACATACGTTCACAGCACAAGTAGCCTACAGGATTATCCAAGCAGATTCCTGGTACAAGTCACTGTAAATTATCAAGAAAATAATTTCTCTCCTGCCCTCCATTAAAAGTGTGCTAGGGATATGCCCCTGAAAATGGCTATGATACATCATAGCTGGCTGGAATCTAAGTTATATTTAAGGTAAGTGGTTCTGAAAGGAGATAAAATGAAAATTCATAAAGCCTTTCACAAAAGGTATCACGTTGGTAATTATAGTTATTAGTTCACATCCAAATCTTCTAGGTGGACTTTTGTAGCTCTCTACTGTCTGCACATCTGCAAGTATAATAGGCTTCATTTCCATATTGTAGTCCTCATTTGAATATCATTTCCTGTTTACTCAGAGCCAAGAAGTGAGTGCTTTTGGGCAACATATGGACAAGTTGTGTCCAGATAATAATGGAAAGACAGCATCTCATCACCATGATCAATAGAAATTGGAAACTATGGGGGAAAATTTGCTGTTCTTGATTAAATATTAGCATTAATATTTTAGTAATAGTAACTATGAAATGTCCTTTCTCTCCTTGAATTCATTAAGCCACCAGAGAAGCTTTATAGACTCATTATCTTATTCACGTCGGGCTTTTCATCTATGAATCTCAAAGACTAAAAATTAGATTTAATAACTTTTGAGGTCATGGGACTTTTCACATCTACAGTATTATCCAGAACATCTACTTTATCGACTTGACTTTGACTGGCAATGTGATCTCTGAACTTCAAAAATTTAAATTCCACAAAGGTCCTTTTTTTGTTCAAGTACAGTACAAGTACAAAGACTGCACAAATCATAAAGAGATACCTCAATATATCATCACAAATTTGAGCACAACTGTGAAAGCCCAACCAATGCAATAAATAGAACACATCAGCACTTCAGAGCATCACTTTTTTTAACATTAAAAAAAAGATGGCTTTTTTTCCTCCTCCTTTCCCGCCTTTTCTTCTGCCTTCCATTATTTTTTATCTAAATGGAACTACCATCTTTAGAGTTAATGAATCAGACTTACACTCATTAACCTCAGTGAAAAGCATTCTGAGATATTTGAGTACCTAGGTACTATTTGTTTACATTTTCTATCAAATCTTAACCTCTGGTTCCAAGTACTGGGCAAGTGAACTGATGTTTTCGGACATAAAAAATTCTCCATCTCCAAAATATGTTCACATAGATGTATCCTTAATCATCAGACAGTTTTTCTTGTAGCTTGTGATTAACTCTCCATAATTTCCAATAAATACTAATACTTTATATAACAGCACAAAAATATTTAATTTGCATTGCACCACTAGAATTTTTGAACTTTTGAGTTCAGTGTGAATTCCAAGACCCTAACTCTTACATAAGGGTCAATTCCTGAGTTCTTTGACAGACCCTGAGTGGAGTTTGTCTTCATATCTGACTACTTGGCTGCCTCATTTATCTTTTCTAATACTTTACTTAATAAATACTTATTCTTGGAGTGCCTGGGTGGCTCAGTTAGGCGTCATGATCTCACAGTCCTTGGGTTCAAGCCCTGCCTCGGCCTTTGTGCTGCTGGCCCGGAGCCTGGAGCCTGCTTCAGATTCTGTATCTCCCTCTCTCTCTGAGCCCCTCCCCTGCTTGTGCTCTCTCTCTCTCAAAAAATGAATAACATTAAAATAAATACTTAATCTTACTTATAAAAATATTTTATAGTGCTCATTAATTCTTAAGTCCCCAATTGGTGGACAAAAATTTTAGTCTAAGCTAAGTTGGGCAATTACACAACTAAATGCATTTGTGTGTGTGATTAATACCTGTATTTGATTTATGCAAGTAGATTTTCTACTATTTTTAATTTTAAGAATTTTCTAATTGGGGCGCCTGGGTGGCTCGGTCGGTTAAGCGTCCGACTTCAGCTCAGGTCATGATCTCGCGGTCCGTGGGTTCGAGCCTCGCGTCGGGCTCTGTGCTGACAGCTCAGAGCCTGGAGCCTGTTTCAGATTCTGTGTCTTCCTCTCTCTGTGACCCTCCCCCGTTCATGCTCTGTCTCTCTCTGTCTCAAAAATAAATAAACGTTAAAAAAAAAATTAAAAAAAAAAAAGAATTTTCTAATTGATAAAAGTTACAGTTGTAGCTAAGGCTCCACTCCTTACCATTTGTCCCTTTTTGCCAGGTGGTACTCACTTCCCTCAAGTTGCTCTCTAAAGTTTCCATATATATTTTTATATTTTTTGAGTTAATGTTTATACTCATAAATAAGATATTCATTCTATAATGTTGTATCCTTTTATAACTTGATTCTTTATTTTATATTATGGCAGTTATTTCTGTGTAATAAAGCCATTTTTATATCTATGTAACATTTCCCCAGTGAATAAACCAGAGTTATCCATTCACCTATTAGTAAAAATTAAGCCGCTTCTATGTCTTTGCTAATATAACCATGCTACAATGAACACTGTTATTCCTGGAGGTTTAAATTAAGCTGAGTAAAACTATGAAGTGCAGTCTTTAACTTTACTAAGAATTTCAAATTATTGTCCAGAGAAGTTACACTAATTTTACTTGAAATGACAATATGCAAGTGTTCTCATTTCTCAAAACCTTGTCAATATTTTGCATTGTAAAACACTTTGTTGTTCAACGACGATGGGGTAATGGTGTGTTTCCATAGCACTGAATCGGAGACAGTCCTACAACTTGTAGTTACAAAAAAGGGGGGAGGGTAAGATGTGAAGGGGAACTTCTACATGGCTGAAACATCCAAGTTCAAAACTGTGACTTTAATTAAAAAAAAGAAAAAGTAGGATTATTAGGCCATCATCCATTAATGCAGAAGGTTCCTATTTTTGCATTTATGATACAACATACTACTTTAAGTGCTCTGGAAATCCTAATGAGTGTGAATAGATATTTATTTTTATAGTATGAATATTTATGACTGGAAACTTACAGCATTACCAACTAGTGGGAGAAAGTGGACTATCTTTTAAGCAAAGCTGCTGTTATTTCATAAAGAAAGTTACACATATCAGAAAAATATTTTGGCCCCAACTGAAATATGTGTATGTGTGGGTTTTTTTTTAATATTTCATCCCCTTTCCTAGGTATTTTGACAGAGATATTCAACTTATTTAATTCCTTCACCGATAATCGACATCCCAATTATTTTCTTCTTTCTCCTCAAGAACTTCATTTTCTCAATCACGTTGCCCTTCTCCTATCTTTTCCCTTCTCTTACATGAGGTTTTTCACTAACATTTCATCTAAGCTCAAAACTCTTTTTGATTATTACCCTATGTTTTCCACCATTGCCTTCATACGCTTAACTCTACTGCTAAGGTACTTGAAAGAGTAGATTGCCTCTTTAACATTCATTGCGCAGGCTGCTAACGGAAATGTGATGTCTGCCAGAAGGCTCCAGTGACCAGGGTCTCACAGTGTTTCTCTTTATTAACTTCTAAGGATCCATTTCAACCCCTGTCTTAGTAAAGTGTTTACAGTATGTGACACTATTCATTTATCACTCTTTTAAATAAAATATCAGTTATTGGTTGTATTCCTGATAACATACATTATTCAATTTATTTTAGAATGTTAATTCACAAAGTTATTCTTAATCACCTAGAATACAACCATGTGGGACTAATACAATTAATGTTCTTTTTTTTTTTTTTTTTTTGCTTTCAGTTCTATTATTACTATAATTATCTATAGATATACTGATGTGCACTGCCTTTACACTCAGTGTTTTGAAATTATCATTAAGGGGACTTTGAAAGCTTACTTTCAAAAGTAACATTACTGGGGCACCTGGGTAGCTCAGTGGGTTGAACGTCTGACTTCAGCTCAGGTCATGATCTTGCGGTCAGTGGCTTCAAGCCCCGCATCAGGTTCTGTGCTGACAGTTCCGATTCTGTCTCCCTCTCTCTCTGCCCCTCGCCATTCATATTCTCTCTCTCTCTCTATCTCTCTCTCTCAAAAGTAAATAAACATTAACAAAGAAAAGGTAACATTATTGAGAACAAGGGAAGCTGGCAGAGTAGGAGGATCCTGAGCTCACAGACACACCAAGGCAACAACTACATGTAACACAACTCATTCTGAAAATGACCTGAGAGCTGGCCTAACAGATCTTCCACAACTAGAGGCATAAAGAGAAGGCCCTCATGGAGAAGGGAAGAAGTGGCAGAGATACATTTGGGAACCAAACACCCAGTATAGTGACCCACAAGCACGAGGGATAACACGGGCTTAAAGGGGCCAGGCGATCAAGCCCTGCTTCACTACCACGGGGACCCGCACCAGGAGGATGAGACCTTACATTTTCTGGCTTTGAATGTTGGTGGGTCTTTGCTCCAGGAGCTTTGAACGTTAGTGGGGCTTCACTCCTGGAGAGCCAGGAGGCGATAAGAAACCAAGTCCCCACTCTTAAAGGGCAAGCATACTGCATCATTAGGTCTGAGACCCAGAATAGAAGAGGCAGTTTTCAAACGAGGGTATACATGAAAATTGATGGACTAATTTTAGAACGCATGCCAGAAGAGCAGGGATGTGCAGGAGTTTCCTCACAAATGGAAGTATTGGCAGTTACCGTGTTTTCTTGCCTGCCTTCTGCTTAGCTGGCCACATGCTGCTGAGAGTTCATTCTGACACTCTCCATCTATCGGCCTATCCAGCTCTGATGCTCCCCTGTAGACCGGTACCACTCAATTTGTTTGCAATGGAAGGCGCTCCTGGAAAGCAGTTCCCGCCCTATCACACACAGGGGGGAGCCTCAGTTGGCACTAGTGTCCCCCGAGAGTGACTACCATATCGCCAAACCTAGCAGGTACCTAGCAGGGGCTAGAGCCCTCCAAAGTAAGGGATACCCTGTGCAGGGGAGGAGTTAGCCCCATGCACTAACACACCAACGTGTTGCTACAGGAGGACGTCTCAGCAAGCGGAATCAGGAGCAAGCACCACCCACCAGTGTGCCTGCCCCAGTCAGGGCACAGGCACAACAGGTGGGTGCCAGGAGCCCACACAGACAACACCCCTGGAGCACTTTTGTTATTGGCCATCACAAGAGGCCTTTTACCTAAGGCACCAGGAGACAGAGCTGACCTACCTAATACGCAGTCACAAACACAGAGTGTCAGACAAAGCAATGAGATAAAGGAGTATGTTCTAAATGAAAGTATAGGACAGAAACACAGGCTAAATGGAGATCAACAACCTGCTTCATATAGCTTTCCAACTAATGGTCATAACCATTCTCACCAGTCCTGAGACAAGAATGGATGAGCTCACTGAGAATATCAACAGAGATAGAATAAAAAATAACCAATAATTACTCAGAGCAGAAGCATACAATAACTGAAATGGAAAATACAACAGAGGGAATCAACAGCAGATTACAGGATGCCAGATAATGAGTCAGCAATCTGGAAGACAGGGTAGTGGAAAGCAATTAAGGTGAAGAGAAAAGAAAAAAAAAAAAAAGATTTAAAAACTGAAGATAGGGAAAAGTAAAAAATTAAAAATAAATAAAAAAATAAAAATGATGATAGGTTAAGCGACCTACCCACATCAAGCATAATACCATTCACACTGTGGAGATCCCCAAAGAAGATAGAGTGAAGGGGCCAGAAAACTGATTTGAAAGGAACTAGTAACTGAAAACTTACCAAACCTGGAAAAGGAAGCAGACATCCAGGTCCAGGAAGCACAGAACACCCTCATAAAGATGAACCCAAGGAGGTTCACACCCAAACACATAATCATTTAAATGGCAAAAAGAAAAGGCAATAACTAGAACTAAAATAACTATGAAATGAAAATTGTTCACTGGTGAGAACAAACCAACAAGAAATCATTTGCTTATATCCTTTGCTTATCATTTGCTTATATCATTTGCTTATAAACCTGGTACAAAGGTTAAAAGTAGTAAAATTACTCATATCTATAAAAATTAGTCAAGGGACACAAAAAATAAAAAGGTAAAGTGTGACATCATATACATAAACTGTGGAGGGAAGAACAAAAACTAAGTGCTTTTAGAATGCGTTCAAACTTAAGGAATTATCAACTTAATGTAGGCTGTTCTATAATTAGGATGTTATATATGAAATTCATGGTAAACAAACTGAAAACTTCAGTAGGGCACAAAAATAAAGGAAAGGAATCCAAGCATAATATTAAAGAAAGTCATCAAATCACAAAGGAGAAATCAAGAAGAAAGAGACAAGAAGAACTACAAATATAACAGTGAAACAATTAACAAAATGGCAGTAAGTATATACCTATCAGTAATTATTTTAAATTTGTTTCAATGTTTTTTTTTTAATTTTTTTTAATGTTTATTTATTATTGAGAGAAAGAGAGACACAGAGCATGAGCAGTGGAGGGGCCGAGAGATGGAGAGACACAGAATCCAAAGCAGGCTCCAGGCTCCGAGCTGTCAGCACAGAGCCCGATGTGGGGCTCGAACTCACAGACTGTGAGATCATGACCTGAGCCGAGGTCGGATGCTCAACCGACTGAGCCACCCAGGCGCCCCTCAATGTTTATTTTTGAGAGAGACAGAGAGAGAGCGTGCGGGGGCGGGGGGGTGGGGGGGCGGAGAGGGGAAGAAAGAGAATCCCAAGTAGGCTCCACACTGTCAGCTCGCAGCCTGACATGGGGCTTGAACCCATGAACTGTGAGATCATGACCTAAGCTGATATCAACAGTCAGATGCTTAATCAACTGAGCCACCCAGGCACCCCTTGTTTTTAACTTACCGAAATTATTTTAAATTTAATGAGGAAGGATTTATAACATTACAATACTAAGTTTTTCAACTTTGAGATATATAGATATATAGATATATAGATATGTTTCATTTTCTTCTTTTTTTTGTTTTCAGTTTCTGCTAGTTTGTTTTTGGTATCATATTTATTTTTCCTTTTCTTTGAAATATGTGTAATGTAGTTTTGCTATTGTAAATAAATCTTTCAGTAAATGTCCAATGGGTTGTTACAATTTTAATCAAGCCTATGGAATGTCTGTATTTATAGTGTTTCTACTACACTAAACAATTAAAATTTTTAAGGTATTGATTCTCCAATTATATTGAAATAATATTTGAAATAATACACTTTTCCTCACTTTTATACCTCTGTAGCTGTTCACGGCTTATTGCTTTCTGTACAGCTTCTAAAGCAATATCAACTAGTAATATCATTAGCAGATATACTCAACTTATTACTGATATTAATGGAAGTGCTGAGTTTAGAGTCATTGTATGTGAGGATGACTGGGATAAAGATCATTTGTTATGTTAAAGAAATAACCATTATTCCTAACATTAAAACTCTTAAAATAATCAACAATAATTCAAGTGTTTTTAAGCATTTATTAATAAAATGACTATAGTAATGTAACTAGTAACAAATTTATATTAAAATATCCTTGGGGCACCTGGGTGGCTTAGTCAGTTAAGTGTCTGACTTTGGGCTCAGGACATGACATCACTCACAGTCATAAGTTCAAGCCCCACATCGGGCTCTGTGCTGACAGCTCAGAGCCTGCTTCGGATTCTGTGTCTCCCTCTGTCTCTGCCCCTCCCCCACTCTCTCTCTCTCTCTCTCTCTCTTTCTCTCTCAAAAATAAACAAACATTACAAAAAATAAAAAAAAATTCTTAAACCAACATTGAATGAATAGGTTAAAATTTGCATCCTGGATTTCCACATACTCAAAGGAAATAGCGGCCCCTGTATATCCATCTCTCAATTATACCCTGAAAAGAAGGAAAAAAATATGAAGATCATGCTTTCAGAATAACCTGAAGATACAGGATTCCTAAATATCAAAAAAAAATAATTAAAAAGAGGAAAAACACTACAGCCCAGAGCATGATCTTTTTATGTCACTTCTCTACCTCATGTGAGCCACAAGCCTTAAATGACGAAAAGAGGATCCTTTCAGAGCAAAAAGAGAAATCCCTAGCCAGATTAAATGGGAAATAAAAAAGAAGATACATATTAGTAACATCAGGGGTGCCTGAGTGGCTCAGTACGTTGAGCATCCAACTCTTGATTTCGGCTCAGGTCATGATCTCAGGGTCATTAGATCGGTACCTACATTGGGCTGCATGGCTGAGTGTGGAGCCCATGTAAGATTCTCTTTCCTTCTCTCTCTGCCTCCCCCAACCCCACTTGCTCTCTCTTGGAAAAAAAAAAAATAATAATAACATCACTAGGGTTCCTGGTCATGGTCCTCACTATGCAAGAAGGGGAGAAAACTATGCATCAGGAGAAGGTAAGGGAGAAGCCTGTGGGGATGCACTGATTTAGTGTCAGTACCAAGTCACAGCTAAATCTCTTAGCTTTGGCCTTTGGAAGGGCCTAGAAGCAATGACAGCCCAGTATGAATGAGCCCACCTTGCACCGAGATCTCGGTTTCAAAACAAGTATTTCAAAGGCTGTTGCAGAGTTTTATCATTACTCACAAGCAGGTCACATAGAAAAAGAATAACATAACTGAGACAAGACTGTAACATAGTATTTGGGTTAAGTCCAGAAATCAACTCACAGTCTTTAGTGTTTCCTCCACCAAGTGCTTAGTAGTAGATTCCCGACTACAGCCCCTGATCCGCCGTATTAGAGCTTTAAAAAAAAAAAAAAATCACAAAACTGTCTACAGTCAAATCTCTTATTCAAATTCCAAGATTTGGGAGTTGTAATTCAGTCCCAGAATGAATAAAAACCATATTGTTTGTAACTTCGGAATGAGACCGCACATGTTCTCTTGTTTTTAAAATGAACGTTCCTCTCGTTCATTTAGTGGATGAATGGTGATAAATTTACATGTATGTCATTTTGCCCTTGAATTTATCACTAGTGTCTATTTAAATTGGTCTTTTCCTAGGAGGCAAGAACCATGTTGTTAAATTGATCCATCTACGACTCAACACAACAGATAATTTAATGAATTTTGCCTTAATGATAATGATGGCTTAAAAACACTACAAAATTGGAAGTTTCCAGATTTGCCTCCTCTTACGTCTGATGGTCATTGCATTGATTGTGATGAACAGATGGTGTGTGGAGATTCATAAGCTATTTCACACAGAGATGATACTCCTTCGCAGCTTACCTCAGCCTCAAATATCACATAACCTTATGGTTTTTGTGGGATTTTTTTTGAATGATAAATATTGCCAGGCCTTCCAAAGAATGCTGCTAGCTTTTAAAAATCTTATCAACAAAATATAACAGCGATCAGGAACAAAATGTTAAAAGGATAATGGTCATATAAATTCCGGTGAGCATGTGTCCAAGTGTTGTTTGAGTCATTAACAATGAACCAACAGAATGACCATAAAGGTTTAAGAGGGGGAAAAAAGATATAAAATAATAAGTGAAAAAGTTTTGGAAAAACATAGCTTGGATTTTAAAAATGATTACTAAAATCAT
Organism: Panthera leo; assembly: GCF_018350215.1. Classification (NCBI taxonomy): domain Eukaryota; kingdom Metazoa; phylum Chordata; class Mammalia; order Carnivora; family Felidae; genus Panthera; species Panthera leo. Next base: position 96,443,778 of record NC_056679.1, read on the forward strand.
AACCTTGGGGATTATCTTCTCTGTAAAGACAGAAATCAATGACATCAACCCTGTCTCAAAAACAACTTGCCTGTTATCTATTTTCCTCAAGTTAATCTCTAACTTTGCAGAATCTGGGTGCTGATTAGTAGTCAACAGTAAGTCCGGTAAGTCACATTCTCTTAGAAATTCAGATGACCTAGATTGATAATTCAGTGCTTTAGTACGACACTGAAGGAACAGAAAAGCATTCCGTGCCTTGTTTCCAGGTTTTAGTTAACTTTAAACAAAATATTATATTTATTTTGAATATTAACTATAACATCAATAAATGATTGTGTAATACACAACAAACTGCTTCCCTAAATTCTCCTAAAAGTAAACTATTTTCCAGGAGTTTAATTTAAACTACCATACCAACCTGTATACTAACCAAAGAATGTTAGTTACCACTTTTTTGGGTTTGCTATGTAATCTTAGTCTAGTCAAAGAAGTCAAACAGTAAAACTGAAATTGAGCATACTATACGGTACCATTAATGCTCATTCAGTAGTGTAACATATGATAGCTCTATGATAAGTATGAAGGGATCTCTAGGTTGTTTCCAATTTATTATCCTCAGAAGACTTGCTGAAAAATTAGAATTTATACTTGCTCCACACTTTAGAAAATACTCTAGACACGGTACTTTTGCAGTAAGTACAAATTCCCTGTAGCAGAATTACTTAATTTTTACAATTAGTTTTCATCTTGAGAAAATAAATCTTCTCAAATTGCCTTCGATGGTTCTGAAATAGTATCCCCACACTAGTTTTTGGATACTGTTTGCACTTTTGTTCTGTTTTCCCGACCACATTTGAATGTCTATGTTTTTTCTCAATGATGTAAACTCATTTGTTATGATAGTAGCTTCGAGTATGGGTCACTGGCATGATTTGGTTCATTTATTTTCTTGATGGCTGAGATTCGTGTTTATGTTTCTTTGGAAAAAGAACACATGATTCCAAAAGTGTTACAAGGAGGAATGTGTTACATGTTCAGTTTAGGATACTAATCTTGAGTGAGTTCCTTTAAATTGCTGTCATAATAAATTGCCTGTTGCTTTCCAAAGCTAATCAGAGCTGAACAGTGCTGCTATTAAGCTGAATTTCCAGTTTCAGACATGTCGGGGCATTTGAAATGATGCATTGCTTTTCTGTTTAGTCAGGTGATTAAAAGATGCATTTATATCCGTACAATATATTTAATAAATGAAGAAATAATATGTTTAAAGCCTTAAATTATTTTTCACTAGCTCTGAGAAAATGAAGAAGCTTTAGGGCAGGTTACTATTAGATTAACATTTTAGTTAAAAGATCTCTATCTTAGTTATTATTAGCTTTGTTAGCCCAGTGCCATTTCATTCTTTTTTGGTGACCTACTAAAACTATTTCCAATCAAACATTTTTAAATGCACAGTTCCTGTTACAGACCCTAGCCAGAAATCCTTTTTAACACAACAGTGTTAATATGAAAATTTTCTGGAATCCCATCTACTCTGTTTTCAGCAATTGGGCTATTATTGTTGACTAACATTACAAAACCTTATATACATGAGTTGTATGCTTCCAAAGAATGTTTACAAGGCTGGAATTTAGGGCCACAAATAAATCTTTCATTATTTTTTTTATATTTAAAAAACTTTTTTAATGTTTATTTATTTTTGAGAGAGAGAGACAGAGAGAGAGAGAGCGAGCGCGCGCCTGAGCCTAGCAGGGGCAGAGAGAGAGGGAGACACAGAATCAGAGGCAGGCTCCAGGCTCCGAGCTGTCAGCAAAGAGCCTATGTGGGGCTCCACCTCATGAACTGTGAGATCATGACCTGAGCTGAAGTTGGACACTTAACCGAATGAGCCACCCAGGTGCCCCCATTCATTATTATTAATGTCAGAAATAGCACACGTGGCTTCTGAATCCGCCTTTCAGCAAAGCCTGAAATTAACAATAGACGGAAAATATTTTAAAATTCAAACACTTGGAAACGTAAACACAGAAAATGCTAGAGGTGGGTGATCTAGTGTATAAGCTACTACCGTACGTGTGACTGCATTAAATCAATTAAAACGAAATAAAATGAAAAATTCCATTCCTCCGTTATACTAGCCACGTTTGAAGTATTCAGTAGGCACACGTGTCTACTACCTATATCATTGCAGAGTGAAAGTACACAACATTCATCATTGCAGAATGTCTTATTGGTCCTGAGCTACAGCTGCCAGTATCAGCTTCTCTGTTCGACTGACTTTGGTATGTGTTAACTTTTATTCCAATTTTATCTATACCAAGTCAGTGTTTGAACAGAGGCATAAACTATCTTTATAAGGTACAGATACTCATTTTTATCCGTTGAGAAACCTTATAATACAACCTTTTTGCATGCTTTTTTTCCTGGCAGGAACTAAAAGGGATATATTAAAATTTGCCATAAATTGGCTTCCTGTTAATTCACACTTGCATTTTTAAGTCTTTCCTTAAATGTTATATTGCCAATTTATTTCATGCATAAAACCGGGAAGCTGTAATAGCTTCAGAATGACTTGTGATTTTTGTTGATCACCAAACTCATCTTTGTCCTATTTCTCTGTAGCCAGCAAAAACCAGGGGGCGCCTGGGTAGCTTGGTTAAGCTTCAGACTTTGGTTTAGGTCATGATCACGTAGCTCATGAGTTTGAGCTCCGCATCCGGCTCTGAGCTGATAGGCTGCTTCAGATTCTGTATCTCCCTTTCTGTCTGCCCTCCCCCACTCACATGCTGTCTCTCTATCTCTCTGTCTCTCTCTCTCTCCAAAATAAATAAACATTAAAATTTTTTAAATAAAATTAAAAAAAAAATCCACTATGAGTATCATGCTCCTCCTTAGCTGTGAACAATGTTATAAAGCAAAAAAAAAAAAAAGGAAAAAAATTAGAAACAAGTTTTCATTTCCCTTTATTTCCTACTGTGACTTGGAAGTTAGAATCCAGTTTTTAATTCCACTAATTTGTAGATAAACAAGTGTGTGCCTAATGTCACAAGCAACCATGCCACCTTCAGATCTTTCTGCTTCCACACCTGTGCCAGTATTTAAATGAAATTGATGAAATTGTGTAATTCAGTATTTCCCAAACCTGTACTGAGTTTCCTATTTGCTTTTTTTTGTTTTCAGCCTTCATCCTCTCCAGAATTCCCACCTTACCACGTTCCACTGTTCCTATTATTCCAGGTAGTAACATTCCTAACAATCCTTGAGTCCTTTTTATTTAGGTAATTCATTGATTTATTCTCCTTCTAGTCCATAAGCTTCTTGAAAGTAGAAATTTGTAAATTACTGGTCTATGTTATTATCATGGAACTAAGTATATATTAGGTGTTTAATACACATTCGGGAGATTTAAGTGACTATTATCAAAGTGTCAGTCTACAATGAAAGACAGCCATTACCTTTCAAAACAGGAAACTTACAGAAAAGTAGCAGAATGGTAAATGTTTTACTCAACAAAAACTTCAAACAGAGTAATATACAAGGAATACATGGAAAAATGTAAGTTTCCATATCTGGTAATTAACCTCAAGCTGATAAATGTTCTCCTTTTGCCATACTTGTTCCAGATCTTTTCTTTTGAAATAAACCACATAGATCTAGTTGGACTGCCCTTTACAAACTTTCCCAGTCCCATTTCCCTCTGTCCTTCCCCTTCAAGAGCTACTGTCCTGGATTTGGTATGTCTCCTCATTTGTGTTTTAACTTTGGTAGTACCATGTTTTTAAGATGCACTATTATACCCAAAACTCTTTTAGAGGTGCCTTGTCCATATATGCATACAATCATCTATGTTAATTCTCTTCAAGATTTTAGTTTTAAACGAATGGCTTTGCTTACTATTTAGAACCCTGGAGCATCAAAGAGTATTTCTTAAACAAGCAGATAATTATTTTTGCTGTATTTTGTTTCTGAACTCTTTTAAGATTAAGTTAAAGGGAAAAACTGTATTCCTTTGTGAGGATTTTTTTTTTAATTCCTTTTCACTAGCTTCCCAGATAAATAAACAGTGGCTGCCAATTTCACTTTCAGGATAATTGATCCAAATTATCTAGGCCAAAGCTCTTTGAAAAATGCAAACGGCAGTCAATCCTTAGAAATATAATTGATTAAAGGTCTAAAAGGGTGCATGTTGATTTAAAAGCCATATATTTGACCAGACCTGGATTGCACCTTTAAGGATGCACAGAGTATCCCTTTAGAAAACTCATGACTGTATCAGTGCATGTGGAGGGCATTTACCTAGAGTCTTTGAATGGCAGACACTGAGTTAGGTGTTGGTGATGGAATAAGACAATTCAAACACTTGTGAGAGGTACCTGTCCTTGTGTAATTACATCTAGAAGAATCTTTCACAAACTATAAATCTTTATTGGATTTGTGAGAAAAAAAATCAATGAAACCTGAAATAACTGAAGAATGTATACTGGGAGGGAGTGATTTGCACAACTTATGGCAAAAAGAGTGTTTCTGGCAATGGAACACCCTAAATGGAGTGGCTGCTGAGTATTGGAAGTAAGTATGGATTTGAACAAAAAGGGGGAAGATACTGGAATCCAGTGTGAACTCTGTGTGGTTTCTTTGTAACTGCCTGGGTTTGATGATTCCTTTTTTTCTGGCCATGGCCCTGATAAGCAATACTGATGAATTCTTGATACATTTATAACCTCTTTCACATTTTGAGAAAGAGACTTGAGAAACTATGGGGGTGTTTTAGTGTCAGCTGACAAAACTTAGCTGAATCGAAACTAGGTGGAAATAGTCTTTAGGCATAGGTTTCTTACAACCATTTCACCAGATGTGTTAGAAGAACATTCACAAATTTATCAGGAAGAGAAATGAGGCGTAGAGAAATAAAGTGGTTCAGTTCTCAGCAAGCAAACAGCGCTTCAGGGACAGTGTTGAAGAGAATCCTAAGGTTGGAAGAAACATTCAGAGGTCATCAATTGCTGTTCTCATTTGTCTGCTAAATGCATTATTCAGTGCCCGCCACACGAGAAATTTCTATGTCCTTTCTCACTAACCTATCAAGAGTTTACAAGCCCACATTAGTTAACTCTACCAGAAACTGCTCCTGCCTGACCAACCCGCTTAACCAGAGTGCACAGCAGTCCAACAGACGAGTTTCTTAGTAATTTCCGTTGCCTGCACAGAAACACACAGTACTGCTCATTTTCTTTATTTCCAATATAAATTTTAAAGCCATGTTCACTACAAAGTTAGGAGGCTTTAGTAATATCTCTGTTTTAGACTTGAAACGATGAACTAAGATATAGCAAAGTTAATGTACATAGGATTTGTATGTTACGTGCTTAGTTTCTGTTCAGTTTGCTGTGTCCATGTATCTACCATGATCCATGGCAGGTGAGTTGGTGAGGAAAATAAATGCCATCCCAGTGGGAGTCACTGACCTTTACTGTGTTGTTCCACTCCGGATTTTTCTATTAGCCCATCTCTACTCCTAAAGCCCACCTACATTTCACTCCCTATTATGGGGAAAAGATGCTGCTACTATGCATTTAAGGAAACTTTAAGAACCAAACTTTACCAAGTAGAAAAACATTGTTCATCTTGATGCATTTCTGTTCGATCAAGTTTTAAGCATAATGGCAGCATGATATTTTTACATGTTGTTGAAGTGAATAATTCATTGAGAATCTGGAAAGGAAACACTTCTAGAATCACCCACTAAAGAGAGGACTTGTTCAACTGAGTATCAAAAAATAGGCTTAATATTTCCTCTGTGAGTTTTCCGCCAATAAACATAAGCTTAATGTCACTAAAGATACGAAATCGGAAAAAGAGATTGACTTATATGCACACTGTGATTATACTTTGATCATCACTACTTTGCACAAAGGTCAGCTAGATGCCATTTTTTTTTTTTTCACCTCCAAAGTAACATCACTCCAGCAACGTCCCCCTGTCTGGTGCAGGCATTTTCTTTTGCTACTGAATCATTGCACAAATAGACTCCTGCCCCTAGCTACCTCAGTTGCAGAGAGCTGCCTTACCCAAGCACGTGTCTCTCCTTGTGGGCACAAATCCCATGGCTGATTTTTTCTGGGTCATAAAAACCCAGATATTTAATGCAGAACACTCTTCAGACTCCCTTCATGTTCCTAGCACTCCACAAAATGGCCCAAGGCTTTTTGGAGCCTACCTCACAGTTCAAACGCATGACAGTTGAAATTCATCCTCTATCCTGCTTTCTTTTTTTCCCTCCACAGGAGTTGATCCCTAATACAGCATGCCAAAACCCATTTCCGGGTGTGCTTGTATCAAATGCCATGGGATGGTTTTCTTGTCAAGGTCACAAAAAGCTCTTCACACTGCTAAATCCAATGGACAATTTTTGGTTTTCATCTTACTTGGACTACTAATTGGCCTTGAGCTTCTCTTCACACCCTATTTTCCTCAGTGTAGTTTCCCAAAGCAATGAGAGCGATGCCTTTAAAACACAAGATAAGTCATCTCCTTCCTTTGTTCAACAGCGTCCAATGTTTGGCAAGTCAATCTAAGTAGAAGCCAGAGTCCTTATAATTTCCCTCAATGTCCAATATAGCAACACCTTCACCTGTAACCCTTTCACTTCATCCACTATTGCTTCTCCCTTGCTCATTTTGCTTCAGCCACACTTAGCCTTATCACTGGTTCTTCACCAAGCCAATCATGCTCCTGTCTAGCGGCATATCCTAAATGTGAACTAGCCTCATTTCTGTCTAGGCTCCAACATATAGTACTTGGTGGAGATCATACCTATGTTCATTACAACATCCTCCCCTTCCCTTCTCATATTCCTATTTCCTGAAACCTTTGCTTTTTTTCCCGTTCCATTTTTTGCCATCTGACATGAGATGTGTTGACTTTTTTGGTTCCTCTCCTCCCCTAAGAATTTCCATAATGAAAGAAACAGTATTTGTTCACTACTATAATTACAGAACCCAAAATAATTCAACAAATTTGTCAGACTAAATAAATCATCATTGAATGAATGATGTAACTAATGAATCAACTTCTGAGAGTACATTTTCTGGGGAATAACAATAGAGTTACCTTTGGTGTGAACTATATAGTAGCCTAATATTTTACGATACACTAGAGATCCACAACATTGTTATATGGCTCATACCCACAAACCATGAGGTTGTGACCTTTGCCGAAATGGGACACTTAACCAACTGAGCCACCCAGGTGCCTCTAAAATGAATACATTTAGAACATTCACTTACTGTTTATTTTAATTTTTTTTAATGTTTATTTATTTTTGAGAGAGAGATAGAGAGCATGAAAAGGGGAGGAGCAGAGAGATAGAGAGACACAGAATCTGAAGCATGCTCCAGGCTCTGAGCCAGCAGCACAGAGCCCGATGCAGGGCTCAAACCCACAAACCGCGAAATCATGACCAGAGCTGAAGTCTGACGCTTAAACAACTGAGCCATCCGGGCACCCCCACTTGCTGTTTATTTAATATCCCTCCTGGGTAAATGCCTTTCCAAAGCTGCTGTGATTGGTAGAGATATCAAGCATTCCTTAGTTTGGGAACCATTCTAAATTCCAGGGCTGTTCCAAATGCTGTCAGTACATATGGAAATGAAAGCGAATTTTTAAAACTAGAATTCTATTTTCAGAAAAGGTTAGGAGGTTCTGTCACTACAGTAATGATTCTGACACATATTCATTTGCAAGGAAGATGGACTGTGATGAGGTTTTCTTCTCAAAATATGTGATAGTTTGAAAGATATTCTTGGAATAAAACAAAGACCTTACTGCCCACATCATGGTAAATGCAACTAAATCAAGAATCCTAAGTAAAATTTAATCAGCCAGATTCTGTGACTAATGGAATGACCTAGTGAAGGCCTCTAAGGTTCCAGACCTGCTTGCCAACCTGCATTTCCTCATCTAAATTTAGGGTGCGTACACCATAACAGCAGAAGGACATTATGGCTACACTGACCCTCATGTAGGAAGGAGGTTCAATGTTAACCATCTCTGATGGGGAAAAGAAAAAAGAGGAAACTAATTTAGGATCCCCAGTTAAATGCTGATCATGCTGGCAGAAAAATAAATATCTGGCTATTTCGACCTATTCTTCATCATAAGCTTGGGGTATGTCCCTGCATTATGAACACATGATTTCTCATCCATGCAGATGTAGAGGGGAGATATAAAACTTTTTAATTTGTAATAAATGAAGCAATAAGAACAATTTATTTGAAGACAAATTATATAAAACATCTATTTTTATAGTTGGGACACCTTCTTTTCAAAGCTAAAGGAGAGCCCAAATCTATTGGCTTCCGGTAAATGGAAAAGTACTTAATACTGACACATGTAAAGTTGTTACATTTTAAATTAAAATCCGTATCTAGAAACATATAATTGAAGACCCCAAAGTTTTAGAGTTAAGTACTAACAGTACATTTGGGATTATTTATTCAACTTTGCCTTTAACTTTATTTTTCATTTTTATTTTTTTAGGGTTTATTTATTTTTGAGAGAGAGAGAGGAGAGAGAGAGAGAGAGAGAGCACACACAAATGAGGGAGGGGCAGAGAGAGGGAGACACAGAACTCTAAGCAGGCTCCAGGCTCTGAGCTGTCAGCACAGAGCCCGATGCCGGGCTCGAACCCATGAACCGTGAGATCATGACCTGAGCCAAAGTCTGATGCTTAACTGACTGAGCCACCCAGGTGGCCAATTTTGGCTTTAACTTTAATAATATATTTTTAATTTTGAAATTAAAGCCTCAACTGTGGTCAGAGCTGTAGCCTCTTAAGAGGGCTCAATGTCCTAAGAAAGTAAAGATAAGCAGAATTCCAACATGATTGCTCATAAAAAGGAGTTTTCACTGAAGTTTATAGGTAGTTTTATAGAATTAAGAGCTATTAGTAATATTAATAGTACAAATACTAATATTCACTTTAAGTGCTATGTGCCAGCCAGTATTTTAAGACTTTTCCATATATTTTCCCCTTTTATCTTAATTACCTTCTCCTCCTCAGAGTGAGGTACTAGGATGATACCCATTTACGGAGGAGGAAACTGAGACTGAGCATTCAAATACTCTGGGTGAGGGCACAGAACTAAGTGATGGGGACTGAATTCTGACCTCAAAGGCCATGTTTTTAATCACTTTGCTGTTAACAAAAACGATTAGCTAGGGGAACAAAAGGTTGAAACACAGACTCCAGCAGGAAGTCTGTCCTCCCGGTGCCAGGAGAGGCAGTCATAAATAGTAAAATCCAGGCAATCTTCAGGTCATTTTCTCTCCCCAATGGCAAATAAACAGCTTGACTCGCAGTTTTGACAGAGCACGTCAGTTGATTTGGCATCGGCAGGCCCAGTCTTCTTCTAGCTACCATATACTACAGGGAGGTTCTTGGCCACAGTCCTCGTCAGCATTGTTTCACAACACTGTTAATCATGTACTCCCAGCAGAGGTTCAAGCCACAACAGAGTACATTAGATCTAGTCTTCACAGCTCAGCGGGTTTACGGAAAATTTAGAGGCGAGCACTCAGCCCTCTACATCATCTTATTGTCCTATCAACAGATTTACCCTTGGGCAATTACTTTAGGAGTGTGGCTACGCAAAGAAATTCCTCAACACCCTAAGAAAGTAAAGAGGTTAGCGGTAACGGTGCTTCTCTACATGAAGTTTCCGTTGCCATGTTGTGTTATCAACTGTCACATGATGGTTAAGTGACAAGACTATGCTTCGTAGAAACTATTGTGCCCCCACACATCCCCTAAATCGACGTATTTTTAGGCTCTACATTTTCACATTGAGAGGGTTCCTGTTTTGCATTCACCTATCACCTCTGTGTAAATAATCACCAAATAATTTCTAATCCTGTAAACTCAGCTAGCCTGAGCAACTCAACATCCAGAAAGGAAAACACTACGTTAGCGTATTTTCTTTTTTTTTTTAAGTTTATTTATTTTTGAGGAAGAGTGCAAATTTGCATGAACCTGAATGGGGTAGGGGTGGAGAGAGAGGGAGGGTGAGAGAGAGGGAGGGGCAGAGAGAGGGAGGGGCAGAGAGAGGGAGGGGCAGAGAGAGGGAGGGGCAGAGAGAGAGAGAGAGAATCCCAAGCAGGTTCTGCAAAATCAGCATGGAGCCGGAGGTGGGGCTTGAACTCACAAACCGTGAAATCCTGACCTGAGCTGAAATCAAGATTCAGATGCTTGACTAACTGAGCCACCCAGATGCCCCCAAAGTTAATGAATGTATTTCTAACATCCCTTGAGATATAGTTAAATGGAGAAATTTGATGTTGAATACTAATGGTGTTCAGAAATAAGTTGAATAGCAGCAACCCCTGCCAGTCTACCTGGATCTCAAAGTTAAAGGACCAGGGTTACTGCCTAATCTAGGGACTGGCTTGACTGCAAATACAAATTTGAGTCAAAGATTATATGGTGAAGAAACTAGGTCATGGGAATAGTGAAGAGAACATAAGAGAAGCTAGGGAAATAACAGTTTGAAAAGAAAACTAGAAATGTCTGGAATCACAAGCGTGCTAGTGAACGAACAATCTAAACTGTCCTGTGCCTTAAAGGTGCATTAGTTGTGTACTGTTGTAGCCAATTACTTTGTAGCTTTAGGACAATATGTATTTATTATCTCACAATTTCTGTGGATCGGGAAACCAGGCACAGCGGAGCTAAAAGTGCCTCTGGCTCAGGGTCCTCATGACAAGGGGTCCGTCAAGTTGTCAGCAGGGACTACAATCATCTCAAGACTTGACTGTGTCTGAAAGATTTGATACCAAGCTCGCTCTCAAGAGCCTCTCCTTAGGCCGGCCTCATGACAGCAGAGTTGGCTTCCAGCAGGGTGAGCTGGCTGCGTCCACAGGGAAAGGGAGAGAAACCACATGCAGGACTTGAGCTATTGTACTGACACAGCTTAATCTCAGAAAAGACATCCCATCACTTTGTCACATTCTATTCACCAGAAGCAACTCAGAAGACCCAGTTGTTAGTGAAAGGGAGGAGAATACACAAGGGAGAGGACATCAGGAAGCAAGACCACTTAGGAGCTAGTTTAAGCAGCTGCCCACCAGAAAAGGTAACAGAAAAAGCTGGAATCTTACACAATTAGGAGGATCCTAGCTTTATTTACATTTTATCTAAAAAGTACTCTTCAATTAATAGGCATGCAGAGTGAAATTGGCAGTAATACAATAATAGCAGGGGACTTTAACACAACACTTACATCAATGGATAGATCATCCAGACAGAAAATCAATAAGGAAACAATGGCTTTGAACAACACATTAGACCAGATGGACTTCACAGATATAAACAGAATAGTCCATCTATAAATGGGAGAATACACATTCTTTGCAGGAACATATGGAACAATCGCCAGAATAGATCACATGTTAGGTCATAAAACAATTCTCAGTGAATTTAGGAAGTCTGTAATCCTATCAAGCATCTTTTCTGACCATGCCAGTGTGAAACTAGAAATCAACTATAAGAAAAAAACTGGAAAACATGCAAACACATAAAGGCTAAACAGGGTACTAAACACCCAACGGATCAATGGAAAAAATCAAAAAGGAAATCAAATTAGAGAAATCAGAGTGGAAAACAAATGAAACCTGAGCAAATTAAAATGGAAATTCAATAGTTCAAAATCTTTAGGACACAGAAAAAGCAGTTATAAGAGGAAGTGTGTAGCGATAAAGCCCTACTTCCAGGCACAAGAAAAAACCTCAACTAAACAATCCAATCTCACATCTGAAGGAATTAAAAAAGAACAAAGCCAAAGGTTGGTAGAAAAAAGGAAATAATAAACATCACAGTTGAAGTGACTAAACAATTGAAAAGATCAATGAAACGAAGCTCCTTCTTTGAAAAGATAAACAAAATTGATAAACCTTTAGCACTGATCAAAAAAAAAAAAAGAGGACTTAAATAATCAGAAATGAAGGAAGAGTTACAAATGACATCAAAGAAATACCAAGTGCTGTAAGAGACTGCTAGAAAATATTATACACCAACAAATTAAAGACCCAGGAAGAAATGGAAAAATTCCTAGAAGCACACAATCTTCTAAGATTTCATCAAGAAGCAATAAAAAATTTGGAAAGACTGATTACTAACAACAAAATTGAACCAGTCATCAAAACACTCCCAAAAAACAAGAGTCCAGAACCAGACAGCTTTACAGGTGAATTCCACCAAATATTTAAAGAGGTAATACTTATACTTCTCAAACACTTACAAAAAAAAAAAACAAACAAAAAAAAAACACAAAAAAAAACAAAACAAAAAAACAACACAAAAGGAAGGGATGCTTCCAAATTCATTCCATGAGGCCAACATTATCCTGATACCAAATCAGATAAAGATACTACAAAAAAGAAAGAAAATCACAGACCAGTAGCCCTGATGAACACAGATGTAAAAATTCTCAACAAAATATTAGCAGACCAAATTAAGCAATATATTAAAAAGATCATTCACTATAATCAGATGGGACCCATTTGGGGGAAGCAAGAATGGTTCAAAATCTACAAATCATTCAAAGTGATACACCATGTTAACAAAAGAAAAAATTCACATGATCACCTCAACAGATGCAGAAAAAGCATTGGATAAAATTCAATATCCATTCATTAAAAAAAAAAAAAAAAAAAAAAAAAACTTTCAACAAATTGGGTTTAGGGGAATATATTTCAACACAATAAAAGCTGTATATGACAAATCTACATTTAACCTCATACTGAAAGGTAAAATCCTGAAAGCTTTTCCTCTAAGATCAGCAACAATGTAAGGCTCTCCACTCCCACCACTTTTATTCAATATAGTACTGGAAGTCCATAACACCACAATCAAACCAGAAAAAGAAGGGTGCCTCAGTGGCTCAGTTGGTTGAGCATCCAACTTTTGATCAGCTTAGATCATGATCTTAGAGTTCTGAGATCTAGCCCCATATCAGACTCTGTGCTGAGCGTGGAGCCTGCTTAAGATTCCCTCTATCTCCCCACTCTGTCTCTCTCTCTGCTCGCACATCTCTCTCTAAAATAAAAAAAAAAAAAAAAAGAGGGGCACCTGGGTGGCTCAGTGGGTTAAGCGTCCAACTTTGGCTCAGGTCATGATCTCATGGTCTGTGAGTTCGAGCCCTGCGTCAGGTTCTGTGCTGACAGCTCAGAGCCTGGAGCCTGTTTCGGATTCTGTGTCTCCCTCTCTTTCTACCCCTCCCCCACCTGTGCTCTGTCTCTCTTGCTCTCAAAAATAAATAAAACATAAAACATTTTTTTAAATAAAAAACTATAAAATGCATTAAATTGGCAAAAAATAGGTGAAATTGTAAATATTTGTTCATGAAATGATTCTATATATAGAATACCCTAAACACTCAACCTAAAATCAGTTAGAAGTAATATATGAATTCAATAGTCATAGGATACAAAATTAATATAGAGCAATCTGTTGTGTTTCTATACATTAATAATGAGCTAGCAGAAAATAAAAAGTTAAGAAAACAATCCCATTTACAATTGCATCAAAAAAATATGATACCTAGGAATAAATTTAACCAAGAAGCTGAAAGATGTGTACTATGAAAACACTATGATGAAAAACTTGAAGACAACACAAGTAAGTGGGAAGATATACCATGCTTGTGGGTTGAGAGGTAAATATTGTTAAAAAGTCTACATTACTCAAAACAGTTTACTGATATGTTGCAAAATCTATCAAAATACCACTAATGTCCTTCACAGGACTGGAACAAATAATCCTAAAATTTGTATAGAACCACACACACACACACACACACACACACACAAATAGCCAATGAAATTTTGAGAAACAAGAACAAAGCTTAAGGTATCACAATCCAGATGCAAACTATACTCCAAAGCTAAAGCAATTAAAATGGCACAGTACTGGCATAAATATTTATTTACTTATTTATTTATTTATTTATATTTATATATATTTATATTTATATTTATATGAATATATTTTTCTATACTTATATTTATATGTTTATATAAATATATTTATATATTTATCTGTTCCACTGATATATATTAATTTATCAGTTATATCAGTTATCAGATATATATATATATATCAGTGGAACAGAATAGTGAGCCCAGAAATAAACCCACATTTATACGTTCAATTAATCTATGACAAAGGTGGGAAGATTATACAATGGGGAAGACAGCGTCTTCAATAAATGGTGTTGGAAAACTGAACAGCTACATGCAAAAGAATGAACTGGACCGCCTTCTTACACCATACATAAAATAAACTCAAAATGAGTTACAACCTAAATGTGAGACCTAAAACCATAAAACTCCTTAAAGAAAACATAGGCAGTATTCTCTTCGACACTGACCTAACAATATTTTTCTCTAACTGTCATCTCAGGCTAGGGAAACAAAAGCACAAATAAATAATTGGGACTATGTCAAACTAAAAATATTGAAAAAAAAAAGTATTTATTTTGAGATAAAGAGAGAGAAAGATAGCATGAGCAGGGGAGGGGCAGAGAGACAGGGAGAGAGAATCCCAAGCAGGCTCTGTACTGAGAACACAGCTGGATCCCATGAACCATGAGATCATGACCCTAACTGAAATCAAGAGTCAGAGGCTCAACTTACTGAGCTATGTAGGTGTCCCAAACTAAAAGCTTTTGCTAAGTAAAAGAAACAACCAACAAATTAAAGGGCAACCTATTGAATAGGAGAAGATATTAGCAAATGATCTATCTAATAAGGAATTAATATCCAAAATATATTTAAAAAATTCATACAACTGAACACCAAGAACATGAATAATCTGATCAAAAAATAAACAGGGGACCCAAATAGACATTTTTCCAAAGAAGATACACAAATGGCCAATAGGTACATGAAAAGATGTTCATCATCACTAATCATCAGGGAAATGCAAATCAAAATGACAATGATTTATCATCTTGTACCTGTCAGTGTGGCTAGTATCAAAGAGACAAGAAATGAAAAGTATTGGTACAGGAGACTCATTTTAGACATAAAGACACCTGCAGATTGAAAGTGAGGGGATGGAGAACTATGTCTCACACTAATGGATGTCAGAAGAAAGCCAAACTAGCCATACTTATATCAAACAAACTAGATTAAAATTTTTTTAATGTGTATTTATTTTTGAGAGACAGAGAGACAGACCATGAATGATGGAGGGGCAGAGAGAGAGGGAAACACAGAATCTGAAGCAGGCTCCAGGCTCTGAGCTGTCAGCACAGAGCCTGGCTTGGGGCTCTAACTCCTGAACTGTGAGATTATGACCTGAGCCAAAGTCGGACACTTAACCAACTGAGCCACTTGGTTGCCCCTCAAACAAACTAGATTTTAAAACAAAGACTGTAACAAGAGATGAAGAAAGGCATTTATCATACCTAAGGGGTCTATCCATCAAGAAGCGTAACAATTGCAAATACTTATGCCCCCAAATTGGAACAACCAAATAGAAACATTAATCACAAACATGAAAAAACTCATTAATAATAATAGAATAATAGTAGGGAACTTTAATACCCCACTTACAAGAATGAACAGATCATCCAAGCAGAAAATCAACATGGGAACAATGGTTAGGAATGACACACTAGACTGGATAGACTTAAGAGATATATTTAGAACATTTCACCCTAAAGCAGTAGAATACATATTTTTTTTCACATGCACATGGAACATTCTCCAGAGCAGCTCACATAGTGGGTTACAAATCAGTCCTTGACAAGTACAAAAAGATCAAGAACATATCATACATATTTTCATATCACAATGCTTGAAATCAACCACAAGAAAAAATTTATAAAGTCCTCAAATACATGGAGGTTAAAAAACATTCTACTAAAGAATGAATGGATTAACCAGGAAATTAAAGAAAAAATAAAAAAAAAATACAGGAAGCCAATGAAAATGAAAACATGACAGCCCAAACCCTTGGGATGCAGCAAAGGCAGTCCTAAGAGGAAAGTATATTGCATTTCAGGCCTACCTAAGACAAGAAAGGTCCCAAATACACAATCTCACATTATACCAAAAGAAGCTAGAAAAAGAACAGCAAATAAAGCCTAACACCAGCAGAAGAAGGGAAATAATAAAGATTAGAGCAAAACAAATTATACAGAAACCCAGTAGAACAGATCAACAAAACTCAGAGCTGGTTCTTTGAAAGAATTAACAAAAGTGATAGACACCTTGCTAGACTTATCAAAAAGAAAAGAGAAAGGACCCAAATAGGTAACATCACAAATGAAAGAGGAGAGGTCACAACCAATACCACAGAAATGCAAGCAATTGTAAGAGAATACTACGAAAAATTATATACCAACAAACTGAGCCATCTGGAATAAAGGATAAATTCCCAGAAACTCACAAACTACCAAAACTGAAACAGGAAGAAATAGAAAATTTGAACAGATCCATAACCGGCAAAGAAATTGAGTCAGTAATGAAAAATCTCCCAACAAACAAGAGTCCTGGGCCAGATGGCTTTTCAGGGTAATTCTACCAGATATTTAAAGAAAGCTGATACCTATTCTTCTCAAACTGTTCCAAAAAAAATAGAAATGGAAGGCAAGCCTCCAAACTAATTCTATGAAGCTAACATTACCTTGAATCCAAAACCAGACAAAGACCTCTCTAAAAAGAAGAACTTTAGGCCTCTATCACTGATGAATATGGATGCAAATGTTCTCAACAAGATGGCAGCAAATCAAATTCAATAGTACATTAAAAGAATTATTCACCATGATCAGCTGGGATTTATTTTGGGGCTGCAGGGCTTGATATTCACACATCAACATGATACATCACATTAATAAAAGAAAGGATAAGGAGTGTATAATACTGTCAAAAGATGCAGAAAAAAGGCATTTAACAAAATACAGCATCCATTCTTGATAAAACCCTCAATAAGGTAGAAATAGATGGAATATACCTCAACATCACAAAGGCCATATGCCAAAGACCCACAGCTAGTATCATCCTCAATGGGGAAAAACTGAGATCCTTTCCCCTAAGGTCAGGAAGAAGACAAGGATAACCACTCCCACCATTACTATTTAACATAGTGCTGGAAGTACTCAGCAATCAGACAACAAAAAGAAATAAAGGGTATACAAATTGGCAATGAAGAAGTCAAACTTTCACTATTTGCATGATAATCTATGTAGAAAACCCAAAAAACTCCACCCAAAAAATTGTTAGAACTAATACATGAATTCAGCGAAGTCACAAGTTATAGAATCAACATACAGAAATCTGTTGCCATTTCTATACACCAATAGCAAAGCAGCAGAAAAAGAACTCAAGGAATCAATTCCATTTACAACTGCACCAAAAACGGTAAGATGTATAGGAATAAACCTAACTAAAGAGGTAAAAGATCTGTGCTTTGAAAGCTATAGAAGACTTATGAAAGATATTGAAGAAGACAACAAGAAATGGAAAACAGTTTATGCTAATGGAGTGGAAGAACAAACACTATTAAAATGTCTATACTACCCAAGGCAATTCACATATTCAAGGCAATCCCTATAAAGATATGACCAGCATTCTTCACAGAGTTAAATCAAACAATCCTAAAATTTGTATGGAACCACACAAGACCCCAAAGAGCCAAAGCAATCCTGGAAAAGAAAAACAAAACGGAGACATCATCATTCCAGATTTCAAGCTATATTACAAAGCTGTCGTCATCGAGACAGTATGGTCCTGACACAAAAATAGACACAGAGATCAATGGACCAAAACAGAAAACCCAGAAATGGATCCATATCTGTATGGTCAACTCTTCTTCAATAAATCAGGAAAGAAGATCCAATAGGAAAAATACAGTCTCTTCAACAAATGGTGTTGAGAAAACTAGACAGTGACATGTAGAAGAATGAAACTGGACCACTTTCTTACACCACACACAAAAATAAATTCAAAATGGGTAAGAAACCTAAATGTAATACAAGAAACCATGAAAATCCTAGAGATTTTAGGCAGCAATCTCTGACCTTGGCCAGAGCAACTAGACATGTCACCGACAGCTAAGGAAACAAAAACAAATATGAACTATTGGGACTTTAACAAAAAAAAAAAAAAAAAAAAAAAACAAAAAACTTCTGTACAGCAAAGGAAACAACAACAACAACAAAAAAACCTAAAAGGCAGCCTACAGAATGGGCGAGGATATTTGCAAATGATATATCTGATAAAGGGTTAGTATCCAAAAATCAATGAGAACATATAAAACTCACCACCCTAAAAACAAACAACCCGGTTAAGAAATGGAAAGAAGACGTGAATAGATACTTCTCCAAAGAAGACATCCAGATATGTAACAGACATATGAAAAGATAGTCAACATCACTCATCATCAGGGAAATACAAATCAAAATTGTAATTGATCAGATTCCACCTCACACCTCTCAGAATGACTAAAATTAACAACACAAGAAACAGCAGGTGTTGGCAAGGATGAAGAAAAAGGGGAACCCACTTCCACTGCTGGTGGGAAGACAAATTGGTACAGCCACTATGGAAAGCAGTATGGAGGTTCCTCAAAAATCTAAAAATAGAACGACCTTATAATTAGCGGTACAAAAATACAGATTTGAAGGGGTATTTGCTCCCCGATTTATAACAACATTATTAACGAGAGTCAAACTATGGAGAGAGCCCAAATGTCCATTAACTGATGAAAAGATAAAGATGTGGTGCATATGTACACAGTGGAATATTACTCAGCCATCAAAAATGACATCTTGCCTTTTGCAACAACGTGGATGGAGCTAGAGTGTATTATGCTAAGCAAAGTCAGTCAGTCAGTCAGAGAGAGACAAACACCCTATGATTTCACTCGTATGTGGAATTTAAGAAACAAAAAGATGAACATACAGGACGGGAGGGGAGAAAGAGAAAGGGAAACCACAAGAGACTTTTAACAATAGAGAAGAAACTGAAGGTTGATGGAAGGAAGTGGGGGATGGGCACTGAGGAGGGCACTTGTTGGGATGAGCACTGGGTGTTGCATGTAAGTGACTAATCACTGGATTCTACTTCTGAAACCAATATTGCACTGTTTATTCACTAAAATATAAATAAGAATACAAAAATAAAATGCTAAAAAATAAAGAAGTGTTGACACAGATATGGAGACAAGGGAAGTTCTGTGCACTGTTAGTGGGAATCTAAATTTGTGCAGCCACTATGAAAAAGAGAAGTCCCTCAAGAAATTAAACATAGAAATATTGCCTGATTCAGTAATTCCAATTCTGTATATTTATCCAAAGAAAATGAAACTATGAAATAAAAAAGATAAATGCACACCTACATTTACTGCAGCATTATTTACAAGTGCCAAGATACAGAAGCAACCTAAGTCTTCATTGATAGATAAATAAAGAAGATGTGGCAAACATATATACAATGGAATATTACTCAGCCATGGCCATAAGCCAGGCCAAAAGCCTTGGCCTTATCCATGGGAAAGAATAAAACACTGCCATTCATGACACCAGAGACACACAGAGAGGGTATTATGGTAAGTCAAGTAAGTCAGACAGAAAAGGTAAACTATATGACCGCACTTATATGTGGAATGTATGAGAAGTCAAATGAACAAAAAAATCGGAAGCAGACTCATAAATGGAACAAAGTAGCAGTTGCCAGAGGCAAGTGGTGAGAGGGGTGAAATAAGTGAAGGAGATTCAGAGGAGCAAATTTCCAGTTTTAAAATAAATAAGTCACAGGAATGCAAACTACAGCATAAGGAATACAGTCCATAACACTGTAGTAACTTTGTACGGTGACAGATGTTAACTATACGTTCACGGTAAGCGTTTTGTAATGTATATACTTGGCAAATCACTAAGTGGGACACCTGAAACTAATATAATATTGTCTGTCTACTACACTTCATTAAAAAAAAATGAATGGAAGATTCACAAAATAAAAAAAATAGTGGTCTTCACATTCTGTTGTACATTAACGTCATCTGGGGAGCGAGTTAAGCCCCTAGCTTTCTTGGCCTTGCCGCTAGACAGTTGAATTCAAGAGGCCTAAGGTGGCCCTAGATGTACGTCTGTTCTTATCGCTTCCGTCAAAAATTAGAACACAAATGGTTTGCTGACCACACTTCAGGGAAACTCTGATCTTGGTAAATATTTTTTCATACCCTAAGCACTAATTTGATTATATAGTCTCTATTCCCCAATCACACACTCATTAAAATGGTTTTGAAAGTAAAAATATTAAACTGTAAAAAAAAAAAAAGCGTTTACAAAATCGAACACAATTCTCTTCCCCCTCTTTTTTTTTTTTTTTTTTTTTCAAAAGCAATTTTAAAGCTCTTTTTGAAATATCACTCAAATAGAGGTGCCTGGGTGGCTCAGTCAGTTGAGCGTCCGACTTCGGCTCAGGTCATGATCTCACGGTTCGTGGGTTCAAGCCCTGCATCGGGCTCTATGCTGACAGCTCACAGCCTGGAGCCTGCTTCAGATTCTGTGTCTCTCTCTCTCTCTCTCTCTCTGCCCCTCCCCTGCTCATGCTCACTGGTGCTCTCTCTCTCTCTCTCAAAAAATAAAAAGAAAAATGAAATAAAACATTGAAATATCACTCTAATAAATTTACCACCTTAGTTTGGGTGGAGTCCTTGATTTATTGTTGCCTGTGGTCA